>NC_065598.1:129084787-130458537 GCF_024542745.1 Macaca thibetana thibetana
GAGCTTTCAGGAGTGAGTTCTCTCTCTTGGTTCTTCCTCTCTTCTGCCATGTAAGTAGCAATGTTTCCCCACCTCTGGAGAATACAGCAACAAGGCTCTGTCTTGGAAGCAGAAAGCTGCCCTCATCAGACACCAAACCCACCGGTACCCTGATCTTGGACTTTTTTTTTTTTTAATTAATTAATTTATTTATTTATTTTGAGTCAGAGTCTCGCTCTGTCACCCAGGCTGGAGTGCTGTGGCGCCATCTCGGCTCACTGCAAGCTCTGCCTCCCGGGTTCACGCCATTCTCCTGCCTCAGCCTCCCGAGTAGCTGGGACTACAGGCACCCGCCACCAGGCCCAGCTAATTTTTTGTATTTTTAGTAGAGACGGGGTTTCACCGTGTTAGCCAGGATGGTCTCCATCTCCTGACCTCACGATACGCCCGCCTTGGCCTCCCAAAGTGCAGGGATTACAGGTGTGGGCCACTGTGCCCAGCCAATCTTGGACTTTAAAGCCTCCAGAACTGTGAGGAATCAATTTCTGTTCTTTATAAAGTATCCAGTCTCAGGTATTCTGTAATAGCAGCACAAAATGGACTAAGACAAACCCCTTCCTATTTATATCTCCTTCATTTTTAGGATAGGCCTTGTCTGTGGGGAACATACAGGGCTACTTGGCACTAGGTTGCCTAGAATTGGTGTGGCACCAGTTTAGGGTACTGGTCTGAGAAAGCCAGCTAACATGAGCCTGTGACCTTGAGAACCATGAGAAGGTGCAGTTTTCCCTGATGGGGGAAGAACTTCATCAATCTGGTGGGTAACTGAGCTTAGGTGTAGTTCTCCCTCTGGGAAATGGGGAAAGCAAGTGCCAGATAAATCATTATTCAGAAAAACCTGGATGAGTGCCTGATTTTCAGATAACTTTACTCCTTGCAACTCTTCTCTGCCATTGTGTTTTTAAGTTACAATTTATTAAGCATTTACCATATAACAGAGCATTTTTCATTCATTGTTTCAAATGGCTCTTACCAACCATTTGAAAAAAATACTATTTTCAAACAACATTTGAAAGATATCATTGACATATAATAAACCAGACATATTTAAAGTGTAAATTTGATGATCTTTGACATATGTAAGCACGTTTTCACCACATTCAAGATAATTAACATGTCCATCGTCCCTAAAAGTTTCCTTGCCCCTCTTTGCAACCCCTCATTCCTGACCCTTCCCATGCTACCCCTTCCAACACTGCCTCTCAAAGCAACCACTGATCTGCCTACTGTCACTATAGATTAGTATGCACTTTCTAGAGTTTTATATAAATGGAATCATATGGTATATATTCTTTTTTGTCTGGCTTATTTCACTCAGCATAATTATTTTGGGATTCATCCGAGTGGTTGCACGTATGAACAGTCCATTTTTAAAATACCTTCATTAAGAGATAACTCACATACCATGGCATTCACCCATTTAAAATGTACAATTCAAAGGTTTTTGATATATTACATTTTTTTGAATTGCAGTAAAATGTATATAACATAAAATTTGCTATTCTAGTCCCTTCCTCTTTATTGATATATAGTATTCCATTGATACCACAATTTGTTTATCCATTCAGACAGGTAATACTATAGTCACACTCATTTTACAAATAAGAAAAAGTGAAATATGGGGAAAAGTTAACTTACTTGTTTGAAATCACGGGCAAGTAAGTGATAGCACTGGCTCAAATCCAGGTCTGTGCGGTGCTAGAATCAATATTCTTAACCATTATGCTACACTGTCTTTCCAAACTGAAAAGACCTAGCTGTAGTCTAAACCAAATATGTTTTTCCTTCATGGCCAACAACATATTAGTTCTTGTCATAGTCTAGCCTTGGAGGCTGATCATGGTCCTTCTCTTCTAATAATCTAAAAGATCCTTTCACAGAAAAATGAAAGACAAAGTAAAAGCCATTGACAGTATAAGCCACAGACATTGAGGTGACTATACTGTAGACAGCAGGCAGGGTTTCAGAATTAGGGATCGGACATGGGTCCAGAGAACTGGATTAAGCAGGAACAGACAGATTAGTGTCAAAACAATGTGCTTTAACCAGTCATCAGAGAAATAAATTAGCTGCCCTCCTCAGTTTTGTGCAAAAGTGTTAATTGAATGTGAACAAAGGGAAGAAAAAAGTTATTTGTGTGATAACAGTTCAGTTGGGACAAGTACCCAGAAGAGTCATTTCAGCCCTCAAGGGAGTTGATTCACTCATCCTTAGTGGTGCCTCAGATTAGGAGCATGATAAGATATATTATCTACTCTTTCTAGAAAGAAGTTTGAAAGATAATACACTAAACTGCCTTCATAGGACATGGGAAAAGGCAGTGGCAGCCTCACCTCTATTTTCACTAATTCAGAGAAAGAGGGAATGAGTTGTAGTAGAAATGGAAAGGCATTTCTTGAAAATATCATAAAGCACTGTAATATAAACTGTCAAAGGAGGCTGTGGAATATCTTTTCCTGGAACTCATTAAGAACAAGAGAGATGCCCGCTCAGAATAAATCCAGGAATAGAGTCAGAGGAATGCTACCCGGACATATGGATGAACTAAACATGGTCTGCAGCAAGGGCTGGCTGCAGCCAAACAACTGGATCCCAGCCAGTTGCATAGGCCAGCCATCCAAATCATCTATAGAGATCACTCAACTCCAGTGTGGCCAGACAGTACCAAGAAGTGATTGCTGGAGAACTGGGCTCTCTAATTCTGCTTAATTTTATCTGCTTTTTTCTTCTGTAAGAATATGGCCACAATAGGGCCACTAATATGAAATCTGGAAATCAGAATATGACTTATTTTAAGCCCCAAGGACCTTGGGTTAAAAAAATGTATGACACAGAAACAGTAATAGTATTTTGTTTTGTTTTGTTTTTAAAAACTGAAACACATGGACTCCAGTCACTACAGGCAGTATCCATAAAAATTAGGAGAGGGCTGATAGAATAGGTACAGCCTGAGACAAATGAAGCCCAATTTTTAACTTGGCTCTAAAATAATTTACAAGGGCCTGATTCCAGTCTCTGTAGGTCTCCTCTCTACCCACAGCTGAGACAACAATTTGATCTCAATTGCAAGCTCAGTGCTAGTCTCAGACACAACTTTGTCAACAGAATTTTAAGAAACTCCATTCCAACACTCTAAGACTCAACATCAACTTGCTACAAGTCCTATCCTTGTGGCCCAGTTTTTTAAAAGGAACTCCTCTCTCTCTCTCTCCCTCCTTTTCTTCCTCCCCATCACCCAGCAATTTAACTCCCAGGTTTTTACCCAAGAGAAATATCTTCACAAAAAGACTTGTATATCAATGTTCATAGCCGCTTTATTTGTAATAGCTAAAACCTAGAAACGGTCCAAGTATCAATCAACAGAAGATTGGATAAACAACCTGTGGTACATCATACAATGGAATACTTGTCAGCAACTAACAGGAAATAATCACAACCAGTTACAATCTCTTTGTTCCTTTTCTACTCCAACCGCTTCACTTGACTAGCCTTAAAGAATTTTAAAAGGGGCCAGGCGCGGTGGCTCAGCCTGTAATCCCAGCACTTTGGGAGGCCAAGGCGGGCAGATCACAAGATCAGGAGATCGAGACCATGCTGGCTAACACAGTGAAACCCCATCTCTACTAAAAAATACAAAAAACTAGCTGGCGTGAACCCAGGAGGCGGAGCTTGCAGTGAGCCGAGATCGCGCCACTGCACTCCAGCCTGGGCAACAGAGCGAGACTCTGTCTCAAAAAAAAAAAAAAAAAAAATATAAAAAGGTAAATAAGAATGGATACATGCAACAACATAAATGAATCTCAAAACATGCTAAGTGAGAGAAGCTAGACACAAAACGGTATAGACTCTATGATAGGCCAGGTGCTGTGGCTCACGCCTGTAATCCCAGCACATTTGAAGGCCAAGGCAGGAGGATCACTGGAGGCTAGGAGTTCAAGACCAGTCTGGGAAACACAGCAAGACTCTGTCTCTACAAAAATAAAAATCAAATTAGCCAGGTGTGGTGGTGCATGCCTGTAGTCTTTAGGAAGGCTTAGGCAGGAGGATCACTTGAGCCCAGGAGTTTGAGGCTGCAGTGAGCCATGACTGCACCACTGCACTCCAGCCTGGGCAACTGAGTAAGATCTTGCCTCAAAAATAAATACGTAAGTAAAAGTAAACAACATTATTCTATTTACATAAAATTCTAGGACATGCAAACATAAGTGGTGGAAAAAAATCAGAACAGCAGCTGCATCTAGGGGTGTGTTATGGGTTGAATTATGTCCCCTCTAAAGATACGTTGAAGCCTTAACCCTCAGTATCTGTGAATGTGACCCTATTTGCAAATAGGATCTTTGTACATGTAATCAAGTTTAGAGGATGTCATTAGGGTGGGCCCTAATTCAATATGACTGAAGTCCTTGTAAGAAGGGAAGAGACACAGAGAAAGGCACATACGAGAAGAATGCCATTGATGACAGAGACAGCTTGGAATGGTGTGTCTGCAACCCAAGGAGCACCAGAGATTGCCAGCAACACCAGAAGCTAAGAGAAAGGCATGGAACATATTCTTCCCTGGAGCCTTCAGAGACAGCATGGCCATGATGACACTTTGATTTGGGGCTTCTAGCCTTCAAAACTGTGAGAGAATAAATTTCTGTTGTTTTAAGACCCCAGTTTGTGGTAATTAGTTACTGTAGCCCTAGGAAACTAACACAGGATGGGTGGGTTAGGGATGGCTGAGAAGGAGCATTACAGAACTTTCTGGGGTAAAGGAAATATTCTATATCTTGATAGGGGTTTGAGTTATATGAATGTATGCATTTGTCTCAACTTATCTAATAGTACACAAGTTTATGCATGTCACTGTATGTATGTTTATCTCAAAAAGAGAAAGCTCCATAAATAAATATTGAGTTCTATTTAACACTATGCAGGCTGAAGTGTTTAGGGGTGAAGTGACTGATGTCTGCAACTTAGTTTGATTGATGGATGGAGGGACGAATAGATATGTCACAAAGCAAATACAGAAAGATATTAACCACTGTAGAATCTAGGTGATGGGTGTATGGTGTTTGCTATACACGTCTTTCAACTTTTTATGTATTTGAAAGTTTTTCTAATAAAATGTTACAGAAAAACACAAACTATTTGCTATGTGAAAGCATCTTCAAGACAAGTTCCTTATCCCACCACACTTCTGCTCCTTCCAACCAGGCAAGAAATTCAGAAGCTGCCACTGCCTCAAAACATTTTACAGTTAAGGCCTGAGTTCAGGCTGATGCAGCTGTAGCTGCTGCCTGGGCAAGGAGGGATAGGGAGACTAGGCCATCCTATGAATATCCTATGCTATAGCTTGGGATTCCTCTCGCTGGCAGGAGTATGGGTCCTTCAGGGACTCCAGAATTGTTCTAAAGCAACAACTTTGGTGTTTCATCTTAATATGCTGCACACATTTGTCAGTACTGGCCATATTCACCAAATTAAAAAATTAATTTTTCATCCTATGAATATCCTATGCTACAGCTTATCCTATGAATATCTGGAACAATACCCACAGCTCTGCAACAGGCTGCTGTGAGACTGAGATGCGAGTGAACCACACTCCCAACAGCTCTTTGCCCATGCTGCTTGCCTGGGCAATACCCTGCCCTCCTTGGTCACAGGCCTAAGGTGTCATTTGAGAGTTTAATGCTGAGCTGTATCCTACCCTCAGCCTGAGTTTGGGCTGACACAACTGTAGCCACTGCCTAGCCAAGGAGGGACAGGGAAACCAGACTCTTCTATGTATACCCAGAACAATACCCAATGCCCTGCTGTGGGCTACTGTGAGACTGAGACTCAAGTGGCCCACTCTCCCCACATCTTCTCTTGCAAGTGAACAAGAGACGGTGTATGTCCTGCTGATGCAGAGCTGAAGTTTCAGGTGGCTCCCCACTCCCCACCTCTGGAAATCACATCTTATCTCCTATATTCTTGGGGCCTTCAGTGACAATAAACTAGCCTGAGATGATGGGTAAAAGTCAACAGTGACCCCTTTCTTTCCTTATCAATGACATGCCTTTTCATAGAGTCCTTCTGGAGAGAAAGCTGTTCCCAAAACCTAGCATCTTTTTCCTGTTGTCTTCTATCTACACCTTTAGGTCTCGTTGGTGCTTCAGATGGAAGTAAATGCAGTCTCTCCTTCCATAAACTGTCCCTAAGAGGGGCACCCCAGTCCCTGGACTTCAGATCAGTACTCCCATTGGGCCCCATATGTAATCATCATCCCCTGATAATCTTACCTCAAGCCTGCCTCTGTGTTCCTCTTTCCCTTTCTCAGTGCTGCCACCCAGGGTCAGGCCCTCCTTTTCCTGAGTTGTTGGATGAGAAATAGGTTATTTAATGAAATGCACATTTCTGGCAATGACATTCTGCTCAAAACCTTCCAAGGACCCTGTAAAACCAGCATATGTCATCTCCTTATGAAGCCTTCCTTGCCCCCTGCCTGTCAGAGCAGAATTGACCCTCTCCCCCTTGTGTCTCTGCTGTGCTTCATGTAGACTCATCTCATACCATCTTTTCCTCTTTACTGCAGTGAATTGTTAGCCAGCTGCTTCACCTCTAGACTAGCAGGCCTTGAGGGTTGGATCATGTCATTTTTTATGTCCAGTACCTTAAAAAGTACCTGACTTTCATCAGCGTACCAATACCTATAGTTGGTTCTTATTACCTATCAAAAGCAATCTGAGCCTCTTGCTCTGTCATTAACAGTCCCCAGCATGTCCCTTCATCAGTCCCCCATATGTCCCATCCACTCCCATCCAAGCTGAGTGCCCCTCGGTGCCCCTGTTAGCACATGTCTGGGAACACCTAAAGGGTCCTGGAGAAAGGCCTCTAAATGGTAGCGTTTAGTACATGATGGCAGATAGTACTTAAAATGTTAGATGTTAGAATATAGTTAACTGGAGGGTCTAGAGTCAGGCCACCTAGTTCGATCTCCCTTCTACACTTACTAACTGTGACTTGGGAAATTATATCACCTTAACCTCTCCATGTCTTAGTTTCTTCCCTGGCAAAAAAAGGTGCCAATAATAGTACCTATCTCATAAAGGTTTTTTGGAGGGTTAGATTGATATAGATAAAGCTCCGGAACAACCTTGTCACATAGTAAGCATTTAGTTAATTCTGATTATTATTGAGTGTCTGCTATATGTCAACCACAATGCTACAAACTTGACATATGTTACTGAAACGGGAAAAGTTCCTTTGTCCTCCTCACAGAACGTGCAGTGGAGGAGTGGCTCGCTTCTTCAGTGCCCTGCTGCTCAAACCTCTAGGGAGAACATGCAGATGGGCAGGCTGTGGGGCTCTGACCCCACAGCAGTGTCTAGGGTTGAATGTTTACAGCTGAAGTCCCAGTGGGCGTGTGTTACAGGGTGCTCTTTTAGTTTAGCCATCTGTAGGCAGCTTGTGTTAGCGCAATTAGACCCCTGCCTTATCACAAGGACAGAGGGCTTTCTGTATCCCAGAGTTCTTGCCTTGGTGTACCAGAAGAATCAGATAACTTGTGGGCTTGGAGAATGAGTGCAAGGTTTTATTGAGTGGAAGTAGCTCTCAGCAGATGGGGGAGCCAGAAGAGAGAGGGTTTTCCCCTGGAGTTGGGCCGCTTGGTGGCCTAGGCTCTCCTCCAACTGTTGCCTTGTTCCACCTGTCAATGGCCTGCCGGCCTGCCAGCATCTGTCATATGTTCCTTCCCCGGTATGCTCCCCTCAGTGTCCTCTCAATGTCCAGCCATTCGTGTCTTCTTCCACCGATGTATTTCTCTCAACTTCCAGCCGCTTGCGTGTCTGCCTGCTAGGGCCTCGGGGGGTTTTATAGGCACAGGATGGGGGCGTGGCAGGCCAGGGTGGTCTTGGGAAATGCAACATTAGGGCGGGAAGGCAGGAGTGTCTGTCCTCACCTAGGTCAGTGGGCATAGGCCAAGGGTGGAGCCCTCGCCAGGGACCATGCCCTTCCCTTCCCAGCACTTCCCTTCCCCCCTTCCGTATCATTACTTCTAATCTTTACAACACTGGAAGCGGGCAGTACTTTCTTCCTTCAACCAATGAAAGGGCTGAAGCCCATAGAGATTAAGTACCTGTCTCAAATTCACATCGTCAGGACATTTTGAAGCAAGGATTTGAATCTACTTATGTGGTTTTTGCCATACCTGTACTATTATTTACTAAATAGCCTTTAATTTGGCTCCTTTCCCTTTAAATAAATATGTTAATAAATCTAAACTTCATTTCATTTTCACAAGTAAGTTTGATGTGTTCACTAATTCTCCTTATTCACATTAAAATAAGTTTACAACTGTTAAATGTTTGTCCATATTTCACCTAAAAATATCAGATATTCCACAGTAATTAGTAAAAATATTACATACTCCACAGTACATGGTACTGAGCCACATTTGCTTAGCTTGTTTTTACTTATATGCATTTCACAAGAATAAAGTAATCACTTAACTTATAAATTAAAAGGACTTTAAAAGCAATCTATGCCAGGAATCAGTAGGCTTCAATTTTTTTGCCAATTTTGAGGAATTGACAATGGCTGCCCAGAATAAAGACTGTGTT
This sequence comes from Macaca thibetana thibetana, assembly GCF_024542745.1. Lineage (NCBI taxonomy): Eukaryota > Metazoa > Chordata > Mammalia > Primates > Cercopithecidae > Macaca > Macaca thibetana. The sequence goes on from NC_065598.1 coordinate 129,093,412, forward strand.
GGACACAACAAGAAATAACACCATGCTGTCTGTGCACCATAGGCCCAGGAGGCTGGAGTAAGGGGATTGGCCACATATTTGCCATTCTTTGTCTAGTCCAATCCACTCAACTTTTCAGAGATGATGCCCCATTAACTCTTCTTCCTCCTACCACCATTCCTTTACTGGATAACCAGGAGAGTGATATTTTACCAAGAGACACTAGTAAGTAAGCAAGGAAGGAGACTGGCAACTCTCTTGATTCTGCAATGGTGGCACCTTAGGAGACACACAGGGAACCTAGGGCTATCAAGAAGGCAATTAAAAGGGCTGACAGATGATGTGCTAGATAGTACATCCAGGCAAGGAGAGTAGAAAAACATCAAGGAGCTGTAACAGCCAGACACAATAGGATCCTGGCAAGTAAACATTGTTTAATGTGATGACTGTGTACTAAACCTGAAGTCAGCAGTTAGCCCCTGTCGGTAAGCCAACAGGATGCCTCTAAGTACTTACTGGGGCTCTTGCATATATATATTTTCCTGCTCCAACACATACTTAAGGCAGACACTGGGTTGTGGTAAGGGATCTCTTTTGTGGCTATTTACTTGGGCCAAGTTGTTATGCCCATGCAGACAAGCCTCTATTTATTTGGTCTCATTTGAAGTATTAAAAAAATTTTTTTTCCTACTGATTCTCCCTCTATAATTATTCCTATTCTTTCTGTCGTTAAAAGGGAGGGAGGTTTGTTCAGTGGTTAGGATCTCTCCAAAATCTACAAGAGAAGAGTCAGAGGCCCTTCCTCTTCTGGCAAGACTAGATCCCTTTTTCAGAAAACATCTATCACAGTTCAGAAAAGAGTTAACATAGCAGACTTGAAAACTGCTATTCTTAGAAAGCCCTGCTTACAAGGTTGGCCTTTGGGCTGGCATCTGGAAACTTAGATTTCAGAAGATTCTCACCATTCACCGGCAAGAATGACTCACTGTACCTAAACTGTGCAAATATGGTTTATGCTGAACACCTGCTTTCCTTCTGTGAGTCTGGAATTTGGGTACATGCCAGGCAGAGGCAGGTAGAGAGGGCATACCCTCAGGCCCCAATAAAAAACCTGGGCACTGAGTCTCTAATGGGCTTTCATGATGAGCAACATTTCACACGTGTTGTCACAATTCATTGCTGGGAAATTTAAGAGTGTCCTCTGTGACATTAGGAAAGGACCCCTGGAAATTTGCACCTTACCCTGGACATGCACCTGTTCCCTTTGCTGATTTTTATCGGAATCCTTTCACTGTAATAAATAATCGCTGTGAGTAGGACTATACATTGAGTCCTGTGAGTCCCTCCAGGGGATCATGGAACCAGGAGCAGACCAGGGGAATCCACTGACACAAGCACTTTTGCTTTTCTGTGTGCTGGGAATATAAATACATGGGTCATGGCCAGAAAACAAACAAAAATTGAGCTAAAAATATGAAATTTAACTATAAAGTTTGAACTCCATAATCACCAACTAGAGAGCTGATCTATGTCTTGGACAAGTGGGGAAACATGGTGAATTTCTTTCTTTCTTTCTTTCTTTTTTTTTTTTTTTTTTTTTGAGACGGAGTCTCGCTCTGTTGCCCAGGCTGGAGTGCAGTGGCGCAATCTCGGCTCACTGCAAGCTCCACCTCCTGGGTTCATGCCATTCTCCTGCTTCAGCCTCCTGAGTAGCTGGGACTACAGGTGCCCACCACCACGCCCGGCTAATTTATTGTCTTTTTTTTTTTTTAGTAGAGACGGAGTTTCACCGTGTTAGCCAGAATGGTCTCGATCTCCTGACCTGGTGATCTGCCCACCTCAGCCTCCCAAAGTGCTGGGATTACAGGCGTGAGCCACTACACCTGGCCGGTGAATTTCTTGTAGCAATTCGAGAAGGGGTATTTTGCCCTTGAAAAGCATCATTCAATTTATGATCTGATCTTGTACAGAAGGAGAGAAAGTTGCTGTATAAATAAATGCTAGTTAACACAAACAACCTCTCTTGAAGTAGAACCACCTCCAAACTAGAAATCTAAGATTCCTCCCTGCTTTTTTATAAAGGCTCTGCCTTCATAAAGGCCTTTGGAAAACCTTAGACCCGAAAGGGAGCTCAGAGCTCATCATTCCCTCTCCTCTCAGTATAGAAATCCTCTTTAGAACATTCCTATCAGGTTACCTCTTGAGTACTTCCCGTTCACCCAATGCTTCTCAAAAATTTCCTCCAAACTACCCTAAGAAAAGGACTCTTATTGGCAGACTAGTTACAGGTATAGTTCAAATCAGATTTGAAAAGATAAATATCTCTGAACATACTTTGCTTTTCCTTAAAATTTATCTAATTTTTGCGATTTTCTCACATGTCTGTGTTTTGTGGAGATATTCATCACTATTTTAAAAAGTATGCCTCAGGTCAGGCACCGTGGCTCACGCCTGTCATCCCAGCACTTTGGGAGGCCAGAGCAGGAGAATCAATTGAACCCAGGAGTTGGGGACCAGCCAGGGCAAAATAGCAAGACCTTGTTTCTACTAAAAGTAAGTTTTAAAAAACTTACCCAGGTGTGGTAGCACATGCCTGTACTCCCACCTACTAGGGAGGCTGAGGTGGGAGGATAGATTTAGCCTGGGAGATTGAGGCTGCAGTGAGGTTTGAGCACCATTGCACTCCAGCCTGAGAGACAGAAAAAGAGCTTGTCAAAAAAGTCACGTCACACACGTGTGGGACACATGTCACACAGGTGTCAGTCATGAGTCACACACATCAGTCACATGTCAGTCATGTGCAAAAAACGTCAGTTGAGTCAGACATGTCACACACGTGTCATCTTGTCACTTAAGTGTCACAGACATGTCACACACGTGTCAGTCATGTGTAACTCATGTGCCACACATGTCAGACATGTGTCAGTCACATGTCATGCACGTCATCCACGTCACACCCATATCACACGTGTCAGAAACGTGTTACGTGTTAGTGATGTGTCAGTCACATGTCACACACGTGCAAGTCACTTGTCAGACATGGGTCACACACATGTCACTCATGTGTGACAGGTGAATGACAGGTGACTGACACATGTTTGGCTGTGACTGACAGGTGTCTGACACATGACTGACACGTGTGTGGTGTGTGGCACATGTGTGTGGCATGTGTGTGGCGTGTGAATGACATGTATGTGGTGTGTGACTGATACGTGACTGGCCTGTGACTGACACGTGTGTGGCACATTACTGACAGGTGACTGACACGTGTTTGGCTGTGACTGACATGTGACTGACACGTGTGACACATGTGTGACACATGACTGGCCCATGTGTGACACATGTGTGGCACTTGTTTGGCAGGTGTGTGGCAAGTGATACCTATGTGACATGACTGACACATGCTTTACATGTGACTGACATGCGTGACAGATGACTGACATGATTGACACGTGTGTGACACGTGACTGACAAGTGACTGACACATGACTGATACGTGGGTGACACTTGGCTGGCATGTGTGTGGCACATGACTGACACGTGAGTGACGTGTGAGCTGTGTGTGACCCATGACTGACCCATGACTGACCCCTCTGTGACCCGTGTGTGACCTGTGTCCAGCTAATTTTCGTATTTTTATTAGAGACAGTGTTTCACCACATTGACCAGGATGGTCTCAATCTCTTGACCTCATTATCTGCCCACCTCGGCCTACCAAATTGTTCGGTTTACAGGCGTGAGCCACCACGCCAGGCCTCAAATAATATTCTGTTGGAAAGGAGAATGGATGTATAGGTGGATATTCCTCCAAGATATGGTAGATACACAAGGTCATAATAGTTTCTCTTGGAGATTTCTCCCTGCTCGGCTTTGGCTCACAGCATGCATTGTTAAGAGGATTCTGGAAGCTTGACATTGACCTTCTTGTGTTTTAGAGACATTAAAACAAAGAAGGTTTCCTTTTTCTACTTCTTACTCAGGAAACTTAGAGTATTTGAGAACATAAAATACTGGGTTTTAGGGACATAACTGTCCCTGGGATAACTGCTCTAGAGCCTGAGAAATGATTTTTTTAAAAAATGTGATGCGGCCGGGCGTGGTGGCTCAAGCCTGTAATCCCAGCACTTTGGGAGGCCAAGACGGGTGGATCACGAGGTCAGGAGATCAAGACCATCCTGGCTAACACGGTGAAACCCCGTCTCTACTAAAAAATACAAAAAACTAGCTGGGCGAGGTAGTGGGCGCCTGTAGTCCCAGCTGCTCAGGAGGCTGAGGCAGGAGAATGGCGTAAACCCGGGAGGCGGAGCTTGCAGTGAGCTGAGATCCGGCCACTGCACTCCAGCCTGGGCGACAGAGCGAGACTCCGTCTCAAAAAAAAAAAAAAAAAAAAAAAAGAAAGAAAGAAAACCGCAATGAGATACCATCTCACACCAGTTAGAATGGTGATCATTAAAAAGTCAGGAAACAACAGGTGCTGGAGAGGATGTGGAGAAATAGGAACACTTTTACACTGTTGGTGGGACTGTAAACTAGTTCAACCATTGTGGAAGACAGTGTGGCGATTCCTCAAGGATCTAGAACTAGAAATACCATTTGACCCAGCCATCCCATTACTGGGCAGATACCCAAAGGATTATAAATCATGCTGCTATAAAGACACATGCACACATATGTTTATTGCGGCACTATTCACAATAGCAAAGACTTGGAACCAACCCAAATGTCCATCAATGATAGATTGGATTAAGAAAATGTGGCACATATACACCATGGAATAGTATGCAGCCATAAAAATAGATGAGTTCATGTCCTTTGTAGGGACATAGATGAAGCTATAAACCATCATTCTTAGCAAACCATCACAAGAACAGAAAACCAAACACACCGCATGTTCTCACTCATAGATGGGAATTGAACAATATGAACACTTGGACATGGGGTGGGGAACATCACACACCGCGGCCTGTTGTGGGGTCGGGGGTAGGGGGAGGGATAGCATTTGGAGATATACCTAATGTAAATCATAAGTTAACAGGTGCAGCACACTAACATGGCACTTGTATACATATGTAACAAATCTGCCCGTTGTGTACATGTACCCTAGAACTTAAAGTATAATAATAAAAGAAAAGAAAAAAAGAAAAACAGACCCATCCTCCTGCTGTCTTCAAGAGACCTATGTCACATATAATGATGCCCATAAGCTCAAATTAAAGGGATGGAGAAAGATCTATCATGCAAATGGAAAACAAAAAAGAGCAGGGGTCGCTATTCTAACATCAGATAAAATAGTCTTTAAACCAGCAACAGTAAAAAAGAACAAAGCAGTGCAGTATATAATGATAAAGTGTTCAATTCACTAAGAAAATTTAACTATCCTAAATATATATGCATCCAACATTGGAGCACCCAGATTCATAAAACGATTACTTCTTAGAGTTAAGAAAAGACTTTCACAGCCTCTACTATCACACAATGATACTAAAGGACTTCAACACCCTATTGATAGCATTAGACAGATCATCAAGGCAGAAAACTCACAAAGAAATTCTAGACTTAAATTCAACACTTGACCAATTAGACCTAACAGACATCTACAGAATATTCCACCCAACAGCCATAGAATATACATTCTTCTCATCTTCACACAGAACATACTGTAAGATTGACCACATGCTTGAACACAAAGCTAGTCTCTAATACATTTTAAAAACTGAAATCATACCAAGCATCTTCTCAGACTACAGTGGAATAAAAACAAATCAATACCAAGAGGAACTCTCAAAACCACAGAAATATATGGAAACCTAACAACTTGCTCTAGAATGACTTTTGGGTAAACAACAAAATTAAGGCAGAAATTTAAAAAGTATTTGAAACAAATGGAAATGGAAACACAAAATACAAAAACTTCTGGAATATAGCAAAAGCAGTGTTGAGAGGAAACTTTATAGTGCTAAATGCCTACACTGAGAAGATAGAAAGATCTCCAACTAACAACCTAACCTTGTACCTAATGAAACTAGAAAAACAAGAACAAACTAAACTCAAAGTTAGCAGAAGAAAAGAAATAAAAAAAATAAGAGCAGAACTAAATGAAACTGAGACACAAAAAACCATACATTTCATTTTTCAAAAACAAAAGAAATTAAAAATTGATTATTTGAGAGGATAAACAAGATTGACAATCCATTAAGTAGATTAACAAAGAAAAAGAGGGAAGATTCAATGACGCACAATCAGAAATGACAAAGGTAACATCACAATCAATCCCACAGAAGTGCAAAAGATCTTTGGAGACTACTATGAACATCTCTGAACACATAAACTAGAAAATCCAGAGGAAATTGATATATTCCTGGAAACACACAACCTCCCAAGATTGAACCACAAAAAAAAAAAAAAAAAGAAACCCTGAATAGATCAATAACAAGTAATAAAATTGAATCAGTAGTTGGAAAAAAAAAAAAAAAAAACAACCTACCAGGCAAAAACAAAAACAAAACAAAACAAAACAAAACAACAACAACAACAACAACAAAAACCCTCAGCCAGATGGATTCACAGCCCAATTCTATCAGATATAAGAAGAATTAGTATCAATCCTACTAGCTAGCTCCTAAAACCACTCAAAAAATTCAAGGAGGGTCTCCTCTCTAACTCATTTTATAAAACCAGTATCACCCTAATATCAAAATCTAGCAAAGACACAACAAGAAAAGAAAACTACAGGCCAATATCTTGGATCCTCAGCAAAAATCCTCAACAAAATACTAGCAAGTCGAATCCAGCAGCACATCAAAAAGTTAATTCACCACAATCAAGTGGGCTTTATTCCTGGGATGTAAGGATAGTTAAACATACACAAATCAATAAATATGATTCACCATATAAACAGAATTAAAAACAAAAACCATACAATCATCTCAATAGATGCAGAAAAAGCATCTTATAAAATCCAACATCCCTTCATGAAATAAAAAAACCCTCAACAATGTAGGCGTTAAGGACCATACCTCAAAATAATAAGAGCCATCTATGACAAACCCACAGCCAACATCATACTGAATGGGCAAAAACTGGAAGCATTTCCACTAAGAACTGGAAGAGGACAAGGATGTCCACTTTCACCACTCTTATTCAACATAATACTGGAAGTCCTAGCCGGAGCAATCACGCAAGAGAAAGAAATAAAAGGCGTCCACGTAGGAAGTCAAATTACCTGTCTTTTGCTGGTGACATAATTCTATACCTAAAAAGCCCTAAATATTCTGCCAAAAGACTCCTAGACCTGATAAACAACTTCAGCAAAGTCTCAGGATACAAAATTGATGTACAAACATCAGTAGTGTTTCTATACACCAATAACGTTCAAGCTAAGAACCAAATCAAGAATGAAATCCCATTTACAATAGCCACAAAGAATAAAATACCTAGGAATACATCTAACTAAGGAGGTCAAAGAGCTCTACAAGGAGAACTAAAAAGCACTGCTGAAAGAAATCATAGATGATGCAAACAAATAGAAAAACATTCCATGCTCATGGATTGGAAGAAACAATATTAAAATGTCCATACTGCCCAAAGCAATCTACAGATTCAACACTATTCCTATCAAATTATCAATGCCATTTTTCACAGAATTAGAAAAATTATTCTAAAATTCATATGGAACCCAAAAAGAGCCCAAATACCCAAAGCAATCCTAAGCAATAAGAACAAAGCTGGAGGCATCACAATACCCAACTTCAGTCTATGCTACAAGGCTACAGTAACCAAAATAGCACGCTATTGGTACAAAAATAGAAACATAGATCAATGGGACAGAATGGAGACTCCTGAAATAAAACCACACATTTACAACCAACTGATTTTTGACAAAGTTTACAAAAATAAATAATGGGGAAAGAATACCCTATTCAATAAATGGTGTTGAGAAAATATGCAGAAGAATGAAACTGGACCCGTATCTCTCACCGCATACAAAATTTAACTCAACATGGATTAAAGACTTAAATGTAAGAACTGAAACTATAAAAATCCTAGAAGAAAATCTAGGAAATACTCTTCTAAACATTAGCCTAAGCAAAGAATTTATGACTAAGTCTTCAAAAGCAAATGCATAAAAACAAAAATTGACAATTGGGACCTAATTAAACTAGAAGCTCCTGCACAGCGAAAGAAATTATCAACCTGGAAATCATGCAACCTACAGAATGGGAGAAAATATTTCCAAACTGCACCCACCGAAGGACTAATATCCGGAATCTCAAAGAAACTGAAACAAATCAACAAGATAAAATAAATAGCCCTAAAATGGGCAAAGGACATGAGCAGATACTTCTCAAAAGAAGACATACAAGTGGCCAACAAGCATATGAAAAATGCTCGATATCACTAATCATCAGAGAAATGCAAATGAAATCCACAATAAGATACCATCTCACACCAGTCAGAATGGCGATGATTAAAAAGTCAAAAAATAACAGATGTTGGTGAGGTTGTAGAGAAAAGGGAATGCTTATACACACTTGGTTGGAATGGAATTTAGTTCACCCCCTGTGGAAAACAGTTTGGAGATTTCTCAAAAAACTAAAAATAGAATTACCATCTGAACCATTACTAGGTATATGCCCAAAGAAAAATAAATCATTCTACCAAAAAGATACCAGTACTCACATGTTTATTGAAGCACTATTCACAATAGCAAATACATGCAATCAGCCTAGGTGCCCATAAATGGAAGACTGGATAAAGAAAATGTGGTACATATACACCATGAAATACTAAGCAGCCATAAAAATGAAGGAAACTAAGTTCTTTGCAGCAGCGTGGATGCAGCTGGAGACCATTATCCTAAGCAAGTCAGTGTAGAAACCAAATGAAATACCATGTTCTCACTTATAAGCAGAAGCTAAGCATTGATTACACAATGACACAGAAATGGGAACAATAAACACCAGTGATTACAAAAGGGAGGAAGGAAGGAGGGGGCAGGGGTTGAAAAACTACCTATTGAGTGCTCTGTCCACTTTTTGAGCGATGTGATCATTAGAAGCTCAAACTTTATTTGGGTTGGTTTTGTGTTGTTTTTTTTTGTTGGTGTTTCTTTTTTTTTTTGGGGTTTGTTTGGTGTTTGTTTTTTGTGTTCGGGTTTGGCTTTTTTGTGTGTGTTGTTTTTGGTTTTTTTTTTCTTTGCATCACACAATATACCCATGTAACAAACCTGCACATGTACCCCCAAATCTAAAACAAAATAAGAAATAAAAAATTTTACAGTTGAGAAAATGGAGTCACAGGGTGGTTGAGCAACTTGCCGAAAGTCACACAGCTAGCAGTAGTGCTGCAGCCACTTTTATTCCCAAATTTTGCAAACGCTGGGATCATCCGGTGTTAAGTTTCATTGTGTATTTGTGTATTTTTGTTTCGCTATAAAGAACTACCCGAGACTGGGTAATTTGTAAAGAAAAGAAGTTTAATTGGCTCCTGGTTCTGCAGGCTGTATAGGAATCATGGTGTTGGCATCTGCTTGGCTTCTGATGAGGCCTCAGGGAGCTTTTACTCACTGTGGAAGGTGAAGCAGGAGCAGGCAGGTTACATGGTGAGAGAGGGAGCCAGAAGGGGGAGGAGGTGCCACATTCTTTTAAACAACCAGATTTCATGTGAACTAAGAGTCAGAACCCACTCATTATTGTGAGAATAGCATCAAGCCATTCATGAAGGATACACCCCATGGCCCAAACACCCCCCAGTAGGCTCCATCTCCAACACTGGCAATTACATTTCAACATGAGATTTGGAGGGGACAAACATCTAAACTATACCACATTTTATATCCAGCACCTAGCCCAGTGCCTGCTCCAGGCATATTGTGAAAGTTCAGGGTGAATGAACGGTTGCAAAGCTGTGTTCTTTATCACTCTTCACACACTGTATCCCAAAGTCCAGCCCTTCCTTGTGCCTGGTTCTGATCTCACAACACTAGCCTTGCTGGCTCCCCTCCTAGGAACTGAAATCTTATTCACCTCCAGACTTTGATACCTGTTAACAGATTCCTACTGTCAGCCTACCTTGATTTCTCACATATCTAACCAGATTTGTCGTTGCAACATTTACCCACCTATTTGATGTTGCCTCCCATTTCTTTGGGTACATGTACTGACCATCCCTTTACCCACACTGACTGCCAATTATTATTACACTTGTGCTGCTGTTCTGGTCTTTGCACCAGATCTGAAGTAAAGAAAAGGAGACATCTTCACATCAAACACTTGCAAGTATTACCTGCTGCCTAGTTGTCTCTGGCCCTATCTGATCCCAGTGTGATTTCTTCCTGGTGCTCCTCAGACCCTCATATCCCTGGAAAGGTGCCAGACTACCTAAATTTGAGCTACACCCTGTTTTTCTAAAGGCTGAGACAATCTCACAAGTTTGAAAAGAAAGGAAGGATGACAGGGAGAGATGAGAGGGAAGGAACACAATTTTTTTCCCTTTCCCTTCAAACTGTAGGGCAGCATGTAAATACTGCAGACTTAGGGTAGAAAGTGCATTTAATTTTAGGAGGAACAAATCTCCAAAATCACTAACCCAGTTTTTGTGTGTGCGTGTTGTTGTTTGTTTGTTTGTTTTTTAAGACAGGGTCTTCCTTTGTAGCCCAGGCTGGAGTGCAGTGGTGCTATCACAGTTCCCTGCAGCCTGGACTTCCTTGGCTTGAGTGATCTTCCTACCTCAGCCAGCCGAGTAGCTGGGACTGCAGGCGCACACCACCATGCCCAGCTAATTTTTGTTTTTGCAGAGACAGTTTCGCCATGTTGTCCAGGCCAGTCTTGAACTCCTGGACTCAAGCAATCCGCCTGCCTTGGCCTCCCCAAATGCTGCGATTACGGGCTTGAGCCACTGTGCCTGGCCTATCACAGCATTTTGAGGAGAGGGCACAGGAAAGTGAGGGGGAAAAACATAAAATGGGGAGAAATTAACAAACGTTGTAGGCACAAATCAACTAAGGTGTGTGAAGAAGCTGGTGTGAAAAATCTTGATTCCTATCTTTTCATCAACTCATTTTGTCTTCCTAAGCTGTACTGTGACTCAGTGGATACCTTACACAGATGCTGTTTCTGAAAAATCCCTCTTTAACCCCAGGCTCCTTCAAGTGAATGCTTACGTTCACAGATGTGCTATAAACTTTGTATATAAATGATAGACTCATAGTTTGCAGGTGTCTTGCGTGTGGCCAGCCTGACCAAGGTGGGAAGAAGGGCCCGGAAGGTGACTCCTTCAGCTGGAAGTGCCTTGCCAATCAAAGATAATTCTACAAAAGAATTATCTTGTTACTTCAATTCACTTCTGATGAAGATAGCCTGTGACTAATACAGGATTGAGCATAATGAGTTCCTTTACCTTAGATGTGCATAAGAAAAATTAAACATCATTTCCCTCACTCCACACCCCCAGCCCTGTAAACGCTCTAACTTTGCCGCACTGGAGGAAAACACAAGGAACTGCGTAAAGGAGAGAGTAAACCACGCCACAGGTGGACAGCAGGGTAAAGAGAGAAATCCAGCATTGTTTGCTTGGCATAATGACGTGAAGCTATAGTCTCAGTGATTGCCCTGGTGATTATAATTAGCACCCTAATTTATAACAATCCAGTCTGAATTAATATCAACTTAATTTCAATAGCACACAAATATGTTGTTCCCATAAAACTCCATTTCTTCTCCCTTCCTTTATGCTTTACATCCTTATACATTGTATGCCCATGAACATGGAAATAATTATTGCTTTATGCAGTTGTCTTTTAAATTAGACAGGAGAACAAACAAGTTACAAACAAAAAATACATCCATACTGTCTTTTATGTAGCTACCTTTACTGGTGCTCTTTATTTCTTCATGTGGATTCGAGTGTCCTGTCTAGTGTCTAGTGTCCTTTTATTTCAGCCTGAAGGACTCCCTTTAATAATACTTGGAGGGCAATTCTGCTAGGGATGAAGTATTTGTTTGTTTTTATTCATCTAAGAATGTCTTTTTTTTTTTTTTTTTTTTTTTTTTTAGATGGAGTTTTGCTCTTGTTGCCCAGGCTGGAGTGCAATAGCATGATCTCAGCTCACCACAACCTCCACCACCCAGATCCAAGTGATTCTCCTGCCTCAGCCTCCCTAGTAGCTGGGATTACAGGCATGCACCACCATGCCCAGCTAATTTTGTATTTTTTCGTAGAGATGGGGTTTCTCCACGTTGGTCAGGCTGGTCTTGAACTCCTGACCTCAGGTAATCCGCCTGCCTCAGCCTCCCAAAGTGCTGGGATTACAGGTGTGAACCACCGCGCCTGGCCAAGAATGTCTTAATGTCTTCTTATTTTATGAAGGATAATTGCATATATCATAGGCTGTGACACCTGTAGCCACCTACACATTTCTTCCACAGCATTTATACATTTCCCCCGAGATATAAGCCCTGGGTCTGGAGGATTGCGGTGCAGAGATCTATCTTGCAGCCACCCAAGACCATACTCTGTCTATAAATTCCGCTAATACATCACCCTGTACTGACAAACTGGATTTGTCTGCCTCATCTTGGCTCCTTCCGGATTTGAGGGTCACTTTGCACATATGGCCCTTTCATGGAACATATAGTTAGAATTAAAGATACTAATGACTCTCCTTCAAGTAGTAAAGAGAGTACAGATAGTGCATAGCATAGCATAACATAGCATGAACTGTTCATAGAGATATGCAAAATATCTGCATTGGATACTCCGATTTAATCAACCACTTGTAAGAAGCAAGGAGCAGAGTGACTCTGTATATAATCCTTTTCAAAATTCTTTAAAACTAGGAAATATAAAGACAATGGTTGGTTACTCCTACTGTTGCTGGACAAATTGATGAAAGAAAAGGATGAGCTCAGGGATTCAAATTCCAAGCTCAAGTGCTGCATAAATGACCTAAGAGCTTCTATGTGTGTCCTGAAGGAGTCCTCTGTCTCCTCTAGTGGTAGGGCTAAAATTGCTGCAAATCAAACACAGAACCTCATCCTGTGATTGGCTGGATTACAGTACAAGTTAAACTCTCAACCTTGCAGGGTGTCTCCTGTTAAAGGGAGGACATCAATTGGGAAAGAATGGGATCTTGTAAATCAGAATGGAGATGTGTAGGAAGACCCCGAAGAAGCTGGGGAAAGTGAGCTCCTAAATTCTGAGTCTTCTTTGCCTGTGGAAGAGAATACCTCACCCCAACCAAAAGTGGTCTCCCTAACTTTAGTGTAAGTGGCCTCCCCCTGCGAGTGGCAGCTGCATCCATATCCTTGGTGCTGTCAGCCTCTCCACCGATAGTAGTCTTGGTCTTACCACCTTCCTCTGAGAGGATTAACCCTGCATTGCCTTAAGACATTGTTAAGCCCTCCCCTGAAGCAGTTGCCATAAAAGACCATGCTGAGCCTGCCCAGGACCCACCCCCACCACCCTTCTTTGCTTCTAGACCTATAACTAGACTCAAGTCTCAGAAGTTCCCTAAAAGTGAGATACAATGTGTGACCCATGAGCAGGTCCACTACATTACAAAAGAACTACTAGAGTTTTCTAATTTATACAGACAGAAATCCAAGAAGCATGTATGGAAATGGATTGTAAGGCATTGGGGTAATGGTGGAAGGAATATAAAGTTGAATCAGGCTGAATTTATTGATACAGGTTCACTAAGCACAGATTCTGCATTTAATGTTACAGCTTGGGGAATCAGAAAGGGCTCTAAAAGTTTGTTTTATTGGTTGGCTGATGCGTGGGCCAAAAGGTGGCCCACACTGGGCAAATTAGAAATGCTGAATATGCCTTGGTTTAATGCAGAGGAACAGATTCAAATGCTTAAGGAGATTGGAACATTAGAGTGGATTTGTCATTTAGGATCTACTCATCCACACTGGGAGGGTTCAGAAGACATACCTATTGCCAATACCATGAGAAATAAATGTATGAGGGCAACTCCAGGATCCTTGAAGTGCTCTGTATTCTCTCTTCTCTGTAGACCAAACCTCACACTGGGAATTGCAGTTACTGAATTGGTAAACCTAAATGCAATGGGAGTAATTGGATCATGGAGTGGAAAAGAGCAAGTGGCAGCACTCAACCAAGTGCTGAGTGCTCAACCAGAGGCAAGGTGAGCATAGTTATCATAATGGACAGCAGAGTCAAAGCAGTAATCAAGATAGTCTGACTCATGCAGACCTATGGCATTGGTTAGTTAGTCATGAAGCTTCATTTCCTAGAAGTGAAATAGACAGGAAATCTACTTGATCTGTTATAAGCAGAAAATTTCTAGGACAAGGGAACAAAAGCCTAACTCAAATCATAAAAATAGAAAGTCATAGCACCTCAATCAATTTCCAGACTTGAGCCAGTTTATAGACCCAGTACTTTTTTAATGAAGGGGATGTTGGATTGCCTCAAGGAAGAACCCCAGTACACTACCAAAAATTTATACTATTAATTTTGCTCCCAGCCTTCCCTAAAGGGACCTGCAGCCTTTTACCAGGGTAACTTTATATTGGGGAAAAGGAAATAATCAGAATTTGGGGGCCTACTGGACTCTGGTTCTGAACCGGTACTGGTTCTGAACTGACACTACTTCTAGGAGACCCAAAACATAATGTGGCCTACCAGTCAGAGTAGGGGCTTACAGAGGTCTGGTGATCAATGGAGTTTTAATTGAGGTCCATTTCACAGTGGGTTGCATGAACCCATGTGGTGGTTATTTCGCCAGTGTCAGAATGCATAATTGGAATAGATATACTCAGTAGCTAGCAGAATCTTTAATATTGGTCCTCTCACTTGTGGACTGAGGGCTTTTATGGTAGGAAAGGCCAAGTGGAAGCCACCAGAATGGCATCTACCTAGGAAAATAGTAAACCAAAGGCAATATCATGTTCCTCAAGGGATTTCAGAGATTAATGCCACCATCAAGAACTTCAAAGATGCAAGGGTGGTAATTTCCACTACATCCCCATTCAATTCTCCTCTTTGGTTTGTGCAGAAGACAGATGGATCTTGGAGAATTACAGTGGGTTATCATAAATTTAACCAGTTGATGACTCAAATTGCAGTTGCTATGCCAAATATGGTTTCATTGCTTGAGAAAATTAACACATCCCCTGGTATCTGGTATGCAAGTTATTAATCTTTCAAATGCCTTCTTCTCCATTCCTGTCCACAAGGCAACCAGAAGCAGTTTGCTTTCAGTTGGCAAGGCTAGCAGTATACCTTCACTGTCCTACCTCAGGACTATATCAACTTTCTAGCCCTGTGTCATAATTTTGTTCACAGGGATCTTAATCACCTTTCCCTTCTATAAGATATCACACTGCTTCCTTACATTTATGACATGCTGATTGGACTTAGTAAGCAAGAAGTAGCAACTACTCTAGACTTCACTGGAAAATATTTATGTGTCAGAGGGTGGGAAATAAATCTAAAATTCAGGGCTTTCTTCCTCAGTGAAATTTCTAGGGATCCAGTGATGTGGGGCATGTCAAGATATGCTCTGTAAGGTGAAAGATAACTTGTTTCATCAGTCCCTCTTACAACTAAGAAAGAGCCACAGCACTTAGTCGGCCTCTTTGGATTTTAGGGTCAACATAGTTTTCCTTTGCATGTGTTATTCAGACCCATTTAACCTAGTGACCTGAAAAGCTGCTAGTTTTGAGTGGGCTCAGAGCAAGAGAAGGCTTGGTGACAGGTCCAGGCAGCTGTTCAAGCTGCTCTGCTACTTGGGCCATATGATCCAGCAGATCCGGTGGTGCCTTAAGTTTCAATGGCAGATAGGGATGCTGTTTGGAGCCCTTGTCAGGCCCCTATAGGAAATAGCAGCACAGGACTTTAGGATTTTCTAGCAAGACCCTGCCATCCCCCACAGACAACTACTGTCCTTTTAAGAAATTGCTCTTGGCATGCTTCTGGGCCTGAATAGAGACTGAACACTTGACCGTGGGTCACCAAGTTACCATGCAGCCTGAGTTGACCATCATGAACTAGGAGTTATCTGACCCACCAAGCCTTAAAGTTTGGCATGCATGGCAAAGCTCCATCATCAAATGGAAGTGGTATATATGTGATTGGGCTGGAGCGGGATCTGAGGGCACAAGTAAGTTACATGAGAAAGAGGCCCAAATCCCCATGGTCCCCACTCCTGCTACACTTCTCTCTCCCAGCCTGCACCTATGGCTTCATGGGGGAGTTATCTACAATAAGTTCACAGAGGAAGAGAAGACTCAGGCTTGGTTTACAGATGGTTCTGCACCATATACAGGCACCGTCCAAAAGTGGAAAGTTGCCACACTATGGGGACATCCCTAAAGGACACTGGTGATGGGAAATCATCCCAGTGGGCAGAATACTGGGCAGTGCACCTGGTTGTGCACTTTGCTTGGAAGGAGAAATAGCCAGACATGTGATCATATACCAAATCATAGGCTGTAAACAATTGTTTGGCTGTATGGTCAGGAACTTCAAAGAAAAATGATTGGAAAATTGGTGACAAAGAAATTTGGGGGAAGAGGTATGTGGATATACCATTGTGAATGAGCCAAAAAGTGAAGATATTTGTGTTACATGTGAATGCTCACCAAAGTATGACTTCAGCAGAGGAGGATTTGAATAATCAAAAGGATAGGATGACTTCTTCTGTGAATACCACTCAGCTGCCTTCCCTGGCCACCCTTGTCATTGCCCATGGGCTCATAAAAAAAAAAGTGGCCATGGTGACAGGGATGGAGGTTATGCATGGGCTCAGCAACATGGACTTCCACTCACCAAAGGCAATCTGGCTATAGCCACCACTGAGTGCCCAATCTGCCATAGCCAAGACCAACACTGGGCCCACAATGTGGCACCATTCCCCAGAATGATCAGCCGACTACCTGGTGGCAGGTTGATTATATTGGACTGCTTCCATTATGGAAGAAGCATTGTTTTGCTTTTTCTGAAATAGACACTCTAGATACAGATTTGCCTTCCCAGCACACAATGCTTCTGCCAAAACTACTGTCTGCGGACTTACAGAAAGTGTTGTCCACAATTATGATATTCCATACAGCATTGCTTCTGATCAAGAAACTCACTTTACAGAAAAAGAAGTGCAACAGTGGTGCTCATGCTCATGAAATACACTGGTCTTACCATGTCCCCTACCATCCTGAAGCAACTGACTTGATAGGCCTCTTGACTGGCCTTTTGAAAACTCAGTTATATAGTACCAGCTAGGTGGTAATAGCTGAACCCAGACCTGCAAGGTTCTCCAGAAGGCTATATATGTTCTGAATTGGCATCCAATACAAGTTGTCATTTCTCTGATAGCCAGGATTCATAGGTCTAGGAATCAAGGGGTAGAAATAGGATTGGCACTAGTCACTATTATCCCTAGTGACTCAGTAGCCCAAATTCTGTTTCCTCTCCCTGCAATTTTATACTCTGCTGGCTTAGAGATCTGACCTAGAGATCTGGCTTCAGTGGGAAAAATATTTCCTCCAAGATACATGACAATAATTCCATTGCACTGGAATTAAGACTACAGCCTGACACTATTCACAATAGCAAAGACTTGGAACTAACCCAAATGTCTATCAATGATAGACTGGATTAAGAAAATGTGGCACATATACACCATGGAATATGATGCAGCCAGAAAAAGGATGAGTTTGTGTCCTTTGCAGGGACATGGATGAAGCTGGAAGCCATCATTCTCAGCAAACTATCACAAGAACAGAAAACCAAACACCACATGTTCTCACTCATAAGTGGGAGTTGAACAATGAGAACACATGGACACAGAGAGGGGAAAATAACACACCAGGTCCTGTCGGGGGATGGGGGCCTAGGGGAGGGATAACATTAGGAGAAATATCTAATATGGTTGATGGGTGCAGCAAACCACCATGGCATGTGTATACCTATGTAACAAAACTGCACGTTCTGCACATGTAACCCAGAACTTAAAGTAGGAGGAAAAAACAAACAAACAAAAAAAACAGACTGCCGCCTGGCCACTTTGGGCTCCTCTGAGTCAACAGGCGAAGAAGAGAGTTACTATGCTGGGTGGGGTGATTGGTACTACCAAGGGAAAATTGGACTACTACTTCACAATGGAGATAAAAAAGAGTATGCCCGGTATACAGGAGATCCCTTAGGATGTCTCTTAGTATGTGTCCTGTGATTAAGGTCAAAGAAAAACTACACCAATCCAATCCAGGGAGGATTACCAATGGCCTAGACTCTTCAGAAATGAAGGTTTGGGTCACCCTGCCAGGTAAAGAATTATGACCAGCTGAGGTGCTTGCTGAAGGCAAAGGGAATGCAGAATGGGTAGTAGGAAAAGGTAGTTATAAATACAAGTTACAGAAACAAGGACTGTAATTGTCATAAATATTTCTTCTTTTTTTTAAATAAATACATCTGTGTGTATCAATCAATCTATATAAAGCAAATATCTTTTTTTTTCTCTTATTTCCTTCTCATGTAACATAAGATGTATTGACTTAATATCAGTTTTTAAGTATTGTTAACTTTATATCATAGGATTAAAGTAACAGTATCAAAAGAAGAGTCAACATCACTTAGAGACTTTACCTCCTCTTCTGGGGAAGGAATTACGCATTTTTGGTTGTATGCAGGATAGTTGTATCATGTTTGGTGGAATTATCACCTTGTTATTGTCTTTATTTAGTGATTACATGTGGTTTAAGGAATGTGTATGGGTGCCAATTTGACAAGGGTGGACTTATGATGGTTAATTCTACGTGTCAACTTCACTGAGCTAAGGGATGCCCGGATAGCTGATAAAACATTATTTCTGGGTGTCTTTGTGAGGACATTTTCAGAAGAGATTAGCATTTGAATCAGTAGACTGAGTAAAAAAAAGTTGATTGTCCTCACCTCTGTGGGTGGTTATCATCCAACACATTGAGGGCCTGAATAGAATAAAAAGGCAGAGGAGGGGTGAATTCACTGTCTCTGTTTTAATTGGGGCATTCATCTTCTTCTGCCCTTGGACATGAAAACTTCTGGTTATCAGGCCCTCAGACTCAGATTAGACTTACACAACTGCCCTCTGTCCCCACCCTCTACCAATTTTCAGGCCTTCAGACTTGGACTGGAACTATACCACGAGCTTTCCTGGGCCTCCAACTTGCAGACAGCAGGTCATAAGATGCCTCAGCCTCCATCAGCTTTCCTAGGCCTCCAACTTACAGACAGCAGATCATAAGACATCTCAGCCTTCATAACCATATGTGCCAACCCCTTATAATAAATCTCTTTCTGTATATCTATATATTGCCTATTGATGATTTTTCTCAGTAGAACCCTAATTTTTCCTGTGATTTTCCTGAAGTAATTCTGTAAAAGTTTGTATTTTTTTTTTCTTGTGTGACCATTAAACTCTCTTCTCAGTTATCTTAGTGGTTCATTAATGACTGGATGGAAGTTTCCTTAAACTCCTGGAATTAATAAGCCTACCAACCTTTGCTGAGGGGCTCTGTGTCTGTATTTGGGCACTCTTTCAATGCTCCAGCATGTAGTTTAAAATTCTTGCATTAGCCTTCACATTCTGCTTTTACAGACACTCAAGGTCAGCCAGCGGTGAAAGTTTAGGACCTTCTCAAGTTTTTCCTAAGCACATGCACCACCATGGGCATGCACCTGACCTTGTAGAGTCCCAGGAATATGTCAGAGATTTTCAAAGCCTCTAAGGACATTTTATTTCCCAGCTTTTTTTTTTTTTTCTTAAAAGAAAAAAAAAAGTATTTTGGTTAGCTTGTTGCTTTCTCCCAACTTACCACCTTCTCAGACAGCCAGGTGTTTAACAATTGCCTGAAATTGCTTTTGACAAACACCTCCTGGGGAAACACTTTCCACACTGGGTGAGCCCTGTGTCAGACACCTTTGCAAGTGGGTTCTTCCAGAGAACAACTGGACAGGTCAAATAATGACAATTCTTTTGGAAGGAGTGTTTGAAAGAGCTCTAGACTTGTTCTGCCCCCTCTGTTAGTTGCTAAGATGAGAAAGTAGGAAGCAGTTTTCAAAGATATTAGGGAGCTGGATAAAGGGAGATGGGACTAAAGCAAATTAAGAGGACATCAAGCTCATCATTCTTACCTAGTCAGCCGTTTTTCTTGAATAAGTGCTCCCTGATTTGCACAAACCATTGGTTAATCTCCAGTGTTCTGAAAAAAAGCCAATTCTCACCTTTTTTGGATATTTTCCTCATAACTTTTAAGGAGGAGAGATCTTTCAGAAATCCCTGGCAGAGACTCTGCCATTTTTGGTGACATCATTCTCTTACAGTCACTTTTGTGCCTTTTCTTCACACATTCTTTTCTTTGGGCATAAACTGAACTACAGAAGTGATCATGACCACTGTAAACTTGAGACCTCTAGTTTCATAAAGGGGCTACTGGCAATGTTCTCAAAATGGTAGAGTCATGCATGTTGCTGAGGGATAGCATTAACAGGACCAGAGGCAGAGAGCAGCAAAGGCCAGTGAAGAATGAGAAATGTGAACAGGACAGTTCCTCTTCTACCAGTGTTTCTCAAATACTGTGGCCTGATAAGCAGAGGTGCCTGTCTGGGTCAATCCTCTAAAGGTACCTGCAAATGGCTTTCCAGTACCAAACAAGGCAATTATCTACCATGATCTGTTCACCTTAAAATGACTACCAGTCCATTTTTTCCTTTTGATATAGAAAATGAATTTCTGGAAAAATGAAAAAGCTAATGGTATTTCCAGTCTTCAATCTCAGTAAAGGTAGAAATATAGATGGTCAGTCTTGACCTATCAAAAAGAGAAGAGAAATTGTGTTGTGGAATGAATTATTTCCCCCTGAATTCATGTGTTGAAGTCCTAACCCCCAATGTGACTATGTTTGCAGATAGCGTCTTTACAGAGGAAATTGAGTTTAAGTGAGATCATCAGGATGGGGCTCTAATCCAAAAAGACTAGTGTTCTAATAAGGAAAGGAAGAGGCAACAGGAGTGCATACACACAGAGAAAAGACATGTGGGGACACAGAGGGAAAATAACATCTGGAAGCCAAGGAAAGAGGCCTCAGGAGAAAACACACCTGCTAACACTTTGATCTTGGGCTTTCAGCCTCCAGAAGTGTGAGAAAATAAATTTCTGTCGTTTAAGTGACCCACTCTGTGGTACTTTGTTACAGCAACCCTAGAAGACTAATACAGATTTTGGTACCAAGAAGTGGGGTGCTGCTGTAACAAATGCCTAAAAATGTAGAAGTAGTTTTGGAACTGGGTAATGGATACAGGCTGGAAGAGTTTTGAGGTTCATGTTAGAAAATGTTTAGATTGCTGCTATGTTCTCGTTGTTTGTGTCTCTCCCAAAATTCATATGCTGAAATCCTAACCCACAAGGTGATGGTATTAGGAGGTGGGGCCTTTGGGGAAGTGATTAGGCAGTGAGGGTGGAGCCTTAATGAATAAAATTGTTGCACTTATAAAAGAAGCCCAAGGGAGTTTGTTCACTCCTTCCACCATGTGAGGGGACTGTGAGAGGGTACCATCTATGAACCAGGAAACGGGCCCTCACCAGACACCAAATCTGCCTTGATCCCAGACTTCTCAGCTTTCAGAACTGTGAGAAATAAATTTTGGTTGCTTCTAAGCTACTCCGTTTGATTTTTCTTTCTTTTATTTTATTTTATTTATTTATTTTTTGAGACGGAGTTTCGCTCTTGTTGCCCAGGCTGGAGTACAATGGCACAATTTCGGCTCACCACAACCTCTGCCTCCTGGGTTCAAGCGATTCTCCTGCCTCAGCCTCCCGAGTAGCCAGGATTACAGGCATGTGCCACCATGCCTAGCTACTTTTTTGTATTTTCAGTAGAGAAGGGGTTTCTCCATGTTGGTCAGGCCGGTCTCAAACTCCCGACCTCAGGTGATCTGCCCTTCCAAAGTACTGGGATTATAGGCATAAGCCACCGTGCCTGGCCCAGTTTGATATTTTTTATGGCAGCCAAAATGGTCTAAGAAAATCGCCTGGAAGAGACTTTTGGTAGGAATATGGATGTTAAAAGTGATTATCATGAGGTATCAGACAGAAATGAAGAACATGTTATTGGAAACTGGAGGAAAGATGATCCTTGTTATAAAAGTGATTTTTAAGCCAGGCATGGCAGCTCATGCTTATAATTCCAGAGCTTTGGGAGGCCTAGGAGGGTGGATCACTTGAGCCCAGGAGTTGAAACCAGCCTGGGCAACACAGTGAAACCCTGTCTCTATGCAAAAATTTTTTAAATTAGCTGACCTTAAGGGCAAGAGTCTGTGTTCCCAGCTATTTGGGAGGCTAAGGGGGGCAGATGGCTTGAGCCCCAGAGATTGAGGCTGCAGTGAGCCATTATTGTGTCACTGCACTCCAGCCTAGGCAACAGAATGAGATCCTGTCTCAAATAAATAAATATAGTGATTTTTAAAAACTTGGCTGAATTGCATTCTAGTGTTTGTGGAAATTAGAAGTTAAAAGTGATGAATTCAGGTATCTAGCTGAAGAGATTTCAAAGCAAACTGTTGAAGGCATGGTCTGGTTTCTCTTTACTGTTTATGGTAAAATGCAGGAGGAAAAAAGATACATTGAAATAATTATTAAATCCATCTATATTGCAAAAAACAAGAAAACATGCTGTGGAGAAAGCATGAACGCTGTTGCTGGAAAACCATTTGCTGGAGGCCATTATCCTCAGCAAACTAATGCAGGGACAGAAAACCAAATACCGCGTGTTCTCACTTGTAAGTAGGAGCTAAATGATGGGAACTCATGGACACATAGAGGGGAACAACATTAACGGGGGCTTAACAGAGGTTGGAGGGTAGGAAGAGGGAGAGGAGCAGAAAAAATAACTATTGGGTAGTAGGCTTAGTATCTGACTGATGAAATAATCTGTACGTCAAATCCCCATGATATGAGTTTACCTATATAACAAACCTTCACATGTATTCCTGAACCTAAAAGGTTTTTTTAATATAAAATTAATTTGTTGAAATCGTAGCTGTCAATGTGACTTTATTTGAAGATAATTTTAAAAGATAATTAAAGTTAGGCTGGGCATGGTGGCTCATGCCTGTAATCCCAGCACTTTGGGAGGCCAAGGCAGGCAGATCACTTGAGGTCAGGAGTTCAAGATCAGCCTGGCCAACATGGTGAAACCCTGTTTCTACTAAAAATACAAAAATTACCCCAGTGTGATGGTGGGTGCCTGTAATCCCAGTTACTTGGGAGGCTGAGGCAGGAGAATCACTTATACCCAAGAGACAGAGGTTGCAGTGAGCCAAGATCATGCCATTGCACTCCACCTTGGACAACAGAACAAAATTCCATCTCAAAAAAAAAAAAAAAAGATAATTAAGGTTCAATGAGGTCATAATGGTGGGGCTCTAATTCAATGGAACGATCGTCCTCATAAGAAGAGGAAAAGACACCAGGAATGTACGCACACAGAGAAAAGGCCATCTGAGGACACAGGGATAAAAGAGCCATCTGTAAACCAAAGAGAGAGGCTTTAAGAGAACAATAACAGACTTGGAATGAACCTAAATGCCCATCAGTGAAAGGCTGGATAAAGAAAATGTGGCACATATACACATACACAACATGGAATCCTATGCAGCAATAAAAAAGAATGAGTTCATGTCCTTTACAGGGACATGGATGAAGCTGGAAATCATCATCATCAGCAAACTAACACAGGAATAGAAAACCAAACACTGCATGTTCTCACTCATAAGTGGGAGTTGAACTGTGAGAACACATGGACACAGGGAGGGGAACATCACACACTGGGGCCTGTCAGGGGGTCAGGGGAAAGGGTGGGGAGAGCATGAGGACAAATACCTAATGCACACGGTGCTTAAAACCTAGATGATGGGTTGATAGGTGCAGCAAACCACCATGGCACATGTATACCTACATAACAAACCTACACGTTCAGCACATGTATCCCAGAAATTAAAGTAAAATAAAATTTTTTTAAAAAGAGAAACTCAACCTGCCAACACCTTGATCTCATATTTCTAGCCTCCAGAAGTGTGTAAAATTAAATTTCTGTTGTTTAGGCCACTACTCTCCAGTATTTTGTTATGGCAGCCTTCACAAACTTTCAACATAGGTGGCATCTTGGATGGGATTTTGGAAAGGAAAGAGAATCTTTGGGAAAAATCAATGAAACCTGAATATAGTGTATCTAGGAATTCTCTGTGCTATCTTCACAATTTTTCTATACATCTAAAACTATTCTTGGCTGGGTGTGGTGGCTCACGCCTGTAATTCCAGCACTTTGGGAGTCCGAGGCGGGTGAATCACCTGAGGTCAGGAGTTCAAGACCAGGCTGACCAACACGGCAAAACCCCATCTCTACTAAAAATACAAAAATTAGCCAGGCATGGTAGCAGGTGCCTGTAATCCCACCTATTCAGGGGGCTGAGGCAGGAGACTCATTTGAACCCAGGAGGTGGAGGTTGCAGTGAGCCAAGATCACACCATTGCACTCCAGCCTGGACAACAGAGCAAGATTCCATCTCAAAAAAAAAAAAAAAAAAAGCACAAATAAAACTATTCTTAAATTAAATGCTTATTTAAAAAAAAAATTGGGAAAGGAGGGCAGCGGAGGCCTATGAACAAGATTCTGGATTTCTCAGGGCAGCAACATTTCCTCCGCCACTACTTCCTCTCTCTAGACACATACCAGAGCTCTGGTATGTGGGAGCCCAAATTCTCCTTTTGGGCTGTCTTCCAGCATATGAAGCAAGGGGTGCAGCACTCTTGATCCATCTCCCTTGCAGTCAGTGCACAAATGTTTCTATTGAAAATAGATGGCACTCAGGGAAAATGCAAAATCTGACAGCATTTCCAGTTCCTCATTTCTGTGAAAACACTAAGGCAACTTTTTAGTCTCTCAAAAGGAGAAAAGGCAAGGTCTTCAAAACTGATGGGCCCAGGGTAGTAGAGGTCTGTGAAGGAGATGCTGGTGTCAACTGGGAAAACTTTAGGGAAAGCTTTACAGCTTGTCTGAATCTGTTTGCATTATTATAAAGGAATACTGGTGACTGCATAATTTACATAGAAAAGGGTTTATTTGGCTCATGGTTCTGCAGCCTGCACGAGGAGCATGGCACCAGCATCTGCTTCTGGTGAGGGCTTCAGGCTGCTTCCATTCATAGAAGAAGGTGAAAGGGAGCCTGCATATGCAGAGATCACATGGTCAGGGAAGGAGCAAGAGAGAGACGGTAGAGGTGCCAGATTCTTTTTAACACCAGCTCTCAAGGAAAAGAACTGAGCAAGAACTTGCTCATTACCACCAGGATAGCACCAAGCCATTCATGAGGAATCCACCCCCATGACCCAAACATCTCCCACTAGGCTTTACCTCAAATATTGGAAGTCAGTAACACAGTTTGGATGTGTGTCCCTCCGCAAATCTCATGTTGAATCGTAATCCTCAATGTTGGAGATGGTGCCTGGTGGGAGACGATTGGACCATGGGCCAATTTCTCATGAATGGCTTAGCACCATCCCCACAATGCTGTTCTCGTGACAGTGAGTGAGTTCTCACAGCATCTGGTTGTTTAAAAGTGTATGGCACCCCCCATCCTGCTCTCTTGCTCCCGCTTTCACCATGTGAAGTGCCTGCTTCCACTTTGCCTTGCACCATGAGGAAAAGCTCTCTGAAGCCTCCCCAGAAGCAGATGCCGCTATGCTTCCTGTACAGCCTGCAGAACCATGAGCCAATTCAACCTCTTTTCTTATAAATCACCCAGCCTCAGGTATTCCTTTATAGCCATGCAAAAATGGCCTAATACAGTCACATGTCAGCATGAGATTTGGAGAAGACAAATATCCAAACCATAGCACAGCCCAGCTTTTATCTGCTCCAAACCAACATAGATAGAATTACTCTGAATACCTGTCCCAAGAATTCTCCCTCTGTAAACCTGTCATTGTACCAACTAAGGCAAAATTCAGTCATCCTCAATTTCCCTTTCTATAGATTTTCCTTGCACATATCAAGAGAAAAAAAGGAAAGAGAAGTCATCAGGAACTTTAGGCCTCTAAATCTGTAAAGGGGCTACTAGAACAATATTTTTAAAACAGAAAAACCAGGTATCAAGTGATAAGATATGGTCCGTAGGGCCAGAGGTCTGTGAGGAAGAAGTTGGTGTGAACAGGGCAGTTCGGCTTTCATTCCTCATCTGCCACACTGTGCACCAACACCGAGGTCCCCATCAGGGCCCACCTCCCACCCAACTCTTTCTCACTTTGGACTAACTTCCATCCCAATGAGCAAGCCTGGGGACTTTGACCTATTCCTTTTATGAACCATGGCACACTTTCTCTTGAAAGGCAAGACAGGGAAGGAGACATTAGACACCATGAGCCCCCTATCTCTATAGAGGTACTAACACAGCATTGCTGATGAAATGAGAGAGGAAATCCACATGAACCAGAGGCACAGAGCAACACTGACCTGTGGAGCAGCAACTACTGTGAACAAGGCTATGAAGTTACCTGTTCCTTTGTCCCTGCTGCTTTTACTGTGGAGAAAGCTGTTAACTTGTGTCTCAATCAGGGTGCTACCAGACAACATGTTTGTGAAGAAGTTCTGCTGTGATTAGATATTCTGTTTTAAATTTTCTAAATTTTCTCTAATGCGATTTGAGAATATTGTTATCAGTGCTTAGTCTGATAATGGTGATGTATATTGTATTCTTTTAGCACAACTATTGTGTTGTTGCATAATATACACAGTGCTTTGCCATCTAATTTGTTAGCAAAATAATCCCTACTCCATTGTGCCTTAAAAGTGCAACACCAGAAGTCTGCTTTTCTTGTCTTGTTTTGACATGATTGGTACACACTAGCAAGAGAAAATATCTTACATTCTAGTAAATACTTGCAGCACTCAAAACACTGTCAAGTTATGGTTATGCCACTGCAATGTGCAGTGTATAAATTATACACTAGTCATGGCAGGAGAAAAACACATGGAACTTATAGCCCTTAGAGGTCATTTTCTATTTGTATTATTATTTTGTTGGCGACGGCGTCTTGCTCTGCAATCTCCACCTCCCAGGTTCAAGCGATTCTCCTGCCTCAGCCTCCCAAGTAGCTGGGATTACAGGCACGTGCCACCACGCCCAGCTAATTTTTGTATTTTTAGTAGAGGTGGGATTTCACCATGTTGGCCAGGATGGTCTCGATCTTCTGACCTCATGAATGTTATTACTATTATGTTGTTGCACAGTATACACAGTGCTTTGCCATCTAATTTAACAAAATAATCCCTACTCTATTGTGCCTTAAAAGTGCAACATCAGAAGTCTGCTTTTCTTGTCTTGTTTTGACACGATTGGTACACACTAGCAAGAGAAAATATCTTACATTTCAGTAAATACTTGCAGCACTCAAAACACTGTCAAGTTATAGTTATGGCACTGCAATTTGCAGTGTATAAATCAAGAGTGCAAAGCAATGACAGTGCCATGTATGGTCTTTGCTGCAGCTACTCAATTCTGCCACTGCAGCACAGAAGCAGCCACAGGAAATGTATAAACTAATGAACGTGGCTGTTTCAGTAAAATTGTATTTATGAACACTAAAATTTCAATTTATATAATTTCCACATCATAAAAAAATCTTTTGATTTTTTTTCGACTATTTAAAAATGTAAAAACTATTGTTAGCTCATAGGCCATACAAAAGCAGACTATGGACCAGATTTGTCCCACAGGCCACAGTCTGCCAACCTCTGGTCTGAAGTGTTTAGAGTTGCTATGTTGGCAAACATTGTCCCACTTTGACCAACTTATCCTCCTTCCATATTCGTGATTATTGAGACGATATAATCTTTCAAGGTCTGCCAAGAGATCATCTTTGAGATTATGTAACATTTGCATAACTTGTGCACTCAAGCATCTGGGGTGTGTGTGTGAAAGAAGTCTCTAAAACAGTTCATTTCATTGCACTTGTAGGAAAACTTGTTTCCCTAGTCTAAAAGACAAAGAAAATTGGAAAGAGGTGGTGATGGGTTGGTGGGGGCAGGGGGGTCTTACTTTGGCAGCCTTTTTCTCATTCCAGCTCTGTTCACCAACTTCAGGTTAAACAAGGGAATTCTGTATCCCAACCTCAGGTCTGTGCTGGGCCCCTAGTTAGCTAAGGGCTATGAGACTCAGACTGGCACCTAAATCCATGCAGCCGGCCCAGTGAATAGTGTGGAACATGGAACTGCCTCCCTGGCCTCACGGCACTTCAAGCAGCAGGCCTGGACAATTGATCCAAGGGTGTATCAGACATACTTGAATGCAAACAGGAAGAAAGATAGAAAACGTTGGTGTTTTGCTGCACTGGGAAGCCGACTCTTGGGTGAGGTTGGCTTTGGAGTGATAAAGGCCAGTTATGCAAGAAACTCCCAGCTTAGTCGTAGATCTTCCTAACCCCCACGCCTCTATTGATGCCAAGACAAAGTGCTCCCCACTGGGGATGGAAAAGGGCCGGCTCCCTGGATTTTACATGTGCTAGGGGATGCAGGGAGCTCATCTCCTCCTCACTCTGCTGAAAGGAAAGTGGAGAGTGAAGCAACAAAAGAAGGAAAGAAAATGTGATTTGAAGCACAATAACATACTCACCATGCCACAGCAATTTCTATATGCTATATTTAGCAGAAGCCTGTAGTCCCATCTTTGTTATTATTTGTATGAATCATCCAGACCTTCAAACTATCTGTATTATTCACAATTATTATCCTAGTTCATCTACATATTCATTTTCCCGGGTTGGGGGGGAAGCTTCTCCTGATACTTAGTTTCTGAGTTCTGGGAAATTTGACTGGGAGAGATGTGGAAATGCAAACAATTGGTAAGGCATACAATTATCACTTTCAAAGAAAACATTCACCTCCAGCTGGCCTACTTGTGTAGGTTCTAATGCCTGAAAAGAGAATTAATTAACCCAGGCAGGTCTCCAGTGCTTGCATGTACTCCTTCAAGCCTATTGACAAACCTGCTTAAAAATGCTGGGTTTTTGCAATCATAGAGTTCACTATAAATACAGCTGCAGATGGAATTCTTTCGAAATGGAAATGGAAAATTCTGAACAGGAATAACTTGACATTTGATTCTGAAACAATAGTAAACTGTCAACATCTGCCATAAAAACATAAAACTATAATGAATAAAAGTCCTTTCAATTAGTTAAATACATCATATATAGCACTGTTTTGGTTTGGTTGTTTGACAAAGCTCTGTGCAGTATCATTTTGCTTCAACAAATCTCCATTAAAGTCATGCTATTTAAGCAATCAAATATTGAAACAGGCATGCTGCAGACTTTTAATTTTATTGGAAGATAAGAATAGTCTCATTCTATTAGAATATTCCCTCTTTTCCATGTAACAGAAGCTAGTTTGTTTGACAGCCTAATGATCCCCTCTATAGTAATCCTTTTAAAGATCCGAGGTGTCAACCAAAACATCCCAAGTTTGGTTAAAAATCTCTCATAATTGTAGATAGACCTTTCTTAAACTTATTTACATTTTGAATCTATACCAGCTCTTGAGTGGCTAATTATGTCCTTGAGTTTGCTGCCTGTAAAGAAGAACCTCCATTTATTTTCTCTTTCCTTTTAAAAATTTTAAATTGTGATTGAAAAGAAACACTTAACATCAAATTTACCACCTTCACTCTTTCTAAGTGTAGTTTATTCATGTAAAGTATATTTGCATTGTTGTGCAAGGAATCTCCAGAACATTTTCATCTTGCAAAATTGGACTACCACCATCTCATTTTCCCCTCCCCCCAGCCCCTGGCAACTACCATTCTACTTTCTGTCTTTTTGAACTTAACTACTTCAGATACTTCAGATAAGTAGGTATATGTCTTTCTATGACTTGCTTATTTCACTTAGTATAATGTTTTGAAGGTTGATCCATATTGTAGCATGTATCAGTACTTCACTCCTTTTTATGACCAAAGAATATTCCACTGTATGAATAGACCACAATTGCCTTAGCTATTTATCCATTAATGAACATTTGAGTTGCTTCCATCTTTTGGCTATTGTAAATAATGCTGCTATGAATACAGGTGTACAAATATCTGTTTGACTCCCTGCTTTCAATTATTTTGGTTATATACCCAGAAGTATATTTTCTGGATCATATGTTAAGCCTATGTTTACTCTTTTATTGATAAACAATAGTTGTACATATTTTGGGGGTACATGTGATATTTTGATACATGCATACAATGTGTAATGATCAAACCAGAGCAATTGGGATATCCATCACTCCGAACATTTATTTCTTCACTGTTGGAAACATTCTAATTCTTCTCCTTCAGCTATTTTGAAATATAGAAAAAATTATTGTTAACTATAGTTGCCCTACCATACTATCAAACACTAGATCTTATTCCTTCTAGCTAATTATATTTTCGTACCCATTAACCAACCTCTCTTCATCTCCAGAATCCCCTACCCTTGCCATTTTCTGATAACCACCACTCAACTCTCTACCTCCATTACATCCACTTTTTTTTAGCTCCCACATGTGACTGAGAACATGATATTTGTCTCTCTATATCTGGATTATTTCACTTAGGATAATGACCTCCAGTTCCATCCATGCTATTACACATGACCGAATTTCATTCTTTTTTATGGCTGAATAGTACTCCATTGTGTTTATGTACACATTTTCTTTTTCCATTCGTCTATACATGAACACATGGGTTGATTCCATATTTTGGCTTTTGTGAATAGTGATTCATGGGAGAGCAGATATCTCTTTGATATACTGATTTCCCTTCTTTTGGGTATATACCCAGCAGTGGGATTTTGCTGGATCATATGGTAGTTCTAATTTTAGTTTTTTGAGAAGCCTCCCTACTGTTTTCCATAGTGGCTATGCTAATTTACATTCCCACCAACAGTGTATGAGTGTTCCCCTTTCTCCACATCCTCGCTAGCATCTGTTATTTTTTTTCTTTTTGTTAAAATCCATTTTAACTGTGGTGAGATGATATTTCATTGTGGTTTTCATTTGCATTTCCCTGATGATTAGTGATATTGAACATTTTTTCATATACCTGTTAACCATTGTATATCTTCTCTTGAGAAATGTCTATTCAGAGTTTTTGCACACTTTAAAATCAGATTATTTTTGCTGTTGAGATGAATTCCTTATATATTCTGATGATTAATCATTTGTCAGATGGATAGTTTGCAAATATTTTTCCCATTCTGTAGGTTGTCTCTACACTTTGTTGACTGTTTTCTAGCTTGATGTGATCACACTTGTCTATTTTTGCTTTCGTTGCCTGGGCTTTGAGGTATTACCCAAAAATCTTTGCCTAGACCAATGTCCCAAAGCATTTCCCCAATATTTTCTTCCTGTAGTTTTATAATTTCAGGTCTTAAGACTTAAGTATTTAATCCATTTCATTTGATTTTTTATACAATGAGAGATGAGAGTATGAATTCATTCTTCTGCATATAGTTATTCATCTATGTTGAATTTTTTGAGGAATTGCATGCATTTTCCACAGCAGCTGCACCATTTTACATTCCCACCAGCAATGCACAAGGGTTCTAATTTCTCCACATCCTCACCAATACTTACAGTTTTCTGTTTTTTTAAAAAAATAATAGTCATCCCAATAAATGTCAACTGGTATTCACTGTGGTTTTGACTTGTATTTCCCTAACGATCAATGGTGTTGAACATCTTTTCATGTGCTTATTGGTCATGTGTATATTTTCTTTGGAGAAATGTCTGTTGAAGTCCTTTCTTTGCCCATTTGTTAACTGGGTTGTTT
Organism: Macaca thibetana thibetana; assembly: GCF_024542745.1. Taxonomy (NCBI): domain Eukaryota; kingdom Metazoa; phylum Chordata; class Mammalia; order Primates; family Cercopithecidae; genus Macaca; species Macaca thibetana. The sequence continues at coordinate 129,125,248 of NC_065598.1, forward strand.
GTTTTGTTGTTGTGACCTGAAAGTGTTCTTTATATATTCTGGATATTAATCCCTTATCAGACATATGCCTTTCACATATTTTCTCCCATTCCATGAGTTGCCTTTTTATTCTGTTGATAGCATCCTTTGGTGCACACAAGCTTTTACTTTTGATGAGGTCTGATTTATCTATTTTTCCTTCGTCGTCTGTGTTTTTGGGGTTATATCCAATAAATCATTGCCAAATCCAACGTTATGAAGATTTTCCCCTATGTTTTCTCCCAAAAGTTTTATAATTTTAGGCCTTATGTTTAGGTCCTTGATCCATTTTGAGTTAATTTGTGTATATGGTTTAAGGTTAGGATCCAACTTCATTCTTTTACATGTGGATATCCAGTTTTCGCAACACCATTTTTTGAAGAGACTGCCCTTTTCTCTTTGGATGCTCTTGGCATCCTTAATGAAAATTGTTTGAATATATATGCAAGAGCTTATTTATGGGCTCTCTATTCTATTGCACTGTTCTATATGTCTGTCTTTATGCCAGTACCATACTGTTTTGACTATTGTAGCTTTGTAATAAATGTTGAAATCAGGAGTTTTGGGACTTCCAGCATTGTTCTTCTTTCTCAAGATTGTTTTGACTATTCATGATCCCTTGAGATTCCATATGAATTTTAGTGTAGATTTTTCTATTTCTGCAAAGAGTATCATTGGGATTTTAAATAAGGATTTCATCAACTCTGTAGATTATTTTGGATAGTGTTGACATTTTAACAATGTTAAGTCTTCCAATCCATGAACACAGGATTTTTTTTACTTATTTGTGTCTTCTCTCTCTCTCTCTCTCTCTCTCTTTTTTTTTTTTTTTTTTTTTTTTTTGAGACAGAGTCTCGCTATTTCTCCCAGGCTGGAGTGCAGTGGCGAGATCTTGGCTCACTGCAAGCTCCACCTCCTGGGTTCACGCCATTCTCCTGCCTCAGCCTCCCGAGCAGCTGGGATTACAGGCGCCTGCCACCACGGTCGGCTAATTTTTTTGTATTTTTAGTAGAGACAGGGTTTCACTGTGTTAGCCAGGATGGTCTCGATCTCCTGACCTGGTGATCCGCCCACCTCGGCCTCCCAAAGTGCTGGGATTACAGACGTGAGCCACCGCACCCGGCTGTGTCTTCTCTTTTTTAAAATAGCTTTATTGAGATATAATTCACATGCCATAAACTCCACCCTTTCAAAGAGTACAATTAAATGTTTTATTTTTTCACTGTTAACAGCTTTATTGGGATATAATTAATATACCATAAAATTAACCTACTTAAAGAACAGAAATCAATATATTTTTTAATTTATTTATTATTATTGTACTTTAAGTTGTAGGGTACATGTGCATAACGTGCAGGTTTGTTACATATGTATACTTGTGCCATGTTGGTGTGCTGCACCCATCAACTCATCATTTACATCAGGTATAACTCCCAATGCAATCCCTCCCCCCTCCCCACTCCCCATGATAGGCTCCTGTGTGTGATGTTCCCCTTCCTGAGTCCAAGTGATCTCATTGTTCAGTTCCCACCTATGAGTGAGAACATGCGGTGTTTGGTTTTCTGTTCTTGTGATAGTTTGCTAAGAATGATGGTTTCCAGCTGCATCCATGTCCCTACAAAGGACGCAAACTCATCTTTTTGATGGCTGCATAGTATTCCATGGTGTATATGTGCCACATTTTCTTAATCCAATCTGTCACTGATGGACATTTGGGTTGATTCCAAGTCTTTGCTATTGTGAATAGTGCTGCAATAAACATATGTGTGCATGTGTCTTTATAGCAGCATAATTTATAATCCTTTGGGTATATACCCAGTAATGGGATGGCTGGGTCATATGGTACATCTAGTTCTAGATCCTTGAGGAATCACCATACTGTTTTCCATAATGGTTGAACTAGTTTACAATCCCACCAACAGTGTAAAAGTGTTCCTATTTCTCCACATCCTCTCCAGCACCTGTTGTTTCCTGACTTTTTAATGATCGCCATTCTAACTGGTGTGAGATGGTATCTCATTGTGGTTTTGATTTGCATTTCTCTGATGGCCAGTGATGATGAGCATTTTTTCATGTGTCTGTTGGCTGTCTGAATGTCTTCTTTTGAGAAATGTCTGTTCATATCCTTTGCCCACTTTTTGATGGGGTTGTTTGTTTTTTTCTTGTAAATTTGTTTGAGTTCTTTGTAGGTTCTGGATATTAGCCCTTTGTCAGATGAGTAGATTGCAAAATTTTCTCCCATTCTGTAGGTTGCCTGTTCACTCTGATGGTAGTTTCTTTTGCTGTGCAGAAGCTCTTTAATTTAATGAGATCCCATTTGTCAATTTTGGCTTTTGCTGCCATTGCTTTTGGTGTTTTAGACATGAAGTCTTTGCCCATGCCTATGTCCTGAATGGTACTACCTAGGTTTTCCTCTAGGATTTTTATGGTATTAGGTCTAACATTTAAGTCTCTAATCCATCTTGAATTAATTTTCGTATAAGGAGTAAGGAAAGGATCCAGTTTCAGCTTTCTACTTATGGCTAGCCAATTTTCCCAGCACCATTTATTAAATAGGGAATCCTTTCCCCATTTCTTGTTTCTCTCAGGTTTGTCAAAGATCAGATGGCTGTAGATGTGTGGTATTATTTCTGAGGACTCTGTTCTGTTCCATTGGTCTATATCTCTGTTTTGGTACCAGTACCATGCTGTTTTGGTTACTGTAGCCTTGTAGTATAGTTTGAAGTCAGGTAGCGTGATGCCTCCAGCTTTGTTCTTTTGACTTAGGATTGTCTTGGAGATGCGGGCTCTTTTTTGGTTCCATATGAACTTTAAAGCAGTTTTTTTCCAATTCTGTGAATAAACTCATTGGTAGCTTGATGGGGATGGCATTGAATCTATAAATTACCTTGGGCAGTATGGCCATTTTCACGATATTGATTCTTCCTATCCATGAGCATGGTATGTTCTTCCATTTGTTTGTGTCCTCTTTTATTTCACTGAGCAGTGGTTTGTAGTTCTCCTTGAAGAGGTCCTTTACATCCCTTGTAAGTTGGATTCCTAGGTATTTTATTCTCTTTGAAGCAATTGTGAATGGAAGTTCATTCCTGATTTGGCTCTCTGTTTGTCTGTTACTGGTGTATAAGAATGCTTGTGATTTTTGCACATTAATTTTGTATCCTGAGACTTTGCTGAAGTTGCTTATCAGCTTAAGGAGATTTTGGGCTGAGACAATGGGGTTTTCTAAATATACAATCATGTCATCTGCAAACAGGGACAGTTCAACTTCTTCTTTTCCTAACTGAATACTCTTGATTTCTTCCTCTTGCCTAATTGCCCTAGCCAGAACTTCCAACACTATGTTGAATAGGACTGGTGAGAGAGGGCATCCCTGTCTTGTGCCAGTTTTCAAAGGGAATTTTTCCAGTTTTTGCCCATTCAGTATGATATTGGCTGTGGGTTTGTCATAAATAGCTCTTATTATTTTGAGGTACGTTCCATCAATACCGAATTTATTGAGCGTTTTTAGCATGAAGGGCTGTTGAATTTTGTCAAAAGCCTTTTCTGCATCTATTGAGATAATCATGTGGTTCTTGTCTTTGCTTCTGTTTATATGCTGGATTATGTTTATTGATTTGCGAATATTGAACCAGCCTTGCATCCCAGGGATGAAGCCCACTTGATCATGGTGGATAAGCTTTTTGATGTGTTGCTGAATCCGGTTTGCCAGTATTTTATTGAGGATTTTTGCATCGATGTTCATCAGGGATATTGGTCTAAAATTCTCTTTTTTTGTTGTGTCTCTGCCAGGCTTTGGTATCAGGATGATGTTGGCCTCATAAAATGAGTTAGGGAGGATTCCCTCTTTTTCTATTGATTGGAATAGTTTCAGAAGGAATGGTACCAACTCCTCCTTGTACCTCTGGTAGAATTCAGCTGTGAATCCATCTGGTCCTGGACTTTTTTTGGTTGGTAGGCTATTAATTATTGCCTCAATTTCAGAGCCTGCTATTGGTCTATTCAGGGATTCAACTTCTTCCTGGTTTAGTCTTGGAAGACTGTAAGTGTCCAGGAAATTATCCATTTCTTCTAGATTTTCCAGTTTATTTGCGTAGAGGTGTTTATAGTATTCTCTGATGGTAGTTTGTATTTCTGTGGGGTCGGTGGTGATATCCCCTTTATCATTTTTAATTGCGTCGATTTGATTCTTCTCTCTTTTCTTCTTTATTAGTCTTGCTAGTGGTCTGTCAATTTTGTTGATCTTTTCAAAAAACCAACTCCTGGATTCATTGATTTTTTGGAGAGTTTTTTGTGTCTCTATCTCCTTCAGTTCTGCTCTGATCTTAGTTATTTCTAGCCTTCTGCTAGCTTTCGAATGTGTTTGCTCTTGCTTCTCTAGTTCTTTTAATTGTGATGTTAGAGTGTCAATTTTAGATCTTTCCTGCTTTCTCTTGTGGGCATTTAGTGCTATAAATTTCCCTCTACACACTGCTTTAAATGTGTCCCAGAGATTCTGGTATGTTGTATCTTTGTTCTCATTGGTTTCAAAGAACATCTTTATTTCTGCCTTCATTTCATTATGTACCCAGTAGTCATTCAGGAGCAGGTTGTTCAGTTTCCATGTAGTTGAGCGGTTTTGATTGAGTTTCTTAGTCCTGAGTTCTAGTTTGATTGCACTGTGGTCTGAGAGACAGTTTGTTATAATTTCTGTTCTTGTACATTTGCTGAGGAGTGCTTTACTTCCAATTACGTGGTCGATTTTGGAGTAAGTACGATGTGGTGCTGAGAAGAATGTATATTCTGTTGATTTGGGGTGGAGAGTTCTATAGATGTCTATTAGGTCTGCTTGCTGCAGAGATGAGTTCAATTCCTGGATATCCTTGTTAACTTTCTGTCTCGTTGATCTGTCTAATGTTGACAGTGGAGTGTTGAAGTCTCCCATTATTATTGTATGGGAGTCTAAGTCTCTTTGTAAGTCTCTAAGGACTTGCTTTATGAATCTGGGTGCTCCTGTATTGGGTGCATATATATTTAGGATAGTTAGCTCTTCCTGTTGAATTGATCCCTTTACCATTATGTAATGGCCTTCTTTGTCTCTTTTGATCTTTGATGGTTTAAAGTCTGTTTTATCAGAGACTAGTATTGCAACCCCTGCTTTTTTTTGTTCTCCATTTGCTTGGTAAATTTTCCTCCATCCCTTTATTTTGAGCCTATGTATGTCTCTGCGTGTGAGATGGGTCTCCTGAATACAGCAGACTGATGGGTCTTGACTCTTTATCCAGTTTGCCAGTCTGTGTCTTTTAATTGGAGCATTTAGTCCATTTACATTTAAGGTTAAGATTGTTATGTGTGAACTTGATCCTGCCATTATGATATTAACTGGTTATTTTGCTCGTTAGTTGATGCAGTTTCTTCCTAGCCTCGATGGTCTTTACATTTTGGCATGTTTTTGCAATGGCTGGTACCGGTTGTTCCTTTCCATGTTTAGTGCTTCCTTCAGGGTCTCTTGTAAGGCAGGCCTAGTGGTGACAAAATCTCTAAGCATTTGCTTATCTGTAAAGGATTTTATTTCTCCTTCACTTATGAAACTTAGTTTGGCTGGATATGAAATTCTGGGTTTAAAATTCTTTTCTTTAAGAATGTTGAATATTGGCCCCCACTCTCTTCTGGCTTGGAGAGTTTCTGCCAAGAGATCTGCTGTTAGTCTGATGGGCTTCCCTTTGTGGGTAACCCGACCTTTCTCTCTGGCTGCCCTTAAGATTTTTTCCTTCATTTCAACTTTGGTGAATCTGGCAATTATGTGTCTTGGAGTTGCTCTTCTCAAGGAGTATCTTTGTGGTGTTCTCTGTATTTCCTGGATTTGAATGTTGGCCTGCCCTACTAGGTTGGGGAAGTTCTCCTGGATGATATCCTGAAGAGTGTTTTCCAACTTGGTTCCATTTTCCCCCTCACTTTCAGGCACCCCAACCAGACGTAGATTTGGTCTTTTTACATAATCCCATACTTCTTGCAGGCTTTGTTCATTTCTTTTTGTTCTTTTTTCTTTTGGTTTCTCTTCTCGCTTCATTTCATTCATTTGATCCTCAATCGCAGATACTCTTTCTTCCAGTTGATCGAGTCGGTTACTGAAGCTTGTGCATGTGTCACGTATTTCTCATGTCATGGTTTTCATCTCTTTCATTTCGTTTAGGACCTTCTCTGCATTAATTATTCTAGCCATCAATTCTTCCACTTTGTTTTCAAGATTTTTAGTTTCTTTGCGCTGGGTACGTAATTCCTCCTTTAGCTCTGAGAAATTTGATGGACTGAAGCCTTCTTCTCTCATCTTGTCAAAGTCATTCTCCGTCCAGCTTTGATCCATTGCTGGCGATGAGCTGCGCTCCTTTGCCGGGGGAGATGCGCTCTTATTTTTTGAATTTCCAGCTTTTCTGCCCTGCTTTTTCCCCATCTTTGTGGTTTTATCTGCCTCTAGTCTTTGATGATGGTGATGTACTGATGGGGTTTTGGTGTAGGTGTCCTTCCTGTTTGATAGTTTTCCTTCTAACAGTCAGGACCCTCAGCTGTAGGTCTGTTGGAGATTGCTTGAGGTCCACTCCAGACCCTGTTTGCCTGGGTATCAGCAGCAGAGGCAGCAGAAGATAGAATATTTCTGAACAGCGAGTGTACCTGTCTGATTCTTGCTTTGGAAGCTTCCTCTCAGGGGTGTACTCCACCCTGTGAGGTGTGGGGTGTCAGACTGCCCCTAGTGGGGGATGTCTCCCAGTTAGGCTACTCAGGGGTCAGGGACCCACTTGAGCAGGGAGTCTGTCCCTTCTCAGATCTCAACCTCCGTGTTGGGAGATCCACTGCTCTCTTCAAAGCTGTCAGACAGAGTCGTTTGCGTCTGCAGAGGTTTCGGCTGTGTTTGTTATTGCCCTGTCCCCAGAGGTGGAGTCTACAGAGACAGGCAGGTTTCCTTGAGCTGCTGTGAGCTCCACCCAGTTCGAGCTTCCCAGCAGCTTTGTTTACCTATTTAAGCCTCAGCAATGGCGGGCGCCCCTCCCCCAGCCTCGCTGCTGCCTTGCCGGTAGATCACAGACTGCTGTGCTAGCAATGAGGGAGGCTCCGTGGGTGTGGGACCCTCCCGGCCAGGTGTGGGATATGATCTCCTAGTGTGCCTGTTTGCTTAAAGCACAGTATTGGGGTGGGAGTTACCCGATTTTCCAGGTGTTGTGTGTCTCAGTTCCCCTGGCTAGGAAAAGGGATTCCCTTCCCCCTTGCGCTTCCCAGGTGAGGCAATGCCTCGCCCTGCTTCAGCTCTCGCTGGTCGGGCTGCAGCAGCTGACCAGCACCGATCGTCCGGCACTCCCCAGTGAGATGAACCCAGTACCTCAGTTGAAAATGCAGAAATCACCGGTCTTCTGTGTCGCTCGCGCTGGGAGTTGGAGACTGGAGCTGTTCCTATTCGGCCATCTTGCTCCGCCCTCTAGAAATCAATATTTTAAAATATATTCACAGGGTTGTGCAACCATCACCACAATTTTAGAACATTTTAAAACCTCTTAAAATAAATACTCATATCCCATTGGCAGGCATTCCTCATTCATTCCTCTGTCTTCCTAGACATAAACAACCACTAAGTTACTTTATCTCTCTATAAATTTGCCTATTCTGGACATTTCATAGAAATGAAATCATATAATATGTGTTTTTTTGTGACTGGTTTCTTTCACTTCATGTTTCATCTTTTCAAGTTTCATCCATGTTGTAGTATATATCAGACTGTATGTCTTTTTTATTAGTACATAATAACTGCACATACTTATGGGATACATGTGATATTTGGATACATGTATACAATGTGTAATGATTAGATCAGGACAGTTGGGATATCCATCACCTCAAACATTTCTTGTGTTGAGAACATTTCAAATCTTCTCTTTAGCTATTATGTAATATACAATAAATTATTGTTAGCTATAGTCACCCTACTGTACTACCAAACACTACAAGTTATTTATTCTATCTAACTGTATTTTTGTACCATTAGCCAACTTTTCATCATCTCCCTCTCCCCCTGCCCTTCCCAGTTTCTAGTAGCCACCTACTTATTTTTCTTGATGAATAATATTCCATTGTATAGATATACTATGTTTTATTTATCTATATACCAGGTGATAGACATTTGGGATGTTTCCACTTTTTGGCTATTGCAAAGTAGTCTAATTTACCTCCTTTTTCTCTTAAGTCTAATCTTTTCAAAATTGTGAAACTGGACCAAAAGTAAAGTGGGAAATGAGCAACACAACTCATTGTGCTTATACTTTAAGTGAATCTATATATGTGAAGTAGTAACTCAGCAGAAAGACCACAGGGAAAGGAGGAAGCTGTGAACAATGGGGCTCAGGTTGGGAAAACTAAATCCATTGCTGGACTTACTCCTAAAGGCGCTGGCTAACAATTTAAATTACTGGCCAAAAGTTCAAGATAGTCTAGGTCTTGATCTATACTAGCATCAGCATCTAAAGGAGTCAGTCTAGAAGGTGAAGAATGGCAGCAAGCGCCTCCCAACTGAAATGAATGAGCCTGTGAATAAAGTGAGAGTCAGCAATGTGGTTTGGAGTCAGCAGTGTGGTTTGGAGTGGCCCATCCAGTTTAGAGCAAAACTCCAATCAGCAACTCAGAATATGGAGAATGGGGGAAGGAGCTGGGGAAGGAAGTAGGAGGGCAAATCCAGGAAATCAAGGCACAATCCCAGACATGCAGACTAGCAAAAGATGGTAAGGAAACAGAAAAAACATGAGGAACTGAAGAAATGAAGTGTTTAGAGCTCATTTACTATATGACAGGCTTAGGGAAGCCAGACCTGCTGGCTTTTGGGAGTTCCTAGATAGCCTGGCTACTTGCAGAGTGCCTTACATATGGGATAAGGCTGAGCTTTCAAGTTCAAAAGCATCAATATATGTTACAACATGGCTGGAGAAGGTCAGGAATTTAAAATTCTAATATTAGGAGGTGCCAAATAAGCCTACAGTCACCCTGTTGATTTCATAGTAAACAATAATATCACTTCTTGGCCTTCATTTTTCTAGCCTGAAAATTATATGATGTTATTTATTTACCATGGTCTCACATAACCATCCCCTCTGTTTGCTTGATTTTTTAAATTTTCTTCTCTGGCATTTCTTTTCTTTCTTTTCTTTTCTTTCTTTTTTTTTTTTTTTTTTTTTTTTTTTTTTTTTTTACGGAGTCTCACTCTGTCTCCAGGCTAGAGTGCAGTGGTGTGATCTCAGCTCACTGCAACCTCCACCTCCTGGGTTTAAGCAATTCTCCTGCCTCAGCCTCCTGAGTAGCTGGGACTACAGGCACACACCACCACGCCCAGTTAATTTTTGTATTTTTAGTAGAGATGAGGTTTCACCATGTTGGCCAGGATGGTCTCAATCTCTTGACCTCATGATCCACCCGCCTTGTCCTCCCAAAGTGCTGGAATTACAGGTGTGAGCCACTGCACCCGGTCTTCTATGGCTTTTCTTTAGCTCCATTCAGTTCTTCTCAAGGTGAAGAAATCAGAGCTTGCAATAGTGTTCCAGCTACAGAAATATCTTGGTTATGTGCAGGAAGAGGAAAATATTTTGGTTTTCTTACCCATAGACTTGTCTGTGTTTCTCAGCATATTGTTGGCCTTTATTCACTATGGTTGTCTCAGGTGGGGGTGTGCTCAAAGTATTCCTGCTGAGCCTATGTAGTAGTATTAATTCAAACAATAGACTAGTGCAAGAACACATAATTGGATTAAGGTGTTTGATTAAGGTGTTTTCTGCTTTTTCTTTGATGACTCATCATTTAGGTGCTCCCAGAGGATTGGTCTTCCAGAATCCTTTCACTACTACCTTACTGTACCATAATACTTCAAAGGTGAAGGTACACTTTACCAAAGGGATGTTTGAATTTCTCCATAACTTCAATTTACCTTCTACCTATCTCATTGTCTACACTGAACAAACATCGAAGGAACAAAGATGAATAATATGTTACAATGCCCTTCTTTCACCCCAGTATCCTAAGATCCTGTAATGGCTTTTGTAAAATCAGAATATGGTTACCTGGGTAACTATGATTCTATGTAAAAAGCTCCTATCCTCCCTCCTTTCTATACGATTCATTCTTTTGCTTCCATTTTCTTTCAAATGAATCAACCTTTAACATGCAGTGAAAATTCTCAAATATGTAGACACTGGGGAATTTTAAGCAATTGCAGCTCTGTTTAAAGAGGTTTTTCCATTTTTGGTCAGGCGCAGTGGCTCACGCCTGTAATCCCAGCATTTTGGGAGGCCGAGGCGGGCAGATCACCTGAGGTCAGGAGTTCAAGACCAGCCTGGCCAACATGGCGAAACCATGTCTCTACTAAAAATACAAAAAAATTAGCTGGGCACAGTGGTGGGCACCTGTAATCCCAGTTACTCAGGAGGCTGAGGCAGGAGAATCGCTTGAACCATGGAGGCAGAGGTTGCAGTGAGCCGAGATCGCACTACTACACTCCAGACTGGGTGACAAGAGCAAAACTCCGTCTCAAAAAAAAAAAAAAGAAAAAAAAAGAGGCTTTTCGATTTTTAAAATTTTGAAGAGAGTGACACCGTTTTCCTGCTTGAGAAGATGAATGGCAAATTTGTAAACAATATTTAAGCATATTCTCAAAGAACATCATCTATTATCCCATTTGAATTTCATTTGCAGGGAAAAGGATAATTTTGAGAGGCATCAGGACATAGTGTTTCTGCCTCTTGCTGTAAATCCAAGAAAGTGAGTTGCATTTACATCTTAGTCCCTAACTTGGTAAGTGGAGCTCTTGATCATTAGATCATTAAAACTTCTGTTTGTATTTGTTTGCAATGAAACAGTAAGTAGTTTTACAGATCTGAGATTTTTTGAGGTATAATTCACATACCAAAACATTATCATTTTAACGTATACAATTTAGTGGTTTTTAATGTATTTATAAGGTTGTGCAACCATCACCACTACCTAATTCTAGAACATTTCATCACTCCAAAACAACCCCCATACTCATTACCAGTCACTCCTCATTCCTCCCTTCCAATAGCAACCACTAATCTACTCTCTGCCTCTACAGATTTGCCTATTCTGAACATTATATATAAACGGGATTATACAATATGTCATCTTTCTGACTGGTTTTCTTCATGAATTATAATGTTTTTAATGTGCATCAATGTTGTAGCAGATGTCAGTACTTCATTTCTTTTTATTGCCAAATAATATTTAATTGTGTGAATATACCACATTCTATCTATTTATCAGTCAATGGACATTTTAGTTGTTTCTACTTTTTGGATATTATGAATAATGCAGCTATGAACACTTGTGTATAATTTTTTTTGTGGAGATATATGTGTGTGTGTGTGTGTATCTAGGAGGGGAATTGATAAATCATATTATAACTCTGTGTTTAACCATTTCAAGAATTGTCAGACTGCATTCCAGAGCAGCCGCCCCATTTTACATTTTCACCAGTGTGGATAAGGGTAATCATGTCAACATTTATTGTTGTCCATATAGATAGATAGATAGATATAGATATATAACATTTCTTAACCATTATAATCATCATATCATTATTGTGGGTATGAAGTGATATTTCATTGTGGTTTTGATTTCCATTTCCCTAATGATTAATTATATTAAGCATATTTTCATGTGCTTATTGGCCATTTGTGTATCTTCTCTAGGGAAATAAATATTCAAATCTTTTGGTTAATTTCCAGGTTTCTAAAAAAGTTGTTTTCGAAATTTTTGGGCTAGTGTTCTTATTATTTTCATATAGGAGTGGGTTTTTTTAGTTCCTTACTCCACCATCTTGAAGCCATCTAGATCTGAGATTTTAATGTCAACTACTATCTCCTCCTTTGCACCAAATGTTGGTAGACCAACTTGTGCTATTTTTTTAATTGAATAGATAACAATATCACAAATTATCACATGCATTATAACTCAGTATAAAACTGTGGGAACTTTCAGAAGATTAGGCTATGTGAGCCAGGACCCCTGTTGTTTTGTGTTTTCACTGTTTGTGTTTGTATCTTTTACCCATGAAGCATCATGTTAACATGGGAATTTTTATCTCAAAATTGTTACTGAAAAATATACATGGCAAATACTCATCATTCTAAATGGAAATATTAGATTCTCTAATGGAGGGTATGTTTAATACATTAGGAAAAAGGTTCTGTAAGTCCTAGCCCACTACCAGCCTCCAGCGTATTCAAGGGAAGCTGTGAGTGATCAGGAAGGATAACTGATGAGTGAGAAATACTTTGAAGGTTGTTTTAATACTGTGCATTTCTCTCCCCACTCCCCCAATCTTCAAGCCATCAAGAGAACTAACTATTCTGAGCTTGATATGTGTCCTCTGGAATTTGGACAACACTTGATATGTGCCCTTTGATGCTAAGAAAGCCCAAGGGTAGTGACTGAGGCACACCTAAAAAAATAATTTAAAGACTGGTTGGAGTTGCCCATGACTGCAAAGCACAGAGAGGGTTGCATTGGGAGCAGCCTACACTTTAAATTTGGTGGGGCAAAATTACAAAATGTTTATCATGTGCCAAAAGAGGTATCCACACTTGAAGCTTCTTGAATGACCCCCACTGAAGAGGTATGCATGTGGCAAAGTGATTCCAGCCTTCAGAGTATGGGTGGAGTGTACAACCGGAGGTGGGAGCAGAGGGGAAGAACAGTAAGCAAAGAATAATGGTATCATCAACAGAAACAAACAATGAGAGAGAAGACTGGTAGGAAAGAGAGAAGTTTTGAGTTTGAGTTTAGACATCATGTTGTGATTTGGTTTCCCAAAAATTATTTCACATGGATTAAAGGGGTCTCTGCTACCTTCTTTGTATACATTTAATATTTCCAAAGTATTTTTAAGAAGTTAGCACTATTTTCATTAACCTGAAACTGAAGAGGGACCCTGCTGAAAGAAACTCATTCCTGGACAGAGGAAGCAGCTCTTTCCCTGACACCCCTTGGGCTAATAAAACTGTTCCTCCTTTCCTGGAGGTGTTCCCTTTCTAGAGGAAAACAATTATCTTCATGTCCCACCCCTCATTCACAGTAGACCTGTAACCAGCATTAAGCTTCAGCATACCTGGGGTGGGCAAACTGAAGAGTCAGTGTCAAAGATTCCAAAAGACTTCCAAGAATTTGTTACATTATATGTACCAGAAACCTGAGTATTAAGGATGCTGTACCAAGGGCAATGAAGTTTGTCCTTATGCTTGCTAACTGGAGCATCACGGTGTCTTCTTTCTTTCTTTCTTTCTTTCTTTCTTTCTTTTTCTTTCTTTCTTTCTTTCTTTTTTCTTCTTTCTTTTTTTCTTTCTTTTTCTTTCTTTCTTTCTTTTTCTTTCTTCTTCCTATTTTTCTTTCTTTTCCTTCCTTTTCCCTCCCCTCCCCTCCCCTCCCGTCCCCTCCCCTCCCCTCCCCTCCCCTCTCCTCTCCTCTCCTTTCCTTTCCTTTCCTTTCCTTTCTTTATTACAGGGTCTCATTCTGTTGTCCAGGCTAGAGTGCTGCAGTGGTGCAATCATAGCTTACTGCAGCCTCGAACTCCTGGGCTCAAGCAATCCTCCCACCTGAGCCTCCCAAGTAGCTGAGACTACAGGCAAGCACCACCATGCCTGGCTAATTTTTGTATTTTTTGCAGAGACGGGACCTCACTATGTTGCCCAGGCTGGTCTTAAACCCCTGAGCTCAAGTGATCCTCCCACCTTGGCCTCCCAAAGTGCTGAGATTATAGTGTGAGCCACTCTGTGCCCAGTCCAGGGTGTACTTTTATTAGTTTACTGATCTCATTAACTCACATCTAGACTAGATGCTGGGATCCTAGAAATCCCTCAGCATGATACAGAGGAAGGAATTCACAGACTTTTAGAAAAAAAGTGCTAGTATAAATTTATCACCTGTGATTCACCTTTTCATCCCCTAATAATGTCCTCTGAAAGACCAGATGACTTGAGACAAATTGGTGAGTTAACCTCAGATATCTTCTTTTTTCTTTGAAAGTAATGTAAAACTTTTAGAAGAGTTGCAAGAATAAGAGTGGCACAAAGAACATTCATATGCCCTTTACTCAAATGTATCTATTGCTAACAGTTCACCTTATTTGCTTTATCATTTGTACACATATTCTTTTTATGTGTGTGTGCATGTACACACACATAATTTTTCTGAACTTTTTAAGAGTACTTTGCATACCCCATAAGTCCTTCACTGTGTATTTTCTTTCCTTTTTTTTTTTTTTTTTTTTTAGCAGAGTCTCACTGTGTCACCCAGGCTGGAATGCAGTGGCGCAATCTTGGCTCACTGCAAGCTCCGTCTCCCGGGTTCATGCCATTCTCCTGCCTCAGCCTCCTGAGTAGCTGGGACTGCAGGCACCCACCACCACGCTCGGCTAATTTTTATTTTATTTTTTGTATTTTTAGTAGAGATGGGGTTTCACTGTGTTAGCCAGGATGGTCTCCATCTCCTGACCTTCTGATCCGCCCGCCTCTGCCTCCCATAGTGCTGGGATTACAGGAGTGAGCCACAACACCTGGCCCCACTGTGTATTTTCTAAGAATAAGAATATTCTCTTACATAACCATAGTATAGCTATTAACTTCATTAAATTTAACATGAATACAAAGCTTTGATCTAATTGAACATTCATATTGCAATTTTGCCAATTGACCAATAATGTCCTTTACAATACTTGTTTATGCTTTAGCACAGGATCCAGCCTAGGACCAGGTATTGTGTTTAGGTACCATGTCATTTTAGTCTCCTTTAGTCTAGAACATTTAAACAATTTTTCTTTCAGAATATTGAGATTTTTTTTCCATCTCTAATGGTCTTTTTTTTATTTTTTATTTTTAGCTTAAGTTCTGGGATACATGTGCTGAACATGCAGGTTTGTTACATAGGTATACCCGCACCATGGTGGTTTGCTGCACCTATAAACCCGTCATCTAGGTTTCAAGCCCCACATGTATTAGATATTTGTCCTACTGCTTTCCCTCCCCTTGTTCCCCAACCCCTGACAGGTTCAGGTGTGTGATTGTTCCCCTCCCTGTGTCCATGTGTTCTCATAAACATTGAGATTTTTGAAGAATACAGTCTCCATTCCTTCTGTTTTAATAGAGTATTCCTCATTCAGAGTTTGTCCACTATTTCCTCATTTTGAGATTCATATTATGCATTCTTGGCTAGAAAACTACATAATTGATGCTGCGTCCTTCTTGGGGCATTATATTGGAAGGCAGAGGATGATGTCTACCAGCCTCCTGCCATGGGCAATGTTAATTTTGATCACTCAATCAAGTTATTTTCTGATTTTTTCACTTTATAGTTATTGTTTTTTCTCTAGCAGCTAATAAGCAGTCTGTGGAGACACACTTTAAGAACAATGCAAATATTTTGCTCCTCATCAAAATTTTCCCTTTGTCTTAGCATCAGTTGATGATCCAATCTTTACTACGATGGTTGGAAAATTATGATACTCAATACCCATTATATTTTAAAACAACTTCATTGGCTTGTTCTTTCTAGGTGGAGATGCTAGTATGACATACTATGTCACAATGAGCTTGCCAATTTCAATTGGAATATTGAGTCTTGGATAGCAAAGACTAGCTGAGGACACTGAATCAGCGTAGACATGGGGATGTTGTGAATGCTAGAATAGGCAGCAGGGCCTGTATGGTAATCAGGAATGTGTTTCACAGGGATCTTTGGCATTGTATAATTGAACAGGGACCCAAGCACAGAAATAGCCAGGCAGCCTGCTGAGGTCCTTTTACAACTGACAAAACTCCTGGTTTAGTGGACAGAGACCTGACTCGATTTGCCACAACAGAGAGGCATGGCCTTTTAGCCAAATACCAGACCTGAGCAAATGAAAGGGAGGATGAGTTACCTTGAGGAAGAACACCACAAGTATTTGCATCATTCCTCTGTGCATTCCTGTTACATTTTCCTCTCTGCTTTTCCCCCAGTGAACCTACAGCCATTTTCCCTGGGGAAGAAGAAATACCCCAAAAGTTTGGAAATTAGTAGAGCCTATCTCTGAATTAATACTAATTCCTAGACTGCCAGAATACTATGGTCACCAGTCAGACTTTTAGGATAGGGATTGACAAGATATCAATTCAGTTTTGACCCTAGTCAGTCTCACTTAGACCAATGAAACTGCCAAACCCAATCTAGTGGAAACATCTTCAGTTACTGAAGGTATAAATAAAATGCATATACAGCAATTGACAGAATGCCTCCCTGGGCTTCTTGAGCCACAGACAGGGCTTTTAAGACTATGTTGGCAAAAGGACCAAGTGAAATCTCCCAGACCTCCACCTGCCTAATAAAAAAGCAATACTGCCTCCCTTGTAGAACTGCAGAAGTAAATGTCATTAGCAATGACTTGTAAGATGTTAGAGTGATGACTTAATTCATATTTGGCTACTTTAAAAAGCAGGTAGGTTTCAAAGTAACCTTAGGTTGCCATTCATTGTATGTCAACTCTAAATGTGGCTACTATTTCAGCTATGATCTTATAGGCACTAGACAAGTAGCTGTTGATCTAATGAAGCCATTTTCTCTATATATCAACCAAGCAACCAAGGTAAGGCAAGTAAAGCACTTGCCTAAGGCACAAAATTTAAGGGAGTACCAAAAAACTCAATCACCAAGATAAATAATATTCAATGCAATATTTTATAAAACCAAAATTTATGCAAAAAATCTATGAAACATAAAATAGCAAAATTTTAAATAGAAACAGGACCAGCAATAAACACAGAACACCAGAAGCAGAACACACCTTCATTGTCTTGCCACAGTGTGTGTCAACTCATCAGCCACATGCCACTCACTTGCAGGGAATCTTCATCTCCTTACCATTCCACTATCATCATAAACATCATAGTGCTAGTCTACCATTGATGACATCATGTTGATTGAAACCAGAGAGCAAAAATTAGCAGGTTTCCCAGATGTTAGAAAACAATCCTCTAGAATATGTAGGAGCCTGCTGAAACTGCAGTAGTCTCAGTGGTGCAATGGTGGAAGGGGTATGTATGTCTAGTGATCTGGGACATACTGGATATACCTTCCGAAGTGCACAAAAAGTTGTATCTTAGACTCCTTACCATTTAATGGGCTTCAATGGGTGTTAAAAAAACATTTATCACATTTGATTGGTTGCTTCTTTCCATTTACTGGGTACTTTTAAAATCTTCTATCTTTACGAGGACCCAGAGCAAGAGATGGTGCTCCAGCAGCCCCAGGCTATAGTGGGTATGAGTGTGCCATGTGGCCCTTATTATCCAATAAAACCAATGGTATGTAGAACATCTGTGGCAGATTGGGATATTGTGACAGCTTGTGTAAAGTCCACACAGCAGAATTACAGCAAGAAGCACCTAGAGCTCTGAAACAAACCCATGTTCCCTTAAAGGAAATAACTTTTGTCCTTTAAACACCAATTCCTGTCTTGCTTTCAGTTTCTAGTCTAGATTGAATTTCTAACAGAACTTCAAATGACCATGTAACCCAAACTGTCCATCATAAATTGGGTGCTGAGAGCTACCTAACTGTAAACTTGGGTGTGCCTTGAAGCATTTCATCTCCAATGGAAGCTGTGTAATTGGAATGTGACCTAAGCAGATCTTGAAGGTAAAAGTCCCAGCATACCTACTCCTGCCACACAGTCATTCTTCCAATGGCTCACCCTACAACCTCATGGGGCATTCAAGTTGTGTTTATAGCTAGCTCTGCATAATACGCTTGCAGCACCCAGAAGTGAACTGTTCTAGAATTATAGCCCTGAAGGGTATCCCTGAAGGAGAGTGGAGAAGTAAAATTTTCCCAGTGGGCAGAAGTTCAAAGAGTACAACTTCTGGTCCACATTGCCTGCTTGACTTTTAGGTCAGGATCTATACCAGAGATCAACAAACTTTTTCTCTAAAGGACCAGATAGTAAGTATCTTCTGCTTTGCTTGTCACATACAATCCCTGTTCCAACTAGTCAATTCTACCCTTGGAGTGCAAACACCACCACAGAGAGTATGTAAATATATTGGTGTAGCTGTGTTCCAATAAAACTTTATTTACAAAAACAGGCAAGAAACTGGAGTTTGCCAATCTCTAATCTATACCAATCCATTGGCAGGAGCTAATGGTTTGGTCAGATGGTTATGGATTTGGAAGAAGTGAAAAGGATAATTGGAAACAAGGTTGATCTCTTAATTTCAGGTTCATAGAACCCTAAGTGGCCTGAAGATAGAACAATATAATATTATGTAATAGTGATTTCCCTAATAATCTTACGTATTCTATATGTTACACATAAAATACTACTCTGAGAAGGGATTCATAGTCTTTGCCAGACTATCAAAGGCTTTGTAAGATGAAAAGAACTTCTCAGAATGGACCTAGAGAGTGAGAATTTTCATATCTCAAGTAGAATGCTTCCCCAAAGGCCCTAGTCTCCATTGCAGAGGATTGGTACCAGCAAGGTCAGGAAGAGCAAATCCAGAAATAGTTTCTATTTTAGTGAGGGGAAATTACTACCCCACCTATAACGGAAGGGGTTTAAATCAATCAACCTGCCACTAGATTATGGCTTGTCACCTCAAAGTATGGTACCTTACGAGGAACTGAGTTTGTTGCTGCTGCTGATGAATTGGGTTAAAGTCGATGAGATTCACTGATCTTATCATATACATTATTGGTTGGAAAGGCTTACTGAAGACTCAGTTATGATACCACCTGGGAAGCTAACACATTGCAAGGTTGGGATGCTGTGCTATAGAATGTAGAATCACTCTGAAAGTGCTCTCTCTCTCGCTCTCTCCATATATATATAGCCACTTTCTCATCACCAGAATACATAGATTTGGGAACCAAAGGGCGGAAAAGCTTCCTAGCACCTCTCAATAGTAAACCTAATGATCTACTGATGAAACTTTTGTTTCCCATACTTGAAACTTGGAAGTTGAAGACAGTAACCCCTGGCAGTAATTACTTCATCAGTATCAAAGGCCTTGGCAGCAGATGGCCAGCTAATGGAGGAGAATCGGTGAGTCAGCTTGATAATTGTACGAGTAACATTCCAGAGAATTCTCAGAAATAACAGGGTGGGGGCTCAGTATAGAGGGAACTGGAGATTCCTCAAGGCTGGATGGAAGCAAATGCAAAGAAATTATGTGTGTGACTTATTCTAACCACACTGTGATTACTCAGACAACAGCAGTTTTGTCCATGAAATCTGTGAATTTCAGTCACACAACTAGAAGAACCACGACTTATGTTTTTTGTTTGTCTGTTTGTTTTTTGTTGTTATTTGTTTGTTTTGAGATGTTTCGCTCCTGTTGCCCAGACTGGAGTGCAATGGCACGATCTTGGCTCACCACAACCTCCGCCTCCCAGGTTCAAGCGATTCTCCTGCCTCAGCCTCCCAAGTAGCTGGGATTACAGGCATGTGTCGCCTCACCCAGCTAATTTTTTATTTTTAGTAGAGACAGCGTTTCTCCACGTTGGTCAGGCTGGTCTCAAACTCCTGACCTCAGGTGATCTGCCCGCATCAGCCTCCCAAAGTGCTAGGATTACAGGCATGAGCCACTGCGCACGGCCGATTTGTGTTTTATCATTAATATATTAATAGCTGTTTTCATTTACTTTTGACACTTTTAGTTATTTTAGCTGTTAACGTTTGTTTGCCTCATTGAGAACTTACGTATGTATTCCCCTATCCATGTTATACCCACGGTTATCTAGAAGAACATGGCTCTTAAGTTACTCCAGGCTGGTGTGGTCTGGGGAAGCATGAGTTACAATACAATTTGGTACTTTGTTACATGTACTCTTTTGGTAGTCACTCTAACAGGATTCTAAGTTCCTTAAGGACAAGGACTATCTTTCATAACAATGCTACTCAAAGTGTGGTCTGTGAACTGTTTTCCAGTTCCTGCCTAAGCAAGTATAGGAATTGAAATTAAACTTTTTTAAACTTTCATAGGAATTTGACAGGATAATGTACAAACATTTTGGGATTTATACTTTCTATATTTCAGTGGTTTTAAAAAAATGTTCTAGTATTTTATTTTATTATACTTTATGTTCTAGAGTACATGTGCACAACATGCAGGTTTGTTACATATGTACACATGTGCCATGTTGGTGTGCTGCACCCATTAACTCGTCATTTACATTAGGTATATCTCCTAATGCTATCCTTCCCCCTTTCTCGCTCCCCACAGTAGGCCCTGGTGTGTGATGTTCCCCTTCCTGTGTCCAAGTGATCTCATTGTTCAATTCCTACCTATGAGTGAGAACATGTGGTGTTTGGTTTTCTGTTCTTGTGATAGTTTGCTGAGAATGATGGTTTCCAGCTGTATCCATGTCCCTACAAAGGACACAAACTCATCCTTTTTTATAGCTGCATAGTATTCCATGGTGTATCTGTGCCACATTTTCTTAATCCAGTCTGTCATTGATGGACATTTGGGTTGATTCCAAGTCTTTGCTATTGTGAATAGTGCCCCAATAAACATACGTGTGCATGTGTCTGTTCTAGTATTTTAAATAACATTTTCATTTTTATTGCATTTTATACAAGTATTGGCCCACTACAGATCGGAAGTTTGTAGAAAAGTCCTTCACTACATATTTTGAGAAGCAATTCTTATTATAACACTTTTTCTTTAGATGTGAAGCTTTTATTTTAAGTTTCTCTTTAAGAACAGTCTTTACAGTTTAATGAGAATGACTGAACTACAAGTGACAATTTTGGCAAAATATTACCAATGAAATAAGAGGCAGAATTAAAAAATAGAAAAATAAATTATTATGTATATTGCCAGTAGTATTACAGATACCATTAGATATATCTTTTAGTTAAATTATTTCAGATGAGGGACAAATGATGACTTGTAACATCTTTTGGTTCTAACAAGAACTTTTTTCTTTACAAAGAAGAAAAAGATACTATGCTTCTATTTGTTCACAATAAATTTGTTTTTATGAAACCCTAGTTTTTAATATATATACAAGTTTACTTTGAAAGACCCTTTGTAAAACACTTTTTTCACTTTTCACTTAATGGCTTTTAAAATATATTTTAAATTTAAATTTTATTTTAATTTTTGTTTTTTAGACAGGGTCTCACTCTGTCGCCCAGGCTGGAGTGTGGTATCTATCATAACTCACCACGGCCTCAACCTCCTTGGCTCAGATGAGCCTCTCACCTCAGACTCCCCAGTAGCTGGGACTACAGGCACATGCCACTACGCCTGGCTAATTTTTAAACTTTTTGTAGAGATAGGGTCTCCTTATGTTGCCCAGGTTGGTCTCAAACTCCTGAACTCAAGTAATCCTCCTGCCTCAACCTCCCAAAGTTCTGGGATTATAGGCATGAGTCACCATGCCCAGCCTAAAATACATTTTTAAAATCACAGACCTTATTCTAATTTTGCCTAGTATGGTGCTGGTTCTTAAATATATGACATATACATTAAGATAGTCTTAATGTTGTATTTCAAGCATGTGGTCTAGAAAACCAAAAATTCTCAGAACTGAGTTGTATCACCTGAAAAATGAATACAAATAACTAGACTATTAATTCATTCAACATGTGCTGGACACCTGTGTGCCATGTATCCAAAGATAGACCATGGTATGAAAATGTAATTTTAACTTTCTTGCAACCAGGAGTCTTCTTATTTTGTACTCCCTTAATAGCCAAGTAATTATACCCTTAAAAACACTTATTATTTTGTCTAATACCAGAAGCCTAGTTCTGAATTCATAATTATTTAAGAATGAACTATTCTGGTACACTGAGGATTAACCCATTTCCATGTTATAATACACTATAACATGAAAAAAGTAAGAGATAAGACTATATGTGCACTACAATTACAAAAGAGAAAAACATGCATATGAAAATAGCCCAGAAGGCAATAAAAATGATAATAGCTGTGTTGGAGTATGGGTGGTTTGTATTTCCTCTGTATTTCAAACTTTTTATAATATATTACTTTCATAATTTAAAAAAAATACGGGCAGTGGACAGGAACAGACCACTCACAAAAGAAATTCAACTAGGAAGCAAACACAGAAAACCATTCACACTCACTAGCAAGGAAATATATATTAAAACAACACTAGGGTGCAATTCTTCATGTAATTAGCAAAAAGTAATTTTGTAACATAATACCATTAAGGATTATTGTTGGGAATATAGGAGAACAGGAACTCTTATACATTGTAGGTGATACTGTAAATTGGTTTGACTCTTGTTATGGGTTGAATTGTGTCCTCCCCAACATGCATATGTTGAAGTCTTCACTACGGGTACACCAGAATGTGACCTGATGTGAAAACAGGGTCATCAGAGATGTAATTATTTAAGTTAGGATGAGGTCATACTGGAATAGGACGGGCTTCTCATCCTATATGACTGGTGTCCTTATAAAAAAAGGATATTTAGGGACAGTCACACACACAGGAAGAATGCTATGTGAAAATAAAGGCAGATATGGTGATAAATAAAGAATGCTATGTGAAAATAAAGGCAGATATAAGGAGATGCTTCTACAAGCCAAGGAATTCCAAAGATTGCCAGCAAACCACCAGAAGCTATGGAAGAAGCATTGAACAGATGTTTCCTCACAGCTCTCAGAAGGAACCAACCCTGTCAACATGTTGATTTTGGACTTCTAGCCTCCAGAACTGAAACAAATTTTTGTTGTTTAAGTCACCCAATTTGTGGTACTTAGTTATGGCAGCCCTAGCAGACCAATACAACCATTACATACTGAAAATAGCATCCAAAAAATCTCACTATATATAATACAAATATCTATGAAAAAACATATAAAAATGATGTGGTGGAACTGTTTTTCCTTTCTCTTTTACCATTTTATTTAATGTGCTTATATTATTTTTATAATGAAAGAAACATTAACAAAATATAAAAATAAGGATAATTTGTTTCTTAATTCCCTTGTTGATTCATGGACCATTAATTGAGAAATATATCTGTTTGATTTCTTTCTTTTGCTCTTGTTGCCCAGGCTGGAGTACAATGGTGCGATCTCGGCTCACCACAACCTCCGCCTCCCGGGTTCAAGTGATTCTCCTGCCTCAGCCTCCCAAGTAGCTAGGATTATAGGTATGTGCCACCACGCCCAGCTAATTTTGTATTTTTAGTAGAGATGGGGTTTCTCCATGTCGGTCAGGCTGCTCTCAAACTCCTGACCTCAAGTGATCCACCCACCTCAGCCTCCCAAAGTGCTGGGATGACAGGCATGAGCCACCACACCTGACCTATGTGTTTAATTTCTAAGGGGCATTTCAGCTCTGAAATTTTTGATTCTGCAAAACATACAAGACAGTAGAGTTTCTTCGTTGATGTGTTACTATTCCTTGTGGTTAAGAAAACCTTTCAAGGAAACATGGATGGAAATTAAATATGAATCTTATTGGCATAAGGGACTCAAGTCAAATACACAGCAATTGTAAGAATTGCAAGACTCACTGAATTCCATGTGTCAACCCTGACAGATGCTCATCTGGCTTCTGCCCCATCACTGGCATCTGCCCAAGTACTTACAACGATAGAGAGGTCACTGCTTTTTCATTTAGGCTCGACAATTGTTGCAGAGCAATCAGATTTAAGTCTTCAGTATTCTGAGCTGAATTCTGTTGCTTTTTCTAGTTTCTAGGGCTCTCCTTGAAGCAACACAAAATAAATTTATTACCTTACTCACATGGCTCCCTTTAAAATATATGAAGTCTTTTCTCTTCAGGTCAAATGCTTAATTCTTGAAAATTATTCCTTATGTGATATTGTTTCCAGATTCTCTTTTCATGCTTATCCAGTCACTCTCTAGTCTATTGGTGTACCTCAAAATATGGTACAAAAATTAAGTTTCTCCAGTTTAAGCTGAAAAAAACAAATTATTATGGAAAAATTATCACCTTTGACCTAATACTAGCCTAAACACTAAAAATTATTATTGCTATAAATACTGTTCCAGGACCTTTGCATATATTATGATACAGTTTGACTCTGTGTTCCCACCCAAATCTCATGTCAAATTGTAATCCCCAGTGTTGGGCGAGGGGGCCTGGTAGGAGGTGATTGGATCATGGGGCGGATTTCCCCTTTGCTGTTCTTGTGACGGTGAATTCTCAGGAGATCTGGTTGTTTAAAAGTGTGTAGCACTTCCCACCTCACTCTCTCTCTTCTGGTCATGTGAAAATGTACCTGCTTTCCCTTTGCTTTCCACCATGATTGTAAGTTTCCTGAGGCCTCCCCAGCCATGCTTCCTGTACAGTCTGTGGAACCATGAGCCAATTAAACCTGTTTTCTGTATAAATTACCCAGTCTCAGATAGTTCTTTATAGCAATGGGAGAATGGACTAATACATATTATCTTATTTTCATCCCCTCAATCGCTGTGTACTATTATTAATCATATTTTACAAATAAGAAAACAGAGGCACAGAGAAGTAAAGTAATGTGCCCAAAGTCACAAAGGTCAAACTAAGATCAGTTGAAGCCCAAAGCCCCTTCTCTTAACCAGCTACCAATATGCATTTGCTGAATAAGAGGTTAATAGATTCTTGTGGAATAAAGGATTTATATATTTACATTTTTCATAATTTGTAGGCTTGTCCTAATCCTGCCATTTATGTAATTAGCATTTAACTGAAATCCCCAGACACTGTTCCTATAAACAGCCTTTAACCCTCATTCCAAACAGCATTAGCTTTTGTCTCTTTAACCAAAATGCAAAAGCCTACATTTCTCTCGATTCCATTTCACCTTATTGTTTTGGGCTCATGATTATAGTCCGTGAAGATATTTCTGTATGTTGCCTATCATGTCAGTGCTCTCCTATCTTTGTGGCAACCACAAATTTAATGAGCACACCTTCTGCAATCATTCTACAGTTGAAAACAGAGAGATAAATGCTTTGCCCTAATTTTCTATGACATAAACTATCATTTTTATAAGTACACATTTCTATTAATAAAATAAATGTGTTAATAGAAAAATTCAGTTTTCAATCTATAATTCAGTTTTAATTATTTCATGTTGATGTTCGGCTCCAATAGGACTGAATCTAAGACATTTTAGTGAAGTGTTAGGAAATGGGAGAATGACAGCACGTACTGCAATATAAGAACCATCAGCTTTATGGAGTATGTCAGTTAAGATGCCTGAATGCAAGTAACAGAAAACCCAACCCCAACTGGCTTCAACAATAAAGTCAGCTTATTAAATTATGACAAGGAGAACTGAGATAAGGCAGTTTTGGTAATTCACTGTCTCGACAATGTTATCAAGGATTCGGGTCCTTTCCATTTTTCTGCTCTGAGATTCTCAGTTTTTCTGTTACTCTACTCATAGTTGCAGAATGACCACAACAGCTCCATGTCCTCAAACAACAACTTCCAAAGGGAAGAAGAGAGGACATCCTTTTCTGGTATCCCTTTCTCAGAAAAAGCCTTCTGAGAAAATCTCCAATAAACTTTTCCACATGTGTTATTGACCAGAACCATATTACATGTCTGTGCCTAAGCCAGTCATTAACAAGAGTGATGAAATTATCATGGCTCATTTAGCCTGGTTAAGGGTTGGAACTGGGGAGAGGTCTAGCCTCTCTTAAGACCCATAGTGCCTCATACCAGTACAAATTAGGGTTACGCTATCACGTAAGAGGGAGTGGTGCTAAGCAGCCAATGGTGTCTATGACATGTAACAGGGTATGTTCAGATATTTTAAAATGTGGAATGAATAGAAGACATCCAAATATACTTGCATAATTATGTACAGAAAAGTTAAATACTATTTAACAGTGGAACAAAACTGTTAAAATCCAAACCAATTGGAAAAACTAAAATAGTACAATACTCTTGATGGGCATTATTATGGATAAAAGGTGTGGCTGATAGCAAAATGCTAGAAATAAACTGCCACATATTTCATCCATTCAACAAGGATTGTATCAAAAAGGAAGAGGAAATTTCTTTCAGAAAATCCAGGTAGAATTCAGTAAACGCACATTGAAGTAACATGATTTTGCATTTATTTCATAGAAAAATAAGCAATATACTTCAGGCTTCCTTATGTTTATACAAGTATACGCCATAGTTTCTTTGATGTCTTCAGTATAAAAACACACTAATACCAGTTTTTAATAAGGAATAAGAGTGATATAGTGAATATTTCATTTTGAGGAGTTGGCAAAAAGACTATTTTTAAGTTTACTTCAAAGGAAAAGGATGAAATAATAAAGGATGAAAGACTGATGCATGTTCTCAGAGCTAGTTAATTCAGAAGACTCCATGGTCCCGTTTTTATCTGCTGACTGCAATCTTTCCAAGATAATTGATCGAGGTTTCTGTTTTATTGCATTTGCTGTCACTCATTGCATTGTTTGCCAGATTAGAAGTGTTTGATAGGAGTTTATGTACTAGGTATAATTTCAATATGTCATCCAGTCTTTGTTCATCTTTCACTGCCAGTTGATGGCTTAAAATTGGCTCTCCAGGAAATCTTAATTCACTATTATCTAACTGCTGCATTTAAAAAAATGAGGGAGGGACTTCATCATTTGCCATTTCCAACATAATTCCATAAACCCTACATACTTAGAGCGAGAGCAAGATAAGTTTGGTTGAAGTTTAAATTATTGAGTCTGGTTCAAAACAATTTTACAAAAATAATATTGCAAGTCCCATGAGTCAGTTCCATTTCCTGGAATCAGGAAAACAGGAAGTATTTCTAAAACTATTCTAAGGACATCAGTGGTATTCACAGGATAAAATGGGTACGGAGTACAATATTATCAAATCCAATAACATATAGAAAAGTTTTCTTATTTGGTGACCTTGGTACCTTTTGTGTTTGGGACATAATAGAACAGACAATAAATAAGAGTCTAAGTACCTGTTACAGAGCTAACGGAAGGGATGTTTAGCCCTGGGCACTGCAGAGTACATATGCCTCAACTGAGAATCAGGAGGAAATGCTAGAGTAAGGTACACAGAAGGAAATTGGTTCTCAGCTTTCTCAGTGATGTTGTTTTTCATGCATTTGGGGGCAGGGTGTCCCCAAGAGGGGAATGACAGGTGAAATTCAAGGAACAGAGCAAAGATATCTCAGAAAGTAATAATTTGCGTCAGAAGATATTTCTAAGAAGCTCCGGTGAGTAATGTATTACTCAAAAGTCGTTAACCTACAGTTCCCTCTGAGGGCAAGGCTGCTGGGAGCCCCCCATCAAGTTACAGAACAGGGAACTTTTGTGTTTAAATTCAAACAAGCTTATCAAGACTGTTGCGGCTCAGGAAATGGGCAACAAAGGAAAAGACAATAAATAAAGTGCACTCCACAATGAAATTTGTAAAAACCTTTTAAGAAAAGTAACTATCAAAAGAATTTTGCATAATACCTTACCCCAGGGGGTTTAAATCAAAGTTTCACAAATTCCTTATCTTTCTACAAATTGGAAAAGAAGAAAGAGCACATAAACAATACAAGAGAGCGACATCACTCACTCACTCAATAAAACATTCATTTAGCACCTACTCATTTAGCACCAACTTTAAGTAGTAAAGCATTAATACTTTAGTATTTAATTAGTATTAAAGTGCTCTACTAAAGTATTTAATTTTACTTCAGTATGAACTTTATTTTAGTGTTTTAGTATTTAATTTTACTAAAGTATTTAATTCCTATGAAAAGATAGGATGGCTCGGATTTCCTTTCAAATGATCCCTGACAGGAGGGGAATGTGCCAGGGTATAGAAACATGAATAGCTATATATTGATGATTGTTGACGGTGAGTGACAGTTATATGGGTAGCTCATTATATTATTCTCTCTGTTTCTGTGCATGTTTGTAATGTTCTATATCAAATAAATCAACATGGGGAGTCAGAGAATGCTACCCAAAGAAGTTTGAAGGGAAATTTGAAGGAGGACAAGAGCAATCTAGCTAAAAGGAAGACCTATCTTCTCATCTCAAAGAACTGGGGGATAATATTAAATTTTTAAAATAAAGCTTTAAAAATCATGAAGTATGTGGCACATATAATGGTGTATTTCATGTAACAACACAGTTTAAAGAGTAACAATGAAATTAAATCTGTGTACCCACCATTCATCGTAAGAAATACAATGCCTTCAAAGCTCTCTATGCCCCTCCTGCACCTACCCTCCCCAGCTCTCCACCTTCAAGACTAGTCATGCTCCTGAATTTTGCGCTGTTACTTGCTTATCTTTATAGTTTTATCACGTGCATATTTATCTCCAACCAATATGGTATGACTTAATTTTGCCTGGCTTTGAACTCCATATAAATGGAAGTATACTGTGTGTGTTCTCTGACTTACTTTTTTCAGCATTGCTTTTGAGATTTATCCATGGTTTTGTATGTGCCTCTAGATCATCTTTTTTGTTGTTGTTGATATTCTATTGTATAAATATACCGTAATGTATTCATCCTTTCTACTATTGATGGGCATTTGGGTTGTCTCCAGTTTGGGACAGTTTGCTACTGTAAATAATCTTTTACGTGTCTTTAAAGAGCATGTACAAGAGTTTCCCTAGGGTATAACAGCCTAAGAGTGGAATTGTCTGGTAGGATTAAAATTGCTTTTTTGAAATGTCAGCTGATTAAATCAACTCATAATGGAGGCAGACACTGTCAACTCTACTGTGGCTTAGCCAATTGTGTCAACACACTCAATAATGTTTCTCAGTCAATCTTAGCATTGGGAAAAAAAAAAAAAAGGTATTCCAAGAACATAGTTTGGTAATGTGTTTCTTGTTCCATATGGGGGAGAGAAACGTTGAATCTAGGGAATGTAATCCTTTCCTTAGAAAGGTAGCATTTGCTACAGATCAGGGTCCATTCCTGGGGCTTCATCATAGCTGAAATAAAATATCCCTCAAGACCATTTTCCTCCCTATGCTTTATTTATTTTTTAATTTTTATTTTTATTTATTTTTTTTTTGAGACCGAGTCTCGCTTTGTCACCCAAGCTGGAGTGCAGTGGTGCAATCTCGGCTCACTGCAACCTCCACCTCCCAGGTTCAAGCAATTCTCCTGTCTCGCCCTCCCGAGTAGCTGGGACTACAGGCATGTGCCACCACACCCGGCTGTTTTTTTTTTTTTTTTATTTTTAGTAGAGATGGGGTTTCACCATGTTAGCCAGGATGGTCTTGATCTCCTGACCTCGTGATCTGCCCGCCTCAGCCTCCCAAAGTGCTGGGATTACAGGCGTGAGCCACCATGCCCGGCTCCTCCCTATGCTTTAAATCCTCACTCAACATCCAGATTTCTGAATTGTATTTCTCAGCAATCTTGATATCAGACAAAGGGAATACTCTGGGTAAAATACCATATGCAAAGATCCAGAGGGCCCAAATAGCCTATTCACTGGAAACAGATTGCTTCCACTGGAGAACAAGATGCTGAAGTGTGAACCTGGTTGATGGCAGTGAGAATGGGGTTGTGGAAATTGCATGGTAATTCCTTAGAACCCTAAGAGGTTGAGGTTTTAAGGCCACCATCTGAGAAGATAGTGAAGCCATTAATAGATATAAGACAGTCAAAAGGAACAGGTTTATGGTGGGGATGGGGAGCAGAGTTGGAAATGATGTTGATGGGGTTCAGGATATGCTACCCCAAAATATAGCACCTTGCTTGGCATTTGAGAAAACAACAGAAGCAGGAAGGTCATTCTCAGTTTCCCCTTGCCCTTCTCCTCTAAAACAGGTACAAAGGATTTTCTGACACTCCCCTGAAGCAGGTCATTAGACTCTCATTTGAGAGGTATCCTCTCCATACCTGGAAGAAAGGAACATCATTTTCTATGAAGACACAGGGTCACAAAGAAGAATCTGAATAAACAGGCCTTGTTAAATTCCCCCTGCCAGTTGATTACCATTAGATTATACTTTTGTATGTAATCATCCTTCACCACTATCCACTTCTTCATGAAATCTAGCATTAAAAATACACAGGTTTACCTGTTTCTCTGAGTCTTCATTTCCTTAGGAAGGCTCCCGCATCATGGAAAACTTCTTAAATAAATGTGTCTGTTTTCTCTTGTTAATCTGTCTTTTCTTATAGGTACCTCAGCCATGAACCTAGCCATGGATGAGGAAAAGATATTTCTCCTCTCATATAATGACTTTAACATATACTAGGTGTGCAGGGCCCTCAGGACATCCTGGTGACAATGGCCAATCAGGAGTTTGGAAACCAGGTCTGGAGCTCAAGTGAAAAGCTGGGACCAGAGATACACATTTAGAAGTTATTCATAGGCTGGACATGGTGGTTCATGCCTGTAATCCCAACACTTTGGGAGGCAGAACCAGGCAGCTCGCTTGAGCCCAGGAGTTCGAGACTAGCCTGGGCAACATGGCAAAAAACCCATCTTGACAAAAAATACAAAAATTAGCTAGGTGAGGTGGTGCATGCCTATAGCCCCAGTTACTTGGGATACTGAGGAGGGAGGATCACTTGAGCCCAGAGGGTTGAGGCTGCAGTGAGCCAAGGTCATGCTGCTGCATTCCAGCCTGGGCTACAGAGCAAGACACAGTCTCAAAAAAAAAAGAAAAGAAAAAAGAAAAGAAAAAAGAAAGAAAGAAAGAAAAAAAAGAGAAAAGAAAAGAAAAAGAAAAAGAAGTTATTCACATATGCCTGAAATGAAATTGCTGAGAGAATACAAGAAAAAAAAAGAGTTTTGAGCACAGGATTTTTTTTTTTCCTAGTCAAGTGCAGTAGTGAGAAGGGTGGAAAGAGTAGAACAAGGAGTTTGACCTGTAACTGACTGTGAACAAGCAATAGAAGTAACTCACTACCTTAGGACCAGCAGAGCACAGGATCTTGAAGGAATACTTTCACTTAGGAAACAGAAGAAGGAAAAGGAGCCAGTAAAACCAATGCAAGAACATAGAAAGCAAGGAAGGAAAGTGAGAACTGAAGGCTAAGGAAAGTGAAAAGGTTTGGAGTGGATCCTGTAGACAAAACCCCGGGGATTCATTCACCTTGCGATAAATGAAAAGGTGTTTGATAATAAAGCCCAATAATTGAGCACCTATTAGGTGTCAGGCACTATGCCAAGAACTTTGCCTATATTGTTTTTCGTCTTCACAACAACTTTGGAGGCAGGTAATATTATTACTTCTATTTTACAGAAGAAGGAAAAGATTTATGATGGTGAGTACCTTGTCCAAGGTCACAGAGATGGTAAATGGGGGAGTCAGAATTTGAATCCATGTCTGCCTGACTCCAAAACTCAGACCCTTGCCGTATGCCATGTAGTCGAGGCTTGGCCAAGATTAGCAGGAAATTATAGCAAAATTAACCAGTGTTTGACTTTTACCTGTGAATAGGAGGAGTGTGGTTTTCCCAGGGATCAGCTAGGTATTAGGTAATTCTCATGCTGAATCCACCTCGTAATACCATCACCTTGGGGGTCGGGATTTTAACACACGAATTTGGAGGAGACATAAAGCTTCAGATCATAGCAAGCCCTAAAGAGCAGTTTGCTGCCTGCTTTAGAAGTGGAATTACTGCACATACCTGGCCAATCTCCAACTTAACTTAGAATCATGGGACTCTTTCTAGATCTTTCAAGGACATTAGAGGTCATTGAATCAGACCTCCTTTTTATATATGTTAGCCAAACAGAAGCAAAGAAAAATTCAGTGACTTTCCTAAGGTCTGGAACTAAAATCCCTCATTTTAAAAATTGTATACATGTTGAGTGCACATTATGTGCCAGGCACCATGTTCAGCAGTGGAGAAACAGAGATGAGGAAGACTCAAATCTCTGACCTCTAGTTTTGTTGGATGAGACAGAAATGTAAACGAAAAGTGTGGTAAGTGTTACTGGAGATGTGGATACAAAGTATCACAGTGACAGTTCGCTCTGAAATCAGGAGAGATTTCCCAGAGGAGACACTTGAAATGGGTGCCGCAGGCTGAAAGAATGGAACGTGCAAAGGTGGAGTACAGGGGCTAAGAGGGAGCACTAAAGATGAGGCTGCTGGGGGAGTCTTCCTTGATTACCCATGCTGGTAGGTTGCCCCAGCTGCCCCACATCTCTGTACGGCTGTAGCATTGCACTGATCACTTTTTTTTTTTTTTTTTTTTTTTTTTTTTTGAGACAGGGTCTTGCTCTGTCGCCCAGGGTGGAGTGCAGTGGCACGATCTCAGTTCACTGCAACCCATGCCTCCCGGGTTCAAGCGATTCTCCTGCCTCAGCCTCTCAAGTAGCTGGGATTACAGGTGCCCGCCATCACGCCCGGCTAAATTTTGTTTGTATTTTTAAAAGAGACGGGGTTTCACCATGTTGGCCAGGCTGGTCTCAAACTCCTGACCTCAGGTGATCCACCCATCTCGGCCTCCCAAAGTGCTGGTATTACAGGCATGAGCCACCACGCCTAGCCACTTATCACTCTTTTAAGCTTGCTTCTGCCAGGAGCCTGAGAGCTCTGTGACCGGCCCCAGCACACCAGTTTCCAGCACCACTCTTGGCCCAGGGTTAGAGTAGCCAGATTTAGCAAATAAAAATACAGGCCATCCAATTAAATTTGAATTCCAGACAAACTATAAATATTTCAAATTTAAGTATGCCCCAAGCATATGCATGGGACATACTTATACAAAAAAAAATTATCTAAAGTTCAACTCAGTTTTTCGTATTTTATCTGGCAACTGTACCTACAGTAAATGCTCAATAAACAGTTATGGGAGTCAGGGAATTACAGAGGAAGGGAGAAAATAAAAAAGGAGGGGAAGGAGTAAGCCAGTGTATACATCAGTACACAATGAACAGGAAAAGCTGCAGGTTTAAAGAGAGTGGTAGATTTGTCAAGACCTTGAAACCACACAAAATCTGGCAGTAACATTACTTCTCACTATTTTCAGTTCTATACAGTAAAACGTAAACAGTTGTTTCCCCTTTTTTGTTTAGAAGTCTGCCCTCATGTGGCAGGAAAAAAGTATTAGGCCAGAGGCCTTAATTTTGGTCTTTCAGCTCACTGGGGCAAAAGACTCCACAGAGTTCAGAGATCTGGAAAGAAGTGATGCTAGGAGTTTGTTTGTTTGTTTGTTTGGGTGGAGGACAGAGGAGGAAAACAAAAATGAGCTCTATGTGCCAGATGCCAAGAGAGTATTGTTAAAATAGGTTTTAAAAAATGGTTCAAAACACATTTGTAACTTTGTGCAGGCCAGCATCATCTCAATTTCCAAGCTGTCGTGGTCAGAAAAGGCATTAAGATACTGTACCTAAAATTCATGCAGTGGAACATTTCAGTGGAGACATACTTTATAAACTGTAAAGTACATTTAAATATTGTTAACTAAATGATGACATTGGATGTAGAGAAAGCCTGGTTTGGATGCCCTCCTAGTCATCAACCTTAGTAGGTACCCTAATTCTCATGCTGAATCCACCATTTCCCAAGTAGTGTCCATCCCCACCAACAGAGCTGCTCATTCTCCCAAACCATGAGAAGAAATGAGGCTGCCATCTGCCTCTGCTCTAGACCTCACATGCTGCCATCACCCTGAGTGACTTCAGAGCCTATGTGGACACCCCTCCAAAACCAGGCCTCATAATTCCTTTATGTCCTCACTTCCAGGGCCTCACTCTCAACCTCATGCCACATGCCCAGGGATGTTGCTTTGGCTTTGCCATCTCTGGGTTCACCTCCTCCAAAATCTCAATCTCTGACCTGATTACAACTTCCCATTCTTCCTACTTTCTCACTCTCCCACTGAGTCTATTCCTTAAGCCTCCAGTAGACTTTCAGAACTGTGAGCAGTCTGCGTTTGCCCACCTTCTCCATTCACATCTGAGTTCACATCTTTCCTTCAGCCTGGACTCCAAGTGTGATCACTTTTTTCACGTTTTTAATTCTAATTTTTATTTTAATTTCTGGGGTACATGTGCAGGATGTGCAGGTTTGTTATATGGGTAAATGTGTGCCATGGTGGTTTGCTGCACAGATCATTCCATCACCTAGGTATTAAGCCGAGCATGCATTAGCTATTTTTTCTAATGCTCTCCCTGCCTCCACCCCAACCCACCCCCTTTTCTTTAGAGACAGGGTCTCACTCTGGTTGCCCAGGCTGGAGTACAGTGGCATGATCATGACACACTGCAGCCTTGACCTCCTGGGCTCAATCGATCCTCCCACCTTGGCCTCCCAGGTAGCTGAGACTATAGGCACACACCACCACGCAAACGTGCTCACTTAAATTACTTTGGCTCTAGCGCCCAAACTCTTTACCCTCTCTATCCATCAGCAAGGCCTGGCCCTCAACTCTGCCTCAATCTGACCACCTGTCCACTCTTTCGCCAGTCGGGTGACCACAGCTGCAAGCTGCTGGGCAACTAGAGCCAGTCCGTAGTTAAGAAAGCCCACCTCGGCTTACCGGGAGAGCTTCCCTTCAGTTCTTTCACCTGAATCAGCTTAACAAGCTACCTCTCTTTTCACTCCTCAGGTATTCCAAACTTTCTATGCCTCTGAGTACTTCAGCTTCATCATCTATAAATGGGGTGATAATACCTAATCTGAGGGTTGTTGTGAGGAATAACTGAGGCATGTGTGTAAGTGGCCCAGTATGCTGCAGACCATTGGTACATGCCTCAATACATGCCCCATTTATTGCTAATCTCCTCTAGCATCTAACACAATACTCATTCCCCCTTACTTTAAACAAATGACCTTACCTCACAGAGAAAAGAGAAGGCATCAGGTGTAAGGCAGGTGAGTAGCCGTGCCCTCCTCTACCTACAAACTGAACTGCTCCACATCCAGTTGTGCTAACTTGCCTCTGGTCTCTGAGAATGAGGGCTGCTCTTCTTTTCCCAGGCTACACCCTCCCTCAGTGTTCTTCTCAGAGACCCTGCTCAATTTATCCCTTTCCTCACCTGTATCTTATGCTTCCCCTTCCCCAGCTCCTCAGCTTCTACACATGGTCAGATCTAGCCCATCTTTAAAAAATTCTCTTGACTCTAAGTCATATCTCTCATTCCTTTCACAGTCAACTTCTTCAAAAAGTTGTCTGCATTCGCTGTCTCCACTTCTTCACCTCCCATGGACATCTCCCCTAAGTGCAATCTGCCCTCTGCCCTCAGAGCTTCACCAAAACAGCTCTCCATGAGCTCACCATGATCCCTGTGTTGCTAGAGCCATCAAATACTTCTCAGTGCTCATCGCACTTCACATTGTTTGACACTGGTGACCACTCCCTCATTGTTGACACTCTGTCATTGCCTGGCTTCACAGTACAAGTCTCAGGCAAGAGGAAAATAGGCCCCATCGCAGCCTCCTTTGCTGTGGCACACCCCTTCTATGTTGAAGTCTCTGAGAGATCAGCTCTGGGCTCTCTAAGTTCCTCTATCTACACTCCCTCCTGGTGAGATCTCATTATATCCCAGCTATGTGCTGTGATCTGCAAATATCTATCTCCAGACTAGACTTCTGGAACTATGCAGACCTTATCCTTATCACAGCTCAGGTGAAGGGCGCTTTAGGACCC
This sequence comes from Macaca thibetana thibetana, assembly GCF_024542745.1. NCBI lineage: Eukaryota > Metazoa > Chordata > Mammalia > Primates > Cercopithecidae > Macaca > Macaca thibetana. The sequence goes on from NC_065598.1 coordinate 129,160,860, forward strand.
TTTAAGAAAAAGCCCACAAGAAGCATGCATTTATTTTCACGTTCCTATCACGGGGCAAGGAATATATCAGGCAGTCTGGGACAAGCTCTCCTGCTCCTGCCCCCTCTTCTGAGTTCCAAAGTGGCCTCCACCACTTCTTAACTATGTGGTCTGGGTTAAATTAGCCTCATTAGTAAAATAGGATTAGTAATGGTGTCAACCTTAATGGGTTGTAGTGAGGATGAAATGAGATAATCCATGTAAAGTGCTCAGTGCATTGCCTGGCACATACACGGTAAACATTTGTTATGTTTTATACCCTGCTGGTCAGTCTGCCTGGGTCTGAATTCTGGCTCCACCACTTCCTACCGGTATGCTCAAAGCATGTTATTTAACCTCTCTGAGGCTCAATAACAATAGTGTCTACCACACAGAGCTGTGCGAGACATTCAATAAGTGGACATGTATAGCACTTAGAGCCGGACTCATAAAGTATTAAATGTTATTGTCACTATTATCCTCAGAAAGGCAAGGAACGCATTAGTGAGCCCATCAGAACACAGCCATCTGGGTCTCATTCCAGATCCCCCTTGCAATATGCAAGACATATGTATACATGCTCCTTGAGGCCAGCCAGGAAATGGAAAGCAACATCAGGACAACAAATGTCACCTGGTGCAGCCCAGTGTCAAACTGCTTCAGGAGCAGCTCTTTGTGTGGGGATAAAAGCTTGTTCAGCAATCTCTGGCTATGTGATTTCTTACAGCTGGACATTGCTACATGACACTCCCCTGAGGTCCAAGTGGCCTCTCCTGGACTGTCAGCATCCTGTTTTTTTCTTATCTTGAAACTGTCTTTGAGGCCCTAAACAAGGATCTGCTGTTCTTATTTTTAAATTAAAACACACACACACACGCACGCACGCACTTTATTAACTCTTAACAGTCTTCTCGGCTGCAGCTGTGAATACAACTGCCTTTTCTACACGTCAAATAGGCTTTCCATACCGTCCAGCAATCCTGATTCTTTTCTCTGATTGACTTGCCCTTTCACTTTCCCCAACGATGTTTTCAAACTTTCTTCATTCTCCCTAAATCTCCCACCCTGCCAACTCCCCAACTATCTCTACTCCACCCCATACCTCAACAGATGACCATGCCTCCTACTTCACAGAGAAAACTGAAGCCGTCAGATGCAAAACAGTCATTTAATGTTGCAAAACCTAATAGGCAGTATGTTCTGTCCTCATCTTTCTGGACCTATCAGCAGCATTTGACACAGTCACTCCCTTCTCCTTGTTGTCCTTTCTTCCCATGGTTTCTAGGATGCCACAGTCTCTTGGCTTCCCTCTTCCGTTAGTGGCTGCTGCTCTCCACTCTCCATTGCTGGTTCTGAAGTAGGACTTCAGAACTCTACTCCAGAGTCAGGACTCTACTCCAGAGGCGGGGCTTGGACACCGGACCAGATTGAGGACTAACTAAAACAGGGCCGAGTGGAAAGCAGCTTTCAATCAGACACACCTACCACTGTGTGATGTCAATTTACCATTGCCATGGCAACACCCAGGAGTTACCTTCCCTTTCCATGGCAATCACCCCAAAGTTACTACCCCTTCCCTAGAAATTTCTGCATAAACCGCCCATTAATCTGCATGCAATTAAAGGTGGGTATAAATATGACTGCAAAACTGACCTGAGCTGCTACTCTCTGCCTACAGAGTAGCCCTGCTCTGCAGGAGCAGTCACAGAGCTGTAATACCGCTGGAGCTGTAACACCGTGTCTTCAATAAAGCTGTTTTCTTCTATCTCCTGCTTTCCCTTGAATTCTTTACTGGGAAAAGCCAAGAACCTTCACTGGCTAAGCTCTACTTTGGAGCTCACCTGCCCTGCATCAGTTCCTCATCATCAATCCTACTTTTAATATTGGCGTGCCCCATGGCTCTGTCCTTGGACCTCTTCTCAACTCTACCCTCACTCCCTTGATTATTGCATTCAGTTTCATGGCTTTAACTACCGTTTATATACTAACGACCCCCAAATTTATATCTTCAGCCCAGACCTCTCTCCTGAGCTTCAGGCTCATATTTTTCTGCCCACTACATGGCTCCACAGACAAATTGGCTTAAACAACAGACAGTTGTTTTCTCACAGTTCTGGAGGCTGGAAGTCCAAGATCAAGATACCTTCAGGGTTGGTGACAGGCGAGGCCACCTTCTCAGTGTGTTCTCACATGGCCTTTCTTCCGTGTGCATATGGAGAGACAGCAAGCTCTCTGGTGTCTCCTCTTATAAGAACACCAGTCCAGGCCGAGCGCGGTGGCTCAGGCCTGTAATCCCAGCACTTTGGGAGGCCAAGGTGGGCGGATCACCTGAGGTCAGGAGTTCAAGACAAGCTTGGCCAACATGATGAAACCCCACCTCTACCAAAAATACAAAAATTAGCTGGGGGTTGTGGCACATACCTGTAATGCCAGCTACTCAGGAGGCTGAGGAAGGAGAATCGCTTGAACCCAGGAGACGGAGGTTGCAGTGAGCAGAGATCACACCACTGTACTCCAGCCTGGGTGACAGAGTGAGACTCTGTAAGAACACCAGTCCAGTCAAATTAGGGCCCCACGCTTATGACCTCATTTAACTTTAATCACCTCCTGAAAGGCCCTGTCTCCAAATATAGTCACATTGGGGATTACAGCTTCAACGTATACAGTTTAGAGGAACAATAATTCAGTCCATAACAAATGTCTAATAGACATGTCAAACTTAACATGTCCAAAATGGAACTTCTAATCAGGGGCAGATTCAAATGTTTGGGTCCTGAAACTTACACAATTTGGGGATCACTCTTTAGGAAAAAAAAACTCAAAAATAATTCATTAACATATTGTTAGATCCTAAGCAAATGAGAAGCCTTGAAACCTAAGCTTCATTAGCTTTAACCCAAATCTACTTCTCCTGATCCTCACTCCCTCCCCACACAATATACACTCCTGTCTCGCCCATAGTCCTTCCTCTCCCAGTCAGTGGCAACCTTCCAGATACACAGGCCTAAACCCTTAGATCATCCTTGACTCTGCTCTTTCTCTCCTACCCTAAATCTGGTATGTCAGCAAATCCTGTTGGTTCTACTTTTAAAATACTCTGAATATGACCACTTCTTACGATCTCAACCACTACAACCCTATAGCAAACCATGATCAATTCTAGCTTGGAATTTTAGAGTAGCCTCTGTAACTGGTGTCATGCTTCCACTGTTGACCCCAAATGTCTATTCTCAACATAGTAATCCTTTTTAAAATATAAATCAAGTCATGTCACTCTTCAGCTAAAAAAAAATCCTCAATTTTTTTTCATTTGATAAACATAATCGAGGCACTACACTAGGCTCTGGAGACAGAGCAGTGAACAAAACAGATAAAAATTCCTGCTTTCATAGCGCTTACATTCTTATAGTTACTTCCCTGCTCACTCAGGATAAAATCCAACGTCCTTATTATAATAGATTTTTACAAATCTGTTTGTTTATTGTATCTCCACCCACTAAAATGTAAATTCCATAAGGTTAGGAATTTATTGGTCTGTATCCTTAATGCCTGGTGCATATTAGGTAATTAATAAATATTTGTAGGATGGATGGATGGATGGATGGATGGATGGATGGATGGATGGATGGATGAATTTCCCCATACCAAATGAATACATCTCTCCGTATCTATACTCTTTCTCTCCTGGTACAGTAAGGAGATATCCTTCTTTTTGTCCATGGCACAGTGGCTATTGAACTTAAGTGTACATCTGAATCCCCTGGAAGTCTTGTTAAAACACAATTTACTCTAGGCCACACTGCCAGAGTTTTTGATTCAGTGAGTCTGAAGTGATACCTGAGAATTTATATTTCTAACCAATTCCAGGTGATGGTGATGCTACCAGTCCAGGGACCATGCTTGAGAAACACTGATCTCACCCCTCCCTCTTGCTTTCTCAGGAAGCTTACACCATCAGCTATCTTTTCTTTGTAAATATATTCAGTAGCTATCTTTCAACTGAATTCTTCTGTCTTAGTTTAGTGTTGCTATAATAGAATACCTAAGGCTGGGTAATTTATTTTTTAAAAGAGGTTTATTTAGCTCGTGGTTCTGTAGGCTGTAGAAGAAGCATGGTGCTTGCTCAGCTTCTGTTAAGGGTTTTTGTACTGTGTCAAAACATGGTGGAGAAGATCAATGGGGAAGTGGGCACATGGGAAGAGGGCACTAAACAGGAGAAGGAATCTTGCTTTCTCACAACTTTCTCTCTCAGTGGAACTAATTAATCCATTCCCTCCAGAACTAATCCCATCTAGCCAGAGTGAGAACTCACTCACTACCTCGAGAATGGCATCAGGCAATTCATGAGGGATTTGCCCCATGACCTGGACACCTCCCACTAGCCCCTACCTCCTAACACAGCGATACCAGGGATCAAATTTCAACAAAAGATTTGGTGGGGACAAACAAACCATATCCTAACCATAGTGCCTTCCATTCCCTTCCTACTGCTACTCTAGCTCTATCCTTTTGATCATAAATCAAATTTCTAAAAAGTTTTATCTATACTGAAAGTCTTTATTTTTCACCTTCCACTCACTCTAATAGAGCTTTTGTTCCCATAACTCCACCAAAACATCTCTCGGCTGGGTGCAGTGGCTCATACCTGTAATCCCAGCACTTTGGGAGGCCGAGGCGGGCAGATCATCTGAGGTCAGGAGTTCGAGACCAGCCTGGACGATATGGTGAAACCTCATCTCTACCAAAAATATAAAAATTAGCCAGGCATGGGGGCAGATGCCTGAAATCCCAGCTACTCAGGAGGCTGAGGTGGGAGAAGCGCTTGAACCTGGGAGGTAGAGGATGTAGTGAGCGGGGATCATGTCATTGTACTCCAGCCTGGGCGACAAGAGCAAGACTCCATCTCAAAAAAAAAAAAAAAAAAAAACTTTCATTAGGGTCACAAGTGATTTAAATGTCCTCAGGTCTAATAGACATGATTTTAGTCATCATCTTATACACACTTATACACACAAGACAGAAAACCACTTTCTCCTTCTTGAAAGTCACTTTCCTTGGCCTCTTCCTCTTGGCCTCCGCGAAACTACAGTTCCCTTGTTTTCTCCCACTTCTCTGGCTGCTCCTCCTCAGCGTCATCTTCTATCAAACCATAAATGTTGAAGACCCTGAAGACTTGATCGTACGTCCTCTTCTATTGTTAGTCTGTATTCTTTTAAAGGAGGTCTCGTGAATGACCAAGGCTCAATTTCTAGATGTTAGGGATGCCCAAATTTATATCTCTAACCATATATTTATGTATTGCTAGCCCTAGACTTCTCTAAGTGACTGCCTACTTGAGTCCTCTGCTTATTTGTCTAACAGTGATCTCAAACTTAACATAACCAAAGTGGAATTCTTAATTGTTTCACCATACCAACTGCTACTCTTACAGTGTTCCACCACTCAGGGTTGGCACCACCGTGAACCCACTTGCCCAAGCAAAAAATCATTCTTGACCCCTCCTTTACTTGCACAGGTAACCACGTGCTACCCTTATCACCCCTAAATGTCTTTCAAACTCCTCAAATTCTCTCCATCTTAGTCCAGGCCACGATCATCTCTCCCTTGGACTATAGCTGTACAGTCTTAACTGATCTCTGTGCTTCCCCTTCTGCCTCACTCTCCATCCTCTACCCAGCAGCGAAAGCAACCTATCCAAACACAAATCTGACCATGTCCTTCTCTTGTTTACAACCTTTCCATGTTACTCCTTATACTTCCAATAAAGTTAAAACTCCATGGACAGGTGCACAAAGCCCGCTGAGCTTGCAGGCATTACATATGTCAAGGCCTTTATAATCTCTCCCTTGCCTAACTCTTCTTCACCCTGACTCCTACAAAAATCCTCACTCTAGTTATTAGGTTGGTGCAAAAGTAATTGCAGTTTGGCCATTAAAAACAATGGCAAAAACTACGATTACTATTGCACTAACCTAAATATTTCAATCTACCTGCAATTCCCAGAATATACTCTCCCTTCCAAGGAGCCCTTTATTTCCTTATCTACTTGGCTTACTATTGCTTATCTTTAGAGAGAAGCTCAAGCATCATTTTTCCTTCCTTCCTTCCTTCCTTCCTTCCTTCCTTCCTTCCTTCCTCCCTTCCTTCCTTTCTCTCTCTCTCTCTTTCTTCTTCTTTTTTTTTTTTTTGCGGGGACAGTGTCTCACTCTGTGGCCCAGGCTGGAAGGCAGTGGCTTGATCTCAGGTCACTGCAGCCTCTGCCTCCCTGATTCAAGCAATTCTCCTGCCTCGGCCTCCCGAGTAGCTGGGATTACAGGCATGCACCCCCACTCCTGGCTAATTTTGTATTTTTAGTAGAGATAGGGTTTCCCCATGTTGGCCAGGCTGATCTCGAACTCCTGGCCTCAAGCAATCCATCTGCCTTGGCCTCCCAAAGTGCTGGGATTATAGGCGTGAGCCACTGCCCTGGGCCTTCAAGCATCATTTTCTAAAATTTTCTTCAACCTCCACATTACCACCTACTCCTGTGCTTTCAGATGCTCTTATGCCTTCCCTGTCATGTCACTTACTACTCTGTATTTTAAACATTCATTTTATTTTCTGTTTCCCTCAAAAAAATCATGAGCTTCTGTAGGGCAAGAACAGCTGCAATTTATTTATCTCTTCATCATCAATATTTATCCCAATGCCTGATGCATACTATGCATTCAGTAAAGGTATATTGAATAAGCTATTAATTAATTGACTTATAAACAAATGGTGACCTTGAGAAAGCAAGTTTAGGAGAAAGCCTGGTTTCCAATGGGATAAAAAATAAACAAAAGGGGAGGAAATGAAGAAGGTGAGTGTAGACTACACTTTTGAGAAGTTTGGCTATGAAGGAAATGAAAGAAAAGGGAGAAGAGTTAAAGGAAAGGCCGGGAATGGTGGCTCATGCCCATAATCCCAGCATTTTGGGAGACCAAGGTGGAAGGACTGCTTGAGGCCAGGAGTTTGAGACCAGCCTGGGCAACATAGTGAGACCCCATCTCTACAAAACATTTTTTAAAATGTTAACCAGGCATGGTGGTGCACACCTATGGTCCCAGCTACTCTGGAAGGCTAAGGTGGGAGGATTGCTTGAGCCCAGGAGGTTAAGGCTGCAGTGAGCTGTGATCATGCCACTGCACTCTGTCTAGGTGACAGAGTGAGACCCCTTCCCCCCAAAAAAAAGAAAGGTTGTGGAAGGCATAACAGAAATTGGTAGTTGCCTAACCCAATACTCATTCTCTCCTTTGTAGAAGACCGATTTTTTTAAGCTGACTTGTGATCATCTGGGTTACAGTGGACTGCATTTCCTCTTTTGCAGCGCTGTGTGACCAATGGGGTGTAAGCAAAAATGTTGTGTCATAACATTTTGCTGCATGAAAAATGGATACAATGGTTTGCACTTCATCTTGGAGCCTGGTTGAGGGAGGCACACTCTGGAGACAGCAGAGCAAAAAGCTGGAAGAAGCCTGAGTCCCTGATAACTGTACAACTGCCGCATAAGCCTGGGATTGCCCACTTCGGGACTTCTGCATGAGAAATACACTTCTATTTTGTTTAAGCTACTGTTAAATCAGGTTTTTCTGTTACTCATAGCAGAATCCAGTTCTGAGAAATGCAAAGGGTAGTTTTATTTAGGATGGGGAAGGTAAGGTCATATTTATAGCTAGAAGGAATCAGTAGAAAGCGAGATTTGGAATGTTCCCAACACAAATAAATGATAAATGTTTGAGGTTATGGATATCCTAAATACCCTCATTTGATCATTACACATTGTATGCGTGTGTCAAAGTATCACATAGACCCCTTAAATATGTACAATTATTATGTATCAATCAAAAATTATTTATGTTTGTTTTTACAAAAGGGAAATAGAAGACCCAGCTGATGGATGAAAGTTAATGAGGGCATGGGAGGGATAGAGACATGGGACACAGATAGAGGGATTTACTTCAGATAGGAACAGAGACATCTCATTCTGTGAGCTCTAAGGAAAAGGACAAGAAGTGACATTTGTTGAGCACATTCTATGTACTAAATTTGTTATAAATACTACCTAATCTAATCCTTACAATACTTTAAGGTAGGTATTATAGAAAGTACAATTTTAAAGTACAATTTGTGTTCAGTTGTGCACAAAATGGGACTTTATTATTTCAATAAGAGCTTAGCCTCTATCTGAAGCCATAATAAGGTTTCAATTAAGTCAATATTAGTTAGTTAGTGCTAATGAGTTAACACTAATCGTTAGTTAGTGCTAATGATAGCAATAGATTGAAAAAACCTAAATGTCTATAATGGGGGCTGATGTAATAAATTATGGTCCATCTTCACAATGGGACACACTATAACTGTTTAAAAAGAATGAGGTAGCCCTTTTTGGACTGATACAGAATGAGCTCCAAAACACCTTGTAAATGAAAAAAAAACACCCACAAGGTGAACATGGGGTATAGCATGTTATAATTTGTGTAAAAAAGAAGAAGCAAAACAAAGGACCTACATGTTTGCATATATATGCATTTATATATTAATGGATATTAAGATATTATATTTTAATTTTGTATTATATATTTTAATTAATTTATATATTAATATATAAATGCATGCATAATATGTATGTATTTGTAATATATGTACTTATATATTATATAAATGCATACATAGTATACATGCATTATTATATATTAATATATAATTATAATATACATATTATATAAATACATATTATATATAAATATACTAATTGTGTTAATTAATATACAGATCTATTATATTTATTAATATAAATGGATATATATGCATTTATATATTATATATTATCATATATGTATTATATCTCTGAAAGGATATACAAGAGGTAACAAGCAGATGTATCCTGGGAAGGGATGGAGTAGTAAGATGGAGACTTGATTTTCACTATATGCTCTTTGGTATCTACTGAACTGTAGATGATCTACCATCCACATATGTTACCTATTTAAAAATGAAATTTCACTTAAATAAACAAACATAGTGAGTTCAGGATTTTTCTGTCATCCTCCTTCCTCCCAGAGTGGTATCTCAGTTCCAGCAGGCTTACACCGCCCCATAGCCACAGTGGGAAGCAGCTATTCGAGCTGGTAACAGTTAGATCAGAGGTTGATCCAGGTTTGATGGGGCTCGATTTATGCAACTTAGAGAACCTTTTAAAGAAAAATAATACACAATTAGGAATACAAATTTAAGTAGAAAGCCTTGTAATTCATTTGTGCAAATGAGGGGCCCTGAAGCTGAAACTTCATTAGCTTCAAGGTAAATCAGCCTCTGACTCTGAGTGTATTATTCCATCAGGGCTTAGCCAGCGTTACTCCTCAACAGTGCTGCACTGAGATAAAAAGATGCTCATCTTATTTCCAGCCTTACAGCCATGCCCTAAATGCATACAATCATGAGGGGCAGACTTCTTCAGATCTGCCAGCTTCCACTCTCAGATCACTTACGTGCCCTTCTTAGAGGTTACAGGAAAATTCAGCTGCTCTCCCAAACCACTGTTATGAGAAACTTGGGAAAATTAGGATGTGGACAGTTAAAGAGTGGCATTTTGGGTTCCTCTGAGACCATGGTGACATCAGTTCCCACTTGGTTGTGTCATGTTCTCTGGCAGCGTGTAGCCACTCAAGTGCAGGAGCAGAGAAAAGGGGGCTATTGGTATCCAGAAAGGGACAAGGGAGTTGGGAAATGGTAAGATAGATGTTGAAATTGACAGAATTGAAGTCAACTTACTGTGAGGCTGTGGTGCTAAGAAGTTCAGCAGTGATTTCCGTGACATCACTATCTCCTTGTCCTTTTCCTATCTTTGTGGTCACTCATTTACAGTCTTCTTTGTTGGACCCTCTTTCTTTAATTATCCTTTAAATATTAGTATGTCCAGGGCTCTGTTGGCATACTAGATATCTCTACTTGGATATTCCATAGGCACTTCAAGTCAAACACAAACTCATTTTCTTCCCCACATCATACTTGATCTTCTGATTTACTGGGATCCTATTTTACAAGCTTCATTTCATTTCATTTCTGTAACAACTTGATCAAGTTTAGAGATATTCCTATAGAATATTATATATATTATATAAGATATATTCCTATAAAATATTTATATATAAAATAATATATATCTATATATTATTTTTATAAATGTAAATATTTATATTTATTTTATATACTATAATTCTATTATTATAATGTAAAATAATATTATTATATGATAATAATATAAAATATTTATATAAATATATTTTATACATTATATAAATGAAATAATATATAAATATGTTATAATATAGATAATTACATTGTAATTTTATATTTTAGTTAGATAATTATATATATTTATTTATCTCTGTATTCTAAATATATATGTGTCAAATCAGAATACCTGCTCTCCCTACCACATACAGATATTATGAGAATGTATAAAATACTAGACATGAAAGGACTTTGTGGGGAAAAGTGAAAAGTACCATACAAGTGCAGGGTATTATTTTCACACATTCATATATTTTAATGAGTTTCCATCATCAAACACCTGTTGAAACATATCATTCCCGCTTTCCTCTGTTCTCTCTCAGGATGTTCTGGTATTTAACCCCTGGGCTCTCCCGGCTTCTTTGAACCTTTCTTGTGTGAGAGTCAGGAGAAATCACTTGTTTTAATAAAGCTGGCTACAAAGTATGTTTCTATAAAGTCAATTTTGAAAACCTATGGAGAAAATGATAAAATCAGAGATACACTGCTACTGAGGGAAAAAAAAATCCCAATTTGGGACCTAAAATGATGAAGTCATTGAGATGGCTCAAGCTGCCCTATATAAAACTCTTCCTCTGCACCTTTACTTTTATTTGTACATATTTTATTTACTAGAGCTAATATGGCACTTACTATGTATTAGACACTATTTTAAGTGCTTTACAGATATTACTTCATTTAGTCCTCATAAAACACTTCTTTTGGGGGCCGGGAGGACAGTGTCTCACTCTGTTGCCCAGGCTGGAGTGCAGTGGTGCTATCACAGCTTGCTGCAGCCTCAACCTCCTGGGCTCAAGCAATTTTCCTACTTCAGCCTCCTGAGTAGCTGGGACCACAAGCGCATGTCACCACACCTAGCTAATTTTTGTAATTTTTGTAGAGACGGGATTTCACCATGTTGCCTAGGCTGGTCTTGAACTCCTGGTCTCAAGTGATCCTCCTGTCTCAGCTTCCCAAAGGGCTGGGATTACAGGCGTGACCCAACACACCCAGCCTTGACACACTTCTTACTCTCATTTTACAGACAAGGAGACTGAGTCACAGAAAGATTAAGTAAATTGACTAAGGTCACACACTTTCCCCCACTGTAGGCCATTTCTGGACCATAACCTCATGATTCTGACTCTATCCTTGTAGCCCCAAAACTTGACCCTCTCCTTCTCCTACATGGGCATTTCCCAGATAATTATCACATCATATCCTACTATGCTGGGCAGTAATAGCAAACTGTATCAGTATGCATTGTGAAATGAGCCTGGCTTTTAGCCAGGAGAGCTGAATTTGCTCTGCCACTTACCAATTGTGTCATATAGAAAGCCAGATGAAAAATAGAAACTCTCAGCATGGGACCCTAGTGCAACAAAGAATTGTCTGCTGTAGAAGGATGTGGCTGCTCCCAGTGTAATGTTTCAGAAGGTAGTAAGTCAAGGATCCTCCTACTTGGCAGGTTTCTCACCACTGGAGGACTGCCTCATCCACCAGATCTTTGCAGGGAGCTAGTAAGTCACTGGAGACTGAATCCACTCCTTCATTTGTATCCTTGATCCCAGATCCTTTGTGCTGTTTATGTAATGGTTCTACAGTAAACCAAGGTACAAGAAACTTGGGCCCACCGTGAATCTCCATAAATACAGGTCCTTGGGCCATGACAAGCCTTTGTGGTCTGACCTACATCAGGCCTCCTGGGCAAGTCATTTAACATCTCTGAGTCTCAGCTTTTCCTTCTTATCAACATATGAGTCAATGTTGTTTAGTCAGAAGAAAAAAGTGTTTTGTGTCAGGCAAACTTTCTTTTTCTCTGTGTGTGGCAGGGTATCACTCTGTCACCCAGGCGAGAATGCAGTGGTGTGATCACGGCTCATCACACCCTCAACCTCCCAGGCTCAAGCAATCCTCCCCCTTCATTTTTTAAATTTTTTGTAGAGATGAGATCTCCCTATGTTGCCCAGGCTGATCTCCAGCTCCTGAGCTAAAGTGATCCTCCTGCCTCAGCCTCCCAAAATGCTAGGATTACACGCATGAGCCACCGTGCCCTGCCCAGACAAACTTTCTCATTCATTCATTCATTCACTAAAGGAATATTTATGGGCCTGAAGCAGTGGCTCACACCTGTAATCCCAGCACTTTGGGAGGGTGGATCGCTTGAGCTCAGGAGTTCGAGACCAGTCTGGCCAACGTGGTGAAACCCTGTCTCTACCAAGATTACAAAAGCGGAGGATGCAGTGAGTTGAGATCATGTCACTGCACTCCAGCTTGTGTGATGGAGTGGGACTCTGTCTCAAAAAAAAAAAAAAAAAAAAGGCGGGGGGAATATTTATGTAGTGTCTATTATGTGCCAGTCATTTAGACATTAGGAACACAGAGGTGAACAAGACTGATATTGGGGTAGTACCTGCCCTTATGAAGCTTACATTCTGGTTGGAAAAACAGGCAAAAGACAACTAAACAAGTAATTATAAGTTGGAATAAGTGACACAGTAAACACTATAATAGAAATGGTACGTATGTGTTGAGGGGCACTATTTTCCACAGGGTGATCAGACAGAGTTTTTCTAAAGAAGTGTCATTTAAGCCAATTTTTTAAAACTAGATTTGTGACCTTGGCCAAATTACAGTAAATTTTTTAAAAATTATAATAGGTGACTTTTGTGAGCTTCAATGGGCATACCTCCTACCTCCCAGAATCCTTGTGATGCTCCAGTGAGCTGACATGTGCAAACATCCAACACACAGTAAACAGTCTATAAACATGAATACATTTCCCCTTCTAGCTGGAGCAGTTGGTGTTCTCCAGCCTGAAATTTGCTTAAGGTCACACAATCTGGTTTGGTAGCTATTTACCTACTTAATCAGTTCAATAAGTTGCTAATTTAAAGGACAAATCAAGTCATTTCAAAATTAGCAAAAAAATACACACACTTTAGAATTGAACGTAGTTGCCTTCAATTTATATGGCCTGCCCATCATCAAATCTAGCTTAGCCTTCCCTTAAAATAATCAGCTAACAAAGCAGCAGATTAATGTCCTGCAATTTTCCAAATTGGTATCAGCTAGATTTCCCTATCACTGACTCAACCTTCAGCAAAATCGTTATGGAAGATATCCACTACTGGATCTTTGTACTACCCAAGGAAATGGCACCTTGATTCCTCCTTAGGGTGGAATACCTTTGATAGGGAATGGATGCTGTGGTTCTCTCCACTTACAGGTGAGGAACTAGCAGAGTTGAATTTTTACATTCAAGGTCACATAACAACGTTGCTAGCAAGCTCAGACCAGAACTCAAGGCTATGGATTCTTTTGCCACTATTTTCCTGCTTAGACCAGTGGTTGCCTGGGGTGATGATTAAAAAGGCAGTTCAGCAGAACTAAAACCCCTACTGACCGGTTATCCTATCACAAGACACGCACATGCACACACACGCACGCGCAAGTGCAAATTAATGGAAAGAATGATGCTGATTTTGTCAAGAATAATGTGATCATTTGTGATTGACATTCAGTATTCTAAATAATCTATACTAAAAGCAAAGATAGAGATTATCATTATGACAGACCAGTCCCTAAGGTCATTTGGTAGAACCTCATCTGACTACATTTTAAAAGCACAATGCTACACACACACACACAGTGAGAGAGAGAGAGAGAGAGAGAGAGTACTGAGGTAGCCAAACTCTTTTTTAAGTTTTTATTGTTAATAATGTACCTACAAGTAAAAGTTTAAGCCATGCTTCAGCTAAGGTCTGAAATGTGAGGAGGATCACACTGTTCAGCCAGGGAGAAAGGAAGTGAAAGCTGCTCAATTTAATGAAGCAAAAGCAATATTCTTGGTTTCTGTTTAAGATATTTTTCATGATCAAGAAAGAATTACTATTTATTCAAGTACTGCTTCCAATTATTCATATGAAAGATTATAAATCTCTAACTTGAATTTTGTCCAAATCAACCATGGTGTAACATAAATCAGCCCCTAAACATACCTAAGTTTTGTCTCTGAAAAATTGTTGAAAATGTGTTTTCACCCTAAAACAGGTAGACTCATTTCCATCTATACTCAATACTGTCAGTCCTAACCCGAAAATTTAAGAGCTCTGTCAAAATTAAAATAACATCCTTAGGATTAAGCTGAACCATAGTTCTTTTCAAATTATTCAATACAGAAAACCATGAGGTATGCTTGAAATAAATTAGAAGCAATGGCTGTAACAGCTATTTCCCAAGTCAATGCTTTCGAGCAGCTCATAGAAATAGATCCCTGCTTTGGTGGCCAAAGCAATTTAAGCAAATTAGAGATGCTTAAGGTTTTGTCAAATGACTGTACTAAAGTCAAATTTTATATACTTTAAAAGCCAATATGATAGTAATTATAATTGCTTCTGACAAATCAGTTGAGAAACCATCGTAGACCTCTAAAATATACAATACAGTGTTTAAATAGGATTGTCCCTTTAAGCACAATTCTACATAAATCACTTAAAGTAACAAAGGAACAGGAGTCACTGTAAAACAGACGCAGTTTGGCAACCTGGTTCTCCTAAAACATTAGAAAGGCCCTGGCACATAATCAAAGTAACTAGGGCTGGACAAATTTTTGGCAAACAAGAGGCATTGCTGGAATAATATGGAAGAGCTCCTCCTTCACTATGAACAGAAATAATTTTATGGTTCCCAACATTAGCTTACTTTCCTTTGTCTTGTTAAAAAATATTCACCATTGAGTATGGTGACTATAACTCATGGAGAGATTTTCCTATGTTCCTATAGAAGATAAGTGATATAAAACTGTTTAGGTATAGAAATATCCAAGTATCCTCCAATGCAAGAAAAAATATTCCTAAGTGAAAATGACATGAAATTGGGATACTCAACAAATATTGAGCCCTATGACACCTCTCTCTTCTGCTTTTTCTTCTACCCTCAGCTTGGCTGAATAACTCTTTATTCATTAGCTCTTTAAATGAAATTCTGTCCTGGGCACTCTCTGCTCTTCTCACTGCCAAAGCTTCAAAGCCAAGACCGCTTGTACCTGCATGTACAATGTGAATCTATCATCTCTCTCCATCACCTCCACTATCCCACATCACTTCCCACAACCCTCTAGACCTATCACCACCACCTGCTGTTTCTCCTCCATTATTTCATCTGTGCTTGCCAGAAATTTGGGATTCATTCTAGAAAGGAGTAAGGATAAAGTGTGTGGTCTTTGAGGGTTAAGTTATTCCAGATGCTACCTACCACGTTCTAATTAAATGAACTATCAGCAAGATTATATCGAGACAAGGTATCACTCAGTCACCCAGGCTGGAGTGCAGTGGCGTGATCACAGCTCACTATAACCTCAAACTCCCGGGCTCAAGTGAGCCTCCCCCTTCAGTCTCCTGAGTAGATGGGAGGGACTACAGTTGCAAACAACTATGCCTGGCTAATTCTTGTATTTTTTGTAGAGATGGGGGTCTCACCATTTTGCCCAGGCTGGTATTGAACTCCTAGTTTCAAGTGATCCTCCCACCTTAGCCGCCCAATTTGCTGGGATTACAAGCATGAGACCTCAACCATTTTGACCATGGTAAAGTTGATAAATGAAAAATAACTCTCCGTTGTTTTAATTTGAATTGATAATTACTGAGCATGAACTTTTAAAACTGTATCCCTAAGAAATTTTTTCTTTTATCTCCATTTTTCTATTGGCCTAGGCTCTGGAGACAGAAGGATGTGGACTTGGTTTTTGGCTTGCTAGATGTGCAAAGTTGGACAAATTACTTAGCCTTCCTGAGCTTCAGTTCCTTCATCTTTGAAGTGGAAATAATAATAGATTAATCTTACAGAATAGTACTATCTTTTTGGATTGTGAATGGATTGTGATAGTAATAAGACAATATTTGTAAAGCATTTATTATTATAGTGGCTGAAACATAGAAAGTATGTTCACTGAGCACATAGAAAGTGCTCAGTGAATGTTAGCTGCTATTATTATTATTATAGATTAAGAAGCATTACTGTTCGATATTCACAAATCTCATTTCTTCATTAATTTCTCCCATCTATTCAAATGTCACCTCATTCGTGAGAACTTCCCTGATTATCAAACTTTCGCACAGCAACCAACCCCAGCAGTATTTCCCTACCTTGTGAAACTGGGTTGAGTTGTGGCCTTTCAAAGATATGTCCAAATCTTAACCCCCAGTAATCTTAAATGTGAACTTATCTGGAAATAGGATCTTTGCAGTTCGGATCCAGTTAAGATGAGGTAACACTGAGTAAGGGTAGGCCCTAAATCCAATGACATACAGACACACAGGGCGACTGCTATGTGACAACAGAGGCAGACACTGGAGTGATAGGTCTACAAGCCAGAGAATGCCAACGATTGCCCAGTAACCACCAGAAGGGGGAAGAGGCAAGGAAGGATCATCCTCTAGAGCTCTCAGAGGGAATATGGCCCTACTGATACCTTGATTTCAGACTTCTCATCTCCGGAACTGTGAGAGAATACATTTCTGTTGTTCAAAGGCACCCAGTTTCTGGTACTTTGTTATGGCAGTCCTAGAAAACAAATACACTTGCCTAATTTTTCTGCATAGCACTTATCATCTGACATGCTAAATATTCATTTTGTTTATTATCTGTTTTCTCTCATTAGAATATAAGATCTGTGAGATCAGGGACTTCGTTCATACTGATTCTCTAGCATTAAGAGAGTGCCTGAGGCTGGGTGCAGTGGCTGACGCCTGTAATCCCAGCACTTTAGGAGGCCAAGGTGGGCAGATCACCTGAGGTCAGGAGTTCGAGACCAGCCTCGCCAACATGACGAAGCCCATCTCTACTAAAAATACAAAACTTAGCTGGATGTGATGGCATGCACCTGTAGTCCCAGCTACTCAGGAGACTGAGGCAAGAAAATCGCTTGAACACCCCAGAGGCAGAAGTTGCAGGGAGCCAAGATCACACCAATGCATTCCAGCCTGGGTGACAGAGTGAGACTCAAAGAAAAAAAAAAGAAAAAAAGAGAGTGCCTGGTACATAACAGATGCTCAATAAATATCTCCCAATGGATGAATGAATAAAGGATATTTACCATTCTGTGTCCTACGTTAGACACCATGATTTTTTAGTTTGTCTTTTGCTTTTTAATTTTAAGATAGTTTTTGATGTGAAGTTTTATTGTTCAAATTAATATTTTTGTCAGTGGTTTCTGTCACCTATGTTATGTTTGAAACCACTTTTCCCAGTCTCACGGTCATATATTCACCTTATTTTCTTCTTAATCTTTCATAGTCTAATCCTTTTTTAAAATGTTATAAAAATTATGAAAAAAGAAAAGTAGAGAGAATAATGTAACGTGCAGTGTGCAGTTTCGTTGTTTATATTCAACCCTCTATCCATCTGGAATTATTTTGATGTGTGGGATGTGGGAGAGCTCTAGCTGTTTGTTTTGTTTGTTTTCAAAGATAGCTAACCAAATATTCCAGCAAATTTTATCGACTAATCCATCTTTTCTTTACCAATTTTGAATAGCTCCTTAATGATAATCTAAATACTTACATATATTACAATCAAAACAGAAATCTCAACAATAGACTTTTTTTGCATTAGCATCACTTTTTAAATGCTGCTTTATGATAAGTTTTAATAAACGTTAATACATGTTCCTCTTTGTGATTTTTTTGTCAGTATTTTCTTTTTCATTAAAAACATTTTTTTTTTAGAGACAGGGTCTTGCTATATTGTCCAGTCTGGTCTTCTGAGCTCAAACAATCCTCTAGCCTTGGCCTCCCAAAGGACTAAGATTACAGGCGTGAGCGGCTGTGCTCCGCCTCCCAGTATTTTCTTGACTATTCTTCCCTGTTTATTTTTACATATGAACTTTAGAATTACGGTGGTTTGGAAACCATCCCTTTGAGATGTTGATTGGAATTGTATTAAATGTGCCCATGTATTTGTAGGAGAAATCTCTCTCTTGTCTTTCTCCCTCTGCCTCTGTCCTGATGCAAATCCTCGTCTCCCATCTGTAAAATAGCCTCCTCACTGGCTTCCAGGACAGTGCTCTCCCAGTCAGACTCTACATTGTCGTCAGAAAGATCTTATTAAAATGGTAAATTGGGGGTTCACTGCTTGAAATTGTTAAGTGACTACCCTTTCCATTCGGGACAAGGTTCTGTGATCTGGCCCTGGGCTGCCTGTCCTCTCACATGCACCAGACATTCCGAACTAAATGCTGTTCTTTGGAAGAGCTCCCATCTGATGTCTTCCTTCCCTCGCTTTTTGCAAAAGGACTCTGCCTAAAAAACCCTTCGTAGGCCTTCTTTGCCTGTCTTAACACCCCTCAGGCACTGCACCCTGACACTGCCTCTGGGAAGTACTTCCTGACCCAGCCACACTCCATCCCTGGTCTGGGTTACTTGCCATCCTCCAGGCCTCCAAACTTCTAGCAGGCATTGGTCATATTGGTCCCTAATTTGTTTATTCACTCAAACCTTGAGCAAGTCATTTTTTCCTGGGTCTCAGTTTCTTCACCTACTAAAGAATAAAGCTGGACTCTGATCTGTAAGTCGGGATTCTTTCAGCTACAGTTTTATACCATAACTTCCCCCTTTTTGCTATATGTCCCTTGTTTCAAAACTAGTATGACTGACAATTGCCAAAAAAGCAAATTCCAAGTCAACATATGTTATGCTCATTCATACATGTGCCACATTGACTCTTCTGTCTAGGGGAATGAATGCCCATACTGATGACCTTGGAAAGCCATGGGATATTAAACTACCGTCTGAACCAAAGACAGAAATTATACCCAGCAGTACTTTTACTGAACTTATCGTAATTATTTAAAAATGAGTAAGCTATATATGCAGTGTGTAGATATTACTAATTTTGCCCATAACTAATGACTTAACCCATTCCCAAGTATTGTAGACAAATGACTTCAATGCAAAACATTTGAAGAATTGTTGGATAAGTCTAACTTGAGCAAGTATAGGATCAGAATTTTTGAAGCTAGAAAGGGTCCTCGGATCATCAAGGTCAGCCCTAACTTTAGATGAGGGAATCGACTCTAGCGGGCAGAGTGGCCTACCCTAAGGAACATAGCCCCTCCACACATGCCTATTAAAAGTGGAAACTGCAATAACTGTCTGCATACTAGCCACGTTAGGTAAAGCACCAGTGAACCACTAGGACAATAAACTTGTATTATTAAAGTGGAGGTTTGGTGGTGTTAAGGATTACAACAAATAAGCTTTAATCCCCTCTTTTACTGAGCTACTTTATTAAAGGGCGGGAGACCCTTTTCTTTGCTGCCACATCAAACTTAACTATGATTAGGCACCAACAACGTAGTCAGCATTAGACAGCACAGGAAATACCTGTAGTTCTTTATGTTTGTATAATTGCCTCAAGCATTAGTCACTTTTAAAAAATTACACACACATACTTAATACTGGACGACAGAATTTACTACCCTAAGTCTCTTTTCATTAAGATTTCACTTCATCACTAACAATTAAAATCCATCCCCCCAGCTGCCACCACCAAAGAGAACTTACTTAACCCACATATCCTTGAGGTAGACCAATGTTATCACTGTATTTCCCCTAATGAGGAAATTGAAGCCTTAGGCAACTAGCTCAAGACTAAAATGCAATTCGGAGAGAGTTCCTCTTACTGATTAAAATGGACTGATGTTATGAGGAAAAATCAAAAGGGTTTCAAAATTAGAAAATTCCATGGCACCAGGAAATAAGAATGACACATACTGATACCATCTTTTAGTTTGGCAGCACCTTTTTGATGAGAACTAAATGTTCATGTTGGCAGACAGTAAAACTACCACAAGCCTTGTTTCTTCAATTGCCAAAGACATGATGTTAAAGATTAACATTAAAATATGAAACATAGAACTGGAAAGCAAGCCAGTCCCTGCTTCGAGTAATTTTAATTTTATGAAGTTTAAAATAAACAACTTCCTTTGTTAACTTTGTTTGTCCTAGAAGCTGAGGTCGTTAGCTGTTTTCCAGCAGTGGTTCTACAAGTATGGTGTCTTGATCAACAGCACCAGCTCCTTGGAAAAGGTTAGAAATGCAATTCCTCACCTGTAATCCCAGCACTTTGGGAGGCCAAGATGGGTGGATCACTTGAGGTCAGGAGTTCAAGACCGGCCTGACCAACATGATAAAACTCGTCTCTACTAAAAATACAAAATTAGCCGAGCGTGGTGGCACATGCCTGTAATCCCAGCTACTCAGGAAGCTGAGGCAGAATCACTTGAACCCGGGAGGCGGAGGTTGCAGTGAATGAGAGATCGGGTCATTGCACTACAGCTTGGGCGACAAGAGCGAAATTCCATCTCAAAAAGAAAAAAAATAAAGAAATGCAATTCCTAGGCCGGGAGCGGTGGCTCAAGCCTGTAGTCCCAGCACTTTGGGAGGCCGAGACGGGCGGATCACGAGGTCAGGAAATCCAGACCATCCTGGCTAACACGGTGAAACCCAGTCTCTACTAAAAAATACAAAAAAACTATCCCGGCGAGGTGGCGGGAGCCTGTAGTCCCAGCTACTCGGGAGGCTGAGGCAGGAGAATGGCGTAAACCCGGGAGGCGGAGCTTGCAGTGAACTGAGATCCGGCCACTGCACTCCAGCCTGGGCAACGGAGCGAGACTCTGTCTCAAAAAAAAAAAAGAAAAGAAAAGAAAAAAGAAAGAAATGCAATTCCTTAGGCCCCATCCAGACCTGCTGAATGAATCTCTGGAGATGGGGTTGGCTGGCTGTGTCTTAGTAAGTGCTAAAGTTTTAAGAACTACTAGAGGATCCAAATCACCTTTTTTAGGTGATCAGTCTCAAACCACTAATTAGCTGGACATGAGAAATTTCTGCTTTAGGTTAGTCACCCTACAGAGCCCCCTGAACCCTAAATATTAACAGTAGGCTCACATCCAGGTTTCCATCTGCTAGACTCCAAAGCAAGGCAGCCATTATCCCTCTCAGTAGCCCTGCCACCAAATCCTCTTCTCTGAGAACCCCAAAACAGTTTGATTGACAAGTTCATTCTTCTCTCCTGTCAGACCTCGAAATGCGCCTAGTTCCTTAAAGGTAGTTGACCCATTGGTTTACAACTCTTCATTCCCTTCCTAAGAATGAGCACATGTACTAAAACAAAATTAGTACATGTCATCCAAATATTGTCATGGTAATAAAATTCCTAAAATTTGGCATCTTGGTGCTTTATGTAGATGCAAACTTGAAAAGCAGCTATGTCCAAGTTTTCCTTTAGGATCCTCTCGAGAGATATTTTACAAACTCCTCTAGCATTGCTAATTATTTTTTTTAAAAAAAAGAGTCATTTTTTCAGATCTATAAATTTCATTTATTTTGAGGTTCATTCACATTCAGTAACAATCTGATCATTCACCAAAGTTCCAAAACACATACTTTATAAATTAATTATCATAGTTTTTAGAAATCCAAATATATGTCAAATTATTTTTTAATAGCAGCAACTAAGGATTTTTTATCATCTATCTTACTGTAGCGCTGATCGGGAATGTCGCCAACAAAGGTCCTGCGGTTTACAGATGGATACCGTGCAATTTTTCTCCTATGATACTAATCAAAATTGCATCGTGATCCACCCGACAACAGCAAAACAGATCATATTACAGTGACTAAATATCAGAACTTACAGCTTTTAAAAGTTAAAATAAGAAGACGATAAAAATCCTCCTTTCTTCCACAGGCCGGGACAAGTGCAATACTTTATATAGAACACAAGTAATGCAACAAATCCCCACCCAGGGATGAATGGGCATGAGTGCCGGAGATGCGCGTGAAGGTGTGTTCACACAGATGTAGGAAGCACACATTATCACAATCAGTTTTGCATGGATTTGCACAGCCACATATACATATATACGCTGAAATGCAAACCTGCAAAACTAATTGTAAGTAGCAATGTCTTTGAATATTCTCTCCATCAACAAGAGATTTGTTATCCAAGAGTACTGGAAGTGCCCACACTACAGTAGAGTCATGCCAAAACTACCTGCACTATGAGCACTTTGGTACTACTAGGACCCAATCTTATCCTCTGTACACAACTGTACACTGCACAGTCCCCACCATCTGTTCCCAACAAACAATAAAAAAGCAAAAAACAAACCATTGAAACGTGTCCTATTCAAATGACTACTCAAGGCATACTTTTAAAATGCTGTATATTAGGCAGCCTGTGCCAGAAGGGGCATTTAGGGCAGTAGATTCTAAGCTGCTTCACTAACTGCACTAGATGCACCTTAACACAAGAGACACATTATAAGAAGCAGCTCAAAAGCATCAACTACTTAATTATGCACAAACTACAGTTCTCAGTAGCCATTGATTAAATCACCATGGTAATGTAAGAAGTGCTTGCATTGCAGTAGATCTCAAAAAGCTACCTGCACTGTAAGCACTTTTACATGGCCAAGGCCTATTCCTGTAGCAAGATTTTAAGTCTTCTAGGAGCTCTTCTTTTCCGTCCTCACAGATCCAAGCAGACTCACCTAGTTAAAACAACAAAACACACACACACACATATTAGAAACTAAACAAGTAAACTACTAGTTAATATTCCTGAAACAGGCTTTCCTTTGGCTTACAGAGTCTAAGCTAGGTTTTGTGGTTTCAACCAAATCCTGAGAAATATTAATAATCTCAATTATTTACACAGAATTGAACACAAATAACACTGGCAACTGCAAAAAGTCCAATTCTTACGTATAAGAGGATTTTGGACTCCCCCTCTCCATCTAAGAAAATTTGCTATCTGTATCTCAGTAATTTGCAGGCCCATTCTATCCACCCTGATTTTATAAGAGGAGGACCTAGAGAAAGGAGCATGTAAAACTCAGGGTGAGTATTCGAGTCTTCAGATCATTCAGAGCTTTTGGGCTCCATACGGAAAGTGACTATTAGATTAAATGAATATTCCCAGCCCCCACCCCATTAATAGAAAATGAGAGAAATTTTAGAGCTGGTTTAAGAAACACAGCCTTACAGTCTTCACATAATGCACAGATGGCTAAGAGATGTCACATTTTGATCTATTTCAAAGGGCTCTACTTCTGTTTAAACATTTATGGACCCATTTTCTCCATTAAACCAAAGTAGGCAGATTAGCTCTTCTTCTCTTCATGTCATTATCTTCCATAAGAAAACCTTCTCCCATTTCCAAGTGCTTATTTTACCTAAGAACATACAGCAAGGAGGTGAGCCTCTACGTGGAAAGGCTCCCCTAACTCTTCCATGATGGGGTAACTGTTGTTTAAAAGAAAAACAAAAATGTTTGGGACAGAATTTGTAATACGTTAAACGAGTGAGGGAATTTTAAATGTTGAACTTTCGTCACGATACCTCATGCCACTAAATGAGTCTAACAGTCTTTACAGACTAAACTGATTTAGAAACCTTATACATCCATCTGGAATCAATTTTCTATTAGGAAAGAATAGATTTAGTATAGAAATGAGAAAAATAACGTTTTTCCCTTTAAATTGGGTTTCTACACCTGTAAAGATTTCTTTTCCATTAAAAAAAAAAAATACGCCAAACTTGACTCAAAATGCATAGTATTTGCCAACTCAACCTGGCCAAACTGAGCCCCACAGCCATCAGACAGGGTGCTCTTCTAATTACTACCTTTTGCTAATTACCGGTTCATCTGGTATACCTCGCGCACGCTGGGCAGTCACTCTCCAAAAAAAAAAAAAAAAGGAAAAGAAAGAAGAAGTCCTTCCCTGTATGCCTTTGTGGCTCCCTTTTGCCTCTTCCCGCGTCTCTCACACCCTTACCTAATGCTCCCGTTGAAGTCCGCCAGCAGCCCGCGCGTCCAGGGTGTGCTCCAGCTGCTCACACCACGCGCTCCCGTCCTCGTGCTGCCGCAGCCACCGCCGAAATTAAAGAGAAAGAAACAAAGCATCATGGGAAACGGAGTTCTCCATTCAAAGCACCAAAAACGCGCCAAGCCCACGCCTCCCTCCCCCTCCATTCCCGGGTTGGTGGGAGAGAAGCCAAGGGGGAGGGGAGTCCCTTTTTTCCCTCCACGTGCACCTCCTCGTTTCACACCCCCACCAGCAAAGTTTTCCAGGAACCTAAAGGTCAACGGTGGAGAAGAATAGGGGAGTCTTTTCCCGCGCGCTGCCCGCTACCCCTCAACCGCACTCTGGTACTTTGCTTTTCTCAAGTCCCGCCCGCTCCGTCCCCTCCCACCCAACCAGTCAACTCTCCCGGATCACAGCTGCCCCAACGAAGGGATCCCTTCTTGCCCAGCCACCCGCTCGGGTAACCGTGCGTGGGACCCGGCTCCGGCCCGCCCCTCGCAGGTGGAGAGCGCGGCGATCCCGCACGGGCCACCCTCTCCGGGTGTCCCCTCCCCACGTACACCCCGGGTCCCAGCGCACAGCCCGAGCGCTCCGGGGCCGGGTGCGAGAGCAGTCTCCCGCGGAGCCAGAGGGGGAAGAGAAGCGAGAAAAAGTGTCCACTAAATGGATCAGGGCCGCGAGCGCACATCTCACCCCAAAGTGCCCCTGTCCAGAGCGACGCGGGGCCACGAGCCTCCCTGCCACCACTTGAGGAGCGCTCCGTCCCCTCGGCCCTCTGTCCGTAGCTATATCCCTGGGAAAAGCCCGCCCCTCTGCCTTTAATAGCCCAGGGAAAAAAGCCCGCCTCCGCCCACCCGGCCGGCACAGGAATTAGGAAACGGAACCCCCACCCCGCCAAAGCGAAAACCCCACCGAGCACCCCGTTACCCACGGGCGGAATGCAGTCGGCATTCTCCCTTCTCTCTTCCCCCCAGGCTGGAGTCCTTAATTAAAGGCGCGCCTGGGACACCGGCCCAGGCAGAGGCCGTGGCCGGAGCCAGTGCGGGTGCCACCGGCATCCGGGCCAGGATGGCACACTCACTACCACCTTGTCCCGTCTCGCTCCCGCGGCGCTCGCCTCAGCCCCCCACCGGAGACAGACGACGAGGCCCACGGAGCCGTGGGACAGGGGTGTCCCCAACCCGGCGCGCGCATGCGCGCCACCTCGCCGCTAGATTGAAAGTGTTCCTAAGGCCCGAGGAGGGAAGAAATACACACACGACTTACTCTATGCACATGCGAAAGTTTTAACCCCTAGCACCTTGTGCTACTGTTGGAAGTCTTTCGCCCTTGCCAGGCGCCCTCCTCACCCACTAAATCAGGGTTTCTTGGCAGGTATCGTTAACGGTAGCAGCCACCGAATACACGCGCAAATGTGCGGAAGATACGGTGCAATTATCTTGCTTTCTCCTCTCATTCCACCGCTAATGAGAACCAATTCAGGGCGGGCTGCTTCAAGGCCAAAGCCCGACAGCGCTCTGTAGAATAAAATGATGTCTTAGTTTAAGACGCACAATCAAAATGGAATTAAGCATACCAGACTTGGAACACCGGGCAATATGAGAGACAAACAGGCTAAATACTTTCTCCGTGTCCCTGACGGACACAGGCGCAAGATGGGATTTGGGGAGCGTGGGCGGGGGGGTGGGCGGAGGTGTGCAGGGGGGGACAAGGTTACAAATCAGAGACCAGTGAGCACGCTAGGTCGGAGGAGGAAAGCCCTGGAAGGCAAGAGTTGGTAAGGAAGGAGGTAAGGGGTGCAAAATGAAGCCGGACCCCTCCCTTTCCACTATTGTTACCAGGGTGGTTGTGGCAGCCCAAAGCCCAGAAGAGGACAAGGGCGCCATGTGATTCTCAACCTGGTGCACTGGTGCACAGTAGTAGCTCAGGCAAACAGATTACAAAAGACTGGCCTCTCCCGCCCCTGGCCCGCGAAAGAGTCCAACCTGAACTGGGCCAGCGCCCCTCAGGAGTCAGTGGTGGATGCAACGAAAACCACAATCATTTCTCCAACGTGAATCACTCGCACAGGTGGGCTTCCTCCCCTTTTTCATACAACAGACCTTGCAGCCTACCCTGGCACGTCTGCGTGATACTTTCTAGAAACTACGCAGCCCGAAGTTTACTACCCAACCAGATTCCTCCTGTAAGACTGCACCGACTGCAATGCAACTTTCGACCTTTAATGGTAACGACTAGCAGTGGAAAGAAGAGGAGGGGGAGGGAAGAGAACTTAGACCCGACTTTAAGAAGCATTGTATTAAAGCAAGATAAGAACAGTACCTTTGAGCTGGAGCAAAACCTGGAGTAAAAAAAAGGGTTTTTGCGAAAGTGGCGCGAAGATAATATCATGTGATCCGACCCCAGGGCGTCTCCTTCCCCTTTTGCCAAACTCCCCTCCCCTCGAAAAAAGGGGGGTTGGGGGAGTTACATCCGCTCCTCACAAACTATTAGCATAATTAATTGTGTCCTACAGCTGCAGCCAGAGCTCCCGGGTCAATGAGTAAACTATCCTCAACCTCTTCAACATCAGAACAAAAAAACCCATTACCCTGATTTTGGAAAATGTTCCCAAATAAATCTCATTATCCTCAAAAGTCTTTATTTGGCATTCGGACTCTATGTGTCTTGGTTGGAGAGACAGAAGAGGGTTGGAAAAGATGAAATCATCCTATTAAAGGGAACAAGTAGAATTAACTCCCCAAGAGTGACATATTTGAGTAAAGGTTTTCAAATGGAAATACCGTGTTGAGGGACGTCACTAGCTTCAAATTTTCCAAAAGTTTTAGCAGTTCATTAAACAAGACATCCTCCCAGTCTTCCTATTCGCCACCCCCATCTCCCACCCCTCCTCCCAGCCCTCCTTCCCTTTAAAGCTAGAACAATACCCGGAATAAGGTATTTTGAGATTGCTTTACCAGGATATTTTCTTGTTCTTAATTTTTTTAAGGGTTTGCAACATATAGAACGCCTGGATCAAGTTCCCAACTGGCGAAAATAATTTATTCCATCTCAGTACCTGTCTAGCACAAGGTAAAATTAACTAAGTACAAGATATAGGTTATGAGAAACTAGGACATTTTGATACACCAAATGATTTATTTTTGTCTTTTTCTTTTGGAAAAAAAATTTAATCATCAGCCAAAATACCTAGAGAATAAAAAAAAAAAATCTAAAGAACAAAGCATTTCACACACACACCCCCAAAAAGTCAGAATAACTAACAGCTCAAAGAAAAGCACGTGATCCCTTCATGCTTTAAAACTTGTGGTCATGCTGAGGCTAAAAGCAAAGAGCTTGTGACCCTGCAACCCCGTCCCCTCCCCCAGACCACAGCCCAGGGCTTAAGGCTCCAGGCTCCCACCGGGCTCCTGCTCGCTCCCAGTATTGTGAGACAAACAATACTTAGGCATTCTGCAAAATAAAGGAGCCACAACTCCTATTCCCCAGTCACATCATTTATGGCCAAACAGACTGGCCAGTGTGCATATATACACATATATATGTATATATGATATAGAATACATGCCTACATGAAAGCCCAGATGTTCTATCAGAATGTGTAAGAAAGGTATAGAAACTGGCCAAAGGGAGGGAGAACTTGTTATCTTTCGTGAGCCTAAGGATTCTCATCACAACTTTAAATTCTTGACACTATTTTGAGTTTATGGTGGATTCAAAGAAAAGCAGATGAATGCCCCAGCAAAATATTCCCTGCAAAATAGACCCACTTTGAGCTTTCCTCTGCCTTGATAAGGGATGAAGGGATTCTTCTGTATTGACCTCTAGATTTAATTATACCATATAAAGCAGCAATCTCAAGTAGTTTGAATTTGAACACCTTTAAGAATACTAGTAATTGACATTTTACCCAGTTGAGAAATCATGTTACTTGATTTAGAAATAATATTAAGTGGCTGCGTTAAACCTGATGATTGGTATCTTAGAACAAAAAGGTCCCCATGGAAACCAGAAAGTAATTTAAGAGTATTATGTTCCTCACACAACTAGAATAGAGCTTTTGTTCTATGTGTATTTACTACTCTACATTTTTGAACTACACTTGCAGTTAAGGTCTGTTACACTCTGGCTTTGCTCAGGATGAGAAGTTTAGTGTCCCACTGAAATATGTGTTTTGCTACATTTATGTGGTTGTGTGTTCATGTGTTCATGTGCATGCCCATGAGGCCTAAAACAAAGCCAGCAGATCAGAACACTCACTAAACAGACTAGGGGTGGAGGGTCCCAAACGAAATATTTCAAATGCTATTTTGCCATTTGATCCTAGAGCAGGAACTGTGATTTCATTAGAAGTCTATCAAAACCGGTCTTTACTAACTTTATTTTTTAAACGAAGTATTCCTTTATTTGCAAACATTTCATAGTTTTTAGATGAATCAATCTTCTTTTGAATGGCAATCATATTAACACAAATCAGCCTGAAAAAATGAAATTTGAATTTTTTGGACCAGACCTTAATTTGTTTATGAAAATTTATATCAGCAGAACAAAGACAAAAATTAGACTCAGTAATGAATTTCTGAATGTTATTTCTTTTCAATAGCATATGCCAACATAAATCATGTAAATAAAATAAATACATCTTCAACTAAATAGCGTCCATGTGAATTAAATATCAATTTCAAAAGATTTGCCACTTGATAAGAAGCAGAAAATTTCACTAATTAAACATGCATAGTTAATATAACTTGGTTTAAAAAATGTAGAAAGTAAAAATATACTTATTCCAATCTCAAAGGATTTTATGAAGACCAAATGGCACCAAGAGGTGGATCAACTTTTCTGATATACAAATACATTTAAAATACACATTTTACTAAATTGTACTTGTAAGTAAACTTTACTTTTACAAGCTGGTCTTTGCTAACTTTGATCTTTTAGAATAAGTGTCTATTTACAAACATTTCTTATCTCTAGTAATGATTTAATCTTATTTTTAATCAAAAGGGTAATTAAATTACAATACAATTAAATTACATCTCACATAATTCAGTTGAAATATGTTGGTACTAGAACTTACAACATGGAGCTAATTTTGCTATTACGTGATGCCTTAAAATTACCTTGTTGTGTGGGTCTTTCCTTCTCTCAGTAGTATGTTAAAACACAATTTACTTTCACTAACAACTGTATTTTTTAGTCGAATATTTTACATCAAAATACATGTGCAAATATTGAAAAGATACAAGAATAACCTGCTTGCCATCAGTAGAAAAATTATTTCTCAAATTAATTCTCCCACCTTTAGAATAGACTCAGTAGACATTAAAGTGATTCACTATTAAGATTAAATAGTGTTAAAGGTATTTTACACTCTGTTTGAAACACTTTGATTTTCCTGTTTATGTGACCTTAGAAGTGGAACTTCTGGTATTACAAACCATAAAATTGCTAGCAGACTGTAATACTATAATCAAAGAAAAAGCTATAAACCAGAATTGTTTTACACAGATCACTTTTTTCAATCACTTTTCTTATTAAGTTTGTCCATCTTTGCACCATTATAAATTTTCTAAGTGGAAAATATATCATGGTATGGAACACAATAAAAGTTAAAGTTTTACATTCAAAACACAGTCTCTAAAATCTCATCACCATAATAACATTGTCTTCCAAAGCAAGTAAATCATGGTGTTAAAAATTATCTCATTATTTAATAATCTTACACCAATAAGTCTGTTACTGACAATGTCATGATTGAGAAGTAAAAACTCTAGATGACAAATACGCTTTTAAGTTAGGAAGTTTTAAGTTATTTAATATTCTCTATGCTTAACTAAAATAAAGCATGATAATCTTCCACTACCTATGTGCAAAGAGGGCACATGGTATTTTTTGGAGCTTCTCTCTTTTTTTTCTCCTCGAAGATAACATTTATCCTCAGCTTGGTAGTACTCTGCCAAGCTTAGAGATTCTCTTTAACTGTCTCCTGACTTGTGATTGCTGAAGGAAGTAGAACTATTGTCTGGCCTTTTTTATGCTGAGGAGGAAGGCGCAGAGAAATGTGTTGAATTATCCAGATGCCTGAAAGGACTGCAATGAAAGCTTGTAACAACCTAAATAACAGGGCTAACACTCACTGTAAAAGGGAATCTTTCAACAGATACAGCCTACAGAGGACATCTACTTTTAAAATGAAAGGGGAGATTTTATTTTCTCAAAACAAATGTAATCTAGCTTACTTTTGAAATTTTTGAAAGGATGTCTAAGTCAACAGGAAGACTATTGATTTAAAAATCAAAGATGGAAAGATGCAGTTTTTATTATTTAAAATCATATAATTTATGACCCTACTTGGAGCTCTGCGCATATTTTTATTCTTTCAGAAAAGAGTGAGCTGTCCATCTCATCCCTCACTTTTTTAAACCCTAATGCATTTTACTACTTGAAACTTTACTCCCTAAATTTAAAAAATGATTAACATCCCTAAGACAAACGGATCCTTTATAACTTTCAGTGATCCCATTTCTATAGCTGCTACTTATTAAAGCATCTTTAAGAATTAAAATGGTTTATGTGCTAGTAGATAAAAGCAAGAAGAAACTGTGCAAGTTATGATCAAGTATGGATTGCATATTTGTGAAAATGTTTAGATATCAAATTGATAAACTTGCTGAACTAAACATCATTCTAGGATGTGTTTTAAGTTTTCAAGAACTTAAGGTTAAAGAAGCAAACATTATATGTTGGTATGTGTTACAAAAAAATACTGCGTTATAGCATGTTAAACTTTTATGTTTTTTATAATTAATTAACTAGACCAAAGTTCAGTGTTTCCTTGGAGGATATCAAGGCTAATAAACAAAGCCATTTTAAATATAGAGTCTGCTTGTTGATTTTGGAGAAACAGCAAGACAAATAATTCTAGTGAATATCTAGGGTTAAATTATATTTTTAGAATGTAATGCTTGACTAATCTGTAAATCCTTTCATAGTTATTTCATTTGCAGTTTTGCTTTAAAGACCATTTAAACAAAAGCATGGAAACCACTAGATCTTGATGAACAGTGATATATAAGAGTAAGATACACACCTTGCAATTACTAATAGCCTTCACACCCAATCATACTACTCTGGGCTTTCTTCAATTTGATCTGAAATAAAATTTGTTTTCTTCCTTTGTGTGTTTTGATTAAGTTCTTTTCTGCAGTGCTTTCATGTTTTTTCCAGTTGTCAAAAATATAATCTTTCTTCTGACATATTATTTATCAGTGTTATCTGAATGTTATATCTTTTATTACTTATTAGATATCCTCAACCCCAGTCATTTTAAAAAATTAAATCTGTCTGAAGATAATCAACAAACTAGAAATTGAATAGACCCCATCAGTTTGGTTAATCACCTAACAAAAGCAAGAACCAATTTTTATTTGCTCTGTTGGTTGGAGTCCTTGTTGTCCCACTCAACCAATTACCCCTCTTCGGTAAGTTTCAAAAGGATTTTCTTTAAATAGTAGTTTATAACATCTTTAAAATCTGCTGGGTGGGGGAGTCCTACATTTAGTCAATTTTTACTTTTGTGTCAGAAATTTAAATATAAAAGTTGAGAGGATTCATTTTATATTTTGGTTCATAAACAAAGTGTCCTATTTATCCTTGTTTTGGCGTATAGTCCTTTAGTTTTCTGCAATTTCAACTATTTCATTTACAATTCAAACCCACCATTCTTAAACTAATCTCTACACTTGATTAATCCCTGCGTGCACACTGCATGTTTTTAAAACTCCAGTAACAGTGTTACCAAGTTTACATAAAAGTCTTGATGATATTTAAGACCTAAAGCTCTCAGCAAATTAATTCTAAAATTAATGTTGCTGGCTTTTAACACTACCACATTTGCAGCTACATATCCAGCCTTAGACAGATTAGCACAATTTGCAAAAAGAATCCCAAATTCCAACTTGTCTTTCATTTTGTCTGACTCCTGGTCAAGTGCTTAGGTTCTTTCAATGCTAAGTTTGTGGCAAAATACTGTACATAACAGCATCAAACATGGAAATGACTTAGCAGAGTATCTTTTAAAGGATGGTTTAAACCAATATGTTAGGTTTGGCAAGGTCCTCACTGGGCATCTAACCTAATCACTTCATTTTACAGATGAGGAAACTGAAGCCCCAAAAATGACTTGCCTAAAATGCCTTCACTCATTGTCACAGAGCCAGGATAAAGAAAGACACTATTATGGTTAATTTTAAAAGAAATTTTAAATGGTCCTTGACTTATTTTCAAGCTTGATTTTCCTGGAGGACCATTAGGAAATTAAATGAGATCATGTGTGAAATCTACAGATAACAAAATGATCACAATGCTTGGCACTTCAGCATGCTCAATAAATGTTCTTTTCCTGCTTTTCTCTTTCCTGCTGATGCCATATGCATATTTCTTAGACTCCTTGCCAAGATCCTGACTTCTTGCTGCCAAAGTTTGGGGTACCAGCAGTGCAAGCAAGGCACAGAGAGAGGGTTTCAGGAGAAAATTTAACAATCTAGTCATTCTCACTATTTAACTACAATCTGATTGTACCAACTGAAAAGACATGTAACGACCATCTTCCCCCTCAAGTGTTCCGAGAAACCTAGCTGTCATACAGGGGATCTTGTTGGTTTCTCACCCACTCACATCCCCAGTCCAGACTGGAATCCCAGAGCAAAGTACCGAATAATGAAGATTTGATCATCAAAATGTAACTTTATGTTCACGTTCATAACCTGCAAGTTGACAATTTCCTCACATGTCAATTGTTTCTTAGATTTTTCTTCAACTATAAGAAGGAGCAACACACCTTACTCCCTGATGCCTTTATATGTACTAATTTAACATTAAAAGAGCTGTTAATATTGTATAAACTGTTATACCATCTGTGTTATAATTCTGCTTCATCAGGTTTTATGGAATGCCCACCCCCCATTTCCTTCATTCCACCAGGCGTGTCATCAAAGGAGAATAAATTAAGTATTGTGCCAGAAAATGTGGTCTACTTTCTAAAAGGCATCTATCTCTAGCTTTCAGAAATGCCTTTTGGAATGAGCAATGTGGAAACAGTGTCCCCATTGTTGTTTAGGAATGTCATGAATTGGATCCCCACCCCAGCCTTTTATAGGGAAAAAGAATAAAAATCGTTCATCTGAGTTTACAATTATCATATTTGATAGCATATGCTAACATGCTAATGAGGTGAGGTATTATCATATCTTTGTTGAGGTCATTATGAATAATCGAGCTTTGTCCATCCGCCCAACCAGATTGTAAATTCTGTGATGGTGGAGAGAACCTCAACTTTGTAGTTTTATGAGACCCCTTTCAGAGTGTGTTGACACATCCATTGTTGGCCTAGTGACTAGGTTGAATATTTGCATTGAGGGATATCAGAAATGCCAGCTCCTTTCCACTTTGTAAATTCTTTTTCAACCCTGAGTGTTTACTACCGACCAGGAACCATATGTAAAGTACCCGATAACATTAGCAATTATTTAACCCTCTCTAAAAATACGTAACTGAGAGATCAAGCAATGTTCCCCTAGTAAATAAAGATAACTCCAGGGAGTTTCTTTGTAAAGACCTAGACAGCTCATAGAGAAGTTCCTTTTGGTGATTTGGAGTAGAAAGGGGTAGGGGAAGATTAAGGGAAGCCAGTTCAATGTGTGTGTCAGAGAGAGGTTTTTGCATCTCAAAGAGGGGGAGGGGTTGAGAATCTAAGAAGACTGAAGCTGGGAATTTGGGCCTTTTCCTTCCCATTGACTGTTCTAACCTCCCTCTCCCAAAACTATGCAGTAGTGTCGAAAGGGACCTGGAGTGAGAAGCTGGAGATCTCAGCTTGAGTCTGTGCTCTGTCACTAACAAGCTGAATGACATTTAAGCAAATCACTTACTAGATTACCTCTGAGGTCTCTTCCCACTCCATAAATCTTTGCTTTTTATCTCAGTACCCCTCCTCTTTGTTCCTCTTTCCTGCAACCTCAACCCCGTGCTTCTCCAGTCTTCCTTTTAACTGGCAATAATAGTAGTAATGAATTAGTTACCTCTGGAGAGAGAACTGAGATGGTGTGCAGAGAATTAATGGAGACTAGACTGTGGCTCTTTATCTGTATCATGAACTTTTTCCTTTATTTCCCTGCATTTTCTTTACTAAGTTATAATTTCTCACAAATTTAAGGTCCTTATTTAAGTATCCAATAATCTGCCAAAAAGGTGTCTCTTTTGTGGATGTACATGTTAACACAAAACATTTGGTCACAGAGAGTGCAGTCAATCAGGAATTAATGTGAAATTATTCCACATAGACCTGCTATATAGAAAAATGAGCCACAAAAGTGCCATGAGAGTCCGCAGCCCTGGTTGCATTTTACTTCATCTTCTATGCTATCAGTAAGGGTTTGGGTTTGCCTTCATGTAAGTGAACAGAAGAATTCTGGGAACCTCTTTGACTATGATTGTGTGCTAAGTAGATTAGTAATTTACCTCATGACGTGGACACGTGACAGAGATTTGGGCAAATCAATGGTCTCTAGTTCTCTCTCCTCTCATTCTTTAAGGGCCACTTTGAGTCCTACCTCCCACAGGAAGGCTCCCTTAGGTCCAGCACATGGTGATTTCTGCCTTCCCTGAACTACCATAGCACTTGCGTTTCATGCTGCTTCAATTGCATACTCAGGTATTTAGAAAGAGAATAATAAACCGCAGCCTCTGTTTCAGTGCTTGGCTAGTATTATTATTATTATTATTATTATTATTACATGAGATCTTGCTCTGTTACCCAGGCTGGAGTGCAGTGGCATGATCATAGCTCACTGTAACCTCGAACTCCTTGACTCCAGCAATCCTCCCACCTCAGCCTACCAAGTAGCTAGGACTACAGGCACACACTACAATGCCCAGCTAATTTTTAAAATTTTCTGTAAAGACAAAGTCTTGCTATGTTGCCCAGGCTGGTCTCAAACTCCTAACCTCAAGTAACCCTCCTGCCTTGGCCTCCCAAAGTGCTGGGATTACAGGTGTCATTGACAGTTTCCAAAGCACATCAGCATGCACATTATTTTGCTTGACATTCACCTGAAATCTGTGAGGTAGATGGTTGAGGTTATCCTTGTTTTACACTGGCAGAAAATGAGGCCTACAGAGGTTGAGTTAACAACTCAGGTCTCCACCTACCTTGTTCAATCTGTCACTTCTCAGCAATCCCAAACACCACAATTCAGTATAAACCCTGCCCCTTCAATTATGTCACATTCAAGAAGCCTGCTCCTCACTTCCACTGGGCCTCTAAAAATGAGTTTAGCTGCTATCTCTACTCCATCAGTTCCTTAAATAGGGCCCTACTAGTACCTGAAATCCTAACTTTAGTGATTCCATCATTTTATCATTCATCAGCAGAATAGCCTGGGTAGTTGTTTTTTTTTTTTTTTTTTTTTTTAACCTAAACTCAGAAGAGATTTAACAATCCAACCCACCTCATCCTGCGAAACCCTCCAGGCAAAAATGGGATTAATCATCTGTAACATTGATTGAGTGTTTACTGTGTGCCAGGCACTGCTGTAAATTCTCTCTCTCCCTCTCTCTCTCTCTCCCTCTCTCTCTCTCTCTCTCTCTCTCTCTCTATATATATATATATATATATACACACATACACACACACATACATATATGTGTATATATATGTATATGAGATATGTCTCATATATCTCACAGGATATATGAGAGATATATGTGAGATATATTTCACATGATGATCCTACTAAATAGGTAATTATTAATGTTACCCTTCTGTTCTAGATGATGAACAGAGGCTGTGAAAGGTTAGGTCATTTGAGTAATATTGCATGGCAGGTACATGATGGAGGCTGTGCTTGAAGCCAGTTCAGCCTGTCACTCAGCACTGTTTCAGAAATCTTTATTCTCACCACAAATGAGAACAGTAAAGCCATGGTGGAAGCATTTGGATTAGTAAGTCAGAGTACAGCCCAGTGCTGGTGTCAGTAATTGAATGTGGCTTCCCTCAGAGCTTCCGAGGGAAGCTTATGACACAGACATGTGACAGAGAGGGAGGGAAATGGAATTTTCTGGGACAGAGTCACGTGGTGCTTTCACCTCCAGTAAGAGACAGTAAGAGACGGAACAGTTGACTCTTTTTTTTTTTTTGGAGATGAAGTTTTGCTCTTGTTGCCCAGGCTGGGGTGCAATGGCACGATCTCGGCTCACTGCAACCTCCACCTCCTGGATTCAAGTGATTCTCCTGCCTCAGCCTCTTGAGTAGCTGGGACTACAGGTGCCTGACACCATGCCCAGCTAATTTTTGTATTTTTAGTAGAGACAGGGTTTCACCATGTTGGCCAGGCTGGTCTCAAATTCCTGACCTCAGGTGATCCGCCCGCCTCAACTTCCCAAAGTGCTGGGATTACAGACATAAGCCACAGCGCCCAGCCCCAGTTGATTCCTTTAACACTTCAGAATTATACTGTCCAATGGAAACATAGAAACACAGACATTTTACCTTTTTGATACTAAGTCTTTGAAAATCCGATGTGCATTTATACTTGCAGTACATTTCATTTCAGACTAAGCACATTTTAAGTGCTCAATACTGTGGGTGGCTAGTGGCGACCATATTGAACAACACGGGATTTTTGCTGTCTTCTGGCACCAACCACTTCTATTAATAGTACCTCCGTCTTTCTTATTAAGCATCCACACTGTGGCTATTAGCTGTTAATATTGCTTTTGCCAATGTTTCCAGATCATCGAGCCATCCCTATTAGTAAGGGGTTCACTCTACATTCATCTCATGATATCAGCTAACATTGAATGTGTTTGTGCCAGGCATGCTTCTGAGTGTTTTCGCTTTATATAAAGTCATAAAATCCTCACAGCAGCCCTAAAAGCTAAGCTTTTTACCATTTCCTCATTTTACAATTGAGGAAACTAAAGTTATTTAACTGACCAAACCCACACAAGGATCAAGTGGAGGAGCCAAATGCACATCCCACCCCAACCCCTTGCCATGCTCTAGAACCAAGGCTGCAGGGAACTGACCAGGTAGCGTTTCACTTGAGTCAGTGAATAGATACAACTTGGGCTCAGCTCCTCTTAGGTCCTCCAAATCTGTGAGAAATTTGGCCACCACTGCTTTCCTTTTCTGTGGTTGGTTGCCCATAGCAACTAGTACATAGCACATATATAGGGTTTGTGTGTATCTGTGTGGGTTTGTGCCTACACACACACACACACACGTGCGCATGAAGAAGATCAAACTACTACAGAAAGTGTTCATAAAAACCATAGGATTGTAGAGCTGGAAGGGCTCTTAAAGACCATCTTATCAAAACAGTGCAGTGCAGCACATTCAAGAGACTTGCCCAAGGTTACACAGCTGAACTAGAACCCAGATAATCCTAAATTAAGTAATTTAGTATATACTAAATACTTTTTTTTTTTTTGAGACGGAGTCTCACTCTGTCATCGCCCAGGCTGGAGTGCAGTGGCATGATCTTGGCTCACTGCAACCTCCACCTCCCTGGTTCAAGCGATTCTCCTGCCTCAGCCTCCTGAGTAGCTGGGATTACAGGTGCATGCCACCACACCCAGCTAGTACTAAATACTTCTTATGCCTAGGGCTTCCTAGTTGAAGTGTGGGAGATGGAACAATGCAGCGTCTGTTCTCACTTTATCAAGTGTTTCTCTTCCCTACCAGAATACCACCTTTAGCACGTCAGCATTTGCAAAATCTATGTATGCTTTTTAGAAATTTAAAACTGGAGAACTTGGAATTAAAGTGAATTCCTCCTGCCTTACCTCGTTCATGCCTATGGCTAAGCATTTACGTTGTTTCTCAAATGCTTCAAAAGGCCAAGGACATATTAACTTATCTGAGGGTTAAGATACTATCATACAATTGAACTGCCCTGCTGCCCTAATTCTGAGCCCTTATGTGTGAGTAACAAAATTGAAATTGCATAATTATCAGTATGAAGAGGTTGCGCTTAGCTTAGCCCTTTCATTTTATAGATTTAGTTTTCTTAATGATATTAAAACGCCCTACTGGGAAAAGTATTGTTATCAGCGTGACCTTTAGGATTAGTGCTGGTCACCATTTCAGCCAAAAGGACAGCAGTAACATCTCACAGAGATTCTTTCTTTCAGTAGCAAACTAGCCATCACTCTTTCCTCGGATCCTTCTATTTCAAAGTGAAGAGCTTCACTACAGTTGAAATGTTGAAATGTTTCCCACTTAAGTACAAAACACACTTGATTTCTTGTCAAAAAAAAAAACACAAAACACAGCTTTTATATATTATGTTTCAAAGTGGAGATGACTGTGAAACTTGAGCCCTGACACACAACCTCAACCTGACTTTCTAAAAGTGCCCAGAAAACTGGTCTTCTAATAAGCATGACGAGAGCCTGCTTTTTAATGATTTTTTTTTTTTGCCAGTCTACCAGTCTACATAATTTATTCTAAATCATTAAAAAATCAAAATAGTTTACATTAAATAAATCCCCAACTATAAAAGAAGATGGTCTCACTGATTGTTGGATAAAGGACTGAAAGACAGAGCAGAGCTAGTCCCAGCGCAGAAAAGTGACTCAGTAGTGACAGCTTAATTCTCAGGAGCTGTTAACAGAACTTTAAGAAGAAAAATTATGTATTCTTGAATTATTTATAAAAGTCATGAGAAAAACACTTCAGGGACCATGGGGAATCAGTTCTGTTCTTTCTTTTCACATTTGCTGAGCCTGTGTCAGTGAACAGAATGCTAAGTAAAAAAACAAATGAATTAACATTTAGATGGTTGAGCAAGACTCTTGGTTTTTGTTTATTGCTCTTTGAATTTTTTTTTAGTAGCCCATTGTAAAACCCCTGGGGCACACCTTCAGAATACACGAATGTCAGTAATAACTAATACAACCGCTATGGAAAATACTCTGTTTGCAAAACCACAGGTTAGTTCCTGGAAGTCAGCACGGTCAGAGAAAGGATGTGGTATAGCAGAAAGTTTAAATAGCTCCTGCAACAAAGGGAAGAGAGATCTGTTGACTTCTGCCTCCTAGAGGGTTGAAACTGGAAAGAACAATACTTGAATAGCTCATTCAGAAAGAATTGAAGATGAAAAATTCATCACATTTTGAAAAGCTTCACTAATCACTTTTGGGAAATCAGGTGAGAAAGGAACTAATATATTAGGATAATGATAAGATGAAAATAAGTGTTAACTTCAGATTCAGCAAATCAGACTGGTTTGTTTTGGTTGCTACATGGAGGACATTGGCATCACTTTTTAAATTAGCCCCCAAATCCCACTTCTCATTGTTGCGAATTGGAAGAGTTGTCGTAATTCACCTGGTTCTAAAATTCTGTGCAGTTGTGGAGCTCTGTAGCCAAATAAGTTCCATAAAATAAACTCATCGCAGGCGCAGGAAAAGCAGCTCTTTTGAAAATACCTTGTGATCAGGCTCTAGGTCACGACCTGGGTCTTGAGAAACTTGAGTTAGTAGATGTTAGTTTTTCTTAGCTCTTTGTTTACTCTGGACTTAGACATTTTGTATTATTAAAAACCTGTGGCTTATAAGGACATTCTATTTATCTTTCCAGGCTTTTTTGATGGAAATGCCTGGATTTTCTTGGAAACAGGGATTTTATTGTGGATTCCTGGTGCCCCCTTGGAGAGGCTTATTTTTCTGGACAATAGTTTTCCTTAGTGTCACTATGCTTTTCATCTCCAAATAGTCACAAGCTCCCAAGGTCGAGAAAAGTGCATCCTTTTGTTCTAATGAATCTGAAATTCCATTTTAAAAAGTCTGCAAAACAGACCCTTGATTAATAACTGAAGGCATATCTCCACTGCATGAAGCATCCAGAGGGGTAGCCTTCAAGGCACTTGGAGAAAAAGAAAACCCAAATTATTCAAACTCAAAGAATTCAACAGCATTATTACTACATTTATTATTGCCACTTAAAAATTTAAACTTTATCTGTGCTTTAAAGTGTGTTGTACAACATAGGCGTGCATGCTTGCCTTTGTTAAAAGAATAGAATTCAGTAAACTTTGCAAAAAGAAGTCAATCACCATTGCCTCTATGTGGAATTCTCTGGGTGTGAAAAGTCCTGTTGCTCCAGACTACATCTTTCCTTGTTGTAACATGAACATTAAAATGCCTTGTGAGTTTATGCAGTATTTGTGTATGTTATTTTAATCATAACTCAATCTTTCAGGGAAAAGTTAATAACCATTTTTAGTTAAATGCTACACCACTAGCCACTAGTTGAATATGGCTATTTTATATTTAAAGTTGAGTTAATGACAAATAACATGAAAAAACCAGTTTCTCAGTTGTATTAGCCACATTTCAAATGCTCAATAGCCTCATGCAGCTAGTGGCTTCTATATTGGACAGTGAAGATACAGAATGTTTCTGTCTTTGCAGAAAGTTGTACTGGACAACACTGCTTCAAAGGATACCTATTCTTGGAAATGAATCTTACTATCTGGCGCAGAAAACGCTGATTGTTGCTATAACTTGCTGTCCAAAGAATCCCAGCTTTCTAAGATGATTGATGTCGCCTCCCCAGTCACAATGTGGAGAAATTAACTGAGGCTATGGATTTGGCATAATTATTAAGAATTCTGAAAATTTCCTTCAAGAGTTGTTTGTTACTTTAAATTGTAATAATAATAATAAAACCTCTGTGTCTCAATGCCATTTAGCTTTGATTAAGCAAGGAAGAAATGTGGTTTCCTCCATTTTTTTTCCTAAGCAGGCTATGTAGAACACTATAGAAACTGCATTTGGTTGGCATTCATTAAATGCACATAAAATTATCACTGAAAATTGTTAAGAAAAGATACAGTAACATGTTGTAGTGACTGCTATTCAAAACATCCATAAATAATGCTATTTTTAAATTTTTATTCTTTAATATTTTTTGAGACAGGGTCTTGTTCTGTTGCTCAGGCCGGAGTACAGTGGCATGATCTCGGCTCACTGCAACCTCGACCTCCCAGACTCAAGCAATCCTCCCACCTCAGCCTCCTGAGTAGCTGAGACTACAGGCGTGTGTCACCATAACCGGCTAATTTTTAAAATTTCTATAGAGACTAGGGTCTCACTATGTTGCCCAGGCTGGTCTCAAATTCCTGACCTCAAGTCATCCTTCCACCTCAGCCTCCCAAAGCACTGGGATTATAAGTGTGAGCCACCATGCCCGGCCTCATGTGATACTTTTTTTTTTAAACTACCTGTTGGGCCTTTTACTTTTCATAGTAACAATTACTTCCTTTTACTCA
This sequence comes from Macaca thibetana thibetana, assembly GCF_024542745.1. Taxonomy (NCBI): domain Eukaryota; kingdom Metazoa; phylum Chordata; class Mammalia; order Primates; family Cercopithecidae; genus Macaca; species Macaca thibetana. Next base: position 129,202,377 of record NC_065598.1, read on the forward strand.
TTCAAAACGTAGTGTCTTATAAATAATTATGCTAATTAGGTTAGTTTTCTGTTTCCCAGGATTGTGGTCCTTCAAATTTCTCAGGGGTCCTTTACCTACTCCACAGCCCAAATGGCTTTTTCAGGATTCCCGGACTACGTCCTGCACTTTTTTGTAAATCTCCAGCCTTCATGTGTGCCCTTCCTGCCATCTGGAATGTTATCCCCATCTGATAAGCATTTCTGGGACTTAGCCATCCTTCAAGGCCCATTTGAAATACCACCTCCTTATCCTTGCAGCTGAAGTGACCTCTCCCCTCTCTAAACTGTAACTGCGTTATGATTAAGTGTCTCACCTCCCTTACTAGACTGTAAGCTCATTGGCACGAAGACCTTGTTCTTAGTCTATCATTGGATCCCTCCACATGCTTGGCACAGAGCGAATGCTTAAGACATGGGTGTTGAAATGAGGAAATTCTACCAATTTTCTAAATATATATACACACAAGATTTCTTTGAGCTGCATCTGCTCTGACAAACCAAAGGCGGTAGCATTGCACACACGCTTTGATATTAAGCTGTAACAAATATGTTACCCTTGCCAATTCATTTTGGCTCATATAGATAATTTGCAGTGTTAACAACAGTTATAAACAAGTTGACCCACAACACTGACTCATGTGAGCTAATGTACAAAGAAATTGGGCTGCAGCAATACGAAATCTAGTTCTAGTCAAATCTAAACTGTGTTAGTACTTGACAAGATAACATTTTTCATGTATCAGATTGGCAGAGACTAAAAAGAGCTTGATAAAACAATGTCAGTATGGGGAAACAGAAACTCTCATTTAATTTCAGGTGGGAATGTAAGTTGGTACAATTTCTGTGCAGGACAATTTGGTAATTTGTTAATACCTATCAAAATAAAAAATACAAGAAGCAATTTTACTTGGAGGAATTTATCGTACAATCACATTCATACCTATATACAAGAATGTCTATGGTTTCTCGAGAAAAGTACACAACACCATCTAGGAAGTATTCTTACCAAAGCATGAAGCCTGAATCTGATAGTCTCCTGATCAAACCACTAGTTTGCAGGAAATACAGGGAAGAGAGGAGAACATGTTAAATAACACCACGCAATGCAGTCAGCAAAACTCAGAATGTAGAAAACTGAAGGACAAACCACACAGATTTGTCAACAAGTATATTGCAAGGAATAAAAGAAGGGGATTTATAAACTAAAAGAAACTGAAGAAGGATTATCGGTCAAATGCAATGTGTGGACCTTGTTTGCATTCTGATTTTAATATACCAGCTCTAAACAATAGTTCATAAGGCAAATCCGAACACAGGATGTTATTGATATCAATGAATTATTTTTAACTTTCTGAGTAATGGTAATGGTATATTTTGTTAAAGAAAAGGGTTCTTATAATATATAATTAAATATCTATGGAAGAAGCTTGCCTCGAAATAATCTATTAGGGCGAGTGGAGGGCTATAGATGAAACAACTTCGCCCACGAGTTAGGTGGTTATTGTTAAAGTTGTGCTAGTTGCTCTACCATTGTATATCTTTTGCATTTTCCCTTTTAAAGGGAAATGTCTATTGACATCTGATGTCAATATTCCTTGTAATAGAATAGAAATCTAAAAACAGCTTATATATCTATAATAAGAATTGGCTAAATCAATTAATGTAGACCCACACAATGGAATATTATGATATTATTAAGAAGAGGTGTGTGCTATATGTGTGTATCTCCTGATATGGAACAACTTCCAAGATAGAGCAAGTGAAACATAATGTAAAACAGTATGAATAATATGCTTCCATTTATGTAAAAAAGGGAGATAAGTATACACATGTATACATGGATTTGTATAGGTTATTTCTAAAAATGTTTTAAAGAAATTGCTAAGAGTGGTTTCCCCTGGAGAAGGGGCTGGGTGTTATAGGAGAATGGGGTAAGAAAGAGACATTAATTACTTTTCTAATAAAAAAAAATGCTTTTCATTTAATTAACACTTTAATATATAGCCCATACCCGTAGTTAATAACTGAGGTTCTTGAGTTGACTCATGCTCATACTAATTGCCAAATAGACGCTAGAAAAATTTTTGCTGACTAGTAAAAGTTTGGAGGTTAAAACACATTTTGAAATTATCTGCAAATTGGCAAGCATTAATGCTCTCCTTTGTGTCAAAGGAAAGACATGCACTTCTCACTCACAAATGAGAGAAACATTTCCATTTGGAGATTCCCCAGAGGGACTTATGTTTATAACTAAACACATGTTTTCAAGGGATACTAAGCTGCAGAGGAAATTCGACCCTCTAGAGCAGTGGCAGAGATAATCTGAAACAGCAGATAATCCAAACCTCATAATATTTTGTTTTTAAACGCACAATATTATTTTTAGAAGCAGTCTATTTATGTTCTTAATTATGTTTTTCTGAGGATAATAGACATATTAAAGTGAATTTGTAGTCTCTGAGCACCCACCAACAGAAGGTGGTGGAACATATGGGCCAGAAATATGCTTTGTGGTAGAGGAGATTCTGATAACCTATAACTAGGTCAAGAGGTGGTGACTGTAGATTTTTATTTCACTTCCCACTGCTATTTAGACCTTCTGCCTTTGCCTTCATATGACCTCCCCTCCAAAATCTTTGAGAGCATTCCATCTAATTTTCCTTCCAAGCCAAAGTTTAAAATAACAATACTGATCTGTAAGAAGAGAAGAAATCATTAGCATCCTCTATTTATAAAGTAAAAAGATTAGGGTATTTTTCAATTAATATATTCCACATGGACAACTCCATTATTCCTGCCTAGTGAATGGTGAGTGTCCTGTACTCCAATTCACTCAGGTATACAGTTGAACAAGTAGGGCAGAAGCCTCAGGTAGACAGTGTAGAAAGCTGTAGATCACTGGTAAGGAGGCATTGCCTTTTTAAAAATGTGTTGTTGTTGCTGCTGCTGTTTGTGTGTGTTGTGAAAGGTAACAGAATGAAATTTCCCTTGTCCTGACCACTGCCTCCCTATAGTTATGCTGGGCAATTCTAGATGTGTTACCTTGTTTCCTCCTCACAAAAGACTCAGTGAAAGGGGTGAGGGTGGGGAACAGCTGCATGGGCAGAGCAAGAAATGGTGACGACCCCCCGATTCCTAGCTTGGCCGACGTGGGCCGACACGGTAGATGTGATGCCTTTAACAGAGAAGGAACACAGCAAGAGCTGCAGATTTAGGCGAAAGTTAGGAAGAGTTAGCGAGTTCAATTTTCTACAGGATAATTGGTGGGTCAGTAGGTCTTGACAGGTCACGTGGTGCATGATGGGTCATAACCTTTTAGCCAGTGAAAGAAACAAGCCATCCTTTCTATCCCTCTGCAAATCTTAATTCCCACCATATGTTTTACTGCCCATGGCACATTACAGATCATTGGTCTATTTCTTAAATGACAGAAAACCGTATTTCTATTGTTCGTGTCTTTATACATTTAGCACATATATTTGCAATAGAAAAGTTTTATTTTTTAAAATGCAAGTAACATGGAAGCATATTTTATTTTTTCTAATAGCTGTATTCCCTTAAAGTGGCATATATTTCTATGAATTTCCAGCTCACTTGAGGAAAGTGCTTCTTTAAAGACACACAAATATCCAGTAAAGCATTAAAAAAAAGTTCATCCTCACTCACAGTTAACATGTAGGTTCAAACAATATTATTCACCTTCCCATTCTGGCAAGGTTGTGGGGAAACTGAAGGGCACTTTCCAAACGGTGATACAGGCAGTGCAAATCCCTGCAACCTCTTTGAGGCCAGTGTCCGTGCGCTTAACCACTCTATATTGCCCTGCTATCCCGGCTTTGTGACTTTCTCAAAGTCTTTCTAAAGTCACTTCTCAAATGACTTTCTACAAATATATGCCCATAAATACAGTAAACATTGTTTAAGAATGTCCATTGCACTTCATGTCTAAAACACAAAAAGCAACAGCAACAAAAGCCAAAATAGACAAATGGGATCTAATTAAATGAAAGAGCTTCTGCACGGCAAAAGAAACTACCATCAGAGTGAACAGGCAACCTACAGAAGGGGAGAAAAATTTTGCAATCTACCCATCTGACAAAGGGCTAATATCCATAATCTATAAAGAACTCAAACAAATTTACAAGAAAAAAACAAACAACACCATCAAAAAGTGGGCAAAGGATATGAACAGACACTTCTCAAAAGAAGACATCCATGTAGCCAACAGACACATGAAAAAATGCTCATCATCACTGAGATGAGCAAAATAGCAAAGACTTGGAACCAACCCAAATGTCCATCAATGATAGACTAGATTAAGAAAATGTGGCCCATATACACCATGGAATACTATGCAGTCATAAAAAAGGATTAGTTCATGTCCTTTGCAGGGGCATGGATGAAGCTGGAAACCATCATTCTCAGCAAACTATCACAAGGACAGAAAACCAAACACCACATGTTCCCACTCATAGGTGGGAACTGAACAAGGAGATCCCTTGGACACAGGGTGGGGAACATCACACACCAGGGCCTGTCAGGGGGTGGGACACGAGGGAGGGATAGCATTAAGAGAAATACCTAATGTAAATGATGAGTTGATGGGTGCAGCAAACCAACATGGCATGTGTATACCTATGTACCAAACCTGCACATTGTGCACATGTACCCTAGAATTTAAAGTATATATATAAAAAGAATGTCCATTGCAATATTGAAATAGCAAACCAAGAGAAACAGATTAAATATTCATGAATGAGTGACTAGTTAAATAAATTATGGTACATCAGGCATTGGAATATCATGCAGAATAAAGGTGATCTATATGTATTGGGCCCTATGTGTAGTGTGATCCCATTGGAGTCTAAACAAAAACAAAAATAAAAAAGTTCTTTCTCTCGCTACTTATATATTGTAGAAAATCGGGGGATATTCATGTTGGTGACTTCTAGGGGTAAGATTAGAGTGGGAAAACGGTACAGGAAGACTTTCTTCTTTTTCTTTCTCCTTAATTGCTTAACTTAAAAAAAAAAAAAAACCTATGTATCTAAAACAATAGAAAAAGAGATGCTGAAAAAGTTCTTTTTAATTTTAATTTTGTAACCTTTAAAACCCATGCCGCTCTTCTGATACATCTAAAAATGTCATGTCCTCCTTTAGTGCTGTTTGAAACTTGAAAATAAATATTGTTGGCCAGGCGTGGAGGCTCACCCTTGTAATCCCAGCACTTTGGGGGGCCAAGGTGGGTGGATCACAAGGTCAGGAGTTCAAGACCAGCCTGGCCAACATGGAGAAACCCTGTCTCTACTAAAAAAAAAAAAAATGCAAAAATTAGCTGGGCATGGTGGCCAGTGCTTGTAATCCCAGCTACTTGGGAGGCTGAAGCGGAGAATTGTTTGAACCTGGGAAGGCAGAGGTTGCAGTGAGCCAAGATCACGCCACTGCACTCTAGCCTGGCGACAGAGCAAGACTCTGAATAAAAAAGAAGGGAAGGGAAGGGAAGGGAAGGGAAGGGAAGGGAAGGGAAGGGAAGGAAATATTGTTACTACAAACAAATAATGGTACTGTGACAAAACAATGTTTTCTTTTCAAAACACACATGTTTCTTAGGATTAATACTATCTTATCCTACAATCTCCTTTAAGAGAATCAGGCTGTCTAGAATGTTCAAAATCCTTATTCCTCTTTTGACATATTTATTTTTTATTTTTTATTTTTTAGAGGTGGGGTCTCTGTTGCCCAGGCTGGAGTACAGTGGCATGATCTCAGCTCACTGCAACCTCTGCCTCCTGGGTTCATGCAATTCTCCTGCCTCAGCCTCCCGAGTAGCTGGGACTACAGGCACACGCCACCACACCCGGCTAATTTCTTTTGTATTTTAATAGAGACGGAGTTTCACCATGTTGCCCAGGCTGGTCTCGAACTCCCGAGCTCAGGCAATCCACCCACCTCGACCTCCCAAAGTGCTAGGATTACAGGCGTGAGCCACTGCGCCCAGCCGACAATACTTTAAAAACAGCTTTATTGAGGTATAATTGACATAAAATGAATTGTATGTATTAAAAGTTGATCATTTCAAAATCAGTATGTCAAAGATATATCTGCATTCTCATGTTTATTATAGCACTATTCACAATAGCCAAGGTATGGAATCAACCTAAGTATCCATCCATGGGTGAATGGATAAAGAAAATGTGGTATACATATTCAATGAAATACTAATCAGCCTCAAAATGAAGGAAATACTGTCATTTGTGACAACATGGATGAACCTAGAGGACATTATGTTACAGAAAATAAGCCAGACACATAAAGGCAAATAGCACATAATCTCATTTATATAAGAAGTCTAAAAAAGTCAAACTCATAGCAGCAGAAAGTAGAATGATGATTACCACGGGCTGTGGAGGGATTGAGAGATTTTGATCAAAGGATACAAAAGTTCAGTTAGAGAGGATGAATAAATTTAAGACATCTATTGTACAACGTGGTGACTATAGTTAATAACAATATAGTATTGCATTCTTGAAAATTGCTGAAAAAAATAGATTTTAAGTACTGTCACCACAAAAATTGACAAGTATGTGAGGTAATGCATACGTTAATCAGCTTGATTTAACTATCCACCAATGTATATATATTTCAAAACATATTGTATACCATAAATATATCTAATTTTATTTGTTAATTTAAAAAGTGTATCATTTCTGAGAATACATAGACACATGAAGGTGAACAACACACACTGGGGCCTGTGGAGTGTGGGGAGGGAGAGCATCAGGGAGAATAGCTAATGGATGTCAGGCTTAATACCTAGGAGATGGGATGATCTGTGCAGCAAAACACCATGGCACCTGTTTACCCATGTAACAAACCTGCACATCCTGCACATGTGCCCCCTGAATTTAAAATAAAAGTTGGCCAGGCACGGTGGCCCAAGCCTGTAATCCCAGCAGTTTGGGAGGCTGAGGCGGGCGGATCACGAGGTCACGAGATCGAGACCATCCTCGCTAACACGGTGAAACCCCGTCTCTACTAAAAAAATACAAAAAACTAGGTGAGGTGGCGGGTGCCTGTAATCTCAGCTACTTGGGAGGCTGAGGTAGGAGAATGGCGTAAACCCGGGAGGCGGAGCTTGCAGTGAGCTGAGATCCGGCCACTGCACTCCAGCCTGGGTGACAGAGCGAGACTCCATCTCAAAAACAAAAACCAAAAAAAGTTGAAGAAAACAAAGTATATCATTTCATAAGTATTGCCATAAGTATATACTCACGAAATTATCACCACAGTCAAGATAGTGAACATATTCATCACCCCTAAAACTTTCCTCCTGCTCCTCTATAGTGCCCCTTTTCTGCCTGCCTCATCCCCAGAAAACCTCTGACCTGCTTTATGTCATTGTAGATTAGTTTGCATCTTTAAAAATGTTCATATAATTGGAATTATGCAGTATTTAGTCATCTTGTCTGGTTTCCTTTTGTTGTCGTTGTTGTTGTTTTGTTTTGTTTTTTGAGATGGATTCTTGCTCTGTCACCAAGGCTGGAGTGCAGTGGCACAATCTTGGCTCACTGCAACCTCTGCCACCTGGGTTCAAGCGATTCTCCTGCCTCAGCCTCCTGAGTAGCCGGGATTACAGGTGTGTGCCACCACTCCTGGCTAAATTTTTTTGTATTTTTAGTAGAGACGGGGTTTCAGCATCTTGGCCAGGCTGGTCTTGAACTCCTGACCTCGTGATCCACCCATCTTGGTCTCCCAAAGTGCTGGGATTACTGGTGTGAGCCACTGCGCCCAGCCCCTTGTCTGGTTTCTTTTACTGAGGATAATTATTTTGAGATTCATCCATACTGTTGCATGTAACAAAAGTTCATTCCTTTTTCTTGCTGAATAGTATTTCATTTTGTGACTGTTCCAGAAATTATCAATTCACCTGTGAACGGGCATTTGAGTTGTTTTCAGTTTGTGGCTGTTACAAACAAAGTTATGACTATCCACGTGCAAGTCTTTGAATGTTTTCATATCTCTTGGATAAATACCTAGGAGTAGAATGGCTGAATCATGTAACAAGTATACATTAAACTTTTGAAGAAATTGCCAAATTGTTTTTCAAAGTGGTTGTACCATTTTACATTCCCGTCAGCAGTATACAGCAGTTAGAGATTTTCCACATCCTAGTCAACATTTGGTATAATCAGTCTTTTTAGTTTTAGTTACTCTAATAGGTATGCAGTGACATCTCATTGTGGTTTTAATTTGCATTTTGTTAATGGCTAATGGCATTGAGCATGTTTTCCATGTATTCATTTGCGAACTATATATTTTCTTTAGCAAAGTGTCTGTTCAAAAATTTTGCCTCAGAGCCGGGCACGATGGCTCATGCCTATAATCCCAGCACTTTGGGAGGTCGAGGTGGGTGGATCCCTTGAGGCCAGGAGTTTGAGACCAGCCTGGAGAACATGGTGAAAGCCCATCTACTAAAAATTAAAAAAAAAAAAAAAAATTAGCTGAGCATGGAAATCCCAGCTGCTCAGGAGGCTGAGGCACGAGAATCACTTAAACCTGGGAGGTCCAGCCTATACTCCAGCCTGGGTGACAGAGTGAGACTCTGTTTCAAAACAACAACAACAACAACAAAAACCCAAAACTTCTACCTGGCCGGTTGTGATGGCTCATGCCTGTAATCTCAGCATTTGGGGAGGCTGGGATGGGAGGACTGCTTGAGGCTGGGAGTTTGAGAGCAGCCTGGACAACACAACAATGAGACCTCATCTCTACAAAAACAAACAAAAACTTGTCCCTTTTTTCTTAATTGGGTTACTTGTCTTTATATTACTCAGCTGTAAGAGTTCTCTATATATTCTCTATACTAGTCCTTTATCAAATATAATATTTGCAATTATTTTTTTCTAGTCAATGCCTTGTTACTTTCTCTTAAGCAGTATACTTTGAAGAGCAGAAGTTTTAGATTTTGATGAAATCCAATCTATTAATTTGTTCTTTCGTAGATGTGCTTTTGTTACTATATCTCAGAAATATTTGTCTAACCCAAGTTCAAAACAGATTTTCTCTAAAGTTTCCTTCTGGAAATTTTAGTTTTAGGACTGTAGTTTAGACTAGGTCTGTGACACATTTGGAGTTAACTTTTGTATATTGAGTAAAGTAGGGATAAAATTTTTTGCATATGGATATTAAAATGTTTCAGTACCATTTGTTGAAAAGATGATATTTTCTCCATTGAGTTGCATTTGCACTTTGTAAAAAAATCAATCGTCCCTATACATGTGGATCTATTTCTGTCTACATTTTGTCACATTGATCTATTTGTCTTTACACCAATACCACACTCTTTTGATTACTGTAGCTTTATATCTTGAAATCAAGTAGTGTTAGCCCTCCAACATTTTTTAATTGTTTTTACTGTTTTAGGTCCTTTACATTTCTATATGAATTTCAGAATCTGCTTATCAATTTCTATTTGAAACCTCTGCTGAGATTTGGATTGGGACTGTGTTGAACCTCTAGATCAATTTAGGGAGAACTGATATTTAAAAGTATTGAGTCTTAATCCATGAACACAATATATCTCTCCATCTATTTAGATCTTTTAAAATTTCTGTCAATACCATTTTGTAGTTTACAGTGGACAGATCTTTCACATTTTTAACCAGATTTATCTCTAAATATTTCATATTTCTTATCTTATTGCAAAAATATTGTCTTTTAATTTGAATTTCCCATTATTCATTGCTAATATGTAGAAATACAATTAATTTTTGGATATTGATATTGCATCCTACAACTTTACTAAGCTTACTAAGCTTTCTAAGCTCACTCATCAGTTTTAGTAGCTTTTTGGTCAATTACATTGGAGGATTTTCTACAGTAGAAATGGCCTTATTTTTTTTTTTTTTCTGTTTGAGACAAGGTGTCCCTCTGTTGTCGAGGCTGTGATGCAATCACAGCTCACTGCAGCCTCAACCTACTGTGCTCAAGCAGGCCCTCCCACCTCAGCCTCCAGAGTAGCTGGGACTATAGGCATGCACCACCATGCCCAGCTAATTTCTTTTTTTTTTTTTTTTTTCTTTCTTTCTTCCTTTTTTTTTTTTTGAGACAGAGTCTTGCTTTGTCACCCATGCTGGCGTGCAGTGGCACGATCTCGGCACACTGCACCCTCCGCCTCCTGGGCTCAAGCGATTCTCCAGCCTCAGCCTCCCAAGGCTGGGACTACAGGCACCCACCACCACTCCCGGCTAATCTTTTTGTATTTTTTAGTAGACACAGGGTTTCACCGTGTTAGCCAGGATGGTCTCGATCTCCTGACCTTGTGATCTGCCTGCCTTGGCCTCCCAAAGTGCTGGGATTACAGGCGTGAGTCACTGCGCCCGGCTCGCCCAGTAATTTCTTTAAAAAAATTTTGTATTCATTCCAAGTCTTTGCTATTGTGAATAGTGCCACAATAAACATACGTGTGCATGTGTCTTTAAAGCAGCATGATTTATAATCCTTTGGGTATATACCCAGTAATGGGATGACTGAGTCAAATGGTATTTCTAGTTCTAGATCCTTGAGGAATCACCACACTGTCTTCCACAACGGTTGAACTAGTTTACAATCCCGGGAACCAACCCAAATGTCCATCAATGACAGACTGGATTAAGAAAATGTGGCATATATACATCATAGAATACTATGCAGCCATAAAAAAGGATGAGTTCATGTCCTTGGTAGGGACATGGATGGAGCTGGAAACCATCATTCTCAGCAAACTATCGCAAGAACAGAAAACCAGACACCACATGTTCTCACTCATAGATGAGAATTGAACAATAAGAACACTTGGACACAGGAAGGGGACATCACACACTGGGGCCTGTTGTGGGGTGGGGGGGGAGGGGGGAGGGATAGCATTAGGAGATATACCTAATGTAAATGACGAGTTAATGGGTGCAGCACACCAACATGGCACATGTACACATATGTAACAAACCTGCACGTTGTGCACATGTACCCTAGAACATGAAGTATAATAAAAAAAAATTTGTAGTGATGGAGTCTCCCTATTTTGGCCAGGCTGGTCTCGAACTCCTTAGCTCAAGCAATCTGCTCTCCTTAGCCTCCTAATGTGCTGGGATTACAGGTGTGAGCCACTGTGCCTGACCAGGAGGTTTCTTTCAAACAACTTGTTCATTTCATCTAGGTGTTGAATTTATTGGCACAAAGTTGTTAATAATATTTCCTTATTGTCCTTTTAATACCTGTAAACTTGGTAGTAATATAATTTCTCTCATCCCATATTACTAATTAGCGTCTTCTGTCTTTATTTTCTGATCAGTTTGGCTGGAAGTTTATCAATATTATGTATCTTCTCAGAGAGCCAATTTTTAATTTCATTGATTCTCTCTATTGTTTTTATCTTTTCTATATTACTGATTTCTACTTTAATCTTCATCATTTTCTTCATTCCACTTACTTTGGCCTTTATTTTTTCTTTTTCTAGAATTTTAAGGTAGAAGTTGAATTCATTGATTTGAGAACCTAGAACTGGCTTCTCTTCTAACATAGGCCTTTAGCACTCTAAATTTTCTTCTAAACACTGTTTTAGCTGCATATCTACAATTTTAATGTTTGGTGTTTTCATTTTCATTTGGTTCAAAAGACTTTTAAAACTCTTTTGAGATCTTTGACCTATGTGTCATTGAAAAGTATATTATTATTATTATTATTATTATTATTATTTTTTTTTTTTTTGAGGCGGAGTCTCGCTCTGTCGCCCAGGCTGGAGTGCAGTGGCGCGATCTCGGCTCACTGCAAGCTCCGCCTCCCGGGTTCCCGCCATTCTCCTGCCCCAGCCTCCCGAGTAGCTGGGACTACAGGCGCCGCTACCACGCCCGGCTAATTTTTTTGTATTTTTAGTGGAGACGGGGTTTCATTGTGTTAGCCAGGATGGTCTCGATCTCCTGACCTCGTGATCCGCCGTCTCGGCCTCCCAAAGTGCTGGGATTACAGGCTTGAGCCACCGCGCCCGGCCTGAAAAGTATATTATTTAGTTTCCAAATATTTGAGGATTTCCCCAATGTCTTTCTGTTACTGATGTCTAGTTTAACTCCATTGTGGTCAGAAAACATACTTTGTTTGAACCATTTAAAATTTATTAAGACTTATTTTATGGCTCAGAACATATCTTATCTTGGTCAATGTGTGTACTTAAAAAATATATATATTCTGCTCCTGGTGGTGGAATGGTCTGTAAACATCAATTAGGTGAAGTTAGCTGATTGTGTTTTTCAGGTCTCCTATATCCTTAATGGTCTTCTGCCTATTTGTTCTATTAATTATTGAGAGAAGGGTGTTGAAGTCTCTAACTACAATTGGGGATTTATTTTTTTCTTATAGTTTGATCAGTTTTTGCTTCATATAATTTTAAGTTCTGTTATTAGTCACATAAATATTAAGGCTTATTACATTCTCTTGAATAATTGACCCCTTTATCATTATGAAATTGTGCTCTTACCCTTGATAATAGTTTTTACTCTGCAACCTACTTTGTCTGATATTAATGCAACCACTTCAGCTTTCTTTTGATTAGTGGCAACTTGGCATATCTTTATCCATACATTTAGATTTAACCTATTAGTGTCTAGATTAAAGAGCATTTCTTGGATGCAGCATATACTTGAATCTTACTTTTTAAAATTCAGGTGTTTTAACCATTTATTTTTAATGTGATTATTGATAGGCTTAGCTTTAAGTCTACCTTCTTACTATGTATCTCTCTTTATCCCCTCTCTGTTTTGTTCCTTTTTCCTTTTTCTGCCTTCTTTTGGATTATGTTTCATTTATTATCTCCTTATTGGCTTACTATTTATTTATTTATTATTATTATTATCATTATTATTATTATTATTGTTTTTGAGATAGAGTCTTGCTCTGTCACCCAGGCTGGAGTGCAATGGCACAATCTCAGCTCACTGCAACCTCTGCCTCCCAGGTTCAAGCTCCACCATGCCCGGCTAAATTTTGTATTTTTAGTAGAGACGACGGTTCATCATGTTGGCCAGGCTGGTCTCGAACCCATGACCTCAGGTGATTCACCAGCTTTGGCCTCCCAACTTGCTGGGATTACAGGTGTGAGACACTGCGCCTGGCCTGAGTGGTTGCTTTTTAGGAGATATAGGGCCAGGCGTGGTGGCCCATGCCTGTAATCCCAGCACTTTGGGAGGCCAAGGCAGGTGGATCACTTGAGCTCAGGAGTTCAAGACCAGCCTGGCCAACATGGCGAAACCCCATCTCTACTACAAATACAAAAATTAGCTGGGCATGGTGGCACACACCGGTAATCCCAGCTATTCGGGAGGCTGAGGCAGGAGAATCGCTTGAACCCAGGAGGCAGAAGTTGTAGTAAGCAGAGATCGCGCCACTGCACTCCAGTCTGGATGACAGAGCGAGATTCCGTCTCCAAAAAACAAAACAAAACAAAACAAAAGAGATGTAGTACAGGAAGTCTTCTCTTTGTTTGGTAATGCTAAACTGTAAAAATGACCATGCAAGCTGAACTGTGCAAAGAGATATTAATAATTAATGAAAAAGTTACAATTGTTCAGTGACCCTGAAATTTTTTGTCAAAATATTAAAAACTTGCCTATCATTTATAAATGTATAGGGAAATGAAAAAACTATAATATATGAATATTTATTTAGTATACTATAATTTAAAACTTTAGTATACTGTAATTTTAAACACAATATTAGAAATATTGAGAATTAAAGTGTTTTGTTTCTTTGTTTTAAAAAATATCAAAATGACATCCTCTTCCAGGAATATGGAATAGACACACTTGTCTTTCTTCCTCTCTCTAGGTACAAGTAAAAATTCTATACATTATATATAAAACAAACATAAGAAGACTCTGAAAGTTGAAGAGAAGACAGGCAAGATCTTTTGGCTAGAGATCTTGAGACACAAAGAACACAGTGTTGAGTTCCCTGGGTTTTCTTTTTGCCTCATATATCCTAGACATGGTGATGAAGAAACTGGCAACCCGGAAATGCCAATAGGAACAGATAAAAAAGAGCCCCAGTAAAAACTTGTGCTCTCTAGTCAAAGTACCAGGAAAGGGATAGCCTAAGAAAAAAGAAAACATTTTGCAATAACTACTGTACTCCAGCCAAACACCACAGAAAAAAACTGCGGTCCCACCCCCAGCCGCATAAACAAATGCCAGGTGGGGAGCTTAGAATTCCACGCTAACAAGGCAGTAAAGAGGTGCTGCAACAACCCCACCAGGGAAGTGTCAAAGAATGCTAAGTCGGGAGCCAGGACTGTCATCTCTGTTGACCCATAGTAAGCTTTCCCCCAAGGATCTCAACGGAGATCACATGGAGAGCTTAGACTTGCCACTTGTAGCAGTAGTGAGGTGCTCCTTCCCTTCCCTGTTGGGATGGTGTCAGAGGTAATACTAGCTCCATAAAATAAATTGGGAAGGGTTCCCTCCTTTTCTGTTTTCTGAATGAAATTATGCGTAATTGGAATTAAATCATTAATCATTTGGTAGAATTCTCCAGTGAAACGATCTGGGCCTGGAGTTTCTTTGGTGGGGGGAAATTTTTAAATTACAAATTTGTACAGAAAATCCTAAATAACTAACAGAAAAATAAAAACCTCTTAGAATGAGTAAACCAGTACAGCAAGGTTGCAGGATACAAGATCAATATACAAAAAATCACTTGTATTTCTATACACTAGCAATGAACATCCCAAAAATGAAATTAAGAAAACAATCTCATTTACACTAGAAATTAAGAAAACATTCCCATTTACAATTCTTAGAATAGAATACTAAGGAATACATTTAACAAGCAACAAAAACAGGTTGGAGGACTCATACTTTCTGATTTCAAAAATTACTATAAAGCTATGGTAATTAAGACTTTGTGTTACTGGCATAAGGATAGACATATAGGTCAACCAAACAACATAGAGAGTCCAGAAATAAACTCATACCTCTACGGCCCGTTGATTTTTGACAAGGGTGCCAAGACAATTCAAAAGGGAAAGAACAATCTTTACAACAAATGGTTCTGGGACAACTGAACGTTCACATGCAAAATAATAAAATCAGACTCTTTCCTCACAACATAAAAAAATTAACTCAGGGGTAGGGCCAGCTCCTAGGCCAGCAGCATGCAAATTGGCTTGTCAGCCAGCTACCATGGGTGGTGGCCTGGCAAAGGAAGGGGCTGAGCTCAGTTCCCCTAAAATTATAAAAGGAAACTCAAGAAACACAATGAGGCTAGTGATTTCAGTGATATAGCAAATTGAGCAATATGGAGAGAATTGGTGAACACTAGATGTCAGAGGGTCATTAGCCAAAAAAAGAAGACACAAAATAGAAAAGAAGAGAAGGTTGAAGAGAGAAACCACAGTGAGAACAAACCATAAAAGAAAACTTGATGGCCCTGGTGAAAACATCAATGAAGACGAGGCTCAGTCAATAATTAAGGAAAGAGAACTAATAAGCACAAGTGGGTACCACTCCACTTTGATGATGTAGGACCACATAATCAATAAAGACCAGTATCCTAAACATCTCACAGGATTCCGAAACCCGAAGCAAATAAATTACACATAACAATAGGCAAAATGTTATACAAAATTGAAGGCAAGAGAGACAAAAATAGATGATTAATATAAATTTTCCAGTATAAATGAGGGTGGCAAGTTCCTTTAGAGACTTGGGACGAGGCCAGGCCAAAGACAGAGATGAGAATGAAAATGAGGCAGAGGAAATCCTCAAATGAGGATTATTTCATTATTCATATAGTTATCAAGAACGTGGTAAAAAAGTTGATCAACCATTTCAAGCAGAACTTAATATCAGGATTATATATTACTATGATGATACTACAGGCATACATACAGGTATATCCTGTAAAAGAAATATTGCATCAAGAGTATATTAAGCACCAAATTAAAAAGTTACTTTGGTAAAAAAAAAATTCAGAGTGGAAATATCTTAGAAAAAAGATGTATGAACGTGGCTTCTTGCCTATTTCCCTGACAGCTGGTTTCCACCACATTCAGACTCACTATAAAGCTTAATCTTATTTTAGAGACATTAAGCAATAGCACAGAAATGGAAATTGTGAATGAGAGCATGAGAAAAAAGATAGAACAAGATAAATAGCCCTTTCCTGATTGTCTTCTATCAAGTATGCCACAGACTTCTTTCAACTGATCAATTGTTCAGAATTCATACTAGGCCAAGCCTTTGGCTAACATACAGAGAGTCTGTCCTATATTCTCCAAGAATTGGAAGTCCACTGAGTCCAAAGAAAATACTGAAACAAGTAATCTTCAAGAAATATCTAGAAGTTTGTCTACCAATTTACCCCATTTAGACTCAGAGCCTTGGTGTCTTAGTCCATTTGGGCTGCTATAATAACACACCATAGAATGGGTGGCTTATAAACAACATAAACTATTTCTCACAGTTTTGGAGGCCAGGAAGTCCAAGATCAAGGCACCTGCAGATTTGATGTCTGGTGAGGGCCTGCTTCGTATATGGCATCTTCTCATTTTGCCTTCATATGGTGGAAAGGGTGAGGGGTCATTCTTGGAACTCATTTATAAACACACTAATCCCATTCATGAGAGCTCTACCCTCATGACCTAATCACCTCCTAAAAGCCCCATCTCTTAATACCATCACCCTAGACGTTAGGATTTTAACACGAGTTTGAGAAGGGCACAAACATTCAGGCTACAGTAGTTGTATAGAAGTAAAAAAGAATCGGCTGGGTGCAGTGGCTCATGCCTATAATTCCAGCACTTTGGGAGGCCAAGGTGGGTGGATCACCTGAGGTCGGGAGTTCGAGACCAGCCTGACCAACATGGAGAACCCCTGTCTCTACTAAAAATGCAAAATTAGCTGGGCGTGGTGGCGCAAGCTTGTAACCCCAGCTACTCAGGAGGCTGAGGCAAGAGAAATGCTTGAACCTGGGAGGCAGAGGTTGTGGTGAGCCAAGGCCACGCCATTGCACTCCAGCCTGGGTAACAAGAGCGAAACTCCATCGCAAAAAAATAAATAAATAAATAAAAGAAGTAAGGAAGAATCATCAACCACCCCCAGTGAAATAGAAAGAATCAATGCCTGTATCTGATGAGACAAGTCAACTACATCCTGTAAGGTAATAAGAATGAGAAGAACTTGATATTTTATTCGATGAAGAATTGAAATATAGAAGAATGAAAAACACATTTACTGATTTGTCTAATAATGATTCAGATTAGAAAATTTATGATCAAGTTTCAGAAAAGATTTTTATTCTAATCCATACTCTGCCTTACATGAGAAAACATCCTAGAGGGTATCAAACAACAATAACGTGTCTTGGGCAAGAATTTTAATCTTAACTTGCTAAAGTTATCAATAATATCATTATTATGTATTAATATGTCACATATCCATATAGCATATATCAATGATACTGTTATGAACACTGCACTTCAACCTGGGGGCTCTGTCTCAAAAAAAAAGTCAGTTCACCTATAGTATAAGAGGACAATTAGGGGTATAAAGGCAGCAGTTAGATCATACAAGGTTTTATAGGCAATGTTAAGTAGTTTGAAATTTGAAGTTCAAATGCAGTACCTTGAAGGGTTTTACCAAGGCAAAATGACACATTCGAATTTTCATTTTTAAAAGAGCACTTTGGTTGCTAGAGGGAGAAGGGATTGATTGAGGAGAAGAGTGGGCAGAAAGCATCCAATGAGGAAGCTATTGAAGTGATATAAGAGATAGATATTGGTAGCATAAAGTTCAGTGGTGGCAGAAGAAGTGTAGAAATGAAAAGACCTAGATCTGATCCCCGAGGAATAGTCATTTAAGCATTGTATAGGAAAAGGAGGCTCTGTGGAAGCCAAAACTTGGTTCTGAGAGAAAGGGAATAATCATTTGTCAGAAACTGTGGAGAGGTTGAATTAGGTAGGAATGAAAAGTATGTCAAATTGATATGGCAGCTTGGTGATCTTTCCTGACCCCTGTGAAAGGAATTTTAGTGGGTCCGAAAGCTAAGTTGAAGTGGACCATAGAGGGATTATAGACTTTCTGTTTCTGGCATGTGATCACTGCTGAAAACAACAAAAAAATACAGTCATGCACCACATAATGACATTTTGGTCAATGATGGACAGCATATACAACAGTGGTCCCATAAGATTATAATGGAGCTGGAAAATCCCTATTGCCTTGTGCCATCTTGATGATCCTGACCCTGTGTAGGTCTAGGCTAATGTGTATGTTAATGTCTTAGTTTGCAACAAAAAAAGTCTAAAAAGTAAAAAAGAAAAAGAAAAAAATTCAAAAATAGAAAATAGCTTATAAGATGGGATATAAAATATACAGCTTGTACAGCAGTATAATGTGTGTTTTATGCTGTGTTATTAGAAAACAGCCAAAAAGTTTTAAAAATTAAGTTTATAAATTTAAAAAGTCACAGTAAGCTAAGGTTAATTTATTATTGATGATAAAACAACTATTTAAAAATAAATTTAGTGTAGCCTAAGTGTACAGTGTTTGAAAAGTCTCCAGGAGTGTACAGTAATGTCCTAGGCCTTCATATTTACTCACCTCTCACTCACTGACTCACCCAGTGAGTCCTGCAAGCTCCATGCATGGTAAGTGTCCTGTACAGATGTACCATTTAAAAAATTATTTTATACTTGTACTGTACCTTTTCTATGTTTAGGTATGTTTAGATATACAAATACTTACCATTGTGTTATAATTACCTGTAGTATACAGTACAGCAACATGCTGTACAGATTTGTAGCCTAGAAGCCATAGGCTGTACCATATAGCCTAGATGTGTAAGAGGCTATACCATCTAGGTTTCTGGAAGTGCACTCTATGATGCTTGCACAGTGATGAAATTGCCTAACAATACATTTCTGAGAACATATCTTAGTTACTAAGTGATGCATGACTATATCACTTAATTAATGGATAAGAAAACATCTTAAAAATCTCAAAGATGGGTAAGGAATTATCAGGATAAATCTAGAGACTGTGAGAACATAGAGAATTGAAGTACTTCAGTTTTGTACTGAAGAAAACTGCAGAATTTGAAGATGTTGAGAATTTCAGCTTTGCAAAAGCCACTCAAAATTTAAGGGTAAAAGACACAAGCTTGGGGTCCAACTAAAGGTGGAGAGTCTAACAAGAGTCCTTTTTCTATTAAATTGGTACCCAGGAGGATACATCCTCAGTAAAGGAAAACTTAAGTTGCTTTCTTATCCACTACCCCGACCCCAAAAGACTACAAATAATACTTCCTTGGTGGTGCTGAGCAGGAGAGGGAGGGAAAAAATAACCTAGAAGTTGTAATCATTCGGCTCCAATTCACAGTCCCTAGGTGAATTGAGAAACCTCTAGTCATAAGTTTAAAGCGACCCTGGCCTGTTAGTTTTCCAAGACACCTAACAAAAGCAAATATAAATTTTCTGTGAGGGAATTCACCTTTGTCCTAGACTTCAAAGAATTTACTCAAATTATTTTATAAAGAAATTAAGCAGCTCACAACAAAGTTAATCAAACAAAGAAATAAATTACCCCCAAATGAGAATCAACAAGAGTATCAGGGAGCAGAACTATACCCTGAAATAATTTAGATACTAGAATTATTAAACACAGAATATGAAGAACTACACTTTCTGATTATTTTTTGAGATGGGATCTCACTGTACCGCCCAGGCTAGAGTGCAGTACTGTGATCTCAGCTCACTGCAACCTCAACCTCCTGGGCCCAAGTTGTTCTCCCACCTCAGCCTCTGGAGTAGCCAAAACTACAGGTGTGTGCCATCGTACCCAGCTAATTTTTGTGTTTTTTTCTACAGATGGGTTTTTGTCATGTTGCCCAGGCTGGTCTCAAACTCCTGGCCTCAAGCGATCTGCCTCCCTTGGTCTCCCAAAGTGTTGGGATGAACCACTATGCCTGTCTGCTTGCTGAATTTAAAGAAATAAAAATATATGCAGGAAAAAAAAACTGAAGAATAATCACATGTGAAAAATTACCCCATTGAAGTTCTGGAAGTGAAAATAAAAACCATGGTGGGAATTAATAACTCAATAAACTAAAGAAATTAGCAGCAACTTAGATACAATTAATTAATGAATGAAAGACAGTTCAGAAAAAAATTATTTCAGAAATCAGCACAGAGAGGCAAAGGCAATATATGAATGAGGGTACAAAATTACTTTCTGGACAAACTTTGCCAGTGTTTGGTAAGTTTCCATTCAAGTTGTATCTAATAGATGTTAATGAAGTTGTTTATGGGAAAAAAAAAAGAATAAAATAAAGCAAATACCAGGCAGGGTGGCTCACACTTGTAATCCCAGCACTTTGGGAGGCCGAGGCAGGTGGATAACCTGAGGTCAGGAGGTTGAGACCAGCCTGACCAACATGACAAAACTCCATCTCTACTAAAATTACAAAAATTAGCCAGGGGTCATGGCAGGTGCCTGTAATCCCAGCTACTCAGGAGACTGAGGCAGGAGAATCACTTGAACCCGGGAGGCGGAGGTTGCAGTGAACTGAGATCATGCCATTGCACTCCAGCTTGGGTGACAGAATGAGACTCTGTCTCAAAAGCAAAAACAAAACAAAAACACAAAAAAAAAAGAAAGAAAGAAAGAAAGAAAGAAAGAAAGAAAGAAAGAAAGAAAGAAAGAAAGAAAGAAAGAAAGAAAGAGGAAAGAAAAGAAAAGGAAAAGAAAAGAAAAGTGACAGACTGGATTAAGAAAATGTGGCACATATACACCATGGAATACTATGCAGCCATAAAAAAGGATGAGCTTGTGTCCTTTGTAGGGACATGGATGCAGCTGGAAACCATAATTCTCAGCAAACTATCACAAGAACAGAAAACCAAACACTGCATGTTCTCACTCATAGGTGGGAACTGAACAATGAGATCACTTGGACTCGGGAAGGGGAACATCACACACCGGGGCCTATCACGGGGAGAGGGGAGGGGGGAGGGATTGCATTGGGAGTTATACCTGATGTAAATGACGAGTTGATGGGTGCTGACGAGTTGATGGGTGCAGCACGCCAACATGGCACAGGTATACATATGTAACAAACCTGCACATTATCCACATGTACCCTAGAACTTAAAATATAATTAAAAAAAAAAGAAAAGACAAGCAAACAAGAAAGAAACGCCAGGCATGGTGGCTCATGCCTGTAATCCCAGCACTTTGGGAGGCTGAGGCGGGCAGATCACCTGAGGTTGGGAGTTCAAGACCAGCCTGACCAACATGGAGAAACTCTGTCTCTACTAAAAATACAAAAAAGATTAGCTGGGCATGGTGGCCCATGCTTGTAATCCCAGCTACTCAGGAGGCTGAGGCAGGAGAATTGCTTGAACCCAGGAGGCGGAGGTTGCAGTGAGTGGAGGTTTCACCATTGCACTCCAGCCTGGGCAACAAGAGCAAAACTCCATCTCAAAACAAAAACAAAAACAAAACAAAAAAAAAAAAAAAAAAAAGAAAGAAACTTGGAATTTAGTGTGATGGAGTCAGAAAGTCAAAATATACATTTAATCAGAGTTCTAGAAAGAAAGGACTGGAAGAACAGGGCAGAATCAATACTTTAAGAATTAGTATCTAAGAGCTTTTCAGAACTAAGGAGGGACACTAGAGTAAAGCAGCCAGGGGGTGGGGGGAACATATTACTTTCAAAGAAAGGATAGACACTAGATAGCCAATTGACAGCTGACTCTCAACAGCAACAGTGGAACCCAATAGACAATTGAATGATCACTTTAGTGTGCCAAGGTGAAAATACCTATCAACACCTAACTGTATGCCTTCTAAAATAATCCTTCAAATAAGGTGATGAAATACAATGGGAGATATTGCCAGCAGTAGAGCCTCATTAAAGGAAATTCCAAAGGTAGAATAAAAGTTATTGCAGATACTAAGGATGCAGACAGGGAAGCAGAGCAAAGCAAGAGAAAAATATGTGGATAAATCTAAATGAATACTAACTGTATAAAAAATTAACTATATTTTACAGGGTTAAAGTATATACATATATAGAATTAAAATATGTGATTAACATAAACTGACAGGGAGTTTAGTATTAAATCTAGTATTTAATGGTCCTTCTGTTTTCTGGGAAAAGAATATTAAATTTTGATAAGTTTGCATATTGCAGTTTCTAGGACAACCATCAAAAATTAGAATTAGCTGGCATAACCTTGAAATTAGGAGACAGAAAAACTGTGGAATAAGAAAAGGCAAGAAAGAAGGGGAAAAACATGAAAAAAGAGGGAATGATAGCACAAAAATAAGGTGGTTGATATAACCAATATTTAAGTAGCTAAAATAAAGATTTTCAGATTGGACCTACGAAAAATACAATCAGTTATTTACTGAGACACATAAAAAGCATAAGGAAGCAAAATGATTGAAAGAAAAAGAATAGAAAAATATACACCACAAAATATAACCAAACCCAACTTGATCCACAGATTCAAGGCAATTCCCATCAAAATCTCAAATTTTTTTTCCAGAAATTGATAAGCTGATCCTAAGATTCATATGGAAATTCAAGGGAATCAAAAGAGTAAAAAAATCCTGAAAAAGAAGAACAAAGTTGAAGGACTTACACACCAAACTGACTACAGAGTTATAGTAATAGTGTCCTATGGTACTGACACAAAGATAGACATATAGATGAATGGAATAGAATTGAGAATCCAAAAATAAACCTTCAAACTTATAGTCAATTGATTTTTGACAAGGGTGGCAAGACAATTCAATGTGGAAAGAATAGCTTTGGTTAGGCACAGTGGCTCATGCCTTCAATCCTAGCACTTTCCAAGACTTAGGTAGGAGGACTACTTGAGCCCAGAAGTTTGAGACCAGCCTGAGCAATATAGGGAGACACCCTCTCCACAAAAAAAATAAATAAATAAAAATAAAAAATAAAAAAATAAAAATTAGCCAGACACTGTGGCATGTGCCTGTGGTCCCAGCTACTCAGGAGGCCAAGGTAGGAGGACTGTCTGAGCCTGGAAGGTCAAGGCTGCTATGAACCATGATTGTGCCACTGCACTCCAGTCTGGGTGACAGAGCGAGACCCTGTTACCAAAAAACAAAAACAAAAACCTTTTCGACAAATTGTGCTGGGACACTGCAGGTGGATACCTGCAAAAGGACTGGACCCCTACCTCACATCACATGCAAAAATTAACTTAAAATGGATGTTAGATTTAAATTTAAGAGCCTATAACTATAAAACTCTTAGAAGGAAACGTAGGTGTAAACCTATGTAAACATAGATTATCAATCATTTCTTAGATGACACCAAACACTTAAGCAATGGAAAAAAAATCGTATTATCAAAATTTAAAACTTTTGTGCTTCAAAGGATACCATAATGAAAGTAAAAGACAACCCGCAGAATGGGAGAAAATATCTGTGATAATACTGTATATTTAATATATAAAGAACTCTTACAATAGTAATAAGAAAGTAAATCCATTTAAAAATAGCCAAAGGATCTGAATGGACGTTTCTCAAAAGAAAACATACATATGATCAACAAGTACATGAAAAGATGCTCAACATCATTAGCTACAAGGGAAATATAATCCAAAACAATGAGATACCTCCTCACTCCAACTAAGATAGCTATAATCAAAAGACAGATAAAGACAGGTGATAGTGAGGATATAGAAAAACTGAAACCCTAAAACATTGGTGGTGGGAATATAAAATGGTTTAGCTTCTTTGGAAAACAATCTAGTAATTCCTCAAAAGGTTAAACATAGCATTACCATATGAGCAGCATTTCCACTTCAAGGTGAAATGAAACCTTATGTCCACACAAAAATTTGCATATGAGTGTTTATAGAGCATTATAAAATGCAAATAATTCAAATATCTATCCACTGATGAATGCATAGATAAAATGTGATATATTGATACAATGAAATATTCAGCAATAAAAAGAAATGAATTACTGATACATGCTAAAACATGAATGAACCTTGAAAACATGCTAAGTGAACAAAGACATATGCTAATAAGTGAAAGAAGCCAGTCACAAAGGACCACATATTGTAGAATTCCATTTATATGTAATGCCTAGAATAAGCAAATTATAAAAATAGAAAGCAGATTAATGATTGCCTAGGACTTGGGAGCGGTTGGAAACAAATAGGGAGAGACTACTAATGGGTACCGGATTTCTTCTTAGGGTGATAAAAGTATTCTAAAAGTGATTGCAGTGGTGATCGCATACCTATGACTATACTAAAAACCATTTGCTATGGTTTGAATAGGTTCTCCAAATTTCATTTGTTAAAAACTTAACCCCCAATGTGGCAGTTTTGAAAGGTGGGGCTTTTAAGACGTGATCGGATCACGGTTTAACGGGTAACAGTATTAACAGTCTCTCATAGGAACGGAACTGGTGGCTTTTTAAGAGAAAAAGAGACCTGAACAAGCATTTGAGCATGCTTGGCCCCCTCATCATGTGACTCCCTGCACTGCCTTGGGACTCTGCTAAGTCCCCACCAGCAAGAAGTCTCTTAGTAGATGGTGGCCCTATGACCTTGAACTTGTCAGCCTCCATAACTGTAAAAAATAAAATTCTTTCCTTATAAGTTACCCAGTTTTAGATACTGTGTTATAAGCAGCAAAAAATGGACTAAAACACCATTGAATTCTACACTCGAAGTGCATGAATTATATTGTATATGAATTATACCACAATAAAGGTGTTAATTTTTTTAAAGCCTGCCTTCCAAATTTAAAAAAATGACAATGAAAAATTAACTTAAAAGAGATTAAAGACCAAAATGTAAGAGCTAGAACTATAAAACTCTCAGAAGAAATTATAGATGTAAATCTTATGACCTTGGATTAAGCTACAGTTTCTTAGATCTAATACCTAAAGCACAAGCAGAAGCAGGACATCATAAAAATTAAAAACTTTTGCGCTCCCAAGAATACTATCAAAAAAGTGAAAAGACAATTTACAGAATAGGAGAAAATACTTGCAAATAATGGATCTGACAAGAGTCTAGTATCTGGAATATATTAATAACTCTTACAACTCAAGAATAACTCAAATAAGGAAATGAGCAAATAATTTTTTTAAGAAAGCAAGTTTATTAAGAAAGTAAAGAAATAAAAGAATGCCTACTCCATAGACAGAGCAGCTTCAAGGTCTGCTGGTTGCCCATTTTTATGGTTATTTCTTAATTATATGCTAAACAAGGCGTGGATTATTCATGCCTTCCCTTTTTAGATTATATAGGGTAACTCTCTGACACTGACATAGCATTTGTAAACTGTCATGGCACCGGTGGGAGTGTAGCAGTGAGGATGACCAGAGATCACTCTCACCGCCATCTTGATTTTAGTGGATTTTAGCTGGCTTCTTTACTGTGGCCTCTTTTATTAGCAAGGTCTTTATGATCTGTATCTTGTGCCAACCTCCTGTCTCATCCTGTTACTTAGAATGCCTTAACCATCTAGGAATGCAGTCCAGTAGGTCTCAGCTTCATTTTACCCACCCCCTATTCAAGATGGGGTTGCTCTGGTTCAAACACCTCTGACATTTCTCCCCTTCCTTTTATAAGAGAATGCTTAATCCTAAGAGTTGTAGAGAATGAAGATTCATCTACTGTAATTTCTTCAGGCTGAATAGGGGTGACGATATTCCTGCCTAACTATTAGGGTCTCTTGTATGCAGGTAGAGAGGAGCTCAGTCAGAAAGCACCAGTATGGTGAGGGCCGTTCATAACTCCAAGTTCTAACAAAAAAAAAATTATCTGGAAGATTAATAAGTGCTCAGTTTAAGAAAATATTCAGTGAGCTTATTGTGCGTTCCTACACAAAGAGTACAACAACAATATATTCCACAAGAGTAAAGCAAGATAAGTAAAATGATCCCAAGTAAGCTAAATAAGAAGGCTTTCCATGAATTGGGCAACTGTTGGAACCAAACAGATATGGAGTTGCTAGCCAATTCCAATATGTGCCCAGAATTAGAATATTGATCCAGATTTTTGCATTACCCAACCCTTTTGTTTCTTCTGAGGTGCAGCCAGAGATCACTGGTTGGTTCACAAGAATAAGCAGGGGTAGTGTAAATTGCAGGGATAACCTCAAAAACAACGGATGAGACTAGAATCGAGTAACAAGTGTACCATAGTTCTTGAAAAATAATTTCTCTCTGCAGTTTCCCATTTTTACTAAAGACAAATCATGGTAAGACCGATTTGCTTTATTTTACTTGGTCTGATTATTTGTGTAAAGTGCAGCAAGAATAATTATTTTTTACATCAGCTCTTTTTAAATTGGCTTTGATGGAACTCTGTTCCATAGAAGGAATCTCAGATAAGACTTTTAAAAAGCTGGGCCCAGCCATCAATTTGTACCCTCAAATACCTATGAGTTGGGAAAATTTCTCTCCTCTTGTGATCCCAAGATAACCTGGGACTTCTGGGCATGTCAGAAAGTGACATTCTTTACTTACCATAGGTCAGGAGCTGTGCACAGGGACTGTGTAGACAAGGTATGAGGCCAGTTTTCCCAAGGCACTGTTATTAGTGTTACAAGTCAAGTTTGATTCCTTAAAGAAAAGTACACCATTCCAGTCAAAGCCTTGGTAAGATAACCAGTTTCTCCAATTGTGCCCTGTTGCAAAAGAAAACAGATTTTGTTTTTTTGAGATGGAATCTCACTCTGTCACCCAGGCTGGAGTGCAGTGGCATGATCTTGGCTCACTGCAACCTCTGCCTCTCGGGTTCAAGCGATTCTCCTGCCTCAGCCTCCCGAGTAGCTGGGACTACAGGTGCCTGCCACCACATCTGGCTAATTTTTGTATTTTCAGTACAGATGGGGTTTCATCATATTGACCAGGCTGGTCTCAAACTCCTGACCTTGTGATCCACCTGCCTCAGCCTCCCAAAGTGCTGGGATTACAGGCATGAGCCACCACGCCTGGCAAAAACAGATTCTTATTGCCCTCATGTAAATAATTATGTTGCCATAAGTTAAGAATACTCACAAGTAGTTCCCAAATTCTGGAGAAATCAGGTAGAGAGAAACAAATATGCTCCAAATTTTGTTCACAGGAGTATCCCTTACTCAGTTGTTAAAAGCTGTATATAGCTCAAAAGAAAAGTCTTCTTGACTCTGAATAACAAAACGATCAGAAACATTTTAAGTAAAATCAAAAAAATTACTTCATACTTCCACTAGTTTAGTCCATGCAGTTAACTCCTGTTCTGCTTGATATTCATGAACATTCCAGCTCTCCAAGGGAGTCCTGAAAGTTTTTTCCTCTATTCAAATATCACAATTTCCAAAGTTATCAGAAACCTTTATTTAAGAACACTGTTAGAGTTCTATAGTTAATTATAAATCACCTTTTAAAGGGAATCAAAACAAGATAGCAATTGTCTGTGAATGACAAAAAGTCTTAGGACAACCACTACTAAAGCCACAATTGACAAAGAATTTTGGTTACTTCTGTGGCATACAACAATTTGACATAACCATGGTAATTATTAATAACACACACACTAAGTCATATTAGAATTATAGGAGTTTTCCAGCTGGGTGTGGTGGCTCACACCTATAATCTCAGTACTTTGGGAAGTCGAGGTGGGTGGATCACGTGAGGTCAGGAATTCGAGACCAGCCTGGCCAGCATGGTGAAACACTGTCTCTACTAAAACTACAAAAATTAGCTGGGTGTGGTGGCAGGTGCCTGTAATCCCAGCTACTCAGGAAGCTGAGGCAGGAGAATCGCTTGAACCTGGGAGGCAGAGGTTGCAGTGAGCCAAGATTGTGCCATTGCACTGCAGCCTAGGCAACAGAGTGAGACTCTGTATTGGAAAAAAAAAAGAATTATAGGAGTTTTCCATAATTTTGGAACACATATGAGTAACATATTTATAAAAATAGAGCCCAAAGAAAGCCAAATACCATTTTATATTTGACAATGCTTCCTGTATGGTTTTTTTTATTAGTAAAAATGATTTAATGTTGAGTGACAATGCTAGTTTACAAGCAATTCTATATATCATTTTTAAGTAAAACAAGTACCTGGCCCATTACATTACATTACATTATATTACATTACCTTAATTTTATCGGTTCCTCTGCAGAAAAAAAAGGAAAAGAAAGAGGGAGGAAAGCATAGCATTATCTATCTGTAATTTTATATTTATTTTTTTTCTTTCTTTTTTTTTTTTTTTTTTTTTTTTTTTTTTGAGACAAAGTTTCCCTCTTGTTGCCCAGGCTGGAGTGCAATGGTGTGATCTCAGCTCACGGCAACCTCCGCCTCCTGGGTTCAAGTGATTCTCCTGCCTCAGCCTCCTGAGTAGCTGGGATTACTTTCTCACAGAAAGTAGCGCCCGCCACCACACCTGGCTAATTTTGTATTTTTAGTCGAGATGGGGTTTCTCCATGTTGGTCAGGCTGGTCTTGAACTCCTGACTTCAGGTGATCTGCCCGCCTTGGCCTCCCAAACTGCTGGGATTACAGGCGTG
This sequence comes from Macaca thibetana thibetana, assembly GCF_024542745.1. Taxonomy (NCBI): domain Eukaryota; kingdom Metazoa; phylum Chordata; class Mammalia; order Primates; family Cercopithecidae; genus Macaca; species Macaca thibetana. The sequence continues at coordinate 129,230,976 of NC_065598.1, forward strand.
AGCCACCCTGCTTCGCCTTATTTCTTTTTTTATATACTTTTTAAAATATACTTTAAGTTCTGAGATACATGTGCAGACCACCTATATGATTTTTATACCACATAAACCAAATATGTCATTTTGGACTTAAGGTGATATAATATGTAAAAGATTAATTAGGTCAGAAAAAGACAAATTTTACAATTTGATTTTGGAAACTTTGTCAAATATCAAAGGTTTAAAACACTGGATGTCACAAAATAGAATCCCAGGTCACACTATAAGTCATTCATTTAGCCAAAATGACAACTCAAAAATTTTAAAAAGGCAAAAACCTTCACTCATTAATAGAGGGAAAACTTAGCTTTTCAAACAATCCGTCTCTTTTTTCCTTTGTTTTTCCTACAATGTGTTTGAAAGGGCAGACAAAAAAAAAAATTTTTTTTTTTTTTTTGAGACAGAGTTTCGCTCTTGTTGCCCAGGCTGGAGTGGAATGGCACAGTCTCAGCTCACTGCAACCTTTGCCTCCTGGGTTCCTGCGATTCTCCTGCCTCAGCTTCCCAACTAGCTGAGATTACAGGCACGTGCCACCACCCCCAGCTAATTTTTGTATTTTTTGTAGACATGGGGTTTCACCATGTTGGCCTGGCTGGTCTCAAACTCCTGACCTCAGGTGATCCACCTGCCTCAGCCTTCCAAAGTGCTAGAATGACAGGCGTGAACCATCGCACCCAGCCAAAATCTTTTTTCTTTTTTTTAATATAACATGAAAATATTGTTCAAGGGAGAAAGACAAATTTCACCCTTTGCATTAGTGTACTATCACTGTTAAACTGAATTCTTAATAAAACCTTATGGACATATTTACCTAATTTTAATGTTTGACCATAAGGTAAGATTTTCATAAAACTTTTATAACCCTTTACAAAAATGTTTGTGAAAGGGCGGATTAGTGCTCTAAGGAAACCTGTTGTGCTTTATTCCAATGTTCAATTTACAGAAAAACTGAGTAATACCCCTTTAACTTTGGCCAATATGTTTTTACACAGAACCTCTTTTACAATTAATTTTTCACAAACCTTCCACAACTTGCTTAAACACTCAGCTTTATTCTGTCTAACTTAAAACAATCCTTTAACCTTTTAGTCTAGGCCAAAAAATCCACGTTTCCATGGTTTCTTATAATCTTTTACCAAAAACACATTTCACTTTCTTTACACGCCTCATATGTATCACTTTTTATTTCACAAAGATTACTTAGTTCACACGAACTAAAAGGCATTACACTTTTTACTTTTCTCACAAAATATTTGATTTAAGCACTTACTATTTTTAAACCAGTTAATCAAAGCTATTTCATATCACTTACACAATGCATGTAAATACACAGTCAGACAGAAGAAGATCCAGTAGTAGCAACATGTTTCATTTGCCAATGTTTAAGTTTCTCTTTTTAAAGTATGCAGTTTGTAGGGCCTAATAAGCAGGCACAGCTGGAAGGCAAAACAGATCTCCAGAAATTAAGGGTCCCATTTTTATACCAGATCCTGGATCCCCAAAAGAGAGAATTAATCCATCTCCCATAGGAGTCTTATCTCTCATTGTGGGGTGGGGACATTTCCATATTTCCTAGGTGGCCAAGAGTGTGCTTCTCTGATCCAAACGTGCAGAACTGAGTATCTCCCCATAACTACTATTAGCTGTCCCTCAAAGTATATTTCTTACCTGGTTATTACACAACAAAGTTCTCATAATGTGAAGTAATTTCTGATACCCCACCCCCAAAGTCAAAAACATCAGATAATTCAACACAAACCAGAACAGAGCCTTAGATTTTGACAGGGATTTATCCACTTTTAATTCCTGGAGTTTCATGAAGAAAATGGAGTTTTTTCCCAAAATGGAGTCTGTGGCACCTCCTCTGTTTTTCTCAAGGAGTCCCAGGCTGTTACAGCTTGAATAACCACTTTTAATTAAGTTGACTTTTAACCATAGCACTCTTTAAAAAAAAAAAAAAAAAAAAGTCCTTTTAAATCTTTTATTGCCCAACTAGTCAGTCCAAATGACCAATATTTCTGGCTTTTGAACTTTATGAAAAGTAACCTCACAGGTGCTCTGAGAAAAGAAATTCAAGACAGTTTGTGGAGGGGAAGAGAATAAAAACATGGCAAAGGTCACCCAAATAGCAATCAGAAAGGCTCATCCCCTAAGCTAGGGATTGAACCCTGAGACCAAGAGGAAGTACTGCCACGTGGTTACAAGGTCAAGCTCCCCAAGGACATAGAAGGAGACGAGAGGAGAACCTCATCCTGTTTCCACTCCACCCCGCTCCCCACCACCCAGGGACCTGCAGCAAAGTTTATAACTGACCAGTTTGCTGGGCTGTCTTGAACAGCAGGCTTATGGGGTCCTAGGCCTGTGTTCTATCATAAGGTACCACTCTTTCTTACAGAAAGATACAGAAAGACAAATTCATAGCACAAAGTACAACAGATTTGCTACAGCTTGAGACTAGCCTTACAAATCCTTTTTCAAATTAATCAAAACTTTACAGAGGAGATAAACAGTGATTTTTACCATTCATTCCACTGGTTCTGACAGAGAGAGAGAGAGAGGCCAGAAGTCTGACTGGTAAGAAATTCTTATCCTTTTGCTGTGATGCCAGGCTTCTGGGTTCCCTTTCCCTGAGTGGCCCTAGTGACCCAGCTGACTGCATCACCACGCCAAAACATAAAGGAAAATTATGTTTTTCCGTTCTGGCCAGAGCAAAATACATGTGACAAAACATAGACATTAGTCACTCTGCTTAGCACCCAATATCAAACCGGCAAGGCTCAAACTCGCCCCTAGTTAGGCTCTGTCATCGTCAATCCAACTTCGGACTAGGAGTTTCATCATGTGGTCTCTGGGCAAGATGGTCGCTCTAAGTAATAGAAAAAATAAGAAAGAAAAAGCAGAGAAAGGGAGAAGAGCCTTCCCTGCAGTGGGGTGCGGAAGGCAAGCAACTCACAGAGGCCAGAGAAAGACCCACCGATTGCAGCGACACTGAAAAGTTCAGGCAGCCACTTGTCAGTCGTGAAGGGATCTTTTCCAGCAGTCCCATCAGCTCTCAAGTTTCCCCTTTTGTGGAGGAAAAAGCCCCCCATGTCCCATGGTCCTGTACATGCCTAATTCTGCCACCCATAATCATCAGCAAAGAGTGCAAGGCAGATTAACCCAAAGAGGATAGCAGTTAACACCCCATAGTGCCAAACCCATTCTTAGCCGAGAGGAACTTTACCCAGAGGGGCCTCTAACCCCCTAAATCATAGGAAGGGCTCTAACCTTTCAAGTTAGGTCAATCATCCTTGCCTTTTATTAAGAGGGGCCTTTAACCCTCTCTGTCTTAGGAGAGACTCTTAACTCCCCTAAGTTGGGCCTCTAACCCAATCCCATCCTTTACCTGGGTATATCCACCCCACTTACCCAAAGTCAGCCAATTGGTGGGCGCAGATGATTTTTCTTTGGGTCGGGGGTCTCCTTAGTATCATCCCCTCCATGGTTCACCAGAAAGATGTTACCAGACCCCACCACTTACTGCAAGTTAGCCTTTGGGTGTGTGGGTGGGGGTTCTTCTCTATTGTCCCTCTGTGGTCACCAAAAAGATGTTACCCAAAAGGGGTCCTGATCCAGACCCCAAGAAAGGATTCTTGGATCTCGTAGAAGAAAGAATTCGAGGCGAATTCATAAGGCAAGTCTATTAAGAAAGTAAAGGAAGAAAAGAATGGCTACCCCATCGACAGAGCAGCCATGAGCAAATAATTTGAATTGATATAGCTCCAAAGAAGATATACAAATGGTCAATAAGCACATGAAAAGATGCTCATTATTATTAGTCATTAAGAAAATGTAAATCAAAACTATGAGATATCACACTCACTAAAATGGCTATTATTAAAACAAAAAACAGAAAACAAAAAAATACAGTCTGGGCTCAGGCCTGTAATCCCAGTACTTTGCAAGGACAAGGTGGGCCAATTGCTTGAGTCCAGGAGTTCGAGAACAGCCTGGGCAACATAGTGAAACCCCATCTACACACACACACACACACACACACACACACACACACAAATACAAAAAAAATGGCTGGGCGTGGTAGCATGCACCTGTGGTCCCACCTACTCAGGAGGCTGAGGTGGGAAGACAGCTTGAACCCAGGGAGGTTACAGTATGCTGAGATTGAGCTACTGCACTCCAGCCTGGGCAACAGAGCAAGACTGTGTCCCTCCCCCTCCCCTGCCAAAAAAAAAAACATGGAAAACAATAAGTGTTGGTGTAGATTTGGAGAAATTGGAACCCTCATGCATGGTTGGTGTGAATGTGAAATGGTTTAGTGCCTTTGGAAAACAGTTTGACAGTTCCTAAAAGTGAAAATGTAGAGTTACCATATAACCCAGCAATTCCCATCCTGGATATATACCCAAGAGAACTGAAAACGTATGTTCACACAAAAACTTGTACACAAATGTTTATAGCAGCATTACTCATAATAACCAAAAAGTGGAAACAACCCAAATGTTTGTCAGTTGATGGATGAATAAAGAAAATGTGATATAGCCATACAATGGAATTTTATTCAACCATAAAAAGGAATGAAGTATTGATACAGGCTACAACATGGATCAACCTTCAAAACATATTAAGTTAAAGCCACCAGACTAAGAGGCCACATATTTTATAATTGCATGTGTATATAATGTCCAGAATAGGCAAATGAGCTCATGAATAGGATGAACCAACATAGTAAAGGTGTCAATTGTTCCCAAGTTGACATATAGGTTGAGTGCAATTCCTACAGAAATTTAAGCAAAATATTTTGTAGGCATAAATAAGATTATTCTAAAATATAAGCAAAGGCAAAGGAAGTAGAATAATAAAACAATGTTGAAAAAAATCAACTGAGAGGTATCAGTCTATCTGATTTTAAGGCTTATATGGCTATAGTGATCAAGAATGTATGGTTTTGGAGAAGGGATATACAAATACATCAAGGGAAAAGAATACAAAACTCAGAAATACACCAACAAAAAGATATCCATCTCCTTGTTTTTATTGTTTTCGTTTGTTTGTTTTTGTTTTTGTTTTTGTTTTTGTTTTTGTTTTTGTCAGAGTCTTGCTCTGTCACCCAGGCTGGAGTGCAATGGCATAATCTTGGCTCACTGCAACCTCCACCTCTCAGGTTCAAGCGATTCTCAAGCCTCAGCCTCCTGAGTAGCTGGGATTACAGGTGTGCACCACCGTGCCTGGCTAATTTTTGTATGTTTATTAGAGATGGAGTTTCACCATATTGACCAGGCTGGTCTCGAACTCCTGACCTCGAGTGATTCACCTGCTTCGGCCTCCCAAAGTGCTGGGATTACAGGCATGAGTCACCATGCCCAGCAGATACCCATCTAATTTTTGACTAAAGAACAAAAGCAATTCAATGGAAGAAAGCCTTTACAAGAAATGGTGCTGCAGCAATCAGACATCCATAGGCAAAACAGCAAACCTTTTTTTCCAGCTTTATAAGATATAATTGACAAATAAAAATTGAGCCAGGCGTGGTGGCTCACGCCTGTAATCCCAACACTTTGGGAGGCTGAGGTGGGCAGATTGCCTGAGCTCAGGAGTTCGAGACCAGCCTGGGAAACATGGAGAAACCTCGTCTCTACTAAGAACACAAAAAATTAGCTGGGCGTGGTAGCCCGTGCCTGTAATCCCAGCTACTCAGGAGGCTGAAGCGCGAGAATCGCTTGAACCCAAGAGGTGGAGGATGCAGTGAGCCGAGTTTCCACCACTTCACTCCAGCCTGGGTGACAGAGTGAGACTGTCTCAAAAAAAAATTGTATCTGTTTATGGTATACAATGTGATGTTTTGATACATGTGTACATTGCAACACAATTACCAAAATCAAGTAAATTTTTCTACCCATCCTTTACTCGTCTACCGTTGCAGTGTGTGTGTGTTGAGAACATTTAAGATCTACTCTCAGCAAATTTCAAGCATACAATACAGTATTATTAACCATAGTCACCATGCTGTACAGTAGCTGCCCAGAGCTTATTCATCCTGCATAACTGAAACTTGTACTCTTTGACCAATATCTCCCCATCCCTTTCTCGAGCCCTTGGTAACCACCATTCTACTCTCTGCTTTTATGAGCTCAACTTTTTTAAATGCTACATGTAAATGAGACCATGCGTACTGTCTTTCTGTGCTTGGCTTATTTCACTTATAATGTCCTTCAGGTTCATCTATGTTGTTGTAAATGACAGGATTCCTTCTTTTTTTAAGGCCCTTCACTAGTCAGCCCATCCATAGATTCTGGGTGGGCTGTCTGGTGGGCTGTGGAGGCAGGCTTTTTGCTGGAGTCATCAGGCAGGCTGCCTCAGTGCCTGAGTCCACAGGGACTGGCCTGGTGCCTGAGTCTGCAGGGGTGAGCTTTAAATCTAAGCTCTGGGGGCAGACCTAGATCCTGTGTCTGCAGGGGCTGGCCTCAAGCCTGGGTTCATGGGGGCTGACCTGAAGCTGGGGAAGGCTTTGAGCCTGAGTCTCTGGAGACGGCCTGGTCCTGGGGCAGGCCTGGCCCCTCCCTGAGCCCACAGGGATAAGTTTGGACCTGAGTGCCAAAGAGGCTGGCCTCGTTCCTAGGTGCATGCAGAGAGGCCTGTTCATTGTTCTGCAGAGGCAAGTCTGGAGCCTGGATCCATGGAAGCAGGCCTGGACCCTGGAGCTGCTGGAGCTTGGGGTCATAGTAGGAAGCAGGGTAGTCTATAAGCTGGGGCTACAAAGGGCTGGCCAGGCACTGGGGCAGGCCTGGAGCCTAGGTTCTCAGGGGCCAACCTGGCACCAGGGCTCACTGGAGCAGGCCAGTCCTGGGGTCCACAGCAAAGTCAGATGCTCACTTCATTCTCCTTCCCTTTGTGGAGAGTATCTCTCTCCACACTGTACTGTCTGGGTTTGGGAGAGAGGTGACATGAATAATGTGAAACTGTCTGTCCTACTATCTTTGATGTGCCTTTTAAATTTTCTGTGCTACACTCAGGTGCTCTAATCTCTCACCTGGATTCCTTAGCTCTTATGAAGGTATATTTTGCCTGGGTAGTTGTTCAAATTGACATTTCTGTAAGGGGATGAACACCAAAGACTCTTACTCTACCACGGATGTGTTCAAAAACATGAACCTTGATGTAAGTCTTACATCTTTTATTAAAAAATTAACTAAGTCTGGGCGCGGTGTCTCACTCCTGTAATCCCAGCACTTTAAGAGGCCGAGGCGGGCAGACAACCTGAGGTCAGGAGTTCGAGACCAGCCTGAACAACATGGTGAAACCCCCTCTCTACTAAAAAATATATATATGTAAAAAATTAGCCGAGTGTGGTGGCACTCACCTGTAATCCTAGCTACTTGGGAGGCTGAAGCGGGAGAATTGCTTGAACCTGGGAAGCGGAGGTTGCAATGAGCTGAGATCACGCCACTTCACTGGGCAACAGAGTAAGACTCTGTCTCAAAAAAAAAATTAATTAATTAATTAAATACCAAACATGATGATAGGGAAAAAATTAACTAAAAATGTATCATAGATTTAAATATATAATGTGGACTGGGTGTGGTGGCTCATGTCTTTTAAGAAAAAAAGCAGGAGAAAATCTTCAAGATCTAGGGCTAGACACTGTTCTTACACTTGATACCAAAAGCATGATGCATAAAAGAAAAAATTGATAAACTGGACTTCATAAAAATTAAACATTTTTTGTACTCTGAAAAACTGTGTTTAGAAAATTAAAAGACAAGGTACAGACTGAGAGAAATCACATATCCAACAAAGGACTAGTACCTAGAATATATAAAGAACTCTCAAAACTCAGTAGCAAAAATCAAAAACAAAAATTATTCACATAGAAAATGGGTTGGCCGGGCGCGGTGGCTCAAGCCTGTAATCCCAGCACTTTGGGAGGCCGAGACGGGCGGATCACGAGGTCAGGAGATCGAGACCATCCTGGCTAACACGGTGAAACCCCGTCTCTACTAAAAATAAAAAAAAACTAGCCGGGCGAGGTGGCGGGCGCCTGTAGTCCCAGCTACTCAGGAGGCTGAGGCAGGAGAATGGCGTAAACCTGGGAGGTGGAGCTTGCAGTGAGCTGAGATCCGGCCACTGCACTCCAACCTGGGCGACAGAGCGAGACTCCGTCTCAAAAAAAAAAAAAAAAAAAGAAAATGGGTAAAAAGTACAAAAAGACATTTAACTGAAGCAGAAATACTAATCCTCCATAAGCACATGAAATGCTGTTCAACATTAGGGACAACCACTAGGGAAATGCAAATTAAAACCAAAAGGATGCCGGGCACGGTGGCTCACGCCTGTAATCCCAGCACTTTGGCAGGCGGATCACCTGAGGTCAGGAGTTCTAGACCAGCCTGGCTAACATGGTGAAACCCCATCTCTACTAAAAATACAAAAATTAGCTGGGCGTGGTGGCACACACCTGTAATCCCAGCTCCTCGGGAGGCAGAGGCACAAGAATCACTTGAACTTGGGAGGCGGAGGCTGCAGTGAGCCAAGATCATGCCACGGCACTCCAGCCTGGGCGAGAGAGAGAGACTCTGTTTTTTTTAAAAAAAAAAAAAAAAAAGAAAGAAAAAAAAAGGAGATATCACTGCATAACTAGCAAAATGACTAAAACAAAAAATAGTGCCAATACCAAATGCTGAAAATGATGCAGATAAACTGGATCACTCATTCATTGCTGTTGAGAATGCAAAATGGTACAGCCACTCTGAAAAATAGCTTGACAGTTTCTTAAAAACACTAAACATGCAACCACCATATGATCCAGCAACTGCACTACTGGGCATTTATGCCAGACAAATGAAAACTTGTATTCATACAAAAACTGCTACATAAATATTTATAGTAGCTTTCTTTGTAGTAGCCCCAAATGTTAAACAACCTGAATGTCCTCCAAAAGGTAAATGGGTAAACAAACTGTGGTATATATCATAGAATACTACTCAGCAATAAAAAGAAATGAACTATCCATGCGTGCAACAACCTGGATGAATTACCAAAGAATTATGATGAATGAATAAAGCCAATCTTAATAGGTTACATACTTTATTATTTCATGTGCATAACTTTCTGGAAATGACAACATTATAGAAATGGAGAACAGATTAGTGATTATCAGGAGTGAAGGGGATGTGGGAGGAAAATGGGTGTAACTATAAAAAAGCAACAGGAGGGGTTCTTGTGGTGATGGAAACTGGTGGGAACTGGGTAAAGGGTACATGGGGCCGGGCGAGGTAGCTCACATCTGTAATCCCAGCACTTTAGGAGGCCAAGGCAGGTGGATCATCTAATGTTAGGAGTTTGAGACCAGCCTGACCAACATCATGAAATCCCATCTCTACTAAAAATACAGAAATTAGCTAGGCGTGGTGGCAGCTGCCTGTAATCCCAGCTACTCAGGAAGCTGAGGCAGGAGAATCGCTTGAACCCAGAAGGCAGAGGTTGCAGTGAGCCAAGATCACGCCATTGCACTCCAACCTGGGCAGCAAGAGTGAAACTCCATCTCAAAAAAAAAAAAAGAGACACACAGAATCACTATGTTATTTCTTACAACTGCATGTAAATGTGCAGTTATCTCAGAATTTAAAAGTTTAATTAAGAAAAACTTATACCTGATGTAAATGACAAGTTGATGGGTGCAGCACACCAACATGGCACAAGTATACATATGTAACAAACCTACACGTTATGCACATGTACCCTACAACTTAAAGTATAATAATAATAAATAAATTTTTAAAAATAAAAAAATAAAATAAAAAAAAAAAGAAAAACTTATCAAAATAGTTTGAACAGTAAGGATTTCTCATTGCATGACTATCTGAAGCAAGCATTTTTTCTACGCCTTGGCAAATTGTCATGGTCATTTATTTATTTATTTATTTATTTTGAGACAAGGTCTTGCTCTGTTGCCCAGGCTACAGTGCAGTGGCACAGTCATAGCTCACTGCAGCCTTGAACTCCTGGGCTCCAATGATCCTCCCACTTCAGCCTTCCAAGTAGCTAGGACTATAGGCATGCAGGACTATGCCTGGCTAATTTTTTAAAAAAATTTTGTAGAGACAGGGTCTTGCTCTGTCGCCCAGGCTGGAGTGCAGTGGCACAATCATGGTTCACTGCAGCCTCAACCGTCTGGGCTCAAGAGATCCTCCTGCTTCAGCCTCCTGACTAGCTGGGACTACAGGTGCATGCCATCACACCTGGCTAAGTTTTAAAAATTTTTTGTAGAGACAGGGTCTATGTTTCCCAGGCTGGTCTTGAACTCTTGGGCTCAAGCAATCCTCCTGGCTCAGTCTCCCAAAGTGTTGGGATTACAGGCATGAGCCATCACACGCAGCCATCATGGTCCTTTTCAAGTTTGAATCCACTTTCAACATTTTATTCTCTATGCTTTCGATATCACTAAATGTCTCCAAAATTTCCTTTAATGTGAAGGGATTGTTTTACCCCTGGCATTACTTCTCCTTGAGCATCTTCATTCTTTTCACCACAATCAGTTTCCTCCTTTATGTTGGTGAGTTTATCTTCACTAGGTTCCTCTGGTTGCATATCTAGAGTCTTTGGAATGATGTCAACATTCCCATGATCAACAATTTGTTCTGTGACTCCATATATATTGTATTCAAATCTCATTTCCAATATTCTTACTTTCTATTTCTTCGTTGCAACCTCATCTTTGTTGTCCAGTTTTCTCTCTTTTTAATCGATCTTTGTAAAATGTCACTTGGGTTTATCACTGGGATTCATGGAGTCAAAATATCTACATGCTTTGTTGTCTGTGCATCAACTGAATAACAGCTGCACAATGACCAATAGCTGGCAAGCTTTGAAAGAAGTGATGTGATTGGCCACTGATCATGATGCATATCTGTTATTTATGTAGTTATCTGTGAACTGATGAGCTAGCAACAAAGTCTGTACTTTATGTAATTATAGTTAATATACTATGGCAAGTAAAATTTGAACTGTTATTGGGGGACTGGTGTTATTTAACCAAACTGTGTAACTGAAATTTGTGCATATTGAAACCGTGCAAAGTGAGCACTACCTGTAAATATGCTTTACCTATTAGATTCTACCTTCAAGTGATTTATATTGTGCAAGAACTTTATAATATCATACTTCCATTTCTTCCCTCCCAACATTTGTGCTATTTTCTCATATATTTTATTTTGACATATGTTATAATCTCATAAAATATCAATCATTTTTGCTTAAGACAGTTGACTATCTTTGGAGATTTAAACAATAAGAAAAAAGTCCTTATACCTACTCACATATTTACCATTTTCAGTGCTTTGCATTTCTTAGTGTAGATCCATATTATATTTTTTATCTGGTATCAATACTGAAGGACTTCCTTTAACATTTCTTGTACTGCAGGTCTTCTAATGAGTAATTCTTTCAGCTTTCGCATACCTGAAAAAGTCCTTATTTTGCTTTTGTTTTGCTGGGTGAAGAAGTCTAGGTTGAAAGTTTTTTTTGTTTGTTTGTTTGTTTTTTTACTTTCACTTCTTAAAAGATGTTCTTCCAGTCAGGTGCGGTGGCTCACGCCTGTAATCCCAGCATTTTGGCGAGCCGATGTAGGTGGATCTCCTGAGGTCAGGAGTTTGAGACCAGCCTGGCCAACATGGTGAAACTCCATCTCTGCTAAAAATACGAAAATTAGCTGGGCGTGGTGGCATGCACCTGTAATCCCAGCTACTTGGGAGGCTAAGACAGGAGAATTGCTTGAACCCAGGAGGCGGAGGTTGCAGTGAGCCGAGATTGCACCACTGCACTCCAGCCTGGGCGACAGAGCAGGACTCCGTCTCAAAAAAAAAAAAAAAAAAAAAAAAAAAAAAAGATGTTGCTCCACTGTCTTCTGGCTTGCATTTTTTTTTTCCTGTCCTGTGTATATAATGCGTTGTTTTCTCCTCTGGCTGCCTTGAGGATTTTCTCTATCACTGATTTTAAGCAATTTGATTATCATGGGCCTTGGTGTCATTTTCTTCAAATTTATTGCGCTTGGGTTTGTTGATTTTCTTAATTTTTTTATTTTTAATTTTTTAGAGACAGGTCTCTCTGTCACTCAGGTTGGAATGCGGTGGCACAATCGTGGCTCACTCCAACCTCAAACTACTGGGCTTAATCAATCCTTCCAGCTCAGCCTCCTGAGTAGCTGGGACTATAGGCGTGTGCCACCATGCCTGGAAAATTTATTTTTATTTTTAATTTTTGTAGAGCTAGGGTCTCACTCTATTGCTCAGGCTAATCTCAAGTGATTCTCCTACTTCAGCCTCCCAAAATGCTGGGATTACAGGTGTGAGCCACCAAGCCAACCAGATTTTAGTTGTTTTTGAATACACAGACTTAGCACACTACCTGATATGTTGTAAATAAATGAAAAAGTGTTTTCTGAATCCAACCAAATGATTTAGTAAGGCAAATCAAATATATAAATGCATCTATTTGGATTTTCAAATATTTTAATCTGTTAAACAAAAGTAACTTCACCTACAAGTAGCACCTTTTTCTGTGGGCTCTTACTCTCACTCAATCCCCTCCCAACTCCTGCCTTCCACTTTAAGCTCCAGTAAATCTGAATTAGTTTAAGATTTCTAACCTATCAAGGCCAGATGCGGTAGCTCACACCTGTAATCTCTGGACTTTGGGAGGCCAAGGCAGGCAGATCACAAGGTCAGGAGATCAAGATCATCCTGGTTAACACGGTGAAACCTCGTCTCTACTAAAAATACAAAAAATTAGCTGGACGTGGTGGCACGTGCCTGTAATTCCAGCTACTCAGAAGGCTGAGGCACAAGAATCACTTGAGCCTGGGAGGCGGAGATTGCAGTGAGCCGAGATCACACCACTGTACTCCAGCCTGGGTGACAGAGCGAGAGAGTGAGACTCTGTCTCAAAAAAACCAAACAAACAAAAAAAAGATTTTTAACCTGTCATGCTGTTTGCTGTTTCATACTTCTGTGCCTTTACACGTGCTGTTCCTTCTGCGTTTACCTCCTTTGTATATGTGAATTGCTATTCATCTTTCAAGACCCAGCTCAGATGATTCAACTTCCAGGGGGCTTGAGACTTCTTTGACTCAAGCCCCTTTCCCATCTGATGGACCACTCCTTTCTTTGAGCCCTCCTTAATTTGTGCATACACCCATCACTGCATTTATTACATTTGTCTATTTAAATACTTCTAGCTTTCAGTCCAATTCCAGGCACATTGAGGTGTTCAGCAAATGTTACTTGAATAAGGGGGAATTTGGAGAAATTTTTTTAAAGGAATACAGAAATTAAGAGAAAGTGATATGAGGGAGGCTGCCTTCAGTTGTTTTTAAATCGAATTTGTATTGAGGTATGCAAATAAACAAACAAATAAAAAAGTCCGAAACTTAAGTGTACATTTCCATGCTTTTCACAAAGTAAACAAATCCACATAACCATGCCCACATCAAGAAATAGAACATGACCGGCCAGGCATGGTGGCTCATGCCTGTAATCCCAGCACTTTGGGAGGCAGAGGCAGGTGGATCACTTGAGGTCAGGAGTTTGAGACCAGCCTGGCCAACATGGTGAAACCATGTCTCTACTAAAAATACAAAACTTAGCCGGGCGTGGTGGCACACGCCTGTAGTCCCAGCTACTCGGGAGGCTGAGGCACGAGAACTGCTTGAACCCAGGAGGCGGAGGCTGCAGTGAGCAGAGATGGTGCCACTGCACTCCAGCCTGGGTGACAGAGCAAGATGCTGTCTCAAACAAACAAACAAAAACGAAAGAAATAGAACATTACCATAACCCCTAAACCTGCCTTGTACTCTTTTCCAGTTACTACCCATATCTCAACAAGATAACCTTTATTATGACTTCTAACATCAGGGGTAAATTTGTAAAACAACTTCTATATTATAGGCAAGACTACATCAAAATTTGTTACTTACAGAAAACTACTAACAATTAAGACCTATTCAGTACTTTCTATTTACCAAGCACTGTTCTAATTGCTTTACATATAGTAACTAATTTATCCTTACAGCCACCCTGTGAAGTAGGTGTTACAATTACTCCCAGTTTACTCAGGAAGAACCTAGGATACAGAGAAGCTAAGCAGATTGCTCAAGAACATGTATCAGTTAGATAGTGGAGCTGGTATTTGTACCCATATAGTTTCCAGAGTTTGTGTGATGCAATGTATAAACATCATCAAAGTGTATCTTAGCAAAATATGGCATGAATAGTTTGAAAACTATTACTATTCATTACTTGCTGTAAGAAAATGTGAATGTCAGAACAAGACATAGCTGGGATATAAGGTCTCCCTGACACTCGTGGTCAGATGCTCTCTTATATGTCAATGCTGCATAGTCATTGAAAGACTCCAGAGCCAGACCTTCCTGAGTTCAAACCCCAGCTCCACTTACTAATTGTGTGACATTAGGCAGGTTACTTAATCTCTGTGTGCTTCAGTTTTCTCATCTGTAAAATATAGGAATAGAGAAATGAAGAGAAAGTGACATGAGGGAGGCTGTAATAATAGTACCTACATCACAAGATTGTTGTGAAGATTAAATGAAACACTCCTGGCACATGGTGTGAGCTCAATTCATTAATCCATTCATCTATTCATTCATTAACTGTTCCATGCCTACCATGTGCCAAGCAATGTGCTTGGTGCTTAGTATGTATCAGTGAACGAATCAAAGATCCCTGCCCTCTTGGAGTTTATGGTGTAGTGCAGACTGGGGGCAAGGGGTGCAGGAAGAACAGAAGATAACATACTGGAGTATCTTAGAAAATAAGTGCTATATTAAAAAAATTAGAGCATGGTAAAGAATAGTGGGAGTGCTAGGGAGGCTATAAGGTAGCAGTAGGTGTCACCAAGAAGCTAGGATTTGAACAAAGATTTGAGGGAGGTAAGGAAGTAAGATGTGTAGATGTCTTGGAAAAGAGCATTCAAAGCAAAGGGAACAGGTTGAGCAAAGCCCCTAATGGTGGGAGGGTGCCTGTGTATTCTCCGAACAACAAGGCAGCCACTGTTGTTGAGTGGTACCAGCAAGGGCCAAAGGTGTAGGAGAGGAGATCAGAGAGGTATTGTGGGTATGGGTGTGGAGTTAGAGGATTCTTGATGCGAATCCCGTAGGGCCTATTACAAAGGCTTTGGCTTTTACTAAAATCAAATCAAGAGCCTTTGTAGGCTTTTGAGCAGAGTTGTAACATGATTTGACTTAGTATTTTGTAATGGTCTCTCTGGATACTGTGCTGAGAATAGACGCTGGGCAGGTGTTGTGGGTTGAATTGTGTCCCCCCAAAAGATATGTTCAAATCCTAACCCCAAATACCTATTAACTTGATCTTATTTAGAAATAGAGTCTTTACAGGGCTGGACTCGGTGGCTCACGCCTATAATCCCAGCACTTTGGGAGGTGGAGGCGGGTGGATCATGAGGTCAGGAGTTCGAGACCAGTCTGACCAACATGGTGAAACCCCATTTCTACTAAAAATTCAAAAATTAGCTGGGCATGATGGTGCACGCCTGTAATCCCAGCTACTCAGGAGGCTGAGGCAGGAGAATCACTTGAACCTGGGAGGCGGAGGTTGCAGTGAGCTGAGGCTGTGCCACTGCATTCCAGCCTGGGCAACAGAGCGAGACTCCATCTCAAAAAAGAAAGAAAAGAAAGGAAAGAAAGGAAGAAAGGAGGAAAGGAAGAAAGAAAGAAAGAAGGAAGGAAGGAGAGAGAGAGAGAGAGAGAGAGACAGAAAGAAAGAAAGAAAGAAAGAAAGAAAGAAAGAAAGAAAGAAAGAAAGAAAGGAAGAAAGAAAGAAAGGAAGAAAGAAAGAAAGAAAGAAGGAGAGGGAGAAAGAAGAAAGAAAGAAAGAAAGAAAGAAAAAAGAAAGAAAAAGAAAGAAAGAAAGAAAGAGAAAGAAAGAAAGAAAGAAAGAAAAGAAAGGTCTTTACAGATGCAATCAAGTTAAGATGAGGTCATATTGGATTAGGGTGGGCCCTAGGCCAACAACTGGCATCCTTATGAGAAGAGGAAGGGAATTTGGGCACACAGACACACACAGAAGGAGGACAGCTGTGTGAAGACACACAGACACATAGGGAGAAGACCATGGGAAGACGGAGGCAGAGATTGGAGTGATGCATCTGCAAGCCGTGCAGAGTTGAGGATTGCTGGCAACCACCAGAAGCTAGGAGAGACAGATTCTCACTCAGGCCCTCTAGAAGGAACCCACCTCAAACCACCTTAGTTTTGGGCTTCTAAGCCTCCAGAACTGTGAAAGAATAAGCGTCTGTTGCTTTAAGCCACCCAGTTTGTGATACTTCATTATGGCAGCTGTAGGAAAAGAATACAGCGGGCAAGTGTAGAAGCAGGAGGCTATTGCAACATCCAGTCAAAAGACTATGAGGACCAGAGGAGGGATGGTAAAGGTGGAAATGGTGAGAAGCTGTCAGATTCCGGACATGTTAGGAAGGTACGGCCAACAGGATTTGCTGATGTATAGGATGTAGGGTGTGATAAATGTTAGCTATTATTATTATCCGCACAAATAGTTTATCCACATGTAATATATGCTTATAGACCAGGTGCAGTGGCTCACATCTGTAATCTCAGCACTTTGGGAGGCTGAGGCGGGTGGATCACCTGAGGTCAGGAGTTTGAGACCAGCCTGGCCAACATGGTAAAACCCTGTCTCTACTAAAAATACAAAAAATTAGCCAGGCGTGGTGGCACACACTTAAATCCCAGCTTCTTGAGAGGCTGAGGCAGGAGAACCACTTGAACCCGGGAGGCAGAAGTTGCAGTGAGTTGAGATCACGCCACTGCACTCCAGCCTCAGCGACAGAGTGAGACCCCGTCGCAAAAAAAAAAAAAAAAAAAAAAAAAAAAATATATATATATATATATATATATGCTTATAAATGTTTATGTTTTCATTGCCCCAAATAGCCCAAGTTTGGGTTTGAGGCTACTGAAACTAGGATCATTTTCCAGGGCAATCAAGAGTAGCCTATTTTGCTGCATGATCAAAGAAAAAATCACATTACTTCTCTGGGTCTCAGTCTCCTACGTGGTGAAATGAGAAGGCTGGGCTCCATTGTATGACTGTATAATTCTATTAATACAATATCAAGTGCTTTGTTGCCTTAGTATTCGTAAATCTTCCAGAGGATAGTAAACGTTTTCTGACTTACATATTTGAAAACCTATCTCCAAGTCTGCAGTAGCTTTGAATAACAAAACTCCCCGTCCTCATCGTTGTTGATCCTCTGCCATATGATACCTCTGGTACAAGGAGTGACCCACCATATTTAAAAAGATAATTACGGCAAGACCAAGGCAATCTTTGTGCCTTTTATTCACTAATTTGGGGGTGGTGTGGAGTTGCTTGGTGAGAATCTGAAACTCTACCTGAAATAGAGGCTTGGAATTCTGGGTCTCAAGATTTCTGACTCCATTTTCCAGAACACACCCTGAATTATCACCATCAGTGTGTTTGTATTTACATTTTAGGAAAGTAAGGAACGTATAAGGCAATATAATAATAATAATAGCAAACAGTTATATAGGATTTATTCTGTGTCAAGTACCGTTCTAAGGGTCTTCAAAACATTAACTCACTTGATCCTCACAACACTCATGAGTTAAGTCCAATTAGTATTCCCATTGTATAAATGAGGAAAGTGAGGCATGGAGCAATTAAGAAAGATTCCTTTATTATAAGGGATCTTACCTCAAGCAGAAATAAATGGGATCCTTTTAAAATAATTAAAACAAATGATAGGCCTGGTGCGGTGACTCATGGCTGTAATCCCAGCACTTTGGGAGGCCAAGGCAGGCAGATCACTTGAGATCAGGAGTTCAAGTTCAGCCTGGCCAACATGGAGAAATCCTTTCTCTACTAAAAATACAAAAACGAGCCAGACATGGTGGTGCGGGCCTGTAGTCCTAGCTGCTCTGGAGGCTGGGGCAGGAGAATCACTTGAACCCGGAAGGCAGAGGTTTCAGTGAGCTAAGATCACACCACTGCACTCCAGCCTGGGTGACAGAGCCAGACTGTCTCAAGGAAAAAAAAAAAAAAAAAAAAAAAAACATGCAAGATGCACGGCAATTTGGAGACTCAATGTCAAGGAAAGAAGTTCTGTCAGAATCCCACAAACTAATTCTGAAGGAGTCAGTCAATAATAAAACACACATTGACATTAGGACTCTTCCTACCTCCAACCCTTTTTGACTTTGATTCTCTAAGGAGGAAAAAGGGGATTGAGAACTAGGCCTCAGGGCACCTAAATAAAGCTTTGCCAGCTCCCAAACACCTGTTACATCCAGTTCCCAAGAAGTTTTGAAGCTTTGAAATGTATCCTGGTATTGTTCCTAAGTCACTCCCTTGCTAGGTCCTTGATAAATTAGACTAGCACTTTTAAAAAATTCTTAAATCTCCTTTCACTTGAGATTCCAAAGCCAATATTTCTTTTCACCCTCATGCTTCCTAGAAAATTCTAGCTTTCCTAAGAATCACTCTTGCTACTATTTCAGACACCCCAGACCCATGGTTTCAGGTCCCATGGCCTGAGTCAGGTCCATCGTGGTGATGGAAGAATTAATACTGGCCTACCAGGATAATCAAAATCTGAGAAGATATTTATTCATTTATTTATTTAGAGATGGAGTCTCACTCTGTCGCCTAGGCTGGAGAGCAGTGGTGCGATCTTGGCTCACTGCAACCTCCGCCTCCCAGGTTCAAGTGATTCTCATGCCTCAGCCTCCTGCGTAGCTGGGACTACAGATGTGTGCCACCACACCGGGCTAATTTTTTTTTTTTTTTTTTTTGTATTTTTAGTAGAGATGAGGTTTCACCATGTTGGCCAGGCTGGTCTTGAACCCCTGACCTCAGGTGATCCGCCCACCTTGGCCTCCCAAATTGCTGGGATTACAGGCATAAGCCACCGTGCCCTGCCTATTTATTTATTTTTTGAGATGGAGTCTCACTGTTTCACCCAGGCTGGCGTGCAGTGGCATGATCTCAGCTCACGCCTCCCAGGTTCAAGCGATTCACCTGCCTTAGCCTCCCTAGTAGCTGGGACTACAGGCGTGTGCCACCACGCCAGGCTAATTTTTGTGCTTTTCGTAGAGATGGGTTTCCCCATGTTGGCCAGGCTGGTCTCGAACTCCTGACCTCAAGTAATCCGCCCGCCTCGGCCTCCCGAAGGGCTGGGATTATAGGTGTGAGCCACCGCGCCTGGCCTAAGTCTGAGAAGATCGTTTGTTGATTCAACAAAATACAATGTTTAAAATCTATAACACAGTGAAAAGCATTGACTTGTCACCCAACCAAATCCTGGAAGTTGTGAGCAACCTTTGAAGTAGGAAGAGAGTACTTTGGGGACTAATAAAAGGAAACAATTTTACACTGTCAGTAGTGTGGAACTAGTTGCCCCCAGTGGGTTTTAAATTCAAGTAGGGTGCAAGAGTGGTTTAGAGAAATTCCTGAGCGGCAAATGAGGAAACCATGGGCTCTCTGAGATACAAGTCCAGTCTTCCGTAGGGGCATAGCCACGGCACAATGCTCTCCTGACCTAACGTCCTTAAAACCTTGGTCAGAAGTCAGACCATTGTGCTAATGCGTGAGGGTGTGCGTGGGGATGGAGGGTGGGATGGAACTCCTGCATAGTTAGCAACCCTGCACCAAATCCTGGCGACCTTCCAGGGCAAACCCTCCACTATGTCATGCTAATAACAGCAGGCCTAGGAAATGGCCCTATGCTACGTAGTCTTGACCCCCACACAGTCACAGTGTCCAGGTGGCTTTGTGAGTCACCCAGACCCTCCGTAATAATCCCACTGCGGGTGGGGCTGCCTTGCAGTTTCTGGCCGATTCCCAGCCTGACTCAGCTCTCCTCCCATGAGCTCCTATTTCTTGCCGGGCAGAAGCCGCCGCGGTACCCGCTCCACCCGGCATGCTCAGTCCTCGGGCCAGGCTTTGACTGCTGGACGCCAGCGCGCGGCCCCCTGCGCGCGTCCCGAGTGCCGGTCCCTTTAAATCTGGCAGGTCCGTTGCTAGGCAACCGCGCGCCCCGCTCTGGCACTGCACTGCGGTGGCTCAGGCCCGAGCCGGCCCGGCAGGGTCGCGGTGGCCAGAGCCGAACGAGGGGCTGCCGCGCGCCGGTGGTGATTGGCTTTGAGGAAGAGAGGTTCGGGCTCTCCAGACCGCAACCACGTTTCCAGGTATGTCTGCGCACGGGAAAGCCGGGGCTCCCCCGGGCTCGCCCCTCTTCTTCCCGGACACAGGGGTCGAAGGGGCAGAGAGCCAGGGGCAGGGGCCCAAGTCCGCGCCCCGACCCCCACTGCGGGTTATTTCTGTCTTTAGAGGCTCAGGCCGGGACTGGAAAGCGTTTGGGAGGGAAAAGACCAGGGCGTGGGAGTGGCAGTGCGGAAAGAGGAGTGGGGTCAGGCCTCTCCCGCCGCCCGCCAGCGACTAGGTCGGGACTGGGGAGGTGGAAAGTGTCACCTGCAATGGGGACCGAAGCAGCGCCCCGACCCTGAGCCACCTTCTCTCCTCTGGAGGCAGCGATGGCAGGAGTTTCAGTTAACAATTTACAGAGAAAACTCCCAAACTATGCATACAAAGATACAGCTTTGTGGCAAGAATGTGACTTCCATACTAATAAAGTCTCAGCCTTCGGAATTAAGGTGACTCGCCGTATCTTTTCTTATAGAAGGAATAACTTCACACTAATAACAAAGAATTGGGGAGTAATAACCATTCACGGGGTCCAGTTTTCAATGGTACTTTTCTTCCCACTCCATAGCTGCAAAGCAATACAGAAGACAATTTGTCCCGGGGAGTGGACACTTTGGCCCATATATTAGGACCCTGACAGATGAAAGCAAAAATCAGGATGACTTCCCTTTTCGATGTTTTTGTTTGTTTGTTTGTTTGTTTCAAATTAACTGCACTCTGAGGGAGGGAGGCAAGGCCTGGGTTCCAGCCTTTTGCTAATGTGGTTCGTGGCGTGCTGATTAACAACGAGCCAGGCTCCCTCCTTTGCCCAATAGGTGTTAAAAGTGAGGAGGTACTGTGTTGGATAAAATTTCCTCATGATTCTTGTCCCATTTGATATCTGTATGGCTTGGGGAAGGAAGACTTAGTGGCATAATAGTTGGGGAAATGGGTTGACAAAAAGAGAAATTACCTCTTAGTGTCTGGTATCACATTTCAGATAGACCAAGTGACATTCTAAGTATATCACTTGTCTTTTTTTTTTTTTTTTTTTTTTTTTTTTTTGAGACAGAGACTTGCTCTGTCGCCCAGGCTGGAGTGCAGTGGCGCGATTTCGGCTTACTGCAGCCTTCGCCTACCTGGTTCAAGCGATTCTCCTGCCTCAGCCTCCTAAGTAGCTGGGATTACAGGCACGTGCCACACCGCGCCTGGCTAATTTTTGTATTTTTAGTAGAGACAGGGTTTTGCCTTGTTGGTCAGGCTGGTCACTCCTGACCTTGTGATCCGCCCGCCTCAGCTTCCCAAAGTGCTGGGATTACAGGCGTGAGCCACCGCGCCCGGCCATCACTTGTCATTTTAATCTACATCTCAGATATAAACACAGGTTTGGTCATTCTGGTTAAACATATTTCCTGATTACACGGAGGGAGGTGGAATTTTCATTTTTCCAGTTCAAACTGGAGAAGGAGGGCAAGGATATCCAGTAGACAGAAGATCTTGGACCCCAGGAAGTGTAAGTACAGTCGTGTTAGCTGATATTTTGTTGGAGTGTTTAGAAGCACAGAGCCTTACGCAACATAACTCTTCAGCCTTGTAATTGATCATCTGCATTGTCAGTAAGCTCTCAGGAAGGCCTCATAAAAATACAAAAGAAAAGTGTTCTGCCGGGCGCGGTGGCTCATGCCTGTAATCCCAGCACTTTGGGAGGCTGAGGCGGGCGGATCACGAGGTCAGGAGATCGAGACCATCCTGGCTAACACGGTGAAACCCCGTCTCTACTAAAAATACAAAAATTTAGCTGGGCGTGGTGGCGGGCGCCTGTAGTCCCAGCTACTCGGGAGGCTGAGACAGGAGAATGGCGTGAATCCGGGGGCGGAGCTTGCAGTGAGCCGAGATTGCACCACTGCACTCCAGCCTGGGTGACACAGCGAAACTCCATCTCAAAAAAAAGAAAAAGAAAAGTGTCCTAAAGACTTTTAGCTAAGCCAAATAAACTTCAAGGGAAAAAAAAGTGCTTTCCCTAAAATACCACCCCCAAAACTTTATAAGCCAGAGGAGAAATTATGTCAAAAAAATTTTTTAAAAGTAACTTAGAATCAAAGCATTGTAGAGATTTCAGGAAGAATATTAAGGATCATTCATTAAACAAATATTTATACAGGGCTACTATGTATCAGGTAACAATGCCAGGCCATCATAGCATATTTGTATAATAAAGGTCTGTGTGAAATGCCACAGAAGCACAGGAACAATCCAGAGTGCAAAGTCATCCTTGCTAGTCTTCAAACGAATACTCATTTCTGAGAAGTTATTGGTGCCTCTGAAATACAGTGGGACATTTGGAAAGCTCTTGGTAAAGCAATTGGTGATTTTAAAATGCTGATATATTAGGGTGTAGAAAAAACTACCACTTTTTTGTTTAGATAAAATCAATTCAGCTTCTGAAATTTGGGGACATCAACAACTAACTTACAGAAGTTAGGGCTAATTTTTCCCTGAGGATGCAGATTAAATCAATCTGAGATTGGAATTTAGGCTTCCTTATATTTGTTTTAATAGTACCTACTTTTTTTTTCAAACTAACTTTTTCTGAGGTCTGATGACTTCTGGCTGGCCACTTTGGAGTACATATCTCTGGAGAAAGTTTACGTTGTTTAACTGGCTGGTTTATGTTCAAAGGGAGGGTAAGGAAAACCTGAAAATGAACAAAACCCATTGTTTACAGTACACTTTAAAAATTGCTTTCATTTCCATTTTCATTCGTTTTTCTTAATCACCTGTGAAACCAATATATTGTCCCTATTTTACACCTGAAGAATCTGAGGCTCGCAGTTCTAAAATGTGGGGGCCAAGATATCTGACTCCTTCAGTCTTTTTTCCACCATAGTCCACACTCAGTTCCTTTCTCAGGAACTTCCTTTTCCTTCTTCCCCACAATTTTGCACGGTAATACATATTGATCCATCTTGACTTCAGACAGTTCATTTGCGTCCTTCTTTTGGTATTTAATAGTTTTCTGCAAGTCAGTGAAAGAAGGTGGAGAATGGGGAATCTCCCCTATGGGGGCAGGTCAGAATCTTCTGAGGAAAGAGGGTAGTGATGGGAGTGTTTTTGTGTCTGGAAACAGTGTAAGCAGGAAAAAGAAAATTTAAAAAAAAGGTTGAGAACCACTGCTCTGAAGTGAGAGTAAATTGGACAGTTGAGAAAGAAGCAAAACTAGTGATTTCCTTTGTAACAGACTTTTTTCCTAGTTTGGTGGAGCAGTTTTTCTAAGGGTCCAGAGAACAGACTATCCAAGAATAAGGGGAGAAAGTTCTTTATGCTAAGAGGAGCCCTTTGTCTTCACCTTACTGCCCCTGGTTAGTGACTAAAAGCCATGCCCCTTCTTGAGCGCTACTAAGCTACTAAGCGACTAAGGGTAATGACAGGTTACTCAACACAGGTTGGAGATAACCTTTTCCAACCATCATTCCCAGTTTACAAAGTTTGAGAGGAAGGACCCTTGCGAGATGGGAAAAAGCCTTTGGCATTCTTCCAGAACTGTTTTCCAGTCCCTACCTACTCTGCCTGGAAGAATAATGGAATTTTGCAGGCAGATCTAAATTTTTGAAGAGAGATGGTCCTGAAAATTTGAAACCTAAATCTTTTTTTTTTTTTTTTTTTTTAGGAGACAGAGTGTCGCTCTGTTTCCCAGGCTGGAGTGCAGTGGCATGATCATAGCTCACTTCAGCCTCAACCCCCTGAGCTCAATCAATCCTCCCACCTGAGCAGTTAGGACTACAGGCATATACCATCACACCTATCTAATTTTGTTTTTAATTTTTGTAGACACGAGTCTCACTATGTTGCCCAGTCTGGTTTTGAACTCCAGGCATCAAGTTATCCTTCCGCCTCTGCCTCCCAAAGCACTGGGATTACAGATGTGAGCCACTATGCCCATGTAAATGGGATAAGACAACAGAAAAAAAAATTTTGATTTATGTCATCGAATTTCCCTAAAGCCTGTGATTTAAAATATGAATATTTTAGAAAACAAATAATTAAATTTCACATTCACTTTAATATGATTATATTCTCTAGGGCCCCAGCTCAAAAATGAAACTGAGATGGTTTGTAGATTTCTCCTTTCACAGTAAACAGTAGTGTATTATTTTCTGGAGCTATTTGAGAATAAATGTGCATTCCTCTAAGATTTTTATGGAACAGTGCACCTACAGGTCCATTGTAAATGACTGTTCTTTGCTTAGCTCTCGACATTTATGTTACATCATGTTATATATAAATTCATCTTCAATTTAGTTTATCAGTGGTTCTCAAATTCTTTAGGTGAATACAAACCACTTGCATGAGACAAGAGATCTCTTACTCCGCAAAAATGTTCCATTACTTTGCCAGTGCAAAAAAAAAAGTCACCCGAGGATAAATGATAATGTTTTCAGTGAGACACTAACTAGAACCATCAGGAGTCCATTATTAATTCATGTCAGACACAAATGAATAGATGTAGTCATATTGTAGACACATACGCCTTAACAGTGCAGTCCTGCGGGCTTCTGGGGGATTGCTATCTTAGAGGACTACTGATGTTGTTTTTGTCCTATGACTTTTTATTGTTTTCCTGTCTGTGTTCTGGATTATTTGCTTCTAAAGAAACCAGTTTTTCATCCCCTCGAGGCCTCCTTCCCCTACCCTTCTGACCTTCAGTATCCATTGTAGTGTTGAGTAGGCACTTACACTAATGTCCACAACTGACCCACTAACAGGCATGCCTACACTTTCAATAATGGCTTATGGTTTGGTTTGCCTTATGCTGGAACAAATTACCTAGTCAAGTTTATTGAGAACAAAATGGCTGCCAGCCCAGGGTAAAGGAGTGTCATTGCCTTAAAGCATATTCCCTGTTCTCGCCAGAGAATTCTAATGCCATACTCGTTCTGCATAAAAAGAGACAGTGCAATTTGTGAAGAGAAAATGAGACTGGCAGCTTTTACCCCGAGTCTGGGCTTTGCCACATTCTGTGACTAGATTTGGGAACAAGCCCTTAAAGGATATCTTGCCAATGAAAGAGAGAGAGAAAAAAAAGAAGCAGCTCAGAGACCCCTTGACCCTGCCCTGTGTAAGCCATGGGAGGGAAATTCCAAAAGGCTTTTCAAACCTTTCTTTCTGTTCTTTGAAATGTGACATGCAGTTCTCCTTACCCTCCCCCCTTCACTTTTCCTCTCTTCTTTTGTGGCCTTTTAAAAGATACCTAAGCTCTGAAAATAGTGGGTTGTTTTCTTTCAATGTGGGGAATGAAACCTAGCAGATGAATAAAGAAGAATTTTAGAACAAGCACTGACCTGGGAGACAGGGTCCTCAGTTTTACTACTATGGGCTGTGTGGCCTTGGTCAAGTCACTTAACTTCTCTGGGCCTTAGTCATAAATGGACTCTTCCCATTTCAGTAACTATATAGGCTTCACTGAAAGGCATTTCCTTTCAGACACCAGGAAATTATACAGAGGCTCAGGGAAGAAAGACAGTGAAAATTAAAAAGTGTGTGCATGTGTGTATGTGTTTTGCCAGAGATTTATGGGATGGTTGGATGTAGAAGTTACTTTTTCAAGGAGCAAAATTATTAATGAAAAGAGTTTTTTATTTTAACCTTTATCCATACCCAGACCTCTATCTCAGATGTGTCATTCTTGCTATCTCCAGATATAAAGTGGCCACACTTTACTTGCCCCTGTGCTCACCTCCTTCCTAATCAATCCCACCACTGCCCTTCATCCAGAATTAAGAGAAATAGTAATCTCTCTGCCATTGCTACCTGATTAGAAGCATTTTTATCATCTATAGAATTGTTGGGTAAAAATTTGACTGCTAAAAAATGTGACTGGCAATTAATATCACCCTCTTTTCTCCTCTCTCTGTTCCTTTCCTCTATGATTGCTGTAATAATTCCTACTGATTTGCATTCATATTTCTAGACAGGAGGGAAACCAAGAAATGATGTTTCCCTTTAAGAACAGATTGATCAATGATGCTTCTGGATGGTGACTCATAGCATAATAAAAGTCAGAAAGGACTGTTTCAAAAGAAAGAAGATGATACTCCAATGGCAAATACGTACTGTAAATTTCAGGTCTGAGTTTATCACTATGGTCTGATTGACCTCAAGAAAGCTTGGCTTCTGGCTTTTGGACCAATGATTTTAGTACCTTCACTGAACTCTCCAAATAGTTCATCTTAAGAATATGTGTACCTTCTCCTTTCCTCAAAGCCAAGTAGTTGCCAGTAGGGATGTACCCTTGGGGATGGTGAGTCCCTTCCATCTTTTGTGTGGCAAAGGGGAGAGATATGTTCAGTGCCTATAGGTATCAAGTTTATTCCTTCATTGCTTATAGTAAGGAAAACCTGTGTTATTTAAAATAAACTACTGTTTGTGAAAAGAAAAGAAAAGATCATACACCAAAAAGTAGTTATCTCAGGGCCACGAGATTATGAAGGAGATTCCTTCTGTTTTATGTGCTTTTCTGTATTCTCCAAAATTGTTATAATAATCAAAGAAAATATTAATTAAGTTATAAATACAACATTTGCCATTTCTCATTACCAGCAGAAAATTACATTTCAGTGCATAGATAAAAGAGATGCAGGCATACTTTGATTTTTCTCCATGGTAATACTACAAATATGTCTTGATAAATTAATATATAAAATGAATAAAGTGACCCTCTCCATCTTTTCCTCACCCTTTAGGGCTAACTTCAGCTACCGGTTGGTGGCTTCAGGTGCCAGTGGCCCTCCACATGCTGCTTTGGTTCTTCTTTCTCCCTTCCCTCAGAAGTAGTCACTTATCAAATATTTCAGTGCTGTGGGAAAGCTGTACATTAAGGATTCCCTTTGGGTAGGGAAGACTCTTTTTGAAACAAAATAATCATCCTCATATTTTTATAAACTTGGAAAGTTGTTTGTGATTTAGTATGCTGAATTTTCACCTAAAAACTACACTCAGAGTCAATATCTTGAGAAAAACACATTTGGTGGCATTAATATTTTCAATTGTTGACATTAGGTTCTCCTCAAGAAATTGCT
Organism: Macaca thibetana thibetana; assembly: GCF_024542745.1. Classification (NCBI taxonomy): domain Eukaryota; kingdom Metazoa; phylum Chordata; class Mammalia; order Primates; family Cercopithecidae; genus Macaca; species Macaca thibetana. Next base: position 129,258,337 of record NC_065598.1, read on the forward strand.
GTCAAAACAGATAGAATTCTGTACACTTGGCAGTCTTGCCTAAAAGCAAAGCCCAAGACTGGAATAGCAGGAATTTATAGGTCAAGACAGAAGGGCATTTGGCAGAGTTAGTCATAAGGAAGTCTGCATGGTATACTTTACCAAAAGCTCACATCTCATTAAGCCCTGATGTTTTAGTCACTTTAAAGAATGAATAAACAATAGTCCAATCCACAAGAACTAGAAAGGCATCAGACACATTGAAAGCACAGGTATTACCAACATTAACCTATTAATTTCAAATCACTTTTTTTATTTTAAAGCAGTCTGTTTTTATGTGTACAGCTGTTTTCTTATAGAATCACTTTCTGTGTGTACAGTAAGTAGCTAAATGTGTCAGTTTACCAGTTCTATTTCATAGGATCAGAGACTTTTAAAGCTGGAAGCATCTGTAGAACTTAGCTCGTTCAGCCCTTTCCATTTATAAATGAGGGAACTGAGGCCCAAGTCATTCAGTGAGTTAGAGAGAGAGCCAGCACTCAAATATTTAGATTCTTCACCCATGAGCCAGCATTCTTATTTCTCTCTACTATGCTAGCTACTAGTGTAAATAATGTGCCTGCCTTGGTTTTAAATTGTGTTTTTCAGATATTGGAAGAGGGGCCTGGAGAAATGGATGCTAGAAGAAAACACTGGAAGAAGTATATGTTTACTCCTTTTTTTAGTGCACAGGATGTTCTAGAAGAGACTTCTCAGCCTGAATCTTCTTCTGAACAAACGACTACAGATAGCAGCAAGAGAATGGAAGAAATTTATAATTTGTCCAGTAGAAAGTTTCAAGAAGAAAGTAAATTTAGGAGGAAAAAATATATTTTCCAACTAAATGAAATAGAACAAGAATCAAATTTAAGAGAGAACAAGATAAACATTTCACAGAACGAGACAGACACAAATTCTGCATCCTATGAATCATCTAATGTGGATGTTACAACCGAAGAAAGCTTTAACAGCACGGAAGATAGCTCTACCTGCAGTACAGATAACTTACCAGCTCTACTAAGACAAGACATAAGAAAGAAACTTATGGAAAGAATGTCTCCAAAACTTTGCCTGAATATTTTGAATGAAGAACTGGAAGAACTTAATATGAAATGCAGAAAAATAGAAGAGGAATTTGAAAACGCTGAAAAAGAACTTTTGTACTACAGAAAAGAAATATTCACAAAACCTCTAAATTTTCAAGAAACAGAGACGGATGCTTCAAAAAGCGACTATGAAGTTCAAGCTTTAAGAAATGACCTGTCTGAAAAAGCAACAAATGTAAAAAACTTAAGTGAACAACTCCAGCAAGCCAAAGAAGTCATCCACAAATTGAACCTAGAGAACAGAGATTTAAAAGAAGCTGTTAGGAACTTAAAACATCAAACCAAGTTTGGAAATGTGCTCCTAAAAGAAGAAATGAAATCATATTATGAATTAGAAATGGCAAAGATCCGCGGAGAGCTCAGTGCCGTCAAGAATGAACTGAGAACTGAGAAGACCCTACAAGCAAGAAATAACAGAGCCTTGGAGTTGCTTAGAAAATACTATGCTTCTTCAATGGCAACATCATCAAGTATCTTTGACCACTTTACTGGGGATTTTTTTTAAAACTTAAAAATATCCTTCCATTACACAAGTCATTGAGCCAAATCAGTGTTTATTGTATTTGCTTTGTGTATTACTTAAAATATATGTAATAGGATGTTATTTTCATTTTTGGTAAATCACAGTATCTATAAAACATATACATGTTTCCAAGCTTCTGCTTTCTCTTTCTGATGAAGTTATTCCAGGAGTACAAATGGAAACGAAGCTTTGGAAATCTCATATATTCACTCAAAAACACATACTGATTCACCAAATCATTTATGAATACAAATCAACAGCCATTTTGTGATCTTGTAAGCAAATATGTCCTTGCAACGTGAATATTTTTCCATCTGTGTTCATTGATGTTAACAATAAAAATCTTGTTTATGTGTATAAGCCTAACATATGCCTGTGGGTCTTGTAACTGCCTGTTCAAACTCAGTGGGATACCAAAAATGTATCTGCTTACTTTGGGGGTCTAACTTTAATTCGGTACATATAAACATCTCTGAAAAAAATGTAGTTTTTTTTCTTCCCCCTGCTGTTTTTCCCCAGGCTTTCTCCTTTGACCTGGCCACGGTTCCCATAGACTAGAAGACAACTTAGAGACATTGCTGTGACCTTTGCTAGAGCCCTGCTCTTGTCAGCAGTGGCTTTTGTGTTTTCTTATGTTGACCAGTAAGGGGCGTTGTTTACACAGTTCTCTCAAAACTCGACCAGGGGAAAATTTCGAAGCTTCCTCTCCGGCTTACATCACAAGTTGGTGGGGACTGTGGTGAAGTTGGATGTCATCTGGATAAACTTTCAGTGAGCTGGCTTGATTTTTACAGTAATCCAGCCCTGTAAGGGCCCCAGGTGATGACAATTTATTTTACACTTATACGTGGTGAAAATGTACTGCCTCAATCTTTTGGTGGAAGTGATGGGCCAGTTGATCCTTTACCATTTGTTTGTATCAGTTATCAAGATATCCTGTAATAGGAGCTCTATTTGCATGGTGTTTTAAAGCCTAATGAACCAAATGTAACTGCAGACTATGAGGATGAGATACAATTGTAAGGGTTTAGGTATCTTCCCTGTTGGGAAAGATTTGGCTTCTAGTACTTGCTCTGCCAGTAACTAGTTAGTTAACTTTCTTCCCCTAAATGTCCTTATCTATGAAACAAGGCAGCAGATGTATCATCAAGATTCTGTTCAGTTCTAATGTTCTGTGATTTCACCTCAATGATTTTATTTGCAAGTGTAACTCTACCTGTAAGGAAGTAAAACTCCTATGGCATTGGATGCATTCAATTCTTTTTTGTTTTGTTTTGTTTTGTTTTTTTGAGATGGAGTCTTGCTCTGTCACCCAGGCTAGAGTGCAGTGGGGCAATCTTGGCTCACTGTAACCTCCGCCTCCCGGGTTCAAGCAATTCTCCTGCCTTAGCCTCCTGAGTAGCTGGGATTACAGGCACCTGCCACTACACCTGGCTAATTATTTTTTTTTTTTTTTTTTTTTTTTTTTTTTTTTTTTTTTTTTGTCAGTAGACAGGGTTTCACTATCTTGGCCAGGCTGGTCTCGAACTCCTGACCTCATGATCCACCCACCTCGGCCTCCCAAAGTACTGGGATTACAGGCGTGAGCCACAGCGCCCAGCCTGGATGCATTCAATTCTAATACTTTGGGGGACCTACTTTGCAGACCCCCTTCGAAAGAAAATATAAGCAGGGTCCTTTATATAGATTGAACATCTCCAAATACTATCAATAATAAATCAATAGAGGTTGTTTCTCTACCTTTCTCTTGTTTCCTCTTTATTCATTAAGGCTGGGGAAGGCACTGAATGGATACTGACTAAGCTGACCTGGAGGCTGAACAAGTCTTGCCTTGCCTGGGAAGATTGCCGTAAATTGGAAGATGCTAATCGTTGGAGCTTTCTGACTTAGTCCTGATAAACCTAACCCAAGCACTGGCAGCCTGCCTCAAAGGGGGAGATGACTTTCAGGTTTTTAGTGGTCACTGGCTTCCCACCAAGGGTCTAAGTATGAAAGCAAACTAGGAACTCGTTGCCCTGTTTTACTCTCTTCTTCATCACCCCCTTATAAAATTACCCCTTTGTACTTGCCTCATAAAGACTCTCATTCCCTGAATGCTAATGCGAAGAGCTGCTTACATGTTTAAAAATTTTATAATGTATTAATTAAGCTACTAGGCTCAATCCTTTCAGTATAATTCTTTTTTTATTATTATTTATTTATTTATTTATTTTTAGAGAGAGGGGGACAGGGTCTTGCTATGTTGCCCAGGCTGGACTCAAACTCCTGGGCTCAAGTGATCCTCCCCAGTAACTTGGGCTACCGGCATATGCCACCATGTCTGGCTAGTGTAATTCCATTTTCTTTTCTTTTCTTTTTTCATTTTTTTTTTTTTTTAGACTGTGCCTTGCTCTGTTGCCCAGGCTGGAGTACAGTGGCATGATCTCAGCTCACTGCAACCTCTGCCTCATGGGTTCAAGCAATTCTCGTGCCTCCGCCTCCTGAGTAGCTGGGATTACAGGCAGCTAATTTTTTTTTTGTATTTTTCTTAGAGATGGGATTTTGCCATATTGGCCAGGCTGGTCTCGAACTCCTGAGCTCAAGGGATCCACTCACCTCAGCCTCCCAAAGTGCTGGAATTACAGGCATGAGCCACCATGCCTGGCCTATAATTCTATTTTCAAAGAGGAACTTTTATTCCAGGAGTATTTCTGTGAACCAACCATACATTTAAGGTTTTCAGTGACAATTTGGTTTATCTTGCCTGAGCGTGTATGCGTGCTTGGGGGCAGGGAAAGAGTGGTGGAAGGAGGTCGAGAGACATTAAGTGTATGGCTTAGACTAGGTCTAGGGCAGGGGGTGGGGTTTCTTTCTAGGATGGAACTAGAATTCAGATTCTTGATGAGACAGCCTGAAATACTAAGACCCGGCAAGGCCTGCCCTATGGAAAGATCCTATGGAAAGCATAGGTCCAGACAGACACTAACCAGAGAAGTAATATACGATCACTAACTTCATAGGGCCAAGGAGAAACGGGAGCCAATGTCACAGACCAACAGTTTGGAATTAGGAAGGGATTGCATCAAAATAAAAGCAGGGCTGGAATAAACTGGGAGAAAGCTGAGCTACTATTCCTCTTCATGGGCAGATGATAACAGCAGTGCGTTGAACTAGTTTAAGGAACTAGAATCAGTATATCATCACTTTACTTTCTAGTATATTAAATGGGAGATCTGGAGGTGTCTTTGTTGTTGTTGTTGTTTTAGAGGTGGGGGCTGGCCTTGTTGCCCAGGCTGGAGTGCAGTGGCACAAGTAACTCACTGCAGCCTTGAACTCCTGGGTTCAAGCAATCCTCCCCACCTCAGCCTCCTGAGTAATTGAGACTACAGGGGCTTGCCTCCATGCCTGGCTAATTTTTTATATATTTAGAGACAGGGTCTCACTATGTTGTCCAGGCTGGCCTCAAACTCCTGGCCTCAAGCAATCCTCTGCCTTAGCCTTCTGAAGGAGTGGGATTACATGCATGAGCCAGCAGGCTTGGTCCTTGGAGGTGTTTATTTTATTTTATTTTATTTTTAAATAGGAATGGCACATCAGGCCACTCATCCCTTTAACTAATCTGTTGGGTAAAATATTTGAAATCAGCAATGCAGTCACACACCATTCATCACCAACTTCTAATCCCTTACTTATTAAGAAGCATGGGCTGTCACAGTTCTCTAGAAATATCTGTTCCACCTTGGTTTAATAATTCAGTTCTATAAACATTTGGTGAGTACTTATTGCCACAGTTCATTCCTTCTAAAACACATTTTTAAAAATTTATTGACATTTCCTGAATTTGGGACACATCTTCAAATTGATGTTATGTCATAGAATAATTGTCAGTATTTTGTTTCTCTTAGTAATTCATGAAATAATGGTGTGTCTTACAATTGATGGAGTTTTAGATTTGATGAAATAAGGTATGTGCTAGGCTGGGAATATGGGAATCAAAGGGTTTATGAATAAGACAAGTCTCTGACCTCAAGGAGCTTACTTATGCAATTAACTTAAACAATGTGGTAAGAGCTATACCACCAACGCTAATATAAAGTGCTGTGGGAGCATAAAGGAAGATCAATTAATTCTGCCTGTGGGACTGGGAACCACTTCGTAAAGGAGGTGACATTTGAGCTGGGCCTTGAAGGATATGAAGGATTTTTCCAGACAAAGCATGGGAGTAGGAGGCAGGGACATTTCTGGAATGTGAATATGGAAGGTTTATTTGGCTTCAAAGAGGACTCAGCAGCAATGAATTAGAGCACTGGTATGTTATGTGTTACTGATTTTTTTTGTTTGTTTGCTGAGATGGAGTCTCGCTCTGTTGCCCAAGCTTGAGTGCAGTGGCACAATACTGGCTCACTGCAACCTCCACCTCCCGGGTTCAAGTGATTTCCTGCCTCAGCCTCCCGAGTAGCTGGGATTACAGGCACCTGCCACCACGCCTGGCTAATTTTTGTATTTTCAGTAGAGACAGGGTTTCGCCACGCTGGACAGGCTGGTCTCAAACTCCTGACCTCCTCAGGTGATCCGCCCGCCTCGGCCTCCCAAAGTGCTGGGATTACAGGTGTGAGTCACCTCGCCCAGCCATGTTGCTGATTTTTAATGTCTCGTTTGAGGTTCTACCCTGAAAACTACTGGGAATTCCAACATTTTTGGTCATTTGCAGATAGACTGGAGAATGATGTTCTCAAGACATAAAGACCAGGTTCCAGACAACAAACTGCAGAAAACCATTTTGCTGATGCTACTCTACCTTTGAACGCTATCATTTTTGTTTTGGAAACAAAAGACCTAAGAGATTTTTGTCATAAGCCAAGTCTGCCGTGAGTAGACTGGTTTCAAGGAGATGTATGAAAGAGAAACATCACAGTTGCTCCTCTCTCCAAAGAAGCATAGAGCATAGAGGTTAAGTGCACAAACTTTGGTTATCCACTTACTAGCTGTGTGACCTTGGGCAACTTGTGTAATTCTCTGTAGCTCAGTTTCCTCATCTTGTAAGACAGGGTTCATAAATAGTGTTTTTGAGAGGTAAGATGAGATCACATACAGTCAATAAATGTCATCCTTGTTATTATCATTATTGCCTAATTGACAATGGGAAATCGACCAAATCTATCTGTCTCCTCCCAGCTATTACTCTCACCAAGCTTTTTATACCTATTGTGTTCCCTGGAGAGAATATGATGAACTAATTCATAATATGTGTATCAGTGATGTGTGTATATATTTGGGAAGGTGGAGCAAGTTGCAGAGAAGACATGTTGGTTTTATTAGTATACGAAGTCTTAAGGCAAAGTAGCAAATCTATTGTGATGGCTCTTCTGGCCTCAGGAAGGATCCTGTAGAGGGAATTTCTTGGGTTAAAGCCTACCCAGCCCCCCTCCAATCAGGTCTGTGTTCGACTGGGCCCTGGGTCCAGCAGGCAGAGTACCAGAAGGAGGAAGAAAGCCCTGCTATAGTGCTCCAGAGGGAAAAATCTCATCTAGGAAAAGGGAATGGAGACAAGAGAGGCTACTATAGCATTTTTCATTTCCCCTTGGCACAGGGAGCCATGCAGCTGGGGACCCACTACTACAGCTGCTCAGATAAAAATAAGTCATTGTCTTGTCCTTTGTACTCATAAGATACTGAAGCTATAGTTATCTATGTATTGTAGGTGTACCCTCCTTTCCATACTGAGTACCAAGGTGGTGTCTCCCCTGTTTAGTGGTCAGAGCTATTGTTCACAGGGTCTCTCTCTCCCTCCACCTCACTACCTCTCTCTGTGAATGACACCTTTGATCACACTCAACTTTCTGATGATTGCTATGTTTCACTGGGTGTAGGTTGCCATTTCCCAGGAGACTGGGCTTATTACTGGTTCTATGAGGATGTGTTATGGGGTATCCTCAAAGAATTACGTTTGCCTTTCAGCCCATGCCTGTTGACTCCGCAACAGGTGTTGTCATGTATGTTTCAGACCATGACAGGAGGCATACCTAAGAGATTCTCCTTATGTCACTAGCACCCTAGCCTGTATTTGGGCTATTGGTTGGAGCCTAGTAACAAAACTTTATCATGTGTCACACATTTCCACATGCATTGTCTTGTGTAGTCTGCACAAAAATCCTTGATTGCCACTCATTTTTTACAGGTGAGGAAACCGAGGCTCAGAGATATGAAATGACTTAGTCAGTATCACAGAGCTAGCAAGTGGTGGATCTGGGATTCAAACCAAGCCTGTCCAACTCCATTAGGATGCTTGCCCCATTATATCAGGTCACCTTTTGTGCTAAAATTAATGAGCCAAAGATTAATCATCGTAGAGATTATTTAACTTTCCCAAAGACAGACTCATTTAATACTGCCACCTGGACTCAACTTGAGTCAGTCATCTAAATGGCTGAGATGAGCAGTGAAGATGCAGCTTATTACTGGAAAGACTGACGTGTGCATGTCTTCTGATGGCAGGTTAGTAGGTCTACATGAAGACACAGCATCCTCTTCCTATGGTTATGGAATGGATGGTAACAGTAACATCAACGAGAACAATTGAAATATGAAGCCCAACTAACAGCTCTCTAAATAAAGAAAGCTCCAGCACTGATGGAGCCAAATCAATAAACAACCAGGACTCTTTGATGAACACTCACTTTAGCTTTGGGCTCTGACTTTTATAATTCAAAATGATTGATCCTATTTCACCCAATACTCATTTTTTCCTTAGATTATTTGCCTCCTAAAGTGTTTTCATTGAAAGCTAACTAATTTTTGAGAAAAATAAATGCTGTGAACCCTCACCCCCGAACCTTGCTGCTTAGAAAGTGTTAATTATACTTGATGATTTATATGTTTTCCTCTTCTTTCCTTGACTCCCTGGCAATCTTCTTAAAGTTACAGTAAAGGAATCATATTCTGCTCACTCATAACTGAATCAATCCTTGAAAAAATATTTCAGGATCTTTTTACTAAAATATCTTCAATAACAAGACAAAATGTTTTCTTTCAAACGGACAAATGTATGCAAGATTGTACAAAAAAACATTTCCCCTTCATACAATGAAGGAGAAGAAAATCGGGAAAGCTGCTTTTGACTTCGTAAATGTGGGTTATGTCAGCAGAGAGCCTGGAGGGCATTTCTGGTTTTGAGGTAATCAACCGTTTAAAATGCATAATACACTTGTATGTGGTTTTAATGAGTACAAAAATATATTTGCATGTAGCATAAGGACTTTTTCCCCACAAAACATGTGTTATCTTGAATCTTTTCCTTTGGGTATATATTAAGGTATGTTTATAAATAAACTGCTGAGAGCAAAGGGGCTCCAGTTCCTATGTTTGTGCCAGGGGAGAGTGCTGTACTAGAAAAAGCAGGAGACGTGGAGTTTGCCCACTTTGTTCCTCTGGTAGAAGATAATGAGATGGAATTTTGGGTGGTAGATGTTTACTGGGGATTGACACCTGTGAAGGAAAAGGGGGAGGAAGCAAGACTGGGCAGAGAGAAGTTGAATCGCCATGCAAGCCTGACAAAACCTCAGCAACCCCAGCAGGGACCTCTGGAGTATTGTTCATCAGAGTGCCCCGAATTGGGTAGAAATACCTGGGCTTTTGTTTTACTTTATTTTATTTTATTTTGAGGCAGAGGCTCACGCTGTCACCTAGGCTGCAGTGCAGTGGTGCAATCACGGCCCACTGCTGCCTCTACTTCCTGGGCTCAAGCGATCCTCCCACCTCAGCCCTCTGAGTAGCTGGGACCACAGGCGTGCGCCACCATGCCCGGCTAATTTTTGTATATTTTGTAGAGACGGGGTTTCACCATGTTGCCCAGGCTGGTCTCGAACTTCTGGGCTCAAGTGAGCCACCCGCCTCGGCCCCCCAAAGTGCTAGGATTTCAGGCGTGAGCCACCGCACCTGCCCCCTGGGCTTTTATTCTCCTGCCTCATTGAGTCGCCAGATGCAAGCTGCCTCTGTCTGGAAGAATATAACCTGGGGCCGAGTGTATGAGTGTCTCTCTGCAGGTAAGGCAGGCCTTGCAGGAGCTGACAGCTGGAGACTGCCTGCCAACCTCACTCCCCACCATTGGACAGCAAATCCTTTCTTGAGGTGGTGCATCTTTGTGTCTACCACAGTCCATCGCTTGCATCTCTTTCTCAATTCCTTCACGCCTCTCCCAGAAGGGAACCTTGGAAGAGTGGTATTAGTGGGACAAACTACAGCCCCCACTGCTACAGTTAGTCTTGGGGCTGCAACTGTTTCTCAGCACCTGCCGCCTCCACTGCTCATTCTAGGTCACGCTCACCCATAGCTACTGCCCTCTGGTGGCCATGATGGCTTCCTGGTTGGCCTGACCCAGACCCTAATTTCTGAGGGGCTAAGAGCAGCCTGGTCATTATCCCCTTCTCAGGCTGGGGCTGCTGTATCTGTCCACTTATAGTCACAATTTGGCAAGGAAGTACTGAGATATGCCCAGGTGGCACACCTATTTCTCCCTCTCCCCATTGTGGAACAGCAGCCCCATCTCCTCCTGATAATTTGAGTGAATTACTGCTACCAAGTCAGTGACCCCTCTTCTGGCCTACTGGTCTCTGGACACAAGGAGCCCAAAGTGTCCAGGCAGCAGCTGTAGCTTATAATTCAGTAAGAGGTTGACTCTGGAAATGATGTGTCTCCTTTGGAGACCAGGTCCTCTAGCCCTGTAGCATGTAAGGGAGAAAATGTTTCTTTCCTCACCCATTGTGAGGTTCATACCTAGCACCCCTATAACAAAACACAAATTAACAAGATAAAAGGAGACAAATTTATTTAACACAAGTTTTAAGTGACATGGGAACCCTCAGAAATGAAGACCCAGCGAAACAGGAAAAACTGCTTCTGCTGTTTTCTCAAATGCCAAGGTATCATAGTTGGGGGTAGCGTGTCCTGAACCCTGTCAAGAGTTACAGAGCACAAAGTTCCTATATTAGTCAGGATTCAATCAGAGAAATGGGGCCATTAAGAGATTTTATTTATTTATTATTATTATTATTATTTTGAGACAGAATTTCACTCTGTTGCCCAGGCTGTAGTGCAGTGGCGCTACCTCAGGTCACTACAACCACTGCCTCCCGGGTTCAAATGATTCTCCCACCTCAGCCTCCCAAGTAGTTGGGATTACAGGTGCATGCCACCATGCCTGACTAATTTTTGTATTTTTTGATAGAGATGAAGTTTCACCATGTTGGCCAGACTGGTCTTAAACTCCTGACCTCAAGTGATATGCCCGCCTCAGCCTCCCAAAGTGCTGGGATTATAGGAGTGAGCCACCACACCCAGCAAGAGATTTTATTTTTATATCTATACCATCTACATCTATCTATCTATCTATCTATCTATCTATCTATCTATCTATCTATCATCTATCTATCCATCAGAGATTTGACCTTAATTGTGGGAGCAGGACTGGTTAAACAGCCTCTGCATTTCTTCACATTTAATGTTAGCATGAAGTCTGCAGGACAGTCAGGAGGGAACAATGAATGAAAAATGGAGGAGAACAGAGACAAACTAGAACCCAGAAGCATGAGCTGGAACACAGGAGGATGAACTAGGGTCTGTATCAGTCTCTCGTTATCTCCAACTTGGGTGATGTGGGTATCCTGCAGGGGAAGCTGGTGCCCTTTGCCCACAGCTACACACACACCTGGCCTATATCCAGGAGTCTGAGACACTAAAGGATGGTTGGGAGGAAGGTGTAGCAGCCGCTGCTGACCCAGTTGCTGCTGCACGCCACTGAGGTGAGCCAATAGATAAGTGACAATGTGCATGAGCTACAACTGCACCTGGTTTCCCTGCACTGATTTTCCAATGTAGAAACTATATGGCTCCTAACTGACTAAGGCCCAACAAATCTCCAAAAGATCTCTGTGACCCACTCTAATTGGAAACATAGAAGTGAGGGAATTCTGGGAAATGTAGTTCAGCTGGCTGTTTCAATGCTCTATCAGACCAGCAGCTTCTGGATGGTGTGGTATGTAACACGATTGGTGGGTCCCCTGATCCTGAGCCCACTCCTGCATCTCTTTTGTTGGTCTTCTGGTCTGTCTCAGTGTTACGTGGAATACCACACTGGTGGATCTAATACTACCAAAGTCCTGAAATAGAAGTGCTGCCTGAGACTCTGCAGGCTGGAAAGTTAAACTCATACTGGAAATATGCATGTATTCCTATGAGAATGAACCATTGGCCCTTTCAGGATGGAAGGGGCATAATGTTGTGAACTCGCCACCAAGTGACCTGTTGGTCTCCTCAAGGAATGGCACCATATTAGGGGCTCATTGTTGGTCTCTGTAGCTGGCAGGCTGAACATTCTTTAGTGGCAATTGCAAGATTGGTCTTTGTAAGTGGGAGTCCATGCTGTTGGACCCAGGCTTAGCCTCCCTCTCTGCCTCAGTGGCTACTCTGTTCACATGCCTATTGCACCAATACTGAGGTGGCCAAGGATAGAGACTGGCTGATGTCAACTGCCAAGGTCATTTTGTCTGCTTGGTTGTTCAATGCTTCTTCTGAGCTAGATGCTCTCTAACTGGCGTCAATATGTGCTACAAACATTTCATGCTTAGTGCCCACTTGCACACGTCTATCTACATCCCTCTACCTCAGATGTCATTGTTTCCAATTTTCCAGACTTTTCCCTTCCAAACGCCTTACCAGCTAGGTGGGCCATTCACCAGTGACCATAGCTTCATAAATATTTTAACCTCAAGCCACTTCTCTTTCCACCCAAGGTGGGTGATAAAGTGCATCACCCAAAGCTCGGCCCACTGGGAGGATTTTCACCTGTCACTGTCTTTCAAGCACCCCCAATCTCCCAAGAGAGGCTATAATGCAGCCAGTGTCCATTTTTGGCTTGCACCCGCATACTGACCCAATCCATTCATAAACCAAACCTTTCCTTCTTTTCTTCAATTGATCTGATGGAATCCCCATAAAGTTGCAGGCATGAGCTGAAGGAGGGCACTTGTATAACAGTGGTGCATGCCATGGTGGTCTAGGCTACCTGATCTTGCACTTTACTAGTGCCCTGTAGTCCTCCTCATAAGCACTCCTGGAAAGCCCCCTTTTGTCTTTTGATGAATTGTTGCTGGGTCCGCCTGACCTTTAGTGGGTCTGATAAGACCCAGCTCATGATAAACAGTTCTAGTTCCATGATCACTTGGTGTTCTGTGGTCAGGTGTTTCATATTTTTTAATTAATTTTTTTTTGAAACAAGGTCTCTCTCTGTCACCCAGGATGGAGTGCAGTGGTATGATTTCGGCTCACTGCAACATCTGCCTCCCGGGTTCAAGTGATTAACCTGCTTCAGCCTCTCGAGTATCTGAGATTACAGGTGTCCACCACCACGCCCGGCTAATTTTTGTATTTTTAGTAGAGATGGAGTTTCACCACATTGGCCAGGCTGGTCTCCAACTCCTGGGCTCAAGTAACCTGCCTGCCTCAGCCTTCCAAGGTGTTGGGATTACAGGCGTGAACCACCATTCCCGGCCAGGTGTTTCATCTTTACCAGGGCCCAATAGCATACCAGAAGTTGTTTTTCATAAGGCATGTGATTCTCTTCTGTAGGTGACATGGCCTTTCTCCAGAACCCCAGGGGCCTGCATCATTATTCTCCAACAGGGGGTTGCCGCAGAATCCATTCTGCATCTTTTCCCACCACTCATACCTCCAACACCACACGATCTGCTAGATTGTATGGCCCAAGTGTCAGGCAGGGCACTTACATGACAGCCTGGACCTGATGCAGAGCCCTTTGCTGCTCCTGGGCCCCAGGCATAACTAGTAACCTTCCTTGTCACCTGTTATAGAGGGATGGAGCAGAATCCCTAGATGTGGGATACATTGCCTCTAAAACCCAAAGAGGCCCACCAGGTGTCATGATTCCTTCTTTGTGCCAGGAGGTGCAATGTGCAGGAATTTATCTTTTACTTTTACTTTGGAGAGAATGCCCCAGTATACCCTGAACCACTGGACCTCTAAAATTTTTATGGATCTGGTAAACCTCTAAATCTTTATAGAGTTTATCTCCCACCCTCAGAGTATATGTGTCTTACCAAGAGGTAGCACACTAGTTACCTCCTGCTCATCTGGTCTGATCAACAAAACATCATCAATGTAATAGGTTAATATGATATTCTGCAGGATGTCCAGATGTTTTTACTCTCTTCAGACTAAATCATGACAGAAGGTAGAAGAGCTAATATAGGCCCAGGGCAAAACTATAAATTTATATTTCTTCCTATTTATTTGAATATTTCTGATTCTTTTTTATGATTGAAATAGAAAAGAATGAATTTTCCAAATCAACACCTACACAACATATATTGGAGGCTATATCAATCTGTTCCCACAAAGATATCAGGTCTGACACAGCAACTATGATCAGAGCTACTATTTGGTTCAGCTGGCAGCAGCCTACAGTCATCTCCAAGGATCTATCTGGTTTTTTCAGGCACAAGACTGGTAAATTAAATGGAGATATGATGAGAATCGCCACCTCTATATCTTTTAGATCCTTAAGGATGCTAATCTGCATATACCACCACCCCAAGTGGATGTGATAATTTACTATCTTGGCCAGGAGTGGTGGTGGTGGTGGTTTAGTATCAGAGGCTTCCACTTGGCCTTCCCCATTGTAACAGTTCTTATCTCACTGGCCAAAGACACAAAGTAATGGCTGCCCCAACTACCCGATCATACACTTGGAGACTGGGGTAATGACCACTGAGTTCTTGTACCCAGTGAAGTTCCTGTGAGCTGGATCTTGGCCAAGACTCAATTTCTTACCTGGTTCCCATATGTCCCCACTCTCACAGTGGGCCATGATGATGCTTTGGGTCTCTGAGTGTCCATGTCAACTCAGACTCTAGGTCCAACACTCCTTGAAACATCTAAGTATTCCCTTTCTCTAGTGCACAGTTACCTAAATGCATGCCCAGAGGTCTCTGCAGGAGGAAAAAGAAGAATCATGGCAGTGTCCTTTCTCCTAGGGACCCAATCACCTCTTCTGTTAGTGAGTTCTGGAACTGAAAACTGGCTCAAATCTGAAAACTCTACAAGAGATCATGACTTTTTTTTACTGAAGTGACTGCCCTCAGCCTCCCAGATATTTTCAGCTATTACAAGCTGAGTAATACTCTTTTCAATAAATTTTGCCCCTGGAGATGCTCTGTTCTATTAACCATCTCCATAACTCTCCTGGATCAGGCTTCCTGAACTGTCATGCTAACTTTGTCTTATAATAATTGCAACTTCCTGGCTTCGGGAGATTAAGGACCACCACCTGCCCTCTGCTGTCTTGGGTCTTATCATCCATAGTGCTATCAGTGAGCTAAGTTTATAAGGGCTTTTCCTGTTGTCAGTTCTGACCTGCAGAGGAGGCCACTACTGAAATTTTGAGTGATGCTTGCTGGCGATCTTCTTGCCAGTGGATTCCTGATGGCCTTGTTGAACAGTGTGTCCTCTGAACCTTTCCACAGAATACAGTCTTCTGGTGGGTCTTGTGGTTGTACATAGTGACATGAGTTCCAGCATGCTCACTTCCTTGAGCCTCGAATCCCTCCCTCTGCAATTTGCCGCAGCAATTCTGACATTTCAACTTCACTCAGCATAGGCTGTATTTCTTACATCTAGGAGCCATCTTAGTAGAAAATTTGCACCATTTCCTGGGGTCTTTGACAGGATGTTAAATCCCGTATCTCAGGAAAGCACTCCCAAGTCAGCAAACTTTTCCTATTGTATGATCCCACTGCCTCTATTCCCACCGCCTTGATCAAGCCCCCTCAGAACCCAGCCTCATGTGTATATTCCCCTTTCTCCTGCTAGTACACGTCAGCTACTTATTGCAGTTTCTTTGAAGTGTAATCCCTTTCCTCGTTTGCAAGGCCCAGCGTATCCCCAGCGCAGCATATCCCCAGCAGCTATGCTTAAACTGATCCCTGACTGTGAGGCTAGTGCCCTGAAAGGGAAGTGGGAGCAGGCCCTAACAGGGAACATATGTTGTCACGTGGGAAGAGGCCTCTGCATAGTCTTCTACCATGGGTGCTAGTAGGGTGCTAGCTCTTGATAGGAATGAGGTGGGCCACATCTACTGGTTCAGAAGGTTTAGGGGAGTGTGGGGAGTCAAAATCTTTGTAGTCATTCACCTAGATGACTCCATCCATGTGTCACAGTGCCTGATTTTTCCAACCAAGGGCCTTGTTTGGAACAGGCCCCCCAAAATCTGGCCATAAACTGGCCCCAAAACTGGCCATAAACAAAATCTCTATAGCACTGTGACATGTTCGTGATGGCCATGACACCCATGCTGGAAAGTTGTGGGTTTACGGGAATGAGGGCAAGGAACACCTGGCCCACCCAGGGCGAAAAACCACTTAAAGGTGTTCTTAAACCACAAACAATAGCATGAGCGATCTGTGCCTTAAGGAGATGCTTCTGCTGCAGATAAGTAGCCAGACCCATCCCTTTATTTCTGCCCATCCCTTTGTTTCCCATAAGGTATACTTTAAATCTATAATCTATAGAAACAATATTTATCACTGGCTTGCTGTCAATAAATACATAGGTAAATCTCTGTTCAAGGCTCTCAGCTCTGAAGGCTGTGAGACCCCTGATTTTCCACTCCACACCTCTATATTTCTGTGTGTGTGTCTTTAATTCCTCTAGCGCCACTGGGTTAGGGTCTCCCCCACCAAGCTGGTCTTGGCAGGCCTTGCCTTGGTTGGGTATTTAACCTTAGTAGAAGTCCAGCCACTCTGACTATTGAGTCCTAGGTTTAGTTCCCAGAGTACTCTGCCCTCCTCATAGGAGATGAAATAGCTTTCTAATTTTTATTTTTATTTACTTATTTATTTTTTTTGAGACAGGGTGTCTCTCTGTCACCCAGACTGGAGTGCAGTGGCATGATCTTAGCTCACTGCAGCCTCAAATTCCTGACTCAAGCAATCCTTCCACTGCCACCTCCTGAGTAGCTGGGACCACAGGCATGCGCCATCACCCCCAGCTGATTTTAAAAAATTTTTTGTAGAGGCAGGGTCTTGTTTTGTTGCTCAGGCTGGTCCCCAAACCCTGGCCTCAAGCAATCCTCCCACCTTAGCCTCCAAAAGTGCCAGGATTATAGGCATGAGCCACTGAACCAGGCAAAAGAGCTCTTTTGTATATAATCACAGAGGCCTTCTCAGCTTTTGCACCTGGCTTTCAATTGCCTATTACCCTCAGCAGTTAATTAAATCTTTAGTCATCCGATCTTGTCAGCTACATAGTTAATATTCCCTCCCTTTATTTCAAATGCCTTCTGTATCACACCCATAATGCATTTCCAATGCACCTCAGGTGAAAGTTTAAACAATCAGACTGCTTCCTGGTGCCATCTGTACTCCTCACTAGTGAATAAGGGGTTCTCATTTTCACCTGAGAGGTGAGTGATCTGACTCCAAAAGTCCATCCTATTGGCTGCTTTCTCAGAACGCTCCCAGTATCAACTGTCACAGGGTTCTGCAGAAGCAGGCATGGAAATGAAATTTGGGGTACAAGATATTTATTAGGGATAAACATTTGTGCAAGGAAGAGGGAAGAAACACTATTGGGCAGAGGGAGAAGACGAACTACTGTGCAGGTCCAACAAAGCCTTGGCCAACCCAGTAGGAAACTCTGGAACAAATAATGCTCGTTCAAGTGCCCCATCTAAAGCCAAAATGGCCTTGCCTTTATAGCCCTCCCTCTCTCACTCACCAGAAGCAGGCTGTCCCAGGAAAGGTGTGACCTTGGGGTAAGGTGACTCTCTGCAGCTGTGGAAGGAGCTGACAGAAAGGTGGAGGATGTTTGCTAATCAAACTTCCCATAACTGGGCAGCATGTCCTTCCTTAAGGAAGGATTCAGGTGGTAGATCTCAGTGTCTACAACAGAGTTAGAAGTCGAGGGTCTGAGTCCTGACTCTTATCACTTGCTTGCTGTGTGACACTGGGCAAAGTGCTCCACATTGTTGAATCTCTGTTTTCATATTTTGAAATGGACATACCATGGATGGAACTGGAGATCATTATGTTAAGTGAAATAAGCCAGGCACAGGAAGACAAACATCTCATGTTCTCACTTATTTGTGAGATCTAAAAATCAAAACAATTGAACTCATGGACATAGAAAGTAGAAGGATGGTTACAGAGACTGGAAATGGTAGTAGGAGGCTGGTAGGAGAAGTGAGTATGGTTAATGGGTACAAAAAATAGAAAGAATGAATAAGACCTACAATTTGATAGCACAACAGGGTGACTATAGCCAATAACAATCGCACATTTTAAAATAAAAAAGTGTAACTGGGTTGTTTGCAACTCAATTTGTAAATGCTTCAGGGATGGAGACCCCATTCTTCATGATCCTCTTTGCATGCCTGTATCAAAACACCTCATGTACCCCATAAACATATATACCTACTATGTACCCACAAAAAAAAATTGAAAAATTTTTAAAAGAAATAAATAGGAAAAAATAAAAACAAAATAAAATAAATTGTAGGTCTGTAAAAAAATGGAAATAGGCCAGGCACGGTGGCTCACGCCTGTAATCCCAGCACTTTGGGAGGCCGAGAAGGGTGGATCATGAGGTCAGGAGATCGAGACCATCCTGGCTAACACGGTGAAACCCCGTCTCTACTAAAAATACAAAAAAAAAAAAATTAGCTGGGCACGGTGGCAGGCACCTCTAGTCCCAGCTACACCGGAGGCTGAGTCAGGAGAATGGCGTGAACCCGGGAAGCGGAGCTTGCAGCGAGTGGAGATTGCGCCACTGCACTCCAGCCTGGGCGACAGAGCAAGACTCCGTCTCAAAAAAAAAAGAAAAGGAAATACTTTCCACATGGGGTAGTTATGAGAAGATTAAATAAAGCAATGCACACGCAGCAGCATTTTGTAACTCTAAGGTGTATTATAAACATGAGTTTTTATTGCAGGAAAAGGGCACATTTACATTCATAGAGCTTCTTTTTTTTTCCTTTACTCTTCTCTGGCCTATTTCCACTTCTTTCAGTCACCTACATTAAAACAAGTAATACACTGGATAAAGTTTATTCATTTTTTCTCTATTGGAGCAAATATCCATTCATGTGAAGATCTATGTGTGACTTATATTTAGATATTTAATAGTGACTAATACAGAGCTTTGCACCCCATCATATGGGACCTACAAAGCCAGAGACAACAGTCATTTGCTTCCTTATAACAGGAATGGCTTGTTAGCAAGATTTAACTGGTGGCTTTACTATCAGTTTCATTCAAGTAAGCTTTTGTGTGGATAGACAATATTTCTTGAATATTGAATGAGAATCAAATGAGACCATATACATAAGAAGCTTTGCAACGGACTGTGCACATGCTTTCATTTCCATTAATATCATTTCCTGCCCAATCATTTCCTTCTCGAAAGGTAATTTCAAGCCTCTGTAAAGAAGTCCTGTGCTTAAGGATCTTGCTCAAAAATGCCACTTTCTTCCTGAAGGCTGGACTTTAAGGAATTTCCACTTCTTTCTTACCAAACAATAAGCTCCTTGATTATCATAGTACACATATTCAATAATATTTGTTGAATGACTTAGTGACTGAATGAAATACTTTTAAAAGGCAATAAAAGAGAGGCTTTTCTTGCTAAATGGAAGGCCTCATTTGTCCCCATCCTATTGAATGTGCTGGTTCTGAGAAGAATTGAGTTACTTTAATTTTCACTCTAGGCTTTCCCCAAGTTTGGTGAAACTTTCCACAGAAACTGTTTGTTTCGTTATAGTACCATCTTCTGTTTTATTTATGTTACTAGCCTTATATATGTGTGGCTTATATTTAGATATTAAATATTGCCTAATACAGAGTTTGGCACCCAATAAGTAAATATTTTTTCAGTGAATGAATGAACAGGAAGGATTGTGCCCAGTTTTATAGGAGAAAAACAATGTTATCAGAAGTGAAGAACTATCTGCAAAATTATATTAAATAATAAATCCAGAATATTTTATTTTCATAATATACCTATATATTATGTATGTGTACATAGTATAGCCATATATACACACATATATACATGTATAGTGTCTACGTATAGTCAATATGTTTGTGACTTTTTCTATTTAAACTTTCTTTTAAAAAATTTTTTGAGACAGAATATCACTCTGTCGCCCAGGCTTGAGTGCAGTGATGTGATCTTGGCTCACTGCAACCTTTGCCTCCTGGGTTCAAGCAATTCTCCTGCTTCAGCCTCCCGAGTAGCTGGGATTCTATGTGTGCGCCCCCATACCTGGCTAATTTTTGCATTTTTAGTAGAGACAGGGTTTCACCAGGTTGGCCAGGCTGGTCTCAAACTCCTGAGCTCAAGTGATTCGCCTGCCTTGGCCTCCCAAAGTGCTGGGATTACAAGCGCAAGCCACTGGCCCAGCTGGCTACATAAATTTTCTATACAAAGTCATTGCCGATTAATATCATCATTGATGGCATAGAGCTTGAACAACCAAAATGCACTTAAAAAGCTTCAGTCTTGGACCCCTCCCTCTCCAAAACTGGATAATTAACAATGCCCTAACTTGCATGTATAAACAGTGTCTGAAAGAAATAATTTCCATTACACTGTACAATATTTAACACAGAATTTAGTAACACTCATTATTTATTGTTATTTTTGCAGAACAGTGTCACATTACAGAAATTGTTTTGCTTTATTATGGAAATTTTCAAACATATACAAAAGTAGACAGAATAAGATGGTGAACCACTATGTACACATCACATCGCTTCAATAATTACCTACACAGGCCAGGCATGGTGGCTCATGCCTGTGATCCCAGCACTTTGGGAGGCCAAGGCAAGTGGATCACTTGAAGTCAGGAGTTTGAGACCAGCCTAGTGAACATGGCAAAACCTGTCTCTACTGAAAATTCAAAAATTAGCCAGGCATGGTGGTGGGCGCCTGTAGTCTCAGCTACTCGGAAGGCTGAGGCAAAAGAATCGCTTGAATCCTGGAGGCAGACGTTGCAGTGAGTCAAGATCACGCCACTGCACTCCAGCCTGGGTGACAGAGGAGACTCTGTCTCAAAAAAAAAAAGAAAAAAAAACACCAATACATTGCTCAAACTTCCCAAACTTGTTTCATTGATATTCCCCCAATTCTTCTGAACCCCAACCCATCCTGTCCTCCTCCTGCTGAACGATTTTTTATTTTTTTTGAGACAGAGTCTCACTCTGTCACCCAGGCTGGAGTGCAGTGGTGTAATCTCGGTTCACTGCAACCTCCGCCTCTTGGGCTCAAGTAATTCTCCTTCCTCACCCTCCCCAGTAGCTGGGATTACAGGCATGCCCCACCACACCTGGCTAATTTTTGTATTTGTAATAGAGATGGGGTTTTACCATGTTGGCCAGGCTGGTCTCGAACTCCTGACCTCAGGTGATCCGCCCACCTCAGTCTCCCAAAGTGCTGAGATTGTAGGCATGAGCCAATATGCCCAGCTGCTGAACGATTTTAAAGCAAATCCCAGACAGCATATCATTTCACCTATAAATGCTTCACTTTATAAAAACCTTTGAAGGAAGTATTCACCATATCTTACTGTTTACTGGTGTGTATAACAATATTAGTTCCCTTGAGGAAGACATAAAATCAAATATTCTGAACAAGGCAGTATTGGTATTTAGCCCTGCATTTTTAAAAAAGCAGCTTAAAAGAACACACGTATTTATTATCTCATGCTTCTGGAGTCCAGGCATAGCTTAGCTGTGTCCTCTTAGCTGCAGTCAAGTGTTGGCTGGTGCTGGGGTCTCATCTGAGACTCAACTGGGGAAGGATCCACTTCCAAGATCTCATGGTTGCTGTCAGGACTCAGTTCCTTGTGGTCTATTAGCCAGAGTCTCACCTCATTTCCTTGTTACATAGGCCTCCCTAATGGCTGCTTGTTTCATCAAAGCATGTAAGTTGAGAGAGAGAAAGTCTGCCAGCCAGTTGGAAGTTGCAATCCTATGTAATATAATCATGGAAGTGACATCCCATCACCCCTGTCACATTCTATTGGTAAGAAGCAAGTCACAGGTCTTACCCACATGGAGGGGAGAGATTACACAAGGTGTGAATTCCAGGAGACTGGGATCACTGGGGACATCTAAAAGCCAACCCATCACACTTGGCATGCTTGAAGCTGATAGATAAGATCCAGGTTCAAAACAGCTTTCCAGAGCAAGAGGCAGTCACTTAGGAGCAGGGTTCTACTAAGATTGAGTGTGGCAGAGAGGTGAGCTGGGTCCAATAAGAAGTCTCTTGATCAAACTCTATTAACCCAATCAGGTGGACTAGCAGGTGCTTTCTGTTCTCTCTGAGAAATGTGCTCACTAATGCTCAAAGTTTCTGCACGTGGGAGGATGGAAGGCTTCTCTCAGGCCAGCATTGAGTACTTCTGTCTCCTCCGTTTAGGTTATATGCCTTCCACAAGTCAGCTGAGTTTGTCCTCAAAACTGATAACTCCAGTTACTATAATTACATTATTGTATAACTAAATATTACATAAATTGACTAGATATGGGTATGAAAAAGTGTTTCATAAAAATGGACTTTAATGTTATAGAAATTATTATTAAATGACTCAAGTTGCTAAAAACATCACTGTCAACTTAGCCATGGTTGAAACATTGGTAAGGATGAGGGAAAGATAAAAATCTAGAAGGAGTCTGCTCTCAGATTTCTTTGCCCGTGTTTCCTAAGTTCTTCATCCACTTTAAATAAACAGGAACTAGTAATCAGATGAAGCATATATGTGCTGTGTATACAAGAAGGATGAGGAGAAATGCTCATCAGCATGTTCACACTTGAAGAAAAGTCTTTAGTCTTAAGTCAGAATAGTAAATGTACAAATATAGGTTTTAAGGTAGAATAAAATTTTCACATATAATTTTTCAGTTTCTGAATAATTGTGTAGTTAAGTCAGGCCTAGCTATTGATCATCTCCATTCTTATTTCATGGGCATCTCAGGTGAGGGATTGCTTTCCACTTACCTTTTGTTTTGCCTTTTTCTCAAGTGGTACCATCCCTACTTGACCCAGTGACTTTCATTCCTAGCTGGTATTCCCTGCTGGATAGGTGAGTTCATCCACCCACGGGCTTAGGTGGCTGGAGATCCAGCTGATTGACATGTCAACTGAGCATCCTTCTTCTCCCAGCTCAAGATGTTTCCCTATGCCCATGACAGGCTGAAACCACTAGAGTCGTTCAAGTGCTTGGACAACTGTACCTGTGGATCCTTCAAAACCCCAGGTCTGAGAATAGAGGCCTTTTAATCCAGTTGTGCTCACAGGCTCAGCATTAGATCTGGCTATCTCTAGGAAAGCCTCCGCTGTCAGGTCTCCCAGGGACATACGATCATATGCAACCTGCTATCCTCACACTTGAATTCCTGTTACTCATCTATGCCATAATCACTGGGTGTCTGCTTCGAGAACAAAACCAAATTTAATTATTAACCTTATCTTAAACAGAATTAGGCAACTAAAAATAATAAAATTGAACAAAGAAGTATATATATATATATTTTGGATAAATTAGGCGGGTGGATCACATGAGGTCAGGGGTTCGAGACCAGCCTGGCCAACATGGTAAAACCCCATCTCTATTACAAATACAAAAATTAGCCAGGTGTGGTGGGGCATGCCTGTAATCCCAGCTACTGGGGAGGGTGAGGCAGGAGAATCGCTTGGACCTGGGAGGTGGAGGTTGCAGTGAGCCAAGGTCATGCCACTGCACTCCAGCCTGGGCAACAGAACAAGACTCTGTCTCAAAAAAAAAAAAAAAGAAAGAAAGAAATACCTGAGACTGTTTAATTTATAAAGAAAAGACATTTGATTGGCTCACAGTTCTACAGGCCATACAAGAAACATGGTGCTGGCATCTACTCGGTTTCTGGGGAGCCTCAGGGAGCTCACAATCGTGGTGGAAGGCAAAGCGGGAACAAGTACATCACATGACGAAAGCAGGAGAACGGGAGAGAAGTGGGGGATGCCAGCACTCTTTTAAACAACCAGATCTCACGAGAATTCACTCACTATCAGGAAGACAACACCAAGGGGATGGTGCTAAACTGTTCATGAGAAAATTCCTCCCACATGATCCAATCACCTCCCTCCAGGCCCCACCTCCAATATTGGGAATTACATTTCAACATGAGATTTGGGTGGGAACAAATATCCCAACCATATCAAACACCGACCCTTTTCTTCACTCTAATTCTAACCTCCCCTGTTCACCCACAATGATACCACCCGTGGAAAAAGAACAACGGGAAGTGGAAGGAAATACATGAAAGAGCCATTCTGCGGTGGGTTGGCGCAACAGGAGAATCTTGAATAGCTTCCTGCCTCAACTTTCCAGCACCTAGCTCCAACCTTTCAGTAAGACCATTTAGGTTGTACTCATTTCTTGTTGCTGAGAGAAATTAATCTTTGGGGATCTATAATTTCACTAAAGTTTTATCTTAGAGGTTTCTTTAAACCGTGTCTACACAAGCAAAACTCAATGATTAGATGTGAGCGCTATACCGATTATCCCGGTAATTCAAGCAAAACACCCAGTTCTTGCGTAAAATAAGAAGTTTTTGTGTTCGTTTTTTTCTAATTCTCTATACTACCCAAATACAAGGGATTGTAATGATACCATAGTCCTTAGGATTCGTACTGGAGGCATTATAATTTGGGCCTTCAAGTCTTGTAGTAATTAGAACCCTGCCGATAAAATAAGACTTTTACCAAATCCCACTTGATGTTAAGCAAAACAAAGTTTTACAAACATGACAGATAATTGCTCTACTTTGAATTTTACTTCATTTTAGAATTATAGTTCGGAGAATTCTATTAAAACAAAGTGAACCTTAACAAATAATATCTCAAAATAATGTCTTTTTTTTTTTTTTTTTTTTGAGACAGTCTTGCTCTGTCACCCAGGCTGGAGTGCAGTGGCACGATCCTAGCTCACTGCAGTCTTGACCTCCTGCGTTCAAGAGATCCTCCCACCTTAGCATTCTGAGTAGCTGGGCCCACAGGCACACGCCACCATGCCCAGTTAATTTTTTATTTTTTGCAGAGATGGGCTCTTACTATGTTGCCCAGACTGGTCTTGAACTCCTGGGCACAAGTGATCCTCCTGCTTCAGCTTCCCAAAGTGCTTGGATTACAGACTTGAGCCACTGCACCTGGCCAAAATTCTATGAAAACAAAGTTTTAATATTAAAAAGAAAGCAGCTTCCTACCAGACATATGTCTTCATGTGTCTGAGATGGCAGTGACACTTTCTAGTTTACGATGAACCAGTCATGACAAGTCCCTATGATCTGTTTCAAACCAGGCCCTCTTCCTTTGTTTCTGAAAGGGTAAAAATTTGTATCAGACAGACTACAAAATACTAAGAAAACAGGACCTTCACCTTACAGTTAATTCTTTTAGCTTACTTTTTTTTCTGATTATAAAAGCTATACATATTCATTGTGGAAAATCTAGAAAATAGAATGTGCTCTTTGATCCACTAATTCCATTTCTAGGAATCTCTTCTTGCATATAAGCTCAATAATTTATGAGTGCATGGATGTTTACTGTGGCATTGTTTGTAACAACAGAAATGTCCACTAAAAGGGAAATAATTTAATTATAGTTTCTCTACACTATGGAATTTATGCAGCAGCTTTAAAAAATGATGTTAGTCTATATGAACTGATATGGAATGATTTCCAACACATATTTTTAAAAGATTAATTGTATCTTTATCATAACCAGACATTGCTTTTCCTGTTGAAGAGGCTGCGTCTTGGTTGCTTTGGTTAAATATATTGTCTTAACTCAGAACCAAGGAGACAGTTTTGACTAGGAAAGCTTACAAAGTAAACACAGTCCCTCTTTGTGACTAGAAGATACGTTCTCTTTATCCATATAAGCTTCCATTTTCTGCCTTCTTTTTGCTGGGGTGGGGTAGTGGGATGTTCTATTTTGATTTTTATCCTAGTAACACAGGCATAAGATTAAAAATAAGCAATAGCACAGGTTTTTAATGAAATGCAATATCCGCCTGCCTCACTCCTCTCCATTTTCAGACATACTTCCTAGAAGTAACCACTTTTAACTATTGCTCTTTTTAATTCTTCTGATGGTAATCCACTGAATGCCAGATAATCTGCATATTATTTGACAATCCAAATTGTGCCAAAAATGCTTATAATGCAAAACATCAGCCTCCTGATACATTCCCTCTATTTCTGATCCTCCAAAGGTAACCACTTCCTTGTCCTTTCTGCCGTCTTGTTTAGTGAGGTAATACATTCACGTGGTTCAAAATTCAGAACTACATACCAAGGTGTACATTGGACCAGGCACAGTGGCCCACACCTGTAATCCCAGCACTTTAAGAGGCTGAGGCAGGCAGATCACAAGGTCAAGAGATCAAGACCAACCCAGCCAACATGGTGAAACCCCCTCTCTACTAAAAATACAAAAATTAGCCAGGTGTGGTGGCGTGCACCTGTAGTCCCAGCTACTTGGGAGGCTGAGGCAGGAGAATCGCTTGAACCTGGGAGGTGGAGGTTGCAGTGAGCCGAGATCACACCATTGCACTCCAGCCTGGCAATAGAATGAGATTCCATCTCAAAAAAAAAAAAAAAAAAAAAAAAAAAAAGGTGTACGTTGACAAGTCTCATTCTCTCTCACCTTCCATCCCATTTTACCTGCTTTTTTGCATGTTCTTCCAGTGTTTATGCAAATGTATGTTCTCCTCTCTCTCTCCTTTGTTACACAAAAGTAGAACACTCTAAACACTGTACTACACATTGCTTTTTAACGTTTAACAAGATATGTTTTTACATCAGTACATAGAGAGCTTCCTGATTTTTTAATAACTGCATAATATTCCACATAATATTCCATTGGGTAGATACATCATAATTTATTTAACCAGGCCCTGACTGATGGACACTTGGATTGTTTTCAGTCTTTTAATAGAGAATGTTTTGGAAATAAAATCATACATCTGGCAATTTTTAAGATATGACTTTGGTCATTTACATAAAAAATACTTACAGAAAGAGATAAGGGGCGCAAGTAACTTCCAGGTAGAAGTAATTAATTGATTCTCTTTCACACCTGAGCACAATCTAAGGTTTATCCCATAAACCTTTTCAGGAGTAGTTTGAGGATCCATAAGAAAGGCAAGCCCTTGCACTCACAAGTAAACAAACTTTAAAAGACTGACGATATATATTTGAAAAGCATTTTGAAAGCAGGAGGAGTAATGGAAACCCATAGAAACCAGGTAAAGTATATGATTAACAAAAGACTTAAAAATATATTTCAAAAACAAAAGGAGTCATAGAATTCATTTAGAAGAATCATGGAGAGGGAGTATGATAGTGAATATCTGTAAAGGTTTATAAATTTTGTTTGAGATAAGGATTATTTTGTTTGTTGAGTTTTTAAAATTAAATATGTAATTATGGTGACTCTCTCTTTCTCTCTCTCTCTCTCTCTCTTTCTCTTTCTTTTTGACAGAGTCTTGCTCTGTGGCCCTGGCGGGGGTGCAGTGGCGTGATCTTGGCTCACTGCAACCTCTGTCTCCCAGGTTCAAACAATTCATCTGCCTCAGCCTCCCAAGT
This sequence comes from Macaca thibetana thibetana, assembly GCF_024542745.1. Taxonomy (NCBI): domain Eukaryota; kingdom Metazoa; phylum Chordata; class Mammalia; order Primates; family Cercopithecidae; genus Macaca; species Macaca thibetana. The sequence continues at coordinate 129,285,657 of NC_065598.1, forward strand.
AGCTGGGATTACAGGTGTGAGGCACCACTCCCAGCTAATTTTTTTTTTTTTTTTTTTTTTTTGTATTTTTAGTAGAGATGGGGTTTCACCATGTTGACCAGGCTGGTCTCAAACTCCTGACCTCAAGTGATCTGCCCGCCTGAGCTTCCCAAAGTGCTGGGATTACAGGCGTGAGCCACAGCACCCGGCCAGTGGCCGGGTGTTTCTTTTTCAAAAGGCAGCCACTTTCAAAAGATTTGAACTCTTCTTGGATATATTTATCTTGTTTCTAAAAAATAATATAGGGATATTGTTATTTCTCAATTTGTCCATTCGAGATGTTACCTATGCACTTTTTATTACAGTAGTTGAGGACATAATCCATTCTGGATTTGTTTCTCACTACGTGCTCATTGTTATGGTCTTGAGGCTTCTTTCCTCTGTCGTTATGGAAACCCTTTTGTCTCTATTCTGTGTTAAATTACCCTGGTTTCCATGTCTTCCTCTCTTGTTTACTCCCTAATTGCAAAAAGCAAATCCTCCTATTAGAGAAAGAGTGCATAGGAAATATTATTTTCAAAATTTGCAGATATAAATTAAAAATGTGTTTTTTATATTTGCTTGTGATAGTTTTGCTGAGTTTGGGATTCTTGTTAGGAAATAATTTTCTTCCTTTTTTTTTTGTTTTGAGACAGAGTCTTGCTCTGTTGCTCAGACTGGAGCACAGTGCCATCATAGCTTGCTGCAGCCTTGAACTCTTGGGCTCAAGCAATCCTTCTGCCTCAGCCTTCTGAGTATCTGGGACTATAGATGCACGCCACCACACCTATCTAATTTTTAAATTTTAATTTTTTGTAGAGATAGGATCTTGCCGTGTTGCCCAGGCTGGTCTCAAACTCCTGGCCTCACATGATCCTCCTGCCTTGGCCTCTCAAAGTGTTGGAATTACAGGCATGAGCCGCTGTGCCCAGCCTTAATTGATTTAACTAAAATTTTAACTCTTTTAATGCATGCAGTGGCTGTAATTTGCATTTTCCTGATAATTAGTGATATTGAACACTTTTTCCCTTGCTTATTGGCCATTAATATTCCTTTTCTCTGTGAAATATCTGTCAAAGTCTTTTGCCCATTTTCTAATTGGGTCATTTGTTTTACTGTTGTTGAGTTGTAGGAATTTATTATGCACCCTGGACATAAGTACTTTGTTAGATATATAGTTTGCATATGTTTTCTCTGTCTGTGGCTTGCCTATTCCGTGGATTTCCTAATAGTGTCTTCTCACATACACACATTTCACTTTATTTTTTATTTATTAATAGTAGCTTCTTCTTATTACAAAATTAAAACATATTCGTTTTAAAAAGTGAGAAAAGCTTGCACCCTCCCGGGCCGAGGTGCTCCTAGTGCAGCCATGGCTCGGCTCTTCTCCCTGGTCGCCTGCAACATGGTCGGATTCTACCTGGACCACACCCTGTGTCGCTACAACCTGCCCGATAGCGCCCCACTCATTTATAATAGCTTTGCCCAGTTCTTAGTTAAGGAGAAGGGGTATGATAAGGAATTGCTCAATGTGACCCCAGAGGATTGGAATTTCTGTTGCAAGGGTTTGGCATTGGATCTAGAAGATGGGAACTTCCTTAAACTTGCTGATAATGGCACTGTTCTCAGGGCAAGCCATGGCACCAAGATGATGATTCCAGAGGTGCTGGCAGAGACAGATGGCAAGAAAGAGTGGAAGCACTTCTTGTCGGACACTGGAATGGCTTGCTGCCCACGAAAGTATTATTTTTACAACTACTTTGACCTGCCAGGAGCTCTTCTATGTGCCAGGGTGGTGGACTATTTAACAACAAACAATGGTCAAAAAACATTTGATTTTTGGAAGGATATAGTTGCTGCTATACAACACAATTATAAAATGTCAGCTTTTAAGGAAAACTGTGGAATATATTTTCCAAAAGTAAAAATAGATCCAGGCAGATATTTACACAGTTGTCCTGAATCTGTGAAAAAATGGCTTCGACAGCTAAAGAATGCTGGGAAAAATCCTCTGTTAATTACCAGTTATCACAGTGATTACTGTAGACTTCTCTGAGAATATATCCTTGGGAATGATTTTGCAGACTTTTTTGACATTGTGATTACAAATGCATTGAAGCCTGGTTTCTTCTCCCACTTACCAAGTCAGAGACCTTTCCGGATGCTTGAGAATGATGAGGAGCAGGAGGCGCTGCCATCTCTGGATAAACCTGGCTGGTGCTCCCAAGGGAACGCTGTCCACCTCTATAAGCTTCTGAAGAAAATCACTGGCAAACTTGAACCCAAGGTTGTTTGTTTCGGTGACAGCATGCATTCAGATATTTTTCTGGCTCGTCACTATAGTAATTGGGAGACAGTCCTTATCCTGGAAGAACTCAGAGGGATGAAGGCGCAAGGAGTCAGAGGCCTGAGAAGTCAGAGCCTCTAAAGAAAAAGGAAAATATGAGGGACCAAAGCCAAAGCCTTTAAATACTTCATCTAAAAAATGGGAATCTTTTTATTTTATTAGTTCAGTTTTGGGACTGGAAAATACAGAAGACTCCTTGGTTTGTACATGGTCTTGTAAGAGAATCAGTACTTACAGCACTATTGCAATTCTAAGTATTGAAGTAATCGCAGAATTACCTCTGGACTATAAATTTACAAGATTCTCTTCAAGCAATTCAAAAACAGCTGGCTGCTATCCAAACCCTCCGTTGGTCTTATCAAATGATGGGACACTGATAACTAAATAAGTTGTCTTTACTGAAAAACTAAACGAAGACCCATATATGCAGTAAAAAGAATTAATTTTCAAAAAATACTGTAAAAAGCTTTAAGGAATAAGTTTTTAATGAAAATTGACCAACAAGTTGAAAAAAAAAAAAGTGAGAAAATACACATAAACGAAAAGACTAAACTAAAAAACAGGCATGATAGAACCCGGAAATATTATAACCAGGATATTAATACCTTTCAGATACTTTGATGTATATATTCATACATTTTTCTTTGCTATAAAGAATATTAGTTGAAAAATTGGTGAAATTTTAACAAAGCCTATAGATTAAATAATAGTATTATATCAATGTTAATAATAAGACTTTGACAATTCAACTACAGTTATACAAGAGAATGTTGCTTAGAAGTAAAGAGACATCACGGATGCCACTTACATTCAAAATATTAAAAATAATATAATAATTTCTATCAATTAAGAGAATGAAAAAGCAAATGCAGTAAAAATGTTAACATTTGGAGAATCTGAATGAAGGGTATACAGGAACTCATTGTACTACTGTATTGCAATTTTTGTCTAAGTCAGCTATTATTTCATTATGAAAGTTCAAAAACTTAACGACTAAATTAATTTTAAAAGTTAAATTTTTTAATGGTTATTGCTTTCTGTATCCTATCTGAGGAATCTTTATCTACCCTCACATCCTGAAGGTATTGTCCTGTGCTTTCTTCTGAAAGCTTTACAGTTTAGTGCCTATGTTTAGGACTCTGATCCATCTCAAATTAAATTTTGTATATGGTGAAGAGTGGGAGTTGAAGTTAAATTTTTCTTCACAGGTTATTTTTCCAGTTATTTCACTACATTTATTGAAAAGACCTTTTTTTCCCTATTGTTTTGCTTTGCTGCTTCTATTGAAAATCAGCTGACTGTATAAGTATGGGTCAATTTACAGACTCTTATTCTAGTTCATCTATTTAGTTGATTATCCTTAGACCAATGCCACACCATTTTGATTACTTTAAGATTTGCAAACTTGAAAGTGAGGAGTGTAAGTTCTGCAAGTTCGTTCTTCTTGTTCAAGACTGGACTAATGTATGTCACTTACATTTTCACACACATTTTATAGCTAGCTTGTGAATTTCTACAGAAAAGTCTGCTAGGAGCTTGGGATTGCATAAAGTCTAAAGATCAATTTGGGGAAGAATTTACTTTTTTACAATATTGAGTCTTCCAATCCAAGAACGTGGCGTATCTCTTTTTTTTTTTTTTTTTTTTTTTTTTTTGAGACAGGGTCACTCTGCCACCTAGGCTGAAGTGCAATTGCACAATCATAACTCACTGCAGCCTTGAATTCCTGGGTTCAAGAGATCCTCCTGCCTCAGCCTCCCAAGTTGCTGGGACTACAGGCGTGCACCACCATGCCTGGCTAATTTTTAAAAATGTTTTATAGAAACAGGGTCTCACTGTGTTACCTAGGCTGGTCTTGAACTCCTGGCCTCAAGTGATCCTCTCCACCTCAGCATCCCAAAGTGCTAGGATTACAGCACTGCACCTGGCTCTCCAATTTTTAAGTTTTCTTTAAATACTCTTATCATTTTTTCCATAATTTTCAATGTACAGGTATTAGATGTCTTTTGGTAGATTTATTCTTAAGTATTTTATGTCTTAAAACACTATTATAAACTGATTTTTGAAATTTTTATTTTTCTATTTTGCTAGTAGCATCTAAAAATAAATTGATTTCTGTATTGATCTTGCATCTTGAGATGTTGATAAACTCATTTATTAGTTCTAATAGTTGTTTTGTAAATTCTCTGTAAAAATAATGTCACATGTAAATGACAGCTGTATTTCTTCTTATCAAACTGGCATGCCTTTTATTTCCTTTTCTTGATTTATTGCAATGACTAGAATCACCAGTACAATGTTGAATAGAAATGATGAGAGTAGATATCCTTGCTTTTTTCCTATCTTAAGGTGAAGAAAAATTTAATGATGAAATTCACGATTTCATTACTAAGTATGATGCTAGATATAAATTTTGGGAGATGTCTTTCCTCAGATTAAGGAAGTTCCCTTCTATACCTACTTGAGAGTTTTAAAAAATCATAAATGAGTATTGGATTTTTCAAATGCTTTTTCTGTATCTATTGAAGTGGTCATGTTTTTTCTTCTTTATGCTATTAATATGGTTGGTTAAATTGATTTGTTTTTTCCATAATTCTGTTACGAAAAATTATTTTCGGCCGGGCGCGGTGGCTCAAACCTGTAATCCCAGCACTTTGGGAGGCCGAGACGGGAGGATCACGAGGTTGGGAGATCGAGACCATCCTGGCTAACACGGTGAAACCCAGTCTCTACTAAAAAATACAAAAAACTAGCTGGGCGAGGTGGCGGGCGCCTGTAGTCCCAGCTACTCGGGAGGCTGAGGCAGGAGAATGGCGTAAACCTGGGAGGCGGAGCTTGCAGTGAGCTGAGATCCGGCCGCTGCACTCCAGCCTGGGCGACAGAGAGAGATTCTGCCTCAAAAAAAAATAAAAGAAAAATTATTTTCAAATGTATGGCCAAAGTGAAAGGATTTTTTGGTGAACCATATACACACCAACTACATTATACCATTAATCTTTTACTGTACTTGCTTTATCATATATCTATTTCTCTATCCATTCCTTTACTCATCCATCTTACATTTTTAATTTATTTCAAAGTAAATACTTTGGTATGAATTGACTACAGTGTATTGACTTATTTTTGAATGTTAAATTAACTTTGTACCTGAATTCCTTAGATAACCTCATTTGGTCAGGGTGCATTTTTTTAATGTATTGTTAGTTTTTGTTTCCAACTAATTCTTAAAGGAGTTATATGTCTGTGTTTGTGAGTGATATTGGCCTATAATTTTCTTTTCTTGGTCTTGGTATCATGATTATGGTGGCCATATAAAATGAGTTGAGAAGTGTCTCCTTCTCCTCTATTTTCTGAAAGAAGTTGTGTATGATTGATAATACATCTTCTCTACAAGTTTGATAGAATTAACCAGTGAAGATATCTGGGCTTGGAACTATCTTTGTGGGAAAATTTTCTATAACAAATTCAATTTTAAAATAGACATAGGGATATTTAGACTTACTATGTTATCTTGTGTCAATTTTAATACTATTTTTTCAAATTATTTGGCTCTTTCATCTAAACTGTTGAATTTATTGACATAAAGTTTATCATAACATTCTCCTATTTCCTGTGAGATATCCATAGGATCTATAGTGATAATCCTTCTATCATTTTTGGTACTGGCTATTTGTGTTTTAACTCCTCTTTTCCTGATCAGTTTTGTTAGGTGTTTATGGATTGTATTAATCAAGTTGAAGACTCATCTCTTGGCTTTGCTAATTCTCTCTATTGCTTGTCTGTTTCCCACTACATTGACTATTGCTCTGTATTATTTCCCTACTTCTCCTTTCATTAGGGTTAATGTGATCTTTTTTTTCTAGTTTCTTAAGATGAACTGAGATCATGGTTTTATTACTTCCTTTCTAACATAAACATTTCAAGCTATAAATTTTCCTCTAAGCTTTGCTTTAAGTACACCCCACCAATTTTAATATGTTATCAGTTTGGAATATATTCTAATTTTCATTGTGATTTCTTCTTTGATCCATGGGTTACTCAGAGGATATTGTTTAATCTTAAGGCCTTTCTAGATATCTTGTTGTTTTTAATTCTGAATTTACTGCCATTGTTGCCATAGAACATATTCTGAGATGTTACTTTTGGAATCGATTGTTGTTTTATGGCCTAGTGTTTGGTTTATCTTGATGAATATTCTGTATGCATTTGAAAAAATGTATAATCTCATTTGTTGGGTGTACTATTTCATAAGTAGTAGTTATGTCAATGTGGTTGATAATGTCATTCATATTTCCTATATCTTTTCTGATCTTTTTCTATCTCCTCTATTATTTACTGAATGGTGTATGTTAAAATCTCTAACTATGGTCTTGCCCATTTCTTTTGGCCTGACAGTTTTTGCTTCATATATTTTGAAGCTATGTGGTTATATCTGTTCACAACTACATTTCTTTCTGATATATTGACCTCTTTTTTATAGTGAAATATTCTTCTTTCTCTCTAATACTCATTGTCTTATAGTCTATTTTGTCTGGTAATATTGTCACTGGCATTTCTAGGCTTACTGCTTGCAAGGTTTATTTTTTTCCACTAGTTTACTTTGAAACTATTTATATCTTTGCATTTGAGCATATCCTGGCTAGGCACAGTGGCTCATACCTTTAGTCCCAGCACTTTGGGAGAACAAGGTGGGAGGTTTGCTTGAGGCTGGGAGTTCAAGGCCAGGTTGGGCAACATAGCAAGACCCTGTCTCTACAAAAAATTTAAAAATTCACGGGGTGTGGTGGCGCACACCTGTAGTCCCAGCTACTCAGGAGACGGAGGAGGGAGAATCACTTGAGCCCAGGAGTTAGAGGCTGTAGGGGGCTATGATTGTGTGATTGCACCCCAGCCTGGGCAACAGAGTGAGACCTTGTCTTTTAAATAAATAAAGTACATCTTTTGTAGATAACAAATAGTTGGGTCTTACTTTTTTACCCAATCTGACAATCTCTGGCTTTTAATTGGGGTGTTCGCTTCATTTAGATATGATGTAATTATTATTATTTCATTTAATTATACCTTATTTCTTTTTTCTAATTGTGTCGTCTGGTTTCAGTTCTCCTCATGGTCCTTTCGTGCCTTCTTTTGATTAAAGAACTATTTTTATATTCCATTTTATTTCTTCTATTAGCTTTTTATCTATAACTCTTTGTTTTTTAGTGGTTCTGGGGAGTACAATGTGAATCTAACTTATCACAAGCTAATGGGTGTGTAGTGGAATCTTATGGTTTTAATTTGCATTTCCCTAATGGCTAATAATGTTGAAAGTCTTTTCATGTGCTCATTTGCTATTGCGTGTTTTCTTTGGTGAAGTGTCTGCTCAAGTGTTTTGACCATTTTTTAAATTGGGTTTTTGTTTTCTTGCTGTTGAGTTCTCAGAGTTCTTTACATTATAGATAAAGTATTTGTCAGATATGTGCTTTGCAATTATTTTCTCTCAAATTGTACCTTGTCCTTTTGTTCTCTTAGCAGTGCCTTTCTAAGGGTAAAAGTTTAAATTTTGATAAAGTTTAATTTCTTGATTTTTTTGTGGATCATGCTTTTGATATCACATCTAAGAACTCCTTGCATAACTGTGGTCAAAAATATTTTCTCCTATGTCTTTCTTTCCTTGTTTCCTTCCTTCCTTCCTTCCTTCCTTCCTTCCTTCCTTCCTTCCTTCTTTCCTCTCTTTCTTTTTTTAGACAGAGTTTCACTCTTGTTGCCCAGGCTGGGGTTCAAGCAATTCTCCTGCCTCAGCCTCCCAAGTAGCTGGGATTACAGGCATGTGCCACCACGTCCAGTTAATTTTTGTATTTTTAGTCGAGACAGGGTTTCACACATGTTGGCCAGGCTGGTCTCAGGTGATCCACCTGAGTGGAACTGAACTCCTGACCTCAGGTGATCTGCCCACCTCAGCCTCCCAGAGTGCTGGTTACAGGCATAAGCCACCACACCTGGCCTCTCCTGTTTTTCTATAAATGTTTAATACTCTTACATTTGGCCTTGAGATGTATAATCTATTTTGAGTTAATTTTTGCGTAATGAGGGGAGTTTAAGTCAAGGTTTTTTTTTTTCTGTTTTTTGTTTGTTTGTTTGTTTGTTTTTGTCATAAGAATTGTTCCAACACTATTTGTTGGAAATGCTATAATTTCTCAATTGAATTTTCTTTGTCCTTTATCAAAAAATCAATTGGCCAAATTTCTCTGGGTCTATTTCTGGACTTTATTTTTTGTTCCTTTGATTTATATGTCTAATTTTTCACCAATACTACCCTGTCTTGATCACTATAGCTTTATGGTAAGTCTTAAAATCAAGCAATGCTTGGGAGGCTGAGGCAGGAGAATTGCTGGAACCCAGGAGGCGGAGGTTGCAGTGAGCTGAGATCGCATCACTGCATTTCAGCCCGGATGACAGTGCAAGACTCCAACTCAAAAGAAAAAAAAAAAATCAAGCAATGTGAGATCTTCCACTTAATTATTCTTTCTCAAAATTATTTTGAATATTACAGTTTCTTTGATTTTTCACATAACTTTTAGAATCAGCTTCCCTATATCTACAAAATTTCATGTGGGATTTTGATTGAAATTGTATAAAATCTATTAATCAGGTTGGGGAGAACTGATATTGTATCTCTCTTTCTCTTTCTCTTTCTCTCTCTCTCCCACACCCCCCCCCCCACACATATAGAGAGAGACCAGCTAGTTGATCAAATTTCTCTGGGACAGAGAGAGAGAGAGAGAGAGAGAGAGAATCAGTTTTTTCCAACCCAATTTATAGATTTTACATAATTTCCATATATGTATGTGTATATATATATATAGAGAGAGAGAGAGGGAGAAAGAAACTAATACACATACACACACACACACACACAAACACACACACACACACACACACACACACACAAACACACGACTCATTATTTAATCATGAGTCTTCCAACACATGAGCACAGCATTTCTCTCCATTTATTTGGGTCTCTTTTATTTCTTTTATCAGATTTTATACTTTTCAGTATATAGATCCCATGCATATTTTGTTAGATTTATACTAAAATATTTCACTTTTGAGGCAGCTATTGTAAATGTTGTCTAAAATTTTCAGTTTCTATTTGTTAACTATTAGTGTATAGAAATGCAATTGATTTCTGTGGGTTGACCTATACTGCAACCTTGCTAAAATCACTTATTAATTCTAGGTGCTTTTTGAGTAGATTACTTGGAATTTTCTATGTAGACAATCATCTATCACCTGTGAATAAGGATATTTTATTTATCCATTTTCCATCTGCATAACTTTTATTTCTTTTTCTTGTTTTATTGTTTTGGCTGGGACTTCCACTGCAATGTCGAATAGGAGTGATGAGAGTTAACATCCCCTCCTTAGTTTTTTGTTTGTTTGTTTTTTGTTTTTAGGGCTGGATATTCATATTTTCTTTTTTCTTTCTAATTTAATTTAATTTTTTATTATTTATTTTATTTTATTTTATATTCTGGGATACATGTGCAAGATGTGCAGGTTTGTTACATAGGTAAACATGTGCCATGGTGGTTTGCTGCACCTATCAACCCATCCCTTAGGTATTAAGCCCCACATGCATTAGTTATTTATTCTGATGCTCTCCCCCGAGACAGGTCCCAGTGTGTGTTGTTCCCCTCACTGTGTCGTGTGTTCTCATTGTTCAGCTCCCACTTATGAGCTGGATGTGAGACATGGAGTCAAAGGAGATTATTTCAGAGCTTTAAGATTGAATTACTACCTCGTTGGATTTCAGACTTGCATGGGGCCTGTAGCCCCTTTGTTTGGGCCAATTTCTCCCATTTGAAATGGGTGTATTTATCCAATGCCCATACCTCCATTGTATCTAGGAAGTATCTAACTTGCTTTTGATTGTACGGGACCACAGGCAGAAGGGACTTACTTTGTCTCAGATGAGACTATGGACTGGGACTTTTGGGTTAAAGCTGAAATAAAACTTTGAGGAACTGTAGGCTGGGCACAGCGGCTCACACCTGTAATCCCAGCACTTTGGGAGGCCGAGGTGGGCGGATCATGAGGTCAGGAGATCAAGACCATCCTGGCTAACACGGTGAAACCCCATCTCTACTAAAAATACAAAAAATTAGCTGGGCGTGGTGGCGGGAGCCTATAGTCCCAGCTACTTGGGAGGCTGAGGCAGGAGAATGGCATGAACCCAGGAGGCGGAGCTTGCAGTGAGCTGGGATTGCACCACTGCACCCCAGCCTGGGCCACAGAGCAAGATCCTGTCTCGAAACAAAAGCAAACAAGCAAACAAACAAACAAAAACTTTGGGGAACTGTTAGGAGAAGGCATAACTGTGTTTTGAAATGTGAGAAAGATGAGATTTGGAAGGGGCCAGGGGCAGAATGATATGGTCTGGATCCATGTCCCCCACCCAAATCTCATCTTGGATTGTAATCCAAATTGTAATCCACATGTGTAAGGGGAGGGATCTCGTGGGAGGTGACTAGATCATGGGAGTGGTCCCCCCATGCTCTTCTCATGATAGTAAGTTAGTTCTCACGAGATCTGTTGGTTTTACAAGGGACGTTTCCCCCTTTGCTCAGCACTTCTCTCTCCTGCCACCTTGTGAAGAAGGATGTGTTTGCTTCCCCTTCCACCATGATTGTTAAGTTTCCTGCAGCCTCTCCAGGCATGCAGAACTGTAAGTCAATTAAACCCATTTTCTTTATAAATTACCTAGTCTTATGTATTTCTTCATAGCAGCATGAGAATGGACTAATACAGCATCTAAATTGGAAAGGAAGAAGTAAAATTATCTCTGCTCACAGATTACATGATCGCGTATATAGAAAACCCTAAAGACTCCACATCACACTTCCTATGTCAAAATATATTACAAAGCTACAGTAGTTGAAATAGTATGGTACTGACATAAAGATAGGACTACAGAACAGAATAGAGAGTCAGAAATAAACCCATGCATATACTGTCAACTGATCTTTTACAAAGTTGGCAGGAATAGACAATGGGTTAAGGATAATGTCTTCAACAAATGGTGTTGGGAAAGCTGGAGCGCCCCATGCAAAAGAACATAATTAGACCCTTAGACCATACACAAAAATCAGGTCAAGATGGACTAAAGACTTAAATGTAAGACCTGAAATAGTATAACTCCTTGAGGAAAACAAGGAAAAAACTTCATGACATTGATCTTGGCAATGCTTTCTTGGATATGACCCCAAAAGCACAGGTAACAAATACAAAAATAGACAAGTGGGACTACATCAGAATATTTTCTAGACAGCAAATGAAACAACAGAGTTAAGAGTTAAAGAGGCAACTTTCAGAATGAGGAAAAATGTTTAAAATCATATATAACTTGATTTGAAATGCACGAAAGACTTGAATAAATATTTTCCCAAAGAAGACAAGTGGCCAACAGCTACATGGAAAGGTACTCACTGTCACTAATTTTCAGGGAAATGCAAATCAAAACCACATTGAGATATTACCCCACACCTGTTAGGAGGGTCATTATTAAAAAAATAAAATACAACAATTATTGGTGAAGATGTAGAAAAATTGTAACTTTTGTTGGAAAGTTCCAATTGTAGAAATGTAAAATGTAGAAATGTAAAATGGTGCTGCTACTATGGAAAACAGTATGCAGTTTCCTCAAAAATTAAAAACAGAAATGCCATATGGTCCAGCCATCACACTTCTGTATATTTATCCAAAAGAATTGAAATCAGGACATCCAAGAGGTATTTGCACTCCCATGTTCATTGCAGCATTTCTTTCTTCACAACAGCCATGATGCGGAAACAAACTAAATGTCTATCTATGAATGTATGGATAAAGCAAATGTAATATACAATGCAATATTAATCAGCATTAAAAAGGAGGGAAATTCTGACATTTATAACAACATGGATGAACCTGGAGGACATTATGCTAAGTGAAATAAGCCTGTCACAAAAGACAAATTCTGCATCATCTTATTTACACATGGAATCAAAAATAGTCAAACTCACAGAAGCAGAGGGCAGAATGATGGCTATCAGGAGCAGGGTGAGAGGAAAATGGGGGGATGATGGCTAAAGGGTAGAAAGTTTCCACTATGCAAGATGAGTAAGTTCTAGAGCTCTGATGTAAAACATTGTATATTGCACTCAACAATACTGTACTACAGGGATCCCCAACCCCTGGGCCATGGACCAGTACTGGTCTGTGGCCTGTTAGGAGCCAGGCTGCACAGCAGGAGGTGAGAAGCAGACAAGCAAGTGAGGCTTCATCTGTATTTACAGCTGCTCCTCATCACTCGCATTACCGCCTGAGTTCTGCTCCTGTCAGATCAGCAGCAGTATTAGATTATCAAAGGAACACAAACCCTATTGTGAACTACACATGTGAGGGATCTAGGTTGCAAACTCCTTATGAGAATCTAATGCCTGATGATCTGTCACTGTCTGTCTTCCATCACCCCCAGATGGGACCATCTAATTGCAGGAAAACAAGCTCAGGGCTTCCACTGATTCTACATTATGGTGAGTTGTATAATTATTTAATTATGCATTACAATGTGATAATAATAGAAATAAAGTGCACAATAAATGTAATGCACTTGAATCATCCTGAAACCACCCACCACTCACCCACCAGTACGTGGAAAAATTGTCTGCCACAAAACTGGTCCCTGGTGCCAAAAAGGTTGGAGACAACTGCTGTACTGTATACTTGAAATTTTGTTAAGAGGGTAGATCTCATGCTATGTGTTCTTGCCACAAGTTTTAAAACCCACTGAATTGTATGCTTAAATAAATAAATTTTATGGTATGTCAATTATTTCTCAAGCTTTTAAAAAATCTTTAGAGTCAGAAAATAGATTAGTGATTGTCTGGGACTAGGATGGGAACAAAGATGAAGTTTAAAAAATCACAAGGGATTTTACTGGGGTGATGAAAATGTTCTAAAACTGGATTGTAGCAATGATTGCACAACTCAATTTACCAAAAATCATTTAATTGTACACTTAAAGTGGGTGAATTGTATGGGATGTAAATTCTACATCAATAAATTTGTTTTTTAAAAAAACAATGGGGAGTGTGAGGACACACTGAAATCCATGATGACAATCTGGATCTCCCCAGGCCATACTAGAACTTATGTCTGTCTCTCACCTCCTCTAACCTTATTCATGTAGGTAGCGTGCTAAAGAACTTGGTGCTTTTTGCCATGGAGCTGCAACATACCTGGCCCAAGACTTGGAGAAGCTAACGGAGCACATCTTGCTAGAGGTGAGGGACCGGTCAACCCATGTGCTTCCCCTTCACAACAGAGTCAGCTAGCAGATTAATGACAAATGTGCCTGAGCCATCACATCCTTGCCAGCATTTGTTACTTCCTGACTTTTGGAAAAAAAGTCATTTTAAGATGGCATCTCACTATAGTTTTGATTTGCATTTCTCTGATGATCAATGATATTGAGCACCTTTCCATATACCTGTTTGCCATTTGTATGTCTTCTTTTGAGAAATATCTATTCAAATCTTTTGTACATTTTTAAATCAGATTACTAGATTTTTTCCTATAGAGTTGCTTGAGCTCCTAATGTATTCTGGTTATTAATCCCTTGTCAGATGGATAGTTTGCAAATATTTTCTCCCATTCCGTGGGTTTGTTTCCTTTGCTGCGCAGAAGCTTTTTAATTTGATGTGATCCCATTTGTCCATTTTTGCTTTGGCTGCCTGTGCTTGTGAGATATTGCTCAAGAAATCTTTGCCCAGACCAATGTCTTGAAGCGTTTCCCCCAATGTTTTCTCTAGAGTTAATGTTTTATATGGTTATGATATTTAATTTCATTTTCCAATTTGAATGGGCCAAGGGATGTGCAGATATCTATCTGGTTAAACATTATTTCTGGGTGTCTGTCAGGGTGTTTCCAGGAAGAGATTAGCATTTCAAATGGTGAAATGAATAAAGCAGATGGCCCTCTTCAGAGTAGTTAGGCATCCTTCAATCTGTTGAGAGTTTCAATGTAACAAAAATGTAGAGGAAGATTAAATTCATTCTCCCCTTGACTACTTGAGCTTTAACATAAATCTCCTCCTGCCCTCAGTGCTCTCAATCCTCAGGAGGCTTTCAGACTTGGACTGGAATTCATACCATCAGTTCTCTGGCTCTCAGGCATTTGAACTACTCCACAGGCCTTCCTGAATCTCCAGCTTACAGATGATAGATCATGGGACTTCTCAGCCTTCATAATCACATATCACATGAGCTAACACACACACACACGCATACATGCACGCACACACACACACACACACATATCTATCTATATAGATAGATATTTGATATTCATTCCCCTGGTTCTGTTTCTCTGGAGAGCCCTAATATGTGAGACTCCTACTTCATTCTTTTGCATGTGGATATCCAATTTTCCCTACAGAATTTGTTGCAAAGGCAATCCTTGGCACCCCGTCAAAAATCATTTAACCATACAGGAAGGATGTATTTCTGGGCCCTCTATTCTATTATATTGGTCTATATGTCTATCTTTATGCTAGTGTCACACTATTTTGATTACTATAGTTTTGTGGTAAGTTTTGAAATCAGGAAGTGTGAGGCCTCCAACTTTGTTCTTCCTTTTCAAGGTTGTTTTGGATGCTTGAAGTCCCTTGAGATTCCATACAAAATGTAAGACGGATTTTTCTGTTTCTAAAAAAACAAAAAAGCATTGGAATTTCTACAGGGATTACGCTGAATCAGGAGATCCTTTTGGATAGTATTAACATTTTAACAATGTTTAAGTCATCTAGAAACATGGGGTATGTTTCTATTAATTAGTGTCTTTAATTTCCTTCAGCAATGTTTTTTAGTTTTCAGTGTACAGTGCACAAGTCTTTCACCTTGTTAGTCAATTTTTTTCCCTCAGTATTTCATTATTTTTGATGCTACTGTAAATGGAATTGTTTTCTCAATTTCCCACCCACATGGTTCATTGTTAGTGCATATAAATGCAACTGATTTTTATATATTTCTCTTGTATCCTGTAAATTTACTGAATTGTTTGTTAGTTATAACAATTTTTTTTGTGTGGAATCTTTTGGGATTTCTACATAGAAGATCATGCCATCTGTGAACATAAATAATGTTACTTCTACCTTTCCTATTTGAATGCCTTTCTTATGGCCTTATTGCCCTGGCTAGAACTTCCAATACTATATATAATATACTGTATATAGAATAGAAATAATGAATGGGGCATCTTTGTCTTCTTCCTGAAAGAGTAAAAGCTTTCAGTCTTTTGCCATTGAGCGTGATGTTAGCTGTGGACTTTTCGTTATGGCCTTCATTATGTTGAGGTAATTTTGATGGCAGTAGTGTCCTGTCTGGAGCAGCTGCTGCAAAGACGCCAGCTGCAGTGGGGGGTGCGTGGCTGGGGCTGTGCACTCCATGGAGCTGCTGGGAGCCCAGCTGCAGCTGCAGACCTGGGCATCCGTGTGCTCTCAGGGGCCCAGGGAGCTCCCCTGCCCCCACAGGCTCAAAAGTGCCTGCTCCCACTGCCTAGTCTATCCCCACTCACAGCAACCACTCCAAGTTTGGAGCAAAGTTGTGGCTGAACCTGGGCATTGTCACAACCCAGCTAGGTGTGCATGTGCTCGGAGCAGCACTGACACACCAGCCCCCTGCCACCTCAGCCCTCTCTGGACTTCGGGTGCCAACAAGCATGGGAAGGAGGCAGAGGGGGGCTGAAGGGGGCTCAGTGCAGGACTGCAGGCACCCCTTGGCATACACAGCCTGGGCACCCTGAACAGCAGCAGGAGGCAGACAGGCTCCTGGGCAGAAAGGGGCAAGTCTCTGGTGAAACCCCACCTTCAGGCCAGGGATAACCTGAAGCCTGGGGTCTGGGCTGCCAGTTCCGCAGACCAGAATGAGAATTTATGATGCTTTTTCTCGGCCCACCCATGGCCACTCATGTACCAGTCAGCACACACTTCCTCCCCTCTGAAACCCATGAAAACTCCAGACTCAGCCAGACTCAGGAAGACAATGGGGACAACCTGCCTGCAGATAGGAGCTACCCACTCTGGGTCTCCTCTCTGCTGAGAGTTGCACTCATCAGGAGGACCTGCCTGGAGAAAAGAGCTACCCACTTTAGGTCTCTTGAAAGCTGTACTGTTGCTCAATAAAGCACCACTTCACCTTGCTCACCTTCCAGATGTCCATGTACCTCATTCTTCCTGGATGTGGGACAAGAACTTGAGACCTGCCAAATGGTGTGAGTAACAAAGCTGTAATACAAACAGGGCTGAAACACACCCCTCGTCCACCACATTGCAGGTGATGAGAAGGAGAGAAGAGAGAAGGAGAGAAGAGAGAAGAAAAGAAGATGTGCAGCCCTTCGGGAAGCCCAGACTTAGAAACTCCCAAAGCCAGGGCTATGACACCCTCTTTGGGGCTCTGTGGTTCCTGGTGCCACCATGTTTCCCAGTGCCCACAGTGGAAACTGCCTGTGGTACACCTAATCCAACTGCAGCAGGGATCCAGCGCCTGCCCCACCACAGCAGCTGGTGTGCCTGGCTGTGCACAGTAGCCAGACCCTATGCTTGCTCATTCACACACCCCTCACCACTCTATGCCTGGCTCACCCTTGGCAGGCACAGGATCTGGGCTGGTAGCACAAGCTGAGCACAGCCTGCCAGGCCGAGTGGGTGGAATGAGCCCAGTGGGCCTGAGCAAAACTCAGACAAAGGTGCCACCAGCCACAGAGGCTTCTGGCTGGAAAAGTGACACCCCAAGGATCCCATGACAATTTCCTTCTATTCCTAGTTTGCTGAGGGTTTTTATCATGAAAGGGTGTTAAATATTGTTAAATGTTTTTTCTGTACCTATCAAAGTGATTATGTGATTTTTATCTTTCATTCTAGTAATGTGGTTATTGCATTTATTGATTTGCATATATTGACCCACTCTTGCATCCCAGTGATAAATCCCACTTGGTCATGGTGTATAATCCTTTTAATGTGCTGTTGAATAATGTTTGATAGCATTTTGTTGCAGATTCTTGCATCAATATTCATCATGGATATTTTTCTGTGGATTTTCTTCTCTTGTAGTATCATTCTCTGGCTTTGGTATTAGGGTAATGCTAGCCTCATAGAATGACTTTGAAAATGTTCCCTCCTAAATCCTCCCTAACTCATTGTATGAGGCCAACATCATCCTGATACCAAAGCCTGGCAGAGACACAACAAAAAGAGAGAATTTTAGACCAATATCCCTGATGAACATCGATACAAAAATTCTCAATAAAATATTGGCAAATCGAATCCAGCAGCACATCAAAAAGCTTATCCACCGTGATCAAGTGGGCTTCATCCCTGGGATGCAAGGCTGCTTCAACATACAAAAATCAATAAATGTAATCCAGCATATAAACAGAACCAAAGACAAAAACCACATGATTATCTCA
The DNA here is from genome assembly GCF_024542745.1 of Macaca thibetana thibetana. Lineage (NCBI taxonomy): Eukaryota > Metazoa > Chordata > Mammalia > Primates > Cercopithecidae > Macaca > Macaca thibetana. The sequence continues at coordinate 129,303,509 of NC_065598.1, forward strand.
ATAGATGCAGAAAAAGGCTTTTGACAAAATTCAACAGCCCTTCATGCTAAAATCTCTCAACTTGATAACGATGGAACATATCTCAAAATTATAAGAGCTATTTATGACAAACCCACAGCCAATATCATACGGAATGGGCAAAAACTGGAAGCATCCCCTTTGAAAACTGGCACAAGACAGGGATGCCCTCTCTCACCACTCCTATTCAACATAGTGTTGGAAGTTCTGGCCAGGGCAATCAGGCAGGCAAAAGAAATAAAGGGTATGCAATTAGGAAAAGAGGAAGTCAAATTGTCCCTGTTTGCAGATGACATGATTGTATATTTAGAAAACCCCATCGTCTCAGCCCAAAATCTCCTTGAGCTGATAAGCAACTTCAGCAAAGTCTCAGGATACAAAATCCATGTGCAAAAATCACAAGCATTCTTATACACCAATAACAGACAAACAAAGAGCCAAATCATGAGTGAACTCCCATTCACAACTGCTTCAAAGAGAATAAAATACCTAGGAATCCAACTTACAAGGGATGTAAAGGACCTCTTCAAGGAGAACTACAAACCACTGCTCAAGGAAATAAAAGAGGACACAAACAAATGGAAGAACATTCCATGCTCATGGATAGGAAGAATCAATCTCGTGAAAATGGCCATACTGCCCAAGGTAATTTATAGATTCAGTGCCATCCCCATCAACCTACCAATGACTTTCTTCACAGAATTGGAAAAAACTACTTTAAAGTTCATATGGAACCAAAAAGGAGCCCACATTGCCAAGACAATCGTAAGCCAAAAGAACAAAGCTGGAGGCATCAAACTATCTGACTTCAAACTATACTACAAGGCTACAGTGCCCAAAACAGCATGGTACTGGTGCCAAAACAGAGATATAGACCAATGGAACAGAACAGAACCCTCAGAAATAATACCATACATCTACAACCATCTGATCTTTGACAAACCTGACAAAAACAAGAAATGGGGAAAGGATTCCCTATTTAATAAATGGTGCTGGGAAAACTGTCTAGCCATATGTAGAAAGCTGAAACTGGATCCCTTCCTTACACCTTATACAAAAATTAATTCAAGATGGATTAGAGACTTAAATGTTAGACCAAAAACCATCAAAACCCTAGAAGAAAACCTAGGCAATACCATTCAGGACATAGGGATGGGCAAGGACCTCATGTCTAAAACACCAAAAGCAACAGTACCAAAAGCCGAAATTGATAAGTGGGATCTAATTAAACTAAAGGGCTTCTGCACAGCAAAAGAAACTACCATCAGAGTGAACAGGCAGCCTACAGAATGGGAGAAAATTTTTGTAAGCTACTCATCTGACAAAGGGCTAATATCCAGAACCTACAAAGAACTCAAACAAATTTACAAGAAAAAAACCCATCAAAAAGTGGGCAAAGGATATGAACAGACACTTCTCAAAAGAAGACATGTAGCCGACAGACACATGAAAAAATATCATCATCACTGGCTATCAGAGAAATGCAAATCTTTTAAAACCACAATATGATACCATCTCACACCAGTTAGGATGGCGATTATTAAAAAGTCAGGAAACAACAGGTGCTGGAGAGGATGTGGACAAATAGGAATGCTTTTACACTGTTGGTGGGACTGTAAACTAGTTCAACCATTGTGGAAGACAGTGTGGCGATTCCTCAAGGATCTAGAACTAGAAATACCATTTGACCCAGCCATCCCATTACTGGATATATACCCAAAGGATTATAAATCATGCTGCTATAAAGACACAAGCACACATATGTTTATTGCAGCACTATTCACAGTAGCAAAGACTTGGAACCAACCCAAATGTCCATCAATGATAGACTGGATTAAGAAAATGTGGCACATATACACCATGGAATACTATACAGCCATAAAAAAGGATGAGTTCATGTCCTTTGTAGGGACATGGATGTAACTGGAAACCATCGTTCTCAGCAAACTATCGCAAGAACAGAAAACCAAACACCACATGTTCTCACTCATAGGTGGGAACTGAACAATGAGAACACTTGGACACAGGAAGGGGAACATCACACACCGGAAACTGTTGTGGGGTGGGGGGAGGGGGGAGGGATAGCATTAGGAGATATACCTAATGTCAATGACAAGTTAAAGGATACAGCACACCAACATGGCCCATGTATACATATGTAACAAACCTGCACATTGTGCACAGGTACCCTAGAACTTAAAGTATGATACCAGTTAGAATGGCAATCATTAAAAAGTCAGGAAACAACAGGTGCTGGAGAGGATGTGGAGAAATAGGAACACTTTCACACTGTTGGTGGGATTGTAAACTGGTTCAACCATTGTGGAAAACAGTATGGCGATTCCTCAAGGATCTAGAGCTAGAAATACCATATGACCCAGCCATCCCATTACTGGGTATATACCCAAAGGATTATAAATCATGCTGCTATAAAGACACATGCACACGTATGTTTATTGCAGCACTATTCACAACAGCAAAGACTTGGAATCAACCCAAATGTCCATCAGTGACCGACTGGATTAAGAAAATGTGGCACATATACACCATGGAATACTATGCAGCCATAAAAAAGGATGAGTTTGTGTCCTTTGTAGGGACATGGATGCAGCTGGAAACCATCATTCTCAGCAAACTATCACAAGAACAGAAAACCAAACACCGCATGTTCTCACTTATAGCTGGGAATTGAACAATGAGATCACTTGGAATCTGGAAGGGGAACATCACACATCGGGGCCTATTATGGGGAAGGGAGAGGGAGGAGGGATGGCATTGGGAGTTATACCTGATGTAAATGACGAGTTGATGGGTGCTGACGAGTTGATGGGTGCAGCACAGCAACATGGCACAAGTATACATATGTAACAAACCTGTACATTGTGCACATGTACCCTAGAACTTAAAGTATTAAAAAAAAAAAAAGAACTTAAAGTATGATAAAAAATAAAAATTAAATAAAAGAAAATGTTCCCTCCTCAATTTTGGGGAAGAGTTTGAGAAGGATTTGTGTTAATGCTTCTTTAAATATTTGGTTGAATTCACCAGTAAAGCCAACTCATCCTGGGTTTTCCTTTTTGTGGTGGTGGTGGGAGGTGGGGGGTGGCTTATTACTATTCAATCTCCTTACTAGTTATAAGCATATTAAGATTTTCTATTTATTTATAATTCAGTCTTTGTGACTGTGTTAGTCCATTTGAGTTACTATAAAGGAATACCTGAGACTGGGTAATTTATAAAGAAAAGATGTTTCTTCTTCTGATTCTTGGTTCTGCAAGCTGTGCAAACATGGCGCCAACATCTGCTTGGCTCCTGGTGAGGGCCTCAGAAAGCTTACAATCATGGTAGAAGGCAAAGAAGGAGCAGGAACATCACACGGTGAGAGAGGAAGAGAGAGAGAGGGGAGTTTCCAGGCTCTTTTTAAACAACCAATTTTCATGTAAACCAATAGAGTGTGAACTCACTCTTTACCATGGGGAGAGCACCAAACCATTCGTGAGGAATTCACCCCCATGGCCCAAACCTCTCCCACCAGGCCCCACTTCCAACACTGTGAATCATATTTCAACATGAGATTTGGAGGGCACAAGTATCCAAACCCTATCAGTGGGCTGTGTGTTTCCAGGAATTTTTCAGTTTTATATAGGTTATCCAATTTGTGAATGTACAAGTGTTCTGAGTACATGCTTATAATCCTTTTTATTATTATAAAGTCAATAGTAATGTCCACTTTTTCATTTCTGATTTTAGTTATTTGAGTCTCTCTTTTCTTCTTCTTAGTCAATGTAGTTAAAGATTTTTCAATTTTGTTGATCTTTCAAAAAAACAAACTTAATTTTGTTGAGTTTTCTATTGTTTTTCTATTCTGTATTTTACTTATCTTTTATTTAACCACTATTTTCATAGTCTACTACTACTAGTCTCAAAATATTTTCCAATTTCCCCTATCATTTATTTTTTAATCAATTGGGTGTTTATGAGTGTGCTGTTTAAATTCTTATATATGTGATGTTTACAGTTTTAATTTGGCGTAATAATGTCCAATTTCATTTCATTGTGAACAGAAAAGACATTTTATATAATTTCACTCTTTTTAAATTTATTAAGACTTGTTTTGTGGCCTGACATGTGTTCCATCCTGGAGAATATTCATGTGCACTTGAGAAAAATGTGTAACCTGCAGTTGTTGGATAGAGTGTTCTATGCATATCTGTTAGGTACAATTGGTCTATAGTTTTGTTCAAGTCTTATATTTCCTTATCAACCATCTGTGTGGTAGTTCCTTATCCAATTTTTAAATTGAGTTATTTGTTTTTATGCTACAAATATGTAATAATTCTGTATCTATTCTAGATACAAGTCACATATCAGATATATGGTTTGAAATTTTTTCTGCTATTCAGTGGGCTGTCTCTTCACTTTATTGTAGGTGTTCTTTGATATATTTTTGTTGCTTATGCTCTTGGCATCGTATCTAAGAAACTATTGCCTAATCCAATGTCATAAAGATATTGGCCTATATTCTAAGATTTTTACAGTTATAGATCTTACATTTAGCTTTTTGATCTATTTGACATATTTCGTGTATCATGTTAGGTAGGGATTCAAATTTTTTTTTTTTTTTTTTTTTTTTTTTTTTTTTGCATGTGAACATCCAGTTGTCTAAGTATATTTACAGAAATTCTATTCTTTCACCATGGATTTTTCCGTGCACCATTGTCAAACTAGGCAGTTTCTGGTTGGGAGGACCAAAATGGTCATCACAGAAATCCAGAATGTGTCAGGGAGATCATGGAGTGGAAAGTGCTTGAAGAAGAGACAAGTAAAGTATTTATGAACATCTAGGCATAACCTTGACCTGCACGTGCATGGATCAGGTACAGTTAACATAACAGGAGACTTTGAAAACTTCTGCTGACTTTAATATTTTTATTCTTCTTTTAAATGTTTCCTTAAGGTATACAATTAGGTTGTTCAAGATCTTTTTTGTTCTTAATATAGGTATTTATCACTACATATTTTCCTCTTCGTACTGTTTTTGCTGCATCTCATAAGCTTTGGTATTTTTTCCATTTTTGTTTCTCTCAAGATATTTTCTAACTTCCCCTTTGATTTTTTCTTTGATCCATTGCTTGTTCAGGAACTTGTTGTGTAATTTCCACATATTCATGAATTTTCCAGTTTTCCTCCTATTATTGATTTGTAGTTTTATAATCATTATGGTTGGAAAAGATACTTGATATGATTTTAGTCTTCTTGAATTTGTTAAGACTTGTTTTGTGGCCTGAATTATGACCTATTCTGGAGAATATTCTATGTACACTTTCTTTCTTTTTCTTTTCTGTCCTTCTTTCTTTCTTTTTTTTTTTATGGAGTCTTGCTCTGTCTTCCAGGCTGGAGTGCAGTGGTGTAATCTCAGCTCACTGCAATCTCCACCTCCCAGGTTCAAGCAATTCTCTTACCTCAGCCTCCCGAGTAGCTGGGATTACAGGTGCCTACCGCCATGCCCAGCTAATTTTTGTATTTTTAGTAGAGACAGAGTTTCACCACATTGGTCAGGCTTGTCTCGAACTCCTGACCTCAGGTGATCCACCTGTCTTGGCCTCCCAAAGTGCTGGGATTACAGGTGTGAGCCCACCACGCCCGGCCTCATGTGCACTTTTGAAGAATGTGTATTCTGCTGCCATTAGATGGAATGTTGCTATATGTATCTGTTAGATACATTTGGTCTAAGGTGTAGTTCAATTCCAATGTTTCCTTATTGATTTTCTGTCTGAATAATCCATCCATTGCTGAAAGTACAGTATTGAAGTCCTCTACTATCATTTTATTACTGCTTATGTTCCCCTTCAGATCTATTAATATTTTCTTTATATATTTAGGTGCTCCAAAGTTGGGTGAATATATATTTACAGTTATCATATCTTCTTTATGAATTTACTCCTTTATCATTATATAATGAACTTTTGAATCTTTTTGTGTAGTTTTTGATTTAAAGTCTATTTTGTCTGATGTAAGTATAGTCACCCATGCTCTCTTTTGATTACCATTTGCATAGAATATGTTTTTCCATCCCTTCTCTTTCAGTCTGTGTGTCCTTAAAGCTTAAGTGAGTCTCCTGTAGACAATATATATTTGGGTCTTGTTTTTTTATTCATTCAGCCACTCTATGTCTTTTAATTGGAAAATTTAATCCATTTACATTCAAAGTAATTATTGCTAGAGAAGGACTTGCTATTTCCATTTTGTTAATCATTTTTGTGAATGTCTTGTAGAACTTTTGTTTCTTTTTTTCTCTCTTGCTGCCTTCCTTTGTGAGTTGATGATCTTCTGTAGTAGTATGGTTTGATTCCTTTCTCCTTCTCTTTTGTGTATCTACAATAGGCTTTTGTTTATTACCATACACTTTATATAAAACATCATATAGTGATAACAAGCTATTTAAAGCTGATAACAACTTAACTTCAGTCACATACAAAAACTACATTTTTACTACATACAAATGTAATTGTATGTAATTGTGTGTTTTTGATATCATGATTTATATCTTTTCATATTGTGGATCCACTAATAAATTATTATAGCTATGGTTATTTTTAATATTTTATTTAATATTTTATTTTAACATTTTAACAACCTTTATACTAGAGTTATGAGTGATTTATACACCACTATTACAATATTATAGTATTTCTATTTGTTTACATATTTATTTTTACCAGTGTATTTTACACTTTTATATATTTTCATGTTACTAATTAGCATCCTTTCATTTCAGCTTGAAGAAGTCACTTTAGTATTTATAATAAGGCAGGCTGAGTGGTGATGAACACCCTTACCTTTTCTTTGTCTGGAGAAGTCTTTATCACTCCTTTAACTCTGAAGGACATCCTTGCTGGGTAAAGTATTCTTGGTTACAAGGTTTTTTTTAATTTTGTTTTGGCACTTTGAATATATCATCCTACTTTCTCCTGACCTGCAAAGTTTCTGCTGAGAAACATGTTGATAGTCTTATGGGGTTTCCTTGTATCTGAGAAACATATTTTCTCTTGCTGCCTTCAAAATTCTCTCTTTGTTTTTGATTTTTGATAATTTGATTATAACACGTCTTGGTGAAGACTTCTTTGGGTTGAACCTGATTTGGAAACCTTTGAGCTTCATGTAACTGGATGTCCAGATCTCTCTCCAGATTTGAAGGTTTAGGGCCATTATTTCTTTAAATGAGCTCTTTGCCCATTTCTCCCTCTCTTCTCATTCTAAAAATCCTATATTGCTAATGTTAGCTCCCTTGATGGTGTTCCATAAATCTCAAAGTCTTGCCAATTATTTTGTTTATGAAAGGAAGGCCAGGCTCCTGATAAAACCAGTATATAATTGAAAATGGCTATGCTCCAGGATTCTGCAGGAAAAGTTTTAATAACACTCTTGTAATAGTTAATTTAGTAATTTCTTCAGAAACTTGTGCTATATGATTTGTTTTTCCTAACAATTTCTGTTATAATCACAGTATTTTCTGTTCCAAGTTTTATCCAAAGATTATCAGATGCATAGGTTGTTATAGAAAGAAGTTTTCCTATCCACTGAGGCTATAGACATGTCAATGAGCTGATCATGCCTTTGACAAGAAGCTGAATCTCACACAATTTGCTGGTCTATGAAAGAAGAGCATTAATGCTATATCAGTTAAGTGGCATGCTCTAGTTTGTAATTTAAATCCCATAGATTTTTAAAATCATGACATTTATTTTTACACTGAAATGGGAGAATATAGTTAGATTTCTATGTAATGATTTCAACTATTTTGCCAGTCAGTGAAAAGTTCTTCCTTCACTCGTTTGTTATGAATGATACTGGATTCTTTGCCAATTCAGTAACAATTACCCCACATTGTCATCTAAAAGAATCCCACTTATAATAGATTATGAACAAATGTGAACTGAATTAATGAATGATGTGTTTTTCTTATTTATTTTTCATGGGGGGCCCAGGGTCATAAATAATAGTTTATATCACAATATGGCCACCAAGAAATTAAATCCATCATCATTAAAGTGATAAGTCAGATATCAGAAAGCAGATGGACAGTGGCATGATGGACCTTTTATCAACGTGGCTTATCTTTATTCCTAGCCAAAGGCATGATATGTAGGAGTTCAGACCAAAAAAGCTTGGCAAGAGTGAGGGTTAGCCCATTAGAAGTAACAGGTCTTCCTGTGCTCAATTTCTTTATTTTCTCCTTTAAGCAATTGACCTCCTCTTAACACCAATTCCTGAATGAAGTCTTTATACTGGGATGTAATGTTTTTTTAACAAAGCCACAAAGCTTGGGTTTGCTGAGACTAAGCTAAATACTTATTGCTCTCTGTTGCCCCTTGTGGATAGACAGAAGGAATATGACATGGATTTCCTCGTAAATTAATATAAGAAACAAAAGAAGAGATGAAATAATCAGGGATTGAAGAGTCTTAACATCTGTAGTAGTCAATAAACAAGGGCAGAATCAGTCTTAGGTTTAGATAGCTTGTTTAAGGATGGTAGTGGCTTGGGCCACTGGGACCCTTGCCCTGACTACTTTCTCTTGTCTTCTTTCATAGACTTTGTCAGCCCTGTTTTTCTCTCCTTCTTCAGAAATGTGTTGAAACATCTATAAACTCCAACCCGAACAGCACACACACTTGGGTAACAGTGTCTGTTCCTGGCATACTCAGAAATTACTGGACAGTCTTTGTAGCAGGTTCAAATTCCTATCTTTCTGCAGTCTTCCTGCTGTCTAAATTTCTTAACTGAATTTGAAGCATTGTGTGGATTCTTATGATCTACTACAAAACATGGCCTGGTCCTAGACCCCCAACACTACCAAGTTCTGATGTAACTTACCTCATCTTAAAGGCCAAGTCTGCCTCTAAGCCTGCTTCCCATCACATCTTTTTATGTGTGCCTTATTTATACCAAAAGTGGGTTGTCAATATTGGAGCCACGAGATTTCCATGCTGACTGGTATGCAACTACCAATATAGGAATTATTCAACAAAAAGGAAATTAGGGAATAATAGACACATCCTGAACTTCATTTCTCCACATGTTTCTGTAGGACAGCTATCCCTATACTTCCAACTAGTGAAGCCTCTACACCTAATAGTAAAAAACAAATATGGGCACCATTTATTGAATACGTAGTAGGTACTTGGCACTTAACACAAAACCCTATGAGGTAGATAATACGAGTACCATTTTAATATTGGAGGACGTGAAGCTCAGAGAGGGCACAATACTTGCTGAAGATTACAGAATTAGCTTGTGGCAGAATGGGGATCCAAAACTACGTCTGTCTGATTGGTGACATTAGCAAGATGGTAGACTAGGAAGTCCCATTCCTCATCTTCCCATGGAAACAACAAAAAGCTATGATATCTAGGCCAAGACACCTTTAGGAGAACTCCATAGTCAAGAAGTTACAACATCTCAGATGAGCACAAAACCAAGTAAAACTGTTTTGAAAGAAGAGCAGTTTCACTTATCTATGTCACGCTATCCTCCAAGCCTGCACAGCTCAGTGTCACAAGAAAGCCGCTCAGCCCATGATTTATCCCCATGGTAAATAAAGTGTGAAGTACACGTGCAACATCCCCAGCCTTTCAGGGCACTGCCAAGAGACTTATTTTTGTCTTAACTCACTCACAATGGTGACACAACTAGCATAAGAATGCTTAAAGGAAGCTAAAAAAGAAAAGAAAAGGTCTCATTGGCCAGAAAGGCTCTGCAAGATTGAGAGAAGGTGTAAAGTCTTGAGACTTCTCCCTCAGGAGAAAGAGCGAGAAGTAGAGTTTATACCAAGCCTCCAAGTATTCCAGTGTTTTCTTGTAGGAAAAGGGGGTTGGATAGCTCTCAGCAGCCTGCTTTGCAAGATTGAGAAAACATGCATAGTCCTGAGACTTCTTTAGGACGGAGGGAGAGAAGGGGAGCTTAAACTGAATGCTCTGGCATTTTAGGCATTGTCTTAAGGAAGAGGGGAAGGAGGGCCTCAGCAGTCAGCACAGCTCTGTGGGATAGACAGGAAGCTCACAATCCAGAATCTTCTTCTTCAAGAAGAATGGAGATAAGTGGAATTTATACACAGCATTCCAGTGTATTAACCAAGGGAAAAGGGGTGGGTGGCTCTCAGCAGCAGGCATAATTCTTCAGGATAGGTAAAAGGCACACAACCCAGAATCTTCTTCAGGAGGAAGAAAGAGAAGTGGAGGTTGAACCCAACATCCTGGTATTTTAGTGCACTGCCTTAGAGAACAGGAATGGAGGTTTACAGCAGCCTTCATGGAATGACAACATTTGGAGAAGGCAATAAAATCCCTGAGGCTTCTCCCCAATGATGGAATGGAAAAAGTGGAGTGTGCATACCCATAGAGAATGTTTGAGAGGCTTCCGGACTCTCTAGCCAGGCTGATTGGTGAAGGTCTTTACTTGATTTTTTTTTTTTTAAGTTCATAAAGACTGGAAGAGGTGGTTGCTTCTTCAAATGTGCATATACCAGGGCAAAGGTACCAGGAATATGAAGAATCAAGGAAATATTATACTACTAAAGAACAAAATAAATCTCTGATAACTGACCATAAAGAAATGGATATCTAATAATTGCCTGACAAACAATTTGAAATAATTGTATTTAAAAAGTCAGTGAGCTACAAGAGAACACAGATAGACAACTGAACGTAATGAGGAAAACAAGACATGAAAAATGAGAATATCAACAAAGGGATAGAAACCATTAAAAAAGAATTAAATAGAAATTCTGGAACTAAAAATACAATAAGCAAATTGAAAAACTCAGTGGAGAGATTCAACAGAAGACTTGATCAAGCAGAAAAAAAGAATCAGTGAACTATAAAATGGGTCATTTGAAATTATCCAGTCAGAGCAGAAAAAGAATGAAAAAGAGCAATAAAGCCTACAAGACTTACGAGACACAAGCAACCCAATATATGTATTATGAATATCCCAGAAGAAAGAAAGTGTCAGAAAGCTTATTTACAGAAATAATGACTGAAAAATATAGTAAAGGTAAATATATAAACAAATATAGAGATACTATAACACTCTAATAGTGGTATGTAAATCAATTTTAATTTTAGTATAAAAGTTAAAAGATAAAAACATTAAGAATATAGCTACAAAAATTTATTAATTGATTAATTCCATGTATCTTCTCTGACCACAATGGTATGAAACTAGAAATCAACAAGAGAAGGAAAACTGGAAAACTCACAAATATGTGGAAATATAACAACATATAATGAGCAAAATAAAAAATTAAAATGGAAGTTATAAAATAGCTTGTGACAAATGTAAATGAAAACACAACATATCAAAGCTTACGGGATGCAGTAAAAGCAATACCAAGAGAGAAATTTATAAAAATAAATACCTACATTAAAAAAGAAGAAAGTCTCAAATGAACAACTTAATATTATACCTCAATAAACTAGAAACAAAAGAAAAAACTAAGCCCAAAATTAGCACAAGGAAGGAAATAATAAAGATTAGATCAGAAGTAAATGAGACTGGAGAAACAAAAATCATTGAATCCAAGAGCTGATTTTTTAAAGATAAAAAATGGGAAAACATTTAGATAGCCTAACTAAAGAAAAAAGAGAGAAAAGTCAAATAAATAAAATCATAAAGGAAAGACAAGACATTAAGACTGATACCACAGAATTAAAAAGGATCATAAGAGACCGTATGTACAATTATATGCCAACATATTGGATAACCTAAAAGAAATGGATAAATTCCTAGATACATACAATCTACCAAGACCAAATCAGGAAGAAATAGGGAATCTGAATAGACCAAGAATAAATAATATTATTGAATCAGCAATCAGAAACCTCTCAAGAAACAAAAGTCCAGGACCAGATAGCTTCTCTGGTGAATTCTACTAAGTATTTAAAGAAGAATTAACACCAATCCTTCTCAAACTCTTTCAAAACATTGAAGAGAAGGGAACACTTCCAAATTCATTCTATGAGGCCAACATTACCCTGATACCAAAGCCAGAGAAAGACACTTTAAGAAAAGAAAATTACAGTACAAAATCCCTGATGAGCATAGATGTAAAAATCCTCAACAAATACTTGCAAACTGAATTCAAAGCACATTAAAAAGATATACATAAAAGAGGCAGAGCAAGATGGCAAAATAGAAAGCTCCACCGATCGTCCTCCAACAAGGACACCAATTTAACAGCTATCTACACAGAAAGACATCCTCATAAGAACCAAAAATTTGCTGAGCACTTATAGTACCTGGTTTTAACTTCATATTGCTGTAAGAGGCACTGAAGAGATAGAAAAAAACATCCCTAAATCGCTGATGCCACTCATCCCCCACCCCTGGCAGTGCCAACATGGTGCAGAGAGCATCTCTGGGCATTGTGGGAGGGAGAATATAGCAATTGTGAAGCATTGAACTTATTAATAGTGCTGTCCTGTTAGAGCAGAAAGGAAAATCAGACAAAACTCAACTGGTGTCTGCTCATGGAAGGAATATTTAAACCAGCCCTAGTCAGAGGGGAATCACCCATCCCAGTGGTCCAAACATGAGTGCCTGAAAACCTTGCGACCAAGGGCTACCGCAGTCTGTATCTCCAAGTACACTTGAAAGGCAATCCAGGCCATAAGGACTGCAAATATTTGGTAAGTCCTAGTGACTGCTGAACTAGGCCCAGAGACAGTGGACTGTGGCAGGGCACATGACATACTGAGACACTACCTGGGGCAGCCAAGGGACTGCTGGCATCACACCTCTCTTAATCCAAAGCTGCACAGCTCATGGCTCCATAAAAGACCCCTTTCTTCCACTTGAGGATAGGAGATGGAAGAGTGGGGAGGACTTTGTCTTGCATCTAGGATATCAGCTCAGCCACAGCAGGGTAAGCCAGCCACCAGTCAGAGTTGTGAGGCCCCCATTCCAGGCCCTAGTTCCCAGATGACATCTCTAGACAAATCCTAGGCCAGAAGGGAACCTGCTGTATTGAAGGAAAGGACCCAGTCCTGTCAGCATTCATCACCTGCTGACTGAAGAGCCCTTGGACCCTGAATAACCAGCAGTGATACCCAAATACTACATCATGAGCCTCTGAGACCTGCTGATTTCAGGTACCAGCACAGCCACAGGGGAGTAGAGCACTGATTGGGCTTTCGGGGTCCCTGATTCCAGGACTTGATTCTTAGATGGCATTTCTGGACTTGGCCTAGGCCAGAGGGGAGCCCACTGCCCTGAAGTGTGAGTCCCAGGCCAGGCAGCATTCATGACAAGCTGACTTAAGAGACCTTGAGCCTTAAGGGAACATCTATGGTAGTCTGGCAGTACTCCTCACAGTCTAGGGTGGTGGTGGCTAAGAGGCTAGGCTCTGATTTTGAAAAGAGGAGGGAAGAGTGAAAAGGACTGCATCTTGTGGTTTGAGGACCAGCTCAGCTGCAATACAATAGGACACCAGGTAGACTTCTAAGTTTGTGACTCTAGTCCATGACTCCTGGGTGACACTTATGGACCCAGATGGGTCCTGGGTGACCTTGCTGCCCTGAAGGAAAGGGCACAAGCCTGGCTGGCTTTTTTACCTGCTCATTGTAGTCCCAGGGCCTTGAGTGAACATAGGCAGTAGTCAGGGAGTGGTTACAGCAGGCCTTGGGTGAGACCCAGTGTTGTGCTGGTTTCAGGTCTCACTCAATGCAGTAACAGTGGTGGTGGCCATAGGGGTGCTTGTGTCACTCGACTCCCAGCTTTAGGTGGCTCAAAACAGAGAGAGAGACTGTATGTTTGGGAGAAAGTACAAGAAAAGAACAATTCTCTCAGATCTTGTCCAAGACCAGCAAGGCAGTACTTTCAAGAATCTGCAAGAACCACAGTGTTACTGGGGTGTCTCCTAAAGAGGACAGAGCTTAGATCACAACACCCAAGTCCTTTAAAATATATGGAAAGCCTTCCCAAGAATGATGGCTACAAATAAGCTCAAACAGTGAAGACTACAATAAATACATAACTCTTTAATATTTAGACACCAAAGAACATCTGCTAGCATCAACACCATCTTGGAAAACATAACCTCACCAATGCCGGGCGCAGTGGCTCATGCCTGTAATCCCAGCACTTTGGGAGGCTGAGGCGGGTGTATCACGAGGTCAGGAGTTCAAGATCAGCCTGGCCAAGATGGTGAAACCCCGTCTCTACTAAAAATACAAAAAAAAAAAAAAATTAGCTGGATGTGGTGGTGGGTGCCTGTAATCCCAGCTATTCGGGAGGCTGAGGCAGAGAATTGCTTAAACCCAGGAGGCGGAGAGCCAAGATCACGCCAATGCACTCTAGCCTGGGTGACAAAGTGAAACTCCATCAAAAAAATAAATAAATAAAAACAAAAAACCATAACCTCACCAAATAAACTAAATAAGGCACTAGGGACCAATCCTGGAGAAACAGAGATATGTGACCTTTCAGACAGATAATTCAAAATAGCTGTACTGAGGAAACTCAAAGAAATTCAAGATAATATGGAGAAGGAATTCAGAATTCTATCAGATAAATTTAATAAAGAGGTTGAAATAATTTACAAGAATCCAGCAGAAATTCTGGAGCTGAAAAATGAAATTGGGATACTGAAGAATATATCAGGGTCCTTCAATAGGAGAATTAATCAAGCAGAAGAAAGAGGCAGTGAACTTGAAGACAGGCTTGAAATTCATATTTGAATTTGAAAATGCGTAGTCAGAGGATAAAAAAAGAAAAAAGAATAAAAAACAATGAAGTATGCTTACAGGATCTAGAAAATAGCCTCAAAGGGGCAAGTCTAAGAGTTATTAGCCTTAAAGAGGCAGACAAAGAGATAGGGGTAGAAAGTTTATTCAAAGGAAGAATAGCAGAGAACTTCCCAAATGTAGACAAAGATAGTAATATCAAAGTACAAGAAAGTTATAGAACAGAAAACAGATTTAACCCAAAGAAGACTACCTTAGGCATTTAATAATCAAATTCCTAAAGGTCAAGGATAAAGAAAGGGCTCTAAAAGCAGCAAGAGAAAATAAACATAACATAAAATGGAACTCCAATATGTCTGGCAGCAGACTTTTCAGTGGAAACCTTACAGGCCAGGAGACAGTGGCATGGCATATTTAAAGTGCTGAAGAAGAAAAACTTTTACACTGGAATAGTATAGGTAGTGAAAATATCCTTCAAACATGAGGGAGAAATAAGGACTTTCCCAGACAAACAAAAGTTGAGGAATTTTATCAATACCTGACTTGTTCTACAAGAAATCTAAAGAGTGTACTTCAATCAGAAAGAAAATGACACTAATGAGCAATAAATAATCATCTCAAGGTACAAAACTCACTGGTAATAGTAAGCACACAGAAAAACACAGAATATTATAACACTGTTATTGTGGTGTGTAAACTACTCTTATCCTAAGTAGAAAGACTAAATGATGAACCAATCGAAAATATTAACTACAACAACTTTTCAAGACATAGTCAGTACAATAAGATATAAATAGAGACAACAAAATGTTAAAATATGGGGGGATTAAGTTAAAGCATAGAATTTTTATTAGTTTTCTTTTTGTTTATTTATGCAAATAGTGTTAAGTTGTTATCAGGTTAAAATAATGGGTATAGATAATATTTGCAATCCTCATGGTAACCTCAAACCAAAAATCATACAATGGATACACAAAAAGTAAAAAGCAAGAAACTAAATCATATCACTAGAGAAAATAACCATCACTAAAGGAAGACAGGAAGGAAAGGAAAAAGGAAGACAAGACCAGAAAACAACCAGAAAACAAATAACAAAATGGCAGGAGTAAATCCTTACTCATTAATAATAATATTTAATGTAAATGGACTAAACTCCCCAATCAAAAGACACAGACTGGCTGAATAGATGAAAAAACAAGACCCATTGATCTTTTGCCTACCAGAAACACACTTCGCGTACAAAGACACACGTAGACTAAAAATAAAGGAACGGAAAAAATATTCCATGCCAATGAAAACCAAAAAAGCGCAGAAGTCACTATACTTATATCAGACAAAATTGATTTCATGACCAAAACTATAAGAAGAAGCAAAGAAGATCACAATATAATGAAAAAGGAGTCAATTTAGCAAGAGGATATAACAATTTTAAATATATATGCAGCCAACACTGGAGCACCCAGATATATAAAGGAAATATTATTAAAGCCAAAGAGAGAAATATTCCTCATTATAGCTGAAGACTTCCACACCCCACTCTCAGCATCAGACAGATCTTCAGACAGAAAATCAACAAAGAAACATCAGGCTTAATTTGTACTGTAGACCAAATGGAGCTAATAGATATTTGCAAAATATTTTACTCAAGAGCTGCAGAATACAACTCTTCTCCTCAGCACATGGATCATTCTCAAGGATAAACCATATGTTAGGTCACAAAAACAGTCTTCAAATATTCAAAAAAAATAAAATAATATCTGGTAACTTTTCTGACCACAATGGAGTAAAACTAGAAATTAATAATAAGAGGAATTTTGGGGAAGATACAAATACATGGAAATTAAACAATATGTTTCTGAATGACCAGTGGGTCAAAGAAGAAATTAAAAAGGAAATTGAAAAATTTCTTGAAACAAATAATAATGGAAATACAACATACCAAAACCTATGGGATACAGCAAAAGCAGTACTAAGAGGGACATTTATAGCTACAAATGCCTACATCAAAAAAGAGGAAAAGCTTCAAATAAACAATCTAATGATGCAGCTTAAAGAACTAGAAAAGCAAAAACAAACCAAACCAAAAATTAGAAGAAAATAAATAATAAAAATCAGAGCATATTCATTTCAATGAAATTGAAATGAATAAAACAGTACAAAAGATCAGTGAAACAAAAAGTTGGTTTTTTGAGAAGATTTTTAAAAATGACAAACCTATAGCTAGACTAAGGAAAAAAAGAGAGAAGATACAAATCAATAAAATCAGAGATGAAAAAGAAGACATTATGACTGATACTGTAGAAATTCAGAGGATCATTAGTGGCTACTCTAAGCAGCTATATGCCAGTAAACTGGAAAATCTAGAGGAAATGGACAAATTCCTAGATGCATGCAACATACCAAAACTCAATGAGGAAGAAATCCAAAACCTGAACAACAATAACAAGTAACAGGATTGAAGCCATAATAAAAAGTCTCCCAGTAAAGAAAAGCCCAAGACCCAATGGCGGTGTCATTGCTGAATTCCATCAAACGTTTAAAGAAGAACTAATACAAATACTACTCAAACTATTCCAAAAAAAAAAAAAAAAAAAAAAAGATAGAGGAGGGAATACTTCCAAACTCATTCAATGAGACCAGTATTACCCTATACCAAAACCAGACAAAGACACATCAAAGAAAGAAAACTACAGGCCAATATTCCTGATGAATACTCATGCTTTTAAAATCCTCAACAAAATACTAGCAAACCGAATTCAACAATACATTAGAAAGATCATTCATCATGACCAAGTGGAATTTATCGCTGGGATGCAAGGATGGTTCAACATTTGCAAATCAATCAATGTGATACATCTTATCAACAGAATGAAGGATAAAAACCATATGATCATTTCAATTGATGCTGAAAAAGCATTTGATATAATTCAACATCCCTTCATGATGAAAACCCACAAAAAACTGGGGATAGAAAGAACATATCTCAACATGGTAAAAGCCATATATGGCAGATCCACAACTAGTATCATACCAAATAGAGAAAAACTGAAAGCCTCTCCTCTAAGATCTGGTCCACTGTTACCACTGTTATTCAACATAGTACAGGAAGTCCTGGCTATAGCAATCAGGCAAGAGAAATATATAAAGTATATCCAAATTGGAAAGTCAAATTATCATTCTTTGCCAATGATATGATCTTATATTTGGAAAAACCTAAAGACTCCACAAGAAAACTATTAGAACTGATAAAAAAAAAATTCAGTAAAGTTACAGGATACAAAATCAACATATGAAAGTCAGTAGCATTTCTTTTTCTTTTTCTTTTTCTTTTTTTTTTTGAGACAGAGTCTTGCTCTGTCGCCCAGGCTGGAGTGCAGTGGCGCGATCTCAGCTCACTGCAAGCTCCGCCTCCCGGGTTCACACCATTCTCCTGCCTCAGCCTCCCGAGTAGCTGGGACTACAGGGGCCCACCACCATGCCTGGCTAATTTTTTGTGTTTTTAGTAGAGACAGGGTTTCACTGTGGTCTCAATCTCCTGACCTTGTGATCCACCCGCCTTGGCCTCCCAAAGTGCTGGGATTACAGGCGTGAGCCACCGCACCTGGCCATCAGTAGCATTTCTATATGCCAACAGTGAACAATGTGCAAAAGAAATTTAAAAAGTAATCCCATTTACAATAGCCTACATAAAATTAAATACCTAGGAATTAACAAAACATGAAAAATTTCTATAATAAAAACTATAGGCTGGGCATGATGGCTCACATCTGTAATCCCAGCACTTTGGGAGGCCAAGGTGGGCAGATCACTTGAGGTCAGGGGTTCGAGATCAGCCTGGCCAACATGGAGAAACCCCGTCTCTACTAAAAATACAAAAATTAGCTGGGTGTGTTGGTGGGCGCCTGTAATTCCAGCTACTCAGGAGGCTGAGGCAGGAGAATCATTTGAACCCAGGAGTCGGAGGTTGCAGTGAGCCAAGATAGTGCCACTGCACTCCAGCCTGGGTGACAGAGTGAGAGTTTGTCAAAAAAAAAAAAAAAAAAAAAAAAAAAAAAAAAAAAAACAAAAAAAAAAAACACTATAAGACACTCATTAAAGAAATTAGAAGGACACCAAAAAAAAAAAAAAAAAAAAAGAAAAAGAAAAATATTACACGTTCATTGATTGGAAGAATCAATACTGTTAAAATTTCCATACTACCCAAAGCAATCTACAGAATCAATGCAATCCCTATCAAAATACCAAGGACATCCTTCAGAGGAATAGAAAAGACTATCCTAAAATTCATATGGAACCACAAAATACCCAGAATAGCCAAAGCTATCCTAAGCAAACAGAACAAAACTGGAGGAATCACATTACCTGACTTCAAATTATAGTACAGAGCTGTAGTAACCAAAACAGCATGGTACTGGCATAAAAACAGACATGTAGACCAATGGAACAGAACAGAGTACCCAGAAACAAATTCACACACCTATTTTTGACAGAGGTGCCAAGGTATACACTGGGGAACAGACAGTCTCTTCAATACATGGTGCTGGAAAACTGGATATTCATATGCAGAAGAATGAAACTAGACCCCTATCTCTCACCATATGCAAAAATCAAAGCAAAATTTATTAAAGACTTAAATCTAAGACCACAAACTATGAAACTACTGCAAGAAAACATTGGGAAAATGCTCTAGGACATTGATCTGGGCAAAGATTTATTGAGCAATATCCCACAAGCACAGGCAACCCAAACAAAAATGGTATCACATCAAGTTAAAAAGCTTCTGCACAAATGGTATCACATCAAGTTAAAAAAACTTCTGCACAGCACAGGATGCAATCAGCAAAGTGAATAGGCAACCCAAAGAATGGGAGAAAATATTTGTGAACTACCCATCTGACAAAAGATTAACCAGAATATCTAAGGAGTTCAAACAACTCTATAGGAAAAAAAAATCTAATAATCCTATGAAAAAAATGGGTAAAAGTTTTGAATAGACATTTCTCAAAAGAAGACATACAAATGGCAAATAGGCATTTGAAAAGGAGTTCAATATCATTAATCATCAGAGAAATGCATATCAAAACTACAATGAGATACCATCTTACCCCAGTTAAAGTGGCTTTTATCCAAAAGACAGGCAATAGCAACTGCTGGTGATCATGCATAGAAAAGAGAACCCTGGAACACTGTTTGTGGAAATGTAAATTAGTACAGTCACTACGGAGAACAGTTTGGAAGGTCCTCAAAAAAATAAAAATTGAGCTACCATATGATCCAGCAATCCCACTGCTGGGTGTATGCCCAAAAGAAAGGAAAACAACAAATCAAAGAGATATCTGCACACCTATGTTTGTTGTAGCATCGTTTACAATAGCTAATGTTTGGAATCAACCTAAGCGTCCATCAACAGATGAATGGATAAAGAAAATGTACATACACACAATGAAGCACTGTTCAGCCATGAAAAGAATGAGATCCAGTCATTTGCAACAACATGAATTGAACTAGAGATCATTATGTTAAGTGAAATAAGCCAGGCACAGAAAGACAAACATCATATTTTCTCACTTACTTGTGGGATTGAAAAATCAAGACAATTGAACTCGTGGAGATAAAAAGTAGAAGGAGGGTTACCAGAGGCTGGGAAGGGTAATGGGGCACTGGCAAGGAGATGGGGATGGTTAACGGGTTCAAAAAATAAGAAGAATGAATAAGATCTACTATTTGATAGCACAATAGGGTGACTATAGTCAATAATAATTGTACATTTTTTAAAAACTTAGAGTATAATTGGATTGTTTGTAACTCAAAGGATACATGTTTCAGGGGATGGGTACCCCATTCTCCATGATGTGCTTATTTCACATTGCATGCCTGTATCAAAACACCTCATGTATCCCATAAATATATGCACCTTTTATGTACCCACAAAAATTAAAAAATAAAAATATTTTTTAAAAATCAAAAAACAGACTATACATATGACCAGATGAAATTTACCCTTGGTATGCAAGGTTGGCCCAACATGTGCAAATCAATTATGCATGCACCACATGAATAGAATGAAAAATAAAAATCACCTGATTATCTCAATAGATGCAGAAAAAGCATTTGACTAAATTCAACACCCCTTTATTATAAAAATTCTTAACAGTATGGAAGAACTGTATTTCAGCATAATAAAGGCCATATATGACAAGCCCACAGCTGACATTATACTAAATGGTGAAAAATTGAAAGTGTTTCCTCTAAGATCAGCAATGAGATAGGTATGCCCACTCTTGCCACCTTGATTCAACATACTGCTGGAAGTCCTATCCAGAGCAATTAAATATTAAAAAAGAAATAAAAATAATCCAAATGGAAAAGGAAGAAGTAAAATTGTCTCTGTTTGCAGAGATATTATTCTATATATACAAAACCTTAAAACTTCTGCAAACAATCTGTTTGACCTAATAAATGAGCTCAATAAAGGAGTTGTGTTTCTATACACTAACAACAAACCATCCAAAAGCAATTAAGGGGCCGGCCGTGGTGGCTCACGCCTTTAATCCCAGCACTTTGGGAGGCCAAGGTGGACGGATCACTTGAGGTCAGGAGTTCGAGACCAGCCTGGCCAACATGGCAAAACCCCGACTCTACTAAAACTACAAAAGTTAGCCAGGCATGGTGGCAGGTGCCTGTAATCCCAGCTACTTGGGAGGCTGAGGCAGGAGAATCACTTGAACCCAGGAGGCGGAGGTTGCCGTGAGCCGAGATTGCGCCATTGCACTCCAGCCCGGGCAACAAGAGCAAAACTCTGTCTCAAAAAAAAAAAAAAAAAAAAAAAAAAAAAAAAAAAAGAGCAATTAAGTAAATAATGTAATTTAAAATAGCATTGAAAAGAATAAAATACTTAGGAATAAACTTAACCAAGGAGGTAAAAGACTTGCACCCTGAAAACCACAAAACATTGCTGAAAGAAATTAAAGACACTAATAAATGAAAAGATATCCTGTGTCCATGGATTGGAATACTTAATATTGTGAAAGTGTGCACACTAACCAAAGCAGTCTACAAAATTAATGCTAAAATAGGAAAAGCAATAATAAAATTCACATGGATCCACAAAAGACCAAGAATAGCCAAAATCAACAGAGTAAAAAGGCAATCTACAGAAGGGGAGAAATATTTGCAAACCATATCTCTGATAAGAGATTATTTGCCAAAATATATAAGGAACTCCTTCAACTCTAAATCAAAACATAAATAAATAAATAAATAAATAGTCCAAGGACTTGAACATATATTTCTCCAAAGAAGGCATATAAATGAACAGCAGGCATATAAATAGATGCTCAACATCATTATCAGGGAAGTGCAAATCAAAACTAAAAGGAGATCTCACCTTACACCTGTTTTCATAGTTAAACTATATAAAAAATAAGACAATGTGCTGGCAAAAATGTGGAGAAATTGGGAGTCTGTACACTGTTGGTTGGGAGTATACAATGGTGCAACAGCTATGGAAAGTAATATGGACATTCCTCAAAATATTAAAATTAGAACTAACATATGACCCAGCTATCTCACTTCTGGGTATACTTACAAAGGAATTGAAATAAAGATCTTTAAAATTTTTTCTCACTTCTGGGTATATATACAAAGGAATTGAAATAAAGATCTTTAATATTTTATTTTTTATGTTTCTTTTTTTTTATGAACCCAGGCTGGGTGGAGAAATAGAGATCTTTAAAAGGTCTCTGCATTCTCATGTTCATTGCGGCAGTATTCATAATAGCTAATATAAAGAAATAACCCACATGTCCATTGACAGATGAATGGATAAAGAAAATGTGGTATATACACTCAATGGAATATTATTCAGCTTTAAAAGGGAAGAAAATCCTATCTCAAAATAACTCAAGGGGGATTTTCTATGCTCCCACCACCAAGAAATGATAAATCTTTGAGGTGATAGATATGCTAATTACCCGATTCAATTATTTGTTACACAATGTATATGTGTATTGAAACATCACATTGTACCCCATAAATATATACAATTATTATGTGTCAGGTAAAAATAGCATTTTTTAAAAAAGTGTTAAGTATGTATATTGTAAGCCTAGAATAACCACTAAAAAAACTATACAAAGATATATGTTCAAAAACTATAGATAAATAAATATTTACTTATAAAAAGTGTTCAGATATATTGCAGGAATGTATGCAGAAGAAAACAGAGGAAAAAAAGGAAACAAACAAGATGACATGAAAAATGGCAGCCTAGAGGAAACCAGGGTTCTACCACACCCCAAAAGTAACAAATGAGTTGGCAAAAACTGCCAGAGTGAACTTTTACAGAACTCCAGAATATAGTAAAAAATTACTTTGACTAGGAAAATGATTAATTTTTTAAAACCCCTGCTTCTCTGCAGTAAGAGTGTTGTGGTACTTAAAATTGCTTGCTTACAGCACATCAAAAAACTTATCCACCAAGATGAAGTTGGCTTCATCCCTGGGATGCAAGGCTGGTTCAACATACACAAATCAATAAATGTAATCCATCACATAAACAGAACCAAAACCAAAAACCACATGATTATCTCAATAGATGCAGAAAAAGGCTTTTGACAAAATTCAACAGCCCTTCATGCTAAAAACTCTCAATAAACTAGGTATTGATGGAACGTATCTCAAAATAATAAGAGCTATTTATGACAAACCCACAGCCAATAGTATAGTGAATGGGCAAAAACTGGAAGCATTCCCTTTGAAAACTGGCACAAGACAGGGATGCCCTCTCTCACCACTCCTATTCAACATAGTGTTGGAAGTTCTGGCCAGGGCAATCAGGCAGGAGAAAGAAATAAAGGGTATATTCAACCAGGAAAAGAGGAAGTCAAATTGTCCCTTTTTGCAGATGACATGATTGTATATTTAGAAAACCCCATCGTCTCAGCCCAAAATCTCCTTAAGCTGATAAGCAACTTCAGCAAAGTCTCAGGATACAAAATCCATGTGCAAAAATCACAAGCATTCCTATACACCAATAACAGACAAACAGCCAAATCATGAGTGAACTCCCATCCACAACTGCTTCAAAGAGAATAAAATACCTAGGAATCCAACTTACAAGGGATGTAAAGGACCTCTTCAAGGAGAACTACAAATGACTGCTCAACGAAATAAAAGAGGGCACAAACAAATGGAAGAACATTCCATGCTCATGGATAGGAAGAATCATTCTCGTGAAAATGGCCATACCACCCAAGGTAATTTATAGATTCAATGCCATCCCCATCAAGCTACCAATGACTGTCTTCACAGAATTGGAAAAAAAACACTTTAAAGTTCATATGGAACCAAAAAGGAGTCCGCATTGCCAAGACAATCCTAAGCCAAAAGAACAAAGCTGGAGGCATCACGCTACCTGACTTCAAACTATACTACAGGGCTACAGTAACCAAAACAGCATGGTACTGTACCAAAACAGAGATATAGACCAATGGAACAGAATAGAAGCCTCAGAAATAACACCACACATATACAACCATCTGATCGTTGACAAACCTGACAAAAACAAGAAATGGGGAAAGGATTCCCTATTTAATAAATGGTGCTGGGAAAACTGTCTAGCCATATGTAGAAAGCTGAAACTGGATCCCTTCCTTACACCTTATACAAAAATTAATTCAAGATGGATTAGAGACTTAAATGTTAGACCAAACTGATAAATACGATAAAGTTTTAAGACACAAAATCAGCATACAAAAATAAGTAGCATTTCCATATACCAATGAACAGCTATCCAAAAAAGAAATCAAGAAAACAATCCCATTTGCAATAACTACAAAGATAAAACACTTATGAATAAATTTAATTATAGAAATCTAAGACCTGTATGCTGAAAACTATGAAACATTAATGAAAACACTGAAGAAGATTTAAAAAATGGAAAGGTATCCTGTGTTCATGGAATGGAAGAATTGATTTTGTTAAAATGTCCATACTACCCAATATGATTTACAGATTCAATGCAATCACTATCAAAATTCCAATGACATTTTACACAGAAACAGAAAAAAATTCTAAAGTTTGTATGAAACCACAAAAGACCCCGAATAACCAAAGCAATCTTGAGCAAAAAGATCAAAACTGGTGACATCTCACTACCTGACTTCAAAATACATTACAAAGCTATATTAATCAAAACAGCTTAGTACTGGTATAAAAACAGACACATCGACCAGTGGAACAGAATGGAGAGCCCAAAAATAAACCCATACATTTACAGCCATTTGATTTTTGACAAAGATGCCAAGAACACACAATGAGGAAAAAACAATTCTCTGTAATAAATGATGTTAGGAAAACTGGATATACACCATGCAGAAGAAAGAACTTGGGCACTTACATCATATACAAAAAAACCTCAAAATTGATTAAAGACTTAAATGTAAGCTCTGAAGCTGTAAAAGTCGTTTGAAGAAAACAGGTGGAAAACTCCACAACATTGGTCTACACAATGATTTTTGGCTATGATCCCAAAAGCATAGGCCACAAAAACAAAAGTAGACAAATAGAATTGCATCAAATTAAAAAGCTTCCATACCACAAAGAAAATAATCAATCGAGTGAAGAGACAACCTATGGAATGGGAGAAAATATTTGCAAGTCATATAACTAATAAGGGATTAATATCCAAAATATATAAGGAACTCAAACAACTCAATAGCAATAAATCAAATAACCATATTTAAAAATGGGCAAAGGACCTAAATAGACATTTCTCAAAAGAAGACATACAAATGGCCAACAGGTATATTAAAAAATGTTCAACTTCACCCATCTTGCAAGGAAAATGCAAATTAAAATCACAATGAGGTATCACCTCACACTTGTTAAAATAGCTATCATCAAAAATACAAAAGATAAGTGTTGATGAGGATATGGGGAAAAGGGAACCCTTGCACACTGTTGTTGGGAATGTAAATTAGTACATCCATTATGGAAAACAGTATGGAGGTTTTTCAGAAAATTAAAAATAAAACTACCAAACAATTCAGCAATATCTCTACTGGGTATATAGCCGAAGGAAATGAAATCAGTATGCGGACTCGATATCTGCACTCACATGTTTATTGCAACATTATTCACAATAGCCAAGAAATGGAATCAACTTAAGTGCCCATCAATGGATGAATGGATAAAGAAAATGTGGTACATATATACGTGCAATGGAATACTCTTCAGCCTTAAAAAAGAAGGAAATCCCATCATTGGCAACAACATGGATGGACCTGGAGGACATTATTATTATTATTATTATTATTATTATTATTATTATTAAGACGGAGTCTCGCACTGTCACCCGGGCTGGAGTGGAATGGCGCGATATAGGCTCACTGCAACCTCGGCCTCCTGGGTTCAAGAGATACTCCTGCTTCAGCCTCCCGAGTAGCTGGGATTACAGGCACCTGCCACCATGCCCAGCTAATATTTTTGTATTTTTAGTAGAGACGGGGTTTCACCATGTTGGCCAGGCTGGTCTGGAACTCCTGACGTCGTATTTCACCCGCCTCAGCCTCCCAAAGTGCTGGCTGGAGGACATTATTTTAAGTGAAATCAGTCAAGCACAGAAAGACAGATACTGCATGAGCTCACTTATATGTGGAGTCTAAAATTGTTGAACTCATAGAAGCAGAAAGTAGAATGGTGGATATTAGATGCTGGGGGTGGGAGGTTGGGCAGGTGTTGGTCAAAAGTACAAAATTTATTTTAGATTGGAGAAACAAGAGATCTATGGTACAACATGGTGACTATAATTAATAACAATATATTGAATTCTTGAAAATAACTAAGAGAGTAGATTTTAATTGTTCTTACTATAAAAAATGGTAAGTATATGAGATAATGCATATGTCAATTAACTCAATTTAGCTCTTCCACAATATATGCATATTTCAAAACATCATATTGTATACAATAAACATATACAATTTGTATGCATGATTCCACTTGTATGAGGTATCTAAAACAGTCAAACACATAGAAGCAGAGAGTAGAATGGTGGTTACCAGAGGCTGAGAGAGTGGGAAATAGGGAGTGGGTGTTCAATGGGTATAAAATTCCGGTTGTGCGAGATGATAATTTCTAGGGATCTGCTATATAACATTGTGCCTATAGTTTAAAAAACTGTATTATATACTTAAAAATTTAAGAGGTTATCACGGGGTTGTTGTAAGAACTAAAAAATTGTCAACCTAGAAGTTCTTAGCACAGCCAAGAAATTTTTTATGTTATTTTTTTTTATTAAATGATGTTCATTTTTGTTATCAATGTAAAAAAATGTAGGCATTTAAATCATATGTGAGGTATATTTTTGATATCACAATCATGATTTAATTAAGCATTACAGAATTTTAATAGAAATTCTAATCCACGTTTCAAAGAGTTGAGTCTTTAAAATTGCATAACAATTTTATATCTTAAATTTATATTGCTGTATCCTCAATGGTCCTCATAATTCTCATTTAGACAGTGTGCTCCCAATACGCTTTTAAAAAAATTATTATGGGTACATAATAGTTGTATATATTTATGGAGTACATGTGATGTTTTGATGCAAGCATGCAATGTGTAATGATCAAATCAGGGTAATTGGTGTATCCATCACCTTAAGCATTTATCATTTCTTTTTGGTAGGAACATTCCAATTCCACCCTGTTGGTTATTTTTAAATACACAATATATTATTGTTAACTATAGTCACTCTATTTTACCACACTAAAAAATTTTTTTCAAGGTTGATAAGTACAGTTTTAGATTTTACAACTAGATGTCTTGGCACTGTGAGATAGTCTTAAAAGATACAGAAAAAAACTTGAAATGTAAGCCAACAATATAGACTGTAGTACCATTTCAGGATTAGATGCTAACAGATGGTGTCAATAATTCTGGAGCCTGAAAAAATGTATACTGATTTGGCTAAATTCATTTTGTTTATAAGTAAGTTGCCTTCCAACCAATTCACAAAAATCTTAGATTTTGTTTGTGGGGCTTTTCTTCTAACATTAATTATCTTCTTACCAAAAATTTTGTCTTTAACATGCTTCCCAGGAAGAGGTTAAACAATGGACGCATACACAGTACATGGCAAAATTACTCTACATTTTATGAACTGAATTGTTGTCTTCTGTAAGTCTATTTTTGAATAGCTACAGAGAATATTATTGTCAGTCAGTGAGTAACAAAATCATAGCTGATAAAACCAAGTCAAAGCACACTGGATCATTTTGTTCTCTCATCTTTGAGGTTTGTGCCATAAAATATATAATACCATCTGATATGTTGCACTTGTGTAGCATCTCACTGATTAGAAAAGTGTTCACATCTCTTTTCATCTGATCCTCACAACAATCTTGTGAATACACAAAATTATCCAGACCTTACAGATGAGGAAACTAATATTTAAAGAACTTAAGTGATTTGCCCATTTGCCTCACAATAAGAAAAGGCAGTTCCAGAATTCAAACACAAGTCTGCTGATTCTGGTCCCTTTACTGCACCAGAGCTGCCACGCTTTACCTTGTGAAGGATACATTAGGCCTCATAGCAACAACCTATTGCTCCATCAGTAACTAAACCATCCTGATTAAAAGTCCAAAATAGATGTTTCTTATGCTGAACTCCACTCCAATGGAGTTATAGCAAGTCCTACAATTTTAAAATATTTTGACATTTTAGTTATGATTTCCCAGAATGTGTACCAATACGTGTCATGAGAACAGACAAGCTATATCATTGTCTGATCTGGGTAACTGAATTGAGCACTAACCCCTATGTATTTTCTTATTTGCAGAAGAAACAATGTATAATAAATATGTTACTTGTGTCACCCCATAATAATAATTACATGCAATAATAATAGTACTACCTGTCAGATACTGAGCATCTATAATAAGCCAGATTCTGTTGGGCACTCTATGTACATTTCCTCACAGAATTATCTGTGAAGCATGTGTGTGTATCATTTTACAGATGAAGTATCCAGTGGCCAGAGAGATGTAATAATTAGATTGAGACCATATAGCTAATAAGTGGGAAAGCTGGGATTTAAACAGAGACTGACTCCAAAACAAATTCTGTTACCCAATACGCTCCTAACACAAGAGTATGAAACCATGTATGGTTTCAAAAATGAAAGGATGTTTTAATTTTAAAAATGAATGAATGAATAAATAAATAATAAAAGCAGGAGCACTTAGTCAAATTATGGGTTATTTTTAAAACAACCTTTAAGGGATCATTTCCTAATCAGGAATTTTATAGAATTTTCTCTCTCTCCCTCCCCCTCGTCTCTCTCCATAGGTATACTTTCTAGTACAATAGAATCTGTCTCTATCTATGCATCTATGTAGAGACATATACATCTACATACATATATATATTTAATACTTTCTAGTTCACATTCATTTTTTTCCTTAATTTCAGAGAAATTATAAGTGTATAGTGGTACTTTCAATTCCATTACAACCCTACAAGGTACTTCCTGCCTTCGCCCATTTTATGATTTTATCTCCCTTCTTAAAATGAGAAGCCTAGTTCTCAACAATATTAACTCATTTAATCCAATACACGTAGAATAGTGTATATCTGCCTGTATGTTTGTAACCATTAATCAACTTCTCTTTATCGCCTCCCACCCACACACTCTTCCCAGCCTCCCGTAACTATCATTCTATTCTCTACCTCAATGACATCAATTTTTATCGCTCCCACATGTGCATGAGAATGTGCAATATTTGTCTTTCTGTGCCTGGCTTATTTCACTCAACATAATGTCCTCCAGTTCCAACCATGTTGCTGCAAATGACACAATTTCATTCTTTTTATGGCTGGATATAATAGTATTCCATTGTGTATATATAACACATTTTCTTTATCCATTCATCCATTGACGGACACTTAGGTTGGTTCCATACCTTTGCTATTGTGAATAATACTGCAATAAACAATTGGGTGCAGGTATCCCTTTGCTATACTGATTTCTGTTCTTTTGGATAGACACCAGTAGTGGGATTGCCAGATCATATGGTAGTTCCTTTTTTAGTTTTTTTGAGAAATCTCCATACTGTTTTCCATAGTGATTGAACTAATTTACATTCCCACCAACAGTGTACAAGAGTTCCCTTTTCTCCACATCCTTGCCAGCATCTGTTATTTTTTGTCTTTATAATAATAGCCATTCTAACTGGAGAAAGATAATAGTTCATTGTGGTTTTTGATTTGTATTTCCCTGATGATTAGTGATGAACATTTTTAAATATGCCTGTTGGCCGGTTGTATGTATTCTTTCCTCCTTCTCCTTCTCCTTCTCCTTCTCCTTTTCCTTCTCCTTTTCCTGCTCCTCCTCCTCCTCCTCCTCCTCCTCCCCCTCCCCCTCCTTCTTCTTCTTCTTCTTTTTGACAGGGTCTTGCTGTGTCACCAAGGCTGGAGAGCAGTTGCCTGATCATAGCTCGCTGCAGCCTCAAACTCCAGGCCTCAAACAATCCTCTACCTCCCAAAGTGTTGGGATTACAGATGTGAGCCACTCTGCCTGACCTGTATGTCTCCTTTATAGAATTATCCATTCATGTTCTTTGCCCACTTTTCAGTAGGATTTTTTGTTATTTTATTGTTCACTTGCTTGATTTCCTTGTTCTGGATATTATTCCCTTGTCAGATTAATAGTTTGCAAATATTTTCACCCACTCAACAGGTTATCTCTTCACTCTATTGTTTCTTTTGCTATGCAGAAGTTATCAGTTTAATATACTCCCATCTGTCCCTTTTTAAAAATTATCTGTGCTTTTAAGGCCCTAGCCATAAAATCTTTGCCTAGACCAATATCCTGAAGTATTTTCCATACATTTTCTCCTAGTGGTTTCATAGTTCGGGGTCTTATGTTTAAGTCTTTAATCCATCTTGATTTGATTTTTGTATATGGTGAGAGATAGGGGTCTAGTTTCATTCTTTTGCATGTGGATATCCAATTTTCCCAGCATCACTTATTGAAGAGGGTTGTCCTTTCCCCAGTGTATGTTCTTGATGCCCCTGTCAAAAATTAGTTGGCTGTGAATATGTGGATTTACTTATGGGTTCTCTATTCTGTTCCATTGGTCTATGTGTCTATTTTTATACTAATACCGTGTTGTCTTGATTACCATAGTCTTGTAATATATTTTGAAGTCAGGTAGTGTGATGCATCCACCTTTGTTTTTTGTGAGTTTTTTGTGTTTTGGGGTTTTGTTTGTTTGTTTGTTTTGCTTTTGCTTAGGATTGCTTTGGCTATTTGGGCTCTTTTTTGATTCCATGTGCATTTTAGGATTGTTTTTTCTATTTTCATGAAAAATGACATTGGTATGTTGGTAAGAATTACAACGAATCTGTAGATTGCTTTGGGCACTATGGTCATTTTAACAATACTAATTCTTATGATCCACGAGCATGGGATGTCTTCTCATTTGTTTATGTCATCTTCAATTTCTTTCATCAGTGTCTTGTAGTTTTCCTTGTAGGGATCTTTTATCTCTTTGGTTAAATTTTTTCCTAGGTATTTTATTTTTTGTAGCTATTGTAAATGGGATTGCCTTCTTTATTTCTTTGTTGTCTATTTCATTACTAGTGTATAGAAATACTACTGATTATTGTATGTTGATTTTGTATCCTGCAGTTTTACTGAATCTGTTGATCAGTTCTAAGAGTTTTTGGTGGAGTCTTTTGGTTTTCTAGATATAAGATCAGGTCATCTGCAAAGTGGAACAATCTGACTTCCTCTTTCCCAATTTGGATGCCTTTTTCTTGCCTGATTGCTCTGGCTAAGACTTCCAGTACAATGTTGAATAGGAGTGGTGAAAGTGGGCACCCTTGTCTTGTTCCAGTTCTTAGAGAAAAGGTTTTCACCTTTTCTCAAATAAATATGATATTAGCTATAGATATGTCATATATGGCCTTAATTATTTTGAGGTATGATATTTGTATGCCTAGTTTGTCCAGAGTTTTTTTCTTTAATCATGAAGGGGTGTTGAATTTTGTCAAATGCTTTTTGTTTGTTTATTGAGATTATCATATGGCTTTTTTCCTTCATTCTGTTGATGTGATGTATCATGTTTTTTGATTTGTATATATTGAAGCATCCTTGCATCCCTGGTAAAAATCTTACTTGATCAATCCCATTGCTGGGTATATACCCAAATGATTATAAATCATTCTGCTATAAAGACACATGCACACATGTATTTATTGCAGCACAATTCACAATAGTAAAGACTTGGAACCAACCCAAATGCCCATCAATGATAGACTGAATAAAGAAAATGTGGCACATATACACCATGGAATACTATGCAGCCGTAAAAAAGGATGAGTTTGTGGCCTTTAAAGGGACATGGATGAAGCTAGAAACCATCATTCTCAACAAACTAACACAGGAACAAAAAATCAAACACCACATCTTCTCACTCATAAGTGGAAGTTGAACAATGAGAACACGTGGACACAGGAAGGGGAACATCACATACCAGGGCCTGTCTGGGGGTTGGGAGTAGGGGAGGGATAGCATTAGGAGAAATACTTAATGTAGATGACAGGTTGATGGGTGCAGCAAACTACCATGGCACGTGTATACCTATATAACAAACCTGCACGTTCTGCACATGTATCTCAGAACTTAAAGTATAATTTAAAAAAAAAAAAACCTTACTTGATTAAGGTGTATTATCTTTTTCATATGCTGTTGGATTTGGTTTGTTAGTATTTTGTTGAGGATTTTGCATCTATGTTCATCAGGGACATTGTCTGTAGTTTTATGTTGTACCTTTGTCTGGTTTTGTTATAAGGGTTATGTTGGCCTCATAGAATTAGTTAGGGAGAAATCTCTTCTCTTCAATTTTTTTGAATAGTTTGAGAAGGATTGGTATTAGTTCTTTATACAAGTTCAGCAGTGAATCCATGTGGTCCTTGGCTTTTTATTGTTAGGAGACTTTTTGTTATGGATTCAACCTCAGTACTCATTATTGCTCTGTTCAGGTTTTCTATTTCTTCCTGATTCAATCTTGGTAGTTTGTATGTTTCTAGGAATTTATCCATTTCCTCTAGATTTTCCAGTTTGTTGGCATATAGTTGTTTACAATAGTCTCTGACGATTGTTTGTGTTTTTTGTGGTATCAGTTGTAATATCCCCTTTTTTTATTTCTGATTTTGTTTATTTGGGTCTTCTCTCTTGTTTTCCTGGTTAATTTAGCTAGTAGTTTATCAATTTTATCTTTTTGAAGAACAAACTTTCATTTCATTGATCCTTTGTATTTTTTTTAAGTCTCTATTTCATTTAGTTCTGCTCTTATCTTTATTATTTCTTTTCTTTTGCTACCTTTGGGCTTGGTTTGCTCTTGCTTTTCTAATTCCTTGAGGTGCATTGTTAGATTGCTTATTTCGAATCTTTTTTTTAAAATGTAGGCGTGTATTGCTATAAACTTCCCTTTTAGCACTGCTTTCGCTGTGTTCTATAAATTTGGGTATGTTGTATTTCCATTTTCATTTGTTTTAAGAAGTTTTCTGATTTATCACTTAATTTATTTATTGACTGAAAAATTGCTCAGAAGCATGTTGTT
This sequence comes from Macaca thibetana thibetana, assembly GCF_024542745.1. Classification (NCBI taxonomy): domain Eukaryota; kingdom Metazoa; phylum Chordata; class Mammalia; order Primates; family Cercopithecidae; genus Macaca; species Macaca thibetana. Next base: position 129,336,906 of record NC_065598.1, read on the forward strand.
TAATTTCCATGTATTTTATAGTTTCAAGGTTCTTCTTGGTATTGATTTCTACTTTTATTCTCCTGTGGTCTGAAAAGACACTTGATACGATTTCAACTTTTTACAAATTTGTTGAGACTTCTTTTGTGATCAAACACATGATCAACCTTGGAGAACATTCCATATGCTGATGAGAAGAATGTGTATTCTATAGTTGTTTGATAAAATGTTCCATAAATGTCTGTTACGTCCATTCAGTCTAAAGTCCAGTTTAAATCCAATGTTTCTCTTTTGATTCTCTGTCTAGATCATCTGTCTAATGCTGAGAGTGGGGTGTTGAAGTCCCCCACTATTCTTCTGTTGAAGTTTATCCCTTTCTTTAGATCCAGTAATATTTACCTTAGGAATCTAGGTGCTCAGTGTTGGGTGAATATATTTTAGAATTGTTATAATCTCTTGCTGGATTGATCACTTTATTATTATATAATGACCTTCTTTGTATCTTTTGTTTTACTGTTTTTTACTTAAGGTCTGTTTTATCTGATATAAGTATAGCTACCCCGATTGCTTTTGGCTTCTGTTTTCATGGAATATCTTTTCCCTTCCCTTTACCTTCCATTTATATATATGTATTTACAGGCAAAGTGCATTTTTTGTAGGCAGCACATAGTTGGATCATTTAAAAAACCCATTCATCCTGGGCAAAAGCTGGAAGCATTCCCCTTGAAAACAGGCACAAGACAAGGATGCTGTCTCTCACCACTCCTATTGAATGTAGTATTGGATGTCCTGGCCAGGGCAATCAGGCAAGAGAAAAAAATAAAGGGCATCCAAATAGGAAGAGAGGAAGTCAAGCTATCCCTGTTTGCAGATGACATGATCCTGTATCTAGAAAACTCCATATCCTCAGCCCCAAATCTCCTTGATTTGATAAACAACTTCAGCAGAGTCTCAGGGTACAAAATCAGTGCACAAAAATCAGAAGCATTCCTACATACCAACAACATGCAAGCTGAGAGCCAAACCAAGGATGCAATCCAATTCCTAATAACCACAAAAAAGAATAAAATACCTAGGAATACAGCTAAACAGGGAGTGAAAGATCTCTATGAGGAAAACTATAAAACACTGCTCAAAGAAATCAGAGATAACACAAACAAATGGAAAAACCTTCCACGCTCATGGATAGGAAAAATCAGTATCATTTAAACGACCATACAGCCCAAAGCAATTTATAGATTCAATGTTATTCCTATTAAACTACCATTGACATTCTTCAAAGAGCTAGAAAAAACTACTTTAAAATTCATATGGAACCAAAAAGAGCCTGAATAGCCAAGGCAATTCTAAGCAAAAAGAACAAAGCTTCCTTCTGTGCCTCAGGTATTTCTCGTGACTTTTCTATTGGATTCTAGTGTTCTCTCCAAGATGTTCTATTCAAGGTGTAATTATCTATTTGTAATTTTGGTTCTTCTTTCTGGAGAGAACAAGTGTTAGATGTCTCTAGTCAAGCATCTTGAACCAAAAACCTCTCTCATGTTCACTTATGTGGACATAAATTTTCACTTCTCTGGGGTAAATGCGCAGGAATGTAATTGCTAGGTTGTATGTCAAGTGTATGTTTAATTTTATAAGAAACTGTCCAACTATTTTCCAAAGTGACTGCACCATTTTAGATTCTCAGCAGCAATGTATGAGAAATCCAGTTTCTCTACATCTTCACCAGCATTTGCTAATGTCAGTATGTTTTATTTTAGCCATTCTGATATATATGTAATACTATTTAATTGTGGTTTTAATTTGCATTTCTCTAGTGGATAATGATGTTGAGCATTTTTCATGTGCTTATTTGCTTATTCATAGTTTTCAGCACACAGATCTTATATGTGTTTTGTTAGAATTATACCTAAGTATTTTTTTTAATTTGATAATTGTAAATGGTATTGTATTTTCAATTCTGATTCCACTTGTTCACTGCTAGAATACAAAAATACAATTGATATTTATGTGTTTATCATGTGTCTAGTGATCTTGTGCATGTGAAGTGCTTTGCATGTAAGATCTCAGTGCTTTCTGGTAAATTCATTAGGATTTTATATTTAGACAATAAAACATTTGCAAATAAGGGAAAATTTCCTTTTTTTTTTTTTTTTTTTTTTTTTTTTTTGACAGAGCCTCACTTTGTTGCGCAGGCTGGAATGCAGTGGCGTGATCTTGGCTCACTGCAACCTCCCCCTCCCGGGTTCAAGCAATTCTCCTGCCTCAGCCTCCTGAGTAACTGGGACTACAGGTGCGTGCCACCATGCCAGGCTAATTTTTTGTATTTTTAGTAGAGATGGGATTTCACTGTCTTAGCCAGGATGGTGTCGATTTCCTGACTCCATGATCCACCCGCCTCGTCCTCCCAAAGTGCTGGGATTACAGGCGTGAGCCACTGCGCCAAGCCTATTTCCTCTTTTCTAATTTGTATGTCTTTTATTTCTTTTTCTTGCCTTCTTGTACTGTCTAGGACTTCTGGTATATGATGAATAAGTGATGAGCATAGACATCCTTGCCGTGCTCTTGTTCTAGGGGAATAGCATTCAGTATTTCATCATAAAGTAAGATGTTAGCTGTAGGTTTTCTGTAAATGTTTTTTATCACATCGAGGATATTCTCCTCTATTCTTAGTTAGGCAAGAGTTTTGATCAGGAATGAGTATTGAATTTTGTCAAATGCTTTTTCTGAATCAGTTAATATGATCATGTGGTTTTTTTTTTTCTCTAGCCTGTTAATATGGTAGATTACACTGATTTTTGAATATTGAACAAGTATTGCATTTCTGGAATGAACCCCACTTGGTTGTAGTATATAATTCTTTTTACATGTTGCTGGATTCGATTTGCTAATATTTAGTTGAGGATTTCTGCTCTTATCTTTTTTTTTTTTTTTTTTTTTTTTTTTTTTTTTCTGAGACGAAGTCTCCCTCTGTCGCCAGGCTGGAGTGCAGTGGTGCCATCTCGGCTCACTGCAACCTCCGCCTCCCGGGTTCAAGCGATTCTCCTGCCTCAGCCTCCCGAATAGCTGGGATTACAGGTACGGGCCACCACTCCCAGCTAATTTTTGTATTTTCAGTAGAGATGCGGTTTCACTATGTTGGCCAGGATGGTCTCAATCTCCTGACCTCGTGATCTGCCCATCTAAGCCTCCCAAAGTGCTGGGATTACAGGCGTAAGCCACCACACCCGGCCTGCTCTTATCTTTACTATGTTCTGCTTTCTGCTTGCTTTGGGTTTATTTTGCTCTACTTTTCCAGGTTCTTGAGGCAACAGCTTAAGTTGTTGCTTCTAGAGCTTTCTTTCTTTTTTCTAAGCATGTAATGCTACAAATTTCTCTCTCAGAATTGCCTTAGATGCATCCCACAAATTTTAATATGTTGCATTTTCATTTTCATTCAGTTCAATGTGGTTTTGATGTTCTTTGAGACTTATTTGAGCCATTAGATTATTTGCATGAGTGCTGTTTAATTGCCAGTGTTTGGAGATTTTCCTTTTATTTCTCTGTTACCGATTTCTAGTGTGAAAACATTATGGTCAGAAAACATTCTACACATGATTTCCATTCATTTAAATTTTTAGAGGTGTGTTTTATGGCTCAGGATATGGTCTATTTTAGTCAACACGCCATGTACTTTTGGAAAGTATGTACGTTTTGCTGTTGTTAGGCAGAGTGTTAGATTCAGTTGATTAATGGTTGTATTAGTTTTCTATGGCTGCTGTAACTAATTATTATTGGCTTAATAGCTGAAAACAACACAAATTCATTATTTTACAGTTCTGTCATTCAGAAGTCTAAAATGGGTCTCACTGGGCTAAAAAACAGTTTGTCAGCAGGGCTGCATTCCTTTCTGGAGACTCTAGGGGAAAATCCATTACCCTGCCCTTTCCAGCTTTGAGAGGCTGCCCACATTTCTCAGCTCATGATTCTTGTATTCCATCTTCAAAACCTGTTATGGGTTGAGTTTTTTCACTTTATATCACTCTGACTTCCACTTCTGCCTCCCTCCTCCACATTTAAGGATCACTGTGATTACACTTAGCCTGCTCAGGTAATCAAGAACTAACTCCCTATTTTAAAGCCAGTTGACAAGCAACCTTAATTCCATCAGCTACATAATTTTCCTTTGCCATGTAATGTAAGAAACATACAGGTTCTGGGGATTAAAACATGGATATCTTTAGGGGAGATATTATTCTGCCTACCACAATGGTGTCTTTCTGTTCTTCTGTATACATGCTGATTTACTATCTAATAGTTCTATCTATTGCTGAGAGGGGTTATTAACATCCCCAACTATAATTATGGATTTATCTGTTTTTTCTTTCAGATCTACCAGTTTTTGCTTCATATATTTTGAAGCTCTGCTCTGTGATGTACACATTTAGGAGCAAGGTGTCTTCTTGTGTGTTAAACCTTTTGTCATTATGCGATGTCCCTCCTTATATCTGGTAATATTTGTTCTGAGGTCTGTCTACCTTATCTGACTTTAATATAGCCACCCCTGCTTTATTTTGATTGATGTTTGCATGATATATCTTTTCTATTCTTTTACTTTCAATCTCCTTATATCACTACATTTGAAGTGAGTTTTTATGGAGAGCATAGAGTTGAGCCCTGTTAATTTATCCACTCTGCCAATCTGTGACTTTAAATAGATGTACTTACATTTACATTTAATAAAGATTAATGTGCTAGGGTTTATGTCTTCCATTTTATTATTATTATTTTTTCTTTGTGCTCATTCTTTTTCATTGAGGTAAAATTCATACAATTTAAAATTAGCCATTTTAAAGTGTATGATTTAGTTGCATTTATTACATTCACAGTGTTGGGCAATCATGCAACTATGTAGTTCTGAAATATTTTCATAAGTTGTCTCTTCACTCTGTTGATTATTTTATTTGCTGTGAAGAAGCTTTTTAGTTTAATGTCATTCCATTTGTCCAGTTTTGCTTTTGTTTCCTGTGCTTTTGGGGTCATATCAAAAAGTCATTATCTAGACCAGTGTTGTAGCCTTTCCCCTAAGTTTTCTCCCATGAGTTTTATAGTTTCAAGTCTTGTGTTTAAGTCTTTAATCCATTTTGAGTTGATTTTGTGTATGGTGTGAGATAAGTGTCCAAGTTCATTCTTTGGCATGTGGATATCCAGTTTCCCTAACACCATTTATTAAAGAGACTTTTTTTCATTGTGGGTTCTTGGCATCTTTGTAAAACATCAATTGGCAAGGGAGAGGTTTTCCAAGATGGCCGAATAGGAACAGCTCCAGTCTACAGCTCCCAGTGTGAGTGACACAGAAGACGAGTGATTTCTGCATTTCCAACTGAGGTACTGGGTTCATCTCACTGTGGCTTGTCGGACAGTGGGTGCAACCCATGGAGCATGAGCTGAAGCAGGGCGGGGTATTGCCTCACCTGGGAAGCACAAGGGGTTGGGGAATTCCCTTTCCTAGCCAAGGGAAGCAGTGAGAGATGGTACCTGGAATATCGGAACACTTCCACCCTAATACTGCACTTTTCCAACAGTCTTAGCAAACCAGGAGATTATATCCCACACCTGGCTCGGAGGGTCCCATGCCCACAGAACCTCACTCACTGCTGGCACAGCAGTCTGAGATTGAACTGCAAGGCAGCAGTGAGGCTGGGGGAGGGGCATCCACCATTGCTGAGGCTTGAGTAGGTAAACAAAGTGGCTGGGAAGCTCAAACTGGGTGGAACCCACCGCAGCTCAAGGAGGCCTGCCTGCCTCTGTAGACTCCACCTGTAGGGGCAAGGCATAGCTGAACAAAAGGCAGCAGAAACTTCTGCAGACTTAAACGTCCCTGTCTGACACCTTTGAAGAGAGTAGTAGTTCTCCCAGCATGGAATTTGAGATCTGAGAACGGACAGACTGCCTCCTCAAGTGGGTCCCTAAACCCCGAGTAACCTAACTGGGATGCACCCCCCAGTAGGGGCCGACTGACACCTCATACAGCCAGGTGCCCCTCTGAGACAAAGCTTCCAGAGGAAGGATCAGGCAGCAACATCTGCCGTTTGCAATATTTGCTGTTCTGCAGCCTCTGCTGGTGATACCCAGGCAAACAGGGTCTGGAGTGGACCTCTAGCAAACTCTAACAGACCTGCAGCTGAGGGTCCTGACTATTAGAAGGAAAACTAACAAACAGAAAGGACATCCACACCAAAACCCCATTTGTATGTCACCATCATCAAAGACCAAAGGTAGATAAAACCACAAAGATGGGAATAAACCAGAGCAGAAAAGCTGAAAATTCTAAAAACCAGAGTGCCTCTTCTCCTCCAAAGGAATGCAGCTCCTTGCCAGCAATGGAACAAGGCTGGATGGAGAATGACTTTGATGAGTTGAGAGAAGAAGGCTTTAGACGATCGGTAATAACAAACTTCTCCGAGCTAAAGGAGGATGTTTGAACACGTCGCAAAGAACCTAAAAACCTTGAAAAAAGATTAGATGAATGGCTAACTAGAATAAACAGCATAGAGAAGACCTTAAATGACCTGATGGAGCTGAAAATCATGGGACAAGAACTACGTGACACATGCACAAGTTTCAGTAGCTGATTCGATCAAGTGGAAGAAAGGGTATCAGTGATTGAAGATCTAATGAATGAAATGAAGTGAGAAGAGAAGTTTAGAGAAAAAAGAGTAAAAAGAAACAAACAAAGCCTCCAAGAAATGTGGAACTATTTGAAAAGACCAAACCTATGTCTGATTGGTGTACCTGAAAGTGATGGGGAGAATGGAACCAAGTTGGAAAACACTCTTCAGGATATTATCCAGGAGATTTTCCCCAACCTAGCAAGGCAGGTCAACATTCAAATTCAGGAAATACAGAGAACGCCACAAAGATACCCCTCAAGAAGAGCAACTCCAAGACACATAATTGTCAGACTCACCAAAGTTGAAATGAAGGAAAAAATGTTAACGGCAGCCAGAGAGAAAGGTTGGGTTACCCACAAAGGGAAGTCCATCAGACTAACAGTGGATCTCTCAGCAGAAACTCTACAAGCCAGAAGAGAGTGGGGACCAATATTCAACATTCTTAAAGAAAAGAATTTTCAACCCAGAATTTCATATCCAGCCAAACTAAGCTTCATAAGTGAAGGAGAAATAAAATCCTTTACAGACAAGCAAATGCTGAGAGATTTTGTCACCACCAGGCCTGCCTTACAAGAGCTCCTGAAGGAAGCACTAAACATAGAAAGAAACAACTACTACCAGCCACTGCAAAAACATGCCAAATAGTAAAGATCATCGATGCTAGGAAGAAACTGCATCAACTAACGAGAAAAATAACCAGCTAGCATCATAATGACAGTATCAAATTCACACATAACAATATTAACCTTAAATGTAAATGGGCTAAATGCTCCAATTAAAAGACACGGACTGGCAAATTGGATAAAGAGTTAAGACCATCAGTGTGCTGTATTCAGGAGACCCATCTCACATGCAGAGACACACATAGGCTCAAAATAGAGAGAAGGAGGAAGATCTGCCAAGCAAATGGAAAACAAAAACAGCAGGGGTTGTAATCCTAGTCTCTGATAAAACAGACTTTAAACCAACAAAGATCAAAAGAGACAAAGAAGGCCATTACATAATGGTAAAGGGATCAATTCAACAAGAAAAGCTAACTATCCTAAATACATATGCACCCAATACAGGAGAACCCAGATTCATAAAGCAAGTCCTTAGAGACCTACAAAGAGACTTAGACTCCCACACAATAGTAATGGGAGACTTTAACACCCCACTGTCAACATTAGACAGATCAGTGAGGCAGAAAGTTAACAAGGATATCCAGGAATTGAACTCAGCTCTGCACCAAGCGGACCTAATAGATATCTACAGAACTTCCCACCCCAAATCAACAGAACATACATTCTTCTCAGCACCACATCACACTTATTCCAAAATTGACCACATAGTTGGAAGTAAAGCACTCCTCAGCAAATGTAAAAGAACAGAAATTACAATAAACTGTCTCTCAGACCACAGTGCAATCAAATTAGAACTCAGGATTAAGAAACTCACTCAAAACTGCTCAATTACATGGAAACTGAACAACCTTCTCCTGAATGACTACTGGGTACATAACGAAATGAAGGCAGAAATAAAGATGTTCTTTGAAACCAATGAGAACAAAGACACAACATACCAGAATCTCTGGGACACATTTAAAGCAGTGTGTACAGGAAAATTTAAAGTACTAAATGCCCACAAGAGAAAGCAGGAAAGATCTAAAATTGACACCCTGACATCACAATTAAAAGAACTAGAGAAGCAAGAGCAAACACATTCAAAAGCTAGCAGAAGGCAAGAAATAAGTAAGATCAGAGCAGAACTGAAGGAGATAGAGAGACAAAAAACCCTTCAAAAAATCAATGAATCCAGAAGCTGGTTTTTTGAAAAGATCAGCAAAATTGATAGACTGCTAGCAAGATTAATAAAGAAGAAAAGAGAGAAGAATCAAATAGATGCAATAAAAAATGATAAAGGGGATATCACCACCAATCCCACAGAAATACAAACTACCATCAGAGAATACTACAAACACCTCTACGCAAATAAACTAGAAAGTCTAGAAGAAATGGATAAATTCCTGGACACATACACCCACCCAAGACTAAACCAGGAAGAAGTTGAATCCCTGAATAGATCAATAATAGGCTCTGAAATTGAGGCAATAATTAATAGCCTACCAACCAAAAAAAGCCCAGGACCAGACGGATTCACAGCTGAATTCTACCAGAGGTACAAAGAGGAGCTGGTACCATTCCTTCTAAAATTATTCCAATCAATAGAAAAAGAGGGACTCCTCCCTAACTCATTTTATGAGGCCAGCATCATCCTGATACCAAAGCCTGGCAGAGACACAATAAAAAAAAGAGAATTTTAGCCCAATATCCCTGATGAACATCGATGCAAAACTCCTCAATAAAATAATGGCAAACCGAATCCAGCAGCACATCCAAGAGCTTATCCACCATGATCAAGTTGGCTTCATCCCTGGGATGCAAGCCTGGTTCAACATATGCAAATCAATAAACGTAATGCAGCATATAAACAGAACCAGAGACAAAAACCACATGATTATCTCAGGTGCGGAAAAGGCCTTCGACAAAATTCAACAGGCTTTCGTGCTAAAAACTCTCAATAAACTAGGTATTGATGGGACCTATCTCAAAATAGTAAGAGCTATTTATGACAAACCCACAGCCAATATCATACTGAATGGGCAAAAACTGGAAGCATTCCCTTTGAAAACTGGCACAAGACAGGGATGCCCTCTCTCACCACTCCTATTCAACATAGCGTTGGAAGTTCTGACCAGGGCAATCAGGCAGGAGAAAGAAATAAAGGGTATTCGATTAGGAAAAGAGGAAGTCAAATTGTCCCTGTTCACAGATGACATGATTGTATATTTAGAAAACCCCATCGTCTCAGCCCAAAATCTCCTTAAGCTGATAAGCAACTTCAGCAAAGTCTCAGGATACAAAACCAATGTGCAAAAATCACAAGCATTCCTATACACCAATAACAGACAAACAGCCAAATCATGGGTGAACTCCCATTCACAATTGCTTCAAAGAGAATAAAATACCTAGGAATCCAACTTACAAGGGATGTAAAGGACCTCTTTAAGGAGAACTACAAACCACTGCTCAACAAAATAAAAGAGGACACAAACAAATGGAAGAACATTCCATGCTCATGGATAGGAAGAATCAATCTCGTGAAAATGGCCATACCACCCAAGGTAATTTATAAATTCAATGCCATCCCCATTAAGCTACTAATGACTTTCTTCACAGAATTGGAAAAGCCTACTTTAAAGTTCATATGGAACCAAAAAAGAGCCCAATTGCCAAGACAATCCTAAGCAAAAAGGACAAAGCTGGAGGCATCACACTACCTGACTTCAAACTATACTACAAGGCTACAGTAACCAAAACAGCATGGTACTGGTACCAAAACAGAGATATAGACCAATGGAACAGAATAGAAGCCTCAGAAATAACACCACACATATACAACCATCTGATTGTTGACAAACCTGACAAAAACAAGAAATGGGGAAATGATTCCCTATTTAATAAATGGTGCTGGGAAAACTGTCTAGCCATGTGTAGAAAGCTGAAATTGGATCTCTTCCTTACATCTTATACAAAAATTAATTTAAGATGAATTAAAGACTTAAATGTTAGACCTAAAAACATAAAAACCCTAGAAGAAAACCTAGGCAATACCATTCAGGACATAGGCATGGGCAAGGACTTCATGACTAAAACACCAAAAGCAATGGCAACAAAAGCCAAAATTGACAAATGGGATTTAATTAAACTAAAGAGCCTCTGCACAACAAAAGAAACTGCCATCAGAGTGAACAGACAACCTACAGAATGGGAGAAAATTTTTGTAATCTACCCATCTGACAAAGGGCTAATATCCAGAATCTACAACGAACTTAAACAAATTTACAAAAAAAAAATCAAACAACCCCATCAAAAATTGGGCAAAGGATATGAACAGACATTTCTCAAAAGAAGACATTTATGCAGCCAACAGACACATGAAAAAATGCTCATCATCACTGGCCATCAGAGAAATGCAAATCAAAACCACAATGAGATACCATCTCACACCAGTTAGAATGGCAATCATTAAAAAGTCAGGAAACAACAGGTGCTGGAGAGGATGTGGAGAAATAGGAACACTTTTGCACTGTTGGTGGGACTGTAAACTAGTTCAACCATTGTGGAAGACAGTGTGGCGATTCCTCAAGGATCTAGAACTAGAAATACCATTAGATCCAGCCATCCCATTACTGGGTATATACCCAAAGGATTATAAATCATGCTGCTATAAAGACACATGCACACGTATGTTTATTGCAGCACTGTTCACAATCGCAAAGACTTGGAACTAACCCTAATGTCCATCAATGATAGACTGGATTAAGAAACTGTGGCACATATTCACCATGGAATACTATGCAGCTATAAAAAAGGATGAGTTCATGTCCTTTGTAGGGACATGGATGAAGCCGGAAACTGTCATTCTGAGCAAACTATCACAAGGACAGAAAAACAAACACCACATGTTCTCTCTCATAGGTGGGAATTGAACAATGAGGACACATGGACACAAGGAGGGTAATATCACACACTGGGGCCTCTTGTGGGGTGAGGGGAGCGGGGAGGGATAGCATTAGGAGATATACCTAATGTAAATGACGAGTTAATGGGTGCAGCACACCAACATGGCACATGTATATATATGTAACAAACCTGCACATTGTGCACATGTACCCTAGAACTTAAAGTATAAAAATAAAAAAAATCAATTGGTTGTAAATATGTGGGTTTATTTTTGGACTCTCTATTCTGTTCCACTGGTCAATGTGTCTGCTTTATGTCAGTACCATGCTGTTTATTGCTATCACTTTGCAGAGTATTTTGAAGTCAGGTAATGTGATGTCACCAGTTTTAGTCTTTTTGCTCAAGATTGCTTTGGCTACTCTGGGTTTTTTGTGGTTTCATGTGAATTTTAGGATTGTTTTTCTATTTCTGTGAAAAATGTCATTGGAGTTTTGGTAGGGATTGCATTGAATCTATAGATCATGTTGGCTAGAATGAACATTTTAACAATATTAATTCTTCCAATCCACAAACACATTTCATATTGTTTTTTGGATCTTCTTCATCATTTTCATCAATGTTTCATAGTATTCAGAATACAGGTCTTTCATCTCTATAATTAAAATTATTCCTAAGTATTTTATTTTTTGGTGGCTATTGTAAATGGGATCGTTTTCTTGATTTCTTTTTTGGCTAGTTCCTCATTAGTCAAAATCACACAAAATCATACTGATTTTTGTATGCTGATTTTGTAGGTTGCAACTTTACTGAATTTGTTTATTAGTTCAAATGATTTTGTTGGTGGAGTCTTTATGGTTTTCTGTATATATCACCCTGTTGTCTATAAGCAGGAACAATTTAATCTCCTTTCAAATTCAGATGTGTTTTTTTCTAGTCTAATTGCTCTTGTAGGACTTCCAGTACTATAGAGAGTAAAGTAGTAAAAGGAGACATCCTTGTCTTGCTTCTGATTTTAGAGGAAAATCTTCCAGTTTTTTAACATTGTTCCAGTTTGTTAACAGTGTTAACAGTGTTACTGGTGGGTTTGTCATATGTGACCTTTATTGTGTTCAGGTACATTCTTTCTATATCTAATTTGTTGAGAATTTTTATCATGAAAGGATGTTGAATTTTGTCAAATGATTTTTCTGCATCTATTGAGATGATCATATGGTTTTTGTCTTTCATTCTGTTAATGTGATATCACATTTATTTATTGATTTTCCCATGTTGATCTAGCCTTGTTTTCCAGGGATAAATCTCAGCTAGCCATTGTGTATAACCCTTTAATATGCTGTTTAATTCTATTAGCTAGGGTTTTCTGTTTGTTTGTTTGTTTTTTGAGACAGGGTATCACTTTGTCACCTAGGCTGGAGTGCCTCTCACTGCAGCTTCAACCTCCTGACTCAAGCAATCCTCCCACCTCAGCCCTCCAAGTAGCTGGAACTACAGGTGCATGCCACCATGCCTGGCTAATTTTTTGTATTTTTTGCAAAGACAGGGTTTCGCGGTGTTACCCAGGCTGGTCTCGAAATCCTGAGCTCAAGTAATCTGCCCATCTTGGCCTCTCAATTTGCTAGTATTTTATTGAGGATTCTTGCATTTATGTTCATCTGAGATATTGGCATGTAATTTTCCATTTTTGATATCAGGGTAAGGCTGGCCTTATAAATTGAGTTTGAAACTGCTCCCTCCTCTTCAATTTTTTGGAAGACTTAAGAAAAATTGTCCTTCAAAAATGAAGAGATAAATGCTTTCCCAAACAAAAGCTAAGCAAGTTCATTACCACTCAACTTCTTTTTCATGTGTGTAAGATTAATCTATGTCATAGATTCATTTCAATTACCTAGTTATTTATATATTTTGTGCCTATACAATCATGCATTACTTAACAATGGGATACATTCTGAAAAATGTGTCATTAGGCAATTTTGTCATTGTGAGAACATCATAGTATACTTACACAAGCCTAAATAGTATAGCACACTACACATCTAGGCTGTATGGTATAGCCTATTGCTCCTAGGCTACAAACCTGTACAGCATGTTACTATACTGAGTACTATAGAAAATTGTAACACAATAGTAAGTATGCATGTATCTAAACATATCTAATCATAGAAAAACATTTCTAAACAGTAAGAATATGGCTGGGGGCAGGTGGTGCACACCTGTAATCGCAGCACTTTGGAAGCCTGAGGAGGGCAGATCACTTAAGTTCAGGGGTTCGAGAACAGCCTGGGCAACATGACGAAAACCTCTCTCTACAAATAAATGCAGAAATTAGCCAGGCATGGTGTCACGCATCTGTAGTCCCAGCTACTCAGGAGGCTGAGGTGGGAGGATAGCTTGAGCCCAGGAGGTCGACATTACAGTGAGCCAAGATCATGCCACTGCACTCCAACCTGGGCAACAGAATGAGACCCTGTCTCAAAATATATTTATATATGGTATAAAAGATAAAAAATGGCGCATCTATATAGAGCACTTACCATAAATGAAGCTTATAGGACTAGAAGTTGTTCTGAGCATGTCAGTGAGTAAATGGTGAGTGAATGTGAAGGCCTAGAACATTACCGTACACTACTGTAGACTTTATAAACACTGTACACTTAGACTATACTACAGTTATTTTTGAAATGTTCTTGCTTTTATAACAAATTAACCTTAGCTTACTGTGAATGTTTATAAAGCTTACTTGATAAACTTTTTTAACTTTTGAACTCTTTTGTATTAACACAGCTTAAAACACAAGCTCATTGTACAAGTGTACAAAATATTTTCTTTCTTTATATTCTCACTCTGTAAGCTTTTTTATATTTAAAATTGTTTTCACTTTTTAAACTGCTTGTTAAAAACTAAGACACAAACACATGTATCAGCCTAGGCCTATACAGAGTCAGTATAGGTCTTCTACCTCCATATTTTGTCTCACTGGGAGGTCTTCAGGGGCAATAACACAGAAGAAGCTGTCATCTCCTATGATAACAATGCCTTCTTCTGGAATATCTCCAGAAGGACTTGCCTGAGGCTGTTTTACAGTTAACTTTTTCTATAAGTAGAATGAATACACTCTAAAATAACAACGAATTATCTCAGAATAGATATGCTTATTCTGACCTTCCAAGTTTGACTTGCATAACATTGTTGTCATCTATACTCATCTATATCACCCTAAGTTCATATTTTTTGATATGCACCTTGCAGGATGGCCTCAGCACTATGTGGATTGAGTAATTGGATTTGAACAAATGTATTAAATATCTCCATAGCTGGGAAACATGGGGACAATTTAACATTGGTTTCTGAAAATATTCATATATTTTGGAATACCAGGTTGCTCAAAACTCAGTTCTGATATGTTGTGTCTTTGATTTTTATCCCCAGTGGCAGTTTTTTAATTGGCCTTTTACCTGGATATAAAATAATAGTGCCTACCACCACCATCAAATTGACCTGGTGCTCTAATGCCAGTTGTACATGAAACACTTGCTGGCATGTCTTCATTGGCACTATAAAATGTGGCTACAAAGATAGGTTCTCAGAGTAAGAAGTCTACGTCGGTTAGGATTAACTTTGCCCCAGAACTCTGTTATAAGGCTCTCTCAAATGTGACTGTATGAATCTCGATGGGATGATGGACTCAGTTCTATCTGCTCAATGCCATTTTGCAGAGAAGCACCCTAATGTATAAGCTTTTTGTTCCCACCAAAATTCATATTAAGGCTTGGCCCCAGTGTGGCAATGTTGTCAAGTGGGACCTTTAAGAGGTGGGGCCTAATGGGAGGTGTATCATACTTTATTTTTTGTAGGGAACAAGCCATATTTAAACAATAGCAGGTAGACTTACTTTTTAAGTAAGTAATAAAAAATAAAGTATGATACATTTTTCTATGAAACTTTCTTTTCTGGTTCGTTCTGTTTCACATTTTACTTAAAATGATCAAAAAAAAGAGGATGTTTAGGTCATTTACTGAGTCAAACTTCCTGATTCAAGCTTTCTCATTATAGCAGTTACAGTCTGTGAACTCCTAAGCACTAGTCAATAAAAGTCTATGAAAGTACAAAGCTTTATTATTCATTGTGAACTCCATTAAAAACTCAACCAGACAAGATGGCGCCGAAAGCGAAGAAGGAAGCTCCTGCCCCTCCTAAAGCCGAAGCCAAAGCGAAGGCTTTAAAGGCCAAGAAGGCAGTGTTGAAAGGTGTCCACAGCCACAAAAAAAAGAAGATCCGCACGTCACCCACCTTCCGGCGGCCCAAGACACTGCGACTCCCGAGGCAGCCCAAATATCCTTGGAAGAGCGCCCCCAGGAGAAACAAGCTTGACCACTATGCTATCATCAAGTTTCCGCTGACCACTGAGTCTGCCATGAAGAAGATAGAAGACAACAACACACTTGTGTTCATTGTGGATGTTAAAGCCAACAAGCACCAGATTAAACAGGCTGTGAAGAAGCTCTATGACATTGATGTGGCCAAGGTCAACACCCTGTTTCGGCCTGATGGAGAGAAAAAGGCGTATGTTCGACTGGCTCCTGATTATGACGCTTTGGATGTTGCCAACAAAATTGGGATCATCTAAACTGAGTCCAGCTGCCTAATTCTAAATATATATATATATATCTTTTCAACATAAAAAAAAAAAACTCAACCAAACTTTACATTTTGTTCTCAGATGTCACTCCTGAATCTAAGATTAAAATTTTGAGTTTACTTTTCTCCCTCAAATGATATTTGCTTTAAGAAGCACTTAGGAACATTTCAAAATTTTGTGATATTATTCATCAGACTTTCCTCAGCCTTCTGTAACCAGGAAGTCTGGCCCACTATTTTTCTCTGTAACGATATAAAGGAATTAGAGTAGAGGCTGGGGTCTCTGATGTGATTACAAAAGAGTCTCTTGTAAACTAAATAGCTGAAAAAGAAACTAAAGTTTCCTAGGTCAACCTGCTTTTGTTTAGGTCCAAATGAGGTTTGGTGAAGAAATTGGAAGGTAGAAGGTGAATAGACCTTATGCAGTCTCTAGGGTAGGAAAGAGGAAAGCATTTTCATATCACTATAGACTTTTCAAGTCTGGAATAATTAAGGAACCTTAAAGATTATCTACTCAAATCACCCATCTGATGCTAAAATATCCTTTATAACACCATCACAAACTATTTGTCTAGCCTCTGCTTAGACACCTACAACAACAGTTAATAAAGCCAATTCCAGTTTTCTCACATTGATTTAAAACCTTGGCTTCCACCAATTAATTCTAGTTCTATTTTATGAACTCATTCAGAAAGAGATTAACGCCTCTTCCTCAAATATTTGAAGACAGCTTTCATATCCTCCACAACATGGCATCACTAGGTTGAACACCCTTAGTTTCTTCGTGTGTTCCTCCTATGAGAGTGGTGGTGGTTAATAAATATTTGTAGAATGAGTCAATAAGTGGTTACTCTTCTTTGAATATATTTCATCTTGTCTACATAATTTCAAAAACTAATATTTATGAAGTACTTACTATGTGTTACTTGATTTAATCTTCACAGCAACCATATTATTATCTTTATTTTACAAGTGAGGAAACTGAGACATCAAGAGGTTAAGTCACATGCCTAAAGTCATAGATTTAGAAAAACGAAACTGGGCCGGGCACGGTGGCTCACACCTGTAATGCCAGCACTTTGGGAGTCCGAGGCAGGTGGATCGTGAGGTCAGGAGTTTGAGTCCAGCCTGGCCAAGATGGTGAAACCCCGTCTCTACTAAAAATACAACAATTAGCTGGGCACGGTGGCAGGCTCCTATGATCCCAGCTACTCAGGAGGCTGAGGCAGGAGAATCGCTTGAACCCGGGAGGTGGAGGTTGCAGTGAGCCAAGATCGCACCACTGCACTCTAGCCTGGGGGACAGAGCAAGATTCCATCTCAAAAAAAAAAAAAAAAAAAAAGATAATGAAACTGGAATTTGATGTAGGGCAGGGTAATGACAATAAAGCTCATATTACACTATTCTCTGTTTTTAAAAGTGTAACTGGAAAATGAACACCAACACCTGAAGTGTGGAACAGAGTAAAGTATGACCAGCACCTCCATTTTCGATATTACATTTCTACTAACATAACCTAACATCAGATTAATGTTTGAAGGGACACTTAAACACTATTGGCACACATTCAGCTTACTCTTTTAAAGGGACAGCATTCTCAAACTGTACTCATGCCATTGGTTTTTTGAACGCAAGTACATGAACTTGTATTTTTCCTCTGCGAAATTCTTGTCTCTTGATTCAGTCAGTCTCTCTAACTCATCAATCTCTTTGACTTTGAATATTGCTGACTAATACAGTTATCATTCCTCCATGTTTGTGTTGACTGCAAAACAAATTAGCTAATCATACCTTCTATATCTTCTTGAGAAAACTGATGGGCAGAAAAAGTCTGCAGGAAGACCCCTGTGGCAAACCACTGGAAACTTCCTTCAAGGGTACCATCATTTCACTTTCACTTTCATCATCACCCTTTGAGTACAATCATTCAGCCAGTTGCCAATTCACCAGATTGGTTAAACAGTCAACCCATTCATTATTCACAATAGCTGAAAAGTAGAAGCAACCCAAGTATCCATCAACAGATGAATGCATAGGCAAAATGTGATATATGCATACAAAAAAATTCAGTCTTAGAAAATGTATGAAATTCTGATACATACTATAATATGAATGAACCTTGAAAACATGCCACGTGAAATAAGCCAATCACAAAAAGACACATATTGTATGATTCCACTTATATGACATACCTAGGTTAGTCAAATTCATAGAGACAGAATGTAGAATAGAGGTTACCAGGAGCGAGGGGAAGGAGGAAATAATAAGTTATTGTTTAATGGGTACAGATTTTCTGTTTGGATCAATGAAAAAGTTCTGGAAATGGAGACTGGTGATGGTTTCACAAAATTATGACTGTACTTAATGCCACTGAATTGTATGTGTTAAAATGGTAAATTTCATGTTTCGTGTATTTTAACATTTTTTAAAAGCCAGTCAACCCATATTTGTTCACTTGTCAAACAACCCTTGTCAAATGCCTTACTGAAGTCCAGAGCACTATACCTATGTTATATGATCAAGCAGTTTGGTAATCCAGTCAAATCTGCCTAAATTACCCTGCCAAAGAGAGAAATGAAATTATATATATATATATATACACACACACACACACACACACACACACACACACACATATATATATAAAATTCCAATTGGTCCCTTTTCTATCCAGGTACTCAAAAGCATTTTAAATAATGCTTGCTAGAATCTTACTTGTGTCAACATCAAACATGTCTTTGGACAAAAATACTCTGTAGTATATTAAGTATCAAGCACCCAGCATTCATCATTCAAATCATTATTTTACATGTTAGGTATGTCGTCGTTTTACATGTGGGAAAAACTGAGTCTCAGAGAATTATTTATGTGACTTAACCAAAGTCACATAGTAGTAAGAGTCAGAGCCAGGATTCATCACATTGTTGTCTACTTCCGATGACTTCACATATTCCTCCAAGGTCTTTTGCCTACTTTCCCTCCTGTAAAGTATTTCTTTTCTCCACAATTCTTCAATCAGCAAAGAAAGGAACACAATAAGAGTTGAAGAATTAGATCCTTCTCTATGTCATCTATCAAACTGCATCATCAGCTCGAAGCACTAGGTATATATCTTTCCTAATATTCCTCCTCCTGCTGCTCTGAATATAAATTTCCTAAGAGTCTTTTTCAGTTTGCAGCATTTATTGCAAGTTTCAGATCTTTTAGAGCTCCTTGTCACTATTCAAAATTAGTTATGCCACCCTTTATGTATTTGCTTTTGCTTATATGTCCTTCCCTTTTTGTTTTCATTCACTCATTTTTTTTTTCAGTTAGCAAATGTTAACTGAGTACCATATGGGTTAGGCACTGAGAGTATGGTGGTTAGCATGATGAGCACCATTCCTGTCCTCATGGAGTTTATATCTAGTGAGAAAAACAGTTGAGAAGACACTTGGATTACAATGGAAAAAGTGCTATGATAAGGGTAAACCACTGAGTTCTGTGAAACCTTAGAGGAGGGAAACCTAATCTTAACCCTATTAAAGGTGCATGGTAGGACAAGTGAAGGGAGGTAAGGCAGGACCATGGAAATCTTCCAGGAAATAACACGTGAAGTGAATTTTAAAGGATTATTGTGAGGCTTGGAGGAGAGGTCAGGGAAAGCAATTCACACTAGAAGGGCCAAAATGTTCAAAGGCCAAGAAGTAAAAGAGAGTTGGATGACTTCAGGGAATATGAATAATGTGGTGTGGCTGAAATATAGGATGAAAGCAGAGGAGTACATTTGTTGGAGATGGAAAAAGTATGTAGATCACAATCGTGCAAAACCTCGTAAACTATACATAAACTATGCTAAGGTGATTGGACTTCATCCTGGAAGTTATAGGAAGTGTTTGATGATTTGAAGCAGGGAAGTAGCATGAAATGAGCGTCTTATTTTCTAGCCAATCTGAAAGCAGAGTGGAGAATGAATTGGGTGGGGATATGAAGAATGGAAGTGTCAAGACCAGCGAAGAAGATGCTATATGGGGTAGGAGGTTAAAACTTAAGAGAAAAATCTCTGAAAATCAAAGCAGAGTTTTCTAGTCTCCTGTTGCTGAGGAGGCAAAGAGCAGCATTAAGGACTCTCCAAGGGGAGAGCCCTGGTAAGCATTGCAGGCCCTGGAGGGGTCTGCTCTGGGAACAAGTGAGAAGCAAACCAGCCCAAACATTACCAAACTGCAACCAACCTTAACTAGCTAAGCCCCTGACTTGGATAAGATGATTGAGCACCAGAGCAAGGATTCATCACAATGTTGTCTACTTCCAACGACTTTATATTAGATTGGTGAAAAAGTTATTGCAGTTTTTGTCATTACTTTTAAATGGCAAAAACCACAGTTACTTTTGCACCAACCTCATATATTCCTCCAGGCTCCTTTGCCTTCTTCCACTCCTGCAAGACATTTCTCTTCTCCACAATTCTTCAATCAGATGAGGATAAGATGATTGATCACTCATTCTATCTGTCTAGCAGAGGAAAGCTCTAAGAAAAGGATGAACACTTTCTGAAGGAAAAGAACATGATCAGGAGTCAGAGTCTCTACAATGTTTAGATACAATGTCCAGCATTTAATTAAACATTACTAGGTAGGCCACAAGAAACAAAACTATAGAAATGGACCCGTAGGGAATCCAGAAATTTGAGTTAACAAAAACTTTAAAGTAAAGATTATTGATGTGTTGAAGAAAACAGAGAAAATTGATAAAATAGATAGTAAGTTGGAGAATTTCACCAGAGAACTGGAATCTATAAAAAAATAATCAAATAGCCGGGCAAGGTGGCTCACACCTGTAATCCCAGCACTTTGGGAGGCCGAGGCAGGCAGATCACCTGAGGTCAGGAGTTTAAGACCAGCCTGACCAACATGGAGAAATCCTATCTCGACTAAAAATATGAAAAAAAAAAAAAAGCCGGGCATGGTGGTGCATGCCTGTAATCCCAGTTACTCGGGAGGCTGAGGCAGGAGAATTGCTTGAACCTGGGAGGCGGAGGTTGCGGTGAGCCGAGATTGCGCTATTGCACTCCAGCCTGGGCAACAAGAGTGAAACTCTGTCTCAAAACATAAAGTAAAATAAAATAAAATTCTAGAATTGAAAATCAGTATTTGAAATTAAGAACTAAATATAAGCATTTAACAACAACATACACCTGGGAGAAGACAGAATTGGTGACCTGGAAGACAGTTAAATGCATAGCGCCCAAGTCAAAGCAAAGCAGAGAGAAAAAAGAATAAAAATTTAAAAAAGAACAAACAAACATGTGGGACACATTGCAAATGTCTAATATACATGTAATTTAAGGCCGAGAAGGAGAGGAAAAAGAACAAATGGGGCAGAAGTAATTTTGACGAGAAAATGGATGAATATTTCTCTAAACTGAGTAAAGATGTCCAAGAAATTCTGTGAACCACATACAGAATAAATACACATATACAAAAAGATACACATAGGCAGATCATTGTAAAACTGTTGAAGAGCAAAGACAAAATCTTAAAAGTGGCCCAAAGAAAAAGGACAAATTATCTTCAAAAAAGCAAAATAAGTTTTAAAACTGACTTCTCCATTCCACCTTTTAGCATTTTAAAATCAACTCACTTAAAATCAGGGATACATTTATGATTATGCCTTTAGTTCTTCTCATTACAACTCCAACTGTCAACACAGCCACTTTCTTTCAGTGCTATCAATACTTCCATATTATCAACAGGTTCTTCAGAGTGAGGCACATACTCAGTGGGAGGCATTGCGGTATGACAGAAACAGCATGGTTCTGCCTCTAATGAGCTGTGTGACCTTGAGCAAGTTGGTTATCTTCTCTAAACCTCGGTGATGCTTCTCATCTGTAAAATGTAGATGGAATCCACCTGTTAGTGTTAGCGTGGCAATTATGTAAGAAATACTTTTAGCACAGTAGATATTATGATATAGGATGTCTATGAAGGCAGCCAATATCTTCTTTTTTGTTCTTTTTTAAAGACTTTTTTTTTTTTTTTTTTTGAGATGGAGTTTGGTTCTTGTTGCCCAGGCTGGAGTGCAAAGGTGCAGTCTCAGCTCACTGCAACCTCTGCCTCCAGGGTTCAAGCAATTCTCCTGCCTCAGCCTCCTGAGTAGCTTGGATCACAGTCATGAGCCACTACGCCCAGCTGATAATTTCTTTTGTAGCTTTAGTAGAGACAGGGTTTCACCGTGTTGGCCAGGCTGGTCTTGAACTCCTGACCTAAGGTGATCCACCCACCTTGGCATCCCAAAGTGCTGGGATTACAGGCGTGAGCCACCCCGCCCAGCCAGCCTATTTTTTAAGAGCGGTTTTAGATTCACAGCAAAATTAAGGGGAAGGTAAAGAGATTTCCCATATATCCCTTACCCCCACACATGCACAGCCTCCCAATATCTTGTTTTAAGATGTAAAATTTTCAGCAGAGTAAGTAAACAGTTGACCAGATGCTTCACTTTCTGCAGAAAGAGAAGCAACTTCCACCATCTGATGATGAAGAGTATGATGGTGATCATGATGACTGTAACTACCATTTATTAGAGCATTCACTATGTGCCAATTTACCCTTATTTACTCTGAACAGCAGCCCTATAAAACATGAGCTATTATAATTCCACTCTACAACTCAGGAAACTGAGGCTTAAAGAAGTTAAGCGACATGCTTAGAGTGGCAGAGCCAAGATCCAATTCAATAGGTACCTGACCTGGAAGTTTGTGCTTGGATTGTTAGATGACCCCCACCACTTGCCTATGCCAGGCTGGCCATGGCCCTTGGCAAGTCTGTTCACACAGTCCATATGAAAGATCTGTGTTATACCCCACAGTGGCACCACTTCCATGCCTCCTTCCATTAGCCTGACTCAGTTTATTCCTTGGTTTCTTCACTTTGTGATCTTTGTACTTGCACATGAATGCCTCTGGAGTCCCAAACTATATTTCCCTGTGATTTTATCTTTTAATGTAGTTACCATTCCGCTGTATTTTGAACTTTACTTTCTTCTCCACTTTGCACTTGTCTCAAAGGCATCTCAGTCCTTTCCCACAAGTTTCCAGTCTCCTTTAGTAACACTGTTTCAGTTTAGTAATTAAGATTCAATCATGCTGATTTCTAAGCTTCACTCTTTGATTCCATTCAAAGCACTCTTTTCATAGGGCAGGAAAGAGTTTCCAACAGGGGTCTAGAAGAGAGTAGGGAGTTTCCTTCTCTCTTGCTCTCTCTGCCCTCTTCTCTGCACCAAGGACTTTAGAGTTGGGATAGGAAAAAGTGAGTGGAAAGCAGACTGTCATTTTGTCTGACCATCTGTGGTGAGATTCTGCTCCCCTATTTATGGGTCATCATTACAGCAGAGTGGATAGTAATGATCCTCAGAATATATAATACACCCAGAGGAGATTCAAGATGTTCCGTTTGTGCTATAAGAAAACCCTAGAACTTCTACCTATATTTCTTCTAATTCAAATAAAATTTTGAAAGTCAGCTTTACTAACGTTTAATGTGCATATCGACATCAAAACTTCCCCAAATCCATGTATCAGATGATCACACACAAGGCCTAGAGGATTCTTGAGTAAGAGGGAGAGTTCCACAAAGCAAACGGCTTGCCAGTAGTACTCTACCACACGCCTTGGTTTTTGCAATTTACCTGTGGAGGATTGCTATGGTTCAAAGATGGCGTCCCCTCCAAAATTCATGTTGAAACTTAATTCTCAATGCAACAATAGTAAGAGGTGTAGCCTTTGGGAAGTGATTAAGTCACGAGGCTCTGCTCTTATGAATGGGATTAGCACCCTTATGAAAGGGCTTGACGTTGAAGGGAGCATTCTTTTCCCCTTCCACCTTCCACCATGAGAGGATACAGATTTCCTCACCTCCAGAGGATGCAACAACAAGGCACCATCTTGGAAATGCAGATCAGTCCTTTAACAGACACTGAACCTGCCCATACCTTGATCTAGGAGTCCCAGACTCTAGAACTGTGAACAGACAAAGACAAGGGTTAAATGTATTCATGTATATTATCTAATTTTAGCTAAACCAATCCTAATATAATGTAAAAATGATTTGAACAGACCTTTAAAAAGAACCCATGGAGGGTGGGTGCAGTGGCTCGTACCTGTAATCCCAGCACTTTGGGAGGCCAAATTGGGCTGATCACTTGAGGTCAGGAGTTCAAGACCAGTCTGGCCAACATGGCAAAACCCTTTCTCTACTAAAAATACAAAAGTGAGCTGGGCAAGGTGGTGTGGGCCTGTAGTCCCAGCTACTCTGGAGGTTGGGACAGGAGAATCACTTGAACGCGGGAGGCAGAGGTTGCAGTGAGCTGAGATTGCACCACTGCACTCCAGCCTGGGCAACAGCGTGAGACTCCATCTTATAAAAAAGAACCCATGAATTGAAATGAATGCTAATAACGTAAGCACAAACAAATGAGAAAATGGCAAAGCAAATGTTTCTCATTCTCCCAGTATAAGCGCTTCTTCATCTCTATTTCCTGGTGAAGACTGAAATACTGTAATTAGATATGAAAAAGTCAGCTAAAAGTTTTTTTTTTTTTTTTAAACAAGAGTTTCACTCTGTTGCCCAGCCTGGAGTACAGTGGCATGATACAGGCTCACTGCAACCTCCACCTCCCAGGTTCAAGTAATTCTCCTGCCTCAGCCTCTCAAGTAGCTGGGATTACAGGTGGGCACAACCATGTCTGGCTGATTTTTTTAATTTTTAGCAGAGACGGGGTTTCACCATGTTGGCCAGGCTTGTCTTGAACTCATGGCCTCAAGCAATCCTCCTGCCTCAGCCTCCCAAAGTCCTGGGATTACAGGCGTGAGCCACCATGCCTGGCCGAAAAGTCTTTCTAATTATCAAGAAGACTATTAGAAATATGGATTTACATTCACATTTTTTGTCTAGTTTGCTTTACTATGCAGTGTTATTCTATACACTTCAGTATAAATAGTTGAAACATAAGCATCTCTCCTGATCCAATTATGCTGCCTGTTCCCTTTATTCTTTGATACAATATAAAGAGATAGAGGGGCTGGGCATGACGACTCACTCCTATAATCCCAGCACTTTGGGAGGCTGAGGTGGGAGAATTGCTTGAGCCCAGGAGTTTGACACCAGACTGGGCGATGTAGTGAGATCTTGTCTCACTATGTTTTTTTTTATTATTATTATACTTTAAGTACTGGGGTACCTGTGCAGAACGTGCAGGTTTGTTACATAGGTATACACGTGCCATGGTAGTTTGCTGTACCCATCAACCCGTCATCTACATTAGGTATCTCTCCCAGTGCTATCCCTCCCCTAGCCCTCTACCTCCCAACAGGCCCTGGTGTGTGATCTTCCCCTCCCTGTGTCCATGTGTTCTCATTGTTCAACTCCCACTTATGAGTGAGAACATGCGGTGTTTGATTTTCTGTTCTTGTGTTAGTTTGCTGAGAATGATGGTTTCCAGCTTCATCCATGTCCCTGCAAAGGACATGAACTCATCCTTTTTTTATGGCTGCATAGTATTCCATGGTATATATGTGCCACATTTTCTTTATCCAGTCTATCATTGATGGGCATTTGGGTCGGTTCCAAGTCTTTGCTATTGTGAACAGTGCCACAGTAAACATACATGTGCATGTGTCTTTATAGTAGAATGATTTATAATCCTTTGGGTATATACCCAGTAATGGGGTTGCTGGGTCAAATGGTATTTCTGGTTCTAAATCCTTGAGGAATCGCCACACTGTCTTCCACAATGGTTGAACTAATTTACACTCCCACCAACAGTGTAAAAGTGTTCCTATTTCTCCACATCCTCTCCAGCATCTGTTGTGTTCTGACTTTTTAATGATCGCCATTCTAACTAGCAGTCTCACTATATTTTTTAAAAATTAGCCAAGTGTGGTGGTGCATGCCTGTATTCCCAGCCACTCTGGAGGCTGAGGTGGGAGAATTACTTGAGCTCGGGAAATGGAGGTTGCAGTGAGCCGAGATTGAGTCACTGTACTTCAACCTGGGTGACAGAGCAAGACCCTGTCTAAAAAAAAAATCAAAATCAAAATCAAAAGAAATAGATGGAGAAAAAGAAGGATTCCAAAATAATTTCAAAGTTTTGATCCTGGATGATTGGAACAGTTAGGATGTAGAAAGTTGAGAACACAATGCTAGATAATGTTGCTTTTGGGCAAGTTAAGACTGAGGTCAAAAGAAGATGTTTCTGAAAAGCCTCAGTAATGCACACACACACGCACAAACACACACACATACAATAGTGCATGTAGAGATATATACTTAAAGAGTTCCACTTTGAAGAACTTGAAAAAGTAGATTTGTAAATTAAAATTTCTATAAATGGAAGCGTATTGCCACAGAATGCTAAAGCAATGTACTATATGAGACTTTTTATAAAAATATGGATATTAAATGTTGAGTGCATTTGTAACTAATAACACATTTGGAGTGAAAAGTGTCAGTTCTAAAGTGGTAGTACATAAAACAGTGTAAGCACCATGCCATTTTAGTCACACATTTTGCAAATAAAACTTTTTATTTATTTTATTTATTAATTTTTTTTGAGACAGAGTTTTGCTCTTGTTGCCTAGGCTAGAGTGCAATGGTGCAATCTCGGCTCACTGCAACCTCCACCTTCCGGGTTCAAGCAATTCTCCTGCCTCAGCCTCCTGAGTAGCTGGGATTACAGGTACCCGCCATCACGCCTGGCTAATTTTTGTATTTTTAGTAGACTCTACTAAACATGGTAGTTTAGTAGAGTCTACTAAACATGGTTTCACCATGTTGGCCAGGCTGGTCTCGAACTTCTGACCTCAGGTGATTCGCCCACCTCAGCCTCCCAAAGTGCTGGGATTACAGGTGTGACCCACTGCGCCCGGCCAAAACATTATTTTTAAAACATGATTTCTCAACAGAAACAATGGTAGAGGAAACACAAAGTAATGGCACTGTTACAGTGTGAAAAAATGACTGCAAAATCACAAGTCCATAACCAGTGAAAATACTCTTTAAAAATAAAGGTACCATAAAGACATTTTGGGCAAACAAAATCTGAATGAATTTATAGTTAGCTAGCCTGAACTGAGTGGAGTTCTTCAAGCAAAAGGGAACTAATCCCAGATAGACAATAAAAAATGCAGGAATGAATGAGGAGCAATGGACAGATAAACATGTGGGTAAAAAGAAATCAATTTGATTGTAGATAGCAGTAATAGTAAACTTTCATAGAATTAAAATGCATGATAACACTATGGAATTTGGATGGGGTTCATCCCAATCCCTAATTTCAGGGTTGGGCATGCAATACTGACCTGGCCAATAAAGTACCATGATGACTGGTTAAGCGAGGTGTATATGACCAAAGATGATGCCATAAGAACCAGCAAGTACCAGCCCTAAAATTAATCAAAAGTATCATGATGTAAGCATTCTTTTTTCATTGGGGTTGCTAAACAGCAGGATGTAAGCCTTGAGATTCCAAGCTATCTTAATGTAACAGTCAGATGGCTTATCTGAAATGAATCCAGAACGGAAGAAAGCAGAGATAATAGATGGAGAGAGATTGATATTGGATTTAAGTTCCTGGATCCAGCCATATCTGAACCTAGTCCTACCTCTGAAATTTGCAAGTGTATGTGTCAACTTCTTTCTTTCTTTTTTAACGGTGAACACAATAATGGAAAATGAGGGTGTAATTGGAGTTAAAGAGCTTTTGGATTAAAATATTATTGGGAAAGTGGGAAAAAATAATTAGTATTAGGCCCCAGTAAGTCAAAGATGCATGTGTAATCTCTAAGGTAACCACTAAAAAGTAAAAAAAAAAAAAAAAAAAAAAAAAAAAGTACAACCAACCAAGCTAATAGAATAGAAAACTTGAATAACAACAATAAAAGATTAATCTAAAAGAAAATGAAAAAGAAAAGTGAAGGAAACATAAAATAGTATGATCAAATAGAAAAATATGTGGGAGTTGGCCGGGCACGGTTGCTCATGCCTGCAATCCCAGCACTTTGGGAGGCTGAGGCAGGCAGATCATGAGGTCAGAGGATTCAGACCATCCTGGCTAACATGGTGAAACCCCGTCTCTACTAAAAACACAAAAAAATGAGCCGGGCGTGGTGGCGGATGCCTGTAGTCCCAGCTACTTGGGAGGTTGATGCGGGAGAATGGCGTGAACCCAGGAGTCGGAGCTTGCAGTGAGCGAAATCGAGCCACTGCACTCCAGCTTGGGCGACAGAGCGAGACTCCGTCTCAAAAAAAAAAAAAAAAAAAAAAAAAAAAAGAAAAGAAAAAGAAAAATACGTAGGAGTTAAAAACCCCAAATATATTGCTAATTAAAAGTAAATGACTGGTGATGAAAATGTTCTAATGTTGATTGTGGTGATGCTTGCATAACTCAGTGACTATACTAAAAGCCATTGAATTATACACTTTAAATGGGTGAGTTGAGTGGCGTATGAATTGTATCTCAATAAAGCTGTTTCAAAAGTGAATGGGGGCCAGGTGTGATGGCTCACACCTATAAACCCAGGGCTTTGGGAGGTTGAGGTGGGAGGATCACTTGAAGTCAGGAGTTCAAGACCAGCCTGGGCAACATAGTGAGACCCTGTTTCTATGCACGCGCACACACACACACAACAACAACAACAACAACAACAACAACTAAAAAATTAGCCAGGGGTGATGGTGCGCACCTGTAGTCCCAGCTACTCAGGAGACTGAGGCAAGAGGACCACTTGATCCCAGGAGTTCGAGGTTACAGTGACCAGTGATGGCACCATTGCACTCCAGCTTGGGCAACAGAGTAAGACCGTTTCTGAAAAATGAAAAACAAAAGGCCAGATGCGGAGGCTCACGCCTGTAATCTCACCACTTTGGGAGGCCAAAGCGGGAGGATCACTTAAGCCTAGCAGTTCGAGAACAGCCTGGGCAACACGGTGAGACCATATCTCTACAAAAAAAAAAAAAAAAAAAAAAAAAAAATTTAACCAGGCATGGTGCCATGTGCCTGTGGTCTCAGCTACTCAGAAGGCTGAGGTGAGAGGATCATTTGAGCACAGGAGGTCAAGGCTGCAGTGAGCTGTGTTTGCACCACTGTGTCACCCAACATGGGTGACAGAAAGAGAATCTGTCTCAAAAAAAAAAAACAATAAAAATAAATAATAAAACTAATTTCAAGTGAATGGATTAAATATACCAAGCAATCAAAATTGTTAGACTGAATAAAGATAAAACCCAACTACATACAGCTTACAGAAGATACACCTTAAATATAAGGTTGAAAGTAAAAGAATGGAGAAAGATATATCCTGCAAGTACTAACCACAAGAAAGCTGATACTGTTGTACTATGTATAATATCAGACAAAACATGACTAGAGATAGAGAATAATATTTTATGGTGATAAAAGAATCAATCCACCAGGGAAATACAACACATTTTAAAGCTACATGCACCCATAACAGACATAAAGCAAAAATTAATGGAACTAAAGGAGAAATAGACAAATCCACAACTATCATAGAAAGTTTAAATAAATGCTTTTTTTATGGCTGCATAGTATTCCATGGTGGATATGTGCCACATTTTCTTAATCCAGTCTGTCACTGATGGACATTTGGGTTGATTCCAAGTCTTTGCTATTGTGAATAGTGCCGCAATGAACATACGTGTGCATGTGTCTTTATAGCAGCATGATTTATAATCCTTTGGGTATATACCCAGTAATGGGATGGCTGTGTCATATGGTACGTCTAGTTCTAGATCCTTGAGGAATCGCCATACTGTTTTCCATAATGGTTGAACTAGTTTACAATCCCACCAACAGGGTAAAAGTGTTCCTATTTCTCCACATCCTCTCCAGCACCTGTTGTTTCCTGACTTTTTAATGATCGCCATTCTAACTGGTGTGAGATGGTATCTCATTGTGGTTTTGATTTGCATTTCTCTGATGGCCAGTGATGATGAGCATTTTTTCATGTGTCTGTTGGCTGTATGAATGTCTTCTTTTGAGAAATGTCTGTTCATATCCTTTGCCCACTTTTTGATGGGCTTGTTTGTTTTCTTCTTGTAAATTTGTTTGTGAGTTGATGGGTGCTGATGAGTTGATGGGTGCAGCACACCAACATGGCATAAGTATACATATGTAACAAACCTGCACGTTGTGCACATGTACCCTAGAACTTAAAGTATAATAATAAAAAATAAAAATAAAAAATAAACTCTAATAAAATCCTAAAAAAACAAAACAAAACAAAACAAATAAATGCTTTTTAGTAGATGATAGAACAAGGAAACAAAAAATTATTAAGAAGATAAGGCCGGACACAGAGGCTCAGGCCTATGATCCCAGCACTTTGGGAGGCCGAGGCAGGCGGATCATGAGGTCAGGAGATCAAGACCATCCTGGCTAACATGGGGAAACCCCGTCTCTACTAAAAATACAAAAAAATTAGCCAGGTGTGGTGACAGGCGCCTGTAGTCCCAGCTACTCGGGAGGCTGAGGCAGGAGAATGCCGTGAACCCGAGAGGCGGAGCTTGCAGTGAGCCGAGATGGCGCCACTGCACTCCAGCCTGGGCGAAAGAGTGAGACTCCATCTCAAAAAAAAAAAGAAAGAAAAAGATAAAAGATTTAAATAACAAAATTAACCATCTTCTCTCTCTTTTTCTCCCTCGTTTTATATATATATAAGTATATATAGAGCGAGCCATGTGCTACATGACAACATTTTGATCAACAATGAACTACATGTATGACGGTGATCCCATGAGGTTATAACGGAACTAGCTGAAACTTTCCTGTTGTCTAGTGACAGCATAGCCATCATAACATCGCAGCACAATTACTTTTTAAAAATAAATTTAGTAAGGCCAGGCATGGTGGCTCATGCCTGTAATCCCAACACTTTGGAAGGCTGAGGTGTGTGGATCACCTGAGGTCAGGAGTTCAAGACCAGCCTGACCAATATGATTAAACCCTGTCTCTACTAAAAATACAAGATTAGCCGGACGTGGTGGCAGGCACCTATAATCCCAGCTACCCGGGAGGCTGAGGCTGGAGAAACGCTTGAACCCAGGAACCGGAGATTGCAGTGAGCCGAGATTGCGCCACTGCACTCCAACCTGGGCAAACTCCGTCTCAATAAATAAATAAAAACAAAATAAAATAAAATAAATTTAGTGTAGCCTCAATGTATAGTGTTTACAAAATCTACAGTGGTGTACGGTAATGTCCTTGACCTTCACATTTACACACCACTCACTCACAGAATCACCTAGAGCAACTTCCAATCCTGCAAACTCCATCCACGGTAAGCGCCATGGATATTGTGTCATTTTTTCTTTTAAACTTTTTTTTTTTTTTTTTGAGATGGAGTTTTGCTCTTGACACCCAGGCTGGAGTGCAATGGTGCAATCTTGGCTCACTGCGACCTCCGCCTCTTGGGTTTTAAGCGATTCTCCTGCCTCCGCCTCCCGAGTAGGTGGGATTACAGGGATGCGCCACCATGCCCAGCTAATTTTGTATTTTTAGTAAATTTTGTT
Organism: Macaca thibetana thibetana; assembly: GCF_024542745.1. Taxonomy (NCBI): domain Eukaryota; kingdom Metazoa; phylum Chordata; class Mammalia; order Primates; family Cercopithecidae; genus Macaca; species Macaca thibetana. The sequence goes on from NC_065598.1 coordinate 129,368,238, forward strand.
TTTAGTAGAGATGGGGTTTCTCCATGATGGTCAGGCTGGTCTTAAACTCCTGACCTCAGGTGATCTGCCCGCCTCGGCCTCCCAAAGTGCTGGGATTACAGGCGTGAGCCACTGCGCCGGACCTAAACTGTTTTTTGTTTGTTTGTTTTTTTACTGTACCTTTTCTATGTTTAGATATACAGATACTCACTATTGTGTTACAATTGCCTACAGTATTCAGTACAGTAAAATGCTGTACAGATTTGTAGCCTAGGAGCAATAGTTTATACACTATAGCCTAAGTATATAGTAGGCTATACCATCTAGGTTTGTGTAAGTATACTCTATAATGTTCACACGACGACAAAATCACCTAATAGCACATGACTGTATATGGAATGAGAGACAGAGAGGGAGGTTTGTTAATTTTGTTATACACACACACACACACGACACACACACACACACACATAAACACTCTACTCAACGACAGAATATGCATTATTTTCAAATACAAATGTAACATTTACCAAAATTGACCATATACTAGGTCCTAAAGTGAGTATCAACAAATTTCAAAGGATTCAAATTATTCAGAGTATGTTCTCTCACCACCATAAAAGCAAGCCAGAAATCCATAACACAAAGGTGACTAGGAAATTATTGACCGGGCACTTTGGCTCACGCCTGTAATCCCAGCACTTTGGGAGAGTGAGGCAGGCAGATCGCTTGAGCTCAGGAGTTCAAGACCAGCCTGGGCAACATGGCAAAACCCCATCTCTACCCAAAATCCCAAAATACAAAAATTAGCTGGGTGTGATGGTGCACACCTGTAGTGCCAGCTACTCAGGAGGCTGAGGTGGGAGAGTCACTTGAGCCCAGGAGGGAGAGGTTGCAGGAGCAGAAATCATGCCACTGCACTCCAGCCTGAGCGACAGTGTGAGACCCTGTCTCAAAAAAAAAAAAAAAAAAGGAAAGGCAGGAAGGAAGGTAGGAAGGAAGGAAGGGGGATTCTCAACTATGTGGAAAGTAAGCAACATACTTCTAAATAACGAATGGATCAGACGGTAAATCACAATGGAAATTTGAGAACATTTTAACTGAATGATTATGAGCATACAACATTTCAAAACTTCCAGAATCAAGCAATGCATAAAAGGTCATTTATAGCCTCAAATGCATACATTAGAAAAGAAGAAACGCTGAAAACCAGTAATCTAGTCTTCCATCTCAAGAAGCTAGAAAAAGAATAGCAAATAGATACCAAAAAAGAAGAAAGAATGAAATGATAAAGTGAAATAATTAATTAACTAAAAAACTAACATGCAATCGAAAAAAATCAATAAAGACAAAATTGGTTTTCTGAAAAGGATAATAAGTTTTATAGCCCTCTAGAAAGATTAATCAAAGAAAAAAAGAGAAAAAACACCAATCACCAATATGAGAATAAAAAAGCCTACATCACTATAAGTCCTATAAACATGAAAAAATAATATCAGAATATAATGAACAAAATTTAAGGCCAATAAACTTGACAATTTGTATGAAATAATGAATCGCTCAAGAAACATAACTTAAAGCTGGGTATGGTGGTGCACACCTGTAGTCCCAGCTACTCAGGAGGTTGAGGAAGGAGGATTGCTGAGTACAAGAGTTTAAGTCCAACCTGAGCAACATTGCAAGACCTCATCTAAAAAAAAAAAAAAGTCACAAAACTTACCACAAGTGACTGCTATAGTCTGAATGTGTTCCCCAAAATTCATATGTTGAAACAATTGCCAGTGTGATAGTATTGAGAGATGGGGCCTTTAGGATATGATTAACACATGGAGGGCAGAGCCCACATGAATGAGATTAATGATTATATAAAAGAGGCTTCAGAGAGTTGTCTAGCCCTTTCATCTCTTCCACCATGTGAGGACACCGCAACAAGATCTTGCCATCTAGGAAGTAAAGAGCAAGCCTTCACCAGATGTCAAATCTGCTCTAATGGGTGATGTCTGTGAAAATGAATTAATAAAAATGAAAAAAACAAAAAGAACACTGTATTTCCTGAATTTGAATGTTGGCCTGCCTTACTAGTTTGGGGAAGTTCTCTTGGATGATATCACACACCGGAGCCTATTGTGGGGACGGGGGATGGGGGAGGGATAGCATTAGGAGATATACCTAATGTAAATGACAAGTTAATGGGTGCAGCACACCAACATGCCACATGTATACATATGTAACAAACCTGCATGTTGTGCACATGTACCCTAGAACTTAAAGTATAATAACAATTTAGAAAAATAATGCTACTGTCTCAGACAACAATTATATTTCTTGTATCCAGGAGCAGGTTATTCCTAAAGCCTATACTTAATGGCAATTGCTTTAAGGTTTGCCTAAGGAAAATGTTTAAATATTAATAAACCAGTAACCCATTCATTGATAAAATTCCAAAAAAACAGAAAAACAAAAAAAAAGAAAAAAAAAAAGAATCAAAAAATCTGCTGGTGCCTTGATCTTGGACTTCCCATCTTCCAGAACTGTGAAAAATAAGTTTCTGTTGTTTATAAATTATCCAGTCTAAGGTATTTTGTTATAGCAGCAGGAATGAACTAAGATATTGACACAAGAAAAAATAGGAAATCTAGTTATCCATTACAGAAATTGAACCACCTTATTAGGCACCTTCCCAAAGAAAACCCTAGAACCTGGATGGCTGTACAAGTGAATGCTTCTAGAAATCTAAGGGAAAAAAGAAAGTTAATCTTCACAAGCACTTTCAGAGAATAGAAAAAAATGAACACATTTAAATTATTTTTATGAGGCCAAAATGACATTTTCCTCAAAACTTGACGAGGATTATAAGAAAAGGAAATTACAGAAAATTATCTCATGAGCATAGATTCAAAATTCCTAAATACAATATTACCAAAGAAACCAAGAGCTACATACAAAGAATAATATATCAGAAACGAGATGAATTTATTCTGGGAATGTAAAAGTTAACATTTTAAAATGAATAAATATATTTACAATATAAACAGAAAAAGGAATAAATCTTATGACCATCTTGATAATGCCAAACAAATTTTAAATACAACATTCATTCATGATTAGAAAAAATACTCGTAGCAAATTAGCAATAGAAAGGAATGCTTTTAATCTTATAAAGTATATCTACAAAAAATCAACATTAAACATCACTTAAGGATGAATTTTTTATTTATGTTTTAATTTTTTAAACATATATTTTAGGTTTGGGGGTACATGTGAAGGTTTGTTGCACAGGTAAATGTGTGTCATGGAGGTTTGGTGTACATATTATTTACTCACCCAGGTATTAAGCCCAGTACCCAATAGTTATCTTTACTGCTCATCTCCCTCCTCCCACCCTCTCTCAAGTAGACCCCAGTGTCTATTGTTTCCTTCTTTGTGTTCATAAGTTCTTATCATTTAGCTCCCACTTTAAGTGAGAACATGCAGTATTTGGTTTTCTGTTTCTGTATTAGTGTGCTAAGGATAATGGCCTCCAGCTCCATCCATGTTCCTGCAAAATACATGATCTCATTCTTTTTTATGGCTGCATAGTATTCCATGGTTTGAATGTACCACATTTTCTTTAATGATGAATTATTTGAACATTGTTTCCTGAGATCTGGAATGGGAAAGTGTTACTACCACTTCTGCTCAACGTTAAACTTGGTGTCCTAGCCAGTGCAATAAGACAGGAAAAAGCAATAAATAAAGAGTACATGATAGGAAAGAAATAAAACTAGTATTTGTAGACAATATGATTGTGCACAAAGAAAATCCAGAAGAATCTACAGAAAATCTATTAAAATTAATGAGCAAATTTAGCAAGGCTGCTAGATAGGTTTATCTTTTAAAAACAGATCAAGTATACTTCTATATGTCAGCATTAAATAAATATAAAATGAAAAAAACATTGTTTTTTTGAGATGGAGTCTCGCTCTGTCACCCAGGCTGGAGTACAGTGGCACAATCTTGGCTCACTGCAACCTCCTCCTCCTAGGTTCAAGCAATTCTCTCTGCCTCAGCCTCCCAAGTAGCTGGGATTACAGGCACCCTCCACCACGCCCAGCTAATGTTTGTATTTTTAGTAGAGATGGGGTTTTGCCATGTTGGCCAGGCTGGTCTTGAACTCCTGACCTCAGGTAATCCACCCACCTCAGCCTCCCAAAGTGCTGGGACTGCAGGTGTGAGCCACCACACCCAGCTGAAATTTTTAAGATACCATTTACAATAGTATCAAAAAATCAAATAATTAGGGGAAAAAAATCTAACAAAGGATATCCAAGAGCTTTATACTAAAAACAAAATATTGAGAAAATTCATTAAAATTTCATTTTAAAAGTATTTTATAAGAGAGGAACAAGCAATAAATAAAGAGTACATGATAGGAAAGAAATAAAACTAGTATTTGTAGACAATATGATTGTGCCCAAAGAATATCCAGAAGAATCTACAGAAAATCTATTAAAATTAATGAGCAAATTTATATAATTTATATAAATTATATAATTAATGAGCAAATTTATATAAAAGTATTTTATTTTTTAATTTTATTTTTCCATAAGTTATTGGGGTATGGGTGGTATTTGGTTACATAAGTGAGTTCTTTAGTGGAGGTTTGTGAGAACCTGGTGCACCCATCACCCAAGCAGTATACACTGCACCATATTTGTTGTCTTTTATCCCTCACTCCCCTCCCCCTCTTCCCCCAAGTCCCCAAAGTCCACTGTATCATTCTTATGCCTTTGTGTCCTCATAGCTTAGCTGCTACATATCAGAAAGAACATACAATGTTTGGTTTTCCATTCTTGAGTTACTTCACTTAGAATAATAGTCTCTAATCTCATCCAGGTCATTCCAAATGCTGTTAATTCATTCCTTTTTATGGCTGCATAGTATTCCTTCATATATATATGCTATCATATATATATATGCTATTATATATATATACACATATATATATATCTATCAGAATTTCTTTATCCATTCATTGATTGATGGGCATCTGGGTTGGTTTCACAATTTTGCCATTGTGAATTGTGCTGCTATAAACATGCACGTGCAAGTATCTTTTTCGAATAATGACTTTAAAAACAGAAGAATATACCATATATACCATGTTGATGGAGTATAAGAATCAATAAGATGAAGATGTCAATTATTCCCAAATGGATCTATAAACTCAGTGCAATGGCAATCAGAATCTCAATAGGTTGTTTCGATTCCATTAAGAAATTAACACATTGATTCTAATATTTATGTGGAAATGCAAACAGCCAAACAGCCAAGATGATCTTGAAGAACAATGCTGGACGACTTACACTGTAACACATCAAGACCTATTGTAAACCTGTAGTAATTAAAACAGTGTGGTGTTTGCACACAAAAAGACAAATAGATTAATGGAAAAGAAAATGGCCAGAAACACATTCACATATATATAGCCATCTGATTTATGATAAAGGTGATAATAAATAAAATGGGGCAAAACTATCTTTTTAGTAAATGGTGTTAAATGTACTGGGTATTCCTGTATACAATAATTAATAAATCTTGATCTCTTACTTCACACTATATATATATATATGTGTGTGTGTATATATATACACACACACACACAGATATATGTAATACATATAATTTTCAGATGTATTGTGGATCTAAATGAGAACAGTAAATCAATAAAACTTCTACAAGAAAGCAAAGGAGAATATCTTTACGAACTTAGCAAAAGCAATGATTTCTTTAAATGGACTTAAAGAAAAATAAATAAATAAATAAATAAATAAATAAATAAATGGAACAAAAGGCACTAACTGGCTGGTCATGATGGCTCACGCCTGTAATCCCAGCCCTTTGGAAAGCTAAGGTGGGCGGATCACCTGAGGTCAATAGTTCGAGACCAGCGTGGCCAACATGGTGAAACCCCGTCTCTACTAAAAATACAAAAATTATCTGGGTGTAGTGGTGAACGCCTGTAATCCCAGCTACTCGCGAGACTGAGTCAGGACAATTGCTTGAACCTGGGAACCTGAGGTTGCAGTGAGCCGAGATTACACCACTGCACTCCAGCCTGGGTGACAGAGGGAGATTCCATCTCAAAAAAAAAAAAAAACAAAACACACACACAAGCAAAACAAAACAAGGCATTAACCATAAAAGAAGAGCTGATAAAGTGGACTAAATTAAATTCAATAAATTATTTTTATTATGGGATGCTATTAAGATAATAAAAAGCAAGACACAGAGTGGGAAACTATATTTGTAAATTAGATAGCTGACAAAGGGCTTACTTCTATTTAAAATATATATGGAATTTCTGTAAATTGGCTGGGCGCGGTGGCTCATGCTTGTAATTCCAGCACTTTGGCAGCCTGGGGCAGGAAGATTGTTTGAGGCCAGAAGTTCAAGATCAACCTGGGCAACATACTGAGATCCTATATCTACAAAAAAATTTGAAAAATTAACTTGGCATGGTGGCAAGCACCTATAGTCCCAGCTACTTGAAAGGCAGGAGGATCCCCTGAGCCCCATTTGAGGCTGCAGTGAATTATGATCACACCACTGCACTCCAGCCTTGGTGACAGAGTAAGACCCTGTCTCTAAAATAAATAAATAAATAAATAAAATTTTTAAAAAAGAATTCCTGCAGATAATTAAGAATAGGGCAATCAGGTAGAAAAATGGGCAAACAATCTAAACAGGCATTTCCCTTTTAGCACTGCTTTAGCTACATCCAACAGAGTTTGATATGTTGTCTTTTCATTTTAATTCGTTCAAGATAATTTCAAATTTACTTTCAAATTTCCACTTTGACTCATCGATTGTATAGAAATCTGCTGCTGAATTTTTAAGAGCTTGGAGAGTTTTTTCTTTTGTTTGTATCTTTCTGGAATTGATTTCTACTTTAGTTCTTTATTACAGTCAAAGAAAATCTCAATTCTACCAAATGTGTTTTGTTTTATGACCCAGGATATGGTCTAGCAGGCTTACTTTACAAGAAATACTAAAGGAAGTTCTTCAGGCTGAATGTAAGTGATCCCAGATGGTAATTTGAATCTACTTGAAAAAACAAAGGCACCAATAAAGGTAATTTTATAAATATGTAATTATAAGAGACAGTATCAATGCATATTTCATCTCATTTCTTCTCTTAATTTAAAAATCATTTTATTAAACAATATGTGTACAATTATATTGTTGTACCTATAACATAAAAATGGCATATATTGGACAATAAGAGCACAACAGAGGTGGGTGGGAGCAAGTTGTATTAGAGTAAAAAAATGATGCTAAGTGGTAACTCAAATCCACAGGATCAAATGGAGAGAACCAGGAATGGTAAATAAGAAAGTAAACTTCATGAATATATACCTGTTTTCTTTCCTCAGCTTCATTAGTAGACACAAAATTGTATATTCTTTTTTTTTTTTTTAGATGGAGTCTCGCTCTGTCTCCCAGGCTGGAATGCAGTGGCACAATCTCGACTCACTGCAACCTCCGTCTCCCGGGTTCAGGCGATTCTCCTACCTCAACCTCCTGAGTAACTGAGATTACAGGCATGCACCACCACACCCAGCTAATTTTTGTATTTTTAGTGGAAACAGGGTTTTGCCATGTTGGCTAGATTGGTCTCAAACTTCTGACCTCAGGTGATCCACCCGCCTCGGCCTCCCAAAGTGCTGGGATTACAGGTGTGAGCCACTGCGCTCAGCCAAAATTACATATTCTAACAACTATAACTGTATATTTGGGTTTGGAACACACATACATGTAATATGTATAACAACAGCAAAAAGGGGGAAGAGAGAATAGAGCTATATAGGATTAATGCTTATTGTACATGTCACTGGAATTAAGCCAGTATAAATGTGAAGTAAATTCTGATAAGTTGAGATGTACACAAGAAGCCCTAGAGCAACCACTAAAAAAATAAAAATAAAAAATAAAAAAACCCAAAAAATACAGTGAAAAAGATCATCAAAGGAATGAAATAGTTACGCTAGAAAATATTCATGTTGTGCAAAAGAAAGCAGTAAAGAAGGAATACAGGGATAGAAAGGACATGGGATATATAGAAAACAAAATGTGAAATCGCAATGTAAATCCAACTATATCAATAATAAAATTTAAAATAGATGGACTAAAGAATCTGATCCAAAGGCATAGAATGTCAGACTAGACAAAATAAAACAAGATCCAACTATATGCTGTCTACTGGAGGAGACACACTTTAGATTCAAAGATACTAAGAGGCTAAAAGTCAAAGGATGAACAGAGATATATCATGCAAACAGCAACCGTAAGAAAGCTGGAGGGGGTATACTAATATCAGACAAAAGTCATTACTATTGACAAAGGATATTTATATAAATAAAAGAGTTGACCCATCAAAAACATACACCAAGTATAAACTTATATGCACTTAACAACAGAGCCCCAAAATGATACAAGAAGCAAAAAACAAGATGTAAAGGGAGAAATTAAATAAATCAACAATAATAACTGGAGACTTGTACCCCACTTTCAATAATAGATAGTCAGCTGGGTGAGGTGGCTCACTGCTGGTAATCCCAGCACTTTGGGAGGCCAAGGCAGGCGGATCACTTGAGATCAGGATTTCAAGACCAGCCTTGCCAACATGGTGAAACCCTGTCTCTATTAAAAGTACAAAAAGTAGCCAAGTGTTGTGGCACACACCTGTAGTCCCAGATTCTCAGGAGGCTGAGGCATGAGAATTGCCTGAATGCAGGAGGCGGAGGTTGCAGTGAGCCGAGATCATGCCACTGCGCTCCAGCCTGGGTGACAGAGCAAGACTCCATCTCAAAAAATAATAATGATAATAATGTATAGAAAAATTAGGCAAAAGATCAAAAGAAAATGAAAGTCTTGGAAAACACTATAAACCAACTAGAGCTAACAGATGTATATGGAGAGAACACACCAAACAACAAAAGCACATGCATTTTTTTCAAGTGCACATGGAACATTTTCCAGGATAGACCATGTGTTAGGCAATAAAACAAGCCTTAATACGTTTTAAAATATTAAAACCACACAAAGTGTGTTTTCTGATCAATATGGAGTAAAATTAGTAGACATTAATGACATAGAGAAATGGAGAAATTCATAAATTTGTGGGAATTAAGTCACACATTCCTAAATAATGAGCCAAAGAAGAAATCACAAAATTACAAAATACTCTGAGATAAATGAAAATGTAGACACAACATATTAAAATTTATGAAATGCAGCTAACATATTATTTGTAGCTATAACCACCTACGTTAAAAAAAGAAGATTCAGATCAATAGCTTAATCTTCCACTGTCAGAAACTAGAAAAGAAGAGTAAACTAAATTCAAAGCAAGTAGAAGAAAATAATAAAGATTAGGATGGAAATGAATGAAATAAAGAATAGAAAAAAAATAGAGAAAATCAATGAAACAAAAAATCAGTTCTTTGAAAAGAGTAAGAATATTGAAAACATTTAGCAAGACTGGCCAAGGGGGGAAAAAAAAAGAAAGAAAAGTGAATTCACTAAAAGCAAGAATGAAAGAGAGGACATTACTACCAACTTTTCAATAGAAAAAGGATTATAAGGGAGTACTATGAACAACTGTATACCAACAAATTAGATAACTTAGATGGAATGGACAAATTACTAAGAAGACACAAACTATAACTGATGTAAGAGAAAATCTGAATAGACCTATAATTAGTAAACAGATTAAATTAGCAATTTTAAAAGTATTCACAAAAAAAGGCTGCACTGGGCCGCGCGCAGTGGCTCACGCCTGTAATCCCAGCACTTCGGGAGGCCGAGGCAGGCAGATCACCTGAGGTCGGGAGTTTGAGACCAGCCTGACCAAAATGGAGAAACCCCGTCACTACTAAAAATACAAACTTAGCCAGGCATGGTGGTGCACACCTGTAATTCCAGCTACTGAGGAGGCTGAGGCAGGAGAATTGCTTGAACCCAGAAGGAGGAGTTGCTGTGAGCCAAGATGGTGCCATTGCATTCCAGCCTGGGCAACAAGAGCAAAACTTGTCTCAAAAAAAAAAAAAAAAAAAAGAGAGACTGCACTGGTAAATTCTACCAAATAATTAAAGAATGAATACCAGTCCTTTACAAATTCTTCCAAAAAATAAAAAAGGAGGGAATACTTCCTAACTGATTTTATAAGGCAGTATTACTCTGACACCAAAACCAGACAAAGTCATAGCAAGTAAAGGAAACGAAAGACCAAAAATTCCTTATGAAAATAGAAACAGGCCGGGCGCGGTGGCTCAAGCCTGTAATCCCAGCACTTTGGGAGGCTGAGAAGGGCGGATCACAAGGTCAGGAGATGGAGACCATTCTGGCTAACACTGTGAAACCCCGTCTCTACTAAAAAAAAAAAGATACAAAAAACTAGCCGGGCGAGGTGGCAGGCGCTTGTAGTCCCAGCTACTCGGGGGGCTGGGGCAGGAGAATGGCGTAAACCCGGGAGGCAGAGCTTGCAGTGAGCTGAGATCCGGCCACTGCACTCCAGCCTGGGCGACAGAGCGAGACTCCGTCTCAAAAAAGAAAAAAAAAAAAAAAAAAAGAAAAGAAAAGAAAATAGAAACACAAATCCTCAACAAAATACTAGGAAAGTAATCCAGCAACATTTAAAAAGGATTATACACCATGACCAAGTGGGATTCGTCCCAGGATTACAAGACTGTTTTAATACCCAAAATCAATTAATGTAATACACCATATCAATAGAATAAAGGACAAAAACCACATGATCATCTCAATAGATGTAGACAAAGTAGTTGACAAAATTCACCACCTCAATGATAAAAGAACTAAACAAACTAAGAATTAAAGAAACTTTCTCAACCTCATAAAGGACAACTGTGAAAAACCCATAGCTATTGTAACATGACTCTTAATAGTGAAAGATCGAAAACTTTCCACCTAAGATGAGAAACAAAACGTGCTTGTCTCATCTCAACACTTTTATTCAACATTATATTAGAGGTTTTAGTGAGAGTTTTGGCAAAGGAGAAAAAGGCATCCGGATTGGAAATGAAGAAGTAAACCTGTCTCTATTTGCAAGTAACATAATCTGGTATGTAGAAAATCTTGAGGAATATACTACAAATGCTAGAACTTTTAAGTGAGTTCAGTGAGGTTGGGGATACGAGACCAACATACAAAACTCAACAGGATTTCTATATACTAGTCATGAACAAATTGAAAATAAAAATTTTTAGATTATTCAATTTACCATAGCATCAAGAAGAATAAAATACATAGGAGTAAATTTAACAAAAGAAGAGCAGACTTGTACACTGAAAACTACAAAAAAGTGTCAAAAGAAATTAAGGCCACATGCAGCGGTTCACACCTGTAATCCTAGCACTTTGAAAGGCCCAGGTGGGAGGATCACTTGAGCTCAGAAGTTTGAGACCAGCCTGGGCAACATAGTGAGACCTCGTCTTTATAAAAAATTTTAGGCCAGGCGTGGTGGCTCATGCTTGTAATCCTTTGGGAGGCCGGGATGGGTGGATCACTTGAGGTCAGGCATTTGAGACCAGCCTAACCAACATGGTGAAATCCCATCTCTACTAAAAATATAAAAATTAGCAGAGCATGGTGGCACATGTCCGTAATCCCAGCTACTTGGAAGGCTGAGGCAGGAGAATTGCTTGGATCCTAGAGGCAGAGGTTGCTGTGAGCCAAGATCATACCACTGCACTCCAGCCTGGGTGACAGAGCAAGACTCTGTGTCAAAACAAAAAAAAGGGGGCTGGGTACAGTGGCTCACGCCTGTAATCCCAGCACTTTGGGAGGCCGAGGTGGGTGGATCACAAGGTCAGGAGATTGAGACCATCTGGCTAAGACGGTGAAAACCCGTCTCTACTAAAAATACAAAAAAAAAAAAATTAGCCAGATGTGGTGGTGGGCGCCTGTAGTCCCAGCTACTTGGGAGGCTGAGGCAAGAGAATGGCATGAACCTGGGAGGCGGAGCTTGCAGTGAGCCAAGATGGTGCCACTGCACTCCAGCCTGGGCAACAGAGCAAGACTCCATCTCAAAAAAAAAAAAAAATTAATTAGCTGAGTGTAGTGGTACAAACCTCTTTTACTACATTCCAGACTGCATGACAGAGTGAGACCCTATCTCAGAAAAACAAAAAAGAAATTAAAGACCTAAAAAACGAAAAAGCATACGATCATGGATCAGAAGACTTATTATTGTTAAGATGGCAATAATCCCCAAATTGATCTACAGATTCAATGCCATGTTTTATAAAAATCCCAGCTTGCTTTGTTGCAGATTTTGATATGCTGATCCTAAAATTCATCTGTAAATTCAAAGGACCCAGAATAGCCAAAACAATCTTGAAAAAGAACAAAGTTGGAGGATTCACACTTTCTTATTTCAAAACTAACTACACAACTATAGTAATGAAGATAGTGTGGTACTGGCATGAGGCTAAAATATCAATCAATAGAATAGTATTGAGAGTCCAGAAATAAACTCTCACATTTATGGTCCACTGATTTCAACAAGGGTGCCAAGACAATTCAACAGGGGAGAGAATGGTGTTTTCAACAAATGGTGCAAGGACGACTAGATACCCACATGCAAAAGAATGAAATTGAACCCCTACCTCCCAGTATGTACAAAAATTAAAACAAATTTATCAAAGACTTAAATGTAAAAGCTAAAATGTCCTCTCAAAAGTGTTTGAGCATGGAATATATATATTTTATTAAGCAAAAACATCAGGTTTTTAGACTTGTAGGAATTAGTTCCCAGCTCCTGAAAAATGTTCATTCACTTTATAGTGTCAGGCTGCTTTTGGTAAACCAGCTGTTTGTCAATCAGGTTTTCAGCGTTTATAAATTAATCATATAGGTTTATTCATGTCTAGAATGTCCATCATTTTTAAACACTGCAAACCATATTGGATGCCATCATAAGTTAACCCTCTCTTTCTTAGAGAAAATGGCTTTAAATTACAGAAATAACTTGTAATTGTGAAATCAAAATTGAATTCCAAAGAAGTTAGTGGTTTGGTAAGGAAACTGAGAAAGTTTTATTTAATTTGACTGTTCTTTTCTGGTGACATTTTATTTGGCGTTCTAAAGCTGTCTGATTTCCAAAATTTACATTTGTACTGTCTGCTGAATATGCAAATAGATGAGCAAAGTTTAGTTTGTTTTTAGACAAGATATCAACAATCTTTTTTGTTTTATATTTTCTGCAGTTTAATTTTGATCATCATAGAAATCAAGAAGGTGATTTGAAATTCCATTTTTCAAATCAAAGTACCTAAAATGTAGGAGAAACAGTGATTTGACAAGTCGCTTGATATACTACTGTACAAAGCTTGATTTCTGGTAAAATCTGACAAAATCAGAGCTACACTGTATGAGGGAAGCACATCTCATACCCAGATTTCCCCTTTTGTTCACCCACAGGACATTTAAGTTGCAATCTCTTAAACAGGAAATGTAACTTTATTCAGTTTCATGTATGAATGATACAATGATACATATTTCTGCATGTGGCATATTTAGGTTAAATCAGTGGCCATCAATTTTGAGTTAACATTAGTGTCTTTGGGGAAGATCAAAAACTTTTCATTGGTTTATAGTACTTATCCATCTCACCCTGGACTGTGAGATTCAGTTTCCATACGTTCTTTCATATCCGTCTCTGCCGTGCCTAGTCCCAACTTGTTTTCTGCTTATTGCCCAGTATGCTCTGTTTTGGTTGTTTACCTCCCTAATGCAAGTTGTATGTGTCCTTCTATCTATTATGAAAACAATATGGTCATTTAGCCTTCTTTTTTGGTAATTTCTGGGTCAAGCTGGGGTTAGTATTGTAATCATTCTCCTTTTATCTGAGCACTTAGAACACATGGTTAGCATATTTATAATGTTAAAAATCAAAGTAGCCCTATCTCCATACAAATCACACCAAGTAATCCACAGGCAAAGTCAAAGATACAATGTTAACTGTTCATGATTGCAATGCTCAGAAATTGCACACTTAAGTTGCATCCCTTGGAGTGATGCAACAATGGATAATCCATTATTGTGAACTGCAAATCATGGTTGCCATCATGAGTGGTCAGGGTTAAAAACAGTAACAGGACCGGGCGCAGTGACTTATGCCTGTAATCCCAGCACTTTGGGAGGCTGAGGCGGGTGGATCATCTGAGGTCAGGAGGTCGAGACCAGACTGGTTAACATGGTGAAACCCCATCTCTAGTAAAAATTCAAAAATTAGCCGGGCATTGTGGTGCGCACCTGTAATCTCAGCTACTCAGGAGGCTGAGGCAGGAGAATCACTTGAACCAGGGAGGCGGAGGCTGCAGTGAGCCGAGATCACACCATTGCACTCTAGCCTGGGCAACAGAGTGAGACTCCATCTCAAAAGAAAACAAAACAAACAAACAAACAAAAAACAGTGACAGTGACTATGGGCATCTATGCCATATCCACTTGACACTAAAAATAGTATTGCTTTCAACCCTTATTTTGGGAGACCGGGTATGGATTTGGTACCTTTGCCCTAAAACTTGAGCAACCATTGCTGAAAAATGAGACTTTTTTGCATTCTGGGGAGGGCTTTCCTGGAATACAGGATTTTTAGCACTAAAACTGGGATAGTACCAAGGAAATCAGGATGATTGGTCACCCTATTATGCCTTTAGTAGCTTTCCAGAGCACTGAAATAATTGTTTTTGATGTTTTTGTCCAGCTTTATAGTAGTTGCTTTTGGAGATCTGTTAACTTCCTTAATTCATCATGCTGGAAGTGAATCTCTGACACTATTATGTACTTTACATATTATTTTTAGTGTGTCTCTGTCTCATTAAAATGTAAACCCAATGAAAATAGAGATTTTTGTCTGTTTTGTTCACTGCTATATTCCATGTACTTGATACATAGTAGGCACTCAATAAATATTTTTTGATGACTAAATGAATTAATGACATTTGAAGGAATGTGGAGGAGAGAATAATCAAACTAGGATAAACTAGTTAGTAAGGTAGTAGAATGGTCCAGATTAGAGATTGTAGAGATACTGGAGATAATGAAAAATACACTGACTCAAGAGACAGTTAAGAAGCAAAATTGCAGGCTGGGCACGGTGTCTCAGCCTGTAATCCCAGCGCTTTGAGAGGCCAACATGGGCAGATCACCTGAGGTCAGGAGTTCGAGACCAAACTGGCCAGCATGATGAAACCCCTCTACTAAAAATACACACACACAAATATTAACTAGGCGTGGTGGCAGGCACCTGTAACTTCAGCTACTCGGGAGGCTGAGGCAGGAGAATCGCTTGAACCTGGGAGGCAGAGGCTGCAGTAAGCTGAGATAGTGCCATTGCATTCCAGCCTGGGTGACAAGAGCGAAACTCCATCTCAAAAACAAAAAAAGCAAAATTGCCATGATTAATGATGAAGTGGAGATGAATGTGGGGAGTGAAGTAGAGGGCAGTGTCAAGAATAATTCCTTGGTCTTTGGCCTGCAGAACTGAGTGGATAGAAGTGTAGTCACTGAGTTGGGAAACAGTGGGCCAGTACCAGGGAGAAGATCATGAGTTCTCTTTTAGATAGATTGTTTGAGATGCCTTTGAGATAACTAAGCAATTTCAAATAAGCAGTTGGATATATGATCCTAGAATTGAGGGGGAAAATGTTGGCTAGAGAGATATTGGCTGGAGAGATAAATGAGTGTGTCATCAGTCCCAGTGGTAATGAACATGGTAAATAATGTGATGAGTGTGAATGACTACCAAGAAGAGAGAAGAGAGGGCCTAAGATTAAGCTGCGATTGTTACTCTGTCTGCACTCAATTTTTACTTCGATTAATGAAATAACTTGAGTGTAAACTGGAACCTAAGTTAGGATTTTAAATCACAAATATCTTAAAGATTTTGAAATGCAACAATTAGAAGAGATTTTCAGGTTTTCTCCTGTTTTTCCCTTAGGGCTCATTTTTAGAGATAAGGTATGTTTCACAGTAGAGTTTAGTGTCCATTGGTTATTTTGTTTCATTTTAATGTTGGTTATAGGTGACTATGGAGCGTGATGGTTCTAACTTTTTAGGTATTTATCAAATCCGCTTGTGTGCGCAGCACTGTGCTAGGTGCTATGAAGATGTACATAAGACATATATCTGTGCTTACTTGAGGAATTTTCAAACTATTTGGAGGAAGAATTGTATATTAAACTTGAAAGAGGGTCGGGCACGGTTGCTCACGCCTGGAATCCCAGCACTTTGGGAGGCCAAGGCTGGTGGATCACCTAAGGTCAGGAGGCTGGCCAACATGGTGAAACCCCATCTCTACTAAAAATACAAAAAATTAGCCAGGTGTGGTGGCGGGCACCTGTAATCCCAGCTACTTGGGAGGCTGAGGCAGGAGAATGGCTTGAATCTGGGAGGTGGATGTTGCAGTGAGATAAGATCACGCCATTGCACTCTAGCCTGGGCAACAAAAGTGAAACCCTGTCTCAAAAAATAAAATAAAATAAAAATAAAAATAGAAAACAAACTTGAAAGAGACTTTAAAGATCTTCTGGTCTTCCTTCATATTTTACAGAATATAAAAGCATGTCCCAGAAACAAGAAATGACTTTCCAAGTTCAAAATGAAGTGATAGAAATCTGAGTAGAAGCCAGGGCTCCCAATCTCTAGCCTAACCAAGTGCACTGCTCTTTTTATAAAATCATTTATTCATTCAACAGATATTTCTTGAGTGCCTACTGTGTGAACGTACTGCTGCAGGCAGTAGTTTTAAATCATGCTACTTTTTCATCTGCATTCACCTCACCTCTGGTGACTAATAGTTGTATTCCTAGTACTGGGGCATTCAGTAAGCAGAGTTGAGTGACAGCTGGGTGTGGCTTACAGCTGGATCATCCACTTTCAATTTATAATCACTTCTTAGTGCCTGAAGGAAGAGGAAATAAGTGCTGGATTAACATATGAAGCAATTAGAGAATAATATATGTTATACGATATATAATTAAGTGCTAAATTGTATTGCATGACTGTAAGGGCAACAGGGAGGAACAGGAGCCAAGGCCCAGAGTACGGACAGCTATCTTAGGTAGGACAAGCTCTTCCAAGAGTAGTAACCATCGGATCTCTCACATGTTCATCTGAGAAAGTTCAGCAAATATTTATTGTACAGGCAGTGTGCTAGGGATATCTCCCAGGGATATAAAAAGAATAAGACATGGTCCCTTCTCCCAAAGATCTAGTGGGAGAGACAGATGAAATACTTTTAATTTAAATATAATACAGTAAGTGATGAAATAGAGGTCTGGCCAGAGCGCTATGGAAGCAAAGAGGAGGGCAGCTTCACCTAATCAAAGGATAAGGTCAAGGCTTTTTGGATGCTGACATGTGAACTGAATCTTCAAGGCCACTAGGTCTCAGCTAATCCAAGAATGTTGCAAGAGGAGTTCTAGGAAGCAAGAACAGCATGAATAAAAAACAAAGACCCAGTCGGGGCGTGGTGGCTCACGCCTGTAATTCCAGCACTTTGGGAGGCTGAGGTGGGTGGATTATGAGGTCAGGAGTTCGAGACCAGCCTGACCAATATGATGAAACCCTGTCTCCACTAAAAAATACAAAAATTATCTGGGTGTGGTGGCAGGCGCCTGTAATCCCAGCTACTCAGGAGGCTGAGGCAGAAGAATCGCTTGAACCTGGGAGGCGGAGGTTGCAGTGAGCCGAGATTGAGCCATTGCACTCCAGTCTGGACATCAGGGCAACACTCCATCTCAAAACAAATAAACAAACAGCAGCAACAACAACAACAAAAACCCAAAAAGAAACAAAGACCTTTGTCTCCTATTCTCCTTATCAGGAAAACTGGAGACAATTAACTTAGCTATTCCTAAGTAAAATAAGATAAAAACCACTCGGTATCGCTGATTATAAACTAGCTCTTGTAGCTAACTTTTATTGAGCTCTATGAGCCAAAAATTGTGGTAAGTTTCTCACACAATTCTTATAAAACTCCTTGAGAAAGGTACTCCTAGCATCCTTAGTTTACAAATGAGACAATGAAGACACTGAGAAGTTAACCTGAAACCAGGATTTGTGTCCAGGCCATTTGATTCTTTGCCTTCCTGTCTGAATTATGTCCTATTGTGAATATTAGCTTCCCACAAATCTTATCCATATGGAATTACTCTACCTTTTAGACTTATTATTATAATATTTGAGAGTAGTGTATATCTGTCTGATCATGTTATTTAACCAACAACCAAAATAGGGCTGTTGGTTACAGGAACAAAGGTTCTCAGGCTCACTGGAGACCCAGTGGTAAAGCTAGTTTTTCGTGTGGGTCCTCACTAAAATACATGCCTAAGAATGATATTAATCAGAATGAAGTCTCTTGGACATTTCAATGTAACTGATGAGACAGCCATGTTATTATTTTTTTCTTTTTTCACTTTGATGGCTGCAGGTCAGTGGTTCTCATATATTTGAGTATATCACGATCTCACCTGGGGAGCTTGTTTTAAATATATAGTTGCTGGGCTCCATTTCACACATATGCCAGAGTCGCTGGGGTAGGACTCAGGCTGCTAAATTATAAACAAATTCATGAAATGATTTCATTCCATTTAAGTTCCACTTCTCCCCATTCTTCATTAGATTCTCCTTCTCTCTCCAGGGCCTTACTTCAGTAGATATTTACTAAGTGCCTACTATTAACCAGGCACAGAGTTCTGTGGGCTAAGGATAGAGCAGTGAACACAACAAAACAAAGCTCCTGCTCCAATAGAGCTTCATTCTAGTCGGGAGACAGATAATAAACACATGAGCAAGTAAATAAGAGGTAGTACAGCACAGTGATTAAGAGCTTGTGCTCTGGAGCTAAAACAAATGTAGCCCTGAAACATGGTCTTTCCTCTTCCTGGTTGTTTGAATTTGAGCAAGTTACTTAATTGCTCAACAGTTTCTTCCTCTGTGAAATGGGACTAATAATATTCCCTGCTTCTCAGTGCTATTGTAAGGATCTAATAAGACCATATACACAAAGTACTGAGTGCAGTGCCTGATACATTGTCTGCAGTCAGAGTTAACTCCTTTTGAAATGACTCATGATTGCACCAGTACTGGAAGTTTAGTTACTTCTGCAATATTGCCATCAACATATTAAATTAAGTTCAGCTTCTGTGTTTATTCAGCACTCAATAAACAATGTTGTAGAGATGTTGCTGTGTCTCTAAGCATTTCCCCTGCCACAGTTGCTAGTTTCCTGAGCTGTGTCTATACCATGCCCAGCCTCAAATTGCTAAACAAGGAAGAGATATCAACAACAAAGTCCATCAGAGTCCCCAGCTCCTCAATTAGTTGCCTGAGTATTTCCATCGGCTGGATAGAATTAAGAACGTTGACTGGACACAGTGGCTCATGCCTGTAATACCAGCACTTTAGAAGCCCGAGGCAGGTGAATCACCTGAGGTCAGGAGTTCGAGACCACCCTGACCAACATGGTGAAACCCCGTCTCTACTAAAAATACAAAAATTAGCCAGGCATGGTGGCAGGCGCCTGTAATCCCAGCTATTCAGGAGGCTGAGGCAGGAGAATGGCTTGAACCTGGCAGGCAGAAGTTGCAGTGAGCCGAGATCGTGCCATTGCACTCCAGTCTGGGCAACAAGAGCAAAACTCTGTCTCAAAAAAGAACAAAAAAGAAAAAAAAAAAAAAAAAAGAATGCTATAAAGCCTCACCAATACAGTAAGTGAAAATTTAAAAATAAGCAACAAAAACTAAGTAGACGCTGGGAACCAACACTAGTAGGTAGATCAATCAGATGATATGACAGTGAAGGGATATAGTTTTAAAAACCATCTTTCATATTTGTTGGGACAAGAACATTCACAATCATCATAATCTCTCTTGTGTCTCATAACAACCTTGCAATTCTCATTTAATTGATGTGTAAATTAAAGCTAAGTGCAGCAAATGAATTGCCCAAGTAAACTCTGCTAGTTAGTGGCAGGCCAGTGATTAGTACTCAGGACATCTGAATCTTATGCAGCATTTCATACAAATAAATAGCTTTTTTTTCCCCCACAGGAACATTTAAAATGCTTAATCCATCCACTTGAAAAATAAAGAATAAGAAATACAAAATGTATTCAATATACAAAATGCAAATACATAATACTTCATTTTCTTTTTGCATTTGTCATGTTTGCAAGTTTACATTTGTTTATGCGATTACATGATTCAAGCCCATCTCCCCAACTACACCAAAATGAATCATATCAATTTTTAATCTAACACATAGTAGGTGATCAAGATGTATTTAATGAATACATGAGTGATCTACTGGTGTTGATTATAATCAGGAGGTCACATGTAGGTGAATTTAGTTGTTGGTTTAAGGAGGAGCAGAAATGCTAGCGGTATCTTATACAGAAACACTGAAAATGGGCAAAGGAGTCACTTCCTAGTTGCTGAAGAGGATGATTTGCATGTACTGGAGTTCGTGATTTGAAGTCAAGAGCAGGGCTGATCTAAGCAGAGCAGCTGCGGTTGCTAAGCATTGGTTTACAGGGTAGTGAAAGTCAAGGGGCTGTCTCAATTCTTTAAAAAAAAAAAAAAAAGCGGGGTGGGGGGGTTTCTTAATGCTTAGTCCTTAACAGATCTACATCAGAATACCTGGGTAGTTTAAGGAGGCAGATTCTTGGATCCAAACCTTCAGAATTTCCAGGGGGCAGTGCCAAAAAATCTGCACTTATAACAAGCTCTCCAGGTATTTCTCACTTCCAAAGTTTAAGAACTACTAGACCTGGAATAGGTCTAAGACTGTATCTGGGGAAGAGTCAGCCTTATGTTAATATTATAAAGTAAGAAGAAGAGAAACCTATGAAAGAAAAGAAGAGCAGCCAGAGAGCCAGAGTCAGGGCATTGTTGTTATGAGCCAAGGGAGGTGAAAGTTTAAGAACAAGTAGATGACCAAAAATGTCAAATGTAACAGAGATATCAAGAATGAAGACAGACCAGCCTGGGCAACATGGCAAAACCCCGTCTCTACAAAAAAAAGTACAAAAGTTAACTGGGCGTGGTGTTGCGCACCTTAGTCCCAGCTATTCAGGAGGCTGAGGTAGGAGGATCACCTGAGCCCAGGAGGTCGAAGCTTCAGTGAGCTGTGATCACGCCACTGTATTCCAACCTACAGAGCAAGACCTTGTCTCAATTAAAAAAAAAAAAATGAAGATAGAGAAAAGCTGTTGAATTTGGCAAAAAGATCAACTGTGGCCTTGGAGTATATTTTTTGTAAAGTTGTGATGTAAAATA
Source organism: Macaca thibetana thibetana (assembly GCF_024542745.1). NCBI lineage: Eukaryota > Metazoa > Chordata > Mammalia > Primates > Cercopithecidae > Macaca > Macaca thibetana. The sequence goes on from NC_065598.1 coordinate 129,389,567, forward strand.
CAGACTTTTCTGGGCCCTGACCTGTCCTTCAAGACCCAACTAAAAACATTGCCTCCCAGTGATGTATTTCTTGGACTGAGTCCACCAATCCCTGTGGTAGATAATTCTATTATAGCAGTTCACCTATTATACTAAAATTCTGTTCACCTGTTTTTCTTCCTTATTAGACTGAGAATTTATTGAAGGCAGAAGCTGTGCCCCCTTTTTTTTTTTTCATCTGTTTGCCCCCCACCAGCTTTATTGAGATCTAATGGACAAATAAGAATTGTACATATTTAATGTATACAATTTGGTGTTTTGATAAGAAGCCATATCTTGTTCCTTTTCAAATCTCCAGGGTCTGGCATAATACCTGGCATACAGAAGATGTGTGTAAATGCCTGCTGAATGAATGATTGGAGAGCAATTGGAGGCAAAGGAGCAATTGCAGTCTGGCAGTGAAAGGAGATGAATCCCATAGTTTGAAGGCAAATGAGAGCAGGGCAGTAGATGCTGCTGGAGCAGGTAATAAGTAGGGAATCGGATTCTCCAGAGCATGGAAAAGATGTAATTAAAAGCACAGCTTTGAAAAGCTTTAGAAAGCAAGCGGGACAGCTCTTTCTCTGAGTCTTGAAGGCAGCATGAGAGGGTAGGTGTATAAGATAAAGTAGCTTAGCTCAGATGACCCCTTGCTAAATAAGTCATGAAGTTAATGCCTTTGCTGAGAATGAGGTGGAAAAAGTGAGATCTCGAGCCTGAAGAAAAAAACTGGAAGAGCGTTGGTAAGAGTGTATTGGTGAATCAGTAAGAGATGACTAGATCTCATGCTATATCCCCAGGCATTAAGGGCATGTTATCACAATCCGATTCCTTTCTGTAGACCTTGAAATAACAGGCTGCATCTATCAGTCATGCTAATTGGGACTGGCTACCAGACTTGGGGCCTGGAAGTAACTGGAGTCACTGATATCTCCCTCTCCTGAACTCTCTCTGCACTTCCTTTCCACCTTTTAAGGCACTTAGTGTAGTTTATCTCCTATTGTAACTATTTATCTTTTTCTTGGTAGACTGTAAACAATTGAAGGCAAGGGCTGTGTCTTAGTCACTGTTGTGTCGTACCTCAGCATAGTGCTTTGTACATAATAGGCAGATGTCTGTACCAGCCACACGTCTCTAATATAGCATTTATCACATCATACTGTATATGTCTGCTTGCTGTCTCTTCTTTTTGACCATGAGCTCAAGGGCAGGGTTTGAGTTGTATTGATCTAGGTCTCCATTGTGTTTGGAACTTAGTAGTTTTGCAAGTGTTTATTGAATCAAAGTTTGTTGAAATGAATGCATGGATGAAATAATGAATAAGGAATAAAAGATAGCAAAATGTGGGGATTTGGGGCGGGGACTTAAAAAGATGGCATACTGCCTAGGCATTGTATTTTGTCAGTCTCATCCTGGCATCAGTAAGTGTGTAAAGCTGGTAGAAAATGATGCTGGGAAACCTGTCTTCTTGTACACCATAAATGTTTGGAATACACATTCTGGATCTTCTTATGTAAATCTTTAGCCACTCCCTTTCACAGCATAGGGCCTTGCGTAAAAGGGCTAAGGGTTCCTTGCAGCTAAATGGCTGATTTGTCCACCCTTATTAGGTACCTATTTGAAGAGTTCAACGTCACACCACCATGGTCACTGTTTGCTTGGGAAATTACACTTTAAAGTTGACATTGCAGAGAAAAGTTAAAAGATTGACGAAACAGTATAGAAACAGCACTGGATCAAAACAGTGGAAATCCACCCCCACTACAGGAAAAATGGCTCTTGAAGAGCATCTTTAAAATTTCACTAGTTTGTTAAGGCTTTTGTTGTTGTTGTTGTTAAAGTCTGTGAAGCCCATAGCAAATAACAAAAGCTAACACTTACATAGGGCATACTATATGCCTAGGCATTATTCTGTGTGATTTACATGTATTATCTCATTTCTCACAACTACCTTTTGAGACAAATACCATTATGATCTCCATTTTGGACAGGATGAAACTGAGGGACTGAGAGGTAATACAAAGCAATCAAGGTCATACAGCTAGAAGTGGCGGAGCTGGAGTTCAAACCCAAGCATGGCTCCAATACACCAAAGAGGAAAGCACTCGTCTAGGTGTCTGGTTTACATGTGTAGATTATAAAGAAAATCACCTTATCATTTCTGATTATGATAATCCCAGCATTTATGGAGAGTCTATTATATGCCAGGGATGCTAATAACACGCTTTAGTTGCATTATTTCATTTCTTCCTTACCACAAACCCGTGAGGCACTATTTTTATCCCCATTTTAAAGACCAAAAAAAAAAAAAAGGTATAAAGGTTAAAACGATTCGCCCAAGGATTGAAATGCAGGCAGGCTGACTCGACTACGAGCTTCTCAGTCTTTCCTGGCAATAAAATGAACGGAGGACCTGAAAGAGATGCCACGAGAGTACAATGAAATAATGGATGTGAAAAGGCCTCGGTGAACAAGTGCAAGGGATAAGGCCTGTCTACGTGAATCACTGTTGTGAACTGGTTACCCAGGGCCCCTGTCCAACGGTTTCCAGTCCCAACCCTGCCCCTTCTCCGCCCAACCCACAGCGATATCTTTGAATCTCTTTATCTCCTCGGATCCTGCCCCCAAACACTTGGCGGAGCAGCGGAGCGGAGAATAGAAGGTCCGCGCGCGAACAGGAGGCGGGGCCTGCCGCCTCGAGCCGTACAGGGGGTGGTTTCTGCACATGCGCTGTGTCTCTGCGGCTTCAGCGGCCCCCTCTCTGCGGCCAATCAGGGCCCGCGGCGCGCTCGGGACGTATCAACGCTCTGTGGGTCGTGTGCGTGCGAGGGGGGCGACGTAAGGGCGCTCCGCGAGCCCGTCTCTCCTCGAATGAAAGGAAACAACCTCCGGCGACAGAGCCCCGCTCTCAGGCACTGCCGGAGAACCGAGACCGACTTCTTTCTCTTTACCCTCATTGGCGCTTCTCTCCTGCCGTCCGCCTCTGGGCCCTGCCGGTGAGTCCCCACGGAACCCTGGGGCCCCCCATTCTCTGCCCGGCGGGAGAAGACAAGGAGGATGGCGGTGGCCAGGCCGCCGCCCCTGCCCGTTGTTAAAGGGGACTCTTGGTGGTCTCGCTTTATTGTCAGGGACCCCAGAAGCGCCGCTCATTGTAGACGCTTGGCGGAGAGGCTGCTGAGAAAGTGCCTTGGAGGTACAGAAGGAGAGGTTAGGCTTACGCCTAGACTTCGGGGGAGGGGGCGCAACATTTGAGGAGGGAAAAAACTGGGAATTTTTAGTTTTTGCCGTTGCTTAGAACATATTTGGGAAGGAGGGAGACTCCCAGTTTGGGAAGAGTAAGAGGAAGATTGTTAGGATGGCAAAAGAGCTAGCCTTACGGAATGAGGAAAAACTCCGGGGTGGGGGGAATTAGGGGTGAAACTGGGGTATAAGGGGAAGCTTACAACGAAGACTGTGAGAGGGCTAACTCTTGGGGGAGGGGGCATAAAGAAAGTGGTAGGATGATATTTTCCTGGATTCGGGAGGATTGGAAAAGGACGTTTAGGGGACCCTGACTTTACGACGGAAAGGAACCTGCTGAAGTGTTTTAGAGGAAGATAGTTTTGTGACTTTAGCGCTTGATTAGAGGGAGATCTTGGAGTCTAGTGTGTATTGGGGGAATAAATAACGGAGAGGATCCGGTACTTTATGTGTACTGTCTTTCATTATATGGATGAACACCACGATATTCTTTTCCAATTTCTGTTCGTTTTGATATTCTGCGTGGAAGTTAGAAAATCTTTTGTTTTTAGAAAACCTTTTATTTTCATCGCCTTACTACGTAATGTCAGGTCTTATTTATACTGTTCAAATTATTTCTCTACCCTTGGGTTTGAAACAACTGGAAAATTCCTTTAGTTTCCTTTTGAATAACCGCAAAAAGCAGTGCGAAGCATGTAATAATATCGTGCAACCAAATTCAGGTGCCCTTCCGGTATATCTTATTCGTTTATTTCTGTCCACTGTAACTTTCCTGTTAGAAATACTGCTTCTTTGGGGAATCACGTTTGTTATCTATTTTGATTTGTATATTTCAACTTGCTGTCGCGTGGAATGTTTTAATCTTCCGGAACTGCAGTTTTTGTTGTTTTGTTTGTTTTTCTGTGAAAATGCTTTTTCAGATACCAGGCATTGAACGAGCTCTGGAGTTGGTTCTTGAATGCTCTCTCTGATGTTTCAGGTTGTTTCTACCTTGGTGCTTCACAGCATCTTGGAAAATCAGAAATGCATTGATTGCTTAAGCTTAACTAATCTAGCTTTTATTTTTTTTCCAGGCATTTAAATTATGTATTACACGCTGTTATTGTTGCCTCTCTATTTCTGCTTTGTAGTGTTTTCCATAATGCGATGTTTCTTTTAAAGAAAAGGCTTCATTGTTGCGTGAAAGCATCAAACTTTGATCTCTGCATGGCCTGAAAAACCTTTTAGACTAAAATTAAAATGCCATATAGCTGTGGATCATTATGAACCCCTTAGTATTGGTCCTTGGAATGCCCTTATTCTACTTAAGTAGAGACCACAAATGTGACAACATTAGATAAAAATCTGTACTTTTATGATAAAGACATTTTTTGCTAGGAGTCATTGTTTCCATGATGTTCTCCACTTCATGTTTTACAAGGAGACTAAAAAAATTACCAAGATATGCACAGATGTATTATTTGAATTTTAGTGGAAAAATCCATTTAGTAATTGCACATTGGGGAAAGTTTTTAATTGGTTTGGTGCACTTTTTTTGTGGCTCTTGTTACTTTACAAATTAAATTTAAACTGATTACAGAAAAAAATACACTAGAATATTTTTGAATGCAAAATAAAGTGTACCTTTTTTCTCTTTTAGATTTTGGGGTCTTTGATATCTAGAAAAGCAGGTTCTCAAAATTAGAATGAGAAATTAGCCTGTTTATAAATTGGAAGAGGCAGAATTCAATATAGATAGAATTTTGGGGATGCCATTTCGGAATTAATTTTAAGAATACGAAGTGATTTTTTCCATTCTAGAAATTTTCTTTATCCTAAGCCAGTTTTATAGCCAGTGCTAGGATTGTTTGGAAATTACACATTAAAGATGTCTGTACGGGATTTGATTTATACTGTGCCATCCTTTCAGCTGGCCAGGATGACCGGGAGTAATGCTGAATACATTATTATGGTGATTTCAGAGTGCCTACTATTCATTGCACAGTAGTAAAGAAACTAATTTAGAACTCAAATATAATAGCAAATTCTGATGCTGTTTATGGATTTTGGTATTTTGCATAGTTGATTCTAAAAATTTGGGCAGCTATATTCTTGATAAAGCAACCGAACACATACTTGCCTGAGCAAATGCAAACACACTTCCCTTTTGTTTCTTTTGTTTCTCTGTTATGTCCTTTTTTTTTTTCTTTAATCCTAAAAGTATTTGCTGCCTGTTTTCAATCAGTTTCACAGTTTATAGCCAGTGCTATGAATACAGTACTATGGTAAAGTATCCGTTGCCATTTGGAAGACTGAGATATTTAAAATTATAGATAGCATTAAGAGTTTGTTAAACCTATCAAAGCAGAGACTGTCAGGGCCTTTGAAGTTGTGTTTAAAAGAAAATTCTAGACATAAATGGATGAGAAGACATGTTTTCTTTGTAGCTTCAGGTTAGATTTTGATTATCTGAATTTTATATTGAAAAGCACTGAATAGTTTGTAGATATTACCTTCCTAGCATACAACTGCTACTGTTCTTGTTGGTGAACTAATGCTTCTCGGAAAGCTGCAATGTAGTGTTAGAAAATTTTTTTTAACATAGTGTTATGAAACTGTTCAAATGTATAGACAAATGGAAAGAATTTAGCAAATTAATTTTAAGACAAAAGTTTGAGATTTTTCTTGATTGTGATGTGTGTTGTGGCAACCTGGATCTTGAACTGCTTAGTCCTGTTGATTTGGGAAAACTATACAAATCAAGTAACTGGTTTTAAATTTCTTCTGAGGAATCCATATTAAGATTGATGATCTAAATCTGAAACCTTTCATGTTACAGCTTTCCTTCCCTTTTTTTTGACTACCCTGTACTACCTATAATTATAATGTGACCAAATTTAAGGCTCATGCAGAAAAAAATTTCTTCCTTTACACAATATTACTAATTTAAGTATGGAAGTTACTACATTTAGAAAACCACTATCAGTTTGTGACTTTAATTGATAAGCAGGCTTGGAGTAAATCTTAGAGTCATATAATATGGTTGTTTTATAAATAATTGGGTCTTAAAGTTTGCATTTTTAAATAGACTGTTAGAAGCTTAACTTTTTATTTACTTGAGAATGGAATAGAATAGCAAAAAGTAATTTATTAAAGACATATACCTGATTTTTTTTTAACTCAGAAGTAATTTTTAAAGTGCATCAAAGTCGTAGTTAGGTAAATTCATTTTACTTTTATTGTTTTATCAATATGTGAACTTTGAGAAATTGTTCAGTTGTAGAATTCTGTTCCCACGGAGTATTCTGAAGTTTCCTTAGTAGCTTTTGCCCTGTTCTTAAGAGGTATAATTCTTTATCTCCTTGAAAGGGCACACTAGCTACACACGAAAAATATTTTACATTAATTATGCCAGCAGGTGATAATTTAATATTATACATTGTACATTTTTATCCGCACAGAAATAGTGTCAGTTATTTCACATATCCTCCAATTTGGGAGCGGTTTGATTTTTCTCAGTTACTCTAAACTTCATTTAGCTATCTGTCTATCTGTCTGTCTGTATTGATTATGGAGGCATCTTAGATTTTAATGTTAATTTATGTATACTAAATAACCATTTAAAAATGTATGTATTAAAACCTAGGTCAAACATTAAACAACTTACTTGAATATGTATAAACTGATTTTAAAACGAAATGAATTTTGTTACCTTTCTTATTCTCTGTAGCATTTCTTGGGGCTTCAAGGGGCTTAATTTGTCTGTACTAAATAAATATTTTAAAATGTGTATATTAAAACCTAGGTCAAATTTTGAACAGCTTTAATGAATATGTATAAACTGATTTTAAAATAAAATTAACATTGTCGCCCTTTTTATTCTCTGTAGCATTTCTTGAGGCTTAAAGTGGCATTCTAAAGGCAATTTAAAAATCATGTCAAGCTCAGTTGAACAGAAAAAAGGGCCTACAAGACAGCGCAAATGTGGCTTTTGTAAGTCAAATAGAGACAAGGAATGTGGACAGTTACTGATATCTGAAAACCAGAAGGTGGCAGCGCACCATAAGTGCATGGTAAGTATACCAGCAGTAACAGAGACCTTGAACCGATTCATGAGAATCTTAATAACACATGAATGTTCCTGAATACTAAAAAAAAACAAAAACCAAAGAAAACTCAGTTAAATTTTAAGAAATGGTTTATCACTGATGCTATGCCATTTTTACTAGAAAATTACCATTTAAATTTAACATCTTATTTACTGTTTTACTGTAATTTATATATGAACCTTGATTTTTTTTTAATGTAATTTATAGCTCTTTTCATCTGCTTTGGTATCATCACACTCTGATAATGAAAGTCTTGGTGGATTTTCTATTGAAGATGTCCAAAAGGAAATTAAAAGAGGCACGAAGCTGGTAAGTTGTTATTTCTGCCTCTTGAGAATAAAAATTATTTAAACTCATTAAAGAGGAAATTGCTTATTTTAGAGTGTATTGCATTATTAACTGAGTATATTTTTAAATTGCAGGCTTTTTTTTTTTTTTTCCTGAGCCAGCAAAATCCAAGGCCGGGTTTATCTTATTTACCACTCAACAAAAAGGAATGAGTCAATATTTATACTATTCAATTTTTTTTTGCTTTTCAAAGAGAATTAAAATCTTTTTGGAGGCTGTTTACTTAGAAAACAAGCAGTTTGGTTAATTCGAGTATATATTGTGTTAAAGTCTTCATGCAAGTTTATTTTTCATAATTCTGATATGTTTTCATCTCCATCATAAAGTTATTATGGTCATTACAAATGAAGATGACAGTAGCCTCTCAACAGGAAAGTGTTAGCTCTTGCCGAATGAAGTATTTTATTGTAGTTCAGCTGTATAACACAACATTTATGACTTTGGATAACTTTCAGTGAATTTCACAGGAGCTTTTCTGAAGCTGTGTTAGAGTAATGTTCCTGTAATTGTCTTCACTACCAATAACCATATTAGTAAGATATTACCTTGCTCTATTGGAATAGTAGTGTCATCTCAGTTGGTACTTATGACACATTATGGTTTACTTTGAAACAATTAATGGGAAGATTTATTTTTATTTTTCTCATTTGAACCCTTTATTAAAATTACATCCATAAATGTACCTTTAATAGCTTTGCTCTCCAGTTTCATTTTTTAAAAGATAGGTTTTGCCAAACATATAACTGTGTTTGTAGTTACTACATAACCTCTTATTTCACAAAGACTCTGAGATGGTAGTTTTTGGATGAAATGGTAATGGGAAGGGGGGGGCTATCATTTTGATGATCAGGAATGATATGTTTTGAAAAGTAGTCTTCTATTAATAGTTTTACATAAAAAGCAATATGAAGAAATATGGATTCAAAGATGACATTTGAGATTTGCTTTAGGATAGTCTCAAATCCTAGTATCAGTATTAGTACAAATGAGAATTCAGAGGTCAGACCATTTTTGTTGTAGTGAGACCTTAATTATGAAAATGTTTATCTTCCCCATCCTAAAAACTGTAGATAGTAATAGAAAGCTCCGTTTTGTTTTGTTTTTCTTTTTTCTATCTTTTTTTTTTTGAGACAGTTTCACTCTTGTTGTCTAGGCTGGAATGCAGTGGCGCAGTCTTGGCTCATGGCAACCTCTGCCTCCTTGGTTCAAGTGATTCTCCTGCCTCAGCCTCCCAAGCAGCTGGGATTACAGGCATGCGCCACCATGTCTGGCGAATTTTGTATTTTTAGTAGAGACGGTGTTTCACCATGTTGGTCAGGCTGGTCTTGAACTGTAGACCTTAGGTGATTTGCCCACTTCGGCCTCCCAAAGTGCTGGGATTACAGGCGTGAGCCTCCGTGCCCAGCCTAGAAAGCCCTGTTTTTTAAATGTGAATTTTATTTGATGGTTTTAGGTTTCTTCATGTTACTGTGCTGATTTCTGAGAACTATAGCACTATGTTTTTATTTCCTAGTCCTTAAAACAAATGCAGATATAAAAAAGAATGATACTTACTTGAAAGTGATTGTGCTGTAAACCTTATTACCCCTTTATTTATTGCTTGACATTATGAATATCCCTGGAAAATATTTCTGTATCTTGACTCGTTAGCATTTTGTCACTTGACACAGCTCCTATAGTCAGAACAAAAGCAGTTTTGGTCCCTAATGTTGAAACATTATTAACAAATGCAATGCTTAGTGTTACATGTTATGTGAAGCAACAGCACACATCTGTCAATATTGCTAAGTTCAATGGAGATTTAATATATTTGGACCTATTTGTTGAAGCATCAGAACTTTGTACGAGTTTTACTATTATAAATTGTTTTGATTAATTTTTAGTGTTATAGTGTAGGGAGATAATTTCTTCCCCAAGTGTAGTGTGTTATAAATAATGAAACTTGTTCCTTGATCTAGGGAATGGAACAATACTGGGAATTGAGAACACATGCTTTAGTAACAGATTTGAGTTTGAATCCCAGCTCTGTCCTTTACTAGCTAAGTGATCCTGAGTAAGTTATTTACTTCTCCAGGCCATGTTTTCCTCACCTGCAAAAGGGGATAGATAATGACAGTACTTGCCTCCCAGAATTATTGCCAGAATTAAAAGAGGAAGTATATAGGATTTAAGGTGGTGCTGGGCACATGATTAGGACTTGATAAATAGTAGCCACCACTTATAGTTATTGTTTTTGTTTGTTTGCTTGTTTGTTTTTGAGATGGAGTCTTGCTCTGTTGCCCAGGCTGGAGTGCAGTGGTGCGATCTTGGCTCACTGCAACCTCCACTGTGTTCAAGCAATTCTCCTGCCTCAGCCTCCCGAGTAGCTGGGACTACAGGTGTGTGTCACCATGCCTGGCTAATTTTTAAAATGTTTTTTATTTTTAATAGAGACAGGGTGTCGCCACGTTGGCCATGCTGGTCTTGAACTGACTTCAGACCATCTCTCCGCCTCGGCCTCCCAAAGTGCTGAGATTACAGGCATGAGCACTGAGGAGTACTGGCAGAAGGGAAGAACTTTTGCTCCGTTTCCTTCCCTTAGAATGTCACAGTTTAAACAACTTATATAGGGGATAGGAGTGTAACATTTACACGTTTAGGTTTGAAATAATTTTTGAAACTCCTTTTAGCCTTCAGTTTTGCTGCTTTCATTATATCATTTTTACGTGATGTGCTATCAGGTAACCAAAATTCTAGGTTTAGGTTTTATTCTCTACTATTCCCTGTGTCAATTTGTCTAAGCAATAAAAGGGCTATCAATCAAATAGGAGGGGGAAAAAAAAGAGTGAAAAGCTTTATGTAACTAGATAAACTACATATAAACTAGTATAAACTAGGTAATCAGCTTCCCTGATTGACTTTTTTTTTTTTTGAGACGGAGTTTTGCTCTTGTTGCCCAGGCTGGAGTGCAATGGCGCGATCTTGGCTCGCTGCAACCTCCACCTCCTACGTACAAGCAATTCTCCTGTCTCAGCCTCCCAAGTAGCTTGGATTACAGGCATGCACCACCATGCCCGGCTAATTTTTATGTATTTAGTAGAGACAGGATTTCACCATGTTAGTCAGGCTGGTCGCGAACTCCTGACCTCAGGTGATCCACCCGCCTCGATCTCCCAAAGTGCTGGGATTACAGGCATGCGCCACCATGCCCGGCCTCTAATTGACTTTTGAAGGCATTTTATCCTGTGAGCCTGTGAGCCTGTTTGCTCTGGCTCCTGTTCATCTGGATTTCTAGGTGAAAAGTAAGTCATGAACACTCATTGAAAATCATCGAAAACTGGACCCCTCTGTGCTTTCAAGACAAATTTCAGTCTGTACCTGGTGTTGACTCCAAAGTTGCTTGCTTGCCCCAAAGAAAAGAACAGAGATAAGGAGGCTAGGGCTTGAGGTTAAAGTGTATGTATCAACAGCCAGGTGGGTCAGAGTTGAGGATGAGAGGGCTCAGTAGAGCAGGAGGTGCGTGTGTATGGTTTTTATGTTCTTGCTGCCACAAGCAATTTTCCAAGGTTCATGTCAGCCACAAGGATCAAAGGCGGAAAGCCATTCTGCATGAACATTTTCATCTCCTTGACACCATCTTTCATTATATAGCACCAAGATGGACCAGGAAAAATTTGCCAGAATACTAAGGCTTTTATGATTTGATGCCCTGTTTTTTCAATTTAGACAGATATATATTTTTCCAGTATGATTCCCAGTTTCTACTGAAGCCATATGGAGATACCACATCTGTACCATCTATTCTTACTCTCCAGTCATCTAGCCAAGAAATGTAAATTTCCAAGTAAAATTATGAGTTATCACTGCTTTTTTGAATTTGTTTAAGGAGATACTTGAGAGAAGGATATTTGAAGAATTTACTGTTTCTGGATGAAGCTAGCTGGTGAGATTACTAAGGGTATCTACATTGGATAGCTTTTTTTTTTTTTTTTTTTGATGGAGTTTCGCTCTTGTTGCCCAGGCTGGAGTGCAGTGACGTGATCTCAGCTAACTGCAACTCCACCTCCCAGGTTCAAGCAATTCCCCTGCCTCAGCTTCCCAAGTGGCTGCGATTATAGGCACCTACCACCATGCCCAGCTAATTTTTTGTATTTTTAGAAGAGATAGGGTTTCACCATGTTGGGCAGGCCGATCTCAAATTCCTGACCTCAGGTGATCCGCCTGCCTCTGCAGATAGCTGTTATTCTAATTGGTACCGGTGTCAGATTAGATCACAGATTACAAGAAGAGAAAAGAGTTCAGAAGGCCATTTAGTTCACCTTTCTTACCCCTATGCAAGATTTCCTACAAGCCACTCAAGATAAGATCTTTGGCCTGAGGATTGGCTGACACATGTAATCCCAGTGCTTTGGGAGGCCGACTGGGAGGATTGCTTGAGGCCAGGAGTTGAAGACCAGCCTGGACAACAAAGCGAGACCCCTATCTCTACAAAAAAATATAAAAATTTTGAAATGTGGTGTGTTCCTGTAGACCTAGCTACTCAAGAGGCTGAGGTGGGAGGATTGCATAAGCTCAGGAGTTCAAGGCTCTGGTGAGCGAGCTATGATTGTGCCACTATATCCATCTAGCCTAGGTGATAGAGTGAGGTCCTCTCTTTAAAAAAAAAAAAAAAAAAAAAGAAAAATTTGCCCTGTTCTTAAATATATCAAAAAATTGTGATTCTACCCAAGTAACCTGAAACAAGACCAGTAATATATAACACTCCTCAGAGTTGAGAAATTCATCCTTCTGTATAAATTAAGTATTTCTCTTAATTTAAAGCCATTTTAGATCTGTCTCCTTCCATTAAATAAATATTTGGGTTTTTTTTTTTCCTTATTAAAAAACCCTTTATATACTTGATGACTGTCCTCAGGTCACTCCTAAACGTTCCCTGTTTTCAAACTAAATTTTACTCATGTCTTATGAAATCCTCTGAACAGTTTTCCTGCTTTTTCTAGTAGTAGAAATAGCTAACATTTGTTAGACACTTAACGTGTGCTAGGGACTGGGCTAAGTTTTTAAATTATATGATCCTTTTTAATGCTTATAATCATGTTGTGAGATAGGGAAGTATTCTCATCTTACATGTGAGGAAATTGAGGCTCAGATGAGTTAAGTAACCTGACTGTAGCTAGTAAGTGGCAGAGCTGGGATTTGAATCCAGGGTCAGTTGACTCCCAAGCCAGAACTCCTAATCACCAGGTTACGCTAGACTGTCTTTTAAGCTACACTCCAAAATCGCATTTAAAGAAACAATGATTACAGCTTAGCAGTTTTCTAATAAAGATGGAAATAGTACTGAATTTAGGACATAATCAGACTCCCATTAATATGTTCTATTAAGTAGTAATATCTTGTTAATTTTTAGGACAAAAACCCTATACACATCCTATGTAAGAATATTGTGATATTACCCTCCACATATATTTGTAGCCTCTGAAAATAAAAAGACGATTTCCACATAGTCTTCACTTTGTTATTTATTCAGTACCAGTGTAGTACTTAGCATTTTAAAGAACAGGGTGTCTTCTGTCTGGGAGGAGTCTTACCTGTTGAGATAGTTCAGACTGCTTCCTAGAGCTGGTAAGATTTAAAAAATGGAATGAGTCTAGGAAATATTAATAGGTTAGCCATACCAGAATAGGTCTTTGAGACCCATCCCAGTTGAGTAAGGTGGGATGATTGCAGGGGCTTCCAGCATTAGAGAGGAATTTCAACTCAGATAGGAAGGGATGGGGAAGGGTAAAAGCAGGATTTTTCAGGAGACAGGTGATACACAATAGTCACTGTGAAGAATGAAGTATAATGATGGCAGCATATTTGTCTACTCTACATAGATGTTCTGCAGGTATGTTAAACTCAACCTGTCTAAACCAGTTCATCACCCGCCCCTCCCCAAACCTGATTCTCTTTCTGAATCCTTTACCATCAACTCTTCCTTCTTCCATATCAGTCATGTCAGTCCTATTTGTGGGATGTCTGCCTTTTCTTTCTTAATGCCACCCTATGTCCAGTCTTGCTCCTCCCACCCTTCCAGCATACTACTGATAGTTACCTGATCTCTGCTTTTAAAAGCTAATGCCACTCCCTAACTGGAAACCTTTCATGATTTCTTACTGCATACAATACAATGTCCAGAGGCCTCAGCCTGCCATTCAGAAGTCTTGTCTTAACCCACTTTTTCCATCCTTATCTCATTCTCTCTCCTCTGGGTTTTCCAGGCATCCTGTCTCTGACCCCATTGCGGTGCACATACTGATTTTCACCTCTGCTTGCGGCTCTTTTTTCCTCCTAGCTGCCTCTTAAAAGTTCTATCACTTTTTGAGATCCAGCTCAAGCTTCACACTTTGTTTCTGTCATATAGCATAACACAGTATGCATTGTATTTGATACACATGTGCAAGCCTTTCTTCTCCACTGTATTGTTGACTCTGTGAGAGTAAGACTGTATTCTCTTTGCCCAGCCTAGCATGACATGGGGATAATGCATAGAAAACTCTTCATATGGTGCTTGATGTCTTCTTTGTGCTCAATAGTGTTCTAATAAATAAGTGGGCACTCATTGTTGGTGGACTTTGAAGATAGAAAGGGCTTCAGCTGGATAATAGTGTGAAGCCTTAATAACAGGCTAGGTATAAATTGACTAGGGAAGTCATGGTGTAGCACAAAATTCCTCTGTTTTGGTTAATTAGTGTTTTAGTGTTGTTTGCAACTTGAGCGGTTTGAAAAGGGAGGAGAGTAATTTAGAGGGAAAAATCAGGTTGGTTATTTTTTTCCAGAGAGTATAGAGAGCTGTGTGTGCCTCAAACATGAGAGTTTTCATGTTTTTTCAGCCTTCGCTCCCTCAGTATAGTTTTGTGTTTATTGTTTCCTTGGGTATTAGTCAAGTTCCCATACAATATAGAGTTTAGAATTTACCTGTTTATCAAATACTTGAGTGCCCACTTTCTACCAGCACAATGCTAGGTACTTTGAATGTAAACATGAATAAATATGGTTTAGCCTTAGAAGTATGTAAAGAATGACACAGGAGAGCTGGGAAAGAGGATCACAATTAATTATGAGAAGTCAGAAGACTCCATAGAAAATGAGAGTTGAAATGTGTTCCTCCAGGAGAGGGAAGCTATGGAAGTCAAAGATGAAGAGTTTCAAGGAGGAGGAAGTGGTCAAAAAATATTAAGTAAGTATTAAATGCCAGTGCTATTTATAGTAGATTGTGTGATTTACTTAGCATTCAGTAGGGGCAAAATGGAATACCCACATTGTATAGAATGCTGCCACTTTGCTTTCTGCAATCACAGAAGCTGAAGATTCTAGATGACTCTTGGTGCTACTAAATCCTTAGAGCAGTGGTAGCTAACCAACTCTACTAAATCAGAAAAGGGGCAGGGGTGAGGGTTGGGTTGTGCTGCAGACAGGTATCTTTTGAAAAAGATTCCCAGATTTTTTTTTTTTTTTTTTTTAGACGGAGTCTCACTCTGTCGCCAGGGTGGAGTGCAGTTGTGTGATCTTGGCTTACTGCAACCTCCATCTCCCTGGTTCAAGCGATTCTCCTGCCTCAGCCTCCTGAGTAACTGGGATTACAGGCACGCACCAGCACGCCCAGCTAATTTTTGTATTTTTAGTAGAGATGGGGTTGGGGGTTTCACCATGTTGGCCAGGATGGTCTCGATTTCCTGACCTCGTGATCCGCCCGCCTTGGCCTCCCAAAGTGCTGGGATTACAGGCGTGAGCCACCATGCCCGGCCTCCCAGGTGATTTTTGATGAACAATGCTGGTTATGGACCATTGCCTTGGGTCAGGGGTTGGCAAACTTTCTGTAAAGGACCAGACAATATTTAAGGTTTCGCAAGCTATGTAGTCTCAGTTGAAATCACAGACAATACACAAAGAAATGAGCGTGGCCGTGTTTTAATTAAACTTTTTATTTACAAAAAACAAAGTTTTTTGTAAATAAAAATATTTTTACTTTAATTGTAAAAAAATGTAAATAAAAATATTTACAAATAAAGTTTGTAAATCCCATGGATTAGGCCCACAGGTTGCCTTCTGTAGGGAGGAAAAGAGGTAAATTTTCTTCCTGAAGATTTGTTCAGTGGCCTCATTGTCATCTGTGTACCTTAGTGTACATGCATTGTGAATATATTCATATAAATGTGAATTTTTTTAAAAGCTCCAATTATGGCATGCAGATTAATTTTAATGTATGCAGATATTTTACCAGTCATTTATATTAAAATGAACTTTGCTTTACTTTTGAGGTGATAAAGAGAATGAATGTAAGGTCAAAGAGAAACTTGGAAGTGTAGTGGTGGAGAAAATTGCGTCTTTGGCTATTACTGAATAAATTTTTTTTAATACACAATTTTTTTATTTGCCTCCATTTAATACTTTTTGGCAATTGGGAATACTGTCAAGTAATTTCATTAGAAAATCCTCATTTATTTTTGCTAATGGAGGAGATCCAAAACCAATAATATAAACAAAACATATTCTTGGTTTTGGGGGCTATCTCGGTACTTATTTGAGCATAGATGTGGACGAGGTGTTCTTCACAGACTAAATATAGCAAGCGGCAGAGCAGTTTAGAGTACCCTCAGCTGGAAAAACCCATACCCGAGAAAAGCTTGGACATAAAAATCTGAGCTCAGAAAATGTCTGTCTGAATCTTTCAATACACAAAAAGAAACTTCAGAAACTCCAATAAGAGAATTTATATTCCTCGTCGGTCATGATGCAGAAAGTTGGGTAGAGTTGGAGTGTGTTATTCTGAGCAAGGTCAGGAGATGAGGTTAAGGCTTAGTTCATTTCCCTCCCATTTCCAAGACATCTGAAATAACCTATTCAGTAACTGCTTAGATTTAGCCTGTTAAATCTAGTAAAAATTTAACGAGTACTTTTCAGTGGCCCTATTTTTTAGAAGTACCTGGAATTTAAGGTCCTAATCTGTTTTTCAAGCAACTTGTCACTTTTCAATGACTGACAGCTTTCAGATTTCACTGTTGTTTTCTGGCTTTCCATTTAAACCTTAAAAGTAGTGTTAAGTTTGTGTTTTTATGAGACCTCCTTCAAAATGCTGTTTTTAACAAATAGTAACTAAAGGATCATACAAACAGTTTTAAGTTCATATTCCACCCTCCCATGAAGTGGCACTTTTTAAAGAATTTTTAACACATAAATTTAACAAATAAAAACTAAAACAGCAGTTAACCAGATAATTCAGAGCCATTCTGTTGTCTAGTTATTTGGATATGTGAGGTATTACTATAAATAAAGCAATGAAGCTGGAGTTAAGGAGCATTTTTGGGTGCATCTCTGAAAACTTGCCCCAACTGTACTGTCACTTTCTAGTATTTATTGGGGGTAATATTATCTGTTATTAAAAACAAAACCAAAAGTCAAGCACCTGCGTAAGGTAAGCTGCTCTCACTTTGTTTTTGGCTCATATCTCCTGTGAAAATATCCTCGGTACAGTGTTCCCTACTCCAAGAGCTTTTGGCATTTTTTTTTTCTTTGCCTACAGGCTCAAGAACGTGACCTCTTTTTGTACCCTCCTTTGCCTTGTCTGTGTATTCGTAGCAGTTTTCTTGGAGCAGATTTCTTGAGAACAGTTGACTGCTTGGCTGTGAGAATGTTTGTCTATACACTGGTAGTCAGTTACTGACAGACATATTATAGGGCGATGAAGCTGGACAAATCTAAGTTGCAGGCAGCCTTTCCTCCCTCAGTTCCCTATGGCTCTGTCTGACCATTAGGTTCCAGCTTTTCCCCAAGAGCCTATGGTAGAAGTTGACAATCTCATTTTCATTTTACTCCCCTATAGTTACTGAGAAAGCAGTATTTTGCCTTGTGCTCTTTAAGACTTCTTTTTGCAAACTGAATTTCAGTCCTGTCCTGGTTAAGTTGACTGAGGAGCAGGTATGTCCCAGCCTCTGGCTCCTACCCGACATTAGCTAAGTCTCAGTCCATTTAGTTCCTTGTGTCTCCTCTCATGCGTGACTTAGTTCCTCTTTCGTCAGTGGGTCAGCTCCTTGAGACTCTGCTTATGTTGCACAATTTAACCTTAAGTTAGTGTAGCTTATAGAGATGCCGTGCAAATATCTGTAATAAGACAGGGCCTCTTTTTCCAGTATCCCTAATTTGAAGCTGTTAATTAATTACTAAGGTTTGCTAGGTCGACTAGGTAGCAAACTGAATAGGAGAGTAAAAGAAAAATCATTGTTAATGAAGAAATTTTCACCTCTATCTAAATCAAGAACTTGAAATCAGGATACAAGCAGGATAAGCTGAGAATTAACATGTATGCCTATGATGGGGGCAGGAAATTAGCCCTCAACAGAATGTTTGATACACGGAGCAGGCCTTTTTTGGGGGGATTGGGGGAGAGAGCTTCCATTGTTCTTGAAAAACACGTTTCTGTCAGGTTAACTTTCATTTTCCCACGTTTAAGGAAACCATGGATACTGTGTAAGCATGATGGTACATGGCAGTTGACAGTCATTTTGCTGAAGCCCCAGTAGGGACTGTGGTAGATTGGAGAGCAAATGTTTTGTGTAAAGGGAGATACTGGAGCCATTATTAGGGTATAACCAACCAGGTGCCTTGTGGTAGAGGGGTCCCCATTTTCCAGTTATTTCACATTTTTCTAGGGAACACCTCTGTTTTATTTTTATTTCCTGTAACATTTTTTAAACTGGACTAGCCACCTATCTGGTTTCTCAGCTCCTTTAATTTTTCTTTTTATCTCATCTTAGTTCTCAACCTTGTTTCTAGTGGGGCTAATCTTTTCTCTGAAACATTCTTGCCGCTGTTGATTCTGTGCTCCTCCAACTGGATTGATCTCCCCAATTTCACCATTCCCAGTCCTAGATCAGAATGTTTAAATATTTTTAGAAGTAGCTGAAGATAATTATGTTAAATCTGCAGGTATTAGAAACATGAATGAGAAAAAATATGCCGTAAGATTAAAATCTTCAATAATAGAGTATGTTTGCAGTGACATACTTACTGAGCACTACTTTGTAAGGCACAGTGTTAGTCTTCAAAAATAAATTCTGTCTAGAATGAATTGATTGATAAAATTTATGTATTTATAAAGATAATTAGCCATATAATGGAGTAAAATGGTAAGCGCCAAAATGAACAGTTTATATATATATGTATCTGTTAAGTCCCATAGGAGTTTAGAGAAAAAGGATTGTTTTAGAGGTTGGAATATAGCATGGTAGACTAAGATAAGTTTCCCTTTTTGTATTCATAGGTAAGCAAGCAAATGTAAACATTGTATTTTGGTTATATTATGGATAATTTTTGCTATTTTGTTAGCACCTTGCCGGAAATTCGACTGCTTATATGTGAATGCTGCATAAAATAGGTCTTGTGAATTCTAAGTTAGCAAAATTCCAACTCCTAACCTTGTAAAGAAGTTTCCACTCTGAAAATATTTTTTATTGATATGTCTTCCTCTTTCTTCTCTTTCTTGAGTGAAACTGACTATAAAAGTAAAGTAAGCTTTAAAAAAATTACCTGTCTTGAGTTGCTATAGTTAACTGGTTATTTGCAAAATGCATTTGTTTCACCATAGCAGCTTAAAACCAGTTACTTTGGGCAGATTTAAATTTATAACCAGCCAAAAACTATTTTGGTATATTTTGGGTTTTTGGTTCCCATCTTATTCTCACCAGACTGAGAGATGGGTATTGAAAGCATTTACTAGAGTTTTCCTAATTTGTTTTTTAAATAATATTTTTGCATATGAAAGTACTTTTGCCCATTGTAGAAAAATCAAAATACAGGGCATTATAAAGAAAACCAGCCACCCAGAGATAGCCACTTAGCATTTTGCTGTTTTTACTTCTACCTGTTTTAAAGAATCTATGTTATAAACATAGTTGGGTTCATAATTCACATAGTTTTGTATTCTGCCTCATTTTTTTAACTTAACATGACACATAGATCTTCCTGTGCCATTCCAATTTATTTGAAAAGAATGGCTGTAGAACATTTTCTCGTGTGTATAATTTATTTAAACATTTTTCTTTTTCTTTTTCTTTTCTTTCTTTCTTTTTTTTTTTTTTTTTTTTTTTTTTTTTTTTTTTTTTGAGATGGACTTTCACTCTTTTTGCCCAGGCTGGAGTGCAGTGGTGCAATCTCGGCTCACCACAACCTTCGCCTTCTGGGTTCAACTGATTCTCCTGCCTCAGCCTCCCGAGTAGCTGGGATTACAGGCATGCACCACCACACCCGGCTAATTTTGTATTTTTAGTTGAGACGGGGTTTCTCCGTGTTGGTCAGGCTGGTCTCGAACTCCCAACTTCAGGTGATGTGCCTGCCTTAGCCTCCCAAAGTGCTGGGATTACAGGCATGAGCCACTGCGCCCGACCCTAAACGTTTTTCAGTTGTTGATAGGTGGTTTTACATTTTAGACTGTTCTAAATAATTCTACAATGAATGTGCTTGTGCATTAATTGCTTGAGTCTGATTAATTTTTAGACTAGATTTATAGAGTAAAATTACTGGCTTAGAGAATACAAATTTTAAAAAAAACCTTGTTAAATCAGGCAAATTGCATTCTAGAGAGTATGTACCAATTTCCAGCTGTATACAAGAGTGCCCATCTTAACTGTATCTTGTCAATGTTGAGCTCAATATGCACCTCTCTTTTCAGTTTTGCTTGCTAATTGAATTTAATAATTTTTTTTCAAAATGTACCCATCTAAACCTGTTTTAGATGTAAGTTTCAAGATAAACTACTTTCCCTAAAGTTCTTAGTGAAGTGGGATAGTGTTTGATGCTTTAAAAAAATAGATTGCAAAATAGCATGTGTAGAATTACGTTTCACGTAAGCATTGTAATACCGTGAGGCATCTCTGCTTGGTGAGTATGAGTGATTTAAAAATTTTCTTTGTGCTCTTTTGTGTTTTCTAAAATTTCTTTAATATAATAGAACTTTGTAATTAAGCAACAGTTCAAATGCTCTACCTCCTTAAGAATTTATAAGCCATGCAAAAGCTTTGCCTTCTTGATAATTTGGCATAGTATTTCTTTTTACAGTAATACTTTGAAGTTTCTATATTTATTTAAGGAAGAAAGGGGTATTTCTTGTATCAATAGTGGGCACTGACCCTCATGTTTTCTGGGAAACAGCTGTAGCAAGACTGTTTCTGTTTCTGACTTATATGTGAATATTTTCAAAATGATAGCTTGAATGAGAGTGTGAGTGTTTGACTTGCTTAGAGAAATGTAAGAAATTTTATTGGAATTTATATTAGCCTCTTGATACACCAATATTGCTTAGAGGCCGAGTAATCCAAAAGTTAGGAATGCTAAGTGTTCTTCATGTTCAAATTAATAAAAAGAGGGATGAGAACACTTTAGAACAAGATGTCCAGCAACCAAGTAACAAATGAACAGTTTTTTAGATTTAGCTTGTTGTGAATCTATTTGGGCATGTCATCTACAGTTAAATGGCCTCATTATAAATGTTCACTTGGTACAGTACATTATGATATGTTAATCAAAACCACTGAAAGTCATTGTTACATAACTTTTTAAAGATAACTTTTTTCCTAAATGTAGAGTATGAGCTAGTTAATCAATATGAATTATCCATTAAATTCAAAAGGTAAGGTATAATAAAATACATTGAAAGCATCTGTTATATGTTTACCTGAATTCGTAATGCAAGAGGTAAGTGACATAGATTAAACTGAAGTACCGTGCATATTTTCACAATATAATCAACTTGACATCATAAAATAGTCTCAGAGCTCAAGGTATTAAAAACACTACCTAATTCTTTTATCCTCTCTCCTTCCCTCACTTTAAATGGATTTTACCAGGTTTTCAAATAGTAAGTTATGTGAGATTTTTTTCCCACAGAGTCTCATTAATTAAGTGGAATTTCTTTTTTTTTTTTTTTTTTTTTTTTTTTTAAGACGGAGTCTCGCTCTGTTGCCCAGGCTGGAGTATAGTGGCGCGATCTTGGCTCACTGCAACCTCCACCTCCTAGGTTCAAGCAGTTCTGCTTCAGCCTCCCAAGTAGCTGGGGTTACAGACGTGCGCTACCACGCCCAGTTAATTTTTTTGTATTTTTAGTAGAGTTGGGGTTTCACCATATTGGCCAGGCTGGTCTTGAACTCCTGACCTTGTGATCCGCCCGCCTCTGCCTCCTAAAGTGCTGGGGTTACAGGCATGAGCCACCATGCCTAGCAATTAAGTGGAAATTTTAAGAGAAACATTTTTTTCTGGTATGAGACATTTTCTCCAGTTACTTATACCCAGGAAGATCTGGATTGCATAAAAAGTTCTCTTTTATAATGTTACATACAGCTCACATTCCTGAATTACAGTATTTCAAATTTTCTCTTGACCATAATGAAATAATAGACATTAATAGTATTCTGTTAATTTTGTCAGTGTTTAACGTGGGAACAAAATACCCCAGAAGAATTTTATTCTGGTTATTCTAAGGAGAGAAAACAAGAAAAATAGCATTAATTACAAAAGTTTTCAATAACCAATTTGTTTCCTTGACAGAAATTGATATGCCTCTAATCTGATATACAGCCTTAGAAAGTCACATACTAATAATAATATTTTGTCGTTTTGCCTTAGATGTGTTCTTTGTGCCATTGTCCTGGAGCAACAATTGGTTGTGATGTGAAAACATGTCACAGGACATACCACTACCACTGTGCATTGCATGATAAAGCTCAAATACGAGAGAAACCTTCACAAGGAATTTACATGTAATTATTTAACTTCTCTTTAAGTTTTTTTTTTTTTTTTTTAACAATTATACTTTCTTTGGGCTTTTGTAAAAATTTTTCCCATTTCAAAGCATTTCATCGTCATCATAAAGGGTGTTTTTGATAAGAAATTTAATACTTAGAGAAATAGTACAGAAAGTTTAATAATATTTTTTGAATCCAGCTAGTGAATGGGGGTGAAGTGTACTGCTCATTTTCTTAACTTGAAAAGTGAGTTTAATTTAGTTTGCTTACTAATTTTTGATTTCTTCATTTTTTATAGGGTCTATTGCCGAAAACACAAGAAAACTGCACATAACTCCGAAGGTACATCATTTAGCCACGTTTCAGCCACTTTTCAGTTTCAAGAAGAAATTTGAGTACAAATTAGTGAATTGTACTATATCAATTTTAACCATAAGATATATCTCAACATTCAGTACATTTAGAAGAATTGAGAAAAGTATTAGGATAAACTAATGTGCATAGTAAAAAGATCTGAACTTTTTTTTTTTTCTGAAACGAAGTCTTGCTCTGTCACCCAGGCTGGAGTGCAGTGGCGTGATCTCAGCTTACTGCAACCTCAGCCTTCCAGTTTCGAGCGATTCTCCTGCCTCAGCCTCCTGAGTAGCTGGGATTACAGATGCGCGCCATCATGCCAGCTTATTTTTGTATATTTAGTAGAGACAGGGTTTCACCATGTTGGCCAGGCTGCTCTTGAACTCCTGACCTCGTGATCCACCTGCCTCAGCCTCCCAAAGTGCTAGGATTACAGGCATGAGCCATCGCGCCCAGCCAAGATCTGAACTTGTAAGAAAACTTTTACCCCAAAGTCCTTGTAAAGTATATGTTGAAAATCTATCTTTAGTAAGAAATTACGCTGGTGGCTGCATGTTTCGTTTCTTTCTTTTTTGAGACGGAGTCTCACTCTGTTGCCCAGGCTGGAGTGCAGTGGTGCAATCTCGGCTCACTGCAAGCTCCGCCTCCCAGGTTCACACCATTCTCCTGCCTCAGCCTCCCGAGTAGCTGGGACGACAGGCGCCTGCCACCACGCCTGGCTAATTTTTTGTATTTTTAGTGGAGATGGGGTTTCACTGTGTTAGCCAGAATGGTCTTGATCTCCTGACCTCGTGATCCGCCCACCTCGGCCTCCCAAAGTGCTGGGATTACAGGCGTGACCCACCGCGCCTGGCCTCGTTTCTTTTCTGTTTTCTTTCTTTTTTTGAGACGGAATCTTGCTGTGTTGCCCAGAGTGCAGTGGCGCAATCTCGGATCACTGCAGCCTCTGCCTCCTGGGTTCAGGCGATTCTCCCGCCTCGGCCTCCTGAGTAGCTGGGATTACAGGCACCCACCACTACACTCTGCTAATTTTTGTATTTTTAGAAGAGACGGGATTTCGCCATGTTGGCCAGGCTGGGCTTGAACTCCTGACCTCAGGTGATCCACTCTCCTCGGCCTCCCAAAGTGCTGGAATTACAGGCATGAGCCACTGTGCCTGGTCAGCTGTGTGTTTCTTTAAGGATGCTAATTGGGATCCTTGCTACTGTCATATTATAAATGATGTGAACTTGGTAATAGTAGTACATTTTGTGATCACCAGGCTTTCTGTTAAATTTTTATTCACATTTGTAGTACTTAAAAAAAATGCGAATGTGTTAATAAGTAACCAAATTTAAAATACAAACTTTAAACATTATTTTATAGTTTGTTTCTACTTAAATTTATATAAAACCAGGTTAGTCATGTTTATATGTAGTTAGCCAAGTTGTACTTGGTCTGTAAAAAGTATGGGAAAACTCTGATACTGAGTTCTGACTTGTTTCAAACATTTTCAAACAGATGGTTTTGATACTTTTACTAGCAATATAAAATGGCTTAGATGTAATCTGCAATTGTTCTATTCCTTCATTTAGATTAGAAATCTTTAAAATTTTTGTTTGCTTTTGAGAATATGTTGCTTAGAATTATAATGGTTTGAGCACTGTTGTTTTAGGAAGTTGTTTCTTTTATAAAGATTTACCTAATTATTGGTATTCGCATGTTAAAATTGGTGGTCCTTTTTGATCTCTAGATCTTGGCTTTTGTAATACAAAACAATATTGTTTCCACTTCTGGACTTGAGATTAGTCCAGATACTTTAAAGTATTGGTTAAAAACACAGTCATTAGCAAAATCTAGTCTTTAAGGTAAACAAACTGGATAAATAATAACAATGTTTTTCGAGGTGATAAAATATGACGCAAAAAACCTTAATAATGCTTTTCTTCTGTTTTCTCCTCACTGAATTCTAGAATTGAATTGGAAAATCCTTTGTGAAAGATTGAGTATGCTTTTCCACCTTTAATTATTTCAGATTTTAACAGTACATTTATTTCATACTCTTTAAGATTATAGTGGCCCTATATGGTTTTTTCTTAATCAATTTTTAATTTTTGTGAGTACAGAGTAGGTGTATATATTTATGGGGTACATGAGATATTTTGATACAGGCATGCAATGTTAAATAAGCACATCATGGAGAATGGGGTATCCATCCCCATTTCAAACAATCCAAGTTAAGCTGAGGATTTAGACAATGTTATGCTGTATGTTAAGCTGAGGATTGAGACTATGTTATGCTGTATGTTAAGCTGAGGATTGAGACTATGTTATGCTGTATGTTAAGCTGAGGATTGAGACTCATGATCTGATGAATACAAGTATGAGCACACTGAGACAGGATATTTGAGATAATTAAGGATGATTAATATATACTGATTAATATAAACAGCTCCCATTTTATTCCCTGAATTTCTGAAGCTGATAGTACCATCTAGTGGTAGGGAGAAGTCACTGCAAACTATACAAAGGAGAATAATTTTGGCCATGTTTTAGCCCTGTGAAACTTAATAGTGAGAGATCTAAATTCATACTTTTCAAGACAACTTTTCTTTTAATGTAACTGGCAGCATTATTATAACTTCAGATTTGTGATACAATTAATTTGAATTTGGGATTCGATGTGTACGTCTGTAGAACAGTGGGCGGGGGTTTGTATCATTTTTATATATAGTGTATTTATATTCACATTGTGGACCTTGAAAGAATAATTCTATAAAGTATTAAAGCTTTATGTTTATTGATTTCTGGCTTTTATCACATTGATCTATCTCAAATTTAGTTGATTTTGAGTGCTTTGTCAGAAACAGAACTTCCAATTATTCCATTGTTCTAATGGGAAACGTATGTTCTCCTTTATGATCGTGATTTATGATGGGAGGTTATAGGATTGTATTTCAGGGACTGTCTTTTAAGAATTGTGCTGCACTAGTCTCCAGAGCAAAGAGGAATGAATATCTATGGTAATGTCTTGGTCATTTGCCATCTGTGGCTCAATACTTACTTTGCTAATACTTGATATGATAAATGCTATTAATATATCATTCAGTCTGCCATGTTAGCTTTATATAAAATGAGCTCTTTTGAAATACTAAATTTGAGAATAATTGCATAATATAGCAATTCAATTTTCCCATCACAAATAAAATATTATTGAATATTAAATACCTAAAACCTATGTCATCCGTTTTGCTTCAGAAAAAGTAGACTGTGAATTTGAAAAGCAATTTAAAATCTATATGGAGTTTTTAACTATCATTATGTCACTAGGTTATTAGAATGCCCATCCCAGGAACTATATGTATTTACCTGTTAGTGGTGATGGGCTTAGATAAGCTGCCTATAAAATCATTCCAAACATACAAGAAAGCATTTCTGGGCTGGCGCAGTGGCTCACTCCTGTAATCCCAGCACTTTGGGACGGCAAGGCTAGTGGATCACCTGAGGTCAGGAGTTCGAGACCAGCCTGGCCAACATGGTGAAACCCCGTCTCTACTAAAAATACAAAAATTAGCTGGGTGTGGTGGCGCACACCTGTAATCCCAGCAACTCAGGAGGCTGAAGCGGGAGAATTGCTTGAACCCAGGAGGCAGAGGTTGCAGTGAGCCGAGATTACGCCATTTGCACTCCAGTCTGGGTGACAGAACAAGACTCAGTCTCCAAAATAAAAGGAAAGCATTTCTGATGCAAAATATCTTCCCTATCAATGGTGACAGTTAACTGAGGACACAGTCCCTCTGGAATTATATACAAGCTGGTAAATATATTTCAGCTACTATTTGCCAGGCCTGTTAGGTAATTGGGGAGATAGGGATAAATTAGATGGGTCTCTGCCCCAAAGGGCTTGAAGTCTAATATGAGAGATGTACACTAAATAAATAGTTGCACAAGTAATAGGTTACAATTGTAATAAATCATATGAATGAGAAATTAGAGTGCCATGAGCAAATGTTTGGGGGGACCTGTGAGAAAATTTCTTTTAAATTAAGTCTTAAAAGACTAAAGAGGATTGGAGGCACATTCTATGCAGAAGGAACAGGATCTTTGAAAACTTAGACAGGAAGGAACTTGATACTTCCAAGGAATTGATAGAAAGCTATGTAAGTAAAAGATAGATCGGGGCAGGCATGGTGGTTCATGCCTGTAATCCCAGCATTTTGGGAGGCTCCAGTGAGGAGATGGCTTACAGCCAGGAGTTTAAGACCAGCCTGGACAACATAGCGAGACCCTCTCTCTACAAAAAATTTAAAAATTAACTGAGCATGGTTCTGTGCACCTGTAGTCCCAGCTACTCAGGAGGCTGAGGCAGGAGGATTACTTGAGCCCAGAATTTCAAGGCTGCAGTGAGCTACGATCACGCCACTGCACTCTAGCCTAGGCAACAGAGTGAGACTCTGTCTCTTACTCAAACAAACAAAAATGATAGGTAGAGTGGCACATGAGGTTGGGAGGAGAATACATGGGCCAGATTGGTAGGGATTTTGAATATCATCCTAAGAACAGCAAGAGATAATTGAGGGTTTTAAGCAAACAGAATGGCTTGTTGTAGGAATCCTGTTTGGTAATGATAGCAGGCTTGGACTAGAGTTGTAATTACGGGGTTGAGCAGAAGTAGACAAATTTAGGAAGAGTGTTTGAAGATAGAATTGATAGCACTTAGCAGGTGCATCCAGTATAGAGATGAGGGAAAAGAGATATTAGAGATGACTCCAAGGTTTCTGGCATATGCAAATGGGTGACTGATGTTGCCATTTGCTTAGATAACAGGAGAGGTGAAGTAAGCTTTTGGGGAAAGTTGATGACTTAAGTTTGAAAGATCAAGTTTAAGATACCTATTGGCCGGGCGCGGTGGCTCAAGCCTGTAATCCCAGCACTTTGGGAGGCCGAGACGGGTGGATCACGAGGTCAGGAGATCGAGACCATCCTGGCTAACACGGTGAAACCCCGTCTCTACTAAAAAATACAAAAAACTAGCCGGGCGAGGTGGCGGGCGCCTGTAGTCCCAGCTACTCGGGAGGCTGAGGCAGGAGAATGGCGTGAACCCGGGAGGCGGAGCTTGCAGTGAGCTGAGATCTGGCCACTGCACTCCAGCCTGGGTGACAGAGCGAGACTCCGTCTCCAAAAAAAAGAAAAAAAAGATACCTATGAGCTAGTTAAGTGGGGATATCAGAGAAGCAGATGGATTGATTATATGGTTCTTGTTCTCAGAATAGAGACCTTGGCTAGAGATAGAAATTTGCCAAGTGAGAGTATAAATAATTGCATCTTTGTGAGTGGAGTAAAAATCCCCTAAGGAGAGAGTTCAGAAGAGGAAAGGGCTTAGGACTGAGCCTTGAGGAACTTTTAACAATTAAAGGCTGGGTATAGAAGGATGGGCCTTCAAAGGGAGAGAGAAACAATGGCTAGAGAGGGAGGAGGAAAGTCAGATTAGTGTTACATCCTGGAAACCAAAGGAAGGAAGAGAGTAGTTCCTGAAGGAACCAAATGGTCAACTTGGTAGACTGTTGAAAAAGCATCCATTGGATTCAGTGACAACGGAGCCATGGGTGACCTTAGAAAATAGTTTGGGTAAAGTAATTGGGGCAAAAGCCATATTGATATGCACCTCGGCAAATGGGAAGTGAGAAATTGGAGATTTGTGACATGGCATGTTACATACATGTCAAAATTCATAGAATGTACCACACTAAGAGTACCCTAATGTAAACTGTGGACTTCAGGTAATAATGATATGCCTATATTGGTTCATCCATTGTAACAAATGTACCACTCTGGTGTAGGATGTTAAGAGTAACACAGGTAAGCCTCCTAATAAGTTTGCTTGTAAAGGGGAGGGGAATAGTTAGAAGGAAGTTAAAGGGTGGCTTTTTTCCCTTGATTAATAGACTTTATTTTTAGAACAGTTTTAGGTTCATAGCAAAATTGAGCAGAAAGTACAGAGTTCCCATATATCTCCTGTTTCCCAACCCCTAACACACACACACACACACACACACACACACACGCACACACACACACAGCCTACCCACTATTAACATCCCACACCAGACTGGGTGATATTGGCACATCATTATCACCCAAAGTCCATAGTTTAAGTTAGTGCACTCTTGGTGTGGTACATGCTATGGGTTTTGACATGTATATAATGACATGTACCTACCATTACAGTATCATACAGAATCATTTCATTGCCCTGAAAATCCCCTGTGCTCTACCTGTTCATCCCTTTTCCCTCCCAAACCTCTGGCAACCACTGATACTTTTACTGTCTCCATAGCTTTGCCTTTTCCAGGATGTCATGGTTGGAATCATACAGTGTATAGCTTTTTTCAGATTGGCCTCTTTCACTTAATTGCCTTTTATTTTTATTTATTATTTTGAGACAGAGTCTCACTCTATCACACAGGCTGGAGTCCAGTGGCTCAATCATGGCTCACTGCAGCCTCAGCCTCCCAGGCTCAAGTGATCCTCCCACCTCAGCCTCCTGAGTAGCTAGAACTACAGGCATGTGCCACCACACCTGGCTAATTTTTTTTTTTTTTTTTTTTTTGGGTAGAAATGGGGTTTTGCCACATTGCCCAGGCTGGTCTCAAACTCCTGGGTTCAAGCAGTCCTCCACCTCAGCCTTTCAAAGTGCTGGGATTACAAGTGTGAGCCACCACTCCCAGCCTTTGGCTTTTTTTTTTTAAGGAGGAGAATTAATTGATTGATAGACACTTATGAGAAAGGATGCTTTGGGCAGGAAGAGATTGAAGGTAAAGGAAAAAGGATTCAGCACACAAGCAAAACAACTGGCCTGTGATAGGAGGGCATTTCCACTGTAGTAGGAGGGAACAAAGAGGATAAGTGGCTCCTATCTGGTCTGTCTTCTCTGTGAAGGAGAATGTAGCGAAAGGTGTGAGGGTTGGAAGCTGGAGGAAAGAGAACTATTTGAAAGAATAGCTCTGAAGACGGGGAGAGGAAGTTTGCTTGGAGAAATGTAAGGTTTCCAGAATAGGTTAAGGGCGCTGTTGAGGTTAGTACCTATGAGTTTATGCAGTGATTCCCATCAGTCAAGTGATGTAACTTTTCCACCAGTAATTCAGGATCCTGTATGTGCATAGAGAAAGTGGCTAGTAGGGTAAATAAAAATTGGGATCTTGCCAAGTGAGTTTAATGAAGTAAACGGATATGGGAGTTTCAGATATTTGCAAGAGAGCAGTTTGAGTGAGATAGGGAGGGAAGTGATGGCAGGAGAACAAGAAACAAGAAGTCATCAATGGACTGGAGGTCCTAATAGGGTTGAAGAACAATGAGAATGAAAGTACTTAGGAAAACAAGCATTTGTGGTCCCAGAGTGTGACATAGGGATGTCAGAAATAGAACCATTTTATGTGATTATAAGGTTTTTGAGTATGGTAAATTGGGGAGAGTAATGCCCAATTTACCAGTACACCAACACTCCTCCTAGTATTATAAAGCCCTGTCTGTCCCTTTACTGATTGTCTTCTCTTCTTAACCACTATTTTCCTCATCTTACCTTCTTCCTAGTTTATGCTCCATCTTCCTCCTCCTAAGTTCTCACATCATTTAACAGTGTGAAGTAGAAAGGATATCTGGACAGAAAGTCTGAAACTGCCCCACGAGGTCTTAACTTGTTTAACTTATTCACAAGGTGAAGTGTCCTCATGTATCAAATGAGACAAATTTTAGTTTTGGGGGAGTTGGGGAGGGCATAATTTAGTGACAGATATGTAACAAACATTAAAATACAGTGGTGACATCATGGCAGCATTTTACTCTTAAACCTTTCAGGAAAAAATGTGTATGGATATTGAGAGAGAATGAATGATAAAGCAAATGTGGTAAAATATTATTTTTAGAATCTGAGTGAAGGGTATACAGGAATTTTTATGACAACTTTTTTTATAAGTCTGAAATTACTTAAAAAGATAAAGTGGTGATAAGTGTTAGAACTACAGTGACCCACAAAATCCCGTGCTTTCTGAGATGGTGTAAAGGAATCTTTTGTGCCTAACCTTGGAGGCTATAGTCTGTATTTTATTCAAGAACCTGGTGGATTCCCTAATGGACAGTTCTGAAACTTTATATTAGAAATTGCTTGTCAAATGATATAACTCAGTTTATGTTTCAGGAAATAGGGTCACCATAGTTATGTTAAAAGTATCTTAAAAATGTTATAATTTATGTAGATTTGCAGCCTTTACCTGCTTTAATATTTACTTAGTGTTTTGTTTGTTTTTTGTTTGTTTGTTTGGTTGAGACAGAGTCTCATTCTGTTGCCCAGGCTAGAGTACAGTGCCACGATCTCAGCTCACTGCAACCTCTGCCTCCCTGGTTCAAGTGATTGTCCTGCCTCAGCCTCCCGAGTAGCTGGGATTACAGGCAAGCGCCACCGCGCCCAGCTAATTTTTCTATTTTTAGTAGAGGCAGGGTTTCACCATGTTGGCCAGGATGGTCTCAATCTCCTGACCTCGTGATCCACCCACCTTGGCCTCCCAAAGTGGTGGGATTACAGGCGTGAGCCACTGCACCTGGCCACAGTTTGCATTACTTTTATTAAATAGAAATATAGGGAGATTTCGATGTTGGTAGTAAGCTCTTTAAAAACCTTTTAAGTTGAGTAGCACTGAATAGACTTATGAAGTACTGGGAAGCAGTATTATATACTGGTTAAGAGTATTGGCTTTGAAATAAGGTCTGTATTTGAATCTTAGCTCTGCCACATCCTAGGCACATGATCTGGGGCAAATTACTTGATCTCTCTCAGAGGAGAGCGTTAGATATTGCATCTGTAAAATTTGTTTTGTTTTTTTTAAACCTACCTCATAGGATTATTCTAAGGATTAAATGAAAAATAATGTGTGTACAACTCTAAACAATGGCTCAGTACAGGCATACCTTACTTTATTGCACTTCAGTTTATTGTGCTTCACAGATACTGCATTTTTTACAAATTGAAGATTTGTGGCAACCTTGCATTGAACAAGTCTGTTGGCATCATTTTTTCTGACAGGATGTGCTCACTTTGTTTCTGTCACATTTTGGCAATTCTCACAATATTTCAAACCTTTTCATTTTTTTTATCCGTTTTGGTGATCTATGATCAATAATCTTTGATATTGCTATTGCAAATTGTTTTGGGACATCATGAACCGTGCCCATGTAAGACAGTGAACTTAATTGATAAATGTGATGTGTGTTCTGGCTGCCTCCCCAACCAACCATTCTCCATCTCTCTCCCTCTTTTTGGGCTTCCCTATTCTCTAAGACATAACAGTATTGAAATTAGACCAATTAATAACCCTCTAATGGCCTCTTAAGTGTTTAAGTAAAAGGGAGAGTTGTACTTTTCTCACTTTAAATTCAAAGCTGAAATTATTAAGCTTAGTGAGGAAGGCATGTTGAAAGCTGAGACAGGCCAAAAGCTAGGCCTCTTGTACCAAACAACCAAGTTGTGAATGCAAAAAAAAAAAGTTCTTGGAGGAAGTTAAAAGTGCTATTCCGGGGAACACACAAATGATAAGAAAGTGAAACAGCCCTATTGCTGATATGGGGAAAGTTTTGGTGGTCTGGATAGAAGATAAACCAGCCACAACATTCCCTTAAGCCAAAGCCTAATCTAGAGCAAGCCTCTAATTCTTCAATTCTATGAAGGCTGAGAGAGGTAAGGAATCTACAGAAGAAAAATTTGAAGCTAGCAGAGGTTGGTTCATCAGATTTAAGGAAAGAAGTCTCCATAACAATAAAGGTGCAAGGTGAAAGCAGCAAGTGCTGATGTAGAAATATAGTGAGTTATACAGAGGATCTAGCTAAGATCATTGGTGAAGTTGCCTACACAAAACAACAGATTTTTAATATCAATGAAACAGCCTTGTATTGGAGGAAGATGCCATCTAGGACATTTGTAGCTAGAGAGACGTCAATGCCTGGACTCAAAGCTTCAAAGTACAGACTGAGTCTTGTTAGGGGCTAATGCAGCTGGTGACTTTAAAGCCAATCCTCATTTACCATTTAAAAAATCGTAGGGCCCTCAGAATTACAATAAATCTACTCTGTTTATGCTCTATAAATGAATGATAGCACATCTGTTTATAGCATGGTTTACTGAATATTTTAAGCCCACTCTTGATACCTACTGGTCAGAGAAAAAGATTCCTTTCAAAATATTACTGCTTATTGACAATGCATCTGGTCATCCAAGAGCTCTGACAGAGATCTACAAGGAGATGAATGTTGTCTTCGTGTCATGCTAGTACAGCATTCATTCTGCAGTCCATAGAGCCCATGGACCAAGGAGTACTTTGGACTTTCAAGTCTTATTATTTAAGAAATACATTTCATAAGGCTGTAGCTGCCATACATAGTGATTTCTATGATTAATCTGGGCAAGGCAATTAAAAACCTTCTGGAAAGGATTCATCATTCTGGATGCCATTGAGAACATTTGTGATTCAAGGACAGAGGTCAAAATATTGATGTTAACAGGAATTTGGAAGAAGTTTATTCCAACCCTCACGGATGACTTTGAGAGGTGTAAGACTTCGGTGGAGGAAGTCACTGCAGATGTGGTAGAAATAGTAAGAGAACTAGAATTAGAAGTGGAGCCTGAAGATGGGACTGGATTGCTGTAATCTCATGATCAAACTTTAACAGATGAGGAGTTTGCTTCTTATGGATGAGCAAAGAAAGTAGTTTCTTGAGATAGAGTGTACTTCTGGTGATGATGCTGTGAACATTGTTGAAACGACAACAAAGTATTTAGAATATTCTGTAAACATGGTTGATAAAGCAGTGGCAGGGTTTGAGAGGATTGATTCTAATTTTGAAAGAATTTTTCCTGTGGGTAAAATGCTATCAAACAGCATCTCATTCTATAGAGAAATATTTCATAAAAGAAAGAGTCCATCAGTGCGGCAAACTTCAGTGTTGTCTTAATTTAAGGAATTTTCACAGCCACCCCATCCTTCAGCCATCCACCACCTTGATCAGTTAGCAGCCAACAGCATCAAGGCAAGACCCTTCACCAGCAAAAAGATTACAACTTACTGGAAAGCTCAGATGATTGTTAGCATTTATTTTTAGCAATAAAGTATTTTTAATGAAGGTACATACCTTTTTATATACATAATGCTATTATACACTTAGTAGACTACAATATAGTGTAAACATAACTTTTAAATGCACTGGGAAGCAAAAACATTCGTGTGATTTGCTTTACTGCGATATTTGCTTTACTGTGGTAGTCTGGAAGCAAACCCACGATATCTTGAAGATGTCTGTAAATACTGTGTTCTATATCATTATTATTCCTTTAAACTTCTACCTGCTTTTATCACCATCTTTTCATGTGCTCTTCCTTAGATGACAATGGAATTTAAATTCTTTGTACTTTAACTTAGAAAATTTTAGTAGTGTATTCATATTGTGGTCTTTGCACCGTGTAAAACTGACTCCATATTCTTTTTTTGTTTGTTTGTCTCATTCTGTCACCCAGGCTGGAGTGCAGTGGTGCGATCTCGGCTCACTGCAGCCTCCACCTCCCAGGTTCAAGCGATCCTCCCACCTCAGCCAAGTAGCTGGGATTACAGGCGCCCACCACCATGCCCGGATAATTTTTGTATTTTTAGTAGAGGCAGGGTTTTGCTACGTTGGCCAGGCTGGTCTCGAACTCCTGACCTCAGGTGATCTACCCGCCTCAGCCTCCCAAAGTGCTGGGATTATAGGCGTGAGCAACTGTGCCTGGCCTACTCCATATTCTTTCTGATTCACCCATGTGCAGAGTACTGTGTTAGGCATTGTGTATGCCCATGTTTGATTTAGCACATTGTACAAACTTTCATTATAGGAAATTTCAAACTTAAGCAAAAGTAGAAATAACAGCATAACGTTTCATCTTTACCCCCCACTCACTTTCTTCGTCTGGATTATTTTGAAGTAATCCCAGGCATCAGATTTCATTTTAGCACACTTAATAATATATTTTGGGTGTATGCTACAAATTTGTATATCCATGTGTATGTATATGTGCATGTGTTTGTATATGCATGTGTATGTGTATGTGTATATATATTATATACATATATATATGTATATAAATCATTTACCTGATACCTTTCCTGAAAAAGCAGGAAACTGAGTTCACAAATGACTCCGCACTTCCAGAGTAAATGCACATCATGTTTACACTGGAAAAAGCAGGACAAATGTCCTCCAGTTTTCCTTTTGCAGCAACTATGAAGATTCAAAGCAGAGGTGGTGATGCTTGCCTCAATCTTAATGCCTGTCCTTTTTGTTTGTTTCTTTTTTTTTTTTTTTTTTTTTTTTAACTCTGACAAGCATTTATTGAGTGCCTGCAAGGTGTGAGCACCTTGGGGAATTTAAGAAAGAGTCCCCATGTGGACAAAGAGTTTACAGACTACACAAGATATGCCAAGAGTATTAACTAACAAATATAATTTTATAGTTTACAAAGCATTTTTCACAAGTAATTTCTTCAAGCAGCCTTGTAAGAAAGGTATTAACATTAGTCCCATTTGACACATGAGGACACTTGTGAATGGTAAGTAACTTAACCAAGTTAAGACCTAGTAAGTGGCAATTTCAGACGTTCTGTCCAGTTATCCTTTCTACTTCACACTGTTAACTGATGGGAGAACTTAGGAGGAGGAAGGTGGAGCGTAAACCAGGAAGTTGTAAAATGAGGAAAACATTGGTTACTAAGAGAAGAGAATCAGGAAAGGGACAGACAGGGCTTTGCAGTACTAGGAAGAGAGTTGGTGTCCTGGTAAGTTGGGCATTCCCCTCCCCATAGGGGCCAGAAAAGAGCAGAAGGGTAATAGAGAGGGGCCTGGCCATTCTAAAGTGACACAGACATCTGCAAGCTGTGCTGATAAGAGGCTCGGAATGTTTGGTGGCTTGGGAAGGAGGACAACCCTGTTTTGTCACCTACTTTATCAGCCTGGATTTTTAGAAATTGCAGTTGTGAATACAAGTGTAAAATTTTACCTTTTATCGTATTTATTTTGAATAGGTACATGAACATTGTACAAAAATCAGGCTTTCCTGTCACCTGTGCCCTTGTATCCTTTTCTGAATTCTTCTGCTAAAAGCAAACACTACTATCTGTGAGTTTCTTGTGTTTCCTTCCAGACCAATTATGTGCATACATAAGCATAACTGTTCTTTTTCTAACATCCAGGAGCATATGGAAATGTGTATTTCCATGACAATGAATATTACTATTTTAAGAGCATCCTTGTAGTTATTCACTGACATATACGTATTTGTCCCAGCTCTGCCATTCTCTAGCTTTGTGACCTTGGGCAAAATTACTTAACCTTTCTAAACTTCCTTATCTGTAAAACAGGGTGGTGGGGGATGAAGGGGGGGTTGGGAAGATGACCGTTACAACTTTGTGGAGTGATTGTGAGGCTCAAATGAGATAATGCATATAAACCACATAGCGTATCTGGTATAGTGAAAACTCGAAAGCTCAGATGTTAGCTCTTACTATTCTATTTCCAACTTATACACACGTATTTACAAATGAAAACTGTTAAGATACTGTACAAGTGAGCAAAGATAAATGGAGAAAGATGTTCATCACATTTGTAACAGCAAAAACACTGAAAACTTACAAGTCATAACCATAGGGGGCTGGTTAAATATGATGGATTACTATTAGCTCTTACATGGAAGGAGGTAAATTCCTATATACTGACATGGAA
Source organism: Macaca thibetana thibetana (assembly GCF_024542745.1). Taxonomy (NCBI): domain Eukaryota; kingdom Metazoa; phylum Chordata; class Mammalia; order Primates; family Cercopithecidae; genus Macaca; species Macaca thibetana. The sequence continues at coordinate 129,426,140 of NC_065598.1, forward strand.
AGTTGTCAAGCTATATTAAGCGGAAAAAGCAAGATGCAGAATAGTGTGCTTAGAATACCATTTTAAAAACGTGCATATGCAGAGAAAATAATAGCATTTACTGAAAGTGTCTTATATGCCAGGCACTGTTTTAAGTACTTTACATGCAGGAATTCATGTAATTAATTTAAGAACACCCTGAGGTAGGTTTCAGGTCCAAAGATACACAGTATGTGGAAGATCCAAGATTCAAACCCAGACTCTTATACACTGAGGTTGAGAAAAGAAGCAGTTAACAGTGCTTTCCTTGGTGGGAGGTCAGGAGGTTAGGGAGGGAGGCAGGTTAGGGAGCCCGAGGAGCCAGCTGGAAGCACAGAGCAGGTGGAAGTAGAAGGTGAAAGGAAGATTGTCACTTTTTTTTTTTTTGAGACTTGCTCTGGCTCCCAGGCTGGAGTGCTATGGCGTGATCTCAGCTCACTGCAACCTCCGCCTCCTGGGTTCAAGTGATTCTTCTGCCTCAGCCTCCTGAGTAGCTGGGATTACAGGCGTGCACCACCACACCCAGCTAATTTTTGTATTTTTAGTAGAGACGGGGTTTCACCATGTTGGTCAGGCTGGTCTTGAACTCCTGACCTCAAACAGTCCACCTGCCTTGGCCTCCCAAAGTGCTGAGATTATAGGCGTGAGCCACTGTGCCCAGGCCTAAGGATTTATCTATTAATAAAATTGGTTATATCTGTTTTTTCATGATTACAAATAATACTGCAACACCTTCCCTTATACATAATATACTTATGTACTTATACGAGTGACTCTATGAGATAAAAGTCTTAGAAATGGGATTGCCAAGTCAAAGGGTCTATGCATTTAACGTGGGGAATGAGTACTGTCACGTTGCTTCTGAAACTGTTTACCTAGTTTATGTTCCCACCAACAGCGTCAAATTCCCATACCTGTGCTAGGTGTAAGTCTTTTTGTCTGATTATTTCATTTAATTTTAATTTCCATTTTCACTGGTGAGGTTGGGCATCTGTTCATGTTTTTTTGTCATTTATATTTCTTTTGTGAATTGCGTTTTCCTGTTCTTTGTGCATTTTTCTCTTAGAGTTTGTCTTTTTAAAATTGATATGCAGGTGTTCTCTATAATATAGATATTCTGTCACTATATGCAAATGATCTTCCAATTTATTTATTTATTATTATTATTAGTTTTTAGACAGAGTTTCGCTCTTGTCACCAGGCTGGAGTGCAGTGGCGCGATCTTGGCTCACTGTAACCTCCGCCTCCCAAGTTCAAGCGATTCTCCTGCCTCAGCCTACCGAATAGCTGGGATTACAGGCACCCTGCCACCACGCCCAGCTAATTTTTGTATTCTTAGTAGAGACGGGGTTTCGCCATGTTGGCCAGGCTGGCCTCAAACTCCTGACCTCAGGTAATCTGCCCACCTCGGCCTCCCAAAGCGCTGGGGTTACAGGCCTGAGCCACCGCGCCGGGCCCAATGTATTTCTTTTAACTTAGTTTATGGTGCCTTTAGCTGTACAAAAGTTACTAATTTTTAGTCAAATCTCCCAGTCTTTTCCTTTAGGGCTTCTTACATGTCCTGATCCAAGATTATTTTTTAAAATTCTCCTCTATTTTCTCCTATTGCATTAATAGTTTACTTTACAATTAGATTTTTAATCCATCTGAACTTTTTCATATAGTATGATGTATCCATTTTTAAAAGATGGATAGCCAGTTGTGCTGTTATGTCTTTTCTACTCACCTGAAATGCCGCCATTACCATACTTTCAATTTTCATGTGCATGTGCGTCTGTTTTCAAACTTGGAGATTCTCTTCCACTGGTATGTGTCTATTCTTGTGCCAGTGGTTTAACTGCTATTGCTTTATAGTATATTTTGATATCTTCTTTTCAAAAAGATACTCTTGTGTATTCTTTTTTTCATCTTGTGTATTCTCGTCCATTTTCCAGAAGACCACAGAATCAACTTTAAGTTTCATTTCATAAAGTCAGATTAGTGAGAGCTGATTTTCTGTCTATCATGTTCATTCAGAAACATAGTCTCTCTCTCCATTTAGGGGCACTTGTTTTATATTTTCTTTCTAACACATATTTTGTTGGGTTTAATGTACCTTTTTTTTTTTTAACTTGTATTTCAGATTCAGGGGGTACATGCTCAGGTTTGTTACCTGAGTATATTATGTGATACTGAGGTTTGGCGTATGAATGATGCCATTACCCAGGTACTGGGCATAGTACCCAATAGTTAGTTTTTCAACCCTTGCCCTTGTCCCTCTCTCCTCCCTCTAGTAGTCCCCAGTTTCTATTACTGCCATTTCCATGTCCATGAGAACCCAGTGTTTAGCTCCCACTTATAAGTGAGAGCATGTTGTATTTGGTTTTCTGTTCCTGCTATATCCTTATTGCCACAAAGGACATTATTTCATTCTTTATTATGGCTACAGGGTATTCCATGTAGCAGGGCATTCCACTCCAAACCACATTTTCTTTATCCAGTCCACTGTTGATGGACACCTAGGTTGATTCCTTGTCTTTGCTATTATGAATAGTGCTGTGGTGAACATACCAGTGCATGTGTCTTTTTGGTGGAATGATTTGTTTCCTTTTGAATATATACCCAGTAATGGTGGTGTTGGGTCAAATAGTAGTTCCGTTTTATGTTCTTTGAGAAATTTCCAAACTGCTTTCCCCAGTGGCTGAGCTAATTTACATTCCCACCAACAATGTATAAACGTTCCCTTTACTCCACAGCCTCACTAGCATCTATTGTTTTTTGACTCTTTAATAATAGCCATCCTGACTGATGTGAGATGGTATCTCATTGTGGTTTTTATTTTAGCTTTTAATAACTATTTAAAGTCTGCTGTTTTGATAGGTGAAAATGATATATCACTTAATTTGCACTTTGGTTCTGGAGAAGTTAAATATTTTTAAACTGTGCTTATTAACTACTTATATTCTGAGAATTATCTGATTATATCCTTGATCTATTTTTCCATTTGGGTCTTAATCTTGTATGAGTTTATCATGTCATAACGATACTAATTCTTTGTCAGAAGTACAGCAGAAGCAGATATTTTTCCAGTTTTATTTTATTTTATTTTATTTTATTTTTGAGACAGAGTCTTGCTTTGTCACCCAGGCTGGAGTACAGTGGCATGATCTCGGCTCACTGCAACCTCTGCCTCCTGAGTTCAAGTGATTCTCCTGCCTCAGCCTCCCTAGTAGCTGGGTTAACAGGCACATGACACCATACCCAGCTAATTTTTTTTTGGAGTTTTAGTAGAGATGGGTTTTCACCTTGTTGGCCAGGCTGGTCTCGAACTCCTGACCTCAAGTGATCCAACCACCTTGGCCACCATGCCCGGCCTTTTTCCAGTTTATTGTCTGCCTTTTGATTTGCCACTTTTTTTTTTTTTTTTTTTTTTTTTTTTTGAGACGGAGTCTCACTTTGTCGCCCAGGCTGGAGTGCAGTGGTATGCTCTTGGCTCACTGCAAGCTCCGGCTCCCAGGTTCATGCCATTTTCCGTCTCTGCCTCCCGAGTAGCTGGGATTACTGGCATGCGCCACCATGCCCAGCTAGTTTTGTATTTTTAGTAGATACAGGTTTCTCCATGTTAGTCAGGAGGGTCTCGAACTCCCAATCTCAGGTGATCTGCCCACCTTGGCCTCCCAAAGTGCTGGGATTACAGGCGTGAGCCACCGCACCCGGCCCAAATTTATCACTTTTTAATTTATACTTTTCAGAAGTTCGAAAGTCTAATATAGTTAAATATATGAATTTTTCATGACTTTTACTATTGATTTTAAAGTTGTTAAAAATTTTTATGGAATGATTTCATATTTAGAACAAATATGCCATGTGGGAAACTAATCATGTTGGCTTGATAATGGAATCAGTTCTTAAGTAATTTTTATAGATGTTTAATAATGTTATTTATTAAACATCTTATTTATTAATGTTATTTGTTAAACAACTATTAAATGTTATTTAATAGTGTTATGTATGGTGTTAGTGATGCTTATTTTCATAATAGATAACTGAATATATTATATGTGTATACATATGTATAAAACTGAATGTTTTATATATACATACACATAGATGTCTTAGAATGATTGAAACGGTTACGATTTTTCATTTTGAGAAATTTTAATATTTGGCAAGTGCAAGTAATTCTTTTTTGAGATGGAGTCTTGCTTTGTCACCCAGGCTGGACGTGCAGTGGCACAATCTTGGCTCAGTGCAACCTCTGCCTCCCGGGTTCAAGTGATTCTTCTGCCTCAGCCTCCCAATTAGGTGGGACTACAGGCGCGCACCACCACGCCCAGCTAATTTTTTGTATTTTTAGTAGAGATGGGGTTTCACCATATTGGCCAGGCTGGTCTTGAACTCCTGACCTCGTGATCTGTCCGCCTCGGTCTCCCAAAGTGCTGGGATTACAGGTGTGAGCCACCGTGTCCAGCCAAGTGCAAGTGATTCTGACAGCTTTTAGTGAAATTCCCTGTATTAAAGATTGTCAATTTGAATATTGAAATTAAGTAGTATATTCTGACATGAAATTTGCTATTGTGTTAAGGAGAGAAAACATCTTTAATTGACTTCTCTGTCTTCACAGGAAGTTATTCACATGAATTTATGTTGTTGCCTATAAAACACTATCCAATAACTTTTACCTTTTCCCCTTAACTCCCTCAGGTCCTACCACAGCTCTGTGAAGTTGCACTCATGTATATTGTTATTAACTGTTTTGCAAACAACCTAATACTTGTAGTTCCCTTAGTTTATATATATTCAGGTATACCAACTGAATTGCCCTTTTCTTATAATAAATGTACTTTTGTTTCTAATAAACAACCTTCGAAGTAGTAGGAAAGATATTAACATCTGAGCATAGGAGTTGATATGGTTTCTCATTGAGAAATTAGTCTCTAGAATTATAATCAGTAACATGGTAAAGGAAAAAATGGTGAAGATATTAGAGCCGTACCTAAAACTTTCCATAGTTTGACCTTATGGCAAGTGAACATTTGGTTTTTATTACCCTTTTAAACACTAAATATTAATACATTATCTTATACAGAGGCCCTCAATAAATAAAATATTTATAGTAAACTACTGATGAAACACCTTTCATTATGGTAGAAATTCTTTTCAGATTACTGAGAAATGCAGTTCTCAAATTTCTGCGTCAGTTTTGCTTAATTCATTAAAGCATATGCAACTAACTAGCAACATACTTCTTTTACTGCTTGTATTAGAAATTCTTTTTGTACTTAATATTTGTTTAATTACTTGATCCATTAGTTCAATTGTAAATGCCTTCCTTGTTGAATTTATTCATTCAGTTTTCATGATAGTTTGAAGAGTAATCTAGACCAATGTTATCCAATAGAACTTTTTTTGTGACAGTGACACTGTATATGTGCTGTCTAATACAGTTGCAACTAGCCGCATATAGCTAATAAGCTCTTGCAGTGCAGTCAGTGTGACTATGAGACTGAAGTTTTAATTGTATTTAATTATAACTGACTTAATTTTTTTAAGCCACATGTTGCTAGTGGCTACCACATTGGATAGCACAAATATATCTACTTTATTTTCATTTAGTTTTCCAAGTTACAATAAGTGTATTTTCTAGGTAAGTGTTCTACTTTTACAAACTCTTTGAAACCTATGGTAAAAAAAAAAAAAAATACAAAAGCAAACTCTAAAAATTAATTTACTAAACTATTTGTATTTGATTTTTATTGCATTTATCTGAAACATTGGGTTGCTATATTGAGCATACCACAGACCATTTCTCCTCATTTCTGGAGACAGTTTCATTCTAAGAAGAAACATATGTCCTAAAGACCCATGAACTAATACTTATTTTGAGATTGGTCCATAAAAGGTTTTTGTTCATTTTTAAGCAGCTGATTTAGAGGAAAGTTTTAATGAACACGAACTGGAGCCCTCATCACCTAAAAGTAAAAAGAAAAGTCGCAAAGGAAGGCCAAGAAAAACTAATTTTAAAGGACTGTCAGAAGATACCAGGTCCACATCCTCCCATGGAACAGACGAAATGGAAAGTAGTTCCTATGTAAGTAAAAAAAACTGTTGGATTCTTACTTTTTGTTGCACCATGAATATTTCATTTAAACTATAGGTGAAGTTCATCATTTGAAATGTTAAATAAGCTTGAAATACTGATAGCATATTTTCATGATTTTTTTTAAGTTCTTTTTTTCTTTTACATTTGCAGAGAGATAGGTCTCCACACAGAAGCAGCCCTAGTGACACCAGGCCTAAATGTGGATTTTGCCATGTAGGGGAGGAAGAAAATGAAGCACGAGGAAAACTGCATATATTTAATGCCAAGAAGGCAGCTGCCCATTATAAGTGCATGGTAACCATGGTTCTTTTAAGCCCAATTTTGTTTTTTTGTTCGTTTGTTTGTTTTTCTTTGTTTCCCCTGTGATCTAAAAGCCCAAGTGATTTTTTAAAAATCATTTAGCTAGTAACTAAAAAACTTCCCCCACAAGTATTAGTATTTTAGAGTTATGAATAGTATATCTTGTAATCCCAAATCTTAATAAAATTTAGATTTTGTTAAATTATAGCCTTTATGTTTTAGTAGGATTTGAAGTAATTCTAATTATAGTTACTGTAGTTAGGATAATCTGTAATTAATTATTTCATAACTGTAAAAATTTTGTCTTTATAAGCATGTCATGAAATATATTTTAGACTTTTACTATAACCTAATAATTATCTCTGTTGTACTTAACACACTGTATTACAGTTACTCATTTATGAACTTATCTTCCCTAACAGACTCTTAAATTCCTTGAAGATAAGAATAAGTTTTTATCTTGACATCCTTAGATCCATGCCTGACTTACAGTATACATAAATATCTTTGACTTAGAGTGTATTGAATGACTCATCCCATTGATAAGGTTTTTAAAATTACATTATTTATGTCACAGGTTCTTAACCAGAGTACATATCATATTTACCTGGTGAGCTTTTTCCAAAATACGTGCATCTAGGAACCCTGTGGAATAGATCTCATTTGTGTCTAGTTTGAAAAACAAAATCCCCCAAGTGATTCTGATCTGCATCTATGGTTGAAATTTGCCAATTTAAACTGTTTTTTAAAACTTTGTGGAAATGTAAAATAGTTGAGAATAGAGTGACATTGTTGAAATTTTCATTGCTTGAAGCGATTTAATCTTGGCTTCACACTGGCAATCTTCATTTTTATTTCAATGTCCATAATTTTGGCTGTATTTTAATCAGACATGTAAATATATTAAAAATATTTGAGCAGATACTTGATTATTAAGGAAAGATTATCTTTCTTCGGAAATTAAATATAACACACTTGTTACCACATTTAATGTTTTCCTCATAAGGATTCTGAATGTTAATATTCCTGCATTTTTCTTCTCTAGTTGTTTTCTTCTGGCACAGTCCAGCTCACAACAACCTCAAGAGCAGAATTTGGAGACTTTGATATTAAAACTGTACTTCAGGAGATTAAGCGAGGAAAAAGAATGGTCTGTAGTTTTTATATTTGTTATGCAACATTACACTTGACTTGCTGCTTTAAATTTAGAGTACATCCCAAATTTATCCAGTCATCAGAAAATTTAATATAAAGTAGTTCATATGTTAAAGCAAAGTATATTGACTTATTTGTAATATAATAAAGGATGTTGATGTTACTGAAACTTATTTCTCTTTCTATGTAACTTCATTACTTAAGAGGATTATACTGAGATTTATATACATTTCAAGGCATTTGCAAGCCTTTAACAATAAAATAAATGAAGATACGAATGTGACAAACTTTATTAAGTTTAAAATGTTACATTGTGTAAGCTTGCTTAAAGGAAATTTTTTTCAGGGCTTTCTTTTTAAAGTACACATACACAGGACTGCCTCTTAAAATGTTTGTCATAGCGTTAAAAGTTTTTTTAAATAAAATAATATAAAATACACCTTAGTCTCATGTTGTTAAACATACTGAATTACCAACAAGTAGCTCTAAGAAATATTGGCATCTTTATTGATCACTTACTCCTTTATAGCTTATGAATGCTATAATAATATCAGTTGTCTCTAGAAATTAATTTTTAAATTTTTTGTTGGGAAATTTTCAAACATACCACAATTGGAAAGCCTAGTAACACGTATCTGTCCATCATCTTGCTTCATCAGTTACCAAAATTTGTGGCACTTGTTTCATATAGGCCTTCTTTGTTGTTGTTGTTTTGAGACAGAGTCTCACTGTCGCCCAGGCTGGGGTGCGGTGGCGCGATCTTGGCTCACTCTAACCTCTGCCTCCCGGGTTCAGGTGATTCCCGTGCTTCAGCTTCCCAAGTAGCTGGGATTACAAACATGCACCACCACACCTGGATAATTTTTGTATTTTTAGTAGAGACAGGGTTTCATTATGTTGGCCAGGCTTCTCATGAACTCCTGACCTCATGCAATCCACCCGCCTCGGCTTCCCAAAGTGCTGGGATTACAGGCGTGAGCATCCAGCTGAAAAGGAAACTTTCATAACAGAGCCTGTGGTACTGAAAAAAGGAAAAACCACTTTATCGTATTATTCAGAGCAGTGTTGTATAATACAGCTAAAGTTCAAATAGGTGACTAAGATAGCAATTCAATTATCTTGCCAACTTATTGTTTACCTCTGCACCATTGAGGGTTGGGGTAAACACTAACCTAGCATTTCCCCCAAGTGTGCTCTAAAGGAAGTTAGTTCATCAAGATGTTCCCCCACCCCTCCAGAGATAAAAGGGCATCTAGATTTCAATAAACTTGAAAACTGTTTACTCTGTGCCCCCACCCTTGGAGAAAAGGCTGTGAGAAGTCCTGCAATAAAGTGATCTGCTTAACCTATCCTTTCTCAAACTTATTTGACTTGAAACCCCTTTTTCAACAGTTACCTTTTAATCTCCGAACATTCTTCAGGCAAGGCTTATCTAGGCCAAACTGAGAAGTCTTGAAAAGATTTCAGCCCCTTTAGTCGCCCTCTGCACTTTTGTCTACTGGTAGTGATTCTTCTGTGGGGGAACTGCTTTTCTGGTTTCTTATTCTTTCCCCTAATCATAATAGGAAAGGATCTGATCTTAGGGAGGGAAAGAAACCAACCACTAAAATATACAACATCATTTTTTTTTGTATTTGGCAGTATTGAGGAGAGTCTTATCTACATTTAGATGTCAGACCTGGGATGGTCAGTAGTTTTTCTAACAAGCCGGCAGTTTATAAATGTTAAATAATAGAAACATCAGGGGATGGCAATATTAGAGGGCTTATCAAAGTATGGTTTCAGTTGCAGCGTTATTTCAGTTATATGCTACGTGATAATTTCAGTGTATTCTTTTTCAATAGAAAATGGCTGCTGTTTTCTTGAAATACTGCTTACGATTATTTCTCTTTCCTTATACAGAAATGTACACTTTGCAGTCAGCCTGGTGCTACTATTGGATGTGAAATAAAAGCCTGTGTTAAGACTTACCATTACCACTGTGGAGTACAAGACAAAGCTAAATACATTGAAAATATGTCACGAGGAATTTACAAGTAAGAAAACAACAATTGTCTATTTCCCTAAACATGTTAGTAAGTAACTGTCCTTAAATAGATGACATTAGTTTACTCAATCTCTATTCTTAGGTGATATTTAGTTAAGTATAGAATAGAATACTGAGCACATTGTGTAAGGAATGAGTACTACAATTGGCATTTTCCTCTGACTACATATCCCTGGATTAGCATTCATCCATCCAATGTTAGTTATGCTTCCTGTGTGCCAGCCATTGTGCTTGAAGCTGGGCATATAACAGTGATCAAAACTACATATGCTGGGCCGGGTGCGGTGGCTCACATCTGTAATCCCAGCACTTTGGGAGGCCAAGGCAGGTGGATCACCTGAGGTCAGGAGTTCGAGACCAGCCTGACCAACATGGTGAAACCCCGTCTCTACTAAAATACAAAAATTACCCAGGTGTGGTGGCAGGCACCTGTAATCCCAGCTACTCGGGAGGCTGAGGCAGGAGAATCGCTTGAACCCAGGAGGGAGAGGTTGCAGTGAGCCAAGATTGTGCCATTGCACTCCAGCCTGGGCAACAAGAAGCTTACAATCTATTGGGAGAGACCTATTATTTAAGTGGCCAGACAAATATGCAATTACAACATAGCAGCATAAGTGTTCCAGAGAAGTTACAAAGTGTTATGAGAGCATGTAAGAAGGAAGAGGTAACCTAGTCTGTAGTGGGGAGTCTTTAAGAATTTTCTGAAGGAAATAGTGCTCAGCTTTAAGCTGAGATATTAAGGACAAAGGTGAGCCTTGGTTGGGAGAGATATTCTGGGCAGAGAGAACAACATATGCAAGTGCCCTGGGTGAGACACAAGCAGAGGTGGAAATGGGGAGATGTGTTAGGAGGCTAGTGCTGGTGGTCCAGGTGAGAATTATTGGTAGCTTAGAATAGGATGTGATAGATAGAAGGCAAAAGGTTCTCTTGAGAAGATGGTGAAAAAATAAAGTTTGAAGATTTGGGTTTGGGGGTCACCCTCTTTTTTATGGGTCTTCCACTTACCTGTGCTGCCTTGGGCTAGGTGGTGTTAATGTAATGGTTCCATTTGTTTAATCAACTGGAGTATAAGTTGGCAGGGACTCCTGAAGTTTTTATTTGCTGTCCAGAGTTGTAAAGCACTTCCTTACTCTCACATGCCTAGAATGCAATAAACCAATAACTTCCGGGTCTAGTATTCTGTGTAAAAGACAATGTGCACAAGCAGTCACCAAGCCATTTGGGTGCTTACATAAGGTGCTATGCTATATAATAAAATTTGCTAAATTCTGTTTAATAATCAAGGCACAAATGTTTTCAAGGGAGTTCTATAAAGCCTTTAAGGAACAAATAATCCCAATGTTATTTAAGAGATCCAGCACATAGCAAGAGATGGAAAACTTACTGCTTCATTCTGTAAAGCTTACGTAACTGTGGTACCAAACCTAACAAAGATACGTTAAAAGACAGACAAACCAACTGTAGACCAGTCTCCCTTTTTTTGCTTTGAGACAGGATCTGACTCTGTTGTCCAGGCTGGAGTGCAGTAGTGTGATCATGACTCACTACAGCCTTGACCTCCTGGCCTCACGTGATCCTCCCACCTCAGCCTCCCAAGTAGCTGGGACTATAGCCAAGCTAATTTTTTTAATTTTTTTTTTTTTTTTTTTTTGAGGAGGAGTCTTGTTATGTTGCCCAGACTGGTCTCAAACTCCTGGGCTCAAGTGATCTCCCTGCCTCAGTCTCCCAAAGTGCTAGGATTACAGGCATGAGCCATGCCCAGCCACAATTTCACTTTTATAAATATACAAAAATTTTAAATAAAATATTAGTAAATCAAATCCAGGTCTGTATTCTAAGAATTGAAAGACTGTTCAGGCTGGGCACAGTGGCTCACACTTATAATCTCAACACTTTGGGAGGCTTAGGTGGGAGGATTGCTTGAGGCCAGGAGTTCCAGATCAGTGCAGGCAACAAAGCGAGACTCTCGTCTCTAATAGAAAGAAAAAAGACTGTTCAAAATTAGGAAATATATTAATATACTTTGTTAGAGTAAATAAAAATCTTATCACCTTCCTTATAGATGGTGAAAAGACATTTGATAACATTCAACATCAGTTTCTGAATTTTAAAGTAACAAGTGCTCTTGGTAAGCTAGGAATCTTAATAGGTGTTTATGAGAAAAACAACAGCAAATAGCTTATTTGTTGTTAAAGTAAAGGAGCAATGGTTCTTAACCAGGAGTGAACCTCAGAATCACTGTGGTGTGGATAAGACCCTCTTTTAAAATGTTCATGCCTGAGCCCTACCCGTAGAGATTTAAATTTAGTAGGTCTGGGTTGGGGCCCAAACCATGCACTTTTATGACTCCCCAAGTGATTCTTATGTTCATCTCTAATTGAAAACCATTAGACTATACTTTAATTCAGATTAGGAAGAAGACAAAGATGCCAACTACTAGCATGACTTTTAACATTCTTCTAAAGGGTTAAGCTGATGCAAGACAAAAAGAAAGAGGCCCAGTGCAGTGGCTCACGTCTATAATCCCACACTTGGGGAGGCCGAAGCAAGAGGATTGCTTGAGGCCAGGAATTCGAGACCAACCTGGGCAACACAGTAAGACCCATCTCTACACAACATTTAAAAATTAGCCACGCAAAGTGGCACACGCCTGTAGCCCCAGCTACACAGGAGGCCCACACTGGAGAATTGCTTGAGCCCTGGAAGTAGAAACCAGCCTGGGCAACATAGTGAGACCCTGTCTCAACTTAAAAAATAAGGCCAGGCGCAGTGGCTCACGCCTGTAATCCCAACACTTTGGGAGGCTGAGGCTGGCAGATCATGAGGTCAGGAGTTTGAGACCGGCCTCGAGATTGCCCCACTGCACTCCAGCCTGGGTAACAGAGCGAAACTCCATCTCAAATAAAAATAAATAAAAGTGTGTAATAAAATGATCAATATTTGTTACTTATATCATTGTCTACCAAGAAAATTCAAAGGAATCAACTTTGAATTTATTAAAATTAGTAAGAGCTCAGTAAGATTGCTGAATGTGAGATGACTTTTAAAAAGCAATTCCAGTAATAACTAGTTAGAATATGTAAACGAAAATCGTCTGCCATACCCCGCCAAACACACATACACTAAAGATGAATTTTTTCCATTTAAAAAAAGCACACACAGCTGCATCTGAGAGAGCAAGTTATGTTTGGAAATAAAATGTTTCTTTTCTCTTTAAAAAAAAAAAAAAAAAAAAGCACACACACAAAGCTTTGTTTTGGGGTGTGGGTGGGGAGACAGGGTCTCACTCTGTTACCCAGGCTGGAGTGCCACTGCATGATCATGGCTCACTGCAGCCTCGACCTCCTGGGCTCAGGTGATCCTCCCACCTCAGCCTCCCGAGTAGCTGGGACTGCAGGTACACGTGACCATGCCTGGCTAATTTTTGCTATTTTTTGTAGAGACAAGGTTTCACCATGTTGTCCAGGCTGGTCTCAAACTCCTGGACACAAGTGATCCACCCACCTGCGCCTCCCAAAGTGCTGGGATTACAGCTGTGAGCCACCATACCTGGTCAAAAATTGCATTTTACAAAGGACTGAAATGAGTGGTGAAATGTATTATGTTCCTTGATAGAAAACTCAGCTTTGAAAGACACCTATTCTCACCAAATGTATAAATTTGGTATAATTTTGATCAAATCCAAATTTTTTGACAGTTTTATTTGAAAGGCTAAATGTGATATAATTTTCACTTGTAATGGTTGTGTTTACCTTATATAACAGAAAAAAAAAATAGCAGCTTAACAAGAGAGAGGGTTGCTTTCTCACCTAAAAGATATGCAGAGAAAAGCAATCCAGATGTGGTAGGCAATTTTTCATGTCGTCAAAGACCCACATCACCATCCTTCTGCTCACCCCTCCTTAAGGTCTCCTTCCACATATGTGTGTGTATGTTTTTGTGTACGTAGAAAAATCTCTAGAAACGTATTCAACAAGCTTAACGGTTATATTACTTCTCATTAGTTACATAGGGATGGAGGAGAAGAGGCAAGTTTATATTCTCCATGATAGGATTCTGTAGTGTTTGAATATCTTCATGAGCAGTATATTATTATTAAAGTAGCCATTAACATTTTAAAATAACAGGCTGATTTTAAATATCCAAAATCAGATTATATGGAGAACTATTATATTTAAAATGTAACTTTTAGATGCTTTTATTGTAATAGTTTTAAATGGAAAATATTTCCATTTTCATTTTGGAAGAAAAATGGAAATATAGATGAGAAAAAATACTTAATGTCAACTTTAATTCTACCACGCAGAGGTAATAATTTTAAATCTTTTGGAATGTTTTCTCTTAGACGTTTATGTGATTATGTGCATGTATTTATAAAAACAAGATTTTCTGCTGCTCTGCCTATGGGGCAGCCATCCTTTTATTCCTTTGCTTTCTTAAAAAAAAGATTTTCTTATCTATGCCGTTTTATAATCTCTTTTCCACTTATCTGAGACATTTTTGTGTGACATTAATCCATTTTACATCTTAGTTTTTTTTGGTTTTTGGGGTTTTTTTTTTTTTTTTTTTTTGAGACACTCTCACTGTGTCACCTAGGCCGGAGTGCAATGGTGCGATTACAACCCATTGCAGCCTCAACCTCCCAGGCTCAGGTGGTCCTCTCACCTCAGCCTCCCAAGTAGCTGGGACCTCAAGGGCACCCCATTATACCCAGCTGATTTTTTTTGTACAGACGACATTTCACCATGTTGCCCAGTCTGGTCTCAAACTCCTGGGCTCAAGCGATCCACCCGCCCCAGCCTCCCAAAATGCTGGGATTACAGCATGAGCCATTGTGCCCAGCCTACATCTATTTTAATGATTGCATGGTATTCCATTATATAGGTATATCAGTTTATTCTATTGGTTCCTTTTTCAGACGTCTAGGTTGTTTTTGCTTTTTAGCTATTAGACAACCATATTTCAGTGACCCTCTCAAAACAAAAATATTTGTACTTGGATCCATAATGATTTGAATTGCTCTTTTATTTTTTTCCTATTGAGATTTGTTTCTGCAATCCACTTGTAATGTAGATTCCAGATAGAGACCATTGAGTTCAAATGAGAACCCATATAGGTGGGTAGTTTGGCGAGAGAAGAAGGGACAAATAGGAGGAAATACAGGGAGGAATATTTCTGAATGAAATGGCTTCCCTGGCCGGGCGCGGTGGCTCACGCCTGTAATCCCAGCACTTTGGGAGGCCAAGGCAGGCGGATCACGAGGTCAGGAGATCGAGACCATCCTGGCTGACACGGTGAAACCCTGTCTCTACTAAAACTTCAAAAAATTTGCCAGGCGCAGTGGTGGGCGCCTGTAGTCCCCAGCTACTCGGGAGGCTGAGGCAGGCGGAGCTTGCAGTGAGCCGAGATCGTGCCACTGCACTCCAGCCTGGGGCGACAGAGCGAGACTCCGTCTCCAAAAAAAAAAAAAAAAAAAGAAATGGCTTCCCTGTCTCCTAACTATGGCTTTTCTTCCTTACCAGCCCTTTCTGGGTCCTGACGGTATTCCTATTCGAAAGACGAGGGAGGGGTACATAATAATTGTTATTTATGTTTATCCTGTATTTATTGTATTTATTGTATTTTTAACCATTTAAATATGGATTCTTTTAAAATGTCAGCCTCCCACCATAAAAAATGGAGTTCTGGCCGGGCGCGGTGGCTCATGCCTGTAATCCCAGCACTTTGGGAGGCCGAGGCGGGTGGATCATGAGGTCAGGAGATCGAGACCATCCTGGCTAACACAGTGAAACCCCATCTCTACTAAAAATACAAAAAGTTAGCCAGGCATGGTGGTGGGCGCCGGTAGTCCCAGCTACTCAGGAGGCTGAGACAGGAGAATGGTGTGAACCAGGAGGCGGAGCTTGCAGTGAGCCCAGATGGTGCCACTGTACTCCAGCCTGGGCGAAAGAACGAGACTCCGTCTCAAAAAAAAAAAAAAAAAAACAGAGTTCTGTGACAGCAGGGACCTTGTTTGACCAGTTGACACCTGTGACCTTGGCACCTAGACTAGTGAAGGCCATATAAGGGCCTATGGGAAATATTCTGCAAGCAAAAACTAATCCCGTAAAATGATTAAAAGTTGCTCCAACAACAAAGCACTTGTCCTTTTAGAGGAAACTTTCTATTAAAAAGATGATTTTCAATCATGGGGAGGGGGGAGGGGGGAGGGATTGCATTGGGAGTTATACCTGATGTAAATGACGAGTTGATGGGTGCAGCACACCAACATGGCACAAGTATACATATGTAACAAACCTGCACGTTATGCACATGTACCCTACAACTTAAAGTATAATAATAATAAATAAAAAAAAGACGATTTTCAAATGTAAGCAAAAACAGAATAGTATAACAAGTCCTCATATCAGCAGTTACCAAGTTATTGCCACAGTTGCTTTATCTAATTGTTTATTTTCCTGAAGTATATATATTAAAGCAAAATTCCAGATCTCTTGTCATTATATAATTATTATTCCATTATCACACTTTGTAAAATTAACAATTATTTCTTAGTATCATCTTATACCCAATCCATTTTCACATTTGCCCAGTTGTATAAAAAAAATCTCATTTTAGACTTAATTTGTTCAAATCTGGATACATGCAAGGTCCATCCATTGCATTTGATATGTCTCTTAAGTCTAAATACGGACATACTTGTCCCCTTACTTATTGAAGAGCCTCGATAAATTGTCCTAAGTCCCACATTCTAGATTTGTCTCTTTGCCATTTCATGATGTCATTTAACTTGTGTCTCTATCCCTCTCTCCCATTTCTTGTAAACTAGAAGTTGGTTCAGAAGTTTAATTAGATTCAGGTTATATTTTATGGGAAGATTCTTCGTAGGTGCTGTTGTGTAGGAATCTCACTCTTGATATTTAAACTCATGATTTAAAAATGTAAAAAGGTAGTTCCCAATGTGTAGTATTTGAAGTGTACAAATTCTCCCTAGCTCTTTGAAAGTTATTGAAAATGTTTTAAGACTAAAAAGAAAAATAATGAGCAAAACTAGATTAAAGTCAGTTGTTATTGTTGTCCACTGTGTCCTGAACCCCACCTCTGCCTTTTATTCTACTAAAGTATTAGACCTAGTTTAGGTAATCTAAACTAGACATGTGAATTCCTAGATGATTTCTTTTATCTATTGCTGACCACAAGAGGGCATCCAGTGAACATGTTCTAAGCGTTCTTCCATTGTCGTCTTATGTATAATAGACATAAAACTGAGGAATCGCTTCCCACTCATAGGTGGGAATTGAACAGTGAGAACACTTGGACACAGGGTGGGGAACATCACACACCGGGGCCTGTCGTGGGGTGGGGGGAGGGGGGGAAGGATAGCATTAGGAGATATACCTAATGTAAATGACAAGTTAACGGGTGCAGCACACCAACGTGGCACATGTATACATATGTAACAAACCTGCACGTTGTGCACATGTACCCTAGAACTTAAAGTATAATACAAAAAGAAAAAAAAGGGCTCAAATCAGCCTGCCCTTGTTTGATTGTCCAAATCACCTATATTATGATTTTTATTAAAAACTTAATGAATTTTAAATATACAGTCTGTATACCCAAATAAAAGGTTAGAACCAAGCATGATAAAGTGTCACTCCAGAGATAACTTGCCAGATTTAAAGGGGAAAACCTACCTTTACAATGGAGGAATCTGGCCATCACCACTACTTTAACCAAATGATCAAACATAGTGTTACCCAGTAGCAGGAAATTAGATGCCTCCTGAAGTATGCAGGATTACCTACAAAATGTCTTGACTGAAAAAGAAAAGCTGAACCTGAAGCTGACCAAGCCCTTAGACCTTATTCCCAGTGTATAGAAAATACAGGGCAAGAGAGAACCAAATAAAACAGTACCACAATTAGACAAGTCCAGAACGTGCTACAGTTGACAGACAGACTGGTCTGATCTCATCCTAAAGAGTCAGTGTCATGTAAAAACAAGAAAGTGGAAGGACCAGTCTAGATTAAAA
Organism: Macaca thibetana thibetana; assembly: GCF_024542745.1. Lineage (NCBI taxonomy): Eukaryota > Metazoa > Chordata > Mammalia > Primates > Cercopithecidae > Macaca > Macaca thibetana. The sequence goes on from NC_065598.1 coordinate 129,443,777, forward strand.
GAGACATAGCCAAATGCAGTGCCGGAAAACTGTTAGATGACTCATGTAGGTATTCCAGTGAAGGCTAGGATGCTGATAATGAAAAGACATTTGAAGAGTTTGAGTAAAATTGTTTCATCAAATGTGAGCAGAAGGCAGCAGTATAGATAGAATATATATTTCCTGAAATGTGATTTTAAATTAAATATATGAAACACATTTATAGAATTTGATTATTTCATCAGTATACCTGAAGGTTGGTATTTTTAAGTTGGCCAAAACTTTGCTTTTAATCTCATTGGGCAAAATGAGGAATTGCTTTATGATAACTGTCATCTTAAACCAGAGATTTTGTTTCAGATGAACTTTTATTATCTCAATAATAGTGTGTTTTCCTATCTTTTAGATAAAAATGGGTCTGTGGCCGGGCGCGGTGGCTCAAGCCTGTAATCCCAGCACTTTGGGAGGCCGAGACGGGCGGATCACGAGGTCAGGAGATCGAGACCATCCTGGCTAACACGGTGAAACCCCGTCTCTACTAAAAAAATACAAAAAACTAGGAGGGCACCTGTAGTCTCAGCTACTCGAGAGGCTGAGGCAGCGTAAACCCGGGAGGCAGAGCTTGCAGTGAGCTAAGATCCGGCCACTGCACTCCAGCCCGGGCGACAGAGCGAGTCTCCATCTCAAAAAAAAAAAAAAAAATGGGTCTGTAACTAATTGGGGAGTATTTTTTAAAGTGTGGATGAGGAAACCCATGTTTTAAATGGGCACTAGCCTCATCCACTAATGTTGGTAGGAATGTTCAACAGTGACAAAGCATTTTGAGATTTTTGTCTTTCATCGTTGTAGATTATACTGTAAAAATCATAGCGGAAATGATGAGAGAGATGAAGAAGATGAGGAACGAGAGAGTAAAAGCCGAGGAAAAGTAGAAATTGATCAGCAACAACTAACTCAGCAGCAACTTAATGGAAACTAGGTATGAAAGTTAATTATATGGGATCTGTTGTGAGGATACAATACACACTGATATATACATGTTGAAGTAATGGTATGCAGTAAGATTTTTTTAATCCTATTATGTTTAGTTAAGAGCATGTTACTAAAATGCTGAGGATTTTGTAGGCTTGCATAGTAGTTTTTTTTTTGTTTTTTTTTTTTAACTAGCTGATTTTGTAACCATAAAAACAAGCTATCTGCTTTATCAATAAGTATAGTTGTAATGTCAAATCAATAAGATAATCACACTCCTCAATAACATTATATTGATTGTGTTCCCCTCAAGCATCATATTTTACATTTTTTTATCATCTTTTAAACAGGTTCATGGGACAGAGTTAGAAAACTGGGAATGAATAAGACATCCATAACTACTATTCTTTTTTCACTGTTTTCTAAAATCAAAAAGGGTTTGTAACTTTTTACTGCCCAACTCTTAGATCCTTCATTGAACTGCCTAAAAATGTCTTGTTTGTTTTATGAGCCTTCACTAGAAGGCTGAGTTTGACATGTTGATACTACGTAGCTATAGTTTGCAGTTTCTGGGAAGCAATTGAAACACTATTAACCCTGTGTATAGTGTCAACAGTTAAAGCAGATGAAACAAAGTAAGCTATATTTCTGGACTGAACATAGTTCTGCTGTTTAGAGTGTTTAAGTTTGTTTAGTGGATCCATACTCAAAGGAAAGCATAAGCAAATTTTCCTTTACAATGCAAACATGCCACTGGTGGCAGCACATGGTAATTTGTGGATTTTTTTTTCACACTCAAGTAATGGAGGCTAGAAATGAAGAGAACCTTCTTTTTCTCTTGGCTTTAACAGCACATGCTAAAAATCTCTTCCAAGAAGTACGCTAAAGCTTTTCATTTGGTTCCTGTTAAAGTTGTTCTCACTGACCAGCATGGACTCAGGCAACTGCTAATTATAAGCTATGAGCTCCAGTGCTTTTGCCAAAATTCTCTTGACAGCACACCTCCTCTCTTTCCATGTTATACAGAGGACTTCTGGCAAAATGATTGAGTCCTTCAAGTTTAAACTAACATTTGGCAACAGCAAATTAAATGTTTTTAAGATGTAAAGAAAGGGTTACCGCTTGCTAAGGACTTCAGACATCATGTCCGAGACGTGTTCCTCTCAAGTGCCCTGTTGTGTGGAACACTTCCCATACTGGCGCAGAGTACGTAAGGAGGTCTCATGTGCTGTAAGAGTAAAAAAGTCTTTGCATAAAACAGTATTTATTTTTACTTTTGTGACCACTATTTTAGAAACTTTATTTAATATTTTAATGTTTTCAGTCATTGCTTTGGTTATCTATAAAATAGGCTTTTGTGCCCTACTTTTCTTCTTGTAGGGCTTGGTGGTGTTTTATCGATTGTCAGAATTGGTTTTGAAAGCCTAAGAACCCAGCTTTTTAGAAAGGATTTTCACACTGGCATTTCTAGGTAGTGATATTTTCTTCCACTTACCTGCTGAAGCACATTTATGCATTTCTTTATGGCAAAACCAAATAACTTTAGTTGTGGTCTGCCTGATATTACCATAGCACCTCAATACCAAGGGAAGGAATTTTGACTAGTTGAATTATTAAGCCACCACAATAAAGCAGATTTTTAAATAAGGAATAATCATGTTAACTTGACTGTACATTGAGATATCCTACATCTGATAGAGCAGCATTTTAAAAATGTAACAGGTGGAAAATTACACTGTGCTTAATGACTGCTTTTTTAAAAAACTGTGAGTCCCTTAAAGTCATGTTTGTCAAGTGTGTATTCACACATTTACTTAAATCAAGGGACTCAATGCTTGCTTTTATTTTAACCATCTTTTACTATTTTTAGAAGGAAACTAGCTTTAGTAGTGGGTTGCCCTGTATGTTTTCTCTTTTTGCTCTTAATATGCCATTGGGTTTTTGTGTGTATGTGATTTTCAAAATTCATGACTTGAAGTGCAAGGACAGATCTAGCTGTTTGTTTACCAAGCTATGTGACTTCTCCCAAAGGATCTGTACTTTCTTTCCTTACAACAGCTTGAAAATCATTATTTTCAAATCCTTAAATCACTGTGTCTAGATCATTTTTTACATTGTGTGCCATAGACTTACCCATGGGACAACAGAGCTCCTTCATTTTTGAACAACTACTGTAATCATTTTTTTTTTTTTTTAGGAAAAATGGAAGGTGCCAGGGGTAATCATGGCCAGTCAATAATTATATAAAGGAGTTCAAATACTATAGCTGTCAGTTGATGAATTTGTTATGTAGTAAAATGTATGACTTTGTATGGGTTTCTTCAGCCCTTTTTCTGCCACTAGCAACCAGAATAGCACTTTACCTTTTGGTTGGCTAGATAAGTGGCTGACTACCTGTTTTTCTCACTGTGGTGTGATTGGCTAAACAATCTTGCATTAAAAATTCAAATGTAAATTGAATTCACATGAAAAATCATGTTTGGTTGTAAACCTCCAATGTTTTGATTCTCTAATCATGTTTTCGTCACATGCTGAGTAAAAGTGCCTTACAATGTAAAAATTGTACAGTACTTATGTTCCCAAGTAGCATCATCATCTTCTGGGTAGTAATTACATTGTGGTATTAATATTTAGAAAAATGGACCTCAGCAGTGTATTTACTGTACATCTCTTAAGTCTTTAACTGTAGTTTTAATAAGCATGACATTATTTGATAAGTATATAACATTTACATCATTTCAAAAAATACTGCCGTTACTGTCTTTTATGCATATTTTAGCCTGAAATTTTGAAGCGTCTTTTTTCTTTCTTTCTTTTTTCTTTTTTTGTTTTGTTTTTTGTTATTGATATTAAACAGTGTAATCTTTGCAAGCGTATATTGAAGATTATTCTGGAGCATTTATTGCCTTACCAGAAATGTTAGTAGGAAATGTTCTTTAGAGTAGAAAGATAGACTTGAGTTTCTATACTTTTAATAAGAGCTCTTTGTTCCTGGCGGGGAGGGGGGTAGGGGGTGAATTTTACTTTCATCTCAAGTTATTAAAAACCCACAACTGAGGTAAATTTTATTTCAAGGATCAGCAGTTTTAGAATTTCAGATAGTACTTGCTCAGAAGTACATGCTACTCAAGATATTAAGAGATAACAAGATCTGTAGATCTGCTATTGAATCAGAATCTGTGTACTTGAACAAATGTATGAATCTCAAATATCTCAAAGCAAAAGAAAAAGTGTTCTAGAGTGTTGTTGCTTTTTTAAAAAAGCACTGAAGTTAGACCAAGGTATACAGTTTTGTTCTAACAGACATTTAGGTTAATTGTAAAGATAAGGAATGCATTATGGGTCAAAAATCAAACATTCCTCTCATGTTATGTATATTTTGTTCCTGTTATATTGGCTTTATTTTCAAAATTGTAGTTTGTAGTATTAGTTTCCTTTTATTGGTATTCTTGCATATACTATTCATTCAATAAATGACTTATGACTTTCATATTTGTTTGTCTTTTTTGTGAAAGTGTATACTGAAGCTTATTTGATAACAGCAATAGTATTGTGTTCCTTTTAATCTTGCTTTATTTCAGAGTAAAATGCCTAGCTTAATAACTTTTCATTAAACAAGTGTGGGAGAAAAAAATGCGAATTTGAATTCAGTTCAAAGTTTCACAATATAAAGGTTTTATCATGAAGAGAAACTGCAATCTTGTAAGTACAATCGAACTGCATTACATCTTGGTTTTTTTATTACATGGTTCAGATACCCATAGTTTAAATCAGATCCTCTGGAACCTAGTTAGAAGGTTATTTTGAAAATAAACCAAAACTCCTAGTACAATTTATCAGATCGGTTATATGGGTACAGGATTAATATCCTTGTCATTGTCATAAAGGGATTTTACCTTATATCTTTAAATGTACTCCCATTACCATGGACAGTGTGCTTCTAGTACAGTGCTTATATATTGAGGTTTGTCACATCCCGGGCAGAAATCAAAGTTGTAATTAGTAGGATATGCTCATTCCATACACACAATTCCTAACCTGCAGAGTGGGGGGAAAAAAATCAAGTAACATGTTCTAATTAACTCCGGAACATAGGATGGTGTACTTCACTGCCAATGTTACCTAGTAGTGCCTGGCACATATGTGCCTGTGTGTGTTTAAAATCCATTATTAAGTCTCAATTGCCACCAATTTTTAAAGTCTCATTTTAATTGCCATAAAAATATGGAGATGGGGAGTTGTGTGCTATTTTTTAGCTAATTGAAGCTATTTAAGCTGGGTTTTTTTGTTGTTGTTTGTTTGTTTTTCCAACTGCAGTCGCCAGCAGTTGCTAAAGTTCCTCCAAAGGATGGACCTGGTAGAATTTCTTAGGAAAATTCTCTAGCCAGCAGATGGCTAGTTTATCTTTTTAAGAGAAAAACCCAATCCCTTTTATATTTATATATTAGACTAAGTCCTCAGTTGTGTAGGCAAAATGCTGCTTTATACATCAACCAATGTTACATAATACTGCCTTGTTCAAATAATGAGGTAACTGAATATTAATGATGTAAAGCAAAAATGTATTTGTGATTTTTATTCAGAAGATGAAAGCTATAAAATAACCAATTACTATATAAGGTAATGGTGGCATTTGGAAAGTGTTACACGATAGCAGACATGATCTACACATGGTCAGTGTACTGAAGTCAGTCAACCAGACCTGCATCCTTGTCAAAAGACAGCAGATCCATAAACATCCAAATTATACCTTTGCCTATACCTCTCAGTGGCTATAAGTGGGTTTTTATGCTAGTGGTCGGGCAGTGGTGGGGAGATAGGGAAAATAAAATGCAGCTGGGCAAAGAGCTAGCTAGCTCTACTGTGTGAACAATAATATTCCAATGAAAACAAGAGTACTGTTTCAGCGGGTAACCTTTTAAATGGAACCTGAGAGACTAGATAATGAAGACAGTATTAGGAGTTGGGAGACAGAAACTACACTTTAATATGGAGACTGGATTTAGAGTTTTTGTTGAGTTTCTATAAAGTAATTGGTACAGAAGGGTAAGTTGTTTCTGAGTATTTTAAAAATCAGACCTGTTTACAGATTTTGTATTAAAGTAATATATAGTCATAAAAAGGAATGAATTACTGATACATATGCCAATGTGTATGAGCCTGGAAAACATGCCAGGCACAGAGGTCACATATTGTATGATTCCATTTATATGAATTGTTCAGAGAGGCAAATCCATAGAGATGGAATACAGATTAGTGGTTCCCAGGGACTGCAAACATGGGGGAATGAGGAATGACTATTATGGGGTATACTGTTTCTTTTTGGGGGTGGTGAAATGTGGAATTAGGTAGTGGTTAATGGCCGCACGACTTTGTGAATGTACTAAAAATCATAAATTATACCCTTTAAAAAGAGTGGATTTTTTTTTAATTATTTTTTTTTTTGAGATGGAGTTTCACTCTTGTTGCCCAGGCTGGAGTGCAATGGCACGATCTCTGCTCAGCACAACCTCTGCCTCCCAGGTTCAAGCGATTCTCCTGCCTCAGCCTCCCAAGTAGCTGGGATTACAGGCATGCGTGACCACGCCTGGCGAATTTTGTATTTTTTTTTTTAGTAGAGACGGGGTTTCTCCATGTTGGTCAGGCTGGTCTCGAACTCCCTACCTCAAGTGATCCACCTGCCTCGGCCTCCCAAAGTGCTTGGATTACAGTCGTGAGCCACCACACCCGGCAAGAGTAGATTTTATGTGAATTTTATCTCAATTTTTAAAGTGCTATGTAGCCATTTTACAAAATTAAAATACAAAGGTATATGAAGCAAAATGTGAAAATCTCCCCTTCTGTACAAGCCTACTCCCTAGAAGTATTTGATACATAGTCTTCTAAATGCTTCTGTACATATATAACAAACACTTCTTTTACATAAATAGAATCATGCATAACACAAATAGAATCATGCATAAAAAAAGAATATTTTTTACCATAAATAGAATCATACCTACAGTTCTGCACCTCATCTTTTTTACTTGAACAATATTACAAGGTGTCAGTACATCTAGATTTCTCAATTTTTTTTTTTTTTTTTTTTTTTTTTAGTAGCTCCATGGTATTTCAGTGTATGGATGAACTGGAATTGTTCTCTCCAGCCTTACATATATCCTTTATGCAAGTAATTTCTTAGAATAAATTTCCAGAAGTAGAACTGCTAAGTCAAGGGTATGTACATTTAAAGTTTTGATAAAAATTGCCAACCAGGGCCGGGCGTGGTGGCTCACGCCTGTAATCCCAGCACTTCAGGAGGCCAAGGTGGGCGGATCACGGGGTCAGGAGATTGAGACCATCCTGGCTAACACGGTGAAACCCTGTCTCTACTAAAAATACAAAAAATTCACCGGGCGTGGTGGCGGGCACCTGTAGTCCCAGCCACTTGGGAGGCTGAGGCAGGAGAACGGTGTGAACCCGGGAGGCGGAGCTTGCAGAGAGCCGAGGTCACGCCACTGCACTCCAGCCTGGGTGACAGAGTGAGACTGCATCTCAAAAAAAAAAAAAAAATTGCCAGCCAGCCCTTTTTGGCTCACATCTGTAATCCCAGCACTTTAGGAGGCTGAGGCGGGAAGATCTCCCAGGAGTTCAAGAACAGCCTGGGCAACATAGTGAGAACCCCATCTCTACAAAAAAACAGAAAAAATAGCCGCACGTGGTGGCATGTGCCTGTAGTCTCAGCTGTTCAGGAGGCTCAGGTGGGAGGATCCCTTAAGCCTGGGGAGTCAAGGTTGCAGTGAGCCGTGTTGGCTCCATGGCATGCCAGCCTGGGCAACAGAGCAAGACTCTATATCAAAAAAAAAAATTACCCATCCATTCTAGGGATTAAGCTGTGTCCACTTCTCCACTCCAGAAGAATGCTTTTAAGTGTGGTGCCTTTAAGTGTTTTTAAAGAAAAAAACACACACTCCAGAAAATTCTATGGGGTTTGATTGTATTGTAAAACCCATATAGACTATATCTGAAAGTGGCATATGAATCATCTTTGGGAAATGGAGCACTACATTTCGTTTGTGAAAAGGCTAAATTGAAAAGTTTATTTCATATGTATTAACAGCAGTAGCTGGTGAATCACTTCCCTTCCTGCTTTCTGAAAAGTAACAGATTGCTCATCACTGGCTATTGTTTCCAGATGGACCTGCCCTGTGTCCAGAGTCATATGTAGCTCAGTTCAGGACACCTGAAGGGGCTGTGCACTGTTTTGTTGAAGAACTCCTATGACCTTTATCTGTCATGTGATGATTCTTATTCCCAAAATTATGACTGTGCCTAACAAGTGGTCAGTACGTGAAACAAGATGAAATCATCTGAAGTTTTCACTTCAAGTAGTTGTTTTGTCCTTTTATGAATAAAATCTAAGCCTAATCAGAAAAATTGTCATGATGCTTTTAGCTCATTTGCCAAAAATGAGCTATTATTTTTATCATTTAGCAATTTCAAGCAACAGTTACCTGCATGTCTGAAAATAAATTGGTAAAAATAACATGGATACTGAATTATGCTGGTCAGTCAGCATGGAAGTTTTAAAATAAAGAATAAATTGAATGTAGTGAAGGATAAATTAATGCTACATGAAAATTAGTTTTTTCTAATTCTCAAAATCACATTTGGTGCTAATTAGTATTTATAACATTAGCCAAACAACAATTTTATTGAAAAAGGTTTGTAACTTAGAACTGTAGCAATCATGGAGAGTGCTGTTATTTTTATTTCAGAGGCTAGCCAGACAATTTAACACAAAGGCTTATTTTCAAACGTTCCTGATCCTTAAGCCCAATAGGCTTATGTTCTATATTTAGTATTGATTTAGTATTACCAGGAAGCAATAATTCTTTGGACCCTGTTCTCATATGTTCCTGGTTAGAGAGCAAGCACAAAAGATAAGCAGTTTCTGAAAGTTAACAGATCAAAGAGCTGGAATTTTGGCATTATCCTCAAATACAGCATTCTTTCTGGACATCCCTTAGAAGAATTGTTATTAAGTGCTTCAACCTATTCCATGTGCCCAAACAGCTTAGGGCAGCTAGACAGTGTGCTGGGGATGCCGGGGGAGAAAAAAGCATTAAAGAAAACATATGTTGCTTAGCAAAGAGGCAGGGTAGGAGAGAAAAACTTTAGGCAGCCTCTACTGTGGTCTTTGGAGCATTTAATAACTGGGGACACACCATTGCATGAAACTTGGAAATGCACCCTACAGTTTATAGGCCACTTCCTAGAAAGACTGATGCAAAACTTCAAACAGTCACAACTTTATTCTTTTTTTCCTTTGATGCCCTCCGGGAAACCCTCTTTCCTTAGTTCCCGTATCTGTACCACGCCTTCAAGACCACTCCTTTTTTGACTCTTCTCCCTACCCCTAACATAAGTGTCACCTGGTTCTGGTCTTTGCCATCTTGGATTATTATTCCCTATCACCACGATCTGCTTACAGGTGCCACCTGTGTGTTCCACATGATTATCTTCCACTCACTGCAGCTTCATGCTAAGTCTCAACACTTCTTCTGGACATGTCTACCCAATCTGGTGGCTACCCAAATGTGAGTCCCAAACTAAGTTGTCCTGACCTAAATTTTATCTGTTAATGACACCATCAGTCAGTAGGGTTACAATTCAATTGGTCTACTTGGATTTCCACATCCACTTGCTAAGTTCCACAAAATCTACCACTCTGCCTTTTGGATCCATTCTCTCCATTCTTATTGCTGATAAGCTAGTGTGGTTTCTACCTTTTTTTTTTTTTTTTTTTTTTTTTTGAGATGGAGTCTCACTCTTGTTGCCGAGGCTGCAGTGCTCACTGCAACCTCCACTTCCTGAGTTCAAGCCATTCTCCTCCCTCAGCCTCCCGAGTAGCTGAGATTACAGGTGTGCACCACCACACCTTGCTAATTTTGTATTTTCATTCAAGGCAGGGTTTCACCATGTTAGCCAGGCTGGTCTCGAACTCCTGACCTCAGGTGATCTGCCTGCCTTGGCCTCCCAAAGTGCTGGGATTACAGACGTGAGCCACCGCGCCCAGCCGTCCATTAATTACGTCTTGATACCACTGACCTCAGCTTCCCCACTTCTCTCATTTCACCTCCCCATGCCTAGAATTTACCCCACTCTTATATCTGGGGAAGATGACCTGCTAAAGAACACCACAACAGTGCAGACTGATGCCACTGCAGATATTTGGCATTTGGTCTCAGGTTCTCCACATCAGTCTTCTATCCTTTTTACCTACTTGTCTTTCCCATTATAGTACCTAGAAACTATGACAAACATAAGCATGCAGACTCTAGATTTTGGTGGCCCAGGTTCAAATTCCATGTAAGCTTGCTTAATTTATTAAGCCTCTCTCCACTTCCATTATCTCATCTTTAAAATGCAGATAGAGGCAAGGCACGGTGGCTCACACATGTAATCGTAGTAATAACTGATTTGGGCAAGAGTCATCAATGGGTGCTAAAACTAGTGGGTGAAGGCTCGATGAGGAATAGGATACTTATACACCCCCGAACTAAGCCACAAATTGTTAATTACAAAGGAGAAAGTAGTGATTTTACAATGGCAAGACACTTACTGTAAATGGACAATGAAAGAACATCAGTAATGGGAAAAAAATGACGCTACTTACCTCCTGCTGTGCTACTCTTAGAACAAGTATAATTTCTGTGATACTCCTCCAAAAATGCATAACCTGAGTCTGTTCATGGGGAAGCATCAGACAAACCCAAATTGAGGGACATTCTACCAAACAACTGGCCTATATACGTCAAAAATGCCAATGTCAGGAAAGGCAAAGTCTGGGGAACTCTTCCTGGTTCAGGAGTCAGTGTGTGATCCTGGACTGTGAAAAAAGTAACTATAAAGGATGGTATTGAAACAGTTTTCAAGATTGGAGTATAGTAGTAACAAATCAAGGCTAAATTTTCTGATTGTACTGTGGTGTGTAAAAGAATGTCTTTGTTAGAAAATACACACTGAAATACAGGTCAAGGAGAACAATAGCTCCAATTTACAAATGGTTCTGAAAAAATATATATACACACACATACAAATAGAGAGACAGAGTGAGAAGGCAAATGATAAAGCAAGTGGGACAAGATTTTTTAAAACTGGTGAATCTGAGTAAAGCGTACTCAGGAATTCTTTGTACTACTGTTGCAACATTTTTGTAAGTTTGACCTTACATCAAAATTTAAAGTTTTAAAAGGAAATAAGAAAGAGAAGGTATAAACAATATTAAAAATAAAACATTACTATGGATGTAGTAGAGATTTTAAAGATCATGAGGAAAACACTAGAAATAAGAGTCTTTATCTTTTAGATATACATACTGAAATACTTACTGTAAAGTGGTGGGATATCTGAGATTTCCTTGAAAATAATTCAGGGGGCCAGGCACGGTGGCTCATGCCTGTAATCCCAGCACTTTGGGAGGCTGAGGTGGGCGGATTACTTGAGGTCAGGAGTTTGAGACCAGCCGGGGCAACATGGTGAAACCCTGTCTCTACTAAAAATACAGAAATTAGCCAGGCATGGTGGTGAGTGCCTGTTATCCCAGCTACTCGGGAGGCAGAGGCAGGAGAATTGCTTGAACCAGGGAGGCGGATGCTGCACCACTGCACTGCAACCTGGGCGACAGAGCTCAAAGTAATAAATAAATAAATATCTCTAAATAAATAAATAAATAAAATGCAGGTAGGAATCATAATTCACTCACAGACTTGTGAGGATTAACGAAGTTGAGCATAGACCCAAGACTCTCCCATCCCCCCAATACATTGGCCCTTGTACCTGTGTTCCCAAGTCTAGCTTTTCTCTTCTTCTCATATAATTCCCATTTCTCTCCTCATATAATTTTCTTGAAAGTCAAGTTACCACTTGATGTCTCCATTTTTGTATTTTTATTATTTGTTCGTCAACCCACTGCACTCGCTTCTGTCTCCCCACCTTCACTTCTCTCAACTACAGAAAAACTGCCCCAGCAAAGTTTACCAATGACTGTTGCGAAAACCAATAGGTGTTTTTCCAGTCCTTTTTTTTTGTTTTTGTTTTTTGAGACAGGGTTTTGCTTTGTCACCGAGGCTGGAGTGCAGTGTACAGTCACAGCTCACTGCAGCCTCAACTTCCTGGGCTCAAACAATCCTCCTTATTCAGCCTCCCAAGTAGCTAGGACTACAGGCATGTACCACCACACCTAGCTTTTTTTTTTTTTTTTTTTTTTTTTTTGAGACGGAGTCTCACTCTTGTCGCCCAGGCTGGAGTGTAATGGTGTGATCTCAGCTTGCTGCAACCTCCACCTCCTGGGTTCAAGTGATTCTCCTGCCTCAGCCTCCTGAGTAGCTGGGATTACAGGCACGCACCACCACACCCAGCTAATTTTTATATTTTTAGTAGAGGCAAGGTTTCACCATATTGGCCAGGCTAGTCTTGAACTCCTGACCTTGTGATCCTCCCACCTCAGCATCCCAAAGTGCTAGGATTACAGGCGTGAGCCACCGCGCCCAGCCTGCTTTTTTTTTTTTTTTTTTTTTTTTTTTTTTTTTAATTTTTGTAGAGAAGAGGTTTTGGTGTGTTGCCCAGACTGGTCTCAAACTTGAGCTCAAGCAGTCCTCTCGCCTCGGCCTCCCAAAGTGCTGGGTTTACAGGCATGAGCTACTGCGCCCAGCCAGTTTTCTTACATCTTGACTCTACTTAATGTTCCTGACAATCCAAGTGCTGTCACTTGGTCCTCTGCTAATCTGCTCTTGCAGGTGACCCAACAATAGAAGTAACACATTTAATAATAAAACCAACATTGCAAAGTTCACTGGCTGGGACCCTCCATGGACTATCTACCCACCCCCTTCCCTGCTCGCAGAGATTTAATAGGAATCTACATAAATTCTGCTGTTTCCTTGGCAAAGGTAAAATGTCTAGATGAAGGGTGGGGTGAACTATACAGGGAGGTGAAAGGGTAGAAGAGAATTGAGAAAAGTGGGAGTTTGGGGACCAGTAACATCCAGGGGTAATGGAGGTGATTAACCAATTTGCTTATGAAAAATGCCACATGGTAGAGACAACTCAAAGCTCAAGGCGCACTGGGAAACCAAAATGCATTTGTGTACATATGTAGACATATGTAATTATTGTCTAGTCAGGAAAAGAATAGTTGAAACACATACCTTCTTATGAAACTGTGAAAATCACCAGATGAAAGGTTGTGAGACCAAAAGAGAATTCTAGTCAAGATTCCAAGCCCCATATCCAGATGGAGTCAGGCAGCAGACAGCTGAAAAATGGTGCTGCCATTCTTCTCCAGGAGCCCTTTCTGCCACGTCCCTCGATGACATCTGCCTTCTACTGCAACATTTCTAGGTAGAGTTCAGCCCATTTCACAGTTCTTCAATTCTGCTGTTCAAAGAGTTGCCTCCTTATGCCTGTAATCCCAGCACTTTGGGAGGCTGAGGCAGGAGGATCGTTTGAGCCCAGGAATTTGAGACCAGCATGGGCAACATAGTGAGGCCTCATCTCTACAAAAAATTAAAAAATTAGCCTGGGCAACATGGCAAAACCATGTCTCTACAAGAAATACAAAAATCAGCAAAGCGTGGTGGCATGCACCTGTAGCCCCAGCTACTTGGGCGGCTGAGGTGGGAGGATTGCTTAAGCCCAGGAGGTTGAGACTGCAGTGAGCCAAGACCATGCCACTGCATTCCTGCCTGGAAAACAAAGCGAGATCCTATCTCAAAAAAAAAAAAATTAGTGGAGAATGGCAGCACATGCCTGTAGTCTCATCTACTGGGGAGGCTGAGGTGGGAGAATCGCTTAAGCCTGGGAGGTCGAGGCTGCAGTAAGCCATGATCACACCACTGCACTCCAGCCTGGGCAGCAGAGCAAGACCCTGTCTCAAAAAAAAAAAAAAAAAATCAACTTCTTGCAAGTTCCACCTGTTGATTCTCCTAGTCCTACCTTTCAGAAGGGCTACACGGGAGCAATGTGAGGTGGAGAAAAATAACGGTTTTATGGTCTGAAACACCTGGGTTTGAAAACTAGATTGGCCACTCATAACTGGTAACTCTGAGCAAGGTACCATTCCCCTTCTCTCAGCCTCAGCCACCACCCCGTCTGTCAAAATGGGAGTGATATCCCTTAAACCACTGCATTGTCTTAAGGAGTATAGAAGATAAAGTGATTGTAAGTGAAATTAGCTGGTTCATAATAGTCCTTTTTTTCTTTTTTTTTTTTTTTTTAACAGAAATTTGTATTCCCTTTTCCACACCATGATCCTTCACATATAAAATCAAGAAGCTAGCCTGATTTTAAGTGTATTTTTTTCACTATTAACAGGTGAATTGATGTTTATTACACATAAATTATACAGATAAGTAAAAATAAAAATTTTAAATCTCTTGTAATTCTAGTACCCATAGGCCACAATTGTATGTTTTGTAAAATCTTTCAGACATTTCTACAAAAAATAGGTTCACACCTATTAAGTTATAATCTACTTTTTTCACTTAAAAATTGGAAATGTCTTCCCAGGTGATTATACTCTGTCATTCTTATTGGCTGCATGATAGTCCATTCTGTGGATGTATCATGGTTTACTTAACCATTTCTCTATCATTGGACGGTTCTTTCCAGGTTTTACGGTTGCCATTTTGTTGCAAGTAGTGCTGATCTAATCACCAAGAAATAGCCGAGACTCCCGATTGAAAAACATTCTACAGAACGACTGGCCTGTACTCCTCAAAAAAAAAAAAAAAAAAAATATATATATATATATACACACACACGCACACACACATACACACATATACACATATATATATCTACACATATACATATATATATATATATATATATCTCCTGAGAAACAAAGGCTAAGGAACTGTTCCAAACTAAAGGTGACTGAAGACACATGACAACTAAAAGTAATGCTTCATCCTGAATTGGATGCCGATTTGGGGTGGGGGGAACCCTTGCTCTGAAGGACATTTTGGGGACTATTGGCTAAATGTAAATATGGATTGAATATTACATAATACTGTGTCAGTATTAGTTTCTTGATTCTAATCATTGTACTGTAGTTATGTAAGAGAATATCCTTATTAGAAAATACATACTGAAGTATTTAGGAGTAATGAGGTATCATGTCTACAATTTAACTGGTTCAGGAAAAAATGTGTGTGTATATATGAAAAGATAAAGCAAATGGGGCAAAATGTCACAAGTTGGTGAATTACAATTTTCCAATTTTGCTTAAAAGTTAAACACACCAGCAGAAACAGCAGCTCTTTCCAAGGGAGTCTGAAGAAGGTTCAAAACTAGGGTGAGCAAACTCAAGGAATAGGAATAAGAGGAATAAGCCTCAGGGAGGGCGTCAGGATATTTAACTAAAGAGCCATCTGAAGGAAAGAGTACAAACTATTTGGTTCAGATGAGCTAGAGAGTACATTCTTCTTCCCCAGTACTCAGAATGATTCTCAACCTTTTCCACTGAAGTGCACTCAAAATAGAGGAAATTGACCTTCTGCACTGTTTTCACCCTTAACTTGTGACTGTTTGGTTTTGTTTGTATCTCCTGTCCTCATCTATCTTAGATTCCTTTTTCATTTTGCTGAAGTAACACTTCTTTTTTTCTTATAGGACACATGGGTAATAAACATCTAAAAATAAACAATGTGAGATGAACATTCTTGTACATAGAGGTTGTTGCCCTTGTCTGATTTTTTCCCTTAAGATAAATTTCTAGAACAGAAAATTCCCAAGTCAAAGAGTTTTTTTTGTTTTGTTTTGTTTTGTTGTTGTTGTTGTTGTTGTTGTTGTTTTGAGACGGAGTCTCACTTTGTCACCCAGGCTGGAGTGCAGTGTCATGATCTCTGCTCACTGCAGCCTCTGCCTCCCGGGTTCAAGCGATTCTCCTGCTTCAACCTCCTGAGTAGTTGGAACTACAGGCATGTACCACCACGCCCGGCTAATTTTTGTATTTTTAGTGGAGATGGGGTTTCACCATGTTGGTCAGGCTGGTCTCGAACTCCTAACTTCAAATGATCCACCTGCCTTGGCCTCCCAAAGTGCTGGGATTACAGGCGTGAGCCACCATGGCCAGCCACCAAAGTTTTATACATATTTTTAAAAATCCATTGATTCATATCACTAAATGCCCTGCAGAAAGTTTTTACCATGAACACATTACCCAGCTTCAACAATTATGAACTAATTTCCCATGTGGTTTCGTACATTCCTCCTAATCCCCTGCCCCCACACACCATGGTTTATTTTGAAGCTAATTCCAAAGACATCATTTCATCCTCATATATATCATTATATGTCTCTAAGATGCATACTTTTAAAAAATGCAATCACAATACTATTATTGAACACCCCTTCCCCACCAATTTTAAACAATCATCTCTGGTTGTCTTCAAACATCCGGTGTTTAAATTTCTCCAATGGTGAATGCTATTAAGTGTTTGCCATTGTTATGGAAATCTCTGCAGATGGTGGGAGGAGCAAATGCATGTTCTTGGAGTTTTGTTTGAAATCGAGGTGAAAATTCACATTATATTTACTATATACATATTATTTGTTGTAACATTACAATTTATATATGTAAAGATATGTATGAATATAGGCATATACTACAGGCAATTCTGGTAGACTGTATCAAATCAAATGCTCATTATTCTAGTTTTATACTAACTTAAACTTCCCAAAGACACTTAAGAATATTAGGAGATGCAATCAAAATAACAGATAAAAGACAATTGCTAAATAATCATTAGAAAAAGATGTCAGGAGGCCCGGCGGGATGGCTCAAGGCTATAATTCCAGCACTTTGGGAGGCCAAGGCAGGTGGATCACTTGAGGTCAGGAGTTCGTGACCAGCCTGGCCAACATGGTAAAACCCCATCTCTACTAAAAATACAAATATTAGCCAGGCATGGTGGCACGTGCCTGTAGTCCCAGCTACGCAGGAGGCTGAGGCAGGAGAATCGCTTGAACCCAGGAGGCGGAGGTTGCAGTGAGCTGAGGTTGTGCCACTACACTCCAGCCTGGGCCACAGAGTGAGACTCCATTTCCAAAAAAGAAAAAGAAAAAGATGTCAGGTATTAAACCTTTAAAAGTCCACACACAAAGTGGAAGTATAAACATTTCTATATCATGTAGTTTTTATAGTTTTATCTAGATTCACCTATTAAACTATTTTAAAAGGCTTTTTAATTTCCCTTTTTTTTTTTTTTTAGATGGAATCTTGCTCTGTTGTCCAGGCTAGAGTGCAGTGGCATGATCTTGGCTCATTGAAACCTCTGCCTCCCAGATTCAAGTGATTCTTCTGCCTCAGCCTCCCAAGTAGCTGGGATAACAGGCGCCTGCCACCACGCCTGGCAAATTTTTGTATTTCTAGTGGAGATGGTGTTTCACCATGGTGGCAAGGCTGGTGTCGAACTCCTGACCTCAAATGATCCACCAGCCTCGGCCTTCCAAAGTGCTGAGATTACAGGCATGAGCCACAGCCCAGCCAAGGCTTTTAAAATTTCTAACAAATGGGCCAGGCGCGGTGGCTCACGCCTGTAATCCCAGCACTTTGAGAGACCAAGGTGGGCAGATCAGCTGAGGTCAGGAGTTCGAGACCAGCCTGGCCAACATGGCGAAACCCCGTGTCTACTAAAAATACAAAAATTAGCTGGGCGTGGTGGCACACACCTGTAATCCCAGCTACTTGAGAGACTGAGGCAGGAGAATCGCTTGAACCCAGGATGCATAGGTTGCAGCAAGTCGAATTTGCGCCACTGCACTCTAGCCTGGGCAACAAGAGTGAAACTCCGTCTCTAAATAAATAAATAAATAGATAGATAGATAAATTTCTTAAAAATGGTGGAAAATAGGCATAATCTTAATTATACAATGCACATAGTCTTTATTAGCATTATATTCATGCAGATATTATTCCTTTAAACTGGTTTCTTATATTATGAAGGTATTTCCAAATATAATCCATGGTGACTTATGTTCAGTGGTATCCATTTGATGTAGCCTGTGGACCTGGGTGTAGTAGATGCTATTGGTGCCCTGCCCGGCTCTCTTCACCAGCTAGCACCCCATCCCACATCTATTTCAAGTGCAGCTTACCCCTGCGACCTCTGATTATCTGCCCTTGCCTGATGGGAACCTAGGAAGCTATACTCCCCTTACAGCCAACGAATGATTCTAGGATACAAAATCCCTGGCCCCTGCTTCAAGCAGGACTACTGCAAATGTTTCCCGCTGTGGACGCCAAGGCTAAACGGTATCTAAGACCATGTCCTTGCTCAGTTCTCTCCCATTCCCTATCCCACTTCACGTCCTCCCTCATAAGTTTTAAGTGCACCCCTTCCAAAAATCAGATAACAGAAATATCACGCCAACCAAGGAAGGAATTGTGCTTTTAGTTTAGAAGTTTAAGTTTACGTTGGAGGTCTACTGGTAATGAATTTTTGAGAGAATGTGTTCGTCCCAGTGGCATTGATACAGACTATGAAACTGAGCGCTAGAAATTGAGAAAGAACAGCTTAGGTAACGTGGTGAAACCCCGTCTCTACAAAAATTAGAAAAATTAGCTGGGCGTAAGTGGTGCACACCTGTAGTCCCAGCTACTCGGGGGACTGAGGTGGGAGGATTGCTTGAGCCCGGGAGGTAGAGACTGCAGTGAACCGTGATTGTACAGCTGCCCTCCAGCCTGGACGACAGAATGAGACCCTCTCAAAACAACAACAAAGAAGCGGAGCAAGAAGGGGGCTTTGTCTATGTCTGTCAGAAAATAGAACATAAAAACCAATTCCCAGGCAACCACAGCTAGATTTCTGTTACTGATTTACTCAGCCCTACTTCGTCTTCCAATTTTAGTAGCAGTCTACCTTCATGAAGCCATCTGCCTCTAGGCTAAAATAGTTCTGGAAATCCTGAGTCTTAGGTGCACTGGAATGGTCTGTCAGTTGTATGCACCTGGTAGCAGTATCAGCTTACACTGAGAAGCCTGTTTCTAGTATAGTCCTTCCTCCTGAGGCTCTGAGACTATTCTTTTTCATTCTTTCCAGAAGACCGACTCTCTGGCCCAGGGCTGCACAGGATTTTCCACAATGATGAAAATGCTCTATGTCTGTGCTGTCCGATGCAGTAGCCACTAGCTACAAGTGTCTATTGAACATTTAAGATGTGGCCAGTAGGACTGAGGAACCAAATTTAACATTTTAATTTTAATTAATTTAAACTTAGATTTAAATAAGCATGTGTGTGGCTAGTGGCTGCTATATTGGGCAGCACAGCTCTAATTTTCTAGCAAGGACATTTAGGCCATTGTGAAGAGAAAGCAGAGACCGCCTACTGAAAGGCCAGATTGTTCTGGCTCCTTGCTTATAGTAACCAAAAGTATCCAAATGGAGGCAACGAATGGGTCTACCTGTAACTGTTTAGTCTATGATAACAATGGGGGCAAGAACAAGGGAACTATTTAGTCTATGATAACAATGGGGGCAAGAACAAGGGAACAGAGAAGGCCTAGTGAAATCTTCAGGGTGTTAGAATCTGTCCTGTACAGAGTGTACTATAATCAGTAGCAAACAATAGAAGTATTTTAAACTTAGCAGTCAAATCTTTACAAGTTGATTTGTTAAGTTACTTTGTTAGCCCTTACATGTGAACGTGAGTTTGTCCTACCCTGCTTGAAAAGATGTAATTTCATTATACTATTTTACCTACACAAAATTAACCTAAAGAAAGTTGAATTTTTTTTTTATTTGACAGCTTTCCCTATATTGTGAGCCTGAAATATAAAAGTTTACTATAGAGTTCATAAAGAAAATGAAGCGGCCGGGTGAAGTGGCTCATACCTGTAATCCTAACACTTTGGGAGGCCGAGGCAGGAGGATTGCTTGAGTCCAGGATCTCGAGACCAGCCTGGGCAACAAAGCAAGACCCCATCTCTACAAAAAAAAAAATCTTTTTAAAAGTACCTGGGTGTGGTGGGGCATGCCTGTAGTCCTAGCTACTCAGGAGGCTAAGGTGGGAGGATCACTTGAGCCCAGGAGGTGGAGGCTGCAGTGAGCCATGATCACCCCACTATATCCCAGCCTGGGTGACAGAGCGAGACTCTCTCTCTCTCTCTCTCTCTCTATATATATATATATATACACACACACACACACACATATATAGATATAGATATAGATATATACACACACACACAAACCTATCATACCTATTTATTTATTTTGAGATGGGAGTCTCGCTCTATCACTCAGGCTGGAGTGCAGTGGCACAATCTCAGTTCACTGCAACCTCTACCTGGGTTCAAGCAATTATTCTGCCTTAGTCCGCCAAGTAGCTGGGATTACAGTCAGCGCTACCACACCCAGCTAATTTTTATATTTTTAGTAGAGATGGGGTTTCACTATGTTGGCCAGGCTGGTCTCGAACTCCTGCCCTCAAGTGATCTGCCCGCCTCGGCCTCCCAAAGTGCTGGGATTACAGGCGTGAGCCACCGGCCTGGCCCTTAATTATTTCTAATACACGTCCTACCCCCATTTTTGCTTGTGATGCCATTGTGGGTCACAGGATGAGGAAGCAAGCAGCCATCTAGGAGAATGCAAAAGATGGTTTGGGTGTAAGATACTGTAATAGGAAAAAAAAAAAAAAAAAAAAAAACCTGTTCTCCTACTCTCTACTCTTACTCAGCACAGAACACATCTGTGACAAGATGTGTTGGGGTTTTCCCCACACACCAAGCTATTCTCCAGCAAACACCAGCTAGATGCCCTATAATTTAGTTCAGTTCCATTCTGACACTACCTGGAGATAGCATCAGATGCCACAAGGTAAGGGCTCAGTCCCACAAGACTGCCCCCACCCCACTTCAGACGCCAATTGCAAGTCCCAGGTTGTGACCTTTACTTCTGACCAACCAGCTGTAAACTGGGGAGTTCCCATTCAATTAATTTGCTAGGACAGCTTACAGAACTCAGGGAAGCATTACTTAACATTTACCAGGATATTTCAAAGGGTACAAATGAACAGCCAGATGGAAGAGATGCACAGGGCAAGGTGTCAGGGAAGGGCATGGAAGCTCCATGCCCTCAACTGGTGCTACCCTCCGGTACCTCCACGTGTTCAGCAACCCAGATGCTTATCAAATCTTTCAGTTTTTGTAGAGCTTGATCTCTAGCCCACCCCCCTGCACCTGCCAGAGGTGGGGCTGAAAATTCCAACCCTCTAATCACTTGGTCTTTCAGGTGACCAGCCTTATCCCGAGATTATCTAGGAGCTCTATGCAAAGTCATCTTTTAGCCTAAACTCAGGTATGATCAAAAAGGGCTCATGAGGCCAGGCACAGTGGCTCAAGCCTATAATCTCAGCACTTTGGGAG
Organism: Macaca thibetana thibetana; assembly: GCF_024542745.1. NCBI lineage: Eukaryota > Metazoa > Chordata > Mammalia > Primates > Cercopithecidae > Macaca > Macaca thibetana. The sequence goes on from NC_065598.1 coordinate 129,465,141, forward strand.
GCTGAGGCTGGCAGATCACCTGAGGTCAGGAGTTCGAGACCAGCCTGGACAACATGATGAAACCTTGTCTCCACTAGAAATACAAAAATTAGCCCAGCATACTGGCGCACACCTGTAGTCCCATACTTGGGAGGCTGAGGCAGGAGAATTCCATGAGCCCAGGAAGCGGAAGTTGCAGTGAGCCAAGATCGCACCACTGCAACAGAGTGAGACTGCGTGACAGAGTGAGACTGTCTGAAAAACGGGGTGGCGGGGGTGGGGCTCATGAATAAGAAAAGTCATTCCTATCAGTAGGAAATCCTAAGGGTTTGGGGTACTCTGTCAGGAACTAGGGACAAAGACCAAATATATTTCTCATACTACAGATACCTTGTCAGTTTTATTCTGAATTTGGGGCCTGATCCTGAAAAAGAGATGTCTGATCAGAATACAGATACCTGAGAACTCCAAGTAGCCACAGCCTTACCTATATTAATAACCAAAGTGACGATGCTTTCTGAAAACCACAAGAGAAGGTAACATAACCTTAAGGATTTTAGCTCCTCTAGAAGTTAGGAACCCTATTGTTTTGTTTGCTGATTCTTCTATAGTTGTCTATAGCAGAAGCACTCAAATGCAGCATGTAAACATGAAAACTAGCAGATTTTTTTTTTTAATTTTTTAAGGTTTTAGATTTTTCTTTTTCCCTAGACTTCTCGGCAGAATGCAGACCTTTTAAAGAGTACACATTTAAGTTATGGGAGGTAAAACCTCTCAGCCTTCTACGTGGAAAGTGAATTCTGTTGGGGGTAGGTGGTGTGCCCCTGTAGTCCAAGCTACTTAGAAGGCTGAGGTGGGAGGATGGCTTGAGCCAAGGAGTTTGAGACCAGCATGGGCAACACAGCAAGGCCCTGCCTCCAAAGGAAAAAAGAAAAAAAAAGACAGTAATTTTTTTTTTTTTTTACGAATTGATTGACTGATTGACAGAGTCTCACTCTGTCACCCAGGCTGGAGTGCAGTGGTGTAGTCATAGCTCACTGCAGCCTCGACATCCTGGACTCAAGCGATTTTCCTGACTCAGCCTACCAAGTAACTGGGACTATAGGCGTGCACCACCATGCTTCGCTAATTTAAAAAAAAAGAAAAAATTGTTTTGTAGTGACAGGGTCTCTCTATGTTGCCCAGGCTGGTCTGGAACTCCTGGCCTCAAGCGATCTTCTGGCCTCAGCCTCCCAAAGTACTAGGACTACAAGCATGAGCCACTGCACCTGACCAGGAATTTTTAAAATTGATACATAATAGAGGTACATATTTTCGGGGTACATGTCATAATTTTTTTTGGTTGTTTTTGAGATAGAGTCTCACTCTGTTGCCTAGGCTGGAGTACAGTGGCAGGATCATAGCTCACTGCAGCCTCAACCTCCTGAGTTCAAGTGATCCTTCTGCCTGAGCCACCCAAGCAGCTGGGACCACAGGTGCCCACCACCACGCCCGGCTAATTTGTTATTTTCTGCAGAGATGATGTCTTGCTATGTTTCCCAGGCTGCTCTCAAACTCCTGGGCTCAAGCAGTCCTCCCACCTCAGCCTTCCAAAGTGCTGGGATTACAGGTGTGAGCCACTGTGCCTGGCCTTCATGTGATAATTTAATACGTTCATATAATTTGTTTTCTTTGGAGGGGTTTTTTTTTTTTTTTTTTTTTTTTTTGGTGGAGTTTTCGCTCTTGTCACCCAGGCTGGAGTGCAATGGGGCAATCTCGGCTCACTGCAACCTCTGCCTCCCAGGTTCAAGCGATTCTCATGCCTCAGCCTCCCGAGTAGCTGGGATTACAGGTACCCACCACCACACCCAGCTAATTTTTTGTATTTTGAGACGGGGTTTCACCGTGTTGGCCAAGCTGGTCTCGAACTCCTGACCTCAGGTGATCCACCCACCTCAGCCTCCCAAAGTGCTGGGATTGCAGGCATGAGCCACCGTGCCTGGCCCATTCATATAATTTGTAAAGATCAAATCAGTGTAATTGGTATATCCACCACCTTAGAAAGTAAATTCTTTATTGTCTTACATCAAGAAAAAACTGTATATTCAATGCAGTCTCAGTATTTTTATTGATGAGCTACTAGTTTTCTTTATTGTACATATGTTTCTCTTTTTCTAAAAGAATTTATTTAATATACCTCAATATATACACATTTAAATATACAAATTTCAACATACACATACTAAATAATGATAGGGTGCATTATTTAAGCTTTTAACCTTAGTTTTAAAAATACAGTTGCTCTTAAAAAGCTTATTATAAGACACTGTTAATTTTTACATCATAATTTAAATGTTATAACTACTGCCCAGAGCTTGGTTTCTAATAATACCATTCTCCAATATAAGAAACCAGAGCTCCTGGTGCAGCATCTGCTCTGGCCCCTGGTCCCCTTGCTCCCTGCCCACCCAGGCCCCTTCCTCCGGTGCTCACCTGGGGCCTCCATCCCAGAAGCGCAGGGCTTATTTTTCTGATTAAAGAAAATAAAAAGTGCGTGCCACCATTTTTTATAATAGCATCAGCGTTTATAATTTAAACAGAAAAAAAAAAACCCAAAAACAAACAAAAAACCCAGAGCTCTTTGTAAAAATGGCTGATTCCAAGGCTAGGGCAGGAAAAGTACAAGATGAGCCTGGAATATCTTGTGGTGCCAGAAATTAAGTGCTCAAAGAGTGATGAGGACATATTGAAAGGATACAGGAGCCAATATGAAGGGACTCCCAGTAGCCAAATATTAGACAACGTGGGCAACAAAGTATTAAGTACTACTAATGGATCATTCCCTATAGGATAAAATCAGAATCGCTGAGTTCATGATGATGTAAATAATTTCGTAAAAAAATAAATGAGACCTGTAATCCCAGCACTTTGGGAGGCCGAGGCGGGCAGATCACGAGGTCAGGAGTTCAAGACCAGCCTGGCCAACATGGTGACACCCCATCTCTACTAAAATTATAAAAATTAGCCAGGCATGGTGGTGCATGCCTGTAATCCCAGCTACTCGGGAGGCTGAGGCAGGAGAATAGCTTGAACCCAGGAGACCGAGGTTGCAGTGAGCCGAGATTGCACCACTGCATTTGAGTCTGGACAACAAGAACGAGACTCCATCTCAAAAATGAATAAATAAATAAATACATGAGGAGAAGGGAATTCGCTTCATTGCAGTAACATCCCATCTAATAAATGAAGAAAGAATGATGATAATGGAAAAATCAACATTCAACAAACACTTCGGGAATAGTTATTTCAGGCAAGAATCATCAATGGAAATGATAAGCATGTGAGTTGATGGATTTGTTAGACTGGTTTAATCATTCCATAATGTAAACATATATCAAAACATCACATTGCACCCCATAAATATATATACAATGATTTGTCAAAATAAAATGGAAAAAAATGAATTTTCATGGAAAATAACAGTGAACATAGATATAAAGATTAGGGAGTAACTTCTGGCTTCCAATATTAAAAATATGAGTGCAAAAGACTTATGGAAAAATAAAAAATAAAAGTAAAAATAAAATCTTTAAAATACTTTCTAGTAAACTACCTGGTACACAGTAGAGTTCTAAATGTAGAAAGGAGTCTACATGTAATTGGGATTACAGGTGTAAAGGATTCTAAATGTAATGATTAAAGGTGCATTCCAAAAAATACAAAACAACAAAACCAAAAATGGTCCATTCCATTGTTTCTCAATTTCTCCTCTCAAATGCATGACCTCAGCTTCAGAATTCAACTTTGTTATAATTCACTTCTTCCTTTTTTTTTTTTTTTTTTTTTTGAGACAGAGTCTCACTCTGTCGCCCAGGCTGGAGTGCAGTCGTGCAGTGGTATGATCTCAGCTCACTGCAACCTCTGCCTCCCGGGTTCAAGCAATTCTCCTGCCTCAGCCTCCCAAGTAGCTGGGATTACAGACATGTGCCACCATGCCTGGCTAATTTTTTGTATTTTTAGTAGAGACGGAGCCTTACCATGTTGGCCAGGCTGGTCTCAAACTGCTGACCTCAGATGATCTGCCTGCCTTGGCCTCCCAAAGTGCTAGGATTACAGGAATGAGCCACTGTGCCCGGCCTATAATTCACTTCTTAAATTGAAAAGTATACACACAAAAAGACTCATCAATGGATGCTAAAATTAGTGGGTCAAAGTTTGATGAGGAACAATATTTATACAGTTTCAAACTGTCATTCCTCATATTAATTACAAAGGGAAAAATAGTATGTTTATAGTGAAGAGATCTGGCAGAGGCTGTCTTGAGAAAGTAATCCAGATTAACGTCATCATTAATGAAATAAATTGACATTTTGGGCCTCCTAATATGAAGCACTGTGAAGGACAGGCACACCATTACTACTGTTGTATTTCTGGCCCAAAATGAAGCACATGAAATTTTGTTTTGTTTGTTTGTTTTGTTTTCTTTTTTAGACAGAGTGTCTCTCTGTCACCCACGTTGGAGTGCAGTGGCACGATCTTGGCTCACTGCAACCTCCATCTCCTGGGTTCAAGCAATACTCCTGCCTCAGCCTCCTGAGTAGCTGGGATTACAGACATGTGCCACCATGCCTGGCTAATTTTTTGTATTTTTAGTAGAGATAGGGCTTTACCATGTTGGCCAGGCTGGTCTCGAACTCCTGACCTCAGTTTATCTTCCTGCCTCGGCCTCCCAAAGTGCTGGGATTACAGGCATGAGCCACCGCACCCGGCCCGTTTACACTGGATGTTAACAACACTGAAGAAGGATAAACTGAAAAGTCTGAGAGCAAGCGAGCGTGAGAACTCATGAGCAAGAAGAAATAGGGAAGTTCAGAAGGAGGATCAGGAAGGTGGCGTTCCAGAAGCCAAAGAAACAGATTCAAGATCAAAGTGGTAAATTTTATCAAATGCAATAGAAAGGACAGTTATATAAGGCCAAAAAAGTGTCCACTGGATTTGGCAAGAAAGCAGTCACGCAGTCAATGGTGTCTTTTGCCAACAGTTTTTGTACAATGGTGGGTGCAGAAGACAGATCACAGATAGTTTGAGGAGAAAATGGAAAATGAGGAATTGGATAGAGCAAGTATGGACAACTTAAAAAGCTAGCTGTAACCAGAGGAAGATGCATCATCAAGGGAGGGCTTTAAACATGTTCATTTATTCAATTATTTGTTTCCTTATTTATTTTTAGGATAGGAAAAACTTGAGTCTGTTTACAAGCCTAAGGGGAAAAACTAGAAAGAAGGATAAACAAAAGCTATGGGAGAATAAAAGCAGCATTTGATAGAGGCAAGTACCAAAGGTGATGGAATGCAGGGCACAGATGGATCTGCTGGCCAGAGAAGGGACTCCTCACCCCTGGGCCTGGAGGAAAGCGGGGAAGAAGCAGTGTAGATGTGGACGGAAAGAAATGGATGTGGTTCATAATTGAATCCTTCAATCTCTTCACAAACTAATGGGTCAAGTCTGTTTTTCTACAGTGAGGATGGTGGAGGTTGAATGGGGATGCATGTTTACATTACTTTTACCTGTAATCCCAGCACTTTGGGAGACTGAGGCAGGAGGATCACTTGAGGCCAGGAGTTCAAGACCAGCTTGGGTAACACAGTGAGAACCCCGTCTCTATAATTTTTTTTTTTTTTTTTGAGATGGAGTTTCCCTCTTGTTGCCCAGGCTGGCGTGCAATGGTGCAATCTTGGCTCACTGCAACCTCTGCCTCCTGGGTTCAAGCAATTCTCCTGCCTCAGCCTCCTGAGTAGCTGGGATTACAGGCACGCGCCATCACGCCTGGCTAATTTTGTATTTTTAGTAGAGACAGGGTTTCTCCACGCTTGGCCTCCCAAAGTGCTGGGATTACAGGCATGAGCCACTGCGCCTGGCCCTCTGTAAAATTTTTTTAAAAACTTAGCCAGGCATGGTGGCACATGCCTATAGTTTCAGCCACTCAGGAGGCTGAGGTGGGAGGCACCTGAGCCCAGGAGGTTGAGGCTGCAGTGAGCTATGATTGTTCCACTGTACTCCAGCCTGGGCGGCAGAGCAAGACCATGTCTTGAAAGAAAGAGAGAGGGGAGGTGGGGGGAGGGAGGGAGGGGGGAGGAGGAGGGAGGGAGAAAGGGGGAAAAAGGGAGGGAGAGAGGGAGGAAAGGAAAGAGGGAGGGAGGGAGGAAGGAAGGAAGGGAGGGAGGGAGGGAGGGAAGGAGGGAAGGTCATGGTTTGGTCCAGGCATGGTGATTCACACCCGGTAATCCCAACACGTTGGGAGGCCAAGGTGGGAGGATCCCTTGAGGCCAGGAGTACAAGACCAGCCTGGGCAACATAGCAAGACCCTGTCTCAAAAAAAAAAAAAATTAGCCGGACTAATCGGGATCACTTGAGCCCAGGATGTCGAGGCTGCAGTGAAGTGAGCTATCATCCCCACTGCACTCCAGCCTGGGTAACAGAGCAAGACCCTGTCTCAAAACATTTTTGCCTTTTTTAACCTTTTTTTTTTTTTCCTTCAGGGAGGTATGACCTTAGACTGTTCAGAACATTACTGGTGGGAATGACAAAGGGAGGTGACCAAGGATTTATACAGGACCGTGGAGGGGCGTTTAGAGCCAAGTTGAGATCTGAGCCCATGAATCTGTACCAGTCTCCATAGTTGTGGGGTTTTCTCCAGCAGTACTCAGCAGCCTAGTATATGGATAGAGAAAACGCAGTGTGTTTTGAGCCAGGGTATGGCTTAGCCATCTTGGCAGAGCTGAATCATAGGGTTACAAACGGCTTCCAGGAATCGGGCAGAGTGATTCAGGTGGGATGCAAACAGAACTGGTAAGTAAAGGAAGCCAGGAACAGGGTGGGAGACCATAGAATTGGAGATCTCCTTGAATCTGAAACACAATTAGGGTGGCTAGAGGGAACCGGAGAGGAAGCAAATTGCAGTCAGAGATTAGGATACTACAGTTTAAGGGCTGCGGTGAACAGCACTGGAAAGCATCCCTGTACCTTATACCACTGTAGGAGGCTATACAGTCTAGTTTCCCTGAGACAGTCCCAGTTTACATGTTATTCTAACATTTTGTCTAATTTAGCATTTGTCCCAAACTTCACTTTCTAACAAAGTTTAAGTATTAATAGTTGCATTTAAATAAGCCAGGATGAGTCTATTGGGCCACCATATTTTTATCTTTAGAGACAGCATCTTGCTCTGTCTCCCAAGCTAGAGTGCAGTGGTGCAATCACTGTAACCTGGAATTCCTGGGCTCAAGCGGTCCTCCCACCTCAACCTCCCAAGCAGCTAAGACTACAGGCACGCACCACCATGCGTGGCTATTTTTTAATGTTTTGTAGAGATAAGGTCTCGCCATGTGGCCCACTCTGGTCTGGAATTCCTGGCCTCAAGCGATCCTCTCACCTCGGCCTCCCAAAAGTGTTGGGATTACAGCGGTAAGCCACCTTGCCTAGCCTAGGATGACAACTTTTTAATTCCAGCTTCTGCCTTGGTCTCATCTACTAGCTTGTGAGATGCATATACAGAGAACCAAGTTCTCACTTTAACACCGGGTTAAACCTAAAAGACAACCAGTGATTACCCTTCTCCCTTTTTCTAATCTTTTCCAAATACAATATAACGAACTCACTCAAGGATGGCATGTAGGGCGTCCACTGATAACAAAGCAAGTGCAATCAGGCAGTAGGGGTTAGGGACAACGAACTCATTTTATTCCCAGGTGGGAGTAAGAGGACTATTCACCACTGTGCGCCTTGCTGAATAAGTGGTGTACCAGCCAGCTGTCCCCATGCCAAAGCCTGCAAGATACAGGAAGCTGCCAGGCCACCAGTTAGTAGGTCAGTAGATGCAGGAAATTATACATGTACATGTCTGTAAAATATATTCAGGAAATAAAGGCAGAGGAGTCCTGCCTTAGAACATATATTGAGTAGTCTGAATACTTTTGGTATAATGGTTATTCATTATACAGTGTGTATCTACAACTCATGTTTTTATTTTTTATTATGATTATTTTTCTAAGATGGGATTTCACTCTCCACCCAGGCTGGAATGCAATGGTATCATCTCAACTCACTGCAACCTCTGCCTCCTGAGTTTAAGTTCTTTTCCTGTCTCAGCCTCCCGAGTAGCTGGGATTACAGGTGCCCGCCACCACGCCCAGCTAATTTTCATATTTTTAGTAGAGACGGGGTTTCACCATGTTGGCCAGGCTGGTCTCAATCAAACTCCTGACCTCAGGTGATCCGCCCACCTTGGCCTCCCAAAGTTCTGGGATTATGGGCGTGAGCCACCACGCCCAGCCCAACTCATGTTTATAATAATGTTTTTGGGGTTTTTTTTCTAGAAACAGAGTCTCACATTGTTGCCCAGGCTGGTCTCGAACTCCTGGCCTCAAGGGATCCTACTGCCTTGGCCTCCCAACGCTGGGATTACAGGTGTGAGCCACTGTGCCTGGCCTATTTTATTGTTTGGTAATGCTTTTGTAAATTTTGCAATCAATTTCTCCAGCATATAAGTTCGAAAACTAAAGTGCGTAATTAATGAAAAAGTAAATACTGAATCTGTTTCTCAAGAAAGTTGATGATAAATGTATAACATGCATAAATCATTTGTCCGCATTTATCAACCACTCACAGGGCACAATGATGTCACTGACCACATGAAAATCAGAAGACATAAATCTGCAGAGAAAGCATCAGCATCTACCTCAAAGGTTTTTAGTTCGTTGTTTTTTGTTGTTATTGTTTGTTTGTTTTGTTTTTTGAGACAGAGTCTCCTACTGTCACCCAGGCTGGACTGCAGTGGCACGATCCCAGCTCACTGCAACCTCTGCCTCCCAGATTCAAGCGATTCTCCTGCCCCAGCCTCCCAAGTACCTGGGATTACAGGTACCCGCCACCATGCCCAGCTAATTTTTTGTATTTTTAGTAGAGACGGGGTTTCACCATGTTGGCCAGGCTGGTCTCAAACTCCTGACCTCGTGATTCACCCGCCTTGGCCTCCCAAAGTGCTGGGATTACAGGCGTGAACCACCACGCCAGGCCAGTTTGTAGTTATCTTAAGACTGTGGCCAAAGATGATTTGACGAGGTACAGCCGCAGAGACGTATTTACATACTGCTCTGTGAAGAACTTTTGTTTAGATCAAATGACTTATTTAGATCAAAATTCATTGGCTCATTTTCCATTTTATGTTGCCTTGTACATGACGAAAAGTGAAGCACTACTTGTAATGAGTAGCTCTATTAGCAGAACTTCACTATCTTTAGATGGTTCCAATAGAAAATCAGTTGTATTAGTCGGGGTTCTCCACAAAAACAGAAGCAACAGGATGTACCTAGATCTATCTTGATCTATCTGTATGTCTATATGTGGGGTTGGGAGAGATTCATTTATTTTAAGGAATTGGCTCACGCAATTGTGGAGGCTTGCTGAGTCCAAAATCTGATGGTGTAGGCCTGCGGTCTGAAGACTCAGGGAGGAGTTACAGTTCCAATCCAAAGGCAATGTGCTGGAGAATGCCTTCTTGATCAGGGGAGCATTCTTGATCAGGGGAGGTCAGTGTTTGTTCTATTAAAACCTTTAGCTGATGAGGCCCACTCACATTATGGAGGGTAATATGCTTTACTCAAAATCCACCGATTTAAATATTAATCTCATACAAAAAACACCTTCACAGGAACATCCAGAAGAATGTTTGACCAAATATATGGGCCAAGTTGACACATAAAATTAACCATCACGGCCAGGCGTGGTGTCTCACGCCTATAATCCCAGCACTTTGGGAGGCTGAGGCAGGCAGATCACGAGGTCAGGAGTTCAAGACCAGCCTGGCCAACACGGTGAAACCCCATCTCTACTGAAAATACAAAAATTAGCCCGACGTGGTGGCACGCACCTGTAATTCCAGCTACTCAGGAGGCTGAGGCAGGAGAATTGCTTGGACTCGGGAGGTGGAGGTGGCAGTGAACCAAGATCGCGCCATTGCACTCCAGCCTGGGTGACAGGGTGAGACTTTGTCTCAAAAAAAAAAAAAAAAAGAAAAAAAAATTAACCATCATGTTAGTTAATTCCAATTATGGTTCAATTTTACACCCCATTTATGGAATAAAAGTAAAGTTTATGGAGGCCAGGCACGGTGGCTCATGTCTGTAATCCCAGCACTTTGGGAGGCTGAGGCAGGCAGATCACCTGAGGTCAGGAGATCAAGACCATTCTGGCTAACCTGATGAAACCCCATCTCTACTAAATACAAAAAAAAAATTAGCCAGGCATGGTGGCGGGCGCCTGTAGTCCCAGCTACTCAGGAGGCTGAGGCAGGAGAATGGCGTGAACCCGGGAGGCAGAGCTTGCAGTGAGCCGAGATCACACCACTGCACTCCAACCTGGGTGACGGAGTGAGACTCCGTATCAAAAAAAAAAAAAAAAAAAAAAAAAAGGTAAAGCTTATGGAAAGCTATTCTGATGAAAGTGAAACATCTGACATTATTGAGAAAACCATTATCAACTCATTAAAAAATTAAACATTTAGTATAAATATTTCTGTGATGATTTTTTTTCATATAAATACAAATTTTGGAGGAGAACAGCACCATGGTTAAAAACAGACATCTTAATAAATAAGTTTCTAGAGAAGAAATATAGTTGGACTTGGTTGTGGCACACACACAAATAATTCATAATTGTGTTCAAGCAAGTCGATTACAAAATTGTTTCTGGCCAGGTGCAGTGGTTCATGCCTGTAATTCCAGCACTTTGGGAGGCCAAGGCAGGCGGATCACCCGAAGTCAGGAGTTCGAGACTAGCCTGACCAATATGGTGAAACCCTGTCTCTACTAAAGATACAAAAATTAGCCGGGCGTGGTGGCATGCAACTGTAGTCCCAGCTACTCGGGAGGCTGAGAAAGGAGAATTGCTTGAACCCGGAAGGCAGAGGTTGCAGTGAGCTGAGATCACACCACTGGACACCAGCCTGTGTGACAGAGCTAGACTCCGTCTCAGAAAAAAAAAAAAAAATTGTTTCTGGAAAGGCATCGGGAAGAGGAATCTTAGGTTACACTCATGCTTTCCTTATTTCTTCCTGCATGCAGATATTCCAGTAAAGAACAGTGACACATCTAGCATATAAGACATCCAGAGTAGATAATTTTTTAACATTTTTCACCTCTATGACAAAATTGTTTTAGTAATAATCATATAATAATTAGGAATAATTGTTTTCTTGCTTTTGTCTGTAGTGGGAAAACAATATTTTAAAAGAATACATTTCCATTTTAAATATAGTGTCCAAATTCAGTAAACTATTTCATATGTGAACCAGATTTTCACTTACCAAGAAAAAGTCTTACATCTTGCAGATTGCAGTGTTTGCTGTTTTCCATTTTAAATACAAATAAAAAGTCCAAATTGTCACATGGAACGACAAGATTGAAAGAACAGTACTGTTTCTTTGTCTTTACAATCATCTGGCTATCATTATTTGTTTCAAATCCACTGTTAAAATACAGGAATATCTGGTACTGGAGGATTTGGAGAAAGGAACTGCAAGCCAGAGGCAAGCTGGAAGGATTCTGAATTGTTGGGTACCTAATTTAGAAACAAATTTGAGTAGCTGAGTCCACGTGTGTCAGGGGCCGAATATATAACTGGAAGTTCTCTGAATTAACTTCTTGGTAGAACACAATGTTTGTTAAAAGGGTAAGGAAAATGTTCTAATATGAATTTCAAGTTATATGCCAAATAGAAATGCATTGATATATTCACCAAAACATATGTACAAAATGTTCATAGTAGCATTATTTCTAATAGCCCAAACCTGGAAACTGCCCAAATGTCCATCAACAGGGGAATAGATAAGAAGTCTTAGAGGCAGGCTGGGCGTGGTGGCTCACATCTGTAATCCCACCAATTTGGGAAGCCAAGATGGGAGGATCACCTGAGGTCAGGAGTTCGAGACCAGCCTGGCCAACATGGTGAAACCCCATTTTCTACTAAAAATACAAACGTTAGCCAGGTCTGGTGGCACACACTTGTAGTCCCAGCTACTTGGGAAGCTGCGGCAGGAGAATTGCTTGAACCCGGGAGGTGGAGGTTGCAGTGAGCTGAGACCATGCAACTATACTCCAGCCTGGGCAGCAGAGCAAGACTCCATCTCAAAAAAAAAAAAAAAGTCTTAGAGGCTAGAAGAAAGTGAAGAACTGTTTAAGGCAAAATTACTGTGGAACACATAACATTGGTATCATCATGTATTGAGCCAAGCTCTATGCTAGGCACTTTTGCATATATTATTTTGTTCAATCTTCACCACACTCTGTGACAAAGACAGTAACCTCATTTGACATATAAGAAACCAAGCACGCAGCGACCAAGGATCTTGCCCAGAGTCATAATGCTATAATAGTTAGTGGGGAACCTAGGATTTGAACTCAGTCCAAAGCCCATATGCACCTTTTCCATTATAGCCTCCTGCCTCTCCAGGATAAAGAGGGAAGGCAGGGAAAGTAGGGAAGTATGGACTTCACAAATTCATACATGCTAAAATTGTAACAGCTACTGCTTCTTGAGCACCTATTATGTGGCAAATACCGTATGAGGTACTTTACATAAATGATTTTTACAATTCTTGTAAAACTCTTCATGGCAGTAGTTATTATTCTCTCTCTCTCTCTCTCTTTTTTTTTTTTTTTTTTTTGAGACAGGGTATTTCTCTGTTGCCCAGGCTGGAGTGCAGTGGCACGATCTTGGCTCACTGCAGCCTTGACCTTCTGGGCTCAAGCCATCCTCCCACCTCAGCCTCCCGAGTAGCTGGGGCTACAGGCACATGGCCACCAGGCCCAGCTAATTTTTCATTTTTGTAGAGACTGAGTCTCACCATGTTACCAAGGCTTATTATTCTCATTTTTTAGATGAAGAGACTGAGGTCCAGAGAAGCTCGATGACTTGCCTAGTTTTACAAATCTCCTGCCATCACATCCCCCTCAGCGTCCTTAATAAGAGGGAGGCCTCCGACTATGTGCTGGGCACTGTGGTGGATGCTGGAGCTATAGGGTTGAGTATATAAGAAATGGTGTTGCTGGAGCAACTGTTGCTTGCTTACCTGACCTGTCTGAGAATTAATTAGCAGGGGAACATATTTTTGTTTTCAGATTCAATATAGGAAATTGTGTAGGCAAAAATAAAGATCAGTAGTAGTAGCAGTAGTTCCAATTTGCTGACTGTGTACTGTCCTAAGTGCATACATATACATACACACACGCATACCTATATTCCTCTAATAAAATGATCCTGTTTATGTATTGTTAATATGCTCATTTTATTTTTAATTTTTATTTATTTTAAATTTATTTTTATTTTTGTTTATTTTTGAGACGCAGTCTCATTCTGTCACGAAGGCTGAAGTGCAGTGGTGCGATCTCGGCTCACTGTGACCTCCGCCTACCGGGTTCAAGTGATTCTCCTGCCTCAGCCGCCCGAGTAGCTGGGATTACAGGCGCCCGACTCCTCGCCCAGCTAATTTTTGTATTTTTAGTAGAGATGGGGTTTCGCCATGTTGGCCAGGCTGGTCTCGTACTCCTGACCTCAGGTGATCCACCTGCCTTGGCCTCCCAAAGTGCTGGGATTACAGGCGTGAGCCACCGTGCCCGGCCAATATACTCATTTTAGTGAGGCAAAAATAGAGGCTCAGAGTCTGATTTGTACAAAGCTACAGAGCAGTTAAGTGTCCTCTCAGATGTGTACCCTGATATGGGTGACTAGGGCTCTAGGTCTCAACTGTTACAACCAGTTAAGAGTTTGGGGAAGCACTGGACCAAGAGTCAGGAAAATGGAAGCCACAGGTAGTGCAAGGTCTTGGGAATGGGACGTCTGGTCCAAGGAGTCACGCTGTGACTGGAACCCGAAAAGCCGGCGCCCGGTTTATGGCCGCCATGAAGCAACGCGGACGGCGGTAGGTTTGGGAATCTGGGAGCCTTCTGAATAGGAGACTGAGTGGGGAGGGAAAGGGGCTTCGCTGGGGGAGCCTCCGCTTCTTCTGGGAGAAAATTCCCACGGCTACCTAGGGAGCCTACAAACTGGTAGGCGCTGGCGTAGGCGCGTGGGCGGGGCCGGCGGGGCCGGGGGCGGGGCCTGCGCGGCTGGGCTGGGCGGGGAGAGGGCGGGGCCTGCTTCTCCTCAGCTTCAAGCGGCTGCGACGAGCCCTCGGGCGAACCTCTAGGCTTTCCCGCGCGGCGCCGCCCCTAGCTGCGCCTGCACCTCCTCTGCTCTGCCACCGGCTTCCTCCTCCTGAGCAGTCAGCCCGCGCGCCGGCCGGCTCCGTTATGGCGACCCGCAGCCCTGGCGTCGTGGTGAGCAGCTCGGCCCGCCGGCCCTGGCCGGTTCAGGCCCACGCGGCAGGTGGCGGCCGGGCCCTGAGGCGTGGAGTCCGCAGTGCGGGCTCGGGCGGCCGGGCCCAGGGAACCACGGAGGCGGGGGCGGCCACAGTTTCCCGGGTTCGGCTTCACGTCACGCGAGGGCGGTAGGGAGGACGGAATGGCGGGGTTTGGGGTGGGTCCCTCCTCGGGGGAGCCCTGGGAAAAGAGGGCTGCGTGTGGGAAGAGAAGGTGGAAATGGCGTTTTGGTTGACATTTGCCGCCTGCGAGCGTGCTGCGGGGAGGGGCCGAGGGCACATTCGGGAATGATGGCGCGGGGTGGGGGCGTGGGGGATTTCTCGGGAGAGGCCCTTCCCTGGAAGTTTGGGGTGCGATGGTGAGGTTCTCGGGGGCGCCTCTGGAGGGGCCTCGGCACGGAAAGCGACCACCTGGGAGGGCGTGTGGGGACCGGGCTTTGCCTTTAGTTTTGCACGCACTAGTTCATTTTTATGGAGATGCGCATGGCCTCATTGAAGCCCCACTACAGCTCTGGTAGCGGTAACCATGCGTATGTGACACACGAAGGAACTAGGGAAAAGGCATTAGGTCATTTCAAGCCGAAATTCACGTGTACTAGAATCCGGATTCCAGGCAGACCATTGCCCCAGGATATAGAAAATGAGAATCTGGTCCTTACCTTCAAGAACATTCTTAACCGTAATCAGCCTCTGGTATCTTGGCTCCACCCTCACTGGTTTATTCTTGTTTGCTGAACCGGCCAAGCTGCTGGCCTCCCTCCCCAACCGTTCTGATCATGCTTGCTAAAGTAGTCAAAACCCCTGCCAGTTAAATGCTTTAACCTGCTTTATTACGATTATTTTTGTTGTTTTGGCAATGACCTGGTTACCTGTTGATTGTTTCTCCTACTAAAACTTTTTAAGGGCAGGAATCACCGCTGTAACTCTAGTACTTGGCTTGTAAGAGGTCCTCGATGATGGTATGTTGAATGAATACATTAAATGATTAACCACTTGAGCCCTAAGAAGCGATTCTATTTCATATTAGGCATTGTAATGACTTAAGGTAAAGAGCAGTGCTATTAACGGAGTCTGACTGGGAATCCAGCTTGTTTGGGCTATTTACTAGTTGTGTGGCTGTGGGCAACTTACTTCACCTCTCTGGGCTTAAGTCATTTGATGTATATCTGAGGTGCTGGTTACCTCCTGGAGTTATTGAGAGGATTATAAGACAGTCTATGTGAATAAACAACCCTTGCATGGTCCCTGGCTGGGAATAGTAATAATAGCCATCATCATGTTTACATACGTAGTCCTAATTAGTCTTCAAAACAGTCCTGTAGCAATGGTATGATTATTACCATTTTACAGATGAGGAACCTTTGAAGCCTCAGGCTAACAGACATACTGTAGGTCATATAGTTATTAAGAGAAGGAGCCTGACTCGAACCTAGCTCTCTCTGGAGTAATACCAGTTAAAAACTAGGCTAATAATAGGTACTCAAAAAAATGGTAGTGGCTGTTGTTTTTATTCAGTTGCTGAGGAAAAAATGTTGATTTTTCGTCTCTAAACATCAACTTACTTAATTCTGCCAATTTCCTTTTTTTTGAGACAGGGTCTCACTCTGTCACCCAGGATGGAGTGCAGTGGCGCAATCACTGCTCACTGTAGCCTCGACTTCCCGGGCTCAGGTGATTCTCCCCAGGCTCAGGGGATTCTCCCACTTCAGCCTCCCGAGAAGCTGGGACTACAGGTGTGCACCACCATCCCTGGTTAATATTTGTATTTTATTTTATTTATTTATTTATTTTTATTTTTTTTGAGATGGAGTTTCGCTCTTGTTGCCCAGGCTGGAGTGCAGTGGCTTGATCTCAGCTCACTGCAACCTCTGCCTCCCGGGTTCAAGCGATTCTCCTGCCTCATCCTCCTGAGTAGCTGGGATTACAGGTGCCCGCCACCATGACTGGCTAATTTTTTGTATTTTTAATAGAGACGAGGTTTCACCATGTTGGCCAGGCTAGTCTCGACCTCCTAATCTCAGGTGATCCACCTGCCTCGGCCTCCCAAAGTGCTGGGATTACAGGTGTGAGCCACCGCGCCCGGCCAAATATTTGTATTTTTTGTAGAGATGGTGTTTTGCCATGTTGTCCAGGCTGGTCTCAAACTCCTGATTTCAAGCTATCTGCCTGCCTCTGCTTCCCAAAGTGCTGGGATTACAGGCATGAGCCACCATGCCTGGCCTAGGTAGATGCTTTTAGCTTTGGGGTGTGATGCCTGCCCCAGTATACAGTGAATTTAATTATTGCTAGAGCTGGCTGTTTGTTAGTTTTCTTTGAACATAAGATACTCATTGTTTTTAGTTTGCAAATCCCTCTTCCTTTTTAAAAAATTTCCTTCCCTTAAATTGTTCGCATGTTAGCAATAACAAATGCTTAAATGGTGTTATGTGCTAGATACTCTTCTAAGCCCTATTATGTATATTAACTAATTTTTTTAATTATGCAAATCAGAGAGGTTAAGTAACTTGCCCAAGATTACCTAACAATACTAGGATTTGAACCTCAGTTTGTCTCACCCCAGATTCTGCTCTTACAATCTCTAAACTTTTAAGTTAGTGATGACAATAGTAGGTATTTATTGAATACTTAACTATGTTTTAGGCGTTGAAGTGAATATTTTGCAGGCATTATCTAATGTAAACACCCTAAAGTTACATAACAGGTACCCTTTAGGTAAATAAACACTAGTATGACCTTGGAGGCACAGATAGATGAAGTAACTTGCCCAATATCACTTACATGAAATTGGCCCCTCAAATGTGTCTGATACAACCCATGCTGCTTGTAACTATCATTTTAAACTGCCAGGGTAAACTTGGACACACTTGAGCTAAGAAAAAGCTTCTAGATTTTTGCAAATTAATGTAAAATATACTTTATGTGGATATAATATCTTCTAAATTTCAGGGATGGTAGTCCTAGAAATGTAATTCCGCCCTAGCCGAGCTTACCCTGCCAATAATTTTTTACAGAATTGGTAAAACGGAGCACTTTTTTTTTTGTCCTTGGCCACAG
Organism: Macaca thibetana thibetana; assembly: GCF_024542745.1. Classification (NCBI taxonomy): domain Eukaryota; kingdom Metazoa; phylum Chordata; class Mammalia; order Primates; family Cercopithecidae; genus Macaca; species Macaca thibetana. The sequence continues at coordinate 129,482,566 of NC_065598.1, forward strand.
TGTTATCAATAGGGTGTAGATTGGCATCAGTCTGTAGGTGTAAACCAGAATTATTCTTTGTGACCACCAAGAAATAGAGCAGTTCAGTTCAGAGGTTTCTTTCTGTGAATTTAGCACTGTGACCTGCATACTACAGGTCTACTTTGTTTTCTATCCAATGTTTATATCTGGGTATTGCAAAAGGTAGGAAAAGGACCAACCAGATCAGCAGAGAAGAGGTGCCTTGGAGTTTTGTTTTAGTTTTCTGCAGTTCATTAGATAGTAACTAGTCCATGTCATTTTACTCCCCTGTAGTGAAGATATGTTGAAGATGTACTAGTATATTCTTCTACCTTTCTGTAATTTTATATTGTGTAGATTTGATAAAATTTATGTGTCCATCACCACCAGTAATATCAATATTGAGCCTCAATTCTTATTTTCCTGCCCAGTGGCTGCCAAATTACTAACATTTACAATAATTCACTACTACTGAGATAATTTACTTCTGATTCAATAACATACTTCAGATTGTTAGGGAACTACTGTCTTCAGCATTGTGCTTCTGATAACTGATAAGTATAATTTTTTTTTTGTCCAGAGTGAGCATGTCTATTCTTCTACTGTACACACTAATAAAAGGAAAAATTATAATATTGAGTAAATTCATGTCCTTACACATATAGTAGTTATGAGCCCATGTCCCTAGAATGGGTAATAATTTTTCCCTCTCTTGGTTGAGTAGTCAATAATGTTGATTTTAATTCTTATAACAGCTTTATCCCTCAGAAGGGAAGGCAAGCAAGTTATATATGTAGTTTATTTGTAAGACTGATATGAAATTGGAAGATGAATCTACTATTAGCTTAAATTGTTTTTACATTTAGGCATATTGCATCAGCAACTCATAATTTTGGTTTTTTGTTATCCTGAGTTAACACAAATTATCCAAGGAGATGGCAGATCATCTGCTTTGAGGGTTTTTTTTTTTTAGAATTTTAATGTATCTGAATATAAAAGGTAAAAATATGCCAACTAGCAATTTCTGCCCATTCCACAAGTTTGGAAATGTTATTGATTACTAGGAATAAAATAAAATGTGGTTTATCTATTGTTGTACCTCTTTTAATTCACATAGCTCATTTTTATCTTTTTTTTTTGAGACGGAGTCTCGCTCTGTCGCCAGGCAGGAGTACAGTTGGCTCACTCCAGTCACCGACTCCCTGGTTCAAGTGATTCTCCTGCCTCAGCCTCCCGAGTAGTCGGAATTACAGGCATGTGCCACCACGCCCAGCTAATTTTTGTAGAGACGGGGTTTCACCGTATTGGCCAGGATGGTCTCCATCTCCTGACCTCGTCATCTGCCTGCTTTGGCCTCCCAAAGTGCTCCCAAATTACAGATGTGAGCCACCGCGCCCAGCCCACATAGCTCGTTTTTAGACTCACTTCCATTAACTTTTGTTTGGACCCACGAACATTGTCTTTTTTTTTTTTTTTTTTTTTGGAGGTGGAGTTTCACTTTTGTTGCAGACTGTAGTGCAGTGGTGCAATCTCAGCTCACTGCAATCTCTGCCTCCCGGGTTCTAGCAGTTCTCCTGCCTCAGCGTCCTGAGTAGCTGGAATTAAAGGCGCCCACCACCACGCCCAGCTAATTTTTGTATTTTTAGTAAAGACAGGGTTTCGCCATGTTGGGCAGGCCAGGGGTGATCTGCCCACCTCAGCCTCCCAAAGTGCTGGGATTACAGGTGTGAGCCACCACATCCGGCCAACATGTCTTTTTTTTTTTTTCTTTTTAACCACAAAGAGACGTAAGCAATCCTTGTCACAGATGATGAATTGATATTGCAAGTATTGTCTTAGCTTGGATTAATTTTTTTGCTTACTGTAATTTTAGATAATATAGCTTTGTAATTAGAAATTTTATGTGTAAACCACAAAAATGTTTACGTGAAGGCCATTATTACAGATGTGACATGCATAATTATTAAGAATTTGTATGCTTACATGGGTCAGTCTGGCAAAAAATTATGAAGTTTTAAAAATTAAAAAAAATTTGTAATGCTAGTTTTACTGGAAAGTAAAATTATTTCAGTAATTGATTATAGCAAAACTATTGATTTTCATTCTAGACAAAAGTTAGAATGAAAGGTAATTTCTCAATACTCTTTCATATTAATAAAAGTACCTGTAGCGATTTTTATCATTCACAAGTATATCACAAGTAAGTTAGAATTTGAGAACTGTGTTCCAGATCTCTGAGGAGATGCAGTCAGATTTCTGAACTGTCTCGGCAAATGGTAAGCAACTTAGAGCTAGTAATTAATAACCTGTCCTTTGATTTCTAGTTCAGCCAGAAATGGCCATAATTGAGAAAGGCAGATCTGGAGAGTAACCACATTTTCATTCGCTTACCACTTCTAGGCCCCTCCAGAGCTCTCAAATATTTTGGGGTTGAGCCCTTCCCCAAAGCCATACAGGACCTTTTTTTGTAATCTGTTCTAGCCGTTTTTATGTTGAGTGCTTGTTACGGACTGAGCATTTATGTCCTCCCCCACCCCCCATACCTTTTTTGAAGTCCTAATCCCCCAGTGTGATGGTATTTGGAGATGGGGCCTTTGGAAGGTAATTACAGTTAGAAGTCAGGAGGGTGAGGCCCAGGTCTGATTGGGTTAATGCCCTTATAAGAAAAGACACCAGACTGGGCGTGGTGGCTCACACATGTAATCCCAGCACTTTGGGAGGCCAAGGTGGGTGGATCACGAGGTCATGAGTTTGAGACCAGCCTGGCCAACATAGTGAAACCCTGTCTCTACTAAAAATATAAAAATTAGCTGGGTGTGGTAGCGGGCTTCTGTAATCCAAGGTACTCAGGAGGGTGAGGCACGAGAATCACTTGAACCTGGGAGGTGGAGGTTGCAATGAGCCTAGATTGTGCTACTGCACTCCAGCCTGGGTGACAGAGCGAGACTCTGTCTCAAAAAAAAAAAAAAAGAAGAAGAAGAGGCACCAGAGAGCTTACTAGAAGAGGTGGTGTGAGCACACAGTTGGAAGACCTACAAGCCAAAGAAGAGGCCTCAGATTGAAACTTACCTTGCAGGTACCTTAATTTTGGACTTCCCAGCCTCCAAAACTGTGAGAAATAAGTTTCTGTTAAGTCACTCAGTCTATGGTATTTTGTTATGGCAGCCTGAACAGGTAATAGTTCTTTCAGAAAGTGTTGATAATGACCACATGCAACACCAAGTCACAAATAAAAAAGAGATGTGACTTATATTCATACAGAAAGTTGGGCACTGCCGTTGCCTTGTTGGTTTAGAAGGCTGTGCTAGTTCAGTGGCAGAGAGGTGCTGGTCTCCTTTACTCAGTTTACAATCTAGGCAGTAGAATGTAATCACTGCTTTAAACTTGATATTGCTTATGGAGAGAATCATTGGTGCTGCGTAACTTTGGGTTCTAGGTTTACTTTTTGTGTATATATAACTGTGTTTGGTAAATCACAAGTTTGTGGGCTTGTCGAATTAGATTTTGGTACAGATGATGAGCTTTATTATGCTATACAGTTAGTTCTATGTATATATGCCTTTACCACTAGATTATAAGCTCTTTTTTTTTTTTTTTTTTTTTTTGAGATGGAGTCTCGCTCTGTCCCCTAGGCTGGAGTGGAGTGCAGTGGCACAATCTCGGCTCCCTGCAACCTCCACCTCCCAGGTTTAAGCGATTCTCCTGCCTCAGCCTCCCAAGTAACTGGGACTATAGACGCGTGCCACCACACCCAGCTAATTTTTGTATTTTTTGTAGAGACAGAGTTTCGCCATGTTGGCCAGCCTGGTCTCGAACTTCTGGTCTCAGGTGATCCACCTGCCTTAGCCTCCCAAAGTGCTGGGATTTACAGGCACAAGCCACCATGCCCAGCTATAAGCTCTTCAAGGGTTGTAAATTTATAATCATCCTTGTGCCCGCCTGCAAATTCTGTTGCACAGTGCCTTAATCAAGGTAGATGCTGAATGCATTTTTGTATAATTGAGTATGTTGCAATCCCCAACTCTTTCCAACTGTTCCTGTCAAAGCAGCGACTGCATTGTTAACTAATCCATATTAGATGGGGTTAATTAATATCAGATGGGACAAGTAAGGGCTAATAAGATTATAGGCCACCAAGTAGATTTATGTCTAGCTCTTATAGAGAGTGAGTTTATTGGACCTGTTTAATAGGAAGTTTTGGTGTTTGGGACGATTAAAACTGAAGTTCCTGTTTATTATACCTATTTATATTATTTCATATCAGTGGTCCACATGCAAGTGAGGCTTCTGAGTCAGAGTTTGAGTTCTCTCTTAAACTACCATAACACTTTACCTGTATCTTTTTTTCTTTTTTTAAGACAGCATCTCGCTCTGTCACTCAGGCTAAAGTGTAGTGGTGTGATCTCGGCTCACTGCAGCTTCTGCCTGCTGGATTCAAGCAATTCTCCTGTCTCAGCGTCCCTAGTAGCTGGGATTACAGGCCTGCGCCACCATGCCTGGCTAATTTTTTTTTTTTTGTATTTTTGGTAGAGACGGGGTTTTACCATGTTGGCCATGCTGGTCTCGAACTTTTGACCTCAAGCAATCAACTCGCCTCGGCCTCCCAAAGTGCTGGGATTACAGGCATGAGCCACAGCACTCAGCTGTCTTTTTTTAAAATAGCAGTTTAACACTGTTCAGTTACTCATGTACATGTCATGCCATCTACTACACTGTAAGTTCTATGAGGGTAGCTGTATCAAATTTATCTAACTTTCTCTTTATGCATGACATACTAAGTATTCAATAAATATTTGCATGTTGGTGATAAGGATATAGGTTCTGAATAGTGGGTCCTTACCATTTAAGAATTGGTATTTGATGGCCAGGCGCGGTGGCTCACGCCTGTAATCCCAGCACTTTGGGAGGCCAAGGCGGGTGGATTATGAGGTCAGGAGATTGAGACCATCCTGGTTAACATGGTGAAACCCCGTCTTTACTAAAAAAATACAAAAAAAGTAGCCAGGCGTGGTGGCGAGCGCCTGTAGTCCCAACTACTCAGGAGGCTGAGGCAGGAGAATGGCGTGAACCCAGGAGGCGGAGATTGCAGTGAGCCAAGATCGCGCCACTGCACTCTAGCCTGGGCGACAGAGCGCGACTCTGTCTCAAAAAAAAAAAAAAAAGAATTAGTATTTGATATTTGATCATTAAATATGAATTAAGAGGACTTAGACTTTTTGTTAAATGTCAAGCTGGGAAAAGTTGTCATTTTAATGAATTGCCTCTTATTTAATTTCATCTGATGATACATTTTGTTTTTATTTTGTAAAAATTTTTTTTTTCTTTTTAGAGACAGGGTCTTGCTATGTTGCCCAGACTGGTCTGGAACTCCTGACCTCAAGCAATCCTCCTGCCTTAGCCTCCCAAAATGCTGGGATTACAGGCATGAGCCACCTCTCCCAGCCTTGTATAATGATACGTTTTGAACAGCTACAAGTAGACATAGTATAATGAACCTGCATGTACCCATTGCCAAGTTCTGACAACTGTCTGTCTATAGCCAATTATGCATTTCTTAAATTAGAACCCCCTCAATATACCCAAATATATATATATATGAAGTTGTGAATTCATACCTAAAGTATCTCAAGTGATATAAGTTTTATGAATTTTTGTTTATGCCTTTTGGGAAAGTTGTATTGGCAATTTTTTTATGCTTAAAGTAAACCATAAATAAATCTTTCAAAAAAAAATTCCAGGTTGCAATAAAACAAACAAAACAACTTATTGACATAAATGTGGTATGTAAATCTGTTTTGATTGGAAATCAATTTGTTATATTGACAGAGATAGAATTCCTATTTTAGAATACATCTCTGCTGATCTGTCTGTATTCGTAGACTGCATATCTGGGATGAACTCTGGGCAGAATTCACATTGGCTTCATTTGAAACAAACAAGACTTTTGAAATTCTTAGTCCATCTGCAGAACCTGTAGCCTGGCACTGAACCATTTTGATAGATGCCGTAGTCGTTACAAGTGTATATTTCAAGGAGTTCTGGCTGGGTCCTAGTTTGTGCTTGTGGCAGAAGCAGTGAGTAACTGGGAGGAAGTTGGTGAGTAAGCTTCAAGGAAGAAGTCATTTTTAGTACTCTGGATCTTTCTGATTTTAAAGCACTACAAAATGGTGCATTTTCATTCTTGTCAAGTGATAACAGATATATTCTGATGAGCCTGAAATGAATACATATTGTATCATTTTTATAATATCTAGCAAAGTGTGTTGTTTTCCCAAAACTTGAACTAAATTTCAGTTCATAAAATTATTTTATTTTATTTTATTTTATTATTTTTTGAGACAGAGTCTCGCTCTGTCGCCCAGGCTGGAGTGCAGTGGCGCGATCTCGGCTCACTGCAAGCTCCGCCTCCCAGGTTCATGCCATTCTGCCTCAACCTCCCAAGTAGCTGGGACTACAGGCGCCTGCCACCACGCCTGGCTAATTTTTTGTATTTTTAGTAGAGATGGGGTTTCACTGTGTTGGCCAAGATGGTCTTGATCTCCTGACCTCATGATCCGCCCACCTCGGCCTCCCAAAGTGCTGGGATTACAGGCGTGAGCCACCGCGCCCGGCCAGTTCATAAAATTTATAAAATACTTACTTGTAAAATATTTTTGGAATGTTCATATAGGTGACACACAAATGTCCCATTTTCATCCTTTCTATAGTAAATATGTTCTGATATAATGTGAAGGTTTAGCAGATGCATCAGCATTTAATCCTAGAGGATCTGGCATAATCTTTTCCCCCAAGAATAGAAATTTTTTCTGCTTATGAAAGTAGTACATGCTTGTTTAAAAACAAATCAATATTGACTTCTGCCCGCTGTGTAGCACTACGCCCCCACCTGGCCATGACCAGGGGCATGTCCTGGTCCACCTACCTAAAAATGTTTGAAGCCAGCCTCCTGGCCATGTGCACAGGAGCTGAAGTTGTCCCACAGGTATTATGGGCCAACCTGGCAATACATGAAGTTCCACCAAAGTCTGAGAACTCAGAACTGAGCTTTGGGGACTGAAAGACAACACAAACCTCAGATTTCTCAGCACTGGAAACCTCAAAATATAACTGAATTCCATAAATAAGATTTTAAGTCTTAAATATGTATTTTTAAATGTATTAAAAGTCAAGCTGCTTGTACTTAAGCACCTAATACAATGCTTAGGTTGTAAAAGGAGATGCTCAGTGGGTACTAACTGGTATGTTGAGATTTAATTATGGTTTGACCAGTATTTCTTGGAAATTGCCAAAGCTTATATCATCAGCTTCTTGAATGTGATTTGAAAGGTAATTTAGTATTGAATATCACATGAGCTAGAGTATTTCATTCGTTCTGGTTTATTTCTTCAAATAGACTTTGAATATAATGGTGAATGGGCATTATAAATTAATAAAAATGACATTGAAAATGAAAAAAAAAAAACAAATATTAAAGTGTAGAAAGTGACCAGGCGTGGTGGCTCACACCTGTAATCCAAGCACCTTGGGAGGCTGGGGCAGGAGGATCGCTTGATCCCAGGAATTCGAGACCAGCCTGGGCAACATAGGGAGACTTTGTCTCTAAAAAAAAAAAAAAAAAAAAAAAGATTTTTTTAATTAAAGAATTTTTAAAAAGTGTAGAAAGTGTCAAGACCCCACTTCTTACCATTATTTGGTATATTTCTCTATACCTACCCACCCTTCCTCCTTTTTCCCTCCCTCCCTTCCCAATCTTTTTATCTTTGTATTCTGATTTTTTGTTTGTATATTTTGCTTTAATTTAATGTATCCGTTAATTTCCCATACATTTTATATCTATATATAAAAATACATGCTGCCAAAGATAATTTATAAGAAAGACCATTGAATTTTTTTTAAAAAGTAGTATATATTCATTGAAGAAAATTTAGAATATATAGCAAAGTAATAAAGAAGTAAATAAAATTGCTGTAACTCTGCTTTCAAAGATAATTGCTTTTATGATTTTGTTGTATTTTTTTCTGTATATAGGTACATATATAGTATTTATAAAGCTGTAATCATAGTACATTTTCACATCACAGGTACCATATCAGTGTTACTAAATATTTTGTATGCCAGGGGCTAGACATACGAAGACAACCAATATGTGGTTCTACTTAAACAATATTAGAGTATCTTTTATGATGGCACTTCATTAGTTGACTGTAACAATCTTAGACTTCTAAGAGTTTGGGTTTTCAAATGATCACTTAGCTTTTTTGGGTGATTTTCCCCCCCTACTGTGAGATGAGAGAGGCTGTTTGGATTTGGGATTGGGGTAGGGGGGACAGCAGTTTTTCTTTTCTTTTTCCAGGTAGGGTATTGCTGTGTCACCCAGGCTGGAGTGCAGTGGTGTGATCTCAGCTCACTGCAACCTCCACCTCCTGGGCTCAAGTGATCCTCCTGCTTCAGCCTCCCCAGGCACGTGCCACATGCCTGACTAGTTTTTGTATTTTTAGTAGAGATGGGGTTTCACCATGTTGGCCAGGCTGGTCTCTAACTCCTGACCTCAGATGATCCACCTACCTGGGTCTCCCAAAATACTGGGATTACAGGCATGAGCCACTGCATCAGCCAGCAGTTTTTCTTGTTTTGTTTTGTTTTGTTTTTTGAGATAGGGTCTTTGTTGCCCGTGCTGGAGTGCAGTGGTGTGATCATAGCTCACTGCATTCTCAAACTCCTGGGCTCAAGTGATTCCTTCTGCCTCAGCCTCCCGAGTAGCTGGGACTACAGGTGTGCACCACCATGCCTGGCAAATTTTTAAAAAGTTTTTTGTAGGGATGGAGTCTTGCTACATTCCCCATGTTGGTCTCGAACTCCTGGCCTCAAGCAACTCTCCTGTCTCAGCCACCCAAAGCACTGGGATTACAAGTGTGAGCCACCACACCATGCCAGTTTTTCCTGTTCTGTGTGATATTTTATCTTGTTAGACTGCAGTGTGTTAAAATTTGTTTTACTAAATTTTCAAACATACTCAAAAGTGGAGAGAATAGTGTAATGAATACTGATATATCATCACCCATGTTTAGAATATTATTAAATATTAAGATTTTGCTGCATTTGTCTTAGCTCTTTAAAATTTTTCTTTTTCTCTTTGTGACCTAAAGGAAATTCCGTATCATATCACTTGACTTCTATATTCTTGACTAAGATGACTAAGACATATGGTTAAGTGGTGGGTTTTTGATTTTTTCTTTTTTTTTTTTTTTTGAGACGAAATCTCACTCTTGTCCCCCAGGCTGGAGTGCAATGGCGTGATCTCAGCTCACTGCAACCTCTGCCTCCCGGGTACAAGCGATTCTCCTGCCTCAGCCTCCCAAGTAGCTGAGATTACAGGCGCCTGCCACCATGCCCGGCTAATTTTTGTATTTTTAGTAGAGACGGGGGTGTTCACCATGTTGGCCAGGCTGGTCTCAAACTCCTGACCTCAGGTGATCTGCCCGCCTCGGCCTCCCAAAGTGCTGGCATTACAGACCTGAGCCACTGTGCCCGGCCTGTTTTTTGTTTGTTTGTTTGTTTGTTTGTTTTTGAGACAGAGTCTTGCTCTGTTTCCCAGGCTGGAGTGAAGTGGTGCATTATTCTTGGCTCACTGCAACCTTCATCTCCCAGGTTCAAGTGATTCTCCTGCCTCAGCCTCCCAAGTAGCTGGTACTACAGGCATGTGTCACCACACCCGGCTAAGTTTTTTGTATTTTTAGTAAAGATGGGATTTTGCCATGTTGCCAAGGCTGGTCTCGAACTCCTGAGCTCAGGCAGTCTGCCTGCCTCAGCCTCCCAAAGTGCTGGGATTACAGGTGTGAACCAACGCGCCTGGCCTGTTGTTTTCTTATATAATTCATTATAATACCTACAAAGTTAACAGTTACTAATATCATCTTATACTCAAATTTCTCTGATAGACTAAGGTTATTTTTTAACATCTAAATCCAATCAAATGTTTGTATCCCATAATGCTCTCATTGAAACAGCTATATTTCTTTTTCAGATTAGTGATGATGAACCAGGTTATGACCTTGATTTATTCTGCATACCTAATCATTATGCTGAGGATTTGGAAAGGGTGTTTATTCCTCATGGACTAATTATGGACAGGTAAGTAAGATCTTAAAATGAGGTTTTTTACTTTTTCTTATGTTAATTTCAAATGTCAGCAACTGAGTACTTGCTATTTGAACATAAACTAGGCCAACTTATTAAATAATAGATGCTTTCTATTGTTAAAATATTCTTTATTAAAAAAAGAGAGGAGGGCCTTACTAATTACTTAGTATCAGTTGTGGTATAGTGGGACTCTGTAGGGACCAGAACAAAGTAAACATTGAAGGGAGATGGAAGAAGGAACTCTAGCCAGAGTCTTGCATTTCTCAGTTCTAAACAGGATAATGGGCTGGGGCTGAATCACATGAAGGCAAAGTCAGATTTTTATTATTATGCACATCTAGCTTGAAAATTTTCCGTTAAGTCAATTACAGTGAAAAACCTTACCTGGTATTGAATGCTTGCCTTGTATGTCTGGCTATTCTGTGTTTTTATTTTAAAATTATAATATCAAAATATTTGTGTTACAAAATATTCTAACTATGCATATATATATTTATATTTTAACATATGAGTATAGTTTTAAATGTTATTGGACACTTTTAATATCAGTGCATCTAGAGCTATCTAATATATTTTAAAGGTTGCATAGCATTCCATCTTATGGAGATACCATAACTGATTTAACCAGTTCACTATTGATAGACACTATCTTGTTCTTACAAACTGTACTAGAAGAAACATTCTTTTACATGTTTGGTATTTGTTCAGCTTTATTCAAGTGGAAATTCTGGTCAGGGGGAAAGAGTTTATTGAATATTTCGGTATTGCCAAATTATCCTCTAAGAAACTGAATCATTTTATACTCCTGATGTTATATGAGAGTGCCTTTTTCCTCACAATTTGTCTCTTTTTTTTTTTTTTTTTTTTTTTTAAAGACAAGGTCTCTGTTGCCCAGGCTGGAGTGTAGCAGAATGATCACAGCTCACTGCAGTCCCAACCTCCTGGGTTCAAGCGATCCTCCCACCTCAGCCTCCTGAGTAGCTGGGACTATAGGTGTGCGCCACCACTGCCAGCTACTATTTTTATTTTGTAGAAATAGGGTTCGCCTTGTTACCCAGGCTGGTCTTGAACTCCTGGGTTCAAGTGATCTGGCCCACCTCAGCCTCCCAAAGTGCTGGGATTATAGGCGTGAGCCACTGGCCCGGTTTCTACAGTCTCTTTTAATATTGTATATTATCCAAGAAATTTCATTTAATCAGAACCTGCCAGTCTAATGGGTGAAAATGATATCTTGTTTTTATTTGCATTAAAAAAAAATTATGATAGTGGTATGCTTGGTTTTTTTGAAGGTATCAAATTTTTTACCTTATGAAACATGGGGGCAAAGGATGTGTTACTTGGAAGATTTTTAAAAATTTTTAATGCATTTTTTTGAGACAAGGTCTTGCTTTGTTGTCCAGGCTAGAATGCAGTGGCACAATCACAGTTCACTCCAGCCTCAACATCCTGCAATAAAGTGATTTTCCCACCTCACCTCTCGAGTAGCTGGGACTGCAAGTACATACTACCATGCCTGGCTAATTTCCAGGCTGGTGTGGAAGTTTAGTGACTAAGAGGTGTTTGTTATAAAGTTTAACGTATGAAACTTTCTATTAAATTCCCGATTTTATTTCTGTAGGACTGAGCGTCTTGCTCGAGATGTGATGAAGGAGATGGGAGGCCATCACATTGTAGCCCTCTGTGTGCTCAAGGGGGGCTATAAATTCTTTGCTGACCTGCTGGATTACATCAAAGCACTGAATAGAAATAGTGATAGATCCATTCCTATGACTGTAGATTTTATCAGACTGAAGAGCTATTGTGTGAGTATATTTAATATATGATTCTTTTTAATGGTAACAGTAGGTTTTCTTATATTTTCTTTGAATCTCTGCAAACTATACTGGCATTCATTTCACTTGGTTACAGTGAGATTTTTCTAACATATTCACTAGTAGTTTACATCAAAGCCAATACTGTCTTTTTAAAATTAGTCACCTTGGAGGATATGTACTTATTTTACAGGTATTTTTTTTTTTTAATAAACTTCTTTTAGGAATTGCTGTTGGGACTTGGGATGCTGTTTTCACTATACATACTCACTAGTGGCAGATATCATCTCTTGAGCTACATTGGTTTGGGGGGAGTCAAAAGTCCTTTGGAGCTAGGTTTGACAAATAAGGTGGGTCAACACTTGTTTCCTAGAAAGCACATGGAGAGCTAGAGCATTGGCAAATTGAAGAAACCACTTTTTTTTTTAAACACACTTAAGAAAGGGGAGTGCAGGTATACCCGAGAGAGTATGGGTATACCAGAAACCGCTTTTGATCCACAGTCACTCTGCCTGTGTCACACAATTGAAATGCATCACAACGTTGACACTGTGGATGAAACAAAATCAGTGTGATCTTTACAAGTGAATTTCATTCATAATTTGATAGTGCAGATGTTTGATTTTTATTACTTTAGACTATTGTTTCTGATTTTATGTTGGGTTGGTATTTCCTGTGAGTTACTATTTTCCTTTAAAATAGGAATTTTTCATACTCTTCAAAGATGAGAACAAATGTCCAGCTTTTGCTGTTTCATGAATGAGTCTTGTCCATCTTTGTAGAAACTCGCCTTATGTTCACATTTTTATTGAGAGTAAGACCACTTATCTACATTTAACCTTCAACCTCATCCTCTCCATTAATCATCTATTTGAGTGACCCAAGTTTTTGACCTTTTCCATGTTTACATCAGTCCTGTAGGTGATTGGGCAGCCATTTAAGTATTATTATAGACATTTTCCCTATCCCATTAAAACCCTTTATGCCCATACATCATAACATTACTTCCTACCCATAAGCTCCTTTTAACTTGTTAAAGTCTTGCTTGAATTAAAGACTTGTTTAAACACAAAATTTAGACTTTTACTCAACAAAAGTTATTGATTGATTGGTTAATTGATGGTTTACACTAGGACTTCATTCTAGTCAGTATAGTTGCTGGAAGTATAACTGGCCAGCCTTTAATACATTGCTGCTTAGAGTCAAAGTGTGTACTTAGAGTTCATGGTATGATTTATCTTTTTGGTTTTCTATAGCCTCCTTCCCCATCCCCATCAGTCTTAATCAGTCTTGTTACATTATGACTAATCTTTGGGGATTTGTGTAGAATGTTATTTTAGATAAGCAAAAACGAGCAAAAAAATTAGGGGAGTTTAACTTTAATATTTTCTTTTAAAAATCATTTTATAGTTATAAGAGCAATTTTGAGTGGTAGAAGCACTTTGACATTTTATTTCCATTTTCTACTTTTACTTTTTTTCCTGTTTTAGATCTTAGAGGATTATTAAGCTGAACTCCTCAATTGATAAAAAGCATGACATCTTAAACATAAGCAAAGCATATTTTTAGGTTAATTTTCACATAGAAAACAATTTATTTTATGTGAAATTCTATGTAGATATACTTTTCTTAGTATTTATTTACATATTTAATTAATTAATTAATTTATTTTATTTTCTGAGATGGAGTCTTGCTCCGTCACCCAGGCTGGAGTGAAGTGGCATGATCTCGGCTCACTGCAAGCTCCGCCTCCTGGTTTCACACTGTTCTCCTGCCTCAGACTGCCACGTAGCTGGGACTACAGGCGCCTGCCACCACGCCCCGCTAATTTTTTGTATTTTTAGTAGAGATGGGGTTTCAGGCCGGGCGCGGTGGCTCAAGCCTGTAATCCCAGCACTTTGGGAGGCCGAGGCGGGTGGATCACGAGGTCAGGAGATCGAGACTATCCTGGCTAACATGGTGAAACCCCGTCTCTACTAAAAATACAAAAAAACTAGCCGGGCGTGGTGGCGGGCACCTGTAGTCTCAGCTACTTGGGAGGCTGAGGCGGGAGAATGGCGTGAACCCGGGAGGCGGAGCTTGCAGTGAGCCGAGATCACGCCACTGCACTCCAGCCTGGGAGACACAGCGAGACTCCGTCTCAAAAAAAAAAAAAAAAAAAAAAAAAAAAAGATGGGGTTTCACTGTGTTAGCCGGGATGGTCTTGATCTCCTGACCTCATGATCCACCCTCCTTGGCCTCCCAAAGTGCTGGGATTACAGGTGTGAGCCACCGCGCCCGGCATTTTATTTTATTTTATTTTATTTTATTTATTTATTTGAGATGGAGTCTCGCTCCGTTGCCCACGCTGGAGTGCAGTGGCGTGATCGTAGCTCACTGCAACCTCTGCCTCCCGGGTTCAAGCGATTCTCCTGTCTCAACCTCCTGAGTAGGTGGGACTACAGGTGCCTGCCACCATGCCTGGCTAATTTTTGTATTTTTAGTAGAGATGGAGTTTCACCTTGTTGGTCAGGCTGGTCTCGAACCCCTGACCACCTCGGCCTCCCAAAGTGCTGGGATTATAAGGGTGAGCCACCGAGCCCGGCCGACATGTTAATTTTTTTAAAAAGGCTTTACTGGGGTATATTTTATATAATATAATAATCACATGTTTTAACGGTACAATTCCAAGCTTTTTAGTATATTTATAAGGCTATGCAAGGAAGATATACTGTTAAACAGTAGAAATTGAGAAAGCTCTTCTGATAATATCTCTTGATTTGGTGATGGCTCATGCCTGTAATCTCAGTGCTTTGGAAGGCTAAGACAGCAGAATTACAGGAGGCCAGGGGTTTGAGACCAGCCTGGGCAACACAGTGACACGCTCTCTCTACAAATAATAAAAATAAAAATATCTGTTGGTTTGAAGTAACTTTTTTTTTTTTTTTAAAGACAAGGTCTCATTCTGTCACCCAGGCTGGAATGCAGTAGCAAGATCACAGCTCACTGTGGCCTTGACCTTCTGGGCTCAAGTGATTTTCCCACCTTAGCCTCCCGAGTAGCTGGGACTACAGGTGTGCACCACCATGACTGGCTAATTTTTTTTATGTTTGTAGAGATTGGGTCTTACTATGTTGCCCAGACTGATCCCAAACTCCTGGGCTTAAGCAGTCTTCCCACCTCAGCCTCTAAAAGTGCTGGGATTATAGGCTTGAGTCACCATGCCCAGCTTGAAGTAACATTTCTACCCTGTTTAATAATTCAGCAGCTTGTCATGTAAGATATTCATATATGCATATAAAACATTAGGCAGTTTAATTTGGTAAAACTGTAAAATGGAAATTTTAAATTGTTTGCAGCATCAATAACATTGATGTTAGTATGATTTTTACATGCTGATCTTGACCAGTTTGAAATAGTGAGTTAAAATCTGGCTGATCCATACTAAATCCTAAAGACATATTCTATGAACTATTAAATGTTTCCAGACTGTATAAAGAAGAATTATGATATAAACACACCCATCTATTTTTTTTTTGGAAATAAAAACTCCATTTTTCTTATTAAAGAAAACATGCTTATTAGAAAACATACGGCTGGGTACAGTGGCACACGTAATTCCAGTGCTTTGGGAGATCGAGGTGGGAGCGTCACTCAAGGCCAGGAGTTTGAGACCAGCCTAGGCAACATAATGAGACCTCATCTCTACACAAAAAGAATTGGTTGCACATGGTGGCGTGTACGTATAGTCCCAGCTATTTGGGAGGTAGAGGCTGGAGCATCCCTTGAGCCCAGGAGTTTGAGACAGAGAGAGACCCTGTCTTAAAAAAATAAGAAAGAAAACACAACTGCAGAAAATTATAAAGGATTTCAGTCACTGCCACTTTTTATTTAGAATATTCTAAAGAATTCTCTGTGTACACACACACATGCGTACTCTTAATCCAAGTAGCTAGGTAGGATTTTATTTACCTAGTGCCTAGATGGGAAATTGCCTGGGGATTCCAAATACCTATTTCATTAAATTAAAGATGCTGCTGATTTTAAGGCTTAACACTATTTTTCATACTGCCAAGAAAGAAACACTACCAGTTATAATTGTAAATTGTCATCAATTGTAATACATCAAGTTAGAGCTATTATTAATAAAGTGTGAATGTGCATCTTAGAGCAATGAAATATAGTACTATATATTTGATGACCTTTTCTGTCCTGTGATATTCAGAAAGTGAAAGTTAAATATGGGCTGGGCATGGTGGCTCACACCTGTAATCCCAGTACTTTGGGAAGTCAAGACGGGACAATGGCTTGAACCCAGGAGTTCAAGACCAGCCTAGGCAACGTAGCGAGATGCCATCTCAAAATATTAAAAATAAGTAAATAAATAAAAAGAAGGTTAAGTATGCAAATGTATTTCCTTTGTTGTGAATTTATTTCAATTTTATAGTGATTTTTTTTTTTTTTTTTTTTTTTTTGAGACGAAGTCTCGCTCTTGACCCCCAGGCTGGAGTGCGATGGCATGATCTCAGCTCACTGCAACCTCTGCCTCCCAGGTTCAAGCTATTCTCCTGCCTTGGCCCCCCAAGTAGCTGGGATTACAGGAGCCTGCCACCATTCCCAGCTAATTTTTGTATTTTTAGTTGAGACGGGATTTCACCATGTTGGCCAGACTGGTCTAGAACTCCTGACCTCAGCTAATCCACCTGCCTCGGCCTCCCAAAGTGCTGGGATTACAGGCGTGAGCCACCGTGCCTGGTCAGTGATTTTTTGTTTTTGTTTTTGTTTTTGTTTTTGTTTTTGTTTTTTTTTGAGACAGGATCTTGCTCTGTCACCCAGGCTGGGGTGCAGTGGTGCCATCTTGGTTCACTGCAACCTCTGCTTGGGCTCAAGCAATCTTCCCACCTCACTCTCGAGTAGCGGGGACCACAGGTGTGTGCCACCACACCTGATTAATTTTTGTATTTTTTTTTGTAGAAACAGGGTTTTGCCATGTTGCCCAGGTTGATCTCAAACTCCTGGGCTCAAACAATCCAACTGCCTTGGCTTCCCTAAGTGAGATTACAGGCATGGGCCACTGTACCCAGTCTAGTGGTTTTTAAATTTTTATTTATTTATTTTTTTTACCAAAGAAACAATGAAGCCTCAGGAGGAAAACTTGATACACAAGTAAATTTTATTGGAAATGTTTTTGTGTGGACCTTAAGCAGAGGGAAAATTAGTCTGCATTATGGTGTATTCAGACTAAATGACTGATACTAAAATGAAATTATCCTTAGGATTTGCAATCTTAGAGAAAACTTTTTCATTTTTATTTTTTTTGAGTTACAAATTATCTCCATTTACATTTGAGAACAGTGAGTCACAGAGGGATTAAGTAACTTACTCAAGATCATACAAGTCTTTGATTTGAACCCAATCTTTTAACTCTGTAGAACTCAGAGTCACTCTTATCTGGAAAAACTTTTTAACTGATGTGGATCCTCTAATATGGGCTTCCTATTATTCATTCTCTATTAGTCAGAAGTTTTGTAAGCAGACAGAATTCATTTTGCCAATTATGGGACTTTTTCCCTCAGTTGCAGTCAAGGTTCATAAAACTATAACTCTTTATCTTTAATTAGAAATTTTTTTTTGAGACAAGGTCTTGCTCTGTTGCCCAGACTGGAATGCAGTGGCACAGTCATAGCTCATTGCAGCTTTGAACTCCTGGGCTCAAGGGATCCTCTGCCTCAGCCTCCCAAGTATCTGGGACTACAAGCACATGCCATTACCCCTGACTAATTTTTTTTTTTTTAATTTGTAGAGATAGGGTCTTGCTATGCTGGTCTCAAATTCCTGGTCTCAAGCAATCCTTCTGCCTTGGTCTCCCAAAGTGCTGAGGTTACAGATGTCAGCCGTTGCACCTGGCCAAAACGATAACTTAAAATACACACACACACACGTGTATCTCAAAAGCATCAAAAGAGAAAAGCTGTAGCTTTAGTCTTGCTCTTGATAGTGACTTGATTAGGCTATCTGTTTAACATCAAAGATGCAAATTAATACTGTCTTTGAGTGAGCATATTAAAAATGCAGAAAATTTTGGAGTAGTTTTTTATTTTAAATTGTAGTCTGTATATTTAACATATACAACATGATGTTATGGGATACATACAGATGGTTAAAAGATTACTGCAGTGAAGCAAATTAACATATCCCTCAATTCACATAGTTACCCTTTTTTTTTTTTTTTTGGTGGCAAGAGGAGCTTAAAATCTCATTTAGTGTGAATCCCAAATACAGCACAATTTTATTACCTATATACCTCATGTTGTACATTATATTTCTAGACTTGTTCATCCTACATATCTGCTACTTTGTATCCTCTGAGCTACATCTCCCCATTTTCTCACTTGCCCCCCAAGTAGTTTCTTAAAGTGTCTCATATAAGAGGGCAGTAGCTTTCAGCTTAAACTTTTTCTCTGTATGTATTTAGTCAATTTCTTTGAGGTATACTTTTCTCTCCAGAATAGTTAGATGTAGGTATACCACTTTGATGTTGACACTAATTTACCTAGAACTTATCTTCTGCAAATCTGTCTCTATTTCCATCTGTCTCCATCTTTGTTTGTATCTATCTATCTATCTATCTATCTATCTGTCTGTCTGTCTGTCTGTCTGTCTGTCTGTCTGTCTGCCTGCCTGCCTGCCTGCCTGCCTGCCTGCCTGCCTGCCTACCAACCTACCTACCAACCAAAGCAAATTTATGCCCTTCTCCTATTTATTGAATTGAGACCATAGACAGGGGTGAGATACAAAATTTGGCAGGAATGGGAATGTGTATTATCTGTGGCATAAGGAAACTACAGAACTAGGTTCAAAAGTGTACTTTCTAGTTCTTTCCCATGGCTTTTCACTTTGATATAGTCCTTATCAGGCAACTGAGGTTTTATATAAGTCCCCTGATTCTTAGAACATGAAGTGTAGTATTCAAGTCTGGTCCCTTGAAACCACAATTTTGTGAAAAAAAAGAAAATTGAATAATTTATTCAGCAGATACATATTGATTATCTGTTATACAGACATGAGAAGTGGTTCTGTTGCACACGTTTATTTTATCAGATCCTAATCCCAAACCAGGCATAGAATGGAAACCATGAAGATAGGATGAAATAACTTCTGAATGTTTGAAAATAGTGTACTTAAAAATACCAGGTGATGTTTGTTTGTTTGTTTTTTGTTTGTTTGTTTGTTTTTGAGACAGGGTCTCACTCTGTCACCCAGGCTGGAGTGTAGTGGTGCAATCTCACCTCATCGCAGTCCTGACCTCCCAGGCTCAGGTGATCTCCCACCTCAGCCTCCCAAGTAGCTGGGACTACAGGCGCATGCCACCACGCCCAGCTAATTTTTTGTATTTTTTGTAGAGACAGGGTTTCACCCTGTTGCCCAGGCTGGTCTAGAACTCCTGGGCTTAAGTGATCCTCCCACCTCAGCCTCCCAAAGTGCTAGGATTACAGGCAGGAGCCACCATGCCTGGCTGAAAATACTAGGTTTTTAAGTATCAGCACTACCTCTTCAATCTTTTCTATTACTGTGTTGTGCTAAATGGTATTTTTTATTTAATTAGAGCAATGCTGTTCAATAGAACTTTTTTTGAGGGTGGAAATCTTTTATGCTTCTGCTGTATGGTACAGAGCCACTAGTGACATGTGGCTTTTGAGCACTTGACACATCTTGTGCAACACAGGAACTGAATTTTTAAGTAATTTATATTGCCACATGTGGCTACCGTATGGGATAGTGTAGGACTAGATGATCTGTAAAGGCCCTGCTTCATCAATGTCATTTTTTAACTGACAGAGACTTTTAGTTCTTTTTTTTTTTAAGTAATGTGTTTATTTAAAAGAATTCATAAAATACAAGTAAATAAACTTACTACCTGAGCATATATCCTTCCATACTTATTTTTTCTGCATACATATTTTGGAAAATGGAATATCTGCCATTTTTTTTTATCTGAGATACAGTCTACCTCTAAAAATATATGATTCTAACATTCTCACTTTTGTTGGCATTTGATCAGGGTATAGAAAACAGTTAAAGGACAGAGGATGGTTGAGAGATTATGATATGAAGAGAAAATGTGATTGAGTGTGGTAGACTTGGGGCCTGCCTGAATGTTGAGAGGATGACTGTTTTCCAATAAAAAAATTCCATTCTAGGATCCTAAAAGAAAGGTCTGAAGTTCACTGCAGAAAGCAAGCTGCATAGTACTAAGCCACTAAGGGGACATGGAGCCAGGACTTCCTACCTTGATAATATTCTCATCATGCCCTCTTGGGAACCCAGCCTTGTTGATTAGCCTCTCTGCTTTCTCTCCTTATAGTTCAACCTCCCTGTTTGTTCAAAGCAGTTCTTTTCCAGCCCATTTATTATGCACTTCTATACAGCTTTTCCTCCTCTTTTCCTATACCATGCTGCAGTTCTTATTGCTACCTAGAGGTTTTCAAAATTCCTAGGGGCGGACAAGCAGGCATAAATAAAGTTCTTCCCTATTATCCTTATTTTTTCACCTAGACTGAAGAGATAGACAAAATAGAAATAAAGACATTAAGGGTATGTGTTTGCAGTCCCAAAGAGCTGCTCTGGCAATTTTATGTAGTTGACAGTGACACTCTTGAGTTCAGGACAGATTGGACTCCTTGGCTGAGAGGAGCGAGGAGATAGGATGGTAGAGGAGAGGGTAGAGCAACTCTGGAGGAAGCTTTCCCCTCACCTTTGCCAATCCTGTTATCCTAGACTTAACCATAATTAAAGATGAGGGAGGCACTCAGTGAAGGGATCTAGTGGGAAGCTTGTTCCAGACAGCCAAGGAGGAAGGTTTGTGCAGTTCCTTTGGCCACCCAGGTGGTGTAATTGATCCATGTATGCCATCCATATACAATGTAGGCACTTATACCTGTATTCCAATGTAGTGAACTATACCATTACTCTTAAATTAATATTCTTTATTAGCTTCCATGGTGGCTATAGGCCAGGCGAGAGAGTTAAGAAAAAATAAATAGCTAGGTATGATGACTCAAGCCTGTAATCTCAGCATTTTAGGAGGCTGAGGCAGGAGGATCGCTTGAGTCCAGGAGTTTAAGACCAGCCTGGGCAAAATAGTGAGATCCTGTCTCTAATTTTTAAAAAAGCCTTGGGGCAAACAAGAATATGAAGGTTTGGATGCTAATAGAACAGCAGTGTCTTACTGCTTGGAGTTCTCTTGTTTCTTGTCCTATCACCATAGTCTTTGGATCACAGCAATTTTTCCATAACTCCATACTTTTCAGTTCTTGAGTATTTTTTCCTTTATTCCTCTTGTCTCTGTAAAAAGAGATCAACTGGAGTCAGACTGTAATACCAAGTATCTCCAGAAGATGTCACTATTTAACAGGCTTTACAGTGTAAATAATTTGGTGTGAGTCACTGTCATCTGAAGCTTGTTGTCTTTTCTTTCTTTTTTCTTTTTTTTTCTTTTTTTTTTCCCCATCAATTCTGTATGTTTGAAATGCTGAGTTTTAAGTTAGTGAATAAGGGATGTCTGTAATTTCCCTAAAATGAGAAGTAATATGCAAAGGTTGATACCAGAAGTCATATGCTCACTTTGCAACACCAAACAATACTGGCCCATTTGTGTTTTTCTAAAGTAATACTCCATAATAAATGGATGTATATATAGAAGCATAGCAAAAATAGAAGCACATAGAAGTGAAAAGTCTCATAAACCCCATTCTCACTACTCATGCAATTGCTGTTACAAATTTGTTTAAATGTTGAATAAAAATGGTGTCATAGGCAACACAGTGTTCCACTCCTTGGTGTTTTTAATAGCATTATTCTGTCTCAGTGTGCATTGGATTACCAGGTGCTTTTTAATAGTTGCATGGTATTACATTGTGTAGATGAACTTGATTAATTTAAATGGTTCCCTGTTAATGGACATGTTCGTTTTTGTGAACAACTGGTACAGTGAACATTTTTTTTTTCATAATAATAATAAAAAGAAAGACAGGGTCTTGCTGTGTTTATCAGTCTGGCCTTGAATTCCTGGGGTCAAACGATCCTCTCGCCTCCACCTCCCCAAGTGCTGGGATTACAGGCATGAAGCCACTGCACCTGGCCCTGTGAACACTCTTTAATGTATCTTTGTATACTTGTCAGTGTTTTTGTAGCATTGATTCCCAGAAGTGGGATTACTGGGTTAAGTGACATGCGTATTGCAATTTTAACAAAAGAGGCTATGCCAATTAATACTCTCACCAACAAGAGTGCTTATTTCCCCTCAGCATATTATCAGGCTTAAGTTTTGCCAGTACGGGTGGGTGAACAGTAGAATCTCATTGTTTTAGTGTTTGTTTCTCAGATAGATATAATTTTATACCTTATGGCCTTCTCTTCTATAACTTGTCTATTTGTGTTCATTCTCCATTTTCCTATGGGTTCTTATTGTTGGAGCCCAATATATAAAAGGGGGTATTCATTACAGAACTTTTTCAGTTTTGATTCATGTCATGCCTGGGTTTTTACCCTTTCTATGGATGTTAAAAAAAATTCTTCTATATTTTCTTCCAGTCCACTTATGGCTTTATTTTTTACATTTAGATTTTAATCGATCTGGAATTTATTTTTGTGTATGCTGTGAGGTAGGGACCATACTTTTATTTTTTCCCAAATGGGTAACTAGTTGACCAAACATCATTTATTGAATAATTCATCTTTTCCCTACTGACTCGAAATACCATCTTTATTGTATACTAAATCCTCATATATTTCTGGGTCTGTTTCTGGGCTCTAGTTTGTTCATTTACTGTGCTGGTACTGCACCGTTGTAATTGCTGTGGCTTTATAGTATGGTATGGCTTGCTCTCTGCAAGGGCAAGTCGAAGCTCTTTTGTTCACCTGCTCTTTCACCCAAATTTTCTGTCCTGAATCCAGCACAGCCAAATTATGGTCATTGTCACCACCAACTGCAGTGGGTGTTGAGCATTTCCCATTGAATCTCCTGTAAGGGTTTTATTGGATTCTGTGGTAGCAGGAAAATGGGAGCCTAAGGTATTCCTTAAAGGACTACTAATCAGACCTGGTTTCCCAGACAATGCTGAAAATGACTGGGCCTGGGCTAGACTTGAGGGACATACCTTGGGGTTGGGTGTGATATAGACCAGCCCTTACAATTTGCTTGACTCATGGGAATCGTACAGGGCCAGAACCAGACACCTGTCATGCTAATAACTTCCCTCACAATTCAGAAATCACTGTGATTGAAGATGGGTGGCTGTTATAATACTGCCCACTTAAAAATGAATGTAACCTATTTTTTAGGACTCTTAAAAACATCAAATCAGTAATGGCCAATTAGGACTTTTTAATTTTTACTAATCTCTCTTGAAAGTTTTCTAGTCATTCATTTCAGGAAACCTAATTCTTATAATTCATGTCATTTAGAATATCATAATGCTATGAACATTAGATAGCTAACTTCTCAAATCTTCTAGTTCTCATTTAATTTGAAGTTTGTGTGTGTACATAAGGATATACGTATACGTGTGTGTGCGTGTGTGTGTGTGTGTATATATATATATAGTTGTTTTTTTTGTTTTTTTACTAGAATGACCAGTCAACAGGGGACATAAAAGTAATCGGAGGAGATGATCTCTCAACTTTAACTGGAAAGGTATGTATCTTGAAGGGAAAGAAAAAAAAGCACTTCATACCAAGAGTCAATTAGTAACAGTGTGCTTTCAATCACTAAGAGATAGTTTACATAGTATAACTAAATGGGTTATTTAACCCTTGGAAGCAATCTAGGTTAATTATCTTTCCCTAGGTCATGTAGCAAAAAGACAGTAGAATCCAACATTAACCTTAAACGTCCCTATTGTCAAGTACTGCTGTCTGCCTCTGTGGGACTCTAATTTGGGATCCTTCAAAAAACATTGATGGGGGAAAAGACAGCCTTTTTTAAAAAAAAAAAAGAAAGAAAGAAAACTATGTGAGTCTTCCTGAGATAGACTAACATAGTTTCCTAAAAGATAGCAAAGCAGTATCATGTAGTGGCTGAAAGTGTGAGTTCCGGAGCCTGACAACTGATTGAAAGCCTGGCTTAGTACTTCCTAACTGTGACCTTGGGCAAGTTACTTAACCTCTTTTTGTCCCATATGTGATTAGGGTGAGGTTGATAATGGCAGCCATAGAGTTAAGAGAATTGAGTGCTATAATGCAAGTAGAGCTCTTACAACAGTTTCTGGTAAATAAATGCACTCAATAAATTCAGACATACTATTATTTTAAGAAATCTCAAAGAGTTATCTTAGTACATTAAAATCCTCCTGGTGTGGACCATTGGTTTTGGTATATTGTGCTTCCATGTAGTTTATCTCAAGATGTTTTTAGATTTCCCTTTTGAATTCTTTGATGACCCATTGGTTGTTCAGGAGCATGCTGTTTACCTGAAAATAATGGAGATATTAAGATATTTGAATATTTATCTTCTAGTACATTGAAAAAGTTTTTGAGAGTAACCAATAATGATGGAATGCTACTGCTTTTTTTTTTTGAAGCTGCCAGTTATTGTTTACTTACACTGTGCCAAATATAAAGGCATTAATCTCATAAAAGTTTCACAACAATCCTGTGAGGGAGACGATATCCCCATTTTACAGATCAGGAAATTAAGGCTCAGTAAGGTTAAAAGACATGCCCAAAGTCACAGAACCAGTAAGTGGTAGAGCTTGAATTTGAATGCAGACCTGACTCTAAAGCTCTTTTCTTTCTTTAGATTTTAGTGTTCATTGCTTACATGAATGAATATCTATAAGAAAACTTTAACATGTAAAACTTGTGTGAAATTCTCTTGTCCCATATCAGGGTCATGTCAAACTAATGTCCTCCTCAGCATATTTGGAAAGCTTCAGAGGAGAAATTAGCTTTGCCCCTCCTGTTCATTTCATATACCACTGCTAGACCTGTCCTTCCCTTTCAGCATGCTTTGTCCATATTTAGAAGCTGTTGAAGCCATTACTTGTCTAATCAGTTTTTAGTGCTGGAATAGACCTAGCCTTTTAGGCCTTCTGTGATTTAGCTTGATCTTATCTTTCCCACCTAATGGCTCTGTTCTACTACATAGATCTGATCTGAAACAGTTCTCTGTTTCTAAAATAACTTTATTTTCATGATAGTCACAGTAAAGTACATTTATTATGGAAAAATCAATAAGTATAAATTGAGTGAAAGTTATTTCTTGGTGGTAAGATTATGGGATTATTTGAACTTTCTGTTTCATTTTATTTTATTTTATTTTATTTATTTATTTTTGTGATGGAGTCTCGCTCTGCTGCCCAGGCTGGAGTGCAGTGGTACAATATTGGCTCACTGCAACCTCCCCTTCCCAGTTCAAGTGATTCTCCTGCCTCAGACTCCCAAGTAGCTGGGATTACAGGCACACGCCACCATGTGCGGCTAATTTTTGTATCTTTAGTAGAGACAGGTTTTCACCATGTTGACCAGGCTGGTCTCCAACTGCTAATCTCAGGTATCTGCCTGCCTCACCCTCCCAAAGTACTGTGATTACAGGAGTGAAACACCCTGCCTGGCCTCATTTTGTCTTTTGGGGGCATTTTTGTGCACAGATACATATGTATATAAATATTTTTCCTTTTTTTCCCCAGTTAGTACTTGAGCAGATGAACTTTGGACCCTGAATACCTGTATTCAAGTCTCTAATACCACTTCTTGGCTATTTTCATTTTATCAAATGGCCTCTTTCCTCATTTTTCTCATTTATTAAGTAGAGATGTAACTACTTGATATAATTCAAAAACTCTCAATAATAGCATTCTTTTATTTTTTAGACTCTAGTGTCTGTAATCCTTGTACCATGCTGGGATTCATTTGAACAATTACATGGCTTTTTTTAGTGTATTATTAAATTTGCAATTTACTTAGAATTTACTGGGATCTCGTACAAATGGGAAAAAAACATAATTGTGTTACTCATTTGCTGTGTGCCTTTGGATTGACCCTATTTTTTGTATTCATTTTCTCACCATATCCTGAGTTCCACTTTGAATAAAAAGTAATTTTTTCCTGCCTGTAAAATAGGCTACCAATGGGCTGCAGTTGTCTGCAGTAGCTGCTTCACTGAGGATAGCTCAGCATGAGAGAAGTAGTATGAATTGCTTGCCATAAATTATGGGCTAGCCTTACTTCATTCTGTACTTGGACATGTTTAGGCTTCTTAGAGATCTTACCTCCAACAATAAACTGCTTTGAGACAGGAAAAGGTAGAAGCTTTACTTGGTTATAACTTTACTTTTAATACCTAGAACAGTGAGTCTTCAAACTTGTATTTGCATGCCCAATTTATAAAAAGTTTTCTGAGCATTTACCCCTAATATATGCATTTTAAATTATATATGATTTATGGTAATAATATTATATATGTTACAAAATACATACAAAAATATAGATTAAACAAGGTGAGGTAAAAAATTAAAAAGTTCTAATCTTTCTTGCAAACCAGTGACTCTTTTATGCCCTACTCTGGTAAACACTATCTTAGAAGACTATATAGAACATTAAAATCTTTATATAGTTATATGACAGAGTATAGTGAGAGCTACAGATAAACAATACATCATGAATCTTCTTGTGGCAATGTTTATAACCAAAATGCCTCATTCTTATAACTAGCATAAGAACAGATAGGACTTTCTTGATTTTGAGGGGTAATTATTAGATGGTATTTTCTCTTAAGGACTCTTCTAGCTATAAAATTCTTAAATGTAGAAAGCGAAGTGAGGGTTTATGGTGAGAGGAAGCATTGGTATCATTTTTTAGTGTAGTCCAAGAATATGGACACATCCAGAAAATGCAGATCAATTTTAGCCTAATGAGAAAATATATTTTGAATTGGAGTCCATATGGTTTTTGAGTTATTGTACAAATATAATTCTTAGAATGTTAGAGTCAGGAAACTATAAGAAACCAACTAGTTCAAGTTTCTCATTTAACACATGGGAAACTGAGGCCAGAGAAATTTCAAGACTTGCCCAAGATTAGACCTCTTGTTAAGTAATGAAAGTGTTTTAAAAACAAATGGGTCAAATTCTGTTTTTAAAATTTCCATTACGATGAAAATTTCAGTATTACAGGCTTCCAAATCCCAGCAGATGGCCCACTTGTTTAAAGGAGAGTTTGATGTAATAAAGTATCTAAAAACAAGAGTGTGAATAATTCCTTAGGGTTGTTATGATGTGATTTGACTTATAATTGGAAATACCGTCTTATTCATTATACTGATTTTCATTTCTTTTTCTTCTAGAATGTCTTGATTGTGGAAGTAAGTTCACATTTACTTTTAATATAACATTTATGATTTTTCTAATTTAGTATGCACCATCCTAAAGGTAAGCCAGGGAAAGAAATTCCTCTGCATCAGTTTTAATGGTGGACTTGTGTTCTAAAGGAGTGAGACTGGTTTTTTGTAAAGACTACTTAGTAATTTGTTTTTACCAGTAATGGAATGGTATACTTCCTACCTCTCTTTTTTTAGTTTGAAATATTTTCTTTCTAAACATAACTCTCTCTCTCTATTTATCTATATATAATATATACATATATATCTTATATTTTATGTATATATATATATCTTGCTTAGATTTTGTCTTATGTAATATTTGGTACATAAAAAGTAATATTTATAATTTATAGACTATTTTCCATTTGTCATTATGTCCTAAAGTATTTTGTATCTTAGCACGGAGAGGCTAAGCAGTTTCCTAGGGTTACCCGCTAGTAAGCTAAGGGAAACCTTTACTTCCTTTAGCTCAGTGGTTCTCAAAATGTGGTTCCCTAGACCAAAAGTATTAATATCAGACAAGAACCTACCTAATCAAAATATCTGTGATGAGGCCAAGCAAGCTATGCTTTAACAAGTCTTTGAGTGATTCTGATGCATGCTAAGGTTTAGGGGCCCTTGTTTTTACTCATAAGTCATTTTCTCATTTAGGCCTTCTCTGGCCATCCTATCTAAAATCTCACTTTTTCATGCTGTCAACTTCCTATTTCTCCTCAATACTTTTATTTTCCTGATCACTTATCACTGTCTAACAGCCTCTTTCTCTCTCTCTCTCTATACATATATATAGATAGATAGATATAGATATAGATATATATACATCTATGTAGATATAAATATATCTATATTTTTGTCTGTGGTCATCTATTGAAACCTTTCTATCTTACTGAATCCTACAAACATCTAAAGCACAGCTTGTGATCCTGTCTCCTACTCAGACCCCATTCTCCCATTCTTTAGTCTTTAGGCTACATTCTTTAGAGTTTTTCAGTGTGACCCCAATATACATTACCAACCTTATTTTCCAGCTTCCTTTCATTTTCTCTATACTTTTTACTGTTTCCCAGAGCTTGTACCTTTACTTTTCTGCCCCTGTTGTTTGCTCCTTATTTCTTTTCTTAAAATAATAGCTTTATTGAGATATAACTCACATATCATACTATTCACCCATTTAAAGTGTACAATTCCATTTTTTTTGTTGTTGTTGAAACGGAGTGTCGCTCTGTCGCCCAGGCTGGAGTGCAGTGGCGTGATCTCAGCTCACTGCAGGCTCTGCCTCCTGGGTTCACGCCATTCTCCTGCCTCAGCCTCCTGAGTAGCTGGAACTACAGGTGCCTGCCACCACGCCCGGCTAATTCTTTGTATTTTTAGTAGAGACGGGATTTCACTATTTGCCAGGATGGTCTTGATCTCCTGACCTCGTGGTCCACCCGCCTCAGCCTCCCAAAGTGCTGGGATTACAGGCATGAGTCACCACGCCTGGCCAATTCAAAATTTTTTATTATATTCTCAGCATTGTGCAATCATTATCACATTCAATTTTAAAACATTTTCATTGCCCCACAAAGAAACCCAATCCCCTTAGCCATCACTCCCCATTTTCCCTTCCCCCAGCACCTAGCAAACTGATCATCTACCTACTTGCTATCTATAAGATTTGCCTATTCTGGACATTTTGTATAAATAGAATCATACGATATGTGGCCTTTTGTATCTGGCTTCTCTCACTTAGCTTAATGTTTTCAAGGTTCATTCACATTGTGGAGTATATCTGCACTCATTCCTTTTTACTGACAAATTTTATGGATAGACAGGTGTTCCTCAACTGTGTCCTGATAAACCCATCTGAAGTTGAAAACATCATAAGTTGAAAATGGATTTACTACCTTGATAAATCTATCCTAAAGTCAAAAAAATCTCATGTCGAACCATCATAAGTTGGATGCCATCTGAATTACATTTTTGTTATCCATTCATTGCTTGACAGACGTTAGGTTGTTTCCACTGTTTGCTCCTTATTTCTTGTACCTGAAATGTCCTTATTCCCTCTCTTCTTATCCCATGTTTTAGTCATTTAAGACCCAGCTCAAACGTCACCTCCACAAAACCTTCCTTGATACCTCTTTCCTCCTCAATTCACTTGGACCTTTTGCATTTAATTTTTTTTTTTTTTTAAAGACAGAGTCTCACTCTGTTACCAGGCTGGAGTGCAGTGGTATGATCTCAGCTCACTGTAACCTCTGCCTCCCAGGTTCAAGCAATTCTCATGCCTTAGCCTCCCAAGTAGCTGGGACTACAGGTCTGCACTGCCATGCCTGGCTAATTGTGTGTGTGTGTGTGTGTGTGTGTGTGTGTCTATATATATATGTGTGTGTGTGTGTGTATGTGTATATATATATACTTTTTTTTTTTTTAGTAGAGACGGGGTTTTGCCATATTGGCCAGGCTGGTCTAGCCTCAAGCCATCCTCCTACCTCGGCCTCCCAAAGTGCTCGGAATAATTATAGACATGAGCCACTGCACCTGGCCTGCATTTAATTTTAATTATACAATATTTTGAACTCAGAAAAGAGGGTATGCTCAATACCTATGTACCCACCACAAAGTATTAACATTTTGCCATATTTGCTTCTGATCTTATTGTTTTAAAGAAATGAAAGGTCATAATACAACTAAAGCCCGATTTTTTCCCTTCATTCCCAGAAGTATGACAATTATCCTTAAAGTTGATATATATCATTCCCATGCATGTTTTTTATACTTCCCTAGTACAAGTTAACTGTATCGTCTGCTCAGGGGCTCATCAAGCTGAATCAAGGGACTCACAATCCTCTTCGAAGTTCCTTCAGGTTGTTGGCAGAATTTAGTTCCTTGTGATTGTAGGATTGAGGGCCCGTTTTCTCACTGGCTGCTGGCCAGGGGCTGCTGTCAGCTATTTAAAGGCTCATGCCCTAGCCCATTACATTCTCACAACATGGCAGCTGACTTCTTCAAAACCAGCAGGAGAATCTTGCTCTAGTCTGCCACATAACCTAATCACAGGAGTGGCTATCCTGTTAGTTTCACAGATCCTGGTCACATTCAAGGGGAGGGAACTCTTCCAGGTGTGTACACCAAGAGACAGGATTTTTTTTTTTTCTTTTTCTTTTTCTTTTTTCTTAAAAAGTCTTAAAGTCTTTTATCCCTAAAGGAGGCAGGAATTTTGAGAGCCGTCAGAATTCTGCCTACCACAGCCCAGAAATCTACATTTTTCACAAGACTCCAGCCATGATGTTTCTGATGGCTTACACTGCTTTATTCCATTTTTAAAGAGTATTTTTATTGAAAAGCATTAGGATTATGGTTTAAAAAATATTTTCCGTAACAAAGATGAGTTTGTTTAGAGTCCTACTTTTGACTAAATAGCTGGGATTCTGGCCGGGCGCGGTGGCTCAAGCCTGTAATCCCAGCACTTTGGGAGGCCGAGACGGGCGGATCACAAGGTCAGGAGATCGAGACCATCCTGGCTAACACGGTGAAACCCTGTCTCTACTAAAAAAAAAACACAAAAAATTAGCCGGGCGAGGTGGCGGCGCCTGTGGTCCCAGCTACTCGGGAGGCTGAGGCAGGAGAATGGCGGGAACCCGGGAGGCGGAGCTTGCAGTGAGCTGAGATCTGGCCACTGCACTCCAGCCTGGGCGACAGAGCGAGACTCCGTCTCAAAAAAAAAAAAAAAAAAAAAAATAGCTGGGATTCACTTTTATGTAAAGTCATTTTATAGCCTTATTAATTTGGGTGCCTTTAAAAATGGTATAAAGCAGTGTTTCTTAAAGTGTAGTCTGTTAGCCACCTATATTGGAGAGTTGGGAGGAGAGAGTCTGTATCTTGAATTTATGAGAAAAATTCTAAAATACTTTTTATAATGAAGGACAACATCATAACTCCCTAATAAAATGTGCATGTATATATTTAAATTTGCTGTAATTGACCCTGTGCCTACAAAATCCAGTCCTGGGGGCTGGCATTCTTACTGCTTGCTGAGGGCCAGATGATTTATAGATTCCAGAATATCTCCGTGTGAATTTTGGTGACAATTACTGCACTGAAAAGAATGGCAGTATTACAGTTATACATGGGGGTTTTGGTACTTTATGTTTATATAGTGACTCTGAATTTAAAGCTATGCAATGTCTTCTTTTTTGAAAGGATATAATTGACACTGGCAAAACGATGCAGACTTTGCTTTCCTTGGTCAGGCAGTATAATCCAAAGATGGTCAAGGTCGCAAGGTATGTATGACATTTTGACATAGAATATTTTCCTCATTTGAAGGGGGATTAAGTGATTGCTTCTTTTTAAGGATAAATGTTTTCAACTGTCATTTTATCTTTAAGAAGTAATGTACTCTCATATAAGACTTAAGATATAATCCTTTTAAATAATTTTGTCATGTGTCAATAAAGCTCATAGTTACAGTCACTTCCTTGCCTAATATTAACATTTGGTTTTTCAGCATGCTAATTATATCAGTTTGTCCTGAGTAGCATGGCAGAGGATTTTGAGCCCCCTTACAAAATTAAGAATAAGGATTCCACAGGGGGTGAGGAAGTGATAGGAAGGGGTGGGCCCTGAAGATCTGGACCTCCTGGAATTGAGTGATGTATGCTACATCTTCTTTGTGTCTGTAGTGAAGTTTTATAATGCCCGCTTCCTTTTTTATTAAGTCAGGCTCACCTCCTCACCTTACCTATGCTGTTTGACTTTTGCTTTTATAGTTCTACCTGTGTTTGTTTCTCATTTTAGTTTCATCCCTCAACACTCTGGGGTGGCATTGTTATTCCCACTTTTCAGATAAGGATACTGAGGCATAGGGAATTGCCCAAAGGTACGGAGCTAGTCAGCTATAGAGATGAGATTTGAACCCAGGGAACCTGGCTCACAGTTTATGCTTTTGCTACCTTAAATTTTTAATAGAGTGACATCAAACAAACATTTAAGAATATGTTTTTCTTTTCCTTTTACAATTTCATTAAAAAAAATTAAGTCTCTGATCAATCTGCAGTTTTTATGTAGGGGTCAGGTAATGATCTAACTTCTGTTTTTTTCCTAAGTGATTAACAGGTTTTTATAAACTCCTTTTAAAAAATAACTATCTGTCGAGCATCTTTGAATCAGAGTAAGCCTTCTAGTGAGTCATATGTCAGCAGTTGGACTGTATGGGCTTTTCTAATATCCAGTCCAAGTGTTTATCAGTGAGTTTTTCTTTTAAATAGATTTGGGACAGGTACTATGAGAGTATATAAGTGATACGTTATAGGACACTGAGTAGTATCCTATGAAATGGCAAAAACCACAATCACTTTTGCACCAACCTAATAGAAATTAATCAATGCACTTGCTTGTTTTTGTACGTGCTCTTTAGGGTTTTAAATGTCAACCTACTGTGGCATAGACTTCAATCCTCCGGGTATTCTTTTGTTGTTCTTTCCTGGTATATGCTGTGGAATTGAGATAGACTGGTTCGTGAGAGAGATATTTTGTGTTGCCACAGGTAGGACATGCTCAAAGAATACCTGGGTCATTTCTTGACCCAAGTCATCTATTCACCATAGTTTTGTAGCACTGATCTTGCATACATTTCACGTATCTTCCATGAACTCCACGTCAGTGCTGCTTATCTGATACTCAGAAATTAAACACTAAGGGCCGGGCGCGGTGGCTCAAGCCTGTAATCCCAGCACTTTGGGAGGCCGAGACGGGTGGATCACGAGGTCAGGAGATCGAGACCATCCTGGCTAACACAGTGAAACCCCGTTTCTACTAAAAAAAAATACAAAAAAACTAGCCGGGCGAGGTGGCGGGCGCCTGTAGTCCCAGCTACTCGGGAGGCTGAGGCAGGAGAATGGCCTGAACCCGGGAGGCGGAGCTTGCAGTGAGCTGAGATCCGGCCACTGCACTCCAGCAAGGGGGACAGAGTGAGACTCCGTCTCAAAAAAAAAAAAAAAAAAAAAAAGAAATTAAACACTAAGGAATAAGATTGTCAGGTAGGGTTGTTTTGGAGGGTCACAAATCTTGTAATGTCTAATATTTCCACTCTCCCTGCTGAGAATTAGTTTTGGCTTCCTTGGAGGTGATATCGCCTCTGTTGAGAATAAGTGGCCTACTGTGATCCCACCACTGCACTCTAGCCTGGGTGACAGAGTGAGACCCTATCTCAAAAAAAAAAAAAAGAATGCATGGCCTAGATGACTTCTAAGGTTCTTCTCACCCAGTTCCAGTTTTCATGTTGTAGGCAGAGCAGTAAAGTGAGAAAGACATGGACTTGGGAGTTTAGTCTGGCATTTCACTACCACTTAATCTGAGCAACTATTCCATATTTAATCTCTCTGAATGTATTTACTCATCTTTAAAGGGGAATGATTATTAACATCTTTTACTCAGGGAAACTATGTGAGTCAAGGAGATAATGTATTTGAAAGTCTTTTTAACTGCAAAGCACTGTTTCACTGTTGGTTATAATGTGATTGATCTCATTGAAGTGAGCAGCTGCTTAATCGTGCATTTTAGAATGTAGGGAAGTAGTAAGATTTTTCGCATATTATATAGGTAGCTGGTTCTGGAACTGTAAACATACTCTTTTTTATGGAGCTCTGAGTCACATGCCATAAAGTTCATTCTTTTAAAGTTGTACAATCCAGTGGTTTTTGATATATTCAGAGTTGTGCATCTGCTACCCCTATTTCGTTTTAGAACCCAAGGAAACCCTGTACCCATTAGCAGTCATTCTCCCTTCTCCCAGCCCCTGGTAACTACTAATCTACTTTCTACAGAAAGTCCGTACAGATTTGTGTATTATGGACATTCCATATAAATGGACTCTTGCAATATCCTGTCTTCTTTCACTTAGCGTAGTGTTTTCAAGGTTCATCCAGGTTGGGGCATGTATCAGTACTTCATGCCTTGTTTTGGCTGAATAATATTTCATTGTACAAATATATCACATTTTGTTTATCCATCTGTTGGTGAACATTTGGGTTTCTACCTGTTCACTTTTATGAATAATGTTGATTTGAATATTTGTGTACAAGTTTGAATACCTGTTTTTAGGTCTCTTGAGTATATAATTGCTAGGTCATATGGTAATTCTATGTTTAACATTTTGATGAATTGCCAGACTGTTTAACAAGGTGTATGTACTATTTTACACCAGTAACATATGAGGGTTCCAATATCTCCATATCCTTGACAACACTCGTTACTGTCCTTTTTATTATAGCCATCCTAGTGGCTGTGATGTGGTATCTCATTGTGGTTTTGATTTGTTTCTCTGATGGTAATGATGTTGAACATGTTTTCATCTGCTTATTAGCCATTTACATATATCTTCTTAAGAGCGGTTACCCATTTACAGTATGGAAAATGCTTCAGATGCAACTCTAGTCATGCCTTAGAGATGGAGCTTTATTAAACATTCAGATCTGTAGGCATATGAAGTGCTGAGTTCTCCTGAACTCCTAATACAGATTGCACTGAGTTTAGTGATACCTTTTCTGGAGCATTCCTGAGTTCAGGTAGAGGGAAGGGTTTTTGCTGTGATTGGCTTGTTATGTTCTTTTTAAATGGAAATGGAATTGAAGTGTCTCCTCTATCCATTTATTGGAAGAGTCATGAGGGGCATGATTAGATGATATCCCTTGGAGTCTCCGGCTTAGGTTAGTGGTTATCTACTTAGGCTGCACATTGGAATCACCTGAGAGTTAAAAAAAAACCCAGGACAACCTATGCCTGTGTCTCACCTCCAGCAATTCTGATGTAATTGGTCAGGGCTGTGGCCTGAGTAGCTGAGTTTTGGTTCTTTAAAGCTGCCAGGTGATTCTGATGTGCAGTCCAGGTTGAGATCACTTTGGGCCCTTTCCAGCTCTTTAAACATATGTATTTATCTAGAAAGGTATAAGTTTTCTTGAGACGGCCTTGTATATATCTTGTATATATGTGGGAAAGCATAAGTTTTCTTGAGACTGCCTTGTATATATCTTGTATATATGTAGGAAAGCATAAGTTTTCTTGAGACTGCCTTCAACATCTATAAAGGCTTTCAAAGC
This sequence comes from Macaca thibetana thibetana, assembly GCF_024542745.1. Taxonomy (NCBI): domain Eukaryota; kingdom Metazoa; phylum Chordata; class Mammalia; order Primates; family Cercopithecidae; genus Macaca; species Macaca thibetana. The sequence goes on from NC_065598.1 coordinate 129,517,956, forward strand.
AGCTTCTATAGCTTTTTTTAATGGCTGAATATTTTTCTACAGGCAGCATTTGGGTTATAAAATTAGCTTTTGGTAGAGTTGACTTATACCACCTCCAGCTTTTGCTCTCAAAAATAAATACTGGTTCTTTTGGCACACTAGTTGTTTTAGCCTAAAGTTCCTCTTTGTAAGCCAGTTATTAAAAAAGTTGTGATGCAGCCAGGGTGAAGTGGTACACATCTGTAGTCCCAGCTACTCGGAAGGCTGAGGTGGATCGCTAGAGCCCAAGAAGTGAAGGCTGCAGTGAACTGTGATTATACCACTGCACTGTAGCCTGGGCCACAGAGCGAGACTCATCTCTTTTAAAAAAAGAATGTTGTGAGGCTAGGCATGGTGGCTCACGCCTGTAATCCCAGCACTTTGGGAGGCTGAGGTGGATAGATCACCTGATGTTGGGAGTTCGAGACCAACCTGACCAACATGGAGAAACCCCATCTCTACTAAAAGAATACAAAATTAGTGGTGGCGCATGCCTGTAATCCCAGCTACTCGGGAGGCTGAAGCAGGATAATCACTTGAACCCGGGAGGTGGAGGTTGCAGTGAGCTGGGCGAGCCATTGCACTCTAGCCAACTCCATCTCAAAAAAGAAAAGAAAAGAATGTTGTGGCTGGGCGCAGTGGCTCACGTCTGTAAACCCAGCTTTTTGGGAGGCTGAGGTGGGTGGATCACAAGGTCAGGAGATGGAGACCATCCTGGCTAACACAGTGAAACCTCGTCTCTACTAAAAATACAAAAAAAAATTAGGCGTGGTGGCGGGCGCCTGTAGTCCCAGCTGCTCGGGAGGCTGAGGCAGGAGAATGGCATGAACCCAGGAGGCAGAGCTTACAGTGAGTGGAGATTGCGCCACTGCACTCCAGCCTGGGTGACAGAGCAAGACTCCGTCTGGAAAAAAAGAAAAGAAAAGAATGTTGTGATAAAAGGTGATGCTCACCTCTCCCACACCCTTTTACAGTTTAGGGATTGTATCTCCAAGGTTTTTGGACTGAGAGCCGTTATATTTTCATCTTTGCTCTTTGACACTCGATACCCATTCATCCTCCTTATTAGCTCCCCTTCAGTGGACACATGGGTAGTCAGGGTGCAGGTCTCAGAACTGTCCTTCAGGTTCCAGGTGATCAACCAAGGGCCTTGTCTGTAGTGCCAACTCATTGCTGCCCCTTCCTAGTAATTCCCATAATTTAGCTCTCCATTTCATAGTCTCTCCTTGAGTGTGTTAAAAGTGACCATGGTACACTCAGCACGGATGAAATGAAACAGTGTTTAGAAACATTAGTCTTTTCTTTTGTAATGCCCTGTAGTCTCTCTGTATGTTATATGTCACATTTTGTAATTAACAGCTTGCTGGTGAAAAGGACTCCACGAAGTGTTGGATATAAGCCAGACTGTAAGTGAATTACTTTTTTTGTCAATCATTTAACCATCTTTAACCTAAAAGAGTTTTATGTGAAATGGCTTATAATTGCTTAGAGAATATTTGTAGAGAGGCACATTTGCCAGTATTAGATTTAAAAGTGGTGTTTTCTGTATCTAAATGATGAATTATGTTTCTTTTTAGTTGTTGGATTTGAAATTCCAGACAAGTTTGTTGTAGGATATGCCCTTGACTATAATGAATACTTCAGGGATTTGAATGTAAGTAATTGCTTCTTTTTCTCACTCATTTTTCAAAACCCACATAAAAATTTAGGAAAGAGAATTGTTTTCTCCTTCCAGCACCTCATAATAACAGACTGATGGTTCCCATTAGTCACATAAAGCTGTAGTCTAGTACAGACGTCCTTAGAACTGGAACCTGGCCAGGCTAGGGTGACACTTCTTGTTGGCTGAAATAGTTGAACAGCTTTAATATAAAATAACTGTTGCATTATTATTTCAGATGATAAATGTGGTCATAAGTAAGAAATAAATGATCGAGTTTAGTCTTTTAATTCACTGTCCTTTGGATACCTGCCTCTTACTCTGGAGGCAGGAGTCCCATGGATGTGTTCATGAACATGGTTGAGGAAGATTTAGGAAGACTGCAACAGCACACTACCTAAAGCAGGTTTTTTACTCCATCTTTTTTTGCCACTTACCCTGGCCTCCCACTTTGATAATGCTTAAAATTCCCTACTTGATTTGTCTTTCAAAACTACATATTGAGGCTGGTTGCGGTAGCTCACACCTGTAATCCTAGCACTTTGAGAGGCCAAGGCGGGCGGATCACAGGAGGTCAGGAGTTTGAAACCAGCCTGGCAAACATGGTGAAACCCCGCCTTTACTAAAAATACAAAAATTAGCTGGGTGTAGTGGTGCGTGCCTACAATCCCAGCTACCTGGGAGGCTGAGGCAGGAGAATCACTGGAAACCGGGAGGTGGAGGCTACAGTGAGCCAAGATCACACCACTGCACTTCAGCCTGGGTGACAGAGCAAGACTCTGTCTCAAAAAACCAAACCAGAACAAAAAACCAAAAAACTACGTGTTAAGACAAGAAACAGACTGGGCGTGGTGGCTCATGCCTATAATCCCAGCACTTTGGGCGGCCGAGGCGGGCGGATCACGAGGTCAGGAGATCAAGACCATTCTGGCTAACATGGTGAAACCCTGTCTCTACCAAAAAATACAAAAAATTACCCGGGCATGGTGGCGGGTGCCTGTAGTCTCAGCTACTCGGGAGACTGAGGCAGGAGAATGGCGTGAACCCAGAAGGCAGAGCTTGCAGTGAGCCGAGATCGTGCCACTGCACTCCAGTCTGGGCGACAGAGCAAGACTCCGTCTCAAAAAATTAAAAAAAAAAAAAAGACAGGAAGCAAATTAATGGGATAGATTACTGCTTTGTTTTCAAAAGATACACTCCCCAAAAGTTACTGGTCTAAAATATAGTAGTACTATCTCTGTTTAGTAAGAACCCTGCCAACTAATAGTGTTCTTATATGTAAAATGCTGTTCTTGCCTTTCATTTCAGAATATACTTTTTAAATGTGAATTTCTGGATTTTTTTTATAGCATGTTTGTGTCATTAGTGAAACTGGAAAAGCAAAATACAAAGCCTAAGATGAGAGTTCAAGTTGAGTTTGGAAACATCTGGAGTCCTATTGACATCGCCAGTAAAATTATCAATGTTCTAGTTCTGTGGCCATCTGCTTAGTAGAGCTTTTTGCATGTATCTTCTAAGAATTTTATCTGTTTTGTACTTTAGAAATGTCAGTTGCTGCATTCCTAAACTGTTTATTTGCACTATGAGCCTATAGACTATCAGTTCCCTTTGGGTGGATTGTTGTTTAACTTGTAAATGAAAAAATTCTCTTAAACCACACCACTATTGAGTGAAACATTGAACTCGTATCTGTAAGAAATAAAGAGAGGATATATTAGTTTTTTAATTGGTATTTTAATTTTTATATATGCAGGAAAGAACAGAAGTGATTGAATATTGTTAATTATACCACCATGTGTTTAGAAAAGTAAGAAGCAGTCAATTTTCACATCAAAGACAGCATCTAAGAAGTTTTGTTGTGTCCTGGAATTATTTTAGTAGTGTTTCAGTAGTGTTGACTGTATTTTCCAACTTGTTCAGATTATTACCAGTGAATCTTTGTCAGCAGTTCCTTTTAAATGCAAACCAATAAATTCCCAAAAATTTACTGCTTTATGGATTCTTCAATTTAAAAATCCTTAAAATAAGGTCTGTCTCTTTAAAAAAAAAAAGCTATGCATAGTTATCATTTCTCTACAAATTAACCTAGTATAGTTTTCTGTTGGTTCCATTTTCCTTGTTTGTTAAGTTTTAGTAGCTAAATTGTAATCTTAATGATTATGTAGTAGAATGGGTTGGTGGAGCTACAAAAATTCCTAGCTACTTCGGAGACATTAAATTTCAGACACGTGGTACACTTTATATTACATTTTACTATGCTAAAATAACATGGCTTTGTTTTGGAATTCTGTTCAGTTTTGCAGATTGTAATGTCAGCTATATCTCAACAGATTGTTCTCAGATATGTCCTATCACCTTCTTTGTGTAGATAGTGCTTTATTGACCAAGAACAATGACAACAACACCTTTTGTTTTCTGGGAGCAGGAGAAAAGTTTTAAGCCAAAACTCTTAATTGCTTATCTGCTCCATGTGAGGTATGAACTAGCAACCTTATGAGCCATCTAGCTTACACGTGTTCCTTAAAAAGTTTGCTGTAGGCCGGGCACAGTGGCTCATGCCTATAGTCCCAGCACTTTTGGGAGCCCAGGGTGGGGGATCACTTGAGCTCAGGAGTTCAAGACCAGCCTGGGCAACATGGCAAAATGCCATCTCTACAATTAAAAAAAAAAAAACTGGGTATGGTGGCACACAACTGTAGTCCCAGCCACTTGGGAGGCTGAGGTGGGAGGATTGCTTGAGCTTGGGAGGTCAAGGCTGCAGTGAGCCTTGACAGTGCCCCTACACTCCAGCCTGGGTGACAGAGTGAGACCCTGTCTCAAAAAAAAAGTTTGCTGTAATGCCCAGCAACAAAGTAGGAGACTCAAACTAATACTAAATAATTTTCTGTAGTCGTAGAACTTCTTAGTTTACAAAATATTTTTGCTTCTGTTATCTCATTTGATCTTCATACCCATGTAAGGTTGAGGTAGATGTTACCATGTGTGAGTGCAATATCCAGAACTCCTGAATCCCCTTCTTCCCCTAAAATGTCAGCCTGCTGAGGTCCACTTGGCTACCCTCTTGAATACTGCATCCAGCTTCCCACTGCCAAGCCTCTTTACTCTTTTATTTTCAGTTGCACTTATTACCACCTTCTAGTAAGTTGAACCATATGAAATTACCATTTTTGTAGGTAAAAAATGCCCAGTGATAGGCAGTTTGCCGGTCGGATAACCTAATAACATGTTATATAATTTACTTGAATGACACAAGTGGTGGGTTGCTATGTCCTGGAGGAGTTTGCTCCAGACTCCAGTTAAATGATTTTATAACCTCGCAGCTCTCCACTACGTGAGGAGGCAATGTTGAAAGTCCCATGTCTTATCAGAACCAGGGAGGCAGATGAGAAACTGCCTTATGGCAGCTCCCACAACATAGGGAGGTGGGTGACAAATGGCCTTGGGACAGCTTCTTCCCAAGACTGGTTATGTTACAGTGTTCCTGGGAGGATCACATGGCATTCCTCCAAGATGTGTCAGACTGCTATTGACCTTGTCTATGTGGCCTGTGTGGAGACATTCATGGCAGAGCTGTTCCCTTAGAAGCATCTACTAAGTTGATCTTTTCCTTTCTTACTTACTGTCTGTCTCCCTTAGTAGGCTGTCAGCTCCATGAGTACAGGACCTTGTCAGTCCTAGTCACTCCTATATCCCCAGCACCTACAAGAGTGCCTGAAAAATTGTAGTGCTCAATAAATATTTGTTGGATAAATGATAGAATGATAGGAAGTTAAAAAGCAATTAAAATACTTGAAAATTATAATGTCTGTATTACCTAGAAAGAAGCAAAACGTTTTTCAGGTTAAGCAAAAAAAAAAAAAAAAAAAAAATTAAGAATACCTAACATGTATTGAATTCTATATGCAATGGAATGATACTAAGCGCTTTTGAATCCTTATGATAACCCTATAAGGTAGGTTGTTTGGGTTTTTTAATTGTCCCAACTTTACAGATGAAGAAGTGCAGGTCCAGAGAGCCACATAATTTGCCCAGGATCACACAGCTAGTAAGTAGCAGATGAGGAATTTGAACCCAGGCAGTTGTATTCCACCATCTGCCCTCTTAGTTCATTGCCACTTAACCTATAGTGGCCAGCTCTTGTGTAGAAATTAATACACTGATAACATAGAGGAAAACATTAAGCTCATTGAATGTAATAAGTCCGGATGACTTGTACATTAAACACAGCTTTTCGAGGTCACAGCTGATCTCTAAGAATGTAAACTGATTTCCTCTGGCACTAGAAAGCATTTTCAAAGACTGTTAGAGAGTTTCTCCAACATTCTCTTCAGATTTTTCTGCTGGCTTATTTTATGATCCTGTGGACAGCTTCAGACAAAATAACTTTCTGGTATGAAGGATTGTGTTTACTCTTTTTTTTTTTTTTTTTGAGACAGTGCCTTGCTCTGCTGCTGCCCAGGCTGAGTGCAATGGCATGATCTCGGCTCACTGCAACCTCTTGCCTCCCTGGGCTCAGGCCAGGTGTATGCTACCACTCTCAGCTAATTTTTAATTTAATTTTTTAGAGATACAATCTCACTCTGTTTCCCAGGCTGGTCTTGGAAATCCTGGACTCAGGCAGTCCTCCTGCCATGGCCTCCCAAAGTGCTGGGATTATAGGCATCAGCCACCATGCTCAGCTTGTTCTGCCATTTTCAAATATGAATTTTATAGACACTTCAAACCACTTGAAAGAGTGATGATGTTTTAATGGTTTTCATTATTATTTGCAACTTCAAGCATTAAACACTGCCAAATTAAGTTTCAAGTTTTCTCTTTACACAATATGGATGTACTTCATAATGGACTTCCTCATCATGATTAATGAGTGAAGTGACATTCAAACTTGGTAGCTTTTCAGTAGAACTTCCTTTCCCAACATTTTTTCTGTCCCTTTAATTATGGCAATATCTGAGAGCTCTGAACATAAGTCAAAGGTTTGATTATTTTTCATGTGGCTTCCTCTGCCTGGAACTTTTTGCCCCGCATCTTCCCGTTGCCCCCTGTGTCCTCTTGTCATGCCCCTACCCTTTTTTGAGTGTTTCTATTTTCTGGCAGTGCAAGACATAACAGGCTCATCTTGTGTTTTCCCTACCCTGACCCAGAATCAGCCATTACTTCAAGGAGCCCTGGTTCCATTATTGGAGAATGCTATTAGAAACCAGGATCTGGTGCTAGGCATGCTCATTTCTATTGGAATGCCATACAAATAATTTGTGAATTGTTTGTAGGTCCTCCCAGTGGATAGGATTAGGAAATAAAACATGCGTACTAACCACACATACACACATATCTACATCTATTTCTGTATCTGTATACATATTAAACATGAGTTGATAACTAATGTTTCTGCTCTAATAGTCTTCATCCTAGCCTCCTCCTCTTCTTCTTTTTCACTTTTTCAACAGTGGGAAATGTGGCTCTTGTTATGTACACTTTATTCACTTATTTGTTTAACCCTAGTATCCTAAAGTAGTTCCGTATGCCTGTAACAGATTGACTAACTAGAGTTCATTATTTGTGGACAGATCTTTTTGTCCGAAGCCTTACAGCAGGGGTGTCCAATCTTTTGGCTTCCCTGGGCCACACTAGAAAAAGAAGAATTGTCTTGGGCCACACATAAAATACACTAACACTAACGGTAGCTGATAAACTAAAAAAAGAAAAAATCACAAAAAAAAGTTCATGATGTTTTAAGAAAGTTTACTAATTTGTGTTGGGCCATGTTTAAAGCCATCCCGGGCTGCAGGTTGGACAAGTTTGCCTTACAGTATCCAGTCAAAATAGTGTTTTCCAAAATTACTTATTTTCTTCTTCATCCCTTTCAGTGTGGCCATTATTTATAATGCAGTTGGGTTCATTAGTGTTTGTATTCCAAATACACCCTCAGCCTTCATATCCTAGTTTTAGTGAATTATTAGGGTGAAACATAATAAGAGTCAGAGCTATACAGAAAGGTCTACTCAGAGGTGCTTTGTTCCCTCCTATTCTGTTCCCACTACTCCTACTTTCCACTGACCCTGTGAGCATCATATTTATTTTTAATGGCAGTTACATTTTTACCAAGTGCTTACTATCTGTAGGCACTTGGTGTGTATTGCTTCTTTTGGTGTTCACAGCAACCTCTTGAGGTAAGCACTATTATTATCCCCCCTTTTTCTTTTTTCCTTTTTTTTTTTTTTTTTTTTTTTTGAGACAGAGTCTCACTGTGTTGCCCAGGCTGGAGTGCAGTGGTGTGATCTCGGCTCACTGCAACCTCTGCCTCCCAAGTTCAAGTGATTCTCCTGCCTTAGCCTCCCGAGTAGCTGCGAGTACAGGCACAAGCCACCACGACCCGGCTAATTTTTGTATTTTTAGTAGGGATGGGGTTTTGCCGTGTTGGCCAGGGTGGTCTCGAACTCCAGACCTCAGGTGATCCGCCCACCTTGACCTCCCAAAGTGCTGGGATTACAGGCATGAGCCACCACGCCCAGCTATTATCCCCATTTTTTAGATGAGAAAGCTGAATCCCAGAGAGCATAAGGAGCTTGTCCAGAGTGACATCTCTGATGCATAACCAGTACTCAAATCTATTTTTCTGACATCAAGGCATGTGTAACCTGTAAAGGGGCTGTTTGGCACCTACTTTCCTAAAGTTGTCCAATCCCTTCTCTGTCCGGGTCTTCCTGAAGCTTGGCACTTCTGAAGTCACCTCTCTGAAAACATTCTGGTAACTGTTAAATCCCTTGTTCTAGCTATTCATGTGTTCTGTGTGGTTAAACAAGGTTCACAATGGGCCACCTGGCCTTTGGAACTTGGGTGAAGAGGCTGCCTTCAGTTGATCCTCCCCACCCCCACTTTCAAAACATGGGTTTACATGTGTTACTTGTAAATTAGTAAACATAACCATGTTTTGAGCCTTCATAGAAAACAAATGTCTGGGGTCACACAGGTTAAAAGGAGCAACCAAATTCAGCACTCTCCTTGTTCTATTCAGTAGACAATTCTGGGACCTTCCTGTTTCTCAGGTTCTGTACTAGCTGTTTCAGGACTTTGGGATAAATACAAACTATCCCTGCCCTCAGGGGGCTTAAGGTCAGGTGTACAAGTGACTCTAATGCGAGGCAAGGCTGGATTCAATGCTGGGAGAGGAGGGCATATCTAATGCTATGGGAATTCAAAGAGGAAATGATCAGAATGAGAAGGGAGAGATGAGTCATTCCAGAAGCTTCAGGGAAAAGCAACATTTAAAATGAGACTTTGGAGAGTAAGGGAAATTTGGACAGATGGATATAGAGGATGCAAGGCTAGGGGAAAGATTTTAGCCAGAAAGTCTGCTTGGGCAAATGCATGGGTAAAAAAAGAAAATCCACTTTGGGAGGACAAGGTGGGCGATCACCTGAGGTCAGGAGTTTGAGACCAGTCTGGCCAACATGGTGAAACACTGTCTCTACTAAAAATACAAAAATTAGCTGGGTGTGGTGGTGCCTGTAATCCCAGCTACTCGGAAGGCTGAGGCAGGAGAATCACTTGAACCCAGGAGGCAGAGGTTGCAGTGAGCTGAGATCGCGCGACTGCACTCCAGCCTGGGCAACAAGAGTGAAACTCCGTCTCAGGAAGGAAGGAAGGGAGGAAGGGAGGAAGGGAAGGAAGGGAAGGAGGGAAGGAAATCACAGGGCAGTGTGGCGAATGGTGATTATTCTAATTTGGTTAGGAAGGAAGGGAGGGAGGGAGGGAAGGGAAGGAGGGAGGGAAATCACAGGGCAGTGTGGCGAATGGTGATTATTCTAATTTGGTTAGGAAGGAAGGGAGGGAGGGAGGGAGGGAAGGGAAGGAGGGAAGGAAATCACAGGGCAGTGTGGCGAATGGTGATTATTCTAATTTGATTAGGAAGGAAGGGAGGGAGGGAGGGAGGGAAGAGAAGGAGGGAAGGAAATCACAGGGCAGTGTGGCGAATGGTGATGATTCTAATTTGGTTGTGGCAGAGAGGATGTAGAAGGAAGTGATAAGAGAGAAAGCCAGACAGATGGATTGGGGTCATCTTAAGGGCCTTTGTGCCAGTTAGGATGTTCTAGACTCCAGCCAGATTGCCCAGCTCAAACCGGCTTAAACAATGAGGGGGTTTATCGGCTATGTAATTGGGAAGTCCAGAGGTAGCTCAGGCCAGATCAGTTTGATCCACTGCTCCATTATGATGTCAAAGACCCATGGGATTTCCGCCCCATGATTCTGCTGTCCATAGAGCCAACTTCATCCTAAGGCCAGTCCTTGTGGTCAGACAAGGGCTGCCAATAGTAATCTGAGTGCAAGTTTCTTTGAGAAAGTCTTTCTGTGTCAACTCTCTTAAAAGGGGTGAAAAATCTCTCAAGTCACACTGACCAGAATGGGCCCATGCACCCATTTCTTACCAGTCACTGGCAGCTGGGGGTGGGATTGCCCTTTGCCCAGTCAGGTCCGTTTCTGGAGCTAAGATTAGACTCCATTTCCCTTGGGACACATTGAACAGAATTAGGATTCAATGAAGAAGGAAGAAGTGGAGAATTGGTTTGGTGTTGGGTAGGCAACCGAAAATAACCTCTGTTGTCTCAAGTGCCAAGAAAGTGGTGTTTTCTGCTTGTTAAGGTAAAAATGGGGATCATGGAAAATGTTTTAAGTTTGATAGACCAAAAAATATTCCAGTGTTTCATCAAATCTAAGAGCCTATTAATTACAAGATATACCATTATTTTATGTGCCACCAAGGAAGAAAAGATGCTACCAATGAAGTTAGGATGTATTGCAGGTTGGGTTCTCTGGGAAGCAGGCTCAAAAGGAGGTGAGAATGCAGGACATTTATGGGAAAACGCCCTTGGGATCAGTACTGGAGAAGGAGAACCAAGCAGGGTTGCTGGGGCACAGGGAGAAGTTGGGATGCCATGCAGTCACAACAAAGGCCTCAGCCAACCCCACAGGGAGCTCGAGAAGCTGAGATGGCCCTTCAGTGTTGTCCTGCCTTGTGGTGAGTGAATTAGGTCTTCATATCCCCATGTTGACTGGTCACTGGATGTGGGCTACCTTAGGAATGGGCATCTCTTCAGCAGAGGTAGCTTTCTTCAAACGAGGTGATTCCAAAAAGAATCAGCCACTCACTGAGGGCTGTCGGCTGTCAGCATTCTCAGCCACTACTCAAAGGAGACCTTTTGTCCAGGAAGGGGAACCTAGGTGGCATGACACATTGTCTATTACAACATGCTAGTGATTATAAGGGGCGGGGGGCAACCCAATGTCTGAGATATTAAAATGTAAGTCTCTTAGAAGCAATGGATAATTCTATAATTATGGTTAATCAGGAAGGGGAAGAAGTGGGGAAATCGACCAAGGGCCTGAAAGAGAAAACAGCCACAACAGGCCACTAGAAAGATAGAACACTGGAGGGTGGAAAGCCCTAGAAGTTTCTTCCAGGGTGGGCTGGGCGCGGTGGCTCATACCTGTAATCCCAGCACTTTGGAAGGCCGAGGCGGGCAGATCATTTGAGGTCAGGAGTTGGAGACCAGCCTGGCCAACATGGTGAAACCCTGTCTCTACTAAAAATATAAAAAATTAGCTGGGTGTGGTGGCATGCGCCTGTAATCCCAGCTACTTGGGAAGCTGGGGCAGGAGAATCGCTTGAACCCAGGAGGCGGAGGTTGCAGTGAGCCAAAATCGTGCCACTGGACTCCAGCCTGGGCAACAGAGTGAGACTCTGTCTCAAAAAAAAAAAAAAAGTTTCTTCCAGGGTGGCTTCTGTGCCAGAGTCAGGGGCTCCAGCTACCTCTAATTTATGGTCCTCCTGCACTGGGAAACAGATTTTCTACTTTTGTTTTCATGATAAATAACATTTCCCCCGATTTTAAAAGTTATGGATTTGGCTGGGCATGGTGGCTCACGCCTGTAATCCTAGCACTTTGGGAAGTCGAGGCGGGCAGATCATTTGAAGTCAGGAGTTCCAGACCAGACTGGGCAATATGGTGAAAACCCGTCACTACCAAAAAAAAATAAAAATAAAAATAAATTGCCAAGTGTGGTGGTACGCACCAGTAGTCCTAGCTGCTCAGGAGACTGAGGTGGGAGGATTACTTGAGCCCAGGAGATCAGGGCTGCAGTGAGCTGTGATTGTGCCACTGCACTCTAGCCTGGGTGACAGAGTAAGACCCTGTCTCAAAAATAATAATTATAATAATAGGCTGGGTGCGGTGGCTCATGCCTGTAATGCCAACATTTTGGGAGGCCGAGGCGGGCGATCAATTGAGGTCAGGAATTCAAGACCAGCCTGGCCAAAATGGTGAAACTCCGTCTCTACCAAAAATAGAAAAATTAGCTGGGCATGGTGGCACATGCCTGTAATCCCAGCTACTCAGGAGGCTGAGGCAGGAGAATCGCTTGAACTCGGGAGGCAGAGGTTGCAGTGAGCCGAGATTGCGCCACTGCACTCTAGCCTGGGTGACAGAGTGAGACTCCATCTTAATAATAATAAAATTTTTAAAAAGTTATGGACCCGGATGGAGGGAAATGGAATGTATAAAAGAAGTAAACATGCACAAGAAGATACAAATACAGAATAAAAGTAAAATGCAACCATCATCCCACTACCGTAATACCAGGGTATCCATTTTTACATCTTTTCTTTCATCCTTTCTGTCTTTATATAGTTGTATCAATGCTGCATAAACGTCCTCTTACCTGCTGCCTCCTCAAAGACCTCCCTCCTTCCTTCGCTGCCCCTTTCTGCTCCTGGAGAGCCACCCTCTCTCCATTTATCCTTCCCATCAGCTTCAGGTTCTTACCATGTTACCAAAAAGAAAATATTATAAGCCTCTGTCACTCTCGACATACATCTCACCTCCTTCTATTCATAGCCTTTAAAACATATATATAGCAGTTATTGTGGTTATTTTTCTGATCACAAAATAAAAAAACACTTTCTAGAAAACTGGAATATAGAGGCAAGATTTTTTTTTTTTTTTTTTTTTTTAAGACGGAGTTTTTCTCTGTTGCCCAGGCTGGAGTGCAGTAACGAGATCTCAGCTCACTGTAACCTCTGCCTCCTGGGTTCAAGCAATTCTCTTGCCTCAGCCTCCTGAGGAGCTGGGATTACAGGTGCCCACCACCACGCCCATCTAATTTTTGTATTTTTAGTAGAGATAGGGTTTCACTGTGTTGGTCAGGCTGGTCTCGAACTCCTGACCTTGCAATCTGCCCGCCTCCGCCGTCCACAGTGCTGGGATTACAGGTGTGAGCCACTGCGCCCGGCCGAGGCAAGATTTCTTTTCTTTCTTTCTTTCTTTCTTTTTTTTTTTTTTTTTTTTTTTTTAGGAAAACCCAGTTATTCCATTACCCAGTGAAACTCTAAACATGTTGATGTACATCTTTCCAAAATTTATTTTTATGATAACATGCTTTTTATTTTTAATTCTTTTTATTTTATTTTAAGGTCCGGGATACACGTGAAGGACTTGCAGGTTTGTTACATAGGTAAACGTGTGCCTTGGTGGTTTGCTGCACCTTTCAACCCATCACCTACGTATTAAGCCCCACATGCTTTAGCTATTGATCCTGATGCTCTCCCCTCCATTTCCCCAGCAGGCCTCGGTGTGTGTTGTTCCCCTCTCTGTTTATGAGAACATTTTCTTTACATAAAGATTTCATTTGTTCCCATGGAATTCTAAAAGCTTTTCATACTTGTGAAGGAATAATAGTTTAGAAATAAACTGAACTTTAAAAGATACCATTTTAAAAAATAATATACACCCATCAGAAATTATGTTTATGGGAAGTATGCAATAATATTAAACCCTATCATCTGTTGACTGCCTCCTATATTCCAGAAACTTTACATACACTAATTATAATCCTTACAAGAACCCTGTATAGGCTTTAGCATTAGATGGACCAACTTTCACCAGCTGTGTGGTCTTGGATAAGTACCCAACCTCCTGTCCCTACGTTTCCTCACCTGTGAAAACACAGTTTCTACCAGCTTTCAAATAAGATGATCAATATAAGGCACTTGGAACAGAACCTGACACATCATAAGCACTCTATAAATGTCTATTATCACCAAATAAATTCCAGGTGCCTTGAAAATTTAAATGAAAAATAAAATCAAACCATGGACAATACTAGAAGCAAATTTAGGTGAACACTTTTCTAATCCGGGGGTGGGCGGTGGGGGGGGAGGCAGGGAGGCAGGGACAAGACCTTTTTTTTTTTTTTTCTTTTTTCTTTTTGAGATGGAGTCTTGCTCTGTCACCAAGCTGGAGTGCAGAGGTGTGATCTCAGCTCACTGCAACCTCCGCCTCATGGGTTCAAGCGATTCTCCTGCCTCAGCCTCCCGAGTAGCTGGGACTACAGGCTCGCACCACCACGGCCAGCTAATTTTTATATTTTTAGTAGAGATGGGGTTTCACCCTGTTGGCCAGGATGGTCTCGATTTCTTGACCTCGTGATCCGCCTGCCTCGGCCTTCCAAAGTGCTGGGATTACAGGCTTGAGGCACCGTGCTCAGCCGGGAGAAGATCTTTCTAGGCATGATACCAAAGGCAGAGACAATAAAGGCAAAGAATTGACAGAATCCACCATCCGATAAAAATCACTTCTGAGGCCAGGCGCGGTGGCTCATGCCTGTAATCCCAGCACTGGGAAGCCGAGGTGGGCGGATCACTTGACGCCAGGAGTTCAAGACCAGCCTGGCCAACATGGCAAACCGCTGTCTCTACTAAAAGTACAAAAAATTAGCCAGGCATGGTGGCACATGCCTTTAGTCCCAGCTACTCAGGAGGCTGAGGCATGAGAATCACTTGAACCTGGGAGGTGGAGGTTGCAGTGAGCCAAGATCATGCCACTGCATTCCAGCCTGGGTGACAGAGTGAGACTCTGTCTCAAAAATAATAATAATTAAAATAAAATCAAATCACTTCTGAATGGTGGAAAGCACCACAAAGTTAGAAGTCAAGCAATAATTTGGAGAAAAGAATTAGTAACTTGTTGGACAGACAAAGGACTTTTTTAATATAACAAAAACTTTAAAAATTAAAAAAAAATACACATTCGAGGATATTTTCCTAAAAACACAGGCAAAGGACATAAACAGCAAAGCAAGAAAACAGCTCGATGTGGCCATTTTATCCAGGGGGGCATTTTGGTGAGCCCTATGGACACAGCTGCCATGATGCCAACAATGTGACAGCTGTCCCTTTCAAAATGCATTAGCCCCAGCTCTTCCTCTCCCCCTAACCTCCAATCCAAAGGACCTGCACTTTCTACTTTACTCCTTTCTGCATTAATTTTCTTTTACAAATGTGTTACTTGTCATCAGAAAAAAGAAAGAAATAAACTGTTAAGACAGGGTTAGCCCCTTAAAGGGAGCAAGAATCACCTTTCTAAAAGAAATTGTATATTAAATATAATATTTGCATATGTGAATCCTGAGAGAAAAGTTAACAGTTTAGTTGAGTATTTCCTCTAGAGTCTGGAACTAAAAATAGAGAATCTTACTGTGTCCTAAATCTTTTCCTTCTTCCACCCAGTGTCTGTCTGGATCGAATTCATTCATTCAGTCAGTTGGCACTCACTCAGCCAGGCATGGTGCTAGGCCTCAGGACCTCCCTGTGAACCGAAAACTGTCCTGCCCCCCATGGTGCAGGTATTCTCCTCTGGAGTTGGAGGAAGAACAGGTAAAAAATAATTAAATATTCAGGTTAACGATATATTGTCAGGTTTGAGGATTTCGAAAAGGGCACACAGAATGGCAGGGGCTGCTGTTTTAGATACAGCGGCCAGGAGGCCTCCGATGAGGTGACCTTTGAGGAGAGACGTGCAGGAGATGAGGGGACAGTGAAGAGGATTTCTAAGAACACTCCAGGCACACAGAACAGCGACAGCCAAGGCCCTGAAGCGGGCAGGGGCCTGGTGTGTGTGAGGAACCTCAGGACTGCCAGCATGGCTGGAGCAGAGACATGAAGGAAGACGGCCATGGAGATGAGGGCAGGGAGATCCCGGAGTGGGGAGATCAGATGGGGCTCTGTGTATCATGCAAAGGACTTTGCATTCTGTTCCAAGAGCTGGAAAGGTTGACATAATTAGGAAAAAAAGCCCAGAAAAGCAGAGGTATCCATTTTTCATGGTAAAGATAATTTCAATTAAAACACGATTCCTGGGTATATGTAATTTTT
The DNA here is from genome assembly GCF_024542745.1 of Macaca thibetana thibetana. NCBI lineage: Eukaryota > Metazoa > Chordata > Mammalia > Primates > Cercopithecidae > Macaca > Macaca thibetana. The sequence goes on from NC_065598.1 coordinate 129,533,840, forward strand.
AGGCCAAATGGTGCCCAATCCCTAGCTCCCTCACCCCCTCACTTCTCTATCCCTAAAACCTGTACCTCAACTCCTGTTTGTAAGTGATGGGAATTAGGAATAGAGAAATCTCCCGGTTGGGTTTTCTGAGCAAAGAGGTAACATAGCAGCTCTGTTATTTTCTTTCTTTCATGTCTCCAAGGGAACCATGACTCACCCTTAGCTATCCCCCGGGAATGTGGCCCTCAAGAGTGTTCTTTTACTGATTCGTGATTTTGTTATGTACACCTGGAGCAATGGAACATACCATACCAGTTTGTCAGGGTTGCTTTGACATATGTGAACCCGGATCCGTGCTTGGGGTCCTGAGTTTCAGGTGCCATGGCCGGTTGCTAGCAGGTTGTATGTGTGTGATCAGCCCCTATCTGAGTCTCTCAGACCCTGAAACTCCAAACAGGCTTCCCTGGGCAGAGATATTCTGTCCATGCTCTGTGGCTTGCTGCTCGAGACGGAAAGATCACATCCTGTGTGGCTTCCTCTCAAATGAAGAAGGACATTGGAAGCCTGTGCTGGGCTTCTCTGGACCCCCCGATGTGTATGTATGTATATTAAAGACAGAGTCTCACTCTGTTGGCCAGGCTGGTCTTGAACTCCTAGCCTCCTAGCTGCAAGCAGTCCTCCCATTTTGGCCTCCCAAATTGCTGGGATTACAGGCATGAGCCCCCATGCCCGATGTATATATTTTTCCAGCTTCCTTCTTTTCTGTATCATTTGCTATTACTAACTCTTAGCTATTAGTATAAACTGATCTTGAGTTACGTAAATCTTTCTGGTGATTCAATGTGATGGGATGATTGTGTCCTCTCAAAATTCCTATGTTGGAGTCGTAACCCATGGTACCTCGGAAAGTGACTATATTTGAAGACAGGTCTTTAAAGAGGTCATTGTAAATTAATTAATGAGGTCATTAGGGTGGACTCTAATCCGATATGACTGGTATCCTTATAAGAGGAAATTAGCACGCAGACACACAGTCAGAGGGAGAAGACAGCCAGCCATCTACAAGCCAAGAAGACAGACCTCAGAAGAAGCCAACCCTGCCTGCACCTTGATCTTGGACTTCCAGTTGCCAGAACTGTGAGAAAACAAATCTCTTGTTTAAGCCAGAACCCGGCACGTGGTACTTGTTAAGGCAGCCCTAGAAAACTAATACACTCACTGAATGAGGCAGGTAGCTGTTTCTTTCATTTTTTGAGACAGGGTCTCACTTTGTCTCCAAGCCCGGAGTGCAGTGGTGCGATCACAGTTCACTGCAGTCTCTACCTTCCAGGCTCAAACCATCCAACCCTTTAGCTTCTCAAGTAGCTGGGACTACAGGCATGCACCACCACACCCTGGTAATTTTTGTATTGTTGGTTTTTTTTGTTTGTTTGTTTTTTTGTAGAGACGGGGTTCACTGTGTTGCCCAGGCTTGTATCAAACTCCTGAGCTCAAGCAATCGGCCCTCCTCGGCCTCCCAAAGTGTTGGGATTACAGGCGTGAGCCACTGTGCCTGGACATGGTAACTTTTTCATATGCTATTTGCTTGATGATTATTTTTCTGTTTCTGATATAATGCTTTTTATTAGTTATCTGTTTTATTTTTAATGTTTGAATTTTAAAAATTAGTATAATTTGCATAATTAAAAATTATATTTGAATAATTTAAATATATTTGTATAACCTAAAATTTAAAAAGTATGAGAGAGTGCACAGTGAAATTTTCCTCTCATCCCTTTTTTCCATTTAACCAGTGCACTTCCCAACAGCCAACAGATAATTTTAGTTTCCTCACTCCCTGAGCTATTTTATGTATATGCAAGTAGATATATACATACATATTTCTGCCATGTAACACAAATAGTAGCATACTATACAACTGCTCTGCTCCTTCCTTTTTTTAAGCTAAGAATATTAAAAGAGTGAAAAAGACGTACGCTAACAAAAATCAAAAGAAAACTAGAGTGACATTATTATAAGAACTGATGATGTAGATTTCAGAGCAATGATTACTGCTAGGGAAAAAGGGTCATTTTACATTGAACAAAGAGGTCAACTCATCAGGAAGACATAATAATCCTAAACACTTATGCACTTAACAGAGCATCAAAATACATGAAGCATAAATGATAGAACCGTGGGGGAAAGGAGACAAATTAACGATTGTAGTTGAAGATTTCAGTATCCCTCTATGAAAAACTGGGCAGTACAAGTACACAGAAAATTGGTAAAGATATATGACTTGAACAACATTATCAACCAAATTGACCTCATTTACATTTGTGGAATATTCCAACTAAGAACGTCAGAAACTATACTCTTTTCAAGTGCACATGGAACATTTACCAAGATAGACAATTAAAAGGGTCACCACAAGTCTCAACACATTGAAAGTATTCAGATCATATAAAGTATGCTCATGACCATGATGGAAATGAATTAGAAACCAATAATATATCTCTGGAAAATACACAAATATTTGGAAATTAATATGCCTTCTAAAAAATTTATGCATCAAGAAGAAATCAAAAGGGATATTTGAAAGTACTGTGAACTGATGGCCGGGCGCGGTGGCTCGCGCCTGTAATTCCAGCACTTTGGGAGGCCGAGGCAGATGGATGAGGTCAGGAGTCCAGGCTGGACAACATGGCAAAACTCCGTCTCTACTAAAAATACAAAAAATTAGCCAGGCGTGGTGGCAGGTGCCTGTAATCCCAGCTACTCAGGAGGCTGAGGCATGAGAATTGCTTGAACCCGGGAAGCAGAGGTTGCAGTGAGCCGAGATCGCGCCACTGCACTCCAGCCTGGGAAACTCCGACAAAGAAAGAAAGAAAGAAAGAAAAGAAAGGCAGAGAGAGGGAGAGAGAGAGAGAGAGAGAGAGAGAGAGAAACTCACCATTTAGCAACCATACTAGTAATAACTGATTTGGGCAAGAGTCATCAATGGGTGAAAGCTTGATGAGGAATAGGACACTTAGATACCCCCAAATGAAGCCACAAATTATTAATAACAAAGGGGAAAGTAGTAATTTTACAATGGCAAGACACTACTGTAAACGGATAATGAAAGAACATCAACAATAATGGGAAAAAAATGATATAATTTACCTCCTGCTATGCTGCTCTGAGAACAAGCATAAGTTCTGTGGTAGTCCTCCAAAAATGCATAACCTGAGTCTATTCGTGGGGAGGCATCAGACAAACCCAAATTGAGGGACATTCTACAAAACAACTGGCCTATGTGCATCAAAAATGCCAATGTCACAAAGTCTGGGGAACTCTTCCTGGTTCAGGATACAATTTAATGTGTGATCCTGGACTGTGAAAAAAGTAACTATAAAGGATGGTATTGAAACAGTTGTCGAGATTGGAGTATAGTAGTAACAAATCAAGGCTAAATTTTCTGATTGTACTGTCATGTGTAAAAGAATGTCTTTATTAGAAAATACACACTGAAATATCCGCAGGTGAAGGAGAACAATAGCTCCAATTTACAAACGGTTCTGAAAAAATAGATACACACGCACATACAGATAGAGAGACAGAGCGAGAAGGCAAATGATAAAGCAAGTAGGACAAGATTTTTTTTTTAAACTGGTGAATCTGGGCAAAGAGTATTCAGGAATTCTTTGTACTACTGTTGCAACATTTCTGTAAATTTGAACTTACATCAAAATTTAAAGTTTAAAAAGGAAGTAAGAAAGAGAAGGCATAAACAATATTAAAAATAAAACAGAATCATTACTATAGATGTAGTAGAGATTTTAAAGATCATGAAGAAAATACTAGAAATAAGAGTCTTTATGTTTTGTTTTATTTTATTTATTATTATTATTATTTGAGAGAGTCTCATTCTGTAGCCCAGGATGAAGTGCAATGGCGCGATCTCTGCTCACTACAACCTCCGCCTCCCAGGCTCAAGCTATTATCCTGCCTCAGCCTCTCAAGTAGCTGGGATTGCAGAAATGCGCCACCACGCCCAGCTAATTTTTGTATTATTTAGTAGAGATGGGGTTTCTCCTTGTTGGTCAGGCTGGTCTTGAACTCCTGACCTCAGGTGATCCACCTGCCTTGGCCTCCCAAAGTGCTGGGATTACAGGCATGAGTCACCGCACCCGGCCCTTTATCTTTTAGATATACATACTGAAATACTTATTATAAAATGGTGGGATATCTGGGATTTCCTTGAAGATAATCCAGGGAGCCAGACATGGTGACTCATGCCTGTAATCCCAACACTTTGGGAGGCCGAGGTAGGAGGAACACTTCAGCTCAGGAGTTCGAGATCAGCCTGGGTAACACGGGGAAACCCTGTCTCTACTAAAAATACAAATAGTAGCTAGGTGCGGTGGTAGCACATGCCTGTAGTTCCAGCTACTTGGGAGGCTGAGTTGGGAGGATCACGTAAGCCCAGGAGGTAGAGATCAGCCTTGGCAACATGGCAAAACCCCATCTCTACTAAATATACAAAAATTAGCTGGAGTTGGTGGTGCACACCTATAGTCCTAGCTACTTGGGAGGCTGAGGTGGGAGGATTGCTTGAGCCCGGGAGGCAGAGGTTTCAGTGAACCGAGATTGTGTCACTGCACTCCAGCCTGGACAACAGAGTGAGACCCTGTCTCAAAAAAAAAAAAAAAAAAAAAAAAAAGCTGAGGTGGTTGGATCACCTGAGGTCAAGAGTTTGAGACCAACCTGGCCAACATGGTGAAACCCTTTGTTTCCTAAAAATACAAAAATTAGTTGGACATGGTGGCCCACACCTGTAATTCCAGCTACTCGGGAGGCCGAGGTAAGAGAATCACTTGAACCCGGAGGTGGAGGTTGCAGTGAGCCAAAATCATACCACCGTACTCCAGCCTGGGTGACACAGTGAGACTCCATCTTGAAAGAAAGAAAGAGCAAGAGAGAGAAAGGAAAGAGAGAGAGAGGAAGGAAGGAAGGGAGGGAGGGAGGGAAAGGAAAGGAAAGGAAAGGAAGGGAAGAAAGAAAGAAAAGAGAAAGAAAGAAAGAAAGAAAGAAAGAGAAAGAAAGAAAGAAAGAAAAAGAAAGAAAGAAAGAAAGAAAGAAAGAAAGAAAAGAAAGAAAGAGAAGAAAAGAAAGAAAAGGAGAAAGGAGGGAGGGAGGGAAGGAGGGAGGGAGGGAAGGAAGGAAGGAAGGAAAGAAAGAAAGAAACAGGAAAAGAAAAGAAAGAAAGGGAGAAAGGAGGGAGGGAGGGAAGGAAGGGAGGAAGGAAGGAAGGAAGGAAGGAAGGAAGGAAGGAAGGAAGGAAGGAAGGAAGGAAGGAAGAATCCAGAGGGATGGGAGCGATTGGGTAGATACAGGAGAAACTAGAATGCCCATATGTTGATGCTGGGTACATGGGGCTCATTAAACTACACTCTTTTACTTCTATGTATTTTTGAAATTTTCTATAATAAGAGAATATTGTGAAGACTTTATAGAAATAAGTTTGAGAACCTAAATAGAATAAATTACTAGAATGGAACTAAGGAAGAAATGGAAAATCTGGAAAAAAAATGCAATAATCATTAAAGAGATTGAATTGGCATTTGAAAGTCTCTCCTCACAAAAGACCTCCTTCCTCTACTATGTATCTTTGGCATACATGAGGTCAAATGTATGGTCCAGTCCAGCCTAAGCCTGTGCAATTCATTCATTCAGCAAATATCTATTGAATACTACATATGGGCCAGGCACTCTACTGGGTACCGGGGACACATAAGTGAACAACAACAACAACAACAACAAAAGAAAAGTGTCTCTAATTTTGTGGCACTTAATATACAATAAATAATAATGTATAAGTGATATATAGTATGTTAAGAGGAGAACATTACTACGGAAAAATAGAGAAGGATAAAGGAGACTGAGAGGCAGAATGGTGGGCCCGTTTGTAATTTGAAAGGCAAGGTTGTAGGCAAGGTTCAGATTGGAACACTGAAATATGATTTCCCACAGAAACGAACAGGTCTCCTTGGAGAGATGGCTAATTCAAGGTCTGGGTCAAGAAATGTACAGGAAGAGCTTGGAACATTTTGTTGTACCAAAAAGATAAAACAGAACAAAACAAAACTCAGTTAATTAGTTACTGTTGGAAGATGCTAGCAAGCCAGCTCTTTAGTGATTTTAAAAAGACAGATAATTACAAGAAAATTTTTAGTAAACAAGCATTTATACTGTTTTCGACACAAACTACCACTGACTACTCAAAAAATACATGAGGGGACATTTCTTTTTATGGAAGAATTCTGGCTAATAAGAAGAATAGAATTAATCACCAGTGGCCACCAGGATCACAAAAAGAGATACAACTAGATATTATGTGTTTTACTAATTTTTTGTATTTGGGGGGCTGGTCTCTTATATGTTTCTTTTGTAGAAACAGCCCTGGATTCATCTCCTAGGGCTGCCATAACAAAGTGCCATAAAATGAGTGTCTTAAAACAACACATGGCCAGGCGCAGTGGCTCACATCTATAATCCCAGCACTTTGGGAGGCCGAGGTGGGCAGATCACTTGAGGTTAGGAGTTCAAGACCAGCCTGGCCAACAAGGTGAAACCCCGTGTCTACTAAAAATACAAAAATTAGCCGGACATGGTGGTGGGCACCTGTAATCCCAGTTACTCAGGAGGTTGAGGCAGGAGAATCGCTTAAACCAGGGAGGCAGAGGTTGCAGTGAGGCGAGATCTCGCCATTGCACTCCAGCCTGGGCAACAGAGCGAGACTCCATCTCGAAAACAAACAAACAAACAAACAACAACAACAAAACACCCACATTTATTTTCTCAAAGTTCTGGAGGCTGAAACTCTGAAATCACAGTGTCAATAGGGCTGTGCTCCCTCCAGAGACTTTAGGGGAAGATCCTTCCTTGCTTCCTCCTAGATTCTGGTGGTTCCTGGCAAGCTTTGATATTCTTTGGCTTATGAGAGCGTAATTACAACCTGTACCTCCATATTCATGTGGCCATCTTCCCTCTATGGGTGTCTGTGTCCAAATTTCCCTCTTATGGACACCAGTCGTATTGGATTAGGCTCCCCCTAATCCAGTATGACCTCATCTTAACTTGATTACATCTACAAAGACCCTATTTCCAAATAAGGTCACATTCACAGATTCCAGGTAGACATGAAATTTGGGTAACACTGTTTAACCCAGTATGCCACCTATGAAGTATTCTTTTTATTTTTCTCTTCAACTTTTATTTTAAGTTCTGGGGTACATGTTTAGGATGTGTAGGTTTACTACATAAGTAAATGTGTGCCATGGTGGCTTGCTGCACAGATCAACCCATCACCTAGATATTAAGCCCAGCATCCATTAGCTATTTTTTTCTGATGCTCTCCCACCCCCCGCCCCACCCCTGACAGGTCCCAGTGTGTGTTGTTCCCCTCCCTGTGTCCATGTGTTCTCATTGGTCAGCTCCCACTTATAAGTGAGAACATGCAGTGTTTGGTTTGCTGTTCCTGCATTCGTTTGCTGAGGATAACAGCTTCCAGCTCCATCCATGTCCCTGCAAAGGACATGATCTTCTTTATTATGGCTGCATAGTATTCTGAAGTATTCTTGACAAAAAGAAAAAATCAACCTCAATCTAGAGTCAACTAAAAATTTACAGAAAATACAGGCGACTGAGTAACGTGTTAAATGACATCACAGGGATGCAATTAACCAACTCCAGACTATGGAAAACTCTACAGGACAAACTACCTGGTACCTTCAACAGATAAATCGCAGGGAATAAAGACATGATAGGGGAACCTAGACTAAAAGAGACTTAAAGATGAACCAATAGCTATGTTTGGACCTCATTTGGATCCCAATTCAAACAAACTTTAAAATACACACCCATTTATGACACTTATGAGACAATTGGAGATTTGAACACTGACTTGAATATCCATTGATATTAAAGAATTATTATTTTTGAAAATGTGGAATAATATTAAGGCTATGTTTTTTTAGAGAGTCCTTATCTTTTAGAAACATACTAAATTTGCAGATAAAAGTGACTTGATGTTGGGGATTTTTTTTCAAAATAATATGGGAGTTGGGGGACGTGGGTGCAGATATGGCTGTGACAAGATGGTTCATGGGCTGATAATTGTTGAAGCTGGGTGATGGGTACATGTGGAGGTTCATGATACTATATTTTTATGTGTTTCAATTTTTCCATAATAAAAATGGGTTTTTTTAGAATAAAGAAAGAAAGAAAGAAAAATAAGGTATCAGGATAAGCCTAAACAAGAAGGTGACATTTGCTCTGGATCGTTCAGCATGTACAGGGCCCCTGTCACCATCTGGCTTTAAAAATACTAAAAAATAAATATTGTGTAGGGGCTGTGAGAGATTAAAGATGGCCACAAATTCTTTTTTTAACCCAATTCTCCCATGTGATTTATTTTAAAATTTATGTATTTTTATTAATTAATTAATTTATTTATTTTTAGAGATGGGGTCTTGCTATGTTGCCCAGGCTGGCCTTGAACTACTGGGCTCAAGTGATCCTGCCTCAGCCTCCTGAGTAGCTGTAACTACAGGTGTCCACCACTATGACTGTCCTCTGCCACAAATGCTCTTAATTCTCCCCTTAAGAGCTGAAGCTAATTTCCCTCCCTTTGAATTTGGCCTGGCCTTAGAGACTGGCTTGACCAATAGATGGCAGCAGAAGTGAAGTTCCAGGGGTTCTGAGGCTAAGTCATGAGAAGCCTTCTAGCTTCTGTTTGGCTGTCTTGGAACACTCTCTGGATGTCCTGGGCTACCATATGAGAAGTCTGCTTACCTCGAGTCAGTCATTCTGGAGGCCATGCTCCAGTAAACAGTCCCAGCTGACTCAGTCTTCAACCCAACCCCACCAAGCCTCCAGACTTGGGATGAGAGGACTTCACTTGCACTTCCCAGACCGGCCCATCTGCTGTGTGAAAATAACGGTCAACCAGCTGAACCCTGCCTGAATTCCTAACCCATAACATCTGGAGATACAATTCAATGGCGGATGCTCTAAGCTACTAGGTTTTGAGGTAGTTTTGGGGTTTTTGTTTTGTTTTTGTTTTTGTTTTGTTGTTGTTGTTGTTTGTTTTTTGAGACGGAGTCTCGCTCTGTCACCCATGCTAGAGTACAGCGGCGTGATCTGGGCTCACTGCAACCTCTACCTCCTAGGTTCCAGCAGTTTTCCTGCCTCAGCCTCCCAAGTAGCTGGGATTACTGGTGCGTGCCACCACGCCCGGCTAATTTTTGTATTTTTAGTAGAGATGGGAGTTCACCATGTTGGCCAGACTGGTCTCGAACTCCTGACCTCGTGATCTGCCCGCCTCGGCCCCTCAAAGTGCTGGGATTATAGGCCTGAGCCACTGCGCCTGGTTGGTTTTTGTGGTAGTTTTTAAGGCAGCAATAGGTGGCCAAAACATAGGTTTATAAATATGACAAACTATTTTTTGTAAGCAAAGGAATAATAAACACAAAGGCAGGATGGTGTTTCTTGGGGGAGGTAGGTGCAGGTGGTAGAGGCAGGGGCAATGAGATGTGGAAGAACACAGGTAGAACTAAAGGTGTTTCCTTTTTTTTTTTTTTTTTTTTGAGACGGAGTCTCGCTCTGTCACCCAGGCTGGAGTGCAGTGGCGCGATCTCGGCTCACTGCAAGCTCCGCCTCCCGGGTTCACGCCATTCTCCGGCCTCAGCCTCCCGAGTAGCTGGGACTACAGGTGCCCGCCACTGCGCCCGGCTAATTTTTTTCTATTTTTAGTAGAGACGGGGTTTCACCATGGTCTCGATCTCCTGACCTTGTGATCCGCCCGCCTCGGCCTTCCAAAGTGCTGGGATTACAGGCGTGAGAAGGTGTTTCCTAAGAGCCTACTTTGGAGGTTGGGTGTTGTGGTGGATTTTTTTTTTTTTCTCACTGTTGCCTGGGCTAGAGTGCAGTGGGACAATCACAGCTCACTGCAGCCTCGACCTCCCAGACTCAAACAATCCTCCCACCTCAGCCTCCTGAGTAGCTGGGACCACAGGCAGGCACCATCATGCCTGGCTAATTTTTTTCTTTCTGTATTCTTTTGTAGAGACGGGATTTTGCTATACTGCCCAAGCTGGTCTTCAACTCCTAGGCTCAAGTGATCCTCCTGCCTCGGCCTCCCAAAGTGCTGGAATTACAGGCATGAGCCACCGCACCCGGCTGGTTTTTATTTTTTTATTTTCATTTTTAGAGACAGGGTCTCACTCTGTCACCCAGGCTGGAGTGCAGTGGCATAATCACAGTTCACTGTAGCCTCCAACTCCTAGGCTCAAGTGATCCTCCAGCCTCAGCCTCCCTTGCAGCTGGGACTACAGTCATGAGCCACCAGGCTTGGCCCTGTCTACTTCTGTAACAAGGAGAGCAGGCAGTGAAGTGCTGTTCAGCAATGTTGTAATTAGAAAGGAAATGGGCAGGGCAGAGATACAGATAAATTGCTGTTTTACCATCTTGCCCAACACGGTTGTAATCAAGCCTACACAAGTATAAAGGTAATTAGCCAGTAATTGACCTGCCTATTTCTTCCATCTACAAGAGACTGATTTTAAATACAAAGATGCAGAAAGATTAAAAGGATGGGCTTTTTATGCTGATAGCACTCTTACAAACCTGGTGAACATTCCTGAAAGTCACCAGACTTTCTTTAAGAAGTTTAGCAATCACCAACACCACAAAGTGACACAGTGCAAGAAGGGCAAGGATTCTCTGTATGCCTGGGGAAAGTGGCGTTATGACAGGAAGTAGAGTGGCTATGGTGGGCAGACTAAGCTGATTTTCCGGAAAAAGGCTGAAACTACTAAGAAGATTGTGCTGAGGCATGAGAGCATTGAGCCCAATTGCTTATCTCGGAGAATGCAAACATTTTGAACTGGGAGGAGATAAGAATAGAAAGGGCAGAGTGATCCAGTTCTAGCGTGATCTTTTTTATTGGGAAGAAAATACAATCTTGAGGTTATGTTCACTTCATTTGGTTACAGTTGCCATTTAAACTTTTATATATATATATATTTTTTAATATATATATAAACATGCACACACACACACACACACACACACACACACACACACACACACACAGAGTCTCACTCTGTCGCCCAGGCTGGAGTGCAGGGGTGCAATCTTGGTTCACTGCAACCTCCACCTCCCGGGTTCAAGTGATTCTCTTGCCTGAGCCTCCTGAGTAGCTGGGATTACAGGCGTGTGCTATCACACCTAGCTCATTTTTGTATGTTTTGTAGAGATGGAGTTTCTCCATGTTGCCCAGACTGGCCCCAAACTCCTGGCCTCAAGGGATCCGCCCTCAGCCTCCCAAAGTGCAAGGATTACAAATTTGAGCCACCATGCCCAACCTACAGTTGGCATTTGGGGAGGGAATAAACTAGAGCCATCATTAAAATTCCCCTTGTGGAGAAATTTATGCTTCGTGAAAAAAAGAAAGTAAAAGGATGGAAAAATGTATTGTGCAGTAAGTGTAAGAAAGCTGCATGGTTATATTAGTATATTAGTATAAGACAAAGTAACTTCAAGACAAAGAGAATTACCAGAAAGAAAGAGGGCCGGCCAGGCACGGTGGCTCACGCCTGTAATCCCAGCACTTTGGGAGACCAAGGCGGGCGAATCACAAGGTCAGGAGCTCAAGACCAGCCTGGCCAACATGGTGAAACCCTGCCTCTACTAAAAATACAAAAAAATTAGCTGGGCGTAGTGGCAGGCACCTGTAATCCCACCTACTCGGGAGGCTGATTCAGGAGAATCGCTTGAACCCGGGAGGTGGAGGTTGCAGTGAGCAGAGATCAACCCACTGCACTCCAGCCCAGGCAACAGAGTGAGACTCTGTCTCAAAATAATAATAATAATAATAATAATAATAATAATAATAATAAAATAAATAAATAAATAAATCTGTTAGGATATAATGGAGATCTGAAATTTACTATCAACCACCTGGATCTAATTAGAGAACAGTATACCTAACAACAGCAGAATAGACACATTCCTTTCAAGGGCACATAGAATGGTCACCAAGATAGAGCATATTCAGGGAGATATGATAAGTCTTAAAAATTTTGTTTCATCGACTTTTATTTTAAGTTCCAGGGTACATGTGCAGGATGTGCAGGTTTGTTACAGAGGTCAACGTGTGCCATGGTGATTTGCTGCACAGATCGTCCCATCACCTAGTTATTAAGCCCCACATTAGCTGTTCTGCCTGATGGGCTCCCTCCCCAGCCCCCACCAACAGGCCCCAGTGTGTATTATTCCCCTCCTGGGTCAATGTGTTCTCATTGTTCAACTCCCACTCATAAGTGAAAACATGCCGTGTTTGGTTTTCTGTTCCTGCATTAGTTTGCTGAGGATAACGGCTTTGAAATCTTCTAAAGTATGTTCTCTGATCACAGTGAAATTAAATCATAAATTAACAAAATAGAAAAAAATTCCCAAATTGTAGTAAGTCAACTAATACTTCCATGCAACTCATGAATCAAAGAAGAAATTAAATGAGAAATTAGATTTACGAATAAATAAAATGCTGTACTTATGTTGTTATTTCCTGATTTTACATTTTATTATTTATTTATTTATTTATTTTTAATTTAAAAAAATTTTTTTTTTTTTTGAGACAGGGTCTCGCTCTGTCACCTAGGCTGGAATACAGTGGCGTGATCTTTCCTCACTGGAACCTCTGCCTCCCGGGTTCAAGCAATTCTCCTACCTCAGCCTCCTGAGTGGCTGGGATTACAGGTGAGCATCACCACGCCTGGCTCATCTTTGTATTTTTAGTAGAGACAGGGTTTCACCATGTTGGCCAGGCTGGTCTCAAACTCCTGACCTCAAGTGATCTGCCTGCCTCGGCCTCCCAAAATGCTGGCATTACAAGCGTGAGCCACCGCGCCTGGCCTGATTTTACATTTTAAATATTACCGATTGGCAAATATTGAAGATGAGGATTTAACTGTCATATAGGCACACACACATATTTATCCTCTTTCCGTCCTCCCAACAAAGTTTTAGCAAGTTTTGCTTAATTTACATTTGGTGCTTTCATTAAAATGACTAAATAAACATTGTTCTCTGCTGAGTGAGATACTATACTATGATTACATATCCTTTGTTGCACAATGTTTTGCTTTGCTTGTCCCCAGCCGCTGTTTCCCTCTCTCTGTCTCACTCTCTCTCCAAATACCAATGAAGGCAATGTAAGGATATAACCATGAAGAGGGCCTTCACCACAAACCATGCTTTGCTCTGATCTTGGCCCTCTAGCATCCAGAACTGTGAAAAATAAGTTGTTTAAGCCATTATGTCTATGGCATTCTATTATACCAGCCCAAAAACACTGACACGGTGTCTTAAATCTTTACGTGTTTGAGGCCTGGCGCGGTGGCTCATGCCTGTAATCCCAGCACTTTCGGAGGCTGAGACGGGAGGATCATTTGAGGTCAGGAGTTCAAGACCAGCCTGACCAACACAGTGAAACCCTGTCTCTACCAAAAACACAAAAATTAGCTGGGTGTGGTGGTGGGCGCCTGTAGTCCCAGCTACTTGGGAGGCTGAGGCACGAGAATCTTTTGAGCCCAGGAGGCGGAGGTCGCAGTGAACCGAGATTGTGCCACTGCACTCCAGCCTGGGTGACAGACCGTGTCTACAAACAAACAAACAACAACAACAAAAAAACACTTTATGATGTGATGTATTTGATTATCTTTGATTATGTGTTGGATATTAAATTTTTTCATTAAAATTTTTTTCTTTTTAAAAATTTCTTGTTTCTGGCCGGGTGCAGTAGCTCACGCCTATAATCTCAGCACTTTGGGAGGCCGAGGTGGGTGGATCACCTGAGGTCAGGAGTTCGAGACCAGCCTGGCCAACATGGCGAAACCCTGTCTCTACTAAAAAGACAAAAATTAGCTGGGTGTGCTACTAAAAATATAAAAAATAGCTGGACGTGGTGGTGGGCGCCTGTAGTCCCAGCTACTCGGGAGGCTGAGGCAGAATTGCTTGAACCTGGGAGGCAGAGCTTGCAGTAAGCCAAGATCACCTCACTGCACTCCAGCCTGGGCGACAGAGTGAGCCTCCGTCTCAAAAAAAAAAAAAAAAAAAAAAAAAAATTCGTTTCTTTTTGTTTCTTATTTTTCTTTTACTAATTCTTTCTTTCTTACAAACCCTTGTGTCAAAGGCTGACTCTCCATAGATCACAGTGAAAGAACTGTCCCGCGATGGATGAAACCCTGACACAGAAGCAGGTCATCTACAAATGCTTTAGCACCAGGTTTTGCACAAACATGCATTGCATGACGTGGACGTTAGATTTTAATTTAAATAAATAGTTTGAAGCCCAGGATATTGTTGTATTCCTCCAAAGAATATATGTACATTTATCCTCAGGTGTCTGGGGCTACTAGCTATCTGAAATCAACTGAACTTAATTTCAGGTTATAAGATTTTCTGGGTTACTGAGATGAATGGAATGCAGGCTGCAATGCACGTGAGAGCTAGTTTACTTCCAAGTCATCCTTACTCCTAGAGTAGAGCCTTTCAGGATAAAAACCATCCCTGCCCCCAAGCAGGGATGGTTTCTCAGTGTCTCCATTATTTGTTTTTTTTTTTTAGAGACGGGAGTCTCCGTATATTGCCCAGGCTGGTTTCAAACTCCTGAGCTCAAGCAATCCTCCTGCCTCAGCCTCCCCAAATATCTGGATTATGGGCATGAGCCATCGCACTCAGCCAGAGTCTCCATTTTTGACTGACCCTGGACCCTGACTTTTGTTCCCTGTCTCTGAGCAAAAGTGACGCCCAAGATTTGGGCTCATCTCTCTGGGTTCTTGCTCTCTTCCGGAGCTTGATGCATTTACCTTCTCACTATCTAGTTAAGTATTTTACACTTTTGAGGATATTTTTAGGTGATTTTGTCCACCTTCTCTGACATTTTTAGCAGTAGTGTTAGTCCAAATTACCTAGCTTGTGATTTACAAAAGCTGGTGTTGGCCGGGCGCGGTGGCTCAAGCCTGTAATCCCAGCACTTTGGGAGGCCGAGACGGGCGGATCACGAGGTCAGGAGATCGAGACCATCCTGGCTAACATAGTGAAACCCCGTCTCTACTAAAAAATACAAAAAACTAGCCAGGCGAGGTGGCGGGCGCCTATAGTCCCTGCTACTCGGGAGGCTGAGGCAGGAGAATGGCGGGAACCCGGGAGGCGGAGCTTGCAGTGAGCCGAGATCGCGCCACTGCACTCCAGCCTGGGCGACAGAGTGAGACTCCGTCTCAAAAAAAATTTTTTTTTAAATTAAAAAAAATAAAAGCTGGTGTCTCTCCCTCATTTTGCATCCACCCTCCAGGAGCTTCCTGAGAAAGGGTGCAGTAAAAGGAATTTTTGAGACTGCGCAAGTTTGAAAGTGTTTGTATTCAAGCTTCACACTTAATTGTTGGTTTGGCCTTGTATAGAATTCTATGTTGGATATTAATTTTCCTTCAGAATATTGAAGGCATTGCTTCCTTATCTTCTATCTGCCAACACAGTATTTCTCTGGAAAAATCCAAAGCTATTCTGATTCCTGATCCTTTGTATATAACCTATTTTTCCTTCTGGAAGCTCTTAGAATCTTTTCTTTTCTTTTCTTTTCTTTCTTTTTTTTTTTTTTTTTTTTTTTTTTTTTTTTTTGAGATGGAGTCTTGCTGTTGCCCAGGCTGGAGTGCAGTGGCACGATCTTGGCTCACTGCAACCTCCACTTCCCAAGTTCAAGTGATTCTCCTGCCTTTAGCCTCACGAATAGCTGGAATTACAGGTGTGCGCCACTACACTCAGCTAATTTTTGTAGTTTTGGTAGAGATGGGGTTTCAGAATCTTTTTTTTAATTCTTGTTTTTGAAATTTACACAGAAAGGTTACTTGATGTGGGCTTTCTTCATTCACTCTGTTAGGCACACAGTGTATTTATTATTTGAAAACTGGAACTTTATATCTTTCAGCTTTGGATATTTTAATGTATCATTTCTTTAATAATATTCTCTCACTTTTTTCTTACCCCCTTTCTGGCACTCTTACATCACATCTGGAACAATCCTCTAATGTCCTTTTCCTTTTCTGGTCTGTTTGGCTGTTCTTTGCCTTTTTTGTTCTGCTGAGTGGTATCTTGAACCTTTAATTTCCTAGAGCTGTTTCTTGTTCTTTAAATGCCCTTTTTTTTCTTCTTGGTGAATAAATAAATTATCTTATGCCTCTGAGAATATTGTGGATTTCTAAGAATTGCTTTTTGTTGTTTGCATTGTTTCTTTTTCATTTGAGTTTCTTTTTTTTCTATTTGTTTGTTTCAATGTTAGAGGCTTTTTATTAGTGGCTTGGCCAGAGCCAAGAGTAGGGTGAGGCAAGCAGAGAGCCCAGGGTGCAAAATGTCAGGGGTCTCTCAGGCTCGAGGTCCTGCAAGTGCTGGGTTGGCACCTGAGAGTGAGGGCCTCCTTACATTTTGCACCCAGAGCGCATCGCTTACCTCACTGTTGTCCTAGCTCTGAGCTTGGCTGTCCATACCTAGGGTTGAGACACCTATAAGCTGACTGGAAGCTCCGTGGCATGAATGCGGCCTGTCTGCCGGCTTCACTCTAAAATGATTGGACCATGCTGGGTGCGGTGGCTTATGCCTGTAATCCCAGCACTTTGGGAGACCAAGGTGGGTGGATTGCTTGAGCTCAAGAGCTCCATGCCAGCCTGGGCAAAGTAATGAGACCCCATCTCTACAAAAAACACAAAAATTAGCCTCGGATGGTGGCACACACCTGTAGTCCCAGCTACTCAGGAAGCTGAGAGGGGAGGATCGCCTGAGCCCAGGAGTTCGAGGCTGCAGTGACCCCAGATTGCACCACTGCACTCCAGCCTGGGTGACAGAAGGGGACCCTATTTCAAAAATAAAATAAAATAAAATAAAATAATTGGACCAGAACACAGACATTTAATTATGGCATCTCCAAATGTAGACTACCTTAGTTTGGGTTCCTTTCAAAGCAGAGGCTGAGAAGAGGATTTGAGAGCAGGTGATTTATCTGGGAGTTGGTCCTGGGAAATTGGGGTGAGGGAGCCAAGAGAGTGAGACGGGGGAAGAGGAAAAGCCAGTAAAAAGGTGCATTATGAATGAGGTCATCCCTGTAGGAAACAGGAGGCTTCCTTGGAAACATCCAGAAGGCTTTCAGTATTGTCCACTGAAGAACAGGAAGCCAGAGCCTTTAAACCGAAGCTCCCATCCCCACCATGGAGGCTTCTCCCTGGGATGAAGGGAGAATGGCTCAGCCTGCTGTTAAAAGTCAGCCAGTTAAGAGAAGGCCTTGAAACTGAAAGCAGAAAGAGACTTAATGCTCCCTCCAGGGCAAACACTGTGCTGCCTGCATGAGGTCAGGCTGATCTTGTAGAGAACAGCGCACTTTAGCAGCTGGAATCGGTGGGGCTCAAGGGGAAGGGACAAGAGGTACTAGAGACATCTGCTACGGAGAGTAAAAGCCAGCAAGCCGGCCTCCTTCTCAGGGCAGTAAGGTGGTTTCCAGGGAGCTCAATGGGGAAGGGCAGCAGGGGTAGGGATGGTGGAGTTGTCATGCATTTAGACTTTCACTAATTGTCCCAGTTTTCATTTGACACGTCATTCCCATCCTCAGCTGTGTTAACTATGACTAGGATCAGGTGTTCTAGAATTCATACTAGTCCCACCCACTCTGCATATTGATGGCCTCCTCAGCCCATTGGGCCAAGATTTGGCCATGCCAGGTTCTCCTCCACATGTACACCCTCTGAACCCTGCTTGGGCTCTGAAACAATGCTCCAGGCCACCCCATGGCACGGATACCCTATACGCCCCATCCACGCTCTGACATCCTATGCCAGGCTGCCCCTGACCACATGGATGAGCTACTGACACCTCAGGATCTCACATCAAACACCAGCCCACCATCCTTCCCCGGTTTGAGCTCTGACACGCCAGGCCACGCTACCCATTGACAGTAGTATCTTCAGCTGGCTTGGCCTCTGACAGCCACACTGGGCCCTCCCCCTACATGGTTGGCCTCACCTTGCTCAGGCTTCAGCTCCCCATGCCGACCCCCCAGTGGGTGCCTTCCCACACACACACCCTTTTTTTTTCTTTTTTTTTTTTTTTTTTTTGAGACAGAGTTTCACTCTTGTCACCTAGGCTGGAGTACAGTGGTGCGATCTTGGCTCACTGCAACCTCCACCTCCCTCGTTCAAGTGATTCTCCTGCCTCAGCCTCTAGAGTAGATGGGATTACAGGTGTGCACCACAATGCCCAGCTAATTTTTGCATTTTTAGTAGAGACGGGGTTTTGCCATGTTGGCCAGGCTGGTCTCAAACTCCTAACCTCATCAGGTGATCCACCTGCCTCGGAGTGCTGGGATTACAGGCATGAGCCATTGTGCCCGGCCGCCTTCTCCTTTTATCTCAGGTTTGGAAACCTGCAGGAGGCCACCCCACACCCCCTGCAAACACCCTCCTTACCCCACTTGGGCTCTGGCTTCGCTTACCGAGCGGCCGCTGTGTGGATGCCCTCATGACCCGGCTCATGTCTGATACCGTCTTGCCAGGCTGCCTCTCCAGGGAGATGCTGACTCCCTAGCTCGGCCTCTGACTCTCCAGGACAAGCTGGTCCCCACGTGGACATCCTGCTCGCTGCACTTGGACTCCGAGTTCCTCTGCCTGGCTGCCTGTGGCATGGATGTCTTCCTTACCCTGCTTGGGTTCTCGACCTCACATCAGGCCGCCCCTCCACACGGATGCCCTCTCCTCCCTGCTCATACTCAGTCCCCAGCAGACCATCCTGTGTGGATGCCCTATACTGCCCTGCTTGCAGACACCATTCTCAACCTTCTAGGGTCCTGTTTTTTTGAGCTAGGATCTCGCTCTGTCGCCCAGGCTGGAGTGGAGTGGTGCCATCAAGGCTCACTGCAACAATCTCCCTGGCTCAAGTGATCCTCCTACCTCAGCCTCCCGAGTAGCTGGGACCACAGATGCCCACCACCACGCCCAGCTAATTTATTTATTTATTTATTTTTGTTTAATTTATTTATATTTGTTTGCAGAGATGAGGTCTCATTATGTTGCCCAGGCTGACCTTCTAGGTTCTAACACCTGTGCCAGGTTGGCCCCATGTGTGGATGCCCTCCCCAGGCTCTGTATGCCACACTGGGTGGCCCCTCCACACGGATGATCTCTTCACCCTTCCCGGGCTCTTACTCCCTGCTCCAGGTCATCCCCCTGTAAGGTCACTATCTTCAACCCACTCAGGCACAGACTCCCATGATGAGCAGACTCTCCCCACCCCCATGCACTTGGACTCGCTCCTCTTGGTTTTGTTTTGTTTTTGTTTTTGTTGGAGTCTCACTCTGTTGCCCAGGCTGGAGTGCAGTGGCGTGATCTCAACTCACTGCAACCTCTGCCTCCCAGGTTCAAGCAATTCTCTTGCCTCAGCCTCCCGAGTAGCTGGGATTACAGGCGCCCGCCACCACACCCAGCTAATTTTTATATTTTTCGTAGAGATGGGGTTTCCCCATGTTGGCCAGGCTGGTCTCGAACTCCTGACCTAAGCGATCTGCCCACCTCAGCCTCTCAAAGTGCTGGGATTACAGGCACGAGCCAGTGTGTCTGGCCATTTGTTATTTTTGTATAAGTATTTGAAAAATATTTATTATTTTAATTTAACTATTTAATTTCTTAAATTAATTCTTTAAATTAATTGACCCTTCCAACATACATTTATTTTTTCCATTTCTTCTTATTGTGGTTATTTTTATATGGCATACAATTGACGATTTTAACCATTTTTAAGTATACAGTTCACTGGCATTAAGTGCATTGACATTGTTGTGCAACCAGCACCACCATCCATCTCCAGAACCTTCCCATCATCCCAAATTAAAATTCTGTACATATTAAACACTAACTCTATTCTCCCTCCTACCCCAGCCCCTGGCAAGAACCACTCTACTTTCTGTCTCTATGAGTTGTGCTGCTCAGATGGGGACATAACTCTTATAAGTTGAATCATACAGTATTTGTCCTTTTGGTTCTGGATTATTTTACTTAGCATAATGTCCTCAAGGTTCATCCACCTTGTAGCAAGACTCAGAGTTTCCTTCCTTTCCAAGGCTGAATAATATTCCATTGTATGGATATTTTGTTCATCCATTCACCCATCAATGGACATTTGGGTTGCTTCCACCTTTTGGTTAATGGGGATCGTGCTGCTATGAACACCGCATACAAACATCTGTTACAGAGCTTAATATCGCATCAGATTTATGCTACAAGAAACGATAAATCCATATTGGCAAAAACTCATCAAAATGTATACATTAAATATGTGCAGTTTTGTATGTCAATTATACCTCAATAAAGCTGAAAAAAATTAATATGGGCAAGAAGGAGTGTTCTGCCTATCAACTGTGACATAACAAACCACACCCAAACTTAGTTTGTTAAAACAACAATGATCATTTCTTCTGCTCACAAATCGGCAGTTTGGCAGGGGTAACTTGCGATATCTGGGGTCTTAACTGGAATGACCTGTACCACTGAGGGCTGGAACAGTTAGGGACTGCCCAGCAGCTCCTTCTCTCCAAATCGTAGTCTCAGGACCTCTCCTTGTCATTGCTTCACATGGTTTCTCCAGCACGATGCCCGTTGAGTAGGTAGATGCCTACGTGGAAGCTCGAGGCTCCAAGAAACCCAGTGGAAGCTGCGAGGCCACTTTGGCCACATTGGGCAGCGAGTCACTGAAGCTAGCCCAGATTTAAGAGGAGGGGCTGTAGACCTCAAGTCTCTATGGGAGGAATGTCAAAGAATTTGTGGCCATCTTTAATCTGCTGGAGGGAGGTGTGTTTGTCTTGCAGGTGCTCCACTCTGAAGAATATGAGTATCCGAGGCAAACAGAGCTGCCCAGGTTGAGTGCCAGTAAATCTGCCTTTGCAAAATTGTAACTGAGGAAATTATGACAGTGAAAGAAATCAGACCTAACCAACTGCATCTTGCTTCCAACCTTTAAGCTGTCCTTGTTAATTCCTAGGCGTAGGCCAAACTAACTTTGGGAAGGAATTCAGTTCATAGTTTGACTCTGAAACAAAATTGATAATATCCCTTTCCTGAAAAGACCCCTTCTTGCCTGGAGACCAATCTGCCTTTGCAAGACTAACAAATTAGTTACAAGACTAGAAATTGCAGTTTGGGGATCATGCAGCCTCTGGCTCCAAGAGTCTGAATCTCCCCAAATTGGTCCTGGGGATAACATCACTATTGTAAAGCCTAAGATAAGTGCTTGAGATATTTTGCAGACCCTGCACTCAATGGCTCGGCTGACACCACCCAGACCAGTAATCTGGCTCAACCAGTTCTGCCATCGCACCCAAGAACAGAAGACAGCAAGAAAAACTCACCTCGACCCCCTAGGATTCTATCTTCAACCTGACCAATCAGCACTCCCCATTTCCCAAGCCCATACCTGCCGAATTATCTTTAAAAACTTTGATCCTCGGCTGGGCACGGTGGCTCACGCCTGTAAGCCAAGCACTTTCAGAAGCCGAGGCAGGCAGATCACCTGAGGTTAGGAGTTTGAGACCAGCCTGGTCAACATGGTGAAACCCCATCTCTACTAAAAATACAAAAATTAGCCGGGCGTGGTGTCTTGGGCCTGTAATTCCAGCTACTCAGCAGGTTGAGGCAGGAGAATTTCTTGAACTGGGAGGCGGAGGTTGCAGTGATCCAAGATCACTGCACTCCAGCTTGGGTGACAGAGTGAGACTCCATCTCAAAAAACAAACAAACAAATAGAAACTCTGATCCCCGAGTGCTTGGGGAGACTGATTTGAGTAATAATAAAACTCCAATCTCCCGCACAGCCAGTTCTGCGTGAATTACTTTTTCTTCACTGCAATTCCCCTGTCTTGATAAATCGGCTCTGTCTAGGCAAGGGGCATGGTGAACCCATTGGGCGGTTACACTGGAAGCAGGGGTAGGATGAAGCCACAACTCTGGGGAGACAGACAGAGGTAGGAGAGGACGATGGAAGGGTGATAGGATGAGGGTGTTTTTTCTTTTGGTTGCTCCTGGTGAGATAGACTTTCACAAACTAAAGCCACTCTGAAAAGAACCATGAAGCAACCCTTTGCTTCATCGGCTAGACCTGAGGTTTGTTCATGGTTGCCTTTGAATTCTTTCTGGTCCTGGACCGGGCCTGTGTGCCTTCCCAGTCCTGGAGGCACATAACAATGCTATTTTGCATACCCATGATGTGAAATAAATGGAGGTGATACCTGTGTCTTGTGACAGGCTGGGCTGTGACTTAATGCTTCATGTGCCATAGAGTGTGTGGGAGCCTGTTGCAGTTGAGTAGGCAAGACTTTCCAGAGTTCTCTAAGGAACAAGTTCAGTTCCAAGTGACAGAGCATGGAATTGCAACATAATACATAATAATGTTTTTTGGTTGTTGTTGTTTGTTTTGTTTGTTTTGTTTGTTTTTTTAATAGAGATGAGATCTTACTTTTCGTCCAGACTGGTCTCAAGCTTCTGGCCTCAAGTTATCCTCTCACTGTAATTCCCAAAGTACTGGAATTATAAAGTGTGAGCCATCGCACCCTGCCACAATGCTGATTTTTTTTTTTTTGAAACGAAGTTTCACTTTGTTGCTAAGGCTGGAGTGCACTGGCATGATCTCGGCTCACTGCAACCTCCACCTCCCGGGTTCAGGTGATTCTTGTGCCTCAATCTCCCGAGTAGCTGGGACTATGGGCATGAGCCACCATGCCCAGCTAATTTTTGTATTTTTAGTAGAGACAGGGTTTCACCATGTTGGCCAGGTTGGTCTTGAACTCCTGACCTCAAGTGATCTGCCCACTGTGGCCTCCCAAAGTGCTGAGATTACAAGCATGAGCCATCACTGTGGGCCCTAATGCTGTTCTGATTGTATAAATATTTTGTCCTATATCAGGAATCTCTTCAACTGGGCTGTGACAACCCCCTTCAATATCCTCTAAACAAATATGGTTACAATATATTTTATCATGGGACACTTTTGAGAGTGAAAGAAGATGCTACTAATAATTATGACAATAAAGTAGGCCTAAGCCAGGACTGTCCCAGGAAAAGGATTAAGATGGCCTTATCCCCAGGCCATCTCTGTGCTCAATGTCATCAGTCAACCTGGATGGAGCACCTGCTCTGCTGTGCCGGGAACAGCGCTGGGCTCCATGACAGATTTGGGGGTGAAGAAGGGCCTGGTTCTTGGTGCTTCCTATGGATTTGCAGAAGGCACGCCTGTAAAAATGGACATCTTATGAGCCAGTGTCTGGACATTGGGTATGGCAGGAGGTCAGATGAGGTTCAGTATGACTGGGGTGGTCGAGGAAGTCCTCAAAAGAAGGAGGCACGTGGAATAGGTCTTGAAAGGTAGGTGGAGGCCTGGCATGGTGGCTTACGCCTGTAATCCCTGAACTTTGGGAGGCCGAGGGGAGTGGATCACCTCAGGTCGGGCGTTTGAGACCAACCTGTCCAACATGATGAAACCCCGTCTCTACTAAAAATACAAAAGATTAGCCGGGCGTGGTGGCAGGCACCTGTAATCCCAGCTACTGCGGGGGCTGAGGCAGGAGAATCACTTGAACCTGGGAGGCGGAGGTTGCAGCGAGCTGAGATGGCACCACTGCACTCCAGTCTGGGCAACAAGGGCGAAACTCTGTCTCAAAGAAAAACAAGGTAGGTGGATTGGGGCAGGGAGGGAGAGGGAAGCCTTCCCTGCAGCTCACATGTTCCTATCAGTGGCTTGTGGACTCCATGTGCAGACAGGTGTGGGGTCGAGGGGAGAGGAATCCAGGGCTAGGCAGGCCTCAAAGCGAAGCAGCAGTGCAGCACATGGGCAGAGGGCAAGAGAGTGGAGCAAGCTGGGAAGGCTGAACCCAAGGACCCGGCCAGGAAAGGATGGGAGAGCAGGAAGAGCTAGGCCTGGAGCACTTCCTGGAAGCACTTTATTTTCCTCCCAAATTGGGTTTCCTTCCAGAGACCTTGATTCAGGTAGGCCACCTTCATCATGAGGACATTTCAAAAACTGAACAAATCAGAGCGCCAGCCACTCTGGCCTTTTTGTCGTCACTGCTTCCGACCTAGCCCAGCCTCATATCTAGACATTTGTGAAAGATCATGTGATTCCTCTGCTGAGACTATTCAACGCCCACCCCCCAGCCCTTGTTTATAGTAGTCCTCAGGCTAACAGGCAAAGTCTCCCTCTTGTTTATAGCATAGTCCTTAGGCCAGCATGTCAAGCCTCCCATGGTCTGGTGAGCAGCACTGTTCCAGTTGCAAGTGACAGAGACGGAGGCACAACTCAGTGTGGTAGGGAAACGCCGCAAGGGAAACGCCGCAAGAGCAGGGTCTTCGTCTCCTTTGTTCACCGCTCTTTTTCCATTCCTAGAATAGTGCCCAGCACTTAGAAAGTACTTGATAAGTTTTGCTGAATGAATAAATGGGACTAGCTCAAACAAAAGGGACAATATGTGCTCTGGTCACTGAGGGACAGGAGTGGAGCTGACGCCAGAACCACCTGGGTTCAAGGACTCAAGCAATGTCATTAGCTCTGTCTCTGCCTCTCTGTCTGTCTGTCGTCTCTGTCTTTTATGTGCATGTTTTATGTTT
Source organism: Macaca thibetana thibetana (assembly GCF_024542745.1). Classification (NCBI taxonomy): domain Eukaryota; kingdom Metazoa; phylum Chordata; class Mammalia; order Primates; family Cercopithecidae; genus Macaca; species Macaca thibetana. The sequence goes on from NC_065598.1 coordinate 129,558,529, forward strand.
TTATGTGCATGCTGTTCTCATTCTCTCCTGCTAATATTCCTCGGGTGAGAGACGCGGCAGAGCAGGGTGAGGGAGGGCATAGCCATATACAGCTTTAGGTTTAGAAGCCACAGAGAAAGACTCTCTCCATTTCAGCATTGAACATAAAAAACAAAAATAAAAACAAAACAAAAAAACAGGCAAGGCTGAGTATGGTGGCTCACCACTGTAATCCCAACAGTTTGGGAGGCTGGGGCTGGAGGATCACTTGAGCCCAGGAGTTCAAGTCTAGCCTGAACAACATAGTGAGACCCTATCTCTAAAAAAAAATTAAAAACTTAGCCAGGTGTGGCGGTGTGCCTGTCATCCCAGCTACTCAGGAGGCTTAAGCTGGAGGATCGCTCAAGCCCAGGAGTTCGAGGCTGAAGCGACCTGCATTCACACCATCACACTCCAGCCTGAGTGACAAACTGAAACCCTGTCTCAAAAAAAAAAAAAAAAAAAAAAAAAAAATCCCAGGCAAGTACTTTGAGTGGTTAGGCTGGGGTCACGTGAACTTTCTTTACCACAATCATTGTGGAAGAGAGGATGGGATACTGTGGTTTGCCTGACCTGGGTCACGTGCCTGGTGAAAGGCTCAGCAGTTTACAGAGATGGGCAGCCCTTCCAGAATCCCATGATTGCAGTGGAGGAGGGGCAGTTCAGCAAAGGAAAGAGTCAGGGAGCTGTTATCAGAAGACAAGGAGTGCTGGCAGGAAAAACAAACAGCCAAATGCCTAGAGACCAGTGCACAAATACTCCCTTGGAATGAGACTGGAGTGGGAGTCCTGGGACAGCCTGGAGGGGCCTGCAACAAACTGGAAATGATTTTGTGAGGTCTCAGTTTTATCTTTTTAAATTTGTGCTTGTTTTTACAGAAAAACAATGCTATAAATTATTCATTATGGAAACCAAGCTGTGCTCTAGGAAACTGTGCCATCTGTATTCTGTGGCTTTTGGCAACACATGGGACACTCTCTTATACCCTCGAGGGCTTGCGTAGCCCACATTGAGAAGCAAGACTTGACCTTAATTTCCTCCAGATTGCCCTGTGGTGACACCACATCCATTCCTCCAGTGCTTATGTCATTATCCGCTGCCTGGAATGTCCACCCCTGTCCTCTCTGCCTCTTCTGGCCCCACCCATCTTTTTTTTTTTTTTTTTTAAAGAGATAGGACCTCGCTTGGTTGACCAGGCTGGAGTGCAGTGGCCATTCATAGGCACAATCATCATGGCGCACTGCAGCCTGGAACTCCTGGGCCCAAGTGATCCTCCTCCCTCAGCCTGTGGTGTAGCTGTAGGTGAACACTACCATGTCCAGCCCCACCAACTTATGCAGGTGCTCATCAAGTCCCATATCCTTCATAGGGTCTTCCTGAGTCACTCCCTGTGTCCTTTAGACCCAGTGTATTACAATGGAAAAAGCCCTGGAGCTCAAGGTTCAAGTTTCGACGTTGCCCAATTCTCTGCACGACCTCTCCGAGACTTATTTTCTCTCTCTCTGCAACTTGGTTTTCTCTTCTGTAAAATGAGGGGCTGAACTTGTGTAAAATGAGGGTTTGTACCCTGTTAACAAAGGCAAGCCCTTGGCACCTTGTGCACCTGCCCCTCCTCAGCCCCTCTTGGCATACTTCCAACTCTGAGAAGCACTCTTTGTACTGGCCAAATTCTAGGACATTTCATTGGTTCAGAAATTCAGCAGGGTACAGGGACTCACGCCTGTAATCCCAATACTTTGGGAGGCTGAGGTGGGAGTATGGCTTGAGCCCAGGAGTTCAAGACTAGCCTGGGTGATATAGTGAGACCCTGTCTCTCTGTCTTTCTCTCTATATATATATATATTAAGAAATTCAGGGGCTGAAGATTTTTTTTTCACTGGGGTCAACGAAAGGTGCTTAAGATCAATGCTCAATTTGGGGTGATTTTTCTGTCTGTCTCTTTCTCAGCCCTAGAGGCGAGACCTCCCATTTAGAAAGGGGTCCCTATCACACTCTGCCCCTATTCCATACATTTTGTACAGCAGGGACTAGAGTGAGCCCTAGGGGAAAGGAGGCCACTTAGATGGTTGCTTTAGCAAAGCAGATTCTCTGTGTGGTCTGACCTGGCTCAGACGAAGGTCAAAGCCTCAGCTGATCCCTGCTCTGTACCCAGTGGCAGACAAAGTATCCGTGTGTTCAAGGCCTCTCTGGCTCAGTATCACCTTGACCCCCGCTTCTCCCCTACCCTCTCCTCTACCCACAAGTAACTAGCACAGAGGTAGGCACCCGGTAAATACACTCTGACAGAGTGTGGCAGAGAAAAATGCTCATGCTCCTTAAAGAGGAGCACGCACATTTAAGCACGGGGACCAGTTTGGTTGTATGATTATGTGTTCTTAAGCAGAGCAAGGGCAGGGCATCAGGAAATTGGAGGAATGGTCTCCTGTATCTTTGTAAATGGATATATATATATATACACACACACACACACACACACACACACATATATACACACACATATATATATATACACACACACACACACACACATATATACACACACACATATATATACACACACACACACACATATATACACACACACATATATATACACACACACACACACACATATATACACACACACATATATATATACACACACACACACACACACACATTTTTTGCGCCTCACAACTCAGCTTCTCCTTTAAGGAATATGATGGATCTATTTTGAGAGTAATGTCGGCTGGGCACGGTGGCTCACACCTGTAATCCCAGCACTTTGGGAGGCCAAGGTGGGCAGATCATGAGGTCAGGAGATCGAGACCATCCTGGCTAACATGGTGAAACCCCGTCTCTACTAAAAATACAAAAAAATTAGCCAGGCGTGGTGGTGGGCGCCTGTAGTCCCAGCTACTTGGGAGGCTGAGGCAGGAGAATCGCTTGAACCTGGGAGGCGGAGTTTGCAGTGAGCCGAGTTCGCGCCATTGCACTCCAGCCAGGGTGATAGAGCCAGACTCCATCTCAAATAAAAAAAAAAAAAAAAGAAAAGAAAAAAAGAAAAGAAAAGAGAAAGAAAGTAATGTCTAGTCATATGGACTTGCTAGAGTGTCAAATATGTCTTTCATGGGGGAACAGTTCCCAAAATGCTACTAAAAGGATAGGAAGGACTTTAGATCCTCCTGTAATGTGTCTCTGTTCATATCAGTGCCACTGAGGAACGTTAAAACCTTGGTAGGTGCCCTTCAGACCATGGGCCAGGTACGTGACCAAATGGTTCCATCTCTCTTACCAGAACAGGGATTGCCTAAATTGGGGTGTCACATGTGTTCCGCAACACCAGAGTTATTATGGAGCTCAGCTGAATTTGCGGGAAAATGCAGGGCGGCCTTACCTGCATCTGCAAGAAGTTGGCTGAGTGGAAATAACCTTTCTGTAAGGTGTTTTCCTGACTTGGGCATGTCTCAAAGTGGCCAATGTGTCTTGAGGCCCTGGGCGAGCATCCAAGTACCGCCTTCCTGAATTGCTACTAGAGGAAAAGGAGCCTGTTTCAGCTTTCTGTACTTCTTTAAATGTTACTTTGATTAGACAGGAGATAGCAGTTGGTTTAGTAATATTACTATTATAACTCTGTTGTGGTTATATTTTTAAGTTATACTTTCTCTTTCCTTTGCCAAGAGCAAATGAAAACACATTTGCACTGCAGATCCAACTGAAGCTGTATAAAGGTTTCCCAGATATGTTTGAAAAAGTATTCTAGGCCCACTGCTGGCCAAATAGGAAGTCTTCCCCTACCCTTATGTCAGCGGTTCATGCTTTAAAAAACATACAAACTTTTTAAAAATAAAATGTTTTATTATTGCTATAAAAGTAATGCATTTTGTTGTTTACACAAATATTACTTGGAAAATACATAAAAGTATAAAGAGAAAAACAAACATTACCTATAATACTGTCACAAGTTTTGGTATATTTCTTCCTAGACTTTTCTCCATATGTTGATACAAAACTATGGATGCAAAATGATCCCAATACGCTTATACTACATATTCAGGAACATATTGCAAAAATAATTCTGCATCTTACATTTATCACAGAAGTAAACCACAGATAGCCACTGTTAGATTTTTGGTTTATTTCCTCCATCGTTTCATCTGTATATTGATACAAAACTACACATGCAAAATGTTCCCAATATATTTATAGTACATATTAGGAACACATCGCAAAAACAGTTTAGTATCATTTTTGATTGCCTATAGTGACACAAGTCAGCGATAACCACCTCTAGACTTTTGGTATACTTCCTGATGGCCTTTTCCCCCCATATTATTGATACAAAACTATGAATGCAAAATGTCCCCAATACATTTATATTACATATTAGGAACACATCGCAAAAATAGTTTAGCATCTTTCTTTGGTCACTTTTATACCACAACTCAGAGATAATCACAATAAAATTTTTATATGTTTCCTCCTAGCCTTTTATCTGTATGTCGATACAAAACTATTCCTATAGAATGCTCCCTATATACCTACATTGCAGAGATGGGAAAATATTTTGTACCTTTTCTCAATCGCTAAATATTTTATCAGGAGCACATTCTCATGACATGAAAATTAGTTTCAGAAACATTACTTTACATGAAAGCATCCTATTCTATTGTACTAGCTACACTGTATTTTATTTGTCCAATCCTTTGTTGTTGGTCATTCAGGATGTTCCTAACTTCCATCCTTAAAATATTGAAATAAGCATCTTCATGCTTTTTTTAACTGGGGCTTTCTGTTCATGTAGTTTTTATGGTTTTTCTTGACCACTTGTGTGGAGTCAACATATTAAAAATGACCCTGTGTCTGTAATGCTTATAGCAAAATGTTTTCCAGTTGTTTGCTTGAGCATAAATTCTTTATTTTAGCATGCTAGCACAAGTATAAAATCATATACCCTATGTAAGTTTCAATTCATTCAACAGACATTTGAAGCAATAAAGACACAAATAGTTAAGGACATTCGCATTACACTCCTATGAAAACACAACTCATCCCCCCCAACCCATAGCAACCCCTTTTTTCTTTGCTTAGGGCCCACTTTCTTCCTGATAGTTTCATTGATTCATCTTGTAATACTTACCACGTGTTTTGCTATGAAGATGAATGGCTCCCAGACCTTTCAGTTATCAATCTGTCACAAGTGCACAGTGGTATCTCGTGACATGATGATCCCCGAGATGTCTGAGGTCTGTGCATCCTTGACTGATCCCAAATTTCTGTATCACCCATGACCCCTAAAGACTTTTTAGAGAATTATATTTTGGCAATGTAACAAGAAAACGTGGCATCACACACACACACACACACACACACACACACACACACACCATGAAAAAGTAGAGAAAGAAGAAACTTCAGCTCTAATCCCACCACCCTTAAGTAACGAGTATGTCTGTTTTGCAGGTTTCCTCCAGGTTCTGCTCCTATTTTTCAATCATGGTGTCCATGTGATTTTGTGGCCCTGATTTTTTTTAAAGTTGATATCATAAGCATTTTCCAGGTTTCTGTATAGTCTCTATCATTATTATTTGTAATGGCTGAAAAAGGTTCCATTGAGTGAGTGACTAGATTAAGTCAACCCCTATAGCTGGACACTTCATTTGTTTCCTTAAGATAATTTGATTGAATCTACAGAAAATAACAAATATGGGACAGAGGTTTAAAAGGAATTTAAATCATGCTTTTTTGGTTTGTGCAGATTGACTTGTACACGGCTGGGTAACTTATAGTCACTATTAAGTAATCCTGGGGCCAATCTTGGGCCTCGCCCAGAAAGTGTTCGATGTATAGGCCAAAGCTCATCATAAGACTAGTCAGTTTCACCTGGAATTTTTGTAACCAAACACATTCACTTCCACTTCCTGCTCTGGTCACTACTGCATAGTCGGTTCTGATGAACAGGTAATGACATAAGGAACACAGTATGAGGCTTGGAGGAAGAGCCCCCAGAGATTAGCCTCAGACAAATCCTTAACCTGCAGAGGCCCCAGTTTTCTTGTCTGTAATTATTTTTTGGACTGCCTTAACTCTGTTTGTCTCTCAAGGTTGTCACAAATAAAAAAAAAAAAAAAAAGAAGAAAGTATTTGGAAAAGTATGTAAACACACGATACAAAGGCAGGATGTTGGGATACTGGTGATTCTGTGGCCACGCCTTTAGAAGGTCTGGTCTTAGGGTAATAGTCTCGTCTGGATGGCAGGTGGGGGTGGACGTGAGGGAACACGTGAGGGAACTGACTTGGGAGACTCAGACTTCAAAGCTACCAAGACTCTCACCCTCAGGTTGCTGCAGTGTTCTGAGCTCCCTGACTCCAGCAGTGGAGCCAAGGCCATGTTTCCAAACTCCCACCAATTGCTCAGATTATAGAGCTCAGTAGTGGAATGGGGAGTGCTCAAAGGCCCAAACAACCACAGGAAGTGGAAGTCTTTCGGGACTCCTCCCTCTTGGCTCAATTTACTATCCCCACAGGGGTTTTAAGCCTGGCGGAACTTGCCAAAGAGATCAGCTGTGGAGCTGGGGAGGGAGGAAAAGGTGGCAGATAGGTGAAATATTATGAAAGAGCTAGACAATCCTTGTTTATTCACTGAGCAGTAACTAATGGGTGGGCCTGAGTGGGATGTATGGGGGCAGGGAGATACATGCTTGCTATACGTGATGTATATATACTCTTTTTTGCTTAAGAGTCATGTGATAACTCTAAATACAAATGCATATATAAAATTCTAGGGTTATGAGATTAAGTCATACTGCAGGCCAATGGGAAAAAAGATCTCTAAAAACATATGCCAACTTGCATATAGCCCCTGACTCAAGTCTTTTAATTTCTATCGATAAACTCATTGATCTTCCCCAAACATATGTTTTGAACCTAGTTTTATTTTCATCTTGCACAGTCTCAGGAAAGCTGCCTGTAAGTTAACTCCCATCTCATAGGCTCAGGTTTTCTGCAAATGTTGCCCTGAACTCTATAGCAGTCCAGGATTCAGGGAACGAACCCAGTCCCCTGCTGCCCCATCTGCCTTGATGAGTTGATAGGTATGGTGTTTTAAAACAATCCGCAAAACAATTTGCACTGCAGAGTACTTAGGAGTTTTTAATTGGACAGTTGCCCATATTAACGGAAATCAAAAGCATCGTACAGTCATTCAATGTCCCAGCACTGGAGTACAGCCCACTGTTTTCCTGTGTGGGGTTCCACTTTAGTCCTTGTCTGTGTGCATGCATACATTTTTACAGAGTTGCAACCACTGCCTTTTTCTGTGGCTCTGGTTATTGACATCTAGTTTTCCAAGTAACATTGACACACATCTGTTCAAATCAGTTGACGTTACCATCATGACTGACTCATTTGGCGGGAAAACCAAATTTACATGCCAATTGGAACAAAGAAGTGTGGGTATGGGGGAACAGCGGGGAGAAAGAAATGGTGGGAGAAGATCCCTTGGACTTACAGATCATAAAACATTTCCCAATAACATTTTTAAAGGATGTATAATATTACACTGAGTGACTGATTATATTTTACCCTTCTATTTGGGACACTTGGGTGGTTTTCAATGCCTAGAGAGTTTTAAAATGCATATAAATTACAGCCTTTGAGAGATGATTGTATTTTCTTGAAACAGGAGTCTTCTTGTCCAGATCCCCGCCAAGAGTGTTGATGTAGTGTTCCTTTGTCGGAAAAAGAAAAAAAAAATCAGTACTGCTAACTGGAGATGCCGGATGCCTTCAAGAAAAACATTCCTGTGATTTAAATTTTTAAAAAATTATGTTCAATTCTGGTTTATCAAACAACCTGGGTATCTTGTCTCATAACTTACCAAAATGTCGAATTTTAGATTTAGATTTATACTAAGCTCTTCCTAGTTTAAGGGCCACATCTGCCTAATAAACTTTATACAATGCCACGTGCACGCAGCTTCCTCACTAACAAATAACATGTGTTGGGGAAAAAAATGAGAAAATAGTGGAAAGGTGCCTCCTTGGAGGTGGTAACATCGGGTCAATTAATCAACCGAGTATAAATTGATTCACTTTAGACAAGTCTCCCACACATTATGATGCACATTTAGCAACGTTGAAAAACAATTTAAAAGAATACCTTAGGGAGTTGTTAAAGAGAATTTATAGTCTGGAACGAATTGCAATCTTCTTAATTGATACGGAAATGTTTGGCTAAAATATTGCTTTATTCACATTTTTGTCCTTGGAGGAAAATCTAGGCACACTGCAACTTGGATCGTGTAAATAAAGGTACAAGGAATGTTTTAAGTCAGAAAAGGGCACCACGCAGTCGGGGGGCTATGTGGACGAGCTCAATTTCGATGCATCTCGGGAGACCCGGGCAAAAGGCTGCTTGGATTCCGGGAGGCAACGCCCCCAAGTCAGGATCCCTTGCTCGCCGCCCTCCGCCCCTCGCGTCCCCAACCAGTCCCGTATCTCACCTGGGTCCTGCAGGCGTCCACTGGAGGAAGCCGGATGGCGCGGGCTTGGTCTTTTCAGGAAGGCTGGCTGGCACCGGGCTTCCTTCTGGCTCCAGGGGGAACCGTACAGAACGAGGAGAAAGGGGGAAGCCGGTGAGAGGCAGAAGGGGCGTCACAAGGTGGCTCCCCTACCCCCAAGTGCAAAGGCAGGCGGATGCGGGAACCTGTTCGCCGTTTGAGCCTGGAGATCGCGGGCCTGAGGGGCCCTGCGCTGGCTGGCCGGAGCGGGGCGGGAGCAGAATGGGGGCTTCCAGGCCTGAGAGTCTCCGCCGGGTCGGGCTGGTGGGCGGCGCCCCGGGAGCCTGAGGGTCCCCGTCGGCCCGGGAGGGACCCGAGCCGCCCCCGCGCACTGCCCCGGCGCAAGGGAGTCTGGGAGAGCCAGCGTCTCGGGCCGCTGAACCCGACTCCCAGCTCTGGACTCCGGAACCCCGGCCCCACCCCAAACTGGGAAACTTCTAGGGGCCCACTCCTGGTCCCGGGAAGCCCAATTCTAGCCAGCCCATTCAGACCAGAGGCATTTGGGTGTGTTGTGGCTTTTGTTGAAAGGTGACAAAAAGTGTGGGAAAGATTCCACGCCTCCCTCCCCACGCCCGCCAATGGTCCTTTACCTGCCCATGTTTCAGATCAAATAATTAGCTCAAGTGATTTGAACAGAAAGTTAGCGAATTAGCCCTTTTCCAGTCAGGAAAGCTCCCAGGCGGGCAACTCGCAACCCCATGTCCTCACCGAAGGCTCAGGAGGCCAGCCCAGTGAGGGATGGAGGTGGCTTTGGAGGACGACAGTTGTGCAGCACTCATGAGCGACACCGCCCAGGACTTTTGGAGTCACGAAGGGCCCCTGAAATCGACAGCTCAGGTCCCGCCCCTGGGGCGACAAAGGAGTCTTGGGGGCGCGCCTCCAGGGTGGAATTGTGGTAGCAGATTTTTGGGAGAGGAGGGCGCAAAGAAGCTAGAAACGCACATCCTCATTCGGGAACTATCCCAAGGCCCCCACGCTTCTCAGCAGGCCTCAGGCTCAAATTGGGCAGGTTGGCGCCTTCCACCCCGCCACGGGTTCATCCGCCCGCAAGGCCTCGCGCCTCACCGGATCCTTCTAGGGTGCTGGAGCTCCATGGAGCCTCCCTAACCCAGCAGCGGGGAAGGGAGGGCGAGGGAGTGGGGAAGCGGCCTGTTACTTTTATCTTTCCTGAACTCTTAAGTCCCTTCCATACCCAGGACATGAGCGCGTTTACCAGGAACCGCAGGGAGGTGTGAAGACTTCTTGCAGCTGCTCACCCTTCCTCTCCCCTTACTCCTTTTCCAGTCCTCCCCACCCCCCACCATTTCGTGGTTGGGGACTGAAGATGGGTTTTCTTCGTTGTCCTGTGGATGGTATTCTGATTGGGAAGGGATTTTTTTCAATTGTTTAAATTCTACCTGAGCAGGGAAAGGGGGTGCCAAAATGAAGCATCATTCACGTCCAGTCACATATGCAAGGACGGGGCAAACGTTTGATGCAATCTTGGGTCGCGCTGCTCCCAGGGCCCACGCCGCAGGCGATGGCCTAAGACTTACCTGCTGGGTAGGCCCGAACGGCAGTCCCAGACTTACCCTGGCAGCGGAAACAATACTCCAGAGTACTGATCACTCACTGCAGAACTGTTCCCGCTGCTAGGGCACGGCTGAGCGCGGGCACCGCGTCCCTCCTCGACTCGCACCGCCTATGTGCGCCCTGGACCGGCCACCCCTAGCCCAGCCAGGAATACTGCCCTCCCCGGACTACAGTCCTGCTGCATGGACAAGGAAGGTCGAGGACCCGCCGGAAAGAGAGACGCGAGCCCCCGCCCACCTACCTGCTCCTGAGCCGGCCTCGCGGGGAGCGGGCACCTGGTGGCAGGAACACGCGTCCGGCAGACCCCACCTTCTACCTTCCCCACGAGGGGGTATAGCAGCGCCTCACGTTTTGAACCATTTAGAACACTTCAAAACATGAATTGCTGCTGTATCCCCTCGGAGTCAATGAAGGGGGACAGATCTGGGGTACCTGCGGGTGAAGAAAGACTGGATGACTGGAGGAAGCCCCGCCCTACCCCATGGCAAGGAATAGGGCAAAACTTATGACTAGGCCACCTCACTCCAAGTTAAGGTACTTTTTATAACTTCATCATTTGATTTCCAGGAGCTGCAGGTGGAACCGAAGGTGTGGCTCTCAATTTTTTCCCGAGGATGAATCTTGGAAAAATGTAGTGGTGAAAAGCAGAGCGATGGGAGATAGGAATTAGTGTGGAGGAGAATCTAATTACTTCTGAAAGTAGACGAGTAAGATTAAGTAGAGGCAATTGGACATCTGGATCATTCTTGCCAGCTTCAAAGTCTTGGTGAAACTGCTTCCTGCTGCATATTACAAGTCTCATTCATTGTCCCCATTCAAAACAAAACAAAACAAAAATCCTTTATTGGAAATGGACTCAGATGACTGAAAGAAAATAACCAAAACCTCACCGGTAGCTTCAGCTGATTCTAATATATACTATCGCTGCGACATATATATCCATCTTTAAAAGCATTTGATGTCCTAACTCACTGCTAGTGTTTTTTCTTACAACACCCCTGCTCTGAGTCATTTTTAAGGGCTTCAAACAATGACAGAGAAATTTCTGTAGATGAAATACCAGTTTACATATTAAACTGGTTACTCAAACTTATTTGTAATTTACACCTATCAATGCCGTCTATCAAAACATAAATCAAAAAGTTTAAATACTTGATGTCAAGTCGCTCCTTCCTGTTTCAAGCAGCTCCACAGAAACTCTTTCATGTCCTGAAATGGCCGGCACTGCGCATACTCCTTAATGATTAACTCATTAGATACCACTTTTTCCTTTTTAAAATGGACACATATTAGCAACAAGTCACATGCATGACCCCTTTTTGTTTGAATACAATATTCAATTAAGCATTAAAAAAAAAACCCACTCTGAAATCCTCAATCACAAACCTAAAAGTTAAAACAAAATCAGCACTAACTGTAATGGTTTTGAAAGTTACAATACATTTCAGCACAAGTACCAGACATTTAAATTATCCAACTGTAAGTATCTTGTTACATTTACAAATTATGTCGGTTTTTCAAAACCAGTACAATGAATGTTAAGTGTCCTATTTATTAATTAATAAAATGTGCAGAGTATTTACTAAGATTAAGTATCAAATTTATAACATCCAGACTGAGATCCAGTGGTAACAAATACACTATGTCATGAAAAAAAAAAAAAAAAAAAGTCATTAGTAACAATAACCCCATTCCCTAAATTGGGACAGACAATCAAGTATCTCTACATTCCATCTTGTTTTGGCAATGATATTTACAAACAATTTTACATTGACTGGGATTAATGGAGAAAAACGTCGTTGACTGCCCTTAAAAAGAAGAAAAAAAACATGTTTAGCAAATGTACAATTATAATTTAAAACTCCACAACTTTATCCCAATATTTTGTTCCACACACATATACGAGCCATCATGTCAGAAGTTAAAGTCATGCCTAATTTAACATTTCCTTAGTTGACTACTTAGAAAAACAAAAGTTCATTCGAAATAGCATCGGTGTCAAAGGCGAAGGTCCCTTCCAGATTGTTCTTGGAATCAAATTCATTTACACCTTTCACCCTAACCCCTTTCATCTCTCCCAGTGATAGTACAACGAGTTACACCCCTAAAAAGCCACCCTGATCCCCTAGTTTACATATTTCCCCTTAGACTGAAATTTACTTACGAAAACAGATTACAAAGGGGCGTCTTGACACTTCAGGAGAGGGTCATTCGCTGATACAATAGACAAAGAATCGATACTTTCGAGTTGCCATAGCCCCACCCCCTTCTGAACTGCAATGTGTTTGGCTAAATGATTTAAGAGCCAAAGAATACGCCTCTTCCTCTGTTCATACTTTACAACGTTTTGTCTTTTAATTTTGCATATGCCTTCGTCTCCCACACCCCAAACACACGATGTACCTTCCCTTGGCGCATTCTAGCCAAACCTTCCCAATGTCAAGTTCCCTACAGGGAAAACTAAACAACTTTGAAAGTTAAAATTCGGGAGAGACAATGTGAAATTAATCACACATTTCTTTCCAAGACATAACTAACTGCTTGCAAGTAAGAGTCAGGAAAAGTTCATTTACATTCTGTCAAAACCAGTCGCTCCCGACCATAGCGAGGCTGACAGTCGGTCACTGCCCCTTACTCAGTTTTCTCTCCCCGCCCCTCCATGTTAGGTTTTTTTTCCCAGTCCGTTTCCTGAGAATTTCCCGGTCGCACTCATTTGTTAAACACTTTAAAGGTCAGATTTGCCCCCATCCCGCCCCCAAAACGTGCTTTACAACCCCCAAACGCCACAGCACTTTTTTCAGAATTACCACCAGATTTTTTTCGGCCTGCCGTAACAGACGTTACAATCGGGAAAGAGGCCAGCCACCAAGTCCCTTTTTTAAAAATCGCATGTCACCTCTGGCTCCACTCGAAAATGGCGCCGAAATCGAAGAACTTCTTAAATTTCATTGCAAGCTTTTTGCAAAGGTTTCTGGGATTTGCCTGCGAAGCTGTTTCGCCGCGTCCGAGAGCGAGCGAACGTGCAAGCCAGCGAGGGAGAGAGGGAGGAAGGGCTGGGGAGGCGGAGAGACAGACCGAGCGAGCGACACACGGACAGCGACGGACAGCGACAGAAGCGGGGACCGGGACTTGGGAGACGGCGAGGTTGCGGGGCGCGAGGTGCCGGGCACGGAGCTACAGGGACGCAGGGCCGAGAGCCGGGGTCGCAGCGCGGAAGGGACGCTGGCTGCTGCCGAAGCTCGGAGAGCGGCGTGGCGGAGGCGGAGCGGAGCGGCGCGGCGCGGAGCTAGGGGCCAGCGCGGAGCGCTCCCTGGGAGGCGAGCGGCGCAGCCGGCGGAGAGGCTCCCGGAGCCGCCCTAGAAAAAGCCGGCTCGGGGGGCGTGGCCACGCGCTGCTGGCGCTCCCCGCCCCCCGGTGGCCCCGCTCGGCTCCGGGGCCCGGGGGCGGAAGGGGGGAGGGGAGGAAAGGAGCTGTAGGGAAGGGGGTTGTGCAGGCGCTCGAAGCCGCAGCCTTGGCCCGCTGCGGGGGCGGGCCGAGAAGGGCACTGGGCGCCCAGAGTAACCAACACCAAGACGAATAGCGAGGGCTCGGGGAGAAAAAACGGAGGATGGCAAACAGCAAAGCCAAGGGCACGAGATAGCACAGCGCGCACCCAGAGGCTCCTCCGATGGACGCCACCCCGCGCTCACCGGTCCTCTGGTGGTTCCTTTGAGCCGCCGGGAGGGCGCAAGGTGGCTGAGCGAGGCTTCTTGTTCGGTGCTTCCCAAACCTGAGATGGTTTGGGAAAGGAAACAGGGGGTCTCAGACCGCGTGGATGCAGCGCTCTCGCCACGCGTTTGAGTGCAGGTCTGTCGAGACGCCCCAGCCCTCGCCACCCCACCAAGCTCTCAGGTAGAGAGGCCCCGGGACAGGGTGAGCCCCATAGTCCTTTGGTGGGCATAACAGAGGGAGGAGCAATTGTTTACACATGTGTCCAGTACAAGAAGGGAAACTGATATTTAAGACTGAAGTGGGGAAAACGGGAGGGAAAGGAGCCCTTATCCTGGATGTTAGACCCTACTAGGGACCATGCTATTTTGTATTTGTGAGAATGGTATTGAAGGTAAGGAGGTCCTTATCCTTGAAGATGCATGCTGAAGTGTACAGAAGTGAAATGTCACGATGTCTGCAGTTTTCAAATGATGCAGCTAACATACGCACACATTATGAGAGAGAACAGAAAGGAAGCAAGTATTGCAATATGCTAACAGTTGTTGCATCCTGTTGGGGGTGGGGGGTAAACAGACGTTCGTTGTACCGTTCTTTCAACTTTCCTAAATGAAAATTTTGGAAGAGTTCCCTTATAAAATAGTGCCTGAATGCTAAGAAAATGAACGCGGCTTCTTTTCCTTTCCCTGTCCCGGGTGGGACAAATCTGCGAGCAAGCAGGGCTCAAGGCCAGTGGGGTCTGGACGGGAAGAGCAATGGGTAGAGCTGGCCTGCAGCTGCCATAGCCCTGGGCAGGCCAGGAGGGGCCATTGGAGCCTTGGGGCAGATGGGGCAAAGCTCTGCGGAGGAGCTGCCGAGCGCGTTGGCCCCGGGGGCAGTGCAGGGTGGGGACTTCCTGGCGGCTCTCAGCAACCCCTGGTCCGACTCAGACTCGGTGGGCTCGGCTGCGCCATGGATGAGCAAAGAAACCCGTGGGCCGCGGGGAGCTGAGCCGCGCGCCTGCAGTCGTCGCCACCGCGGCCGGCCACCGCATTCCCCGAGGGAGGCCGTAGTTGTCGCGGCCTGCAGACGGCGCGCGGGGTAGCCCAGAACCGCGTGCGGGCGCTGGGGGAAAAAAAAATCAGGTGCCGAAAGAAAGCAGCAACACGCGCGCGCGCGCGCACACACACACGAAATCAGTTTACAAAAATAAAACCGCGGAATCTGCCGTGCTCGGCGCTCGAGTTTGAGCTACTTAACTCTCGCATGCATTTTACTGTGATATTTCTGTAGAGCTGATGGAAAATCTGAAATGTCTTTGCAAGGGCGATCTCGCAAACCCAAGGCGTTGCAAGCGTTTCGCAGCCTTTCGCTGGCGTCTGCGGCTCTTTTCCGGGGCGCGGGGAGGGAAAAGAGTAGCGTCTTCCAGGGTCTGCAAAGCTGTTTTGAAAAGTTAACCAAAAAGGTTTTACAGAGCAAGATTTTCTTTTCAGGAAAGGTTTTTAAAACGGCTGATACTCGTCCAGTTTCGGTGGGCGCTAAAAACTCTTATTACTAAGCTACAAGTTTCCCTGTTAAGATTTTCAAAAACCCTCGTGGACAGGGCTGAAAGTTTGCCGGGCTGTGAGACGTGACTGAACACGCTTCTAAATCCTCAGATAGATCATTTATAAAGCTTTGGTGCCCTTGGGATGAAAGGCTTTGCTGGGTTTTTAAGGCTTGCCTTCGTGGGTAAATTTGCTTGGGTTGCTACAAGTAAGCATTCATTTCCCCACCTAAATTAGTAAAAGGGCAGAAGATTCCAGCGACATAAGATAAAAGTTGAGTTTGTGGCACGTTCTCTAAAGACAAATTGTAGCAGCTTTCTTTATTAAACTCCTTTTGCTACCTCAGCAAATTGGAGAGCCAGTTGAATATTGATGAATTCTTTGAGGGTGAGTAATATTGCTACAGGCTGGAGAAAGTAAGGGAGGACAAGCTTAAGCATTTACTCAAGTGAACAACCTTCAAATGTTTTTCAACTGTGATGTCTCAAGGATTTTCTTAGGACCTTTGAAGCAAACCCTGATTCTGCAAATGGCTTCTCTTTTGGTAGGCCCTTCCCAACTTGACAAAACTCACAGGATATAAATTGCCCTGAGAAGTGGTGAGAAACTTATCCTAGCATTGAAAACAGGCACAGCTCACCAACTGGGGTGTTAGGGGGGGGCCTGCAACTGGTAGTCAGGCACCTTCTCGCGGGGCAACTAGGAACCTGAAATGAAAATTGCACACCATCTATTGTTTTTTTGGTCCCTTCTGAAATAGTGTTTCAAGGCAGCTGTTTTCAGGAAAATAGCACATATTTTCCTTTCTCTTTTTGTTCCGTGAAACATTCGGAAATTATATTGATAAGGAACAATCATAGTTAGCCGAGGGAGCAATAGCTTTGAAGGCTCTGAGGGCACAGCTGAGAAAAATGAATTAGCTCTAGACTAGAGATATTCAGCAAGGAAGTTATGCATAACATGGTATTTGGTATAAATTTTGGAAAATGTTTTCTGGAAAGCAACTGTGAATGAATCTTGGGAAATAGATGCTGGAGAATCAAGTTGCATTAAAACTTATTTTTTGTAAGTTACAAAGAAGATTTCTAGAACTTCTCATTTTTATTTTAAATAGAAATGCTGTTTATGATTGTGCTTTTAATGAAGGCCTTGAGTTAGGGAAACAAGACTTTCCTTATGTTGTAAATATCCTGAAGTCTTTAGAGAGATAGAATCAGGATAGAGTTACAAATTTAACAGAAAGAAAACTGTAATTGTGTCATGAAGCTTCTATTGTGTTATTTGTAAAGGCTTTTTTTCAGGGTTCAAGCAATGGCTAACAGTGAGTAGTAACTGTATAATACATAATGTAAGAATGCTTGTCCTACTCTCAGATTAAACAAAAAAGATAGTGTCCTTTGGTAATTTTTATGTTATTTTATTTTATGAAATTAATTATAAAATATAGTTATTTGCAAAACTCAGAACTTTGGGAGAAAAATTCTAATCTTAACTTCTCCTACCCCCATGATCTCACCAGGAAAAAGTAGAATGAATTAGTAAATTTTTCCTTTCTGCCAAAGAGAAGCTTAGTAAGTCATTGGTAGCTGTTGCTTTTGATTTCTAGATCTCTTTTCCCTCCTCAAAGATGCAGAATCGCTACCTTCAGTGCTGCCTGGATTGCTTCTTTCAACCAGGCTTTTTTCTTTCTTTCTTTTTTTTTCCTGGGTGTTTAGTGTCATTGTCTTAATTATTCCTGGATTTTTGCCCATTAAATCAAAGACTGTCTCAGATGACGGCAATGATTGGAACTTTTTGCTAAGGAGGGCGAGAATGAAGGGGTGTAGGACAGTCTCAGTGTCTCTTTACACCATGCTGGCCCTATAGTGCAACCTGTAAGTGGCCAGGACTTGCTGTCCTTTGCACAGAGCATGAACTGACAGAGCAAAATGTAATGACAGGGGCATGGAGACCAAAAACCCATCTCTTGTAGGTGTGGTGGCCATAATGGGGGTTCAAGTATAGTACTAGGCTAGATTTAGTCACTTGCTTTCACCATAAAATTACGGTAATCAGTTTCACCTCACACTTCTAGCACTTTCCTTGAATTTCAGCTAATTATAAAAAGGAGAAAAGAAAAAGAAACCCCAGTATATCAGTGTCAACCTGTTAAATGCAATCTTGTTGAGGGAAGCTGAAGTGCCTTTGGAAGGTTGGTTGCTCCATTGATATCAAAAAAATTGAAATAAACAAACAAAAACACTAACCAAAAGTGACCAGCACCAAGGATGTCCTGTAAAAAGCACAGAGCTCTGCTTTGTGATGTCTGAATGACATCGCTTTCCGGATCTTGTTATATGAAAAGAAAACACTCCTGGGGGCAAATAATATCTTGCTGGGTAGAAAGAATAGGAGGGAACCACAAATCGAAGAGTGCGAAGGGATGCTATCTTTGTTTAAAACCAAGATGCAGCTGCAGTGTTTTCCAAAGCATGAAATACGTTATTGAAATAGCAGAGAGAAAGTGAATGTGCATATCTGAAATGTTTACATGAGAGATGGTAACACGACATCATCCGGAACTGAACTCACTCATGGTTGCCATTCTTTCCCCCGAACATCCGTTTGCATTTTAAAAAATTAAAACGTAAGAGATAGAGTGTCAATTCACCAGGCATGGTGGTGGGTGCCTGTAATCCCAGCTACTCGGGAGGCTGAGGCAGGAGAATCGCTTGAACCTGGGAGGTGGAGGTTGTAGTGAACCGAGATCGCACCACTGAACTCCAGCCTGGACGACAGAGCAAGACTCTGTCAAAAAACAAAAACAAAAACAAAAACCAAAAGGCAAACAAAAAAACAGCGATAGAGTGTCTAGGACTGATGGATAATGCCATTTCTTTTGCCTCCTGTTTCTTAAAATTATTCTTGGGCTTGAGATTGGGTGGGATTTTGCAGCGGTTCATGACCAGAGTAAGCCCCAGCCCTACGCGTGGAAGAGGAAATGGAAATCCAGATCCCGTTTTTAATTTTAGCATTTGCCCTAAACCCAGGGCTCAACAGCTTCTTTAGTCCAGAGTCCCCAGGAATGCCTACGCCGTAGGCAGGGAAGAGTGAAAACGAGAGTAGGGTGGAGAGCAAGGGCCAGGGCAGAGGAGAGAAAGAAAGAAGATGAAAGAAGAGAAAGAAAACCAAGTCCTTCTCCTCTGTCCCTACTATCTGTCCTCAAGTTCAGAGTCTCCACTTGCCACCATGATGTCATCAAGGTGACCTTTTCAGGCCCCCCATTTATCTCTCAGCTGAGTTCTGCTCCTCTCCCAGTGGTCCATGGAGTTCTGCTGGGAAAACACAATTTTGATCATGTTAATCCTCGGCACAAAAGGCAGATGACTAAAAAGCTTAACTCCTTAATGTGGCGTTCAAGGCCTTCTACAATCTGCCTCCAGTCTTCACCTCTGCTTGCATCTCCTACTCCTCCAGTCACACCTTCTTTATGCATTTATGCTGGATATCCCTGTTCCTTCCATTTCCACATCCTTTTTAGGCTCAGCTCAAATGCCACCTCTTCCATGAAGCCTTCTCAGATGGCCTCAGAGTTGGAGTTAACTGCCTCTGTCCTGTCCTGTCACAGCACTTTAATGAACTTAGTTGTTCTGAGACTCTCTTCCTAACAGACAGTAAGCTCCTAGAGGGTAAGGACATGTCTGTCTATAAGTATCTTCTCAGCGCTTTGCACAATACTTTGCATCCGTTGATGTCCAATACATATTTGCTTTTTTGTTTTGTTTTGTTTTTATTTGTTTGTTTTTTGAGATAGAATCTCCCTCTGTCGCCCAGCCTGGAGTACAGTGGTACCATCTCAGCTCACTGCAACTTCCGCCTCCCAGGTTCAAGCAATTATCATGCCTCACCCTCCCAAATAGCTGTGATTACAGGCATGCACCACCACACTTGGCTAATTTTTGTATTTTTAGTAGAAACGGGGTTTCACCTTGTTGACCAGGCTGGTCTCAAACTCCTGACCTCAAGTGATTCACCTGCCTTGACCTCTCAAAGTGCTGGGATTACAGGCTTGAGCCACTGTGCCCAGCCAAGTTAGAAAGAAATCCAATACATATTGTTAAGTGAACATATACCTGAGAAGGGAAAAAAGGAACCAGAATAAGTGTGAACAAGGTGCTGTGGTGGTGGTAAAGATGATGGCTAACATCCTCAAGAGTTGGCTTAGGCACCATTTGGTGTTCTTGGTGCTGACCAAGGGTTGTTGAACTCATATCTAACACGTTGGCTTCACAGATGTCCATCTGGGACTGACACTTGGAACACATCCTCTGGTATAATATAGAATTAATTTGCTTTTAAATTAGCTGCTCAGTACTATAAACTCTCTCCTGAAAATCTGTCACCATCATTTTATACTTTTAAGCTTCAAGTTGATCCTTGAAGGGAAGGTGGAATTTGGATGGAATGGGCAAAAGAGCATTTTCAGAGGCCAGGAGACAGAGAAGAACTGAAAGGAGATGGACCTAGTTGGACAGAGCCTTTCTACTGGGGAATTAGAGACTGGTCTGGACAAGTAGGGTGATGTCACATTATGGGGGTGTGGGGGGTGGGCGCGGTGGCTCACGCCTGTAATCCCAGCACTTTGGGAGGCCGAGGCGGGTCGATTGCTTGAGGCCAAGAGTTGGAGACCAGTCTGGCCAACATGGTGAAAACCGGTCTCTACTAAAAAATACAAAATCTAGCCGGGCCTGGTGGCGTGTGCCTGTAATCCCAGCTACTTGGGAGGCTGAGGCAGGAGAATGAAGAGTAGCTTAAACCCAGGAGGCAGAGGTTGCAGTGAGTGGAGATCGTGCCACTGCACTCCAGCCTGGGTGACAGACTATTGTCTCAAAAAAAAAAAAAAAAAAAAAAAAGCTTGGGCGCAGTGGCTCACGCCTGAAATCCCAGCACTTTGGAAGGCCAAGTTGGACTGATCACGAGGTCAGGAGTTTAAGACCAGCCTGGCCAAGATGATGAAACCTCGTCTCTACTAAAAATACAAAAATTAGCCGGGTGTGGTGGCAGGTGCCTGTAATCCCAGCTACTCAGGAGGCTGAGGCAGGAGAATTGTTTGAACCCGGGCAGCAGAGGTTGCAGTGAGCCGAGATTGCACCTCTGCACTCCAGCCTGGCCGACAGACTGAGACTCTGTCTCAAAAAAAAAAAAAAAAAAAAAAAAAGAGATTATGGGGGGCCTGGAAGTAGGCAGAGGAGTTGTGACTTTAGTTGCAGTGTTTTTTAACAGATTCTCTGGGCTTATATGGTATAACCCTGTGGACGACAAACTATGGTAAACCTAGGACTACCTGAATAATTAGAATATCCCATTCTCCATGCCACACTGGAGTGAACTTTCTTATTTGGGAAGATAAAGAGTGGAAGAATACTATTTATCATATGCCTATTCTGTATCAGGAGATGTACTGGATTATTCCCCCACCCCAGGTATTCCCTCCCTGTCTCCCCCCTCCCTTTCTCCCTCCCTCTCTCACACACCTGCACTTGCACACACCAGAAGTCCCAACTAGGACTTGATATTAATTAACCTTTAAAGTTAATCAATTTTTTGTTTAATTACTCATACAAAGTATGCTATGAAATACCAGTAAATATCAGGTTAAAAAATTAATTGAAAGACAGAAACTTACTATTGTGTGCTGATTTGATGGAACAGAGGAGTGAAAATATAGTACGTACCTTCTGGATTGAGACTGTGGTTTTCGTTTTTGTTTTTGTTTTTTGGTAGTGGCAGAGCTTCAAACTGGAGAATGTTCTTTTTCATGGGCAGTTTAAAAAAATTGTCATTAAATATTTTCGCGAAGTTAAAACAACATTGATAGTAACTTGGGCAACTTAGATATTCCATTCCCTGTACTTGCTGTAACTCAAATACCAAAACCTATTTAGAGTTTAGGTGCATCTATCATTAGAGGCGTGTGATTTCTTTACCTGGGTAAAGCGAAAGAAAGTTAAATTGATGAAATATGAAATGAAAATGAGAATTAATTTGTAGAATGAACCATAAAAGAACGAGATTTTTGAAGAGATTATTTTATTTTGATTGCAGACTGTAAATTATCACAGGGAGTTGCTGTAGGAATGACATTGAGGCTTACTTTTGGGTCAATTTGTTCCTGTCCTGACCCACCCTTGGCAGTGGAGAGAGCTAGAATTTCTCTAACTCCATAGAAACCAGTCTCACTGTTGCTTTAGGACTGGATTCTCTCCCTACACTGGGCTTCCTTTAGTGCTTTGTTATGTAAATACAGCTTCAAAAATAGAATAATTATTCTGTAGGCATTACTTGGAAAATGAGCTTTTCTTTTAAAGATGTGTGCTTAAGTTGCAGACAGAGCTTTAAAGAGCTCCTGATAGAAATATATTTGGCGAAGAGTCAAAAATTTTAAAGTAACTTTAAAAGGTGAATAATTTACATTCGTATAGTGTTTATATAATAGGGTGTTATGACAAAGCCAAAACAACATTGAAAATAACCTGAGCAATTTAAATATTCTTCCTAGTAACTGTAAAATAAAAGTGCCTTCGCTGACAGGGAATTTTTTTCATGTTCCCAGGTGGCAGGGATTATTTCATGTTCCCTTATATTTGAAAACTGGTATTAGCATTTACTTCTAGGACTCAGACCAATTCCCCCTTACCTGTCAGAGAACATCTAGCAATGAATGCTGACAAAGCTACATAGCAAAGTTGGGCAAACCTGTCACTTCCCTTTCAGAAACCTGTTTATGCACCCTCCTGCAATCCCACCACCTGCCCAGGCCAAGTAAGTGAGCCCCTCTCCGCTACTGGTGTTTCATCATTCTGGGAGCTACTTCGATTTCATGCATTGCCCTTCAGGTAAGCCACAGGAACCTCACCACAGGCCATGCCAGATGGTTGTGAATTGGATAAGAACAAAGAAAAACGGAAGTAGCAAGTGGTGGGGAGTTTAGTGTACTATATGACTTACTCATATGCAAGTCAATAAGCAAAGTCCCCTGCCTCTTGTCCTTGGATGCTGGATAATAATAAATATAAGTATACATAATATATATACATACATATATACGTGCGTGCACACACACACACACAGACACACGTTACCTGGATCCCCTACCTCCTCACCCCACTCTGAAAAACTTTAGAGTATCCTTGGCCTGATCTGAATTACATTACATTAGAGAATTGTTGAAAGAGTTCATATTACTGCTAATGTGGGGAACATAATTAGAACCAACATTAGCGCCTCTACCCAGTATCATCATTGCTATTATTTGATTTACATCTTACGCTTTTTCCTTTGGCTTTAACTGTCTTTGTCAATCTCCTGTTATAAAAATAAATAGAAGCTTCCTATGAAATGATTTTCACCAATCAGTCAAGTCCTGTAACTTGTTTTCCTTGAAGAGGGAAAATATAACTGATGGACACAAGGAAACAGCAGTGGCATAGCATGTCCTTTTCCACCCTGTGTTTTGACATTAACGGTATTTACACAAATAAACTGAAGGACATTGCATTTGTGGAGTTTGCCAGTGTGATAAGATTGAAGGGGTGGTAGGAAGCCTCCACGCTGGTCCCCACTAATCCTGCCTCCTGGTGTTCCCACTCTTCTGTAATCCCTCCTAGCTTGTGAGCTAGACCAGACTCTTTTAACAAGTAGAATATGGCAGAAGCCATGGGATGTCACTTCTGTGACTTCTAACTTGGGCCTTTTGTCATCCCCTTCCCCTTCTCCCTCTTCATCAGCTGCCATGTTATGAGGACGCTTGGACAGCCTATGGAGAAAGCTACAAGAGAGGAACTGAGGTCTCCTGCCATCAGCCACTTGAGTGAGCATGGGAGTGGATTCTCCAAACTCCAGTTAAGACTTGAGATGACCACAGTGGCAGCCACAGCTTGACTGCAACTTACGAGAGACACTGAGCCAGAGGCACTCAGCTAAGTCGTGCACAGATTCCTGACCCGTAGAACCTGTGACACAATGAAGGTTTGTTGTTTTGGGGGTAATCCGTTATTCAGCAATAGATAATGAATACGGAAGGCCTTGTAATTGTATAACCAACGTGAGTTTATAAGCGGAAATCTGACCTCATTTGTTTTCTCCTGAAAAAGTTGTAGAACAATCACAAGACTGCAAGTCACTCCCTCTCTTTCTCTCTTTTGTGGGAAATAAACAAGTATAATTACAATTTTTAAACCCATTGTTTTATTCTCAAATAAAATTACAATTTAAACAGGATATTGTAGAGCTCCATTGTAGGGATTAACACTAATGAGAATTAAAGGACATTTTCGTGAAAGCCAGCTTTTTTTTTTTTTTTTTAAATAAACACTCATCCCTTGATAATGTATTTCTTTTTCATAAAATTAAAAACAATTGTGGGTATGTAGTAGGTGTATATATTTATGTGGTACATGAGATGTTTTGATCCAGGCATGATGTGTAATAATCACATCATGGAAGATGGGGTATCCATCCCCTCAAGCATTTATCCTTTGTGTTACAAACAATCCAGTTACACCCTTTTTGTTAATTAAAAATGTACAATTAAATTATTATTGGCTATAGTCACCCTGTTGTGCTATCAAATATTAGGTCTTATTCATTCTTTTAACTATTTTTTTGTACCTATTTATCATCCCCAGTTCCCTCCCACCACCCACCCCACTACCCTTCTCAGTCTCTGGTAACCATCCTTCTACTGTCTAGCTCCATGAGTTCAATTGTTTTGACTTTTAGCTCCCACAAATAAATGAGAACATGTAATGTTTGCCTTTCTGTGCTTGACTTATTTCACTTAACATAATGACCTCCAGTTCCCTCCATGTTGTTGCAAATGACAGGATCTGATAATGTATTTCTTATAAACGTGTGTGTGTGTGTGTGTGTGCTTAGTTTAATGCTTGACTAAGCCTTCATTACTTGTGAAGGAGGGACGGGTGTATTTCTATGCATCTCCAAAGTGGGCTATAGGTTCAAAGTAGTAAGAAAAGACTTTTTGCCCTTAACATTTACATATACTTTACACAGTTTTCTAAAAAACCTGGTTGGCTACTTTCAGGCTACGAGAATAAAAATTTAAACGTTACTTTGAGTTTCCTTTTATGGGTGAAAAATCTCGCTATGGCCCTAAGTTTTAAATATTTGACAAGCAATTATCATAACAAACGGTTTCAGACATTTTTGGCTTTCCCAGAGATTGAAAGGTGAAAATGTTCATTTCTTTTGTTGGCAATGAAGCATTTCATCTTATTATCACAAATATGATTAACACTGTTATGGATTTTTATAAATTATGTCATCTTAAAAATTAAAGAACATTACCACAGTAAAGGAGAAAAACACTCTTTTGAAGTGGCATTTTCAAAAGGCAAATGAATTAGTCAATTTGAAATGCAGGTTTTTCACAAGGTGTTTTTATCTTCCCATCTTTAGAATGGTTCCTTTAGCTTATGGGCTCCCACGCCCTTTCTCAGTACCAGTCAGTCAGTCAGTCACCTGGATTGACCATCTACTGGGTACCTT
Source organism: Macaca thibetana thibetana (assembly GCF_024542745.1). Taxonomy (NCBI): domain Eukaryota; kingdom Metazoa; phylum Chordata; class Mammalia; order Primates; family Cercopithecidae; genus Macaca; species Macaca thibetana. The sequence goes on from NC_065598.1 coordinate 129,583,438, forward strand.
CACCAAGTAATGGAAAAGCAAGGCAAAACAAACAGGCTGGGCATGGTAGCTCACACCTGTAATCCCAGTACTTTGGGAGGCCAAGGCGGGTGGATCACGAAGTCAGGAGATTGAGACCATCCTGGCTAACACAGTGAAACCCCATCTCTACTAAAAATACAAAAAATTAGCCAGGCGTGGTGGCATGAGCTTGTAGTTCCAGCTACTCAGGAGACTGAGGCAGAAGAATCACTTGAACGCGGGAGGCAAAGGCTGCAGTGAGCCGAGATCGCGACACTGCACTCTACCCTGGGCGACAGAGTGAGACTCCGTCTCAAAAAAAAAAAAAAAAAAAAAAAAGCAAGGCAAAACAAACAGGAGACAGCCCCCACCCTGCCCTGCTCAAGAAATATACAATCGAATTGAGAAGATCAAACATGCACCTGAAATGTTTGAAGAACACTTTTTACTGAGTAATGATATGTCCAAGCCAACAAGTGCAAATTACTATTGAATTTTGAAAAATTATGCCCAATTATTCTGAGACATTAACCCATGAATGATCCTTGACCACATTTTTTTTTTTTTTTTTTTGAGACAGGGTCGCTCTCTGTCACCCACGTTGAAGTGCAGTGGCACGATCTTGGCTCATTGCAACCTTCACCTCCTGGGCTCAAGCAATCCTCCCACCTCAGCTTCCCAAGTAGCTGGGACTACAGGTATGCAATGCACCACCACGCTTGGCTGATTTTTTTTTTTTCGTATTTTTGGTACAAAAATATAAAAATACAGGCTGGTCTTGAACTCCTGAGCTCAAGTGATCCTCCCACCTTGGCCTCCCAAAATGCTGGGATTACAGGCATGAGCCACCATGCCTGGCCTGCATCTTTGTTCTTACTGTTTCCTTTGCCTGGGATGCCCTCCCCCTACATCTTCACCTGATTCAATTCTACCTCTCACTTCAGGTCCAATTCATAGGCTCCCAATTCTGTGAAGCCTGTGCTTACTCCCTCTTGTCATGTGTTGTACTGGAGACTATAGTCTACCCAACTCTCCTCCCTAAAATTTCATGAGTCATACTTCTTCCGTATCTCTGATCACTTCTCTTCTATCTATTTTGATGACTGTTCTTCTCCTGCCCTTTTCCTAACAATGCCATGAGGATTGAGTATTAGAGAATTCTCTTTCCTGCACTCATGTGATTCCCCCAAGGCTTTATCTCCCAGTAATTACATTTCTTGAGCTGATTCCTGGACATATCTACTTGGATGTCACTGTCATCTCAAACTCAATGTGTCCATCCTAGATTCATCTTCCCCCCATCCTCTACCATCACCCCAATTTCCTTACTTAAATCCAGGGCTTACCATGCCTTCTGAGCTTCTAGGGCTCTTGATGGTGACATCTTTGAGTCAACATCTTCTTTTTCACATATATCCAGTCAGACAAATCAGAGCATAGCTTAAGTCTTGTCCTCCATGAAACCTGTCTCTTTGCTCTAAGGCCTGGAGCTTTCCACGCTCCAAATTCAATTTCTCTCTTAATCGTGAATGAGGCTTATGTAGACATTTAACTGTTTCCTGTAGGCTAGAATGAATGAAGTCCTGTTGTTCTTCACTTGAAATGGGTCTCATTTTCTTCTCTTCCTACCCTTCAACTCCTTCTCCCATCTGCTGTCCTTATCTCTTCTCACCTAGGTGAGAGCAATAGCCCCCTAAGCAGCCTCCCTCCAACACGGTGCACTTGTCCACCCTGTTCCAGGGGTTATGCCCACAAAGAATACTCTTCATCCTCTTCTCTGCTTAGCCAAGTCCTCCTCATCTTCTAACAGTAGGGTCATTGCCTATCTCTACCAAGAAGCCTTCCTGGATCTTCTAGTCCACATGGAAGTCTTTCTTCTCTGGGAGTGAGTTTTGAGCATAGAGGGGGAAAGTGGACTTTGGTGCTAGACAAACCTGGGTTTGAGTTCCAGTGATGTCATTTCCTAATGGTACAATCTCCGTTTCTCTGAGCCTTAGTTTCCTCATCTATAAAACAGAGAAAATCATTTTCATCTTGTAGAGCTGTTGTGAGGATTAAATGAGATCATGTATAATGTGTCTGACACATAGTAACTCCTGTTATTACCATGGAGGTCTTGAGTCTTTTCCAAGGCTGATACATTATGCAACTTCAGGGCAAGTCTCTGAATATCACCCTTGCAGTTGTGAAATGCTCAACTTGCACCTCGTAGCCCAAGTCTAATGTATCTAGTATTGATTGTTTGCAAAGTTGCTTGCCTGTGTTTTAGTATTAAACAATTTGTTAGCTTCTGAAGAGAGGATGGCAGGGGGGATTTGCTAGCTCTCTTGTACACAGTCTCATATACCACTCATGCTCTAGCCCCATCACTCACCACCATCACCACCCTGCTACACTACCTCCATTGTATTGGACCAGACCACTGGCACGTTCTCGGATGACCTCGGCCCAAGGCCTCACGTCTATGCACAGGCACATTCTCTGGACTGCAGTAGCCTCTATAGCCTCTATCTCTGTAGGCCTCTCTACTTGTCTCCCTCACCCCAATTAGACTGTGTCAGTCTTGTTCCCCACTGCATCCCCAGCATCTAACATAGTGCTTGGTGCATAAGACGGGCTCAATAAACATTTGTTGCATGAATACACTGTTTTCAGGGATTATTACTTAGTTTTCCTCAAGAAGAGGCAGGGGATTTTTAAATTTAACTGCTCTGTTTCTTCAACTACCATGACCGAATTTCTAAATCTACCCCCTGCTGAAGCACTTTGCCTATATTAAATGTGCAAACATTGTGTCAACGTTGTGTAATTTTAATTAATTTATCTTCGAGACAGGGTTTCTGTCATCCAGGCTGGAGTGCAATGGCACGATCACAGCTCACTGCAGCCTTGACCTCCCAAGCTTAAGTGATCCTCTTGCTTCAGCCTCCCGAGTAGCTGGGACTACAGGCACACATCACCATACCTGGCTAATTTTTAAAATTTTTTTGTAGAGATGAGGTCTCTCTATGTTCCTCAGGCTGGGCTCAAACTCCTTGGCTCAAGCAATCCTCCTGCCTTGGCCTCACAATATGCTGGGATCACAGGTGTGAACCACTGTGCCTGGCCAAATTAATTTATTTTTAATGACAAATAAAAATTATATATATATATATGGTGTACAGTATGATGTTTTGAAATAGTCTGCTTCTTAATAGGTATGTGACCTCGGGCAAGTATCTTAATCACTCTGTGCTTCAGTTTCCTTATTTATAAAATAGATATGAGAAGAGTATTTCTCTCACAGGTTGTAGTGAAGATTAAATGAGATGCTTTTACTATCTGGAATGTGTTCTCTCCAGATCGTCCCAGGACTGGCTCCTTCTTCACATTCAAGACTGAGTTGAAATGACAAGTCCTCAGAGGCCTTCCCTAAATACGCTGGTCCCTTCTCCAGTTTATCTCATATCACTTTATTTTAGGTTCTCCATAGCATTTGTTGCAGTCTGAATATTTATTTATTTATTTTCTGTGTGACCTCAATTTTTCTGAGTCCCTTTCTACTCACTGCCATATCCTCTGTGCCTAGGACAGTGCTTAGCATGTAGTAGCACTCAATAATAAATTTCTTTCTTTCTTTTTTTTCTTTGAGATGGAGTCTCACTGTGTCACCCAGACTGGAGTACAGTGGCACGATCTTGGCTCACTGCAGCCTCCACCTCCCAGGTACAAGCGATTCTTCTGCCTCAGCAGGCGCTCCAGGCACCCACCACCACACCTGGCTAATTTTTGTATTTTTAGTAGAGATGGGGTTTCACCATATTGGCCAGGTTGGTCTCGAACTCCTGACCTCAGGTGATCCGCCCACCGTGGCCTCCCAAAGTGTTGGGATTACAGCAGGCGTGAGCCACCGTGCCTGGACTTTTTTTTTTTTTTTTTTTTTTTTTTTTTGAGACGGAGTTTTGTTCTGTCGCCCAGGCTGGAGTGCAATGGCATGATCTTGTCTCACTGCAGCCTCCGCCTCCTGGGTTCAAGCAATTCTCCTGCCTCAGCCTCCCAAGTAGCTGGGATTACAGGTGCCCGCCACCACTCCCAGCTAATTTTCATATTTTTAGTAGAGATGGGGTTTTACCATGTTAGCCAGGCTCGTCGTGAACTCCTGACCTCAGGTGATCCACCTGCCTCGGCCTCCCAGAATGCTGGGATTACAGGCATGAGCCACCACTCCTGGCCTCAATAATAAATTTCTGTTGAACAATTCACTTACTCTTACTCCTCCCTGTCTCTCTTCCTCCTCCCCTTTCTCTCTTACCCCTTTGAGAAAGCTAATAGCCAAACTTGAGCAAAAATTTTCTGATCATAGGTGTTGGGGGAGAAAAACTCCTTTCAAAGCACTATCAGTCTGTGGCTAAAGCATAAGCTCTGGCTCTTGGCATCAGGAATTTACCATCCAGCTGGTGGGTAGTGACGTGAGTGCTTCTTAGAACCATTGATAGTTTATAATTCACCAGTGCAACCTATGCTTTTTGTGGATAAAAAGTGACACAGTTGTAGATTGAACTAAGAAACGATTTGGCTGAGTACTAAGTTAGTGGTGCAGAGTGTAAGGGAAATGGGGATATAGACAGAGGGTCAATTGCGGAAGGCTTTCTTAGAGGAACTTGACGGAGAGGGAAGTCATCCTAGAGAGAAGGGACCACGCACCAATGTTTGCAAACCACTTAGAAAAATGCCTGGCCCATACTGAAAATGAGATATGTGTTTATTAAATAAAAATGCCCAACATATTTTTATGCGATCAGAATTTTATTTATTTTTGTTTACACATGAATATAAAAATATAGAAAAAGGCTTAATTCATGAAGTTGCTATAGGTTGCTCTTTCTCAAAAGTGCTCACATGAGGGCCACAAGTGCACTTATTTGTCAGATATTTGTACACTATATACTAAGTCTAGAAATAGCATCTTCAGGAGACCCCAAACCTGAGGATCACATGGACCCAATCATATCATCTGCGTAAAGAGACCAATCCTCAGAAATATCGAGAAAGTGAGATGGCTGCAGAGGTTGGGCCTCCTGAGCCCCTGCTTGGTGACAAGGGTCCTGGGTATGTTCTTCTTCATTGAAGACACAAGGTGGACAGTCGCAATTGGGCCTTTGGCTGGACTGTGACAAGCTGAATACCTCGTAGCATTTCTCATCCTTCTGGGCTATGGCCCTGCTCTGGCTGGCTACTGTCATGGAGCAGGGCTTGGTGAGCCATGGGGACTTTAGGGGTGCAGCACATGACACTGGGATCACAAACTTAGATGGCGTGCCCTTAGAAGAGTAGTGTATTTCAGTGCTGTAGATAACCATGTCCTGAGAGACAGCTTTGACCCTGATGCCACATTCAGTAACACGGTAGGTGAACTGATAGGCGTGTGGCTGAACATGGTTTGGGGGACAACCCAGGCCCAAGTGTAGCTCATGAAAGTGTACACACACATCGTTGTTTAGCATGAAGGGGTGCACTGTGACCATGAACCAGTCTATGGAGCACAGCACAGTCATTGGACTTTGTCCTGAACAGGCGGAAAACGCAGAGGTGAGGAGGATCATCACTCCTATGAACTTAAAAACTTTCATCCCTGCAGCCAATCAGATAATGAACCACAGGAAACAGGAAGCCGTCCAGTGAGGATTTCTAGAGCACACAAAAACACAAGAGGCAAGTCATCTTATTTTCTATTGAAAGTTCAAACGTGATATATTTTTTAAGCAAAAGGCTGTTCCTAAAGCATTAAGAAGAGGAAAACACTCATTCGAGAGAGAACTGAACTTTAATTTCATTGTTGGAACTCACGTGTTTATGGACGATTACAATGGCTTTTTAAAGTGACTTTCCCATGATGTTCTAGTATAAAATACATATCCCTAATATGTAGAACAACAGTTTACACTGATCAGGACTGGCATCCTTTTGTGTTTAACGTCAAGACTAACCCAAAACAGAACAGTTTTTGTGTCAAACACTGAATAAAGAGATAGGAGATAGAGTTTAATTCAAGATGGCAATACTTGCCTCTTTAGGGGACTCAATGTCCTCTCATAGACCATACTAATGAACCCTTCCCTATTGCTTTTTTGTTGTTGTTACAACAAATTTGATCAAATAAAAACCTATGAAGGAATTGTGGTTTATTCTTATCAACCAAATATTGAAATTTTGCCGAGTGGCTTAATTAAAATGATCATACGAATGCTTCATAAACTGGCAGTGGCATCATAAGTCATTATGACCAATAGAGTCCCTGATAAATTCTTTGGGACACCTTGTAAAATACTGAAATTGCGGAAACATAAAAACATGCTGGTTTTGAATTTTACATTTTTCAATGCATATTACACATGAAAACTACTGTAAACATCTTATATTAAAGAAAGGGACCAGGTTGTGGCGACTTATGCCTGTAATCCCTGCACTCTAGGAAGCCGGGGTGGGAGGACTGCTTGAGCCCAGGAGTTCAAGAGCAGCCCAGGCAACATAGTGAGAGCCTGTCTCTATAAAACAATACTAACTGAGCGTGGTAGTACACGCCTGTAGTCTGAGCTACTCAGGAGGCTGAGGTGGGAGGATTGCCTGAGCCTGGGAAGTTGAGGCTATAGTGAGCCAAGACTGTGCCACTGCACTCCAGCCTGGGCAACAGAGACAGACTCTGTCTCAAAAAAAAAAAAAAAAAAAAAAAAGGAAGAAAGGAAAGAAAGAAAGAGAGGGAGGGAGGGAGGAAGGGAGAGAAGGAGGATTGAGTTTGTAGTTTACACATTGATTGACAAGATATCTCCTTAAATCTTTGCTTTACATTCTTTTATTTTCTCTAGCTTTTTATGTTTTCTTTTTCAATAGAAAGCTCTGTGGCCACTTCCTAGTCCTATTGCTTCTAGCTCTCAAAGAGTGGCAGGCAGACCAGTGAGGAGAAAAAGCAGTGCTAGGAATAAGTATCTAAAACATGCTGTCAGAAGGAGGTAACAGATGAAGAAAGAAGAAAGCAAGAGCAACATCATCCAATGTTTTCCAACTCAACTTTCATTTTACAAGTGAAAATGACATAAATCACATAGTAAAGCGCCTAAAGTTTGGAAGGAAATGTACATGCATATAGGGATTCACTTTCGTTCCCTGCTGAGATAAGTAACCCCTGCACAAATTCATTCTTTGACTCATGTTTGTTGAATGCCTACTGTGTGCATAGCAATGGGCCAAAAAATGTCCCAAGACATTTCTCTCCTTTTTCCCCAGTTGCAAAAATGCAGCTCTTTCTCTTCCCTTGATAGTGACGAATTTGCTGCATTGTTTAATGGAAACCATGGCACAGGAGCCCACTAGAAAAATGCACTGGCCTGGATGAAATGTTTTGTTTCTGATTGGCACAGATTGGCCTCACTGTCTTTCACTGTGCCATTAATGATTCCTTATTCTCTTAGGGGTGTTGGGGGTGTAAAAGAGAAGCCCCACACGTCTGCCAGGCTCCTTCCTTTCCTCTTTGTTCCCTCTGAAATGTCTCTCCTGGGACAACTTTTTTGGGGGTTGTTTTTCACAAAGCAAAAGTAGAAGCAGCAGCAGGAAACAAACAAAAACCTACCCCCTTTCTCTCCCCTGCACCAAAAAACCCCAAAACAAACAAAAAGGAAACAACAATAACAACACAAGTAAGTAAATTCTGATATGATCTGGTCCTAGATGACTCAACAGTTAAGTAAAGAAACCACCTGCTCTGGAATACTGCATAACATTTGCTGAGGCGTCTTTTGGAAGCTGAGATAATCACTCCATCACTACTGCACTACTGTCTTGGTCTATAGAAGACCACCTTGTCCTAAATGTGCTTTAGGTGGGTTTTCTTTCCCTTCCTGCCTCTCTCTTTTTCTCTCTCTCTCCTTCTTTCCTTCTTTCTTTAACATCATCCCACAACCTGGGCCTAATTGCCCTGAATGAAAACCTCCTCCTTAAGTAGTTCTGGACTAGGCCAAGGAAACAACTATTTTTGTTCAAACCCCAAAATTAACACCCAAGTTTAAGGCTACTCTTTTCCAGAGAGCTAAGCCATCCATTTCCTCCCCCTCCCTCAAGCATCTTTCCTGTACTCCTTCTCCTCCCTCCCCAAAAATAATCCAAATATAATTATAAAATGTCTAGAATTTCTGAGAAATGAGACTGTTGTCCCTCAAGCAATCATTTTAGACTACCTCACTTCCCACCCCCACACATTCACTTCTTGTATTATGTTGCACTGAGTCAGTCTCAAAGGAAGGGGTTCAATAACGTCATTGAGTTTAGGGGTTCATTTAGTACAAGTCTCCAAATGTGAACACGGCAGAATCCGTTTCCTCTGATTTTCGTAAAGCCAAGAACAGCTCACCATGTGATAGGAGAAATAAATGAAGATGACTAGGCGTGTGACAGCATACCCTTGAGCTCAGATAAAGCTTAAAGAGGAGGTCACTGAGACCCAGGTTTAAGGTTGCTCATCTCTAAGGGGAGAGAAAGGAGATTAGGGGGAAAGCAGAATGTACTTTCTAATGAGCTTGCAAATGAGCTAGAAAAGCTCATTGGCTAGTTAGAAACCTAGCTCATTGGCACACTTTGGGACTTACTCCTTGCTGAGAACAGATCCTCAAAGCGGGGCAGCCTCCCTTCTCCTGCTACCTGCAATTCCTAGTGAAGGGTAGAGTTGTGTGTGTGTGTGTGTGTGTGTATGTGTGCGTGTGTGTGTGTATGTGTGTGTGTGTGTTGGGGGATGGTTATTATTATTATTATTTTTTGAGATGGAGTCTCGCTCTGTGGTCCAGGCTGGAGTGCAGTGGCACGACCTCAGCTCACTGCAACCTCTGCCTCCCGGGTTCAAACGATTCTCCTGCTTCAGTCTCTCGAGTAGCTGGGACTACAGGCACCCACCACCATGCCCTGCTAATTTTTGTATTTTTGGTAGAGACAGGGTTTCACCATGTTGGCCAGGCTGGTCTCGAACTCCTGACCTCAGGTGATCCGCCTGCCTTGGCCTCCCAAAGTGCTGGGATTACAGGCGTGAGCCACCACACCCGCCTTGGGGATGGTTATAAGTCATTCACAACACAGTGTGAATTCATCAGCTGACTTTTCTGACACCTTGCTGAGATGTACTGGAAGAATGGGATCCCAAACAAGGGAGGGAGAAAGTGGGCTCTAGTTATTGCGGGCAGAGGGAAAAGAAGGCTGAGGGGCTAGAGATGGGAAGGAGATACCAGAAGAGAGGGCTGTGTGGGGGTGCCCAACTGAAGGTATTTTTAGCCATCATGCGGGCCATGCACAGTATCCCAGGAGCTGTGGGCAGAATTCTATTTAAAGTCTTTAGAACTCTTTAGAGCTGACGTGGAGTTGGGGACTGGGGAAGAAATAAATGCAAAGAAGGGTCCACTCATTTTGGGACTACTGTCCAGCTTCTTGGGGAGTCCTCTGGGCTGAGAAAAAAAAGCAGTCTCAGGGTCTGTATTACTGTGGCCCCATTTTAACTCGATTGCAAATTAGTCCTGCAACATGCCCAAAGCAATGAGCTTAGATGCATTTGTATAGCCAAGTAGGGCTCAGCTGTTGGTACACAGCGTCCTGAACTGAGCTATAGAGAGGTCAGGCAAACCCAGAGCTTCTAATAACACCTGGATGCAAAATGTTTGCTTTCCTTGAAGCCACAGAATACAAGTAGCTTTCTGTTTTTTTGTAAATGGAGTTTATGCATATACATTTCCCACTGGCTCCTTCAACAGAGTTTTCCTCTTTCCCCTTTTTTCAAGAACTCCCTAATAAGCCTTAATAAATTCTCTACATTAAAAAATCATAAAATGTTTCATTTTGGGAATATAAACTGTATTTCCTTTCTTCCCCCATAAACACATATGCTCTTTTAATTAAGTTCAGAAAAATGCCAGTGTTTATGTTTAAGAGCTATCTATATCAGTCACTGACAGTGGTACAATCTGATTAGCAAAGCCAGACTGAGATCTCATAGTACTTGTGAAACCAAGACAGCCCTTTTCTTCTTATAGACAGGAAGAGAATGGATTGGCCCAAACAAAAAAAGGAAAGAGGAAGAAGAGCTACCACTTAACTCCCTATCATTAAATTTTTTATGCTGAAAATGCTGCTTATAAAGTTAAGCAGTTGTGCTGTTTTTAAACTGACAAATAAAAATTGTATACATTTATGGGATACAGTGTTCTTTGTATACATGTAACAATGATCTATGCATACATTGTGGAATGATTATTTTAGATCAAGCTGGTTAACACGTCCATTGACTTACTTTAAGAAGTAGAGAGTGGAGTGGAAGGGGTAAGGGGAGATACTGGTCAAAAAGTAAAAAGTTGCAGTTAGACAGGAGGAATAAGTTCTAGTGATCTATTGCACAGCATGGTGACTTCAGCTAATAATAATGTACTGTATATTTCAAAATGGCTAAGAGGGTAGATTTAAAATGTTCTTACCATGAGCTCTATTTTTTAATGTTTTATAATAAAGAGATTGAATATTGGTCTAAGCACAGAGCATTTTTAATCTCAGGACCCCCAAAAAATCCTTTTAAAAAGAGACAAAAGCTGAAGTCCAAATTAGTTATGTGATGTTAGAGAGTGAATTGAGAAGTGTAAGAGAAATCGCTTTGAAAGCAGACAGGATTTTTTGTCTCCCCATCTCCTCTGATGTCGTTAGAGACACGTATGAACTCTTTGCATGAAGAATGGGAAAGGGAATTAGCTAAACATTTCCACATCTGGTTTTGGAACGGTTTGGAAAAAGAATTCACTCCATAGGCTCCTGGAAGCTTTTTGGGTCGACAGTTATTTATTTTTAAAATTCAGTATACTCGTGACAGCATAGTTATCATTTGTATATTGTTTTCCCAGAAACTTGTTGTCAAAACAAAAGGAAACAGCAGGGAAAAGGAAACTCCAAAGCAGCATGCAATTATCTCAGGGAAATGTAACTGTCAGGGCTTTGATTTGCAGCAAAGTTTGTTCACTCTCTTGCAGCTGATTTAAAGAAAAATGAATCTGAGTCAGATTAAAGATTCTTTTACAGGACAAGAACGGAAAAAAAGGAATCGTAACACTTTGTGGGCGCTTTAGTTTAAACATTCAAGCAGTCAAATTCTGACTGTGCCCTGCAAACTATCTCAAGGTTTGAGAGCCTTTTAAAATGGAGGTTCTTTTTAAAGCCCAGTTTTAAGGAATTAGTTGGTTCACTGCTCTCAAAGAAAGTGACAATTGTGATTAATACTAATGATGTTGAAAGTACATTAAAGTGAGTTAGAAAATTAAATAACTGCTTTTGTAGAATTTACATTAATTTTAAAGACGCTGAGACTGGTTCAGTTTTCCAACCTCATGAAGCACAGTGTTAAAGTAACCGCACATTATTCATCATTTTGTGTAGAAGAAGAATTATGAACTGCTAATACTTAACAATGTCCATTTTCTCGGCAGAGAAAAACACCTTGACCGAACCCTAAAAAGGCTTCATTAAAATTAAACTAAAAAGCAGTCATTAAAAATTTATTTCTGATTCTAAAAGTAACTACAGAAAAATTGGGTGCTGTCGAAAAGAAAAAAGAAGGAAACACCCTTCTCAACCCCCAAATAACCATTGTTAAAATGTTTTATATATTTCGAATTTGGGGGGAAAGTATATGTCCACATATATGATTCGAAGTTATCTCAGGGGAAAAAAAGTCAAGGCTTTTGGAAAGCTGTTTTTAATTTTTGACATTGAATTTTAAAGCAATCAAAGCATTATTTTTGTTTGGGCCATCTGGTTTTGTTCTTATAATCTGTTAAGCTATCAAGCATAGTTTAAATGTCATGGTTCATCTCATACACAAATAAAGGTTGTGAAATAAATAAGAATCCAAGCTCCTTGTAAGAGAGAAATTTCCGCTGGGTCGCAAATTTGGTTACTAAAAGGTGAGTAGTCTAATGTGAAATCAAACTATAATAAGGCTACACAACAAGGGTAAACCATGCCCTGACTGAACATAAATATTCCTAAATAAATATAGAAAGCCATACTTTAGAGGAAATTGCAAAGATCAGGTCATGGGAACTCCTCCCCTTTTGTGCAGAGAAGCTGAGTTGGTTGAATTTTAAACTTGAACAAAGAGATGTATTTCATAATTTCCATGAAGTGTGAGGGACATCCCAAATGTATGCTCCTAATTCAGTTTATGTTTTAACAATTTATTTGAGTTTGATTTTTTTCAGCAAACTACACCCTTTGCCACAAAGCCCCAGAGTCCCTTCTCATTTTAAAAGACAAGGTAGGTTTGTGTCTGTGCAGACCTCTCAACTCCACGGCAGCCACGGCCACATTTTTAACCCATTAGTAGTCTCTGGGAGTCTGCCAAAACCAGATAAAGGCCCATTGGCCTGAGGTGATCTGAAATCATCAGAAGGCAGAGGATTGAATCAGATGTTCCTTCAAGGGCTTCACCACCTCTTTGATACACCTGTGTCAATAAATGAGGGCTCTAGATGGCTTCCAAAAATGGTCAGGCACATTCCCGTCTCCCTTTCAAAACTGGGATTTTTGAGTACAGGTTTTCTTAAAGTGAGGTGCACGCATATGACCCCTTAGGTGTGGCCTAAGTCCAAAATAAACCACAGTTGACTTTATAGGCTACTTGGCTGATTTTTCACTGACTTGACCAGAATGCATCTTTCCAAAACCCAAAGCTACCTTGTGTATGCCCCACCCAGAATGTGGTCACTTGGTGCATGTGTATAATGCCCTGACTGAGGCCATTCACCATCGTTTGGCTCCTGAGAGGTAGAAAAGGTTTTAGAAAAGGTTCCTTTGATAGGAAGGCTATTGGTCATTGTTAGCGAGCCTACAATTTGGGAGGCATGTGTGCATATCAGAGTAGGTAAAGATGCATTGCTCTGTGATGAGGACATTGTAGGAAGAGAAATTTTCTCTCTCTCTCTCTCGCTCTTGTGCTCTCTCTCTCTCTCACACACACACACACACACACACACACACACACACAGTGATGGACAGACAGAAGGACACACACATACTGAGGAGAAGAAAATCCCCAAATCTGTTTCTTACTATTGCCCTGATTCCTACTATTTCTCCCCATTCCTTGGTTATTGTACCGTAAATTCCTTTAAAAATGGAATCTTGGTCTACTATAGTATCTGGTACACGGTAAGTACTCAGTAAATATTTTTTAAATGAAAGAAGGAAGAAATTAATGAATGACCACCAGAAATCACCACCTGCCCCTTTGCCTCCTTGTCCAGCCCCTAAGGGCCTGAATCTGGTTATTGGCTAACCCCTTCCCCTACTCCTTCTCCAGTCTCCCAGTTGAAGGCCTGGGGTAGCAGTAGAGTCTTTCTATAATAGTTAGAGAGTACAGAGTCCTAACAAGGGTCCTGGCCTGTCCACTTGCACACCTGCTTACCTTCTAGGCTCACTGATGCCAAGGGCTCTATGTCTGTCCCACCCAACGGTACCCAATTAGCTCTTAGTCAGTGACCCCAAGTGGAGCCAGCACTCTTTGTACCCCTTTTCCTCCATCCCTGTGATAAGTCATCCTCTGGAAAGAAGACAAAGTGGAACTCTCCCCTAGTCTGGCCTTTACATGGGAGGGAAGAAGAAATTTTCAAGCCGTATCTAGACCAAGTCCAGGCAATTGAGAGACAGCATAATCAGAAGCGGAAGCCTCAGGTCCACAAGGTACTGAAGAATGGTGGGGTGCCTCGAAGGGGCTTGGTAGAGCCCCCAGGTTTACCCGGGCAAATGGAATTAGCCCCTGAAGTTGTCCAAGGATTCCCTTAGCTAGAAAAAGGAACCTAAACCACAGGCTGGATATCTGTTCCTCCTGAGAGCAGACCTACACATCCACTCCCAATTCCATGCACAGACACAGAAATCAGAAAACGCTAGAGGTTCCGGGAAAATCAGAGGCAAGATGGATGAATTCTCCACTACACCAACTTGACCCTTGGCTCCATCTGGGCTGGGCTTTTCACTCTGCCAACTCGACTAAAAGAGAGATCCAGGCCAACTTCAGGTCTGTTTGAGTGTCCCTAATCCTGAATGTTCCCAAAAGTGCTTTGCAGTTGACCCCATCTCCACATATGATAGAGTATTGTACTGGTAAATATCACTATACACTTCTCTGATCTGGACTTTTTATATAACAAAGATTTGACTTTGGATGTCATAGTTCCTTATCCTAGCAATATTTAAAATATATATATTTTTTAATTAGCTGAATGTGGTGGTGCGCATCTGCAGTCCCAGCTACTTGGGAGGCTGAGGCAGGAGGATTGCTTGAGCCCAGAGTGAGACCCTGTCTCAAAAGAGAAAAAAAAAAAAAAGAGTCCAGGTGGTGGCTTATGCCTGTAATCCCAGCACTTTGGGAGACTGAGGCAAGCAGATCACGAGGTCAGGAGATCAAGACCATCCTGGCTAACACAGTGAAACCCCGTCTCTACTAAAAATACAAAAAATTAGTCAGGCGTGGTGGTGGGCACCTGTAGTCCCAGCTACTTGGGAGTATGAGGCAGGAGAACAGCATGAACCCAGGAGGCGGAGCTTGCAGTGAGCCGAGATTGTGCCACTGCACTCCAGCCTGGGTGACAGAGCGAGACTCCGTCTCAAAAAAAAAAAAAAAAAAAAAAAAGCAAGAACGGGGTATTGGGCTGGGCGCAGTGGCTCACGCCTGTAATCCCAGCACTTTGGGAGGCCAAGGTGGGTGGATCATGAGGTCAGGAGATTGAGACCATCCTGGCTAACACAGTGAAACCCCGGCTAACACGGTGAAACCCCGTCTCTACTAAAAATACAAAAAATCAGCCAGGCATGGTGGCACTTGCCTGTAGTCCCAGCTACTTGGGAGGCTGAGGCAGAAGAATCACTTGAACCCAGGAGGCGGAGGTTGCAGTGAGCTGAGACGGCGCCGAGACAGTGAGCAAGACTCTGTCTCAAAAAAAAAAAAAAAAAAAGAACAAGAAGAACAGGGTGTTGGTTTGGTGCCTTTTTCCTGCAATTAATTACTTGGTTAAAAAAAAGCAATTGGTTAAAGTTGTGTTCATCATTTGCATATTATAATATATAATATTTTAAAATACACCATATATAATGTTAAAAATAAATATAAACGTCTAATCTATTATATCTAATAATAAATACATATATTAATATAATTATTAACAACAAAAAGGAAGTTTCCCCCCACTGGTAATCTATCTTCCCTTAATAAAGAATGAAGGACTTTCTTTCTGAAATTTTTCTCTAGGACTAAGACTTGAACTTACATCACTGGACTACAAATGTTTAGGAATACCTATCTATGTATTCTATATCTATATATCTAATATTCTTTTTATTTTATTTTATTTTATTTTATTTTGAGACAGAGTCTCACTCTGTTGCCCAGGCTGGAGTGCAGTGGCCGGATCTCAGCTCACTGCAAGCTCCGCCTCGTGAGTTCACGCCATTCTCTGGCCTCAGCCTCCCGACTAGCTGGGACCACAGGCGCCCGCCACCATGCCCAGCTAATTTTTTGCATTTTTAGTAGAGACGGAGTTTCACCGTGGTCTTGATCTCCTGACCTCGTGATCCGCCCGCCTCACCCCCCCCAAAGTGATGGGATTACAGGCGTGAGCCACCGTGCCCGGCCATCTAATATTCTATATATAGATATACATATTCTCTATATATCTATATCTATTCTATATCTATATATCTATATATTCTATATAGCTAATTATATATACATATATATGTATAAAATTGTGGGCCGGGCGCGGTGGCTCAAGCCTGTAATCCCAGCACTTTGAGGGGCTGAGACGGGTGGATCACGAGGTCAGGAGATCGAGACCATCCTGGCTAACACGGTGAAACCCCGTGTCTACTAAAAAATACAAAAAACTAGCCGGGCGAGGTGGCGGGCGCCTGTAGTCCCAGCTACTCGGGAGGCTGAGGCAGGAGAATGGCATAAAACCCGGGAGGCGGAGCTTGCAGTGAGCTAAGATCCGGCCACTGCACTCCAGCCTGGGCGACAGAGCGAGACTCCGTCTCAAAAAAAAAAAAAAAAAAAAAAAAAAAAAATTGTGTCCTCCGGGCTGGGTGCAGTGGCTCATGCCTGTAATCCCAGCATTTTGGGAAGCCGAGGTGGGTGGATCACAAGGTCAGGAGTTCGAGACCAGCTTGGCCAATATGGGGAAACCCCGTCTCTACTAAAAATACAAAAATTAGCCAGACGTGGTGGCACATGCCTGTAGTCCCAGCTACTCAGAAGGCTGAGGCAGAAGAATTGCTTGTACCCAGGAGGCAGAGGTTGCAGTGTGACAAGATCATGCCACTGCACTCCAGCCTGGCCAACAGAGTGAGACTCTGTCTCAAAAAAAAAAAAAAAAAATGTGTCCTCCCAAAAAGATATATTGAAGTCTGAACCCCTGGTACATCAGAATGTGACTTTATTTGGAAATATGCTCTTTACAGAGGTAATCAAGATAAAATGAAATCATTATGGTGGGCTCCAATCCAATATGACTTATGTCTTTACAAAAGGGGAAAATGTGGACACAGAGACACACACAGAGGTAAGACAATGTGAGACATGTAGGAAGAAGGCGGCCATGTGCATCACTCCAGTGATGCGCCTACAACCCCAGGAACGTCAAGGATTGTGGGCAAATACCAGAACTAGAAGAGGCTTCTCTAGAGCCGTCACACGATATGGCCCCGCCGACACCTTGATTTTGAACTTCCGGCCCCCAGAGCTGTGAGACAATACATTTTTTGTTGTTTTAAGTCGCCCAGTTTATGTACAGCAGCCCTAGCAAACTAACAATTATATCTTCCTAACAAATGGAACAGACACACGTGCCTCCTTTCTGAGATAGGAGCCTGCAATTATTAATGTTCTGACTCCGTGTTTTGTTACAATCTTAAATTCCGTTTAGAATTAGAAATATGATGAGGCAACAAGGAATAGAGACAAAAACTTAGAAAGAAAGGGGCCAGTTAAAAGTGGTGTTGGTGCTGACATTTGATGCCTACAGGAGAAACTGAACTAGAATTGCACTGTAGTATCAGGGAGACGTTCCCAGTAAAAAAGTTGCCCAAAAATGGATGGGGAAACCTGGAGTGAAACTAAGATCTCTTTGTTCCCTGTAGGCATTCAGTTAGAGGCTGGCTGGCCACTTGTTGGGGTGACTGGAGAGGGAGATCCTGTCCTATATCAGAGGCTAGAGTAGATGGTCTTTGGCCGGGTGTGGTGGCTCACGCCTGTAATCTCAGCACTTTGAGATGCCAAGGCGGGCAGATCACCTGAGGTCAGGAGCTCAAGACCAGCCTGGCCAACATGGTGAAGCTCCGTCTCCACTAAAAATACAAAAATTAACTGGGCATGGTGGCGCATGTCTGTAGTCCCAGCTACTCGGAAGGCTGAGGCGGGAGAATTGTTTGAACCGGAGAGGGGCAGAGGTTGCAGTGAGCTGAGATCGCGCCACTGCAGGGACTTCACCAAAAAAAAAAAAAAAAAAAAAAAAAAAAAAAAAAAGATGGTCTTTAAGGTTCTATCACAGAATGCCTTGTGTGTGCATGCGTGTGTGTGTGTGTGTGTGTGTGTGTGTAGTGGAGCGATAATTAGCACATGTATTATGAACACATGCATGCATGGGAACCCACACACATACATACATCATGTACACATGCAGAGGTTATTTATGTAGGTCTTCTCTTGAAAGTCTTACAATGTCATCGATGCCCACAGCCTCCAATCCTGACATACAGAAGATTATATAACACTTTCTAACAGGGACTTGACCTCTCAGCCAGGTTTTCGTTGTGACTGCATGTGACTGTGTATTGGTGGAAATTACAAGGAGAAGGTGGAAGGGGAGAAGGGAGGGCAGGTCATGATATAGAGGAAAATACTCAGAATGATTCTAAGTATTAGCCATTAAGAAAAAAAACCCTTAGAATGGAGCTTACTGCCCAGCCCTGAAGCCTGGGGGTGGGGCAGTGGAAATGGTCTTTCTTCTGTCTTTTTGTTTGTTTGTTTGTTTGTTTTGTGTGTGTGTGTGTGTGTGTGTGTGTGTGTGTGTGTGTGTGTGTGTGTTTTGAGATAGGGGCTTGCTCTTTGCCCAGGCTGGAGTGTAGTCGTGTAATCATAGTTTACTGCAGCCTCATCTCCTGGGCGCAAGCGATCCTCACGCCTCAGCCTCCTGAGTAGCTGGGATCACAGGCACGTGTAACCACGCTTGGCTACTTTTTTTTGAGGAAATGGTCTTTCTAAGCAGCATGGACTGTGAAAGCCTGAACTGGGGGTTCATGTGATGCCTGTCTTTGGGGGACTTACAGGAGAGCTGATCAAGAGAGATAACAGGAGGGAGTTATCTACTGGGATGGTGCTGGGGAAATCTCTAGACAAAAGATATCCAAATTAAAGCAAATTTCTTGCACCGAATTAAAAAGGTTGGGGCTCTGATCCTTGGAACTGCAGTCTATGGAGGTCCTATCACAGTTATAGGGAAAATGTTCAAAAGTAGAAATACTTTCTATTTCACCTAGAAAGCAGTAGTAGTGATGACTTTAAAAATATTTATTTATGCTTCTTTGCAATGTCTTAAGTGATTACAGAAACCAGGGGTTCTAAAATGCTTGTTTAAACATGTATGGGTTACATATGGCAACAAATCTCAAAATACGGCACTTTTGCTTTAATCTGGATATCTTTTGTCTAGAGATTCCCCAGTCCCACCCCAATAGATAACTCCCTCCTGTTATCTCTCTTGAGATAAAATGAAATCATTTTATCCCTCCTTTTATCCCTCTTGATCCTTGCAGCTCTTCTGTAAGGGCCCCAAAGACAGGCATCGCATGTTAAAACTGTGGTAACGGGGGTCCCAGAAGGGCAGAGAGCCTTGGCCAAGATCAAGGTCAAGGTTGGATAAGTCAATCGGGGCCTCAGGCCTTTCCACCAGCCTGCCTGGCTTCTCTGCCTTACAACTCAGAGAAAAATGGCCAGACATTATAATGAATTTAATCACCGTGAAAGAAAAGGAAAGTCCTGAGGTGGCTTGGCTTCTGGACTATGGCTCTAAAACACTTGGGTGATTCTGCTTCAGTGTCTGATGGCTGAGTTTTTAGGAGAGGGGACAGAATCAACTTTCAAACCAAGCAAACCAAAGCATAGAGGGGCTCTGGGAGCAATTTCCCATGCATGACTCGGGGAAGCTGAGAGAAGCTCTAAGATGGTGGGTGGCAGTGAGAGACAGGGACAAAACTTTCTTGAAAATAACAAGAGGAAGAATGGAGTGTTCTCAGGCTTTCACACAAGACTTGTGTCACAGGCTGGAGAGGGCAGACCCAGAGAGACCCCAGCTGAGCAGGTGGTTTGTGCTTTCCCGGAAAGCTGAGGCCTCTAGAACTTAGGACAGTGAGGGCAGATGCTCGTCCCTAGGAGGACACCCACATCCAAGGAGAGCAGATAATTCCTGTATTCCAAGAGCTCTGTGCACTTCTTTATGAACCTGCCCTGCTTCTGCTTCCACCAAACATAGCTATTTCTCAGGCCAAGCCACCAGTTCTAAAATTGATCGCACTGCATTTATGCTGGGTATAAATAGACATAGATGGGCTGTTTAATTTCCTACGTGGCTACCTTCTGCCAATTGGAGCACCCTTGGGAGTAGAAGAACACAAAGAGGTTTAAGGTAGGCAGGCCACTAGGATTTTTGAAACTTGGATATTTTGTCTTATACAAAGAGCAACAACTTTTCTATACACTCTCAAAAATAATCCTACTTTTTAAAGCTTTCTTTTTACACCTAAGTGATGAGAACAAAGACAGAAACTGAGTCCACCCACTAGACAAAACCTTTCATCATAGGCAGCTGCTTAACTGTAACAACTGAGATTCCCACAGAAGGAAGAAAGGAAGGAAAACAGGAAGGAGGGAAATGGGTATTTGTTGAGACACTGTGTTACTGTGTTAAGGGCTGTACGTGCAGTATCTCACTTAACCCGCATAGCAACTCTGTGTGGTATTATTATTAGCTTCCTTTTATGGAAGAAGAATTGATGATAAGAAAGGTTAGGAAATTCACTAAAGACACAAAGGTCATAAGCGGCAAAGCCAGGATGAGAAGCTTCTATAGTTCTCTGTCTAGTCTATGCCAGTGCCAAGAAAGCAAACACAGTGAAGGTGTTCACAACAGAGGACCTAAGAGTGGCAATGGTTGTTTATGGGTATCAGAGTCTAGGGTTGTGGGGAGGTGGGGAAGTTAATAGCTTTTCAAGCAGGGGAAATTGAGAAAAATAGAGGCAATAAATGGGAGACAGAAATTAAAGGGCATTTAGAGTAGATAATTCTGGACCACTGTTTCTATTTTATCACTCTCTATATTTTAGACTTCTTGACAGCACACAGCCATTCCTTATTTCAATGTAACACATTTATTCCATGGGCTGCGTGCATACCCAGAACACAATGAACCTCGAGACACACTGTATATTCAGGCCTTCTCAATCTGTTTTGACGCGGGAAATGTGTATGGCTTCTGTACAAAGCCACCAGATATGGCAACCCCAAACTAAGAAGAATGGCCTGTAGACTCACCCAATAAATCTTCCTGAATGGAAAAAGGGTACCACACATTCTCAAACTCTTGCATTTGTTATGGAAGTGGAGAATCACATATTCCTGATTCCACTCTGAGGACAGGGATTGTATGTCTTTCTGATTTCATCATGTCTTTAAAAAGAATGGGCTTCTCTTGCCAAGCCTGAATGTTTGTGACACTCCAGACTTGGATGTCAGGGCTTGGATGGGAGGGAGGCAAAGAGTACAGACAGTCGAATGACTGAGTCAGTGGGCAATGTCTCATTAGTGCCATGTTGGAAACAACCAGAGCTAGGCAGCCCTAGTTCCCTGACATAAGTTGGGTTTTTACAAACATTTTACTTTGTAAAAACTGAAAAAGGGCGAGGGGCACTTACTGAGTTTGAAGAAAGCAGCAGGGTGAA
This sequence comes from Macaca thibetana thibetana, assembly GCF_024542745.1. NCBI lineage: Eukaryota > Metazoa > Chordata > Mammalia > Primates > Cercopithecidae > Macaca > Macaca thibetana. The sequence continues at coordinate 129,604,474 of NC_065598.1, forward strand.
AGCACCCTTCATTTCTGATTAAATCCAGTAGCTTGGGTTGTTGAAGAAAGGAACTGAGTTTATTTCCCCCCAATAATACCATCTGGCAGTTTCTCAGACTTTTTTTTTTTTTCTTTTTTGAGACAGAATCTCACTCTGTCGCCCAGGCTGGAGTACAGTCGTGGGATCTTGGCTCGCTGCAAGCTCCGCTTCCTGGGTTCAAGTGATTCTCCTGCCTCGGCCCCCCGAGTAGCTGGGATTACAGGCGCCTGCCACCACGCCTGGCTAATTTTTGTATTTTTAGTAAAGATGGGGTTTCGCCATGTTGGCCAGGCTGGTCTCAAACTCCTGACCTCAAGTGATGCACCCGCCTCGGCCTCCCAAAGTGCTGGGATTACAGGGGTGAGCCACCGAGCCTGGCCCAGTTTCTCAGACTCTTTATGAAGAATCCTATATTGTTCGAGCTATGAACTGGCTCATAGTAAGAGCTGAACAACTGTGGCACCCACCTGTTAGAAATCAAGACTGGGGTATTAAAACCAGAAGTGCTGGCCTATTAGAAGGGCCTGACCACTCTGTGTGGAAGGCAAACCTCGCCTAAACCCAGGGATTAGCATGTTCACATTGGGACAATAACTGAAGCAGGTGCTCATTCTATGGGTTGTTCGGAATCATTTTTCTGACTGCATAGAGGTAGAAGCTGAAATAGAATAAGTTCTCAGAGGGCATGACTCCAAACAGGGAATGGGGAGGGAAGGGAGGCATTCCTTATTCTTTGCTTCCTTGGAAAATGGAAAAAGAAACTGTCACAAAATGGCAGCTGCCCTGGCTCATTGGCGGTTCTGCTAAGAAACTAGGGGACAAAGAGCTGATTAAAGAAGGTCATGTTTATCTAGGGCTATGGTAATTGGAACACACCCTCACTAGTGATCTAAGTTTAAATCCCCAGCCTCTAAATAAGCAATACTTTCAAAAGGGCCACCTTATCATTATTTATAAAATAGTCTGATTTTCTGGGAGGAGTACTTCTCTTTTAAGCCTCTCCTTTAGAGATTTTGTATGTGGGAGATTATAGACTTCGAGGAGTATTATTTTTTTAAACTAAGTTTTAAAGTCACCATAGTGTTTGTAAATAAAATAAGATAAAATACAATAAATACCAAGTTTTAAGCAGCACCAATTATTTTTAAGTACAAGGGCTTATGGTTTCGCTGTCTTGTTAAGATTCTATGAACCTAGAAGGGTGACTGAAAACTTGGTGTTACTAGTATTCTTGTTCTGATTTCCCTATATGGACACATCCTTGGAACTTCCAGATATGCCTAATTGGATATTGGGGATAAGAAGTGATTTGGGTGAGGAGAAAAGGCAAGGTTATGGAGGAGACAATGACTTAGTTCACTCATGGGACAGAAATGAGTGCAATGTATTTGGACAGACTTATAAGGACAGAAAAAATGGTGGGAAGAAAGTCTAGGGAAAGAAGTTTGGAAACAATGAGGTCCTGGAGGGTTTCAGGCAGGATAGTCTAGTAGTTGAGTGCCTTTGATGTACCAAGAGAGATTTGGAATAAGACAGTGCTAACTTTGGGAATTACTTTTTAAGCATTGCTTTCATCATTTGTAAATGAGGATAATAATAACGATAACACTACATAGGGTCATTATGATTATTAAATGATACCATGAGTGTAAAACTGTTTAGTATAGCTCCTGTCATGCAAGTGCTCAATAAGTGTTATTATTAAAATTATTATTGTTGAATATAGAAATTAGACTAAACCACACATGGAAACAGAGTTCATGAGAGCTCCTAAGCTCTCTCTTTTCAAAATGTCTAGACTTTTGATGTAATGATAAGGAGGGTTTTCTTGTTTTGTTTTTTTTTAAAAATTTTTTGTAGAGACAGGGTCTTAGTATGTTGCCCAGGCTGGACTCAAACTCCTGGCCGCAAGCGATATTTCTACCTCAACCTCCCAAAGCATAGGATCACAGGCGTAAGCCACTACGCCTAGCTTTTTTTTTTTTTTTAAATGCCCAAGGAATTGGAGATATACAGACCTAAGTTTGAATTGAGACTCTGTCACTTCCTAGCTGTGTGACCTTGGGTAAGTCCCTTCCCTTCCCTGGCCTCAGTTTCCTCATAAAATACGGACAGTTATAATAGCAACCTCAATGGGATTGGAGGAGTGAATGAGATCTGAAAAACTGCACGTACAGGGCCTGGCACAGAGCAAGTGTCCAATCAATGGGAGCTATAGAATAGGCTCAGGCAGACAGCCTGGCTGCAGGTCTCTTTCCACTCCCACCTCCCTCCACCTCCTGGTTAGTCCCAACTAGAGTCCCATCAATCTGCCACTCTCCTCAGGGGTTGCTGGAAATTCCTGGCGCAGATGTCTCCTACAGAGACGAGTTTTGGATATTCCTCCGTCCACCCCTGTTACCACTGAATTATGGGGAGAGAGAGAAGGAAAGAAGACCCATTGAGAGGGAGAGGAGAAAACAAACGACTTCTGTATACTGCTGCCCTGGCTAACCCAGGCCCATGCCTGAAATAGGTGTTCGGTAAATACTTGAGGAATGTATGTACAAGTGAATGAAAAAAAAAAAAAAAAAAAAAAAAAAAAAAAAAAGGCTGCAGGCAGGCATCTGGGCAGGGAGAGAAAGAAACCCAAGTCATGGCAAACTTTTCCTGACTATGCCTCCATGACATCTGTCTGTACAGGGGCCTCCCCTGGCTATGGGTTCACTCAATAACTCCAATTCGCTCCTTCCTTTTGCACAGATCACATACAACACCCTACACGCTCCCTTCAAGAGATCCAGATAGAAGCTTGGGGGCTCGCCACTTTGGGTTTAGAGCACTTGAATTCTTAGCTGTGGACAGAAATGCTGATCTCAGGCAGCCCAGCAAGGGATATCCAGATATAACCCCACCCATCATTCTGAGATTCCCTTCTTGTCCTGAGACCAAGCAGTAGGGTGCTAGACAACAGGACCCACCAGTCCACTTCCATTTTCCATTTAACACATGTAAGCAATATGACTACCAGGTTTTGATGTGAAGGATTTGCAAGTGAGTGAAGACACCTGTGCACACAGGTGGATAAACACGAGCACTGAACGTGCACACTGACCATCCAAGGGACTGACACTGAAGATTACGCTTTTTCTGGGCAACATTTTAAAACCTTATGTGTGAGGGTTTCTCAGTGCCCTTCACAAGCTCAACTTCTGTTCCAACATTTGTTTCAAATTAGATTTCCTTCCATAAAAATACCGCTTAACGACACACATGCAGAATATGCATTTGGCTTTTCCTGGGTGTTAAATATTTTATTTGATGTGCTGATTTTGTTACTACATCACTGGAAAATTAATCCACAATGAATTGCCTGTGTGACAAGCTCTCACCACAGAAGCAACAGCGATTTGAATCTTGAATCCTGGATTCTTTATCTCTTGCTCCCTGTGAGCTCCTAGCCTCAATTTCACACCCGATCTCCTGTTACCCACAAATTCTGCAACTGACACATAAACAGGCAGAATGTCTTTCTCCCTAAATAAAAACAACAAGGAATCAGAAAAACAGGGCAAGGATTCCACCTTTCGTGACGCCACTTAAAATTTAAAAAGTATTTTAGGCCGGGCGCGGTGGCTCACGACTTTAATCCCAGCACTTTGGGAGGCCAAGGTGGGTGGATCACGAGGTCAGGAGATCAAGACCATTCTGGCTAACACGGTGAAACCCTGTCTTCACTAAAAATACAACAGAAAAAAAAAAAAAAAAAACAAAAAAAAAAGCCGGGCGTGGTGGCAGGCACCTGTAGTCCCAGTTACTTGGGAGGCTAAGGCAAGAGAATCGCTTGAACCCAGGAGGTGGAGGTTGCAGTGAGCTGAGATTGTGCCACTGCACTCCAGCCTGGGCGACAGAGTGAGACTCTGTCTCATATATACATATATACATATATATATATATATATATATTTTTTTTTTTTTTAAAGAGAACCATTAAGCCAGATCTTGCTAACACATGTAACTTCTTGATTAGTTCCACATTCACATCATCTCTGCCTTGAGTTGGTTCTGGGGTCTGACTTAGCAAGCTTTTTAAAATCTCATTCCACATGTGCTGAGAGTGAGGGATATCTGTGAGTTGCTCATTATTGTTTAAGTTAAAAAAAAATAGTGAAGACCACAGCTGACTTCCAAAGTAGGCAACTCCAGCTCATGGGTTAATGAATGAGCCCCAGGGAGTATGTTTATGATGTTCTGAGATGGGGACTCTGAGGTGGGGGTAATTTTGGCCCAAAGGCAGCTGGTTAGGCAGCTGGTAGAGAGCAGCTGCAGGAACGGGACTATTTCTAGGGGGGGTTAGAATTTAAAGTTGGACTTGTGGACAGAACTGTTCAAGTTGAGCTGCCCCTGGGTTGAATTCTCCCCCTCAGTATAGGTTACCAGCTTATGCTTTGACATCAGATGTACAAGGAGTTGGGGGAGGGAACTAGGGGTGAAAAGAAGGACCCCTGCCTACTTCCTGAGTCACAGCATTACCGGGGAGAAGTCAGGACCCAAAGGTGCCCATTGCCATGTGCCCTCCTTCCCCTCTCCATGATGTTTTGATGGAACTTAGCATTTGAGAATGTACCGCCAACAGGGCTCTCATTTGAAATGTAAAATGTCCTTTCATAACTGTTGGAAAGGAGGTCTGTATACATAGAGAGCATCTAGGATTTGCCCATTTCTGTGAAAAAAAATTCTTCCTGACTGTAAATCCTGTGCTCTGTAAATAATTTTTGGGTCCAAGAAGACCAACAACTTGCATTTTCCTACCCTACCGCCTGCCCTGCTTTTGAAGCCCACAGCGAGGGGAGGGGGAGAGGGCATCTGGAGGGAGGAGACGGCAAATGGATCCAAACACACATATTTATTTAGTAAACAAGCTCATCATCTCCTCAATTTTAAAATTCACTGTGAGCAAATACAAGCACAGACTTCACTTGGAAAAAAAAAAAAAGTACAGCATTCCCCTTAAAGCGATTTGGTAATTGCAGGAAGGAGAGAGCAACATTCCACCCAGGTGCTCACTACAGCACACCTGTGGGTTTGGAAACAAAGTCTCAGCTGTTAAACCTGAGGGGCTGTGAAGCCACCTTTGGATTAGGCTGTGAAAGGAAGAGTGGTAGGTGAAGGACGCAGAGGGCAGCTAGGCCCCTTCTTTCCAGGGAACTCCAAGGTCATCTTGCCGCCTTCTCCCTCTCCTCCTCTTCCTTCTCCTCGCTAACATTTTTTTTTCTCTCTCTCTTTCTTTCTTTCTTTCTTTCTTTCTTTCTTTCTTTCTTTCTTTCTTTCTTTCTTTCTTTCTTTCTTTCTTTCTTTCTTTCTTTCTCTCTCTCTCTCTTTCTTTCTTTCTTTCTTCTTTTTTTTTTGAGATGGAGCCTCGCTCTGTCACCCAGGCTGGAGTGCAATGGCATGATCTTGGCTCACTGCAGCCTTTGCTTCCCAGGCTCAGGCGATTCTCCTGCCTCAGCCTCCCAAGTAGCTGGGACTACAGTGTGCACTACCACGCCCAGCTAATTTTTGTGGTTTTTTTGTTTGTTTGTTTTGGTAGAGATGGGGTTTCGTCGTGTTAGCCAGGTTGGTCTCGAACTCCTGACCTTGAGTGATCTGCCCGCCTTAGCCTCCCAAAGTGCTGGGATTACAGGCATGAGCCACCGCGCCCAGCCCTCATTCACATTTAGGGAGTACTAACAACATGCCAGGCACTGCACATAGGGCTTTGTGAGCCTTGCTTCATGTAGGCTTCACAGTGTTCTGAGGTACGGGCTGTTATTATTCCCATGTGAGAGAGGAGGAAACTGCAGCCTAGAGACTTTGGGTGACTTGCTCACGCAGGTCACATCCTAGTAAGTGACCAGGAGTCAAGGCCAAGCTGAGCTCACTCCACAGCTGGTTCTCTCCCCACAGAAGCCAGACATTTCTTTAAGGCTCCCTTTGTGGGCTGGGTGCGGTGGCTGGGGCCTGTAATGCCAGCACTTTGTGAAGTCGAGGAGGAAGGTTGGATCACTAGAGGCCACGAGTTTGAGACCAGCTTGGGCAACAAAATGAGACCCCTGTCTTTACAGAAAAAAAAAAAAAAAACTAAAAAAATAGCCGGTCACGGTTGTTGGCACGTATAATCCCAGCTACTTGAGAGGCCGAGCTGGGAGGATCACTTGAGCCTGGGAGTTCGAGGCTGCAGTCAGCTATGATTGTGCCACTGCACTCCAGCCTGGGTGACAGAGTGAGACTCTGCTTCAAAAAAAAAAAAAAAAAAAAAAGCCTCCACTTGTGGATCCTGTTAAGATGTTGATTGCTCTAGGGAGGCGTAGCCCTTTAAATCCCTCAGTTCTCCAGAATAACTTCATGGAAGAGAGGGCCCAGTTACATCACAGAAAATGGTAAGTGGGGGAGATGGCACCAGTAAGATGCTTCCCAATTTTCCTTTTTCTCTCACTTCATTCAAGTGCTATTCATGGTGGCCTCTGCCGTGGCTCGCAGGCATCTTCAGGTTGTTCGTAAGACCCACTAGCTTTTAATGAGGCAGGCAGCGAGGGGAGGGGACAGGGATTAAAATCAATGTTGTTCTGTTGCCTCCCTTCGTAACCTCCAAACTACAAAAAAAGGGCACGTTTCATGCAGAATAAAACAACTGTCAGGATATTTCTTATTTTTATGAACTGGTACAGTTTTACCCCCACTTAAAAAATGTGATTGACCCTAGAAAAGCCCAATTTATAAGGTTCTGGTACTTGTATTCTTTCTCAGAGCATTTTGAAGAAGGTTTACATACAAAGAGGATGCATATAGAAAAGTGATATAAAAACACCCTTGAATAGATTTTCTTTAACTATGATTTGATTAGCTTACCCCCTCTTTAGGGGGAAAGCTATCGATTTTCTAGCTGTTTTGCTGAAAAATACTCTCATCTTCAAACTCGGTAATATCTGAATCTTGCACCCCTTTTTTTCTAGAACCCTTTATTTATTTATTTATTTATTTATTTATTTATTTATTTATTGTGAGACAGAGTCTTGCTCTGTCGCCCAGGCTGGAGTGCAGTGGTGCGATCTCGGCTCACTGAAACCTCTGCCTCCTGTAGAACCCTCTTTTCTGTTCTGTGTATGCTGGAGTTAGTCCCTCCTTGTGTGGGGAACCCACAGGAACCTGTGGTTGTTTAGTTATTGCAAAATGCTGGTGAATAAATGACCGCATCTACAGCTGGGGAGCAGGCCCAGGATGGATGTGGGGTGAGGGTGCTGTGAAGAAAATGATCTCACCAGAGCACCATTGGCCAGGAGAGAGAGGAGCCTGGAGAATACTTAAGGATGGAGAAAACACAAGCTGGAGGAAGTGAGAAGGAGACATTTGAGAGAAGGGATGAATTCAATCAAGAGTAGCAGAGAGCAGAAGAGTAGCTGGGGAAAAATGTGACTGACTTAGGGGCCCAGGGAGAAAAATGAATTCAAGCAACACAGGGCATCTGATCGAGGGAGGGGTTGAGCAACAGCTCCGGTGTCAGGTGGCTATGAGGAGAGCACTGGATATTGAACGTGGAACTCAGCCAGAAAGGACCCTGTTTCCCTGAAGGGACTGGGTGGAGGAGGTGCGGGGAACCTAGGTGGCCTGGCACTAAATCATGGTATATTGAGAAGAAAAGGCAAGCTTATGTGTGAGAGGCTAAACAGGTTGGACTTGTCCCTGAAATGTTCCGACTTTGAGCATGTTCCTCCCACCCCTCCAGTTTCTCCCACTGGTGGAATCTCTGTTTCCTAACTGGCTGGCAGGGAGGGCTCCAATCTGAGTGACAGGAAATGGGAAACCTGGAGAAGCCTGAGGAAGAATATTGGGGTCCTAAAGTCAAAGTCTAAAGTGCAGCCTCCTCTCAAATCCTTTGTGCTTGCCTAATTCGCTTGTTCTCTTGGGGAAAATAAGTATAGGGGATGGAAATCATAATTTTTAGCTTGGGTAGCCAATGGTTCCATCAACCCCTGGGCTCTACTGGATGATTTCAAGGGATATTTGGTGGGTGGAAAGAAACCCCTCCAATGATGGATACATGAGTACTGATGTCTACATTTTCATGTGCAGAAGATTCCGGGCTTGGGATTCTGTACCTCAAAGAACGTACAATGGAGCCGGGCACAGTGGCTCATGCCTGTAATCCCAGCACTTTGGGAGGTCAAGGTGGGTGGATCACTTGAGGTCAGGAGTTCGAGACCAGCCTGGCCAACATGGCAAAACCCCATCTTTACTAAAAATACAAAAATTAGCCAGGCGTGGTGGGGTATGCCTGTACTCCCAGCTACTTGGGAGGCTGAGGCAGGAGAATCGCTTGAACCTGGGAGGCAGAGGTTTTAGTGAGCCGAGATCGCGCCACTGCACTCTAGCCTGGGTGACAGAGAAAGACTCTGTCTCAAAAAAAAAAAGTACAGTGGACCTCCAGACTCAAAGGTTAGGAAACCATTGCTTTCCTATCATTAGTCCATGTAGTCAAACAGTACTTTTCATTACAGGGCATCCCTGTAGCTATTCAGTCTTATCCAATGTGGGATAGGGAGTTTTTTCCTCTTTTGTAAGAGAGAAAATAAATACAAATGAGCCGGGCGTGGTGGCTCACACCTGTAATCCCAGCACTTTGGGAGGCCGAGATTGGCGGATCATGAGGTCAGGAGATCAAGACCATCCTGGCTAATATGGTGAAACCCCATCTGTACCAAAAACTACAAAAAATTAGCCTGGCGTGGTGGCACGTGCCTGTAGTCCCAGCTACTTGGGAGGCTGAGGCAGGAGAATTGCTTTAACCCAGGAGGTGGAAGTTGCAGTGAGCAAAGATCGCGCCACTGCACTCCAGCCTGGGCGACACAGCGAGTCTCCATATTAAAAATAAATAAAAAATAAATAAATAAAATTTATTTTTCCTTAACATGATTTTGAGTAATTATGTTTAAGTCAATCAGAGTCTTGTTACCTGGCTTCATTCATCCAACATATATGTACTGAGCACCTTCTTTGGACCAGTACTGTGTTAGGTGCTGGGAATATCAAAAAGGGAACTAACACAGGGTTTCTACATTAATGGAGTTTACAGTCCCAAATGGGAGACAGGAAGTAAATAGATAAACTCACACATCATTACTTAGTATTAGATAATTGATCTCAAAAATGTGTAATTACATTTGCGATAAATGATACAAGGGTTATATGCAAGTGTTATAATAAAGAGTGCATAACAGAAGGATCTAACCTATTCTTGGGATCTAGCAAGGCCTCCCTGAAGAAGAGACTTTTTTGTTTTTTTGAGACAGAGTCCCACTCTGTCGCCCAGGCTGGAGTGCAGTGGTATCATCTTGGCTCACAGCAACCTCTGCCTCCCAGGTTCAAGCGATTTTCCCACCTCAGCCTCCCGGGTAACTGGGACTACAGGTGCAAGCCAGGACGCCCAGCTAATTTTTTGTATTTTTAGTAGATACCAGGTTTTGCCATGTTGGCCAGGCTGGTCTCGAGCTCCTGACCTCAAGTGATCCCCCGCCCCCTTAGCCTTTCACAGTGCTGGGATTACAGGCATGAGCCACCACACCTGGCCAGAAGAGACATTTTAACATCAGTTGTCAGACATAGAGTTGGGGGTGCAGATGGGGAAGATAGCACATGTCAAGAGAATGGCCAAGACCAGCACTACAGAGCTGGAGCCCAGGTCAGCAGAATCCTCTTCATACAACTCGGTGTTATCTTCCTCTCTTCCCTGCCATTTTCCCTATGCCACTACCAACCATCACCCTTTCCCCTCATTCGAGCACAGCTCAGGTAGGTCTCTATCTTTCATCTTCGAAAATGAATCAATAGAGGCCAAAATCTCATTGCATGAAAATCTGTCATCTTGGAAATGTGTGTGTGTGTGTGTGCATGTGTGTACACGTACACATGTGTGAATGCGTGTGTCTTGCAGATATGGGATAATAATATTTAAGAAACATTGCCTTAGAGATTGCCACTTCTCATACACTGCTACAAAATTGAAATCACCTGGGTGTTTCTTTTTGCCAGTTTGTCTTTTGAATCCCAGTTAATCGAAGCTAGAATGTTTGCAATGGCAGAGGAGTGAGGAGTGGAGATCTTTGTGCAAACAATTTTGGCACTCAAGGTAATACCCTTAAGGTCCATCCAAGTTATTGTCCATTCTTTTTTATTGTAGCACGGTTTGTTTAATTATTCACCTATTGAAGGACATTTTGGTTGTTTCTAGTTTTTTGCTATTACGAATAACACTGTTATAAACATTCACGTCTGAGAATTTGTGTGGACATAAGTTTTCATTTCTCTGGGATAAATGTCCAGGAGTGTGATTGCTGGGTCCTATGGTACTTGCATGTTTAGTTTTATATGAAACTGCCAAAGAGTTTTCCAGAGAACCTGTAGCATTTCACATTCCCACCAGCAATGTCTGAGAGATCCAGTTTCTCTACATTTTCACCAACATTTGGTATTGTCACTGTTTTTTTTATTTCAGCTGTTCTAATAGGTATATAGTGACATCTCATTGAAGTATTAATTTGCGTTTCCCTAATGATTAATGATGGTGAACATCTTTTCTTGTCTTTACAATCCATGTTTCTTCTTTGGTGAAACGTATCTTTATGTCCTTTGCCCATTTTCTAGTTGGATTTTGTTTTACTGTTGAGTTTTTTAAGGTTCTTAATGTATTCCAGATATGTGTCATTTGTCAGATGTACGGTTTGCAAATATTTTCTCCCATTATGTTATACAAATTGTCTTTTCATCTTCTTTCACAGAGTAAATGTTTTATATTTTGGTCAGGTCCAATTTATTGATTTTTCCTTTCATGGATTGTGCTTTTGGTATCAAGTCTAAGAACTTTTTGCCTAAGCTCTAGATCCCAAACATTTTCTACTGTTTATTTAAACATTTTAAAATAGTTTTTATGTTTAACTACATCATCCATTTTCAGATACTTTTTGTATAAAGTATGAGTCTTAGATTGAGCTTTGTGATGGTTAATTTTATGTGTCAACTTGGCTAGGCCACAGTACCCAGATATTTGGTGAAACACCTCTGAATGTTGCTGTGAGGGTATTTTGTTTTTTAGAGGAGATTAACATGTAAATCAGTAGACTTTGAGTAAAGTAGATTACCTTCCATAATGGGGGTGGGCCTTATCCAATCAGTTGAAGGCCCCTCAAGAAGAGGGAATTCTGTCAGCGGACTGCCTTTGAACTCAAGTTGCAACATTAACTCTTCCCTGAGTCTCCAGCCTGCTGCCCTACCCTGCAAATTTTGGGCTTACCAGCTTCCACAATTCCATGAACCAATTTCTTAATCAATCAATCGATCAATCTCTCTCTCTGTCTCTTTTTCTCTCTCTAAACACACCCCCCATCACACACACACATCCTATTGGTTCTGTTTCTCTGGAGAACCGTGACTACTACAAGGTTTTTTTTTTCCCCTACCATGGATGTGTAATTTCTCCATCATCATTTGTTTAAAAGGCTATCTTTCCTCCATTGAATTGTGTGTGTATCTTTTAAAAAGTCAGTCGGTCATATTTATATGGGACTATTTGTGGGTTCTGTTCTGTTCTATTGATTTATGTGTCTGTCCTTCTACCAATACCACACAGTCTTGATTACTGTAGATATATGATGGGGTCAACTGATTCCTCCCACTTTATTCTTCTTTTTCAAACTTGCTTTAGCTATTTGTGTTCCTTTGACTTTCTGTATAAATTTGACATAAAATTATACAAAAATCTTGTTGCTGTTTTGATAGGAATTATGGTAAACATGTATATCAATTTGGAAATAATTGACACCTTTATGCTTAATCTTTAAAATGGATTTAAAGCATTTAAAGTACATGGTATGCCTCTCCATTGAGTTAGATATTTTATTTCTTTCCTCAGCATTTTGTAGTTTTCAACATACAAGTCTTATTCATGTTTTGTTAGATATACACCTAAGTCTTTTTTGAGCAATTATAAATGGTGTCGTATTTTTAACTTTGGTGTTTATGTATTCATTATTAATATATAGAAATACAATTGATTTGTGTATGCTTATCTTGTATCTCCTGACCTTGCCAAACTCGTTTATTAGTTCTAAGAGTTAAAAAAAAATAGTTTTCTTGGTATTCTCTATACAGACCATCATGTCATCTGAAAATAAGAAAATGTTCTTTCTTCCTTTCTAATCTGTATGCCTTTTATTTCCTTTTCTGGACTTTCTGTACTAGCTAGAATGTCCAGCACTATGATGAATAAGAGTAGTGAAAGTGCACATCCTTGCCTTTTTCCTGATCTAAGGGTGAAAACAATCAGTTTTTCACCATTAAGTAAAATGTTAGTTGTAGGGGTTTTCTTTTGCAGATGCTCTTTATCAAGTTGAGGAAATTCCTCTCTATTCCCTGTTTGCTGAAAGATTTTATTATGAATGGATGCTGAATTTTGTGAAATATTTTTTCCGCATCAAATGATATAATCATGTGATTTTTCTTCTCTAGCTGTTAATATGGTGGTTCACATTGATTGATTTTTAAATATTGAACCAGACTTGCGTACACGGAATAAACCTCACTTGGTCATGGTGTGTAATTCCTTCATATTGCTGAAGTCTGTTTGCTAATATTTTGTTATTAATTTTTGCATTTACTTTCATGAGTGATATTGGCCTGCAGTTTTACTGTTTTTGTCTGATTTTAGTATCAGGGTAATATTAGCTTAATAAAATGAATTGGGAAATATTTCCTCTACTTCTATTTTCTGGAAGACATTATGTACAATTGGCATTACTTTTTCTTTAAATGTTTATTCCCCAGTTGAAACCATCTGATCCTAGAGATCTCTGTTTGGGGAGTTTTTAAATTACGAATTTAATTTCCTTAATTGTTATGGAGCTACTACCTGTATTTATATTGGGTGAATTGTGGTAGTTTCTGTTTTTCAAGGAATTGGTTCATCGTTATATTTGTGTGTGTAAAGTTGTTAACCTTTTGATGTCTGCAGGGTTTGTAGTGGTATCCCCTGTTTTGTTTCTGATACTGGTAATTTGTTTCTTCTCTCTCTCTCTCTCTCTCTCTTTTTGATCAGTCTTGCTAGAGGTCTGTCAATTTTATTAAATTCTTTAGTTTTTACAAAGGAACAGGTTTTTCTTTCATTAATTTTCTCTATTGTTTTCCTTTTATTCAATTTCAACTCTTATCTTTATTATTTCCTTCCTTCTGCTTGCCTTGTGTTTATTTGTTCTTTTTCTAGGTTCTTGAGGTGGAAGCTTAGATTACTGACTTGAGACCTTTCCTCTTTTCTCATGTATAATTTAGTGATATAAATTTCCCTCTCAGCGTGGCTTTTGCCATGTCCCACAAATTTTGAAATATTATAGTTTTATTTTCAATTCAGTTCAATGTATTTTAAACATTTCTCCTGAGACTTCCTCTTTGACCCATAGATTATTTAGAAGGATGTTGTTTATTTTTCAAGTGTTTGGATGTTTTCCTGTTATCTTTCTGTTATTAATTTCTAATTTGATTCCATTATTGTCAGAGAACACACTATGTACAATTGCAATTCTTCTAAATTTGTTGTGGTTTCTTTTATGGCTCAGAATATGGTCTCTCTTGTTCTATGTTCTCCAGAATGTGTATTCTGCTTGTGTTGGATGGAGTATTCTATACATGTTGATTAGATCCTGTTATTGATGGTATTGTTGAGTTCTCTATCTTTGCTAATTTTCTGTCTAGTTGTCCTATCAATTGTTAAGAGAGGAGTGTTGAAATTTCCAACTATTGTGGCTTTGTGGATTTTCTTCTTTCAGTTCTATCAGTTTTTGCTTCACATATTTTGCTTCACAAACAGCTCTGTTGTTTGTTCCATGCACATTTAGGATTGATACATCTTTTTGGTGGGTTGAGCCACTTATCATTATATAATGTCCCTCTCTGTCTCTGATAATTTTCTTTCTCTGAAATCTATCTGATATTAATATAGACACTCATGCTTTGTTTTGACTAATGCTTGCATGATAAATATGTTTCCTTCCTTTTACTTTCAGTTGTCTTGTATCATTATATTTAAGGTGAGTTTCTTGTATAGTACATACTGTTGGGTCGTTTTTCCTTATCCACTCTGCCAGTCTCTGTCTTCTAATTGGTGTATTTAGACCTTATATGCATTTAATGTAATTATCGATATGTTAGGATCTAAGTCTGCCATTTTATTTTTAATTTTATTTTCTTTTTCCTGCCTTCCTATGAGTACTTGAATATTTTTGGGAATATTGTAACATTTTGACTTATCTGTAGTGGTTCTGAGTGTATATCTTTGTATAGATTTTGAGTGGTGGCTCTATGTATTACATTGTGTATACATAACTTATCACAGTCTACTGGTAATGTTATTTTGCCAGTATGAGTGAAGTATAAAAGCTTACTTCTGTTAATGTCTCTTTATCTCCCTAGTTTATGATATGATCAACTTAAATATTTCCTCTACATGCAATAAGAACTATATCAGACAGTATTATTATTTTTGCTTCAACCATCAAACAAAATTTTGAAGACTCAAAGAGGAAGGAAAGTCTATTGTGTTCACCATAGTTTTGCTTATTGTATTATTTCTTGCTTCTTGATGTTCCAAGATTTATTTTATCATTTCTGTTCTGTTTAGATAACTTCCTTTAGCTATTATTTTAGAGTAGCTCTGATGGAGACAGGTTCTCTTAATTTTCCTTCACCTGAGAATGTCTTGATTCCCACTTCATTCCTGAAGGATATTTTTGTGGGATATAGGATTTAGTTCTTTTCTTTCAGCATTTGAAAAATGTGTCAATTCCTTCTGGCCACATGGTTTCTGACAAGAAATCAACTGCCATTAAAATAATTGTTTCTCAGTTTCTCTGTCAAAGTATTGTTTTTCTTTTCTTTTTTGAGACAGAGCCTTACTCTGTTACTCAGGTTGGAGTTCAGTGTGGCATGATCATGGCTCACTGCAGCCTCTACCTCCCTGGGCTCAGTGATCCTCCTACTTAAGCCTCCCGAGTAGCTGGGACTACAGGTGTGCACCACCACACTTGGCTAATTTTTGTACTTTTTGCAGAGATGGGGTTTCACCATGTTGTCCAGGCTGGTCTCAAGCTCCTGGGCTCAAGCAATCCACCCACCTTGGCCTCCAAAAGTGCTGGGATTATAGGCATGAGCCACTATGCTTGGCCAAATCATTGTTTTTCCTCTGTCTGCTTTCAAGATTGTTTTCTTTGTCTTTAGTTTTCAGAAGTTTGACTATGATATGTCTTAGTGTGGATTTCTTTGGATTTAGCATGTTTGAGATTCTCTGAGCTTTTTGAATCTGTAGGTTTATGTCTCTTGCCAAATTTGGAAAATTTTCAGCCATTATTCCTTGAAATACTTTTCAGTCATAGTCTCCTCCTCTCATCCTGGGACTCTAATGACATGAATGTTATATCTTTTGTAATAGTTATACAGGTCCCTGAGACTGTTATTTTTTTCCAGTCTATTTGCTCCCTGCATAATTTCTGTTGTTATATACTCAAGTACTCTGATTTTTTTCCTTTGTCCCCTCCATTGTGTTGTTCACCCTATTCACTGAGATTTTCACTTTGGTTGTTGTGTTTTTCAGTTCTAAAGTCTACATTTGGTTCTTTATATATTCTTATTTGCTTACTGAGACTTTCTGTTCTTTTTATTTGTTCTGAGCATGTTTGTAATTGCTCATTGAAGCATTTTTATGATAGCTGTTTCAAAATCTTTGTCAGATAATTCTATATCAGTCATCTTAGTGCTGGCATGAATTGACTGTCTTTTTCATTCAGTTTGAAATCTTCCTGGTTATTGGTATGATGAATGATTTTCAATTGAATACTGTTCATTTTGGATATTATGTCACGAGACTCTGGATCTTATTTAAACCTTATGTTTTAGTGGTTTTATTCTGACATTGTTCTAGTAGAAAAAACTGGAAGAGTTGCCTTGTTACTGCCAGATTGGGGTAGAAGTTCAGTCTCGCCACTCAGCCTTTGCTTGGACAGTTGGAGGTGAGGGTTACAGTTTCTCCTGCGGTGTTTGGCTGCAGTAGAGCAATAATGGTCTAAAAGTTTTCTGTCTTTCTAGGATGCCCCTTTTCTGGTCCTTTGGCTAGAGAGAGTAGGCTTTTGTTGGGGCTTTGGAAAAATCTGTTCCCACCGGTGTTTTCTGAATTGCTAGCTTCTCTAGCAGCCAGCCTGGGATATTCGAGGCAAAAAGAAAGCTCAGGGAACTCACGAACATGTCACTCTTTGAGTCTCAAGGTCCTTAGTCAGTCTATCTTCTCTCCACCTTTCTTGGTTGTCTTATGTTTGTTGTATATATAATAACTAGGGTTTATACTTGTACTTAGTGAAAGGAATAGAGAAAAGTACATCTACTCCATCTTTCTAAAAGCAGAAGCTGACTTTTAGGATCCCATATCTCTGATTAGTTATTAAATCTCATTACTTATCTCTGAAGTTATGGTGTTAAAAACTCACATTTTAATACACCGTCTTTGTTGAATGAGTGGATCATACTCGTGTAGCTTGTGAGATGTTGCAGCAGAATTATTGACTAAAGTGTCCCCTGAGCTCGTCAGCTGCTGAACTGGTGACAGATTCCTTGAGTCTGTACTGCTTTTTAACTAACAAGTCTTCAGTATGTGCCCAGAACTGCACTGGGTGTTTAAGAAACTATGAAGAAAGATGTGACCTCGACTCTCGGGGTATTTGATGTCTATTTGGGAAAACAAGAAAAGTGAATTCTCCATTTCAGGGTGTAGAATATAGTAGACACTCAATACATGCTTGTTGCATGAGTGAATGCTGCTGAACACATGCTAATTGCCCCTGAATGACAAGTGCTAAACTAAACTGTGTCATGCAGATTAAAAGTGCTGTATGAAGCCAGAAGAGAGGCAAGAGTATGGCTGAAGTGGTCAAGAAGGGTTGTTTTTTTAAGGAGGTAGAGGTTGAGTTGCCTTGAGAGTATGTTAGGACCTGGAGGTCGTTTTTGAAGGAAAAAATTGACAGGACTTGTTAACAGACTGTTTGTGGGGGATGAAATACAGTAAAAAGCAAAACAGACTTTGGTTCAGATCCTGGGTGACAGGGAGATGAGGGAAACACCATGAGTTTGACTTTGTACCTGATTAGCTTGAGCTGTTAGCAAAACATCAAGCACAAGTACATAGTAAGTATTTGGAATATTTGGAGCTGAAGGAAAGATTCTACTAGAAAAACCCATCTTTTCACTTGAGAGTCTCCAGAAGATATGGGAACTATCACAACTTAGCAGCCAACAAATGATGTGAGCTAAGGTAGTTAATAACCTGTCTCTGGGTAAATAACCTCTCTCCTCATGTATAAAATGAGGTGTGCTGGTAGGTGGTTTTTTAATGAGATAACATTTGGATTAGCATAGTATCTGGTATTTGGAAGGAGACCTATACTTGCTGGAATATTTTCCTTCCAGCTCTAAAGGTCCAGGATTGTGTGATTTCTTTGAAATATGAACTGTCCTTAATACATCTGCTGATATGGTTTGGCTGTGTCACTGCCCAAATCTCATCTTGAATTGTAGTTCTCATAATCTCCAAGTGTCGTGGGAGGGACCTGGTGGGAGGTAATTGAATCATGGGGGTGCCTACCCTCATGCTGTTCTCATGATAGTGAGTGAGTTCTTACAGGATCTAATGGTTTTATAATAGGCTTTTCTCTTTTACTTGGCACTTCTCTCTCCTGCCACCATGTGAAGAAAGACATGTTTGCTTCCCCTTCTGCCATGAGTATAAGTTTCCTGAGGCCTCCCCAGCCATGTGGAACTGTGAGTCAATTAAATCTTTTTCCTTTATAAACTACCCAGGCTTGGGTATTTCTTCAGAGCAGCATGAGAACAGACTAATACATCTGTCTTCTGTGATTGGGTTTTTCCCCAACCAGAGCCCATACTTTATATCACATGAAGCTAAGAATCTAGGGGAGGGAGAGTTGCACATGTTGTGTCTCAATCTTTTCAGACTTCCTAAGTTTTTCTATCTTTTGAGCATTTGCATTTTGCATGCTTGAATCAGAAAAGCCTCCATTTTGGCTGACTCTAGCCCTTCACTCTGGGGAGTAGAATGGGCAGGTAGCCATTAGTACACAGGAAGGGAGGGATTTGTGGTATCTTAAAGCCATTGGATTTTATTTATTTCCAGTTTGCTCAACATTTGTTCCACAGATCTGGAAAGTTTAAAAAGGGGTGGGGATGGAGAGAGAAGGATGAAAATTAACTAGGCCTAGAGAAAAGGATAAACATATTTTCCTTTCAATATCAAACTAAGGCTCAGAGCATTATTATTATTATTATTATTATTATTATTATTACTGTTATCATTATTATTACTATTATTATTGAGATAGGGTCTCACTCTGTCACCTAGGCTGGAGTGCAGTGGTATGATCACAGCTCACTGCAGCCTTAAACTCCTGGGCTCAAGTGATCCTCCTGCCTCAGCCTCCTGAGTAGCTTGGACTACAGGCATATACCACCACGTCTGGCTTATTTTTCACATTTTTTTCTTTGTTGAAATGGGGTTTTCCTTTGTTGCCTAGGCTGGTCTGGAACTTCTGGCCTCAAGCAATCCTCTCACCTCAGCCTCCCGAGTAGCTGGGACTACATGTGCATGTCACCAGACCTGGCTAATTTTTAAATTTTTTGTATAGATGAGGTTTTGCCATGTTGCCCAGGATGGTCTTGAACACCTAGGCTTAAGTGAGCCACCTACCTTGGCCTCCCAAAGTAGTAGGATTACAGGCATGAGCCACTGTACCCCACCCCTCAGAGTATTTAAATCTGAAATGACTTCTGGGCTTTATTTAGTTTTTCTAAAAACTGACCACTGCCGTAACCATCCATATGGCATCTGAAGAATTGACACTGAGTTCAAGAGTTTAAGACTGCAGTGAGCTATGATCAGCCCACTTCACTCTAGCCTGGGCAACAGAGTGAGACCCTATCTCATTTTTTTTTTTTTAAAGATGAAGATTTGACACTAGTTGGAGAAATGGTTCTATATCTCATTACTAGGATTTTATGAATGTCAGCCCTCTAGCATAAGTAGTAGTTAGTTCTTTAAAATTAAAAAAATTTGGATTTTAAAGTAAGATAAGCTCATTACAAAAATAAGAAAATGAAAATGACTCATAATCCCACAACATAGGGATAATTATAGTTCTGTGGTTTGTTGCTTAGGGACACGGTCACCCAGGCTGGAGCACGGTGGTGCAATCACAGCTCACTGCAACCTCAAACTTCTGGGTCCAAGGGATCCTCACATCTCTGCCTGCTGAGTAGCTAGGACTACAGGCATGTGCCACCATGGCTGGCTAATCATTGTTAATATTTCTATTATTTCTTTCTAGTCTTTTTTATTTCCTGCACACACACACACACACACACACACACACACACACACACACACACACACTTGGGATTTCACTGTATGTTTGTGTATCCTCCTTTCCCCTGCTTAATTTAGACCATGAGCATTTACTCAAGTCATTAAATATTCTTCTAAACATGATTTTAAATAATTACCTTGCATTTCATAGTATAAATGTTACTGCATAGGATTTCATAGTATGGACAACTTAAGTTGTTTCCACTTTTTCTCTATTTTAAATACTGCCACAATGAATTTCCATGTATTTGTATTTTTTGTGCATCTCTATTTCCTTTTACCATAAATCCTTAGAAAGAGAATTACTGGGTAAAAGGATAAGAACATGGTTAAGGCTTTCGAGCATTTTGCCAAGTTGCCCTGTGGGAGAGTTGTACCAGTTTGCATTCCTATTAGCGTTTGAGAATGCCTGACTCATTGCATTAACACAGAATATTTTACCATCATAGATACATGACACTCTTTTGGATCATTTCAATTCAAATGGCATTTAGTGAGCACCTACTATGTGTAGTGTACTGTGCTAGGCATTAGACTCTCTCCTGTTATACAGCATAAGTGCTAGATGCATAACACATGTACAAAGATGGTTAAAAATGCAAATGAAATATAACAACACATAAATCTCTATGGCCAGGGCTGACATCATTCAGCCTTTAAATGGTTACTCATTGAGTAAAGACACTGTGCTAGCTAATTTAAAAATTAATTTAGATCTTGTAAGCACTTAAAAAGCCAGAATGCATTAATATGAATCTTGCAAACAATAGAGGTTCCATTGTGATCACTTACACTCTATTTCCTGGTATAAATTAGAGTAGGAATGGAGAGGAATATTACAAATCCACATCTAAAAAATCAACAATCACAACTCATTTGGGTAAAAGGACAATTTCTGCTTTTGTCAGTTCCCTTTAGAAAGTTAACCTGTTGGTTATCAGAGAAGGGGGACACTGAACACACAGAAAACTAACCTCCTTCTGGCAGCTGGGGATAATTTGTCAGTTTCCTTTGAAATGTGGCTTTGTGCTCACTGGTGAAGGCAGCTGGAACAGAAAAAACATGACAGACAAAAGCTGAAATCCACATGAAGAAAGGTCTTTTTCCCAAAAACTACTGCCTGAGTTAGCAATGGTCAGAACAGAAAGTACATGCATATCTTCCCAGCAACAAGCATGTCTAGTACTAGAGAAGGCCTGCTATGTGACAGGAGGCATTTAGAATGGCTGTAGCCTTGAATAGGGCTGCTGGACAGCATTTGAACAAATCTTCCCACCCCCATGAAAAATCACACCCTCAAATTAAATCCACCTAAAACTGTGACTAAAGAAATGAAAGTATTATGTTTTTCAATCAGTCCAAAGCATTTACTATTCTGAAAAGGAAGATCTACTTACTATATAGTGGATGATAGTGCAAGAAGTAGAGGTTTCAGTATATGATTTCCAGTTAAAAAGTAACCAATAGAATAACTAAAAATAATGCTATCAAACTGGAAACAACTGAAAGAGTCTGCAACTGGTGAATGGATAAGCTGTGGTACATCCATGAGTGGAGTACTATTCAGCAATACAAAAGAATGAACAACAGATACATGAATCTCAAAATAGTTATACTGAGTGAAAGAAGTCAGTCTCAAAGGGTTATATGGTATATAATTCAATTTCTGGGCATTCTGGAAAAGACAAAATTGTAGCAACAAAACAGATCAGTGTAGGGGGTAAAGGAAGGAGTTGATTACAAAGGGCAGCATGAGGGGATTTGGGGGGTATGGAACTGTTCTGTATCATGATTGTCGTGGCAGTTACATGACTTTATGTATTTGCCTAAACTCATAGAGCTGTACACCAAAAAAGTAAATTTCAAAATAGCATGCTATTTTAAAAAGTGAATTTTTTAAAATCTCATAAAATAATGCTATCAACCATGGGGAGGCAGAAGAAAGAGAGGCAGTTGGGAGTAATGTTAAGTGAGCTAAATCTTCCATTTTTATAACAGGGAGTCAATAGATAATGTCCAAAATGCATAAATTAGGAATAGAAACAGAGTAATATTTAGAGATTCAGAAGTAACTATCAGATGAATTGCCAACAGAATCTGTTAAAAAATGGTTGCCTCTGAGGAGTGGGACTGGGGATGGGGAGGAGTGGGGCAGAGAACTGTTGTTTTTAATTGTCAGTTCTCTGTATTTTATATATGTGTGTGTGTATATATATAGATATTTGTTTCTTTTTTGAGATGGAGTCTCACTCTGTCGCCCAGGCTGGAGTGCAGTGGCGTGATCTCTACTCACTGCAAACTCTACCTCCCAGGTTCAGGCCATTCTCCTGCCTCAGCCTCCTGAGTAGCTGGGACTATAGGCGCCCGCCACCACACCTGGCTAATTTTTTTATATTTTTAGTAGAGATGGGGTTTCACTGTGTTAGCCAGGATGGTCTCCATCCCCTGACCTCATGATCCGCCTGCCTCGGCCTCCCAGAGTGCTGGGATTACAGGTGTGAGCCACCGCGCCCAGCTGCCTATTTCATATTGTTAAACCATGCTCATGTATTACTTGATTTAAAAATAAGTGTAGTGGAAAATGCATTGGACTGGGAATCCAGAAACGTGATCTCTAACCCTAATTCTGCACTAATTGAGCAAATCCCTTCCCCTTTCTGGACCTTGGTTTCCACATCTGCATGATAAAGGGGTTGGACTATATGATGTTTAAGATTCCTTTCATACCTAAAGAAAATTATAAAATTAGATTACTTGCATATCCACAACAATTCTTTGTTGAATGCCAAGCTATGAAACATGCATTTTTATTTTTAAAGCTGTAAGAGACTAACTCATCAAATTCAACTGTCTCCTTTTAACTGCTAAAGAAACCAAGATACAGATTCATTAAAAGATTCCCTTGGAATGACAGTTAATTGGCAACAGAGCTGGGACTAGAGCCCAGGGCTCCTCGTGGCTCTTTCTGTTGCACCACACAGCTTCTCCTAGGCCTAATGGAATCGGTCCTGGGCACCAGGGCTGACAAAAATTCTCTTGGATGACACCAGGGGTGTAATTCACATGCTGAAATGGTTTCATTGGCCTGAGAGATGAGTCAGAATTTTGGAAGTGGTCCCTGACACAAGCATGTATGATGCAATACCATAGGCATTCCAAAGTTGATCAAGGCTATGTTAAAATTCCAATTTTAGGATTCCGTTCCCTAATAATTGTCCAATAAGCTGCCCTTGGCAGCTACTGCTAGCCTACTGACTTCCCCTTTTGTGTGACAGGAATCCCACTACTCAGAAATATCACCATTCTCATTCTGATGTAAAACAATGGGCTCATTCGTTTTTTCTCATCAGCCTTTCATCTCTAGAGCCTCTCAGCTTGTGGCATGATTCACTGAAATACATCAAATATGACAGAAGATGTGAGCATTTGGAAACTTACATCAGCCATCATCAAATTAAAAAGGTATCTTGATATGATTTAGCAATCATCCTTGGAAGAGAGTTGAAACAGACCCCTGACTTTGACCACACCATCTTCCTAGGGGAGACCTTCCATGTTGACCAGCAAGCAAGCTAAAAGTATGTGTTTTGCCAACCATTTCCTCCCTCTTTGCTGGGGCCTGCAGGCTCACTTGCCCCTCATCGCACAAGGTCTGGGGTTTACAGAATAAGGACACCATTATGCAGGGCTATCATTCTTCCTTAGTGGAAACAACACTGCCCTTTGTAAGCTCCCAGCTAACTTCAAAGGGTGTGGCTATCTTTTTGTGCTCCAAGGGAAGCCTCCTCGGGAAACATTGCTCACAGTGCCTTTCCAGTTCTAGAATCTTCTTGAGCTGATAGTGAGTTACAGCAGGCATTTTTAGGCAGCACTCCCACCCCTGCACCCCTCATTGGTGCTTTGTCTACTTTAGAGGCCAGATTGTATTTTGTAAAACCTACTTGGAAAGCACTTGTTTGCCAACTTTTGTGCTCCCCTCCTATCAGAGCTCCCCCTCCAGCCTGGCTTTCTGCCCAGTTCTGAATCTTGCCTTACCTACTGCCTGGTGTTTACTTCACAACAGCTGGCCCAGGGATCTCAAGTACTTAGCCTCAGCTGCCAGCTTAGGGAAGGAGAGGCCCCTGTAGTTGAGCCTGTGACAAAGACAGCATTTGTTTCCACACCGGTATTTTCAATGTCAACAGCAGTGACAGGCTCCAAAGGGGATCATACCCAGTCACTGCCCATTTGATGAGAACTCCACAAGCTCAGGGATGTCCATTCATCCAGCTTCAGCTCTCCCTGCAATGCTATGAGATGACTAGAGACCACTAATAGGACTCGCATTGTTATTTGCCCATGGGGAAAGGAGACAAATGGCTGGAGACTAGGGTACTCGTCCAAAGGAATTAATGATCATTTTGTTCACAACAAGAATCAGGATAGCTGGGTCTGACAAATGTTGGTTTCTGTGATTTATCCATTTGTGTAGCCGAAAAGTGCTATCAGCTGGCTTGCTCACCCTTGAGTGGCCTGAAGTGATGGATGATGGAGAGGAGGTTGCTGTGAGGGTAGAGGTGGTTCAGTACCCTGCAGGAGCAATGCAAAGAGAGACTGTGCCCAAGACTATCTCCCCCAGGGGGATGGGTGGCATTCCTGCCTTCCTTCCACCAACAAATGTTGACTGTGCCAGGCACTGGGATGACAGAGATGACTCAGATGTGCCCTTGTCCTCAATGTGCTCATGGTTGGATGAGGAGATCACCAGTCTCACTAGTGACTGAAGGCCATGACAAAGACTCCAGCCTCAAACTTGAGGAAGGAAGTTCATGTTTCTTCCTGTGTTGGCCAATAGAAAGCAGTATTTGTGGCCTGGCGTGGTGGCTCATGCTTGTAATCCCAGCACTTTGGGAGGCCAAGGCGGGTGGATCACGAGGTCGAGATCAAGACCATCCTGGCCAACGTGGTGAAACCCTGTCTCTATTAGAGATACAAAAAAAAAAAAAAAAATAGCGGGGCGTGGTTGCACACACCTGTAGGCCCAGCTACTCAGGAGGCTGAGGCAGGAGAATCACTTGAACCTGGGAGCAGAGGCTGCAGTAAGCCGAGATTGTGCCACTGCACTCCAGTCTGGGCGACAGAGTAAGACTCTGTCTCAAAAAAAAAAAAAAAAAAGTGGTATTTGTGTAGTTTTTCTAACTGCAGTGATGTGCGTGCGCTGAATTACTCACTTGGATTCTCCTCCTTGAGAGTAGGGTTCATTTTGTTACTAATCTGGCTAGATTGCTTATCATAATGCTTAAAAATATAGCTTTAAACATACAAGTGGCCAATAAACATGTGAAAAAATACTCGACATCACTAATCAGAGAAACACAAATTAAAACCACAATGAGATACCATCTTACACCAGTCAGAATGGCTATAATTAAAAAGAAAAATAGATGTTGGTGAGGATGTGGAGAAAAGGGAATGCTTATGTACTGTTGGTTAGAATGTAAGTTAGCACAACTTATGGAAAACAGTAGGGATATTTCTGAAAGAACAAAAAGTAGAAATATCATTTGATCCATTCTCAAAGAACTAAAAATAGAAATATCATTTGATCCAGGAGTCCCACTACTGGGTATCTACCCACAGGGAAAGAAATCATTTTATCACAAAGATACCTGCACTAATGTTTATCACTGCACTATTCACAATAGCAAAGATAATGGAACCAACCTAAGTGTCCATCAGTGGTGGATTGGATAAAGAAAATGTAGCATCTATACATCATGGAATACTACTCAGCCATAAAAAAGAATGAAATCATGTCTTTTGCAGAAAATTGCCTATTGGGTACAATGTTCACTATTCGAGTGATGAGTACAGCAAAATCCCAAACTCCACCATGGTACGATATATGAATGTAGGAAGTCTGCACTTGTACCCTCTACATCTATACAAAATATTTTAAAATATAGCTTCAAGATGTAATTAAAGTCACATATCAGCTGATTTTGAGTTAATAAAAAAGACAGATGATCACTTTTGGCCAGAACCACCATCTTCTAGTATTTTGCCAAAATAACAAACACAAAGGGAAAGAGAAGAGGCACCCAGTATGTGTTCTCTAGGCCTTTTAGAGAACATGGGCTTGTTCCTTTGACCATATACCTGTGAATCTACAAGAAAGGTGATATTTTAGACATCAAGGGAATGGGCACTGTTCAGAAAGGAATACCCCACAAATGTTTTCATGGCAAAACTGGAAGAGCCTACATTGTTACCCAACGTGCTGTTGGCATTGTTTTAAAAACACAAGGGTAAGATTCTTACCAAGAGAATTAACGTGCATATTGTGCATATTAAGCACTTTATTAAGAGCCAAAAAATAGCATCCTGAATTGCATGAAGGAAAGTGTTCAGAAAAAAAGGAAGCCAAAGAGAAAGGTACCTGGGTTCAACGAAGCACCAGCTTGCTCCACTCAGAGAAGCACACTGTGTGAGAACCAATGGGAAGGAGCCGGAGCTGCTGGAACCTACTCCTCATGAGTTCATGGCATAATAGGTATATATGTAAAAAAAAAAAAAAAAAAAAAAAAAAAAAAAAAAAAAAAAAAAAGTCCTCTGGACTGTAAAAAAACGAAACAAAACAAAACAAAAAACATTGTCTTGGGTGGGGCTGATGTAATCAAGTGAAAGCTATTAGCCCTCCCTGAAGAGAGATGGCATTTCCTGCTGAACATGAAGAAGCAAACAAGGCTGTGGAGAGAGGGCCAGTCTCCGGGAAGTGAGAGCCTCGGCACTAGAGCAGCAGGGAACTCAATTCTGTCAACAACCTGAACAAGCTTGGATGCGGACCCCAAGCTCCAGATCTCCAGAGGAGAATGCATCCTAGACAACACCTGGACTGCAGGCTCATGACACACTGAGCAGAGGACCCAGCTAAGCTGTGCCCGGACTGAACCATAAAAATGGAGACAACAAATGTGTATTCCTTCAAGCTACAAAAGAAAAATACAAAAATATGTATCTCCATATGATTATGTTTTGGCTGTTGAGTTTTTCTTTACAACAATAAAAGTAGTGCTATTTTCTTGTTCCTTAGTAAGTTAAACACAGAATTACCATATGACCCAGCAAGTCTATTCCTAGATACATATCCAATAGAATTGGAAATAGGTGTTCAGACAAAAACTTGTACCCCAAATGTTTAGCAGCACTATTGATAATAGCCAAGAGGTTGAAACAATCCAAATGTTCATCAGCTGATGAATGGACAAGCAAAATGTGGTCTATCAGTACAATTGAATATCATTCAGTCATAAAAAGGAATGAAGTGCTGATACATGCTACAATTTGGATGAACCTTGAGAACATTATGCTAAGTGAAAGCAGCCAGACACAAAAAGACTGCTATATGATCCCAGTTACATGAAATATCCAGAATGTTCACATCCACAGATACAGAAAATAGATCAGTGGTTACGTAGGGCAAGGGGGAGGGAAGAACAGGGAGTGAGTACTTAAAGGGGCATAGAATTTCCTTTTTGGGATGATGAAAATGTTCTGGAAATAGATAGTGGTGGTGGTTGGACAACACTGTAAATGTGCTTTATTCCATCAAATTGTATCACTCTTCTTCTTCTTCTTCTTCTTTTTTTTCTTTTTTGAGACACTCACTCTGTCGCCCAGGCTGGAGTGCAATGGTGCAGTATCAGCTCACTGCAACCTCTGCCTCCTGGGTTCAACTGATCCTCATGCCTCAGCCTCCTGAGTAGCTGGGATTACAGGTGTGTGCCACCACACCTGGATAATTTTTATATTTTTAGTAGAGATGGGGTTTCACCATGTTGGCCAGGCTGGTCTTGAACTCCTGACCTCATGATCCACCTGCCTTGGCCTCCCAAAGTGCTGGGATTACAGGCATGAGCCACCACACCTGGCTGGAAGGGATCTTATTTTTAGGCAAGATGTTAGTGTTGATGCTTTCACTATACCTGGTCCCCCTCAACCCACCAATGGTATCTGTTCACCTTTGGCTCCTGTACCTCCTAAAATCTCTTCTCTGCCATGGTTTTCCCAGGGTTCCAGTATCATCGCAAAGCTTCTAGGAAATTAGATGAGAACAGTTTTCCTTGGTCCCTAATTTAGACTAGTAACATTAAATCCTCTCAAGAATCCTTGTCAACATGGAGGGTCACTCTGGCTGCCCTTGCCTGTGCTACCCTGTGCTCAGTCCAGATACTTGCTGCTTGCTTCTTACCCATATGATTAAGACAAGGGCATTTTGCATTGGATGGCATAACAATCCATGCAGATCCCACAGCTCCAAAGTTGGTCGAGGGTGACAGGCTGGGGTGCGAGCAAGTAAGAGAGTGACAAGCTGGAGTTTCTGAACTGATATGACTACAACAACCAGTAATCCTGCCTCATGTAAACAAATTTATTTGAAATAGTCCATGTTAAGATGTCTCACCCATCTTAAGCACTCAATAAATATTAATTACTTTACTTTTGTTGAGACAGGGTCTCACTCTGTTGCCCAGGCTAGAGTGCAGTGGTATGATCAAGGCTCATGCAAACCTCCACCTCCAAGGCTCAAGTGATCCTCCTACCCCAGCCTTCTGAGTAGCTTATACGATTATAGGTGTGCATCCTCCTACCTTAGCCTTCTGAGTAGCTTATAGGATTTAGGTATGCACAACCATGCCTGGCTAATTTTTGTGTTGTTTTGTAGAGATGGGGTTTTGCCATGTTGCCCAGGGTGGTCTCGAATTCCTGGGCTCAAGTGATCTGCCCACCTTGACCTCCCAAAGTGCTGGGATTACAAGCATAGCCACCACGCTTGGCCTATACTTTTATGATAAAGGTATTTTATACATCCTTAAAATTATGTTATTAAATATATCTAGGCATATGGGAAAGTTATTAAGTGAAAGTACGTTACAAATAATGTGTACAGTATCTCATTTTTATAAAAATATAATTTACATATGCGAGATATTATATAGCAATTTACAACTCAGGATCTGAAGGTAGACCTATTTTTAAATCTGTGCACTATCACTTATTAGCTGTGTGACCTAGAGTAATTTCTAAACCTGAGTGCCTTAGTTTCTTTATCTGTAAAGTGGATACTATACACACACACACACACACACACACACACACACGCATATATATTTGCAATGATATGCTTACATATATAGAAACACAAGAGGTCTGAATTATAATTTCACAAAAGAATGAATAAGAGTTCAATGCGGTAGTTGAATGCACAGTGGACATCGCAAAAATGAAAACTTTCCAGTGTGCCAGAAATAACAAGTTTAAAACTACCATGATTAAAAAAAAAAAAAAAAAAAAAAACGAGACACAAGGCAGGTGCAATGAGTTGGTTGTCTGCTCTGCCCAACTCTAGGTCACACTTGGACCCCTGGGCTTAGAAGCAGCTCCATGGGTGCTATGGTTTCTCACGCCTGTCAGTCTCTGGCCCTTGGCCTTCTTGCACTCAAGGACTCAAAATCAAACTCCACTCCATCACCTCATCGTACTTGTTCTCTCTTCAGCCGAGATGTAATTGCTCCAATAGCAAACTGGTTTGCAGAAATGCTACACTGCCTCCCTGGTAGACAACTTTAAATATCTTCCTCCTTGCAAAGCCATTTTTGCTTCTTGAACCACATCTGATTTCATTAGAAAGTATTTGCTCTACATTTGCAGGGAGAAGAAACTTAAGTAGTTCTCACCAGGACGTTTTGCACAGTCATTAAGACTATGGTTCAAACCCCAGTTTTCCACCTATTAGCCACTTTGCCTTAATCAAGTCCTTAAACCTCTCTTTCCATCACTTTCCTTCTCTATAAAATGGAGGACAACAATAGTACCTCACTTTTAAGGACACTGTGAAGATTAAATGAGATTATGTATGTAAAGGGTTGAGCACAGTGCCGGACACATAGGAAGCTCTCAATATATAGGAGATGGCTATCATCAAAACAGGAAGAGTTTGTCCTAAATGAATATCAAAGATTTCATCTCTTATAAGCTAAAAACGACTTGCAGCAATTAAA
Source organism: Macaca thibetana thibetana (assembly GCF_024542745.1). NCBI lineage: Eukaryota > Metazoa > Chordata > Mammalia > Primates > Cercopithecidae > Macaca > Macaca thibetana. Next base: position 129,634,011 of record NC_065598.1, read on the forward strand.
CAGGATTTCTCCACCCCTAGTTTCTATCCAACAAAGTTTCAAAAATGTCAGGGTCTTAGTTTTAGCCTGGGGCTCCCAAGCACAATTGTGCAGACGTTTGTATATAAGGAAATATATCTATATAGAAACATACATAAGGAAATACACAGTCTCCATACAATCCCCTCTACGCCCTGGAGCCACAGGGCACTTCATCCAGCAAGGCAATTCAATCACAACAAAGTCATTTTTATATTCCTTTAAAGTTCATAAAAGCAAAATCCTCCTTTTCCAGCCAGATGAATGTATTGGTACCTTTGCTTTGCCCTGCCCCTTAGCTGGAGTAGCTGAATCTGTGCTGAATCCAGTCTCTAAGAGCAACCTGGGTCAAGTGCATGGACCCCCGGGGGGTCCTATTATCCCATTTGTACTTGAGGGTATATGGGGATTGGGCCAGGCATGGGTTTCTCAGGCACACATAGCAGGTAGAATGATGCTTCAGAGCCTCACAGGGGTCTCCACATGAAACCACCTCACTCATATTTCTGAAAGAAATGTTCAAATCTGTGATGGGTTGGGTGGCTAACACCGGTAACCCCAGCAACTCAGGAGGCTGAGTTGGGAGGATCGCTTGAGCCTGGGAGTTCCAGATCAGCCTGAACAACACAGTGAGGCCCCATCTCCAAAATAAAAGGAAAAAGCTCAAATCTGAGAAACAAATGCTCAGGACGATCCAGGGAACTGAATCCTGAGACCCCTTTGCAGATCTCACTTTTGTACCTTTCATGCTAAAATGTCATCAGAATTGTGTCCATGTGGGACCAGGTTCATGACTGACCTGTGAAGGCTGAGAGAGCATTTTTCCACCTGAGAAGCCTCACAAGACCTGTTACATCAAGTAGAACTCTGGGCAGAGGCAGAGGAAGGGGACTGTGGAGGTGCTTTGTCATCCCACGCCCCAAAACCTCCCTAGGATGCAGGGCAGTAACTTGCACATAAATTGGGGCAGTTTCTATGTCAAAAGACCCTTTGTGACTCCTTTGGTAAAGAACCATTGTGCAACATGAAAAGTCACCTCTCAGGCTCTCTCCTTTGCAAGCTGTCTTGCCTGGTTTTCTTTAAGCAGGGCACGTGCTCCTGGATGAAAGAGGCATTTCTCATGCTGTAGAAATATAAAGACCAAAAATGGACTTGCTCCTTACAGAGAGAAAAGTCTTTGTGTTACTCCAAGCAAAGGCCCTAGAGACCAGCGAGCGCTTTCATCCTTCGCCTTTCTCTGTTTCCATGGCTTCATCCTCGCCCAGACTCTGATCATTGATGGCTAGATTCTTACTCCTGGCTCCCAGCTGGACTCTCCGACTCGACTCCCTTTTCTTGCTGCTCTGTTGCCACACCTCACTGCCCCTCACCACCTACCAAATCAAGTCCAGTCCCCTTCCCTTGTTTGAGCAATTGATGCCTTCCATAATTTTAATCAAAATTCCCACTATTTCCCATAGCGACCCCCCTGGCTGACCACTGTGTGAGCCCCTCCATTCCCCAAGCCTGTTCATCCCAGCCTCTATGCTCCTGCTTATCTGCCTGCCACACTGCTTCCCTCCACCTCCCTAGCAGCCCAGGGCCCACCTCCTCCAGGTAGCCTTCCCTGGATCCTGCAACCAACCTACATCTTCCCTTCACTAGTCTCACAGCTCTCAGCTGTACCAGACCACCCAGTGTCTAGTTATACTTTCTAACGATTTTACTTTCATGTATTCTTTTAAAATTTTTTTTGCATATATATTTGAGGTGTATAACATGATGTGTGTGTGTATATATATATACACAAAATATAATCAAGCAAATTAGTATATCTATCACTTCACATAGGTACCTTTTCTGTGTGGTAAGAGCACCTAAACTCCACTCTCTTAGGAAATTACATACATTGTCATTAACTATAGTCCTCATGCTGTACATCATCAGCTCTTTTTAAAAATTCTACATTCTACATATAAGTGAGATCATTTAGCATTTTCTTTCTGTGTCTGGTTTATTTCACTTAGCCTAATGTCTTCCAGGTTCAGCCATGTTGTCACAAATGGCAGGATCACCCTCTCTTTTAGGCCGAATAATATTCCGTATATATTATACACACACACACACACACACACAATATACATATACACCACAATTTCATTTTTTTATATATAGAGAGAGTCTCACTGTGTTGCTCAGGCTGGAGTGCAGTGGTGCGATCATAGCTCATTGTAGCCTCAAACTCTTGGGCTCAAGCTATCCTCCCACCTCCACCTCCTGAGTAGCTGGCACTATAGATGTGCACTATCATGTCCAGTTAATTTTTTTCTAATTTTTTTTACTTTTGTAAAGATACAGTGTCACTATATTAAACAGGCTGGTCTCGAACTCCTGGCTTCAAGCTATCCTCCTGCCTCGGCCTCCCAAAGCATTGGGATTACTGGCCTGAACCACTGTGCCCGGCCACCACAATTTCTTTATCCATGCATCTATCCATGGACAAAAAATTGTTTCTGAATCTTGGCTATTGTGAATAATGCTGCAGTGAACATGGGAGGACAGATATCTCTACAAGGTGCTGATTTCATTTCCTTTGGGTATCTATCCAGAAGGGGAATTGATAGGCTATATGGTAGTTCCATTTTTATTTTTTTCAGGAACCTCTATCCTGTTTTCCATAATGGCTTTACTCATTTACATTCCCATCAGCAGTGTACAGGTGGGTCCCTTTTTCTCCACATCTTTGCCAACACTTGTTATCTTTTGACTTGTTGACAGTAGCCAGCCTAACAGATGTAGGGGATATCTCACTGTGATTTTGATTTGCATCTCCCTAATGATTAGTGATATTGTGCGCCTTTTCATATACTTGTTGGCCATTTGTATGTTTTCTCTAGAGAAATGTCTATTCAGATCCTTTGCCCATTTTTAAATCAGGTTATTTATTGATTTATTTTGCCATTGAGTTGTGTGTGTTCTTTACATATTTTTGATATTAGCCCCTTATTAGATATATTATTTGCAAATATTTTCCCCAAAACTATAGGCTACCTTTTCATTTTGTTGATTATTTTCCTTGCTGTACAGAAGCTTTTAGCTTGATGTAGTCTCGCTTCTTTATTTTTGCTTTTGTAATCTGAGCTTTTGGTGTGATATCTGAAATATCATTGCCAAAGCTAATGTCAAGGTGCTTTTCTGCTAGGTTTTCTTCTAGTTTTATGGTTTCAGGTCTTACACGTAGGCCTTTAATCAATTTTGAGTTGATTTTTATGTACGGTATAAAAGTCTAATCTCATTCTTTTGCATATGGATATCCAGTTTTCCCAACACCATTTGTTGAAGAGACTGCCCTTTCCCCATGATGTCTTCTTGGCACTCTTGTTAAAAATTAACTGATTGTGTATGTTTGAGTTTATTTATGGGCTCTCTATTCTATTCTATTGGTCTATGTGTCTTTTTTAATGCCAGAGCTATACTGTTTTGATTACTATAGATTTTTAATATAATTTTTTTAAGAGACAGGGTCTTGCTCATTGCTCAGGCTAGAGAGCAGTGGCACAATCATAGCTCACCGTAACCTCGAACTCCTGGGCTCAAGCAATCCTCCTACCTCAGCTTCCCGAGTAGCTAGGACTACAGGCATGCACCATCATGCCCAGCTAATTAAAAAGAATTATTTTGTAGAGACACGATCTTGCTATGTTTCTGAGGCTGGTTTCAAACTCCTGGACTCAAGCTATCCTCCCACCTTGGCTTCCCAAAGTGCTGGGGTTACAGGCATCAGCCACTGGACCACCTGCCTGTAATATAATTTGAAATCAGGAAGTGCGATGCCCCCAACTTTCTCTTTTTTTCCCTCTCAAGATTACTTCAGCTTGGCTGGGCGCAGTGGCTCACGCCTCTAATCCCAGCACTTTGGGAGGCCAAGGCGGGTGGATCATGAGGTCAGGACATCAAGACCATCCTGGCTAATATGGTGAAAGCCCGTCTCTACTAAAAATGCAAAAAATTAGCCAGGTGTGGTGGCGGGCGCCTGTAGTCCCAGCTACTCGGAAGGCTGAGGCAGGAGAATGGCGTGAACCCGGGAGGCGGAGCTTGCAGTGAGCCGAGATGGTGCCAGTGCACTCCAGCCTGGGTGACAGAGCAGGACTCCATCTCAAAAAAAAAAAAAATATATATATATATATATATTGCTTCAGCTGTCTGGGGTTTTTTGTGGTTCCACACAAATTTTAGAATTGTTTTTTCTCTTTCTGTGAAAAATGCTGCTGGAATTTTGATGGGGATTACATCAAATCTGAATATCACTTTTTTTAGACAAAGTATCACTCTGTCACCCAGGCTGGAGTGCAGTAGTGCGATCTCGACTCACTGCAGCCTTTGCCTCCTGAGTTCAAGCTATTCTCCTGCCTCAGCCTCCCAAGTAGCTGGGATTATAGGCGGCCACCACCACACCTGGAATTTTTGTATTTTTTTTTTTTTAATAGAGACAGAGTTTCACCATGTTAGCCAAGCTGGTCTCAAACTCCTGGCCTCCAGTGATCCACCTGCCTCGGCCTCCCAAAGTGCTGGGATTACAGGCGTAAGCCACCATGCCCAGCCTGAATATCACTTCAGGTAGTAGGGGCATTTTAACAATATTAATTCTTCCAGTCCATAAACACAGGATATCTTTCCATTTATTTGTATCTTCTTTAATTTCTTTCATCAATGTTTTTAGTTTTCAGTGTAACAGATCTTTCTCCTCCTTAGTTAAATTTATTCCTAAATATTTTGTTCTTTTTGATGCTACTGTAAATTGGATTGTTTTCTTGATTCCTTCTTGGTATAGTTTGTAGTTAGTGTATGGAAACACCACTTACTTTGTGAGTTGGTTTTGTATTGTCAACTTTACTGAATTCATTTATTAGGTCTAACAGGTTTTTTTAGTGGCATCTATTTTCTACATATAGGATAATGTCATCCACAAAGGGAAAATTTTACTTCTTCCTTTCTTTCTTTTTTTCTTTTCTTTTTATTTATTATTATTATCATTATTATTATTTTGGAGACTGGGTCTGGCTCTGTTGCCCAGGCTGGAGTGCACTGGCACGATCTTGGCTCACTGCAACCTCCACCTCCCGGATTCAGGTGATTCTCATGCCTCAGCCTCCCAAGCAGCTGGGATGACAGGTGCAAGCCACCACACCTAGCTTATTTTTGTATTTTTACTAGAGGCAGGGTTTCGTCATGTTGGCCAGGCTGGTCTCGAACTCCTGAACTCAAGTGATCTGCCTGCCTCAGCCTCCCAAAGTGCTGGGATTACAGGCATGAGCCACCATGCCCCGCCTACTTCTTCCTTTCTTATTTGGATGCCTTTCAAAAAAGTGTGTGGTTGCTCTGGCTAGTACTTCCAATACTATATTGAATAGAAGTGGCGAGAGTGGGATCCTTGCCTAGTACTGGAGGAGGAAAAGCTTCCAGTTTTTCCCCATTGATTATGATGTTAGCTGCAAGCTTTTCACAAATGGTAGTTACTGTGTTGAGGTGAGTTCCTTCTGTACTTAATTTGTTGAGAGTTTGTATCAACAAAGGATGTTGAACCTTGTCAAATACTTTTTCTGCATCTATTAAGATGATCAGGTGGTTTTTAGCCTCATTTTGTTAATGTGGTATATGACATTGACTGATGTGTGTATGTTAAACTAACCTTGCATCCCAGGGATAAATCCCGCTTGATCATGATATATCTTTTTGATGCATTGTCATGAAATTCTTGCCACTCCAATCTGACTATCCATGTGCCTTTCCATGTGCCCAGCTCTGTGCTATATTCAGTTATACACAATAAACTCAATATTAAAAAACAAATACCCAATAAACATTTCTTGCTAACACACTAATTTTACTTATTTATAAACCACTGCATTTTCACAAAGTCCTTAAAACTTCTGGACTTGCTTGTATCATTGCAGCAATAAGTGGCTTCTCCAGCACCTGCTCTGCTTACCTCATATGGCTGTTTTGAGGATCAAATGAGAACAGGGATGGGAAGGCCCTTTGGACACTATTATTGCTGCTGGGTCAAAGCATCAACTGGAGCTTTTGAGCTGATTTGACTGCACCAATTGTTCCTCCCTTTTCCCTACATAGAACTTCTGGGTTTAATAGTCAAACATGGTTTCAGGGCTCCTCAACAGTTTCTAGCAGAGGACAAGTGTTGAACAGGCCAAACCCTATGTTTTGAATAAAGTGACAAAGGTCCAACTGGTTTTGTTTCCATATCATGGCCCCAGGCAGCAAGGTAGCTCCCAGACAGAGCTATCCATATCCTCAGGAAAGACCTTTGGATCTTCTTAGGAACTTGCTTATCAGCACAGGTACCATTGGCATTGCTGTTTATTAAGCACTTACTATGTTTCCAGCACATTATATACATCATCTCACTTTTTTTTTTGGAAACAGGTTCTCACTCTGTTGCCCAGGCTGGAGTACAGTGGTGCGATCATGGCTCACTGTAGCCTCAAGCTCCCAGGCTCAAGCAATCCTCCCACCTTAGCTTCCTTAGTTGCTGGGACTACAGGTGTGCACCACCATGCCTGGCTAATCTTTTTTTTTTTTTTAATTTTATTTTTTAGTAGAGACGTGTTTTCGTTATGTTGCCTAGGCTAGTCTTGAATTCCTGGGCTCCAGCAATCTGCCCACCTCAGCCTCCCAAAGTGCTGTGATTAGAGGAGTGAGCCACCATGCCCAGCCTCATCATCTCACTTATAATCCTCACAACAACCCTGTTATTATTCCCATCTGTCAGATGAAAACTGAGGCTCAGAGAGATTAGGTGACTTTCCCAAGGTCACAGAGCTCTCTGATTCTAAAGCTGAAGTCATGCAACAAAGATGTCTGCCTTATAGGCTGTACTCTGGGGTTGACAACTGAGAACAAGGACTTGGAAATGTTGTCAAATAATACCTTATTTCAGTCTACAACAATTGCCACTCAACTCCTATTAGCATGGTTAATACCCTGCAAATACGACAGAGAAAAAGTCAAAGCTTGGCACTATGTCCCATGGGTACCTATCCTTCAGGGGCAGCAGAAGGAAGAGAACCAGACCATGCAATTGACAGAGACAAAGCCACTTTCTTAATAAATTACAGTTGAAGCTGCATATTTTAGGACTCACAAACACAATTATAGTTCCACCATTTTTTTCACCCAGTTTTTCTTCACCTTTTTGGGTGTTAACCCTTTTGAGAATTTGACGAAAGCTGTTGATCATCTCAGAAAAGTGTGTAAAAGCAAAAACGCAATTGTGCACATAGTTTCAGAAAAATTCACCCAGTTTCCTGTAGCTAATCCAAGAGCAACAGACCCCATGTTTAAAACTCCTGCGTTAAGAAAACCTAATTCTGGCTGGACGCGGTGGCTCACGCCTGTAATCCCAGCACTTTGGGAGGGTGAGGCGAGCAGATCATGAGGCCAGGAGTTCAAGACCAGTCTGGCCAACATGGTGAAACCCCATCTCCACTAAAAATACAAAAATTAGCCAGGTGTGGTGGCATGCGCCTGTAATCTCAGCTACTCGGGAGGCTGAGGCAGGAGAATCATTTGAACCTGGGAGGCAGAGGTTGCAGTGAGCTGAGATTGCGCCACTGCACTCGAGCCTGGGTGACAAAGCAAGACTCCATCTCAAAGATAAAAAAAAGAAAAGAAAAATAAAACCTAATTCTATGTTTTAGAACATGATAAACTAGAGATCAATGATTCCTTTAAATAACAAGCCGATCTAGGGCACAAAAATAAGGATTTGCTTTATGAAAATTTTGTTTTCAATGTCTAATTGCCTGCATGAGGTACACTTACAATGAACATATCTCTATTTCCCTAGTAACCCATGCAGTTAGAAATGATGATGACACAGATGACCATCATCAGAACTGTCCAGAACACAAAGCTGGAAACTACAGGTACAGTAGGCAGTAAGTTTTTTGTTTGTTTGTTTGTTTGTTTTGACACTGGAGGGTGGACAGTGACTCATCAGATAGGAATAACTTTACTGGATGGGGACTAGACTATATGACTGTATTAAACAGCACCATTCAGTATCATGAGTCAAAGGTTCTAAGACCCGTGTAAACCTGGAGAAGACTCAGACCACAAGTCTGTTCCTGCTAAACAGCTGATGGCTTCATGAAAGGCCAGGCACCTGATGGCACAAACTAAGTAGATATTGGCTGACTCACTTGAGTCTACAGTCAACCTTCTTATACTGGCCCATGTTATTCCAAATAGCAACTGTTAGTTCCTTGCCAACTGGAGGTCCCATTGCTCTTTTACAAAAATATTAGATAATCTAAACCCAAGTCATTCCAACGCCATTTTCCCCTGGCCTCTTGTATTTTGAGTTGACAAGGTCTTACCATAATCTTCAATAGCATTGTTAGTCCTAGCCTGATATTTCTTCTTCTAAGCCCACTTCCAGTGTTTAAGCCCTCATATAAAAGGTGCTTAGCTGTAAGTCATAGATCCTATGTGGTGGTCCTATAGAACTTTCTTCTTTAAAAACCTTTTTCGGCCGGGCGCGGTGGCTCACACCTGTAATCCCAGCACTTTGGGAGGCCGAGGCGGGTGGATCACAAGGTCAGGAGATCGAGACCACGGTGAAACCCCGTCTCTACTAAAAAAAATACAAAAAATTAGCCGGGCGCGGTTGTGGGCGCCTGTAGTCCCAGCTACTTGGGAGGCTGAGGCAGGAGAATGGCGTGAACCCGGGAGGCGGAGCTTGCAGTGAGCCGAGATCGCGCCACTGCACTCCAGCCTGGGCAACAGAGCGAGACTCCGTCTCAAAAAAAAAAAAAAACCTTTTTCATCTGAAAGTAAGAGGTTGTGTGATATGTTAGAAGGAGCACTGGATCGGGAGCCCCTAGTTCCATCATCTATTGCTTCTCCACCTCTCCAATACCCAATTCCCTCTATCAGACAGGTGACAGTCCTTACCCTGCTTATCTCACAGGTGCCTCGAAAGATTCAAATAAGATAGTGAGTATACAGATAATGTATTAAGTGTAGTGTTAGAAAATGAGAACTCATAACCATTATTTCATTTAAGCTTCAAACCAACTCCATGAACTATGCAAATCCTTACCATTCTGTCATATATTCACTCACTTTCTTGACATTTTCATTCATATATCCATTGCTTTCTTTTTCTCTCTCATTCTCACTTATTCAGAAAACATTATTACTAGGCACTGTGTGTAGCTAAAGTATTTACTGAATCAGAAACAGGCTTAGAAAAGTAAAATAACACTTCAAAGCTTACACTTCTTGGGTCACCTTTCACACACAAGGGAATTAGGACACTCCCTCCTTCCTTCTCCCTTCTCCCCCTGTCAGACCAGTTTATTTTCCATTACTCCACATTGCGTGTTACAGAACATTTCCCCCATTAGACTAAGACATTTTTACTCGCTTATGAAAAATAGATCCTTGGCCAGGCGCGGTGGCTCACACCTGTAATCCCAGCACTTTGGGAGGCCGAGTCTGGCGGATCACTTGAGGTCTGGAGTTCAAGACCAGCCTGGCCAACATGGTGAAATCCCATCTCTACTAAAAATACAAAAATTAGCCAGGTGTGGTAGTGCACACCTGTGATCCCAGCTACTTGAGAGGCTGAGGCAGAACAATCGCTTGAACCCGGGAGGCGGAAGTTGCTGCGAGCCGAGATTGTGCCACTGCATTCCAGCCTGGGCAACAGAGCAGGCTCTGTCTCAAAATAATAATAATAATAATAATAATAATAATACATAAATAAATAAAAAATCCTTGGTCTGTTTGAGAACTCGGAGGCAGTTAGTCCTGTTTTCTCCTTGTGAACATGAGGGTGAGGCAGGCCCCTTGGACTTGAATCCTCAATGACTGAACTGTTTGAGTTGTATATGGCTTTCAGAAGATGGCTGAGTATGTTCACTCTCTCTTTTTCCCTGCTGCCCTTTTCTATTTTGCAAGTTGTAAATAAAATGTGTCACCCCCAAGTGCACCAGGTGTCTTCAACTTTCTAATTGAGCAAGGCAGACTCTTTACTAGCCAAGAGTCTTAAACTATTTACCCAAATTTTGGGTTCACTGGATTACTGCTTTAAGCTGGCGAGCAACCCAACTGAAGGTCAATGTTTGTTTCCTAAAGTTGTCCAATGTCTGTGTGGTACTCAGACCTGAAAATGATAACTTTACTCCAGATTACAAACTCCCCAGGGTGCATCCTGGAGATGGAAGTCAGCCCACAATATTTTCTGATTGGTCAGCATAAATGATCCTCTCTTTTGAGTTCAAGGTGGGCTCAGAATTGAAACTGTCTTGAGATAAAGCAGATCAGCCCCAATTCACCCCTGGGGGAAGGGCTCTGAGCAGAGGAATGTGAAAGGCCCCTCCAGTCAGGGAAGGCATCTGCTCTGCTTGGCTTTGGGCTGTATCAGTTGGCAGATGAAGCTCTGTGCAAATGCTGGCCAGACCAAAATGGTGCCGAGACAGCCACAATGTTGTTTAGAAAAAAGAAAGGAAACATCTGCAAATCCTGCCTTGGTGCTGAGCAGGGACAGCCTGCTGCTTTCCCTCGTGGGCCCACGGTGGACTACCTCCTGACTGATCAGAAGGGTTCCCTGAAACAAATGCATTTGAAAGATATTTTCCATCCCCCGCCTCCCCCCTCCACAGGAAATTCTTGTGTTTAGTCATCCTTACTACATGGGCTGAGTCAGCAAGCTCTGCTTTAACCACAGCTGCTTTCAAATGGTAAGTTAAGACCAGTTAGTTGAATGAGGAGGCTTGGCTGAAACACTTTGACAGCTGGAGCTCCAAAATCGGATGGGTAAACTAGAGGAATTGCAATTTGGATACTGCTCAATACCTTCGAGTCCTTCTGGGTGGGCCTCAGTTACTTTTTTAGTACATTGATACCATGGAGCATTCCAGAACTAGAAGGGACAGCACTTTGAGTGCCTTAAGAGATAACTAAGGTGCAGTGGCACGCTGTGTTGGCCTAAGATTTAAATCCTGGTCCTGCTAATAATTTGCTATATGAGTATAGGGCAGTTATCTCCTCCCTCCGTGTATTACATTCTCAATCCTTAAAATAGAGGTTTGGATATGATGACCTCTAAGGGTTCTTCCTGCTCTGGTGGTCTATGAAACAATCTAGGACAGATGGCCGCCCACTCTTTTCCCAATTTACCGGGGGAAGACACTACATAACCTGTTTTGGGAATGTGGCCCAGCATTTTATCTGTGTGTGGTAAAAATGTCTTCCCTGGGTCTAACCACAATCTGTTTTCTCTTGTTTGGGCCTCTGTAGACATGGAGCACCCTCAGGGAACATTCTTTTCTAAAGATCCTTTGTCAACTACAAGAGCCTTCACGTCTGAGCTCTGTTAAATCCTCTGCAATGGCAGACCTTTGCTTATTGCTGGGGTCTCAATTAGCACACTTTCCCTCTCGTCAGATAGTTTTTCATATTTTTGGTCATTATCACTGACTTGTGAACCCAAGGACACTAAGGCTGGGCTAGTTGGACAGTAGCTCTATAGAAAAGGGAAAGTCACCTATTCCAGAGCAGATACAAGTTGTTCTTACAAAAGTTGTCCTAGACCACAAAGAGTCTTGGACACAAGAGGGAGGATGGCCCTGTGGAATCTAACCTTTCAACTCCTGGATCCGTACTTGGACATTTGAGCCCAATGGACAAATAGTTAACATTTGCCGAGCACTTAATATGTATGTGCTACACATTGTTCTAAGCACTTTGTGCCCACGTGATCTTATCTAATCCTTGCAACTGTACTCTGCAGTAGTGTGATTATTATTCGTATTTTACAGATTAGGAACCTGAGGCACATAAAGTTTAATTAACTCACTGGAGGTAAACAGCTAGTAAGCATTCTAATCCAGGAATGCTGGCTCAGGGATCTCTGCTCCGCACCGTTATGCTTCTGAGTGGAGCCAGCTGCATGGGAGGACTGAGGCTAGTACTGATGATTCTGGCTCCTGTGAGGGACAGCCCGCCCCACATGCCGCATGTGCCTGCATCTCTTTTCAGGTATCGGTTCCTGCCCTGGTTCCCATGGAATTCTGTGCCCCTTCTACATAGAAAGAAGTTTCCTCGTGCAGAGCTGCAAAGTGTTGACTTTACGACACTGGAAATGGGTCATGTTTTCCTTTTAAAAGGGAAACACAGGGAAAGAACATTATATAAAATTAGTTTCCCCAAACTAAAGAAAGTGCTGGAAAATAGCCACATTCCTCTCTGCTGATAAGTGCATTAGATTTGTCAAGTGTCAGAGTTTGGCGAGAACTTGTAGCTTGTCTAGTCCAAGTCCTTTGTGTTACATACAAGGAAACTGAGGCTGAGAAAGTGGTATTAGATACATGTAGATCGAGGGCCAGGAGGGCTCTTAAAAGGTTGGGAAATGGACAGAAATGACACAGACTAATTTATAATTGCCCTTTAAGCCAACCCTACAAAGGAATCTGAAGGACGGATTCATCCACACTGGAGCCACTTTTTCCAGCAGGCTGCCCCAACCCCTTGCATAACAGGGATTCCATAAGTATGGGCTTCAAGTGCACTGAGATACCACCCAGCTACCACATTCAGATGATCAAGGTCCATGGCTAAACTGTAATGTTCCTATAACCTTCCTTAACAGCAAACCTTCTTACAAAATAGATCCCACACCAACAGTCACAAAGGACTTTGGGAAAAGCCACTTCTGTTGAAAAAGAAGCTGATCAACCACTAGACTAATGACTGTGATACAAAGAAAAGATACCTCTCAAAGCCTACTACAATGAGAGCAAAATGGAGCCATCTTACTTTTCAGTATTGAATGTGCAGATGTTATTGAAATATTTTTAAGCTAAAGGCTTGTAAAGTATTACTTTAAAATAAATCTTATGATAGTATAAATTTTCACTGATCCTAACACAGGAGTCAATACAGAAAAGCTAGAAGAAGAAACTGGGGCTTTGTATGTGGTTAAAACTGCCCAGGAATTGGCCCGAGGGAACAGTATCTTAATGGTTGTTTTCAAAGAAAGATTTTCTTGCATTCCCCAGTGTCAACCCACAATGTATTTTCCAGTCTCTTCCTCCTAAACTCAGAAAAATAGTGTCAGCGTTTAAAAATACAAAGTACACAATGGGAGATCTTGCCCGATTTGCCTGCTAACGAAGCAGGCAGACAGATAGATAGATAGATAGATAGATAGATAGATAGATAGATAGATAGATAGGAAACCTTAATAAGTATCATGTCTCCTAGGTGCAACTACAGCTAAACTTGAATAGATCTTTAAAAGACCCACATCGTATTTTGGGGCATGATCTATTACAGCCTACCAACTTTCCCACATGGAAAGTCGGCCACATACCATTTTACAAATAACCAAATGAACTCCCCTTCATTTTATATGATCGCTGAAGCCTGATTACCTTTCATAATCAGCCAATATCTTAATTCATCCCAGGTTGCAGCTGGGCTCCAGGAACGTGGAAGAAGCTTGGTTTAGGAGGGAAGGCAGAGGGTGAGAGAGAAATGGGGTATATGTGTGCATGTGCATGGCACACAGAATCACTTTTGAAGATTTTTATAGGTAGTCAGCACTTCTAAGCTAGAAAAAAACCTGCCTTTGTAGTGTTAGGGGATGACATTTCATTGCAAAAATAAATGATTTGGTCATTACCATTTCATGGTTGCTGGCAACCACCCTCCTCTGCTTTCTAACAATTTCCATTTTAGGCACTGACAAGCCCTTCAAAGTGATTCAGCCAAATATCCACCCAAAGTTGCGTATTTGGCAGTTTCAAACTGAGAAATCTGGGGCCTCTGGGCAAAAATGTCAGAAAGGGCTCCCTCCTTCTTTGTCAATTGTGAAACAAACAGATCACCATGAACGGTCACTGGGGGCTCCTTGGGCAGCCATGCCGAAGGAAAGGGAAAGAACGGAAGTTGTTGGCAGGGGCTGCTTCCTTGGCTTCAGTTTTTGCTCTCTCTCCATTGCTGCTTGCACTTTTCCTGAAGGCCAGCACTGCCTCAATCTTTAACCCTAACCAAGGCGACGCACTGCTTTTCCGCAGGCAAGCGTCCCCTGCAGAAAGAGATGACCAGGAATGGAAATCACTGGGAAATGGGTCTCGGAGGCTGTAGGGTTTAAGAATATTTTGGAAGCTCACCTCATTCAACTGGCTGAAACTTCCAAGCTATCACCATGCATCTCATTGGGGAACTTTCAGGCTGGTCTCTGGAACCCACCTGGTCCTCTGTGCCCCGAGAAACCACAAAGCCTAGAGCACTTTGGTTTGCACAGTGAGGAGCAAGAAGTGGAGCAACTTTCAGGGAGCCTCCTGCCTGACCAGCGACTTCAAGAGCCTGAATCCCAAAAGTGCTTTCACACACGTTCTCTTCAGCCTGAAAGGCTCTTCTCTTGGCTCTGTAAGTGACTGGCCCCCTTCTCTTTATTCAGAATTCATTCTAAATGCCAGGTCACCATGGTGACGCCATCCTGACCCTTAGTCCATGCCCCACCTGTATTTTTTCTTTTGCCATTTGTAATTCTATATTTGTGTGTTTACTTGCTCTTCACTCACCTTGCCTATGAAACAGTAAGCTCCCTGAGGGCAGGGGACACTTCTGTTTTGTTCAACACTTTACTCCCCATGTTTATCAAAGTACCTGGCACATAGTAGATGCTCAGTAAATATTTGTCAAGTGAATGAATAAAATAGTGGTATGCTGTACCTAGTTGATTTTGTGGAAATTTAAAAAGCAGGCCTATTGTCTCCACACATAGGTCTCTCCATAAAAGCTTGCATTGGATTCTGTCGTAACCCATCTCTCTGGGAGAGACAGCTTGCCTCAGCTATCTTCTCTCCCCATCTACTCCCTTCTTCTTACTTGGCTCATGACACCCAGGATCTGGCACCAGAGCCTGGTAGCTTTTTGGCCAGAGGCAGTTAGTACTGGGGAGGTGCCAAGCAGAACTGGCTCTACTAGCAGTGCATCAAACTTACCACTTGGAGGGACAGACCATTATACTTCATAATAACGCTTGAGTTTACCTTCCCTTCCCTTTGGGAGCTGTTTTAAAGAAGTTATTTAAATTCCCTCACTAAAAACAATAGCCAACCTTCTCAACTACAAACAAAATCAAGTTGTTATTATTATATCTGAAAATTGCCCTGTATTCAGTTTGCCAATCTTCCTCCTAGAAGCCTCTCAATAGGCTGTCTATTAAATGACAGCCACACAGGAAGATCGCTTGAGCACAGGAGTTAGAGGCTGCAGTGAGATATGATCACACCACTGCACTCCAGCCTGAGTGACAGAGTGAGACCCTGTCCCTTAAAAAAAAATGACAGCCACAGCTATCTAGCTGCTCAACACTTCAGCATAGTTCCCCTTCCCTCAAAATTAAGTAATGAAGAGAGACGAGTTCCCAGTTCTTCTTTTGAAAATGGTTCCCAAAAGGTTTACTGTGTCTTCTGTTCCCTTTCTTCCTGTAGTTAGCTTCGACAACATTGATGTTGTTTGGTAGGAATGGTATGAAAGGCCTTGTGCTTTTTGATTACACTCTTGAATGATGACCAACTCATTTATTTCTGCTATAGTATATCTACCAAGGAAGGTTCCCTCCCACATCCCTAATTTAAAATAATAATCACTCAGCTATGAAAATCTTCCCCAAAAAGTCTATCAAAATTTCAAATATGTTTCTTTCAGGCCAGAAATTCCACTGATTGGAATTGATCCTATATACATACCAGTATACAAAGATATACGTATATCCAGCGTGCTCACTAGAACAGTGTTTGTAGCAGTAGTACTCCTGCAGAATGGATGCCTAAGCAGTCACAAAAGGTACAAGGCAGATTTATATGTCTTGTCATAGGAAGATCTCCACGATATCCCAAATGGCAAAAGCAGATCCTGGCACAGTAAGATCCTATTCGTCTTTGGAGTCTGTCAGTTTCTCCTTCCAGTTCTATTTCACAGAATTCTTTATTTTCATTCCCTTTCATTGGTTCTGCCTCCTAACTGGTACCTTGGTCCCGGGGCCTATCTTTCCAGTTCACTTTTTCCACCAGCCAGAATGAACATTCTAAAATACCACTTTTGTCAGATCTCTCTTCTGTCAGGGGGAGAGTCTCAAGCAACCAAGCTGTTCCAATTACAGAGGCAGGATGGGGGAGTGTTTCTGTGCTCTGGAATTAAGCGAGACCTGGATTTGAGGGGAGGTTCCACCACTGACTAGCTGTCTGACTTAGGAAAGATGAGTTAATCTCTCTGAGCCTCGGTTTCCTCATCTGAAAAATGGAGGTAGTGCCTACATCACAACTGTAGGATGAAATAAAAAAGGATGAAAGAAAGGTAAAAGGAGGAAATAAGAAAACCATGTAAAGAGCTCAGCATGGTGCCTTGCACATAGTAAGTTCTCAATAAATGGTAGCTATTATTAATATTGTTATTATTAAACCAAGAATTGGTTTACTGGAAGCATTAAAATGCTTTTTAACTTCACAACACCTTCAGAATAAGAAGGTTTGCACCCTTCCTTCACATTTACTGGGCACCTCGTATCCACTGTGTATAGTAAAGCTGCTTTTTTCAGTCTGTTTTTCCTGATAATCGCTGCAAAGGCTGTGCATCTCTCTTGCACTCCAGAATCTGGTGAATGTGTCTAACTCCCCTGGATCCGCGACCTTCAGGAGTTTCTCTGTATACTTTGATTATATGACATCCCTTCTATGCCTTCATCTTCCCTAACTATTTTGCTTTTATCTTTCCTGTCTGGCCTTGTAAGGCAGCTTCCCAACGTCCTTGAACCTTTCCTGGTTTCGTCAAGACCTCTTTGTGGCTGCCTGTTTGGTGTTTCTTTTTTTGGATTGGATGACTCTTTTACTCCACTAATTCTTTAAAATGAACAGGGCTGTTAGCTGGTACTGTGGAATGAAAGGGCATGCCAGTTTGGTGTTTCTTGTAGAATCCTAATGTTATGCCTGTGTTGTGAAAAGGCAACAATGTTTTCTATATTCCATTTTGATTCTGCCTCTTTCATTTAGTGAGTTCCCTGAATTCTGCCTGGAGATGAATTTCCTCTGTGACCCTGGGCATGTGTAAGAGACTCCTGTGCCTGTTTCCTTATCAGTGAAGTGAGAATGTTGGATCATAGTTCCTAGTATGTCTTCCAGCTCTGATGTTAGGTGTGGATGGAGTACTGATGGCAGACATTATGGCTAAAGTCTTCTCATTGTATCCACCCCCATGGGCTGGTTCAAGTTGAAATTAGCTATTCTGTGGGACAGTTTCATTTATTTCTAAGAGCCCATCTTTTGAAAATTCCTCTAATGTCCACTAAATATCAAAATAATTGATTTTTCCATTTTTCCAGGGGTCACCACAGCTTCAAGTTCCAAGTCCCACTTATATTGAGAAAACTCCTGCATGCTGAGCTCCAGTCAGATGTGATGGCAAAGAGTTTTCTATCACCACCTCTATCCTCAGTAATTCTCATCCTCACACATGTACATCCCTTGGTCTCTTACAGGCAAATGCTGACTGGTTGGTTATTTGCACTGATGATTGCAGCATGCCCTCACTTGGATTTTGCCTCCAAAGTATTTTTATTGAGAGTTTTTCTATTAAACATACACTGAGTCCCAAGCTTGATTTTTAACTGATCCCACATGAAGGAATGGTT
The DNA here is from genome assembly GCF_024542745.1 of Macaca thibetana thibetana. NCBI lineage: Eukaryota > Metazoa > Chordata > Mammalia > Primates > Cercopithecidae > Macaca > Macaca thibetana. The sequence goes on from NC_065598.1 coordinate 129,651,736, forward strand.
TTCAACTCAGAACACATGAGGAACATCTGTTCCATTTATTTGAATTCAGGAGGTCCCATTATTATTATTATTATTATTGAAGCTGACTGTTGAGTATCAATATTTGTCTCTTTCAGTTCCATTGAACTTTCCTAAGGGCCGTTCCCATTTGTGAATTTTTAAAACATATATCCTGAAGTCTTTAAAACAGTGAAACAACTCACATTTTCCTTTTCCTTTTTCTCAAGTTTTGTTGCAGAACTTGGGTCAAGCCCTTGTGATTTCTTGTACATGTGGTTGGGACATGAGAGTCCCTATCAGATGCAGCCAGAGTCACTGCTCAAAAGTCCAGACACGAGATACACAGCCTTTGAGACTCCTTCATGAAGGCCACCCCAGACCTTTGTTTGACACAATCCAATCTTCAGTCTTCAGGGAAAACTTCACTGATCTGGGAATTCACCTGCAAACTGGAGCTAAGTGAACTGAGTTGTAGCTCTCTGTAGCCTCTAGATGTGTTTGGACCAAAGGTTCTCACCTTTGATGTCAGGACACATTGGTGTTTGACAATCAGTTTTTCTTTCTCTCTTCCTTTCTTTCTTTTCTTCCTTCCTTCCTGTTTTTTTTTTTTTTTTTTAAGACGGAGTTTCGCTTGTATTGCCCAGGCTGGAGTGCAATGGCGCGATCTCAGCTCAAGCTCACTGCAATCTCTGCCTCCCAGGTTCAAGCCATTCTCCTGCCTCAGACTCCCAAGTAGCTGGAATTACGGGCATGCACCACCACACCCGGCTAATTTTGTATTTTTAGTAGAAATGCGGTTTCTCCATGTTGGTCAGGCTGGTCTCAAACTCCCGACCTCGGGTGATCTGCCCCCCTCGCCCTCCCAAAGTGCTGGGATTACAGGCGTGAGCCACCACACCTGGCCTCAGTTATTATTTATTTCTAATAATCAAATACCAAGGCTTGTGTATGATTTACTTAAAAATAAATTTGAGCAGATTCAAGGATTTCACTATAAATAACTCTCGCTAACATTCCCATATGCTTTCATGAGTGGGAGAGAAGAGGGTGGGGTCATATTCAGCTCTCTGGGAACTAAAGAAAACTCTGGGTGTGCCCAAGGGCATATGAATACTACGGGCACTCATGCCAGGCTACTAGCCCTGCCAACACATGGGTATTTTCACAAGGGGCTCATGAGATTATTCCCTTGCCTATGGGGTCTGTCACAGTGGGGATTTAAGGGCGGGCAAGATGGGGCAGGCAGCACATACCACGAAGAGAGTATGTTGCCTCTGAGTAAGCAGACTGGCTCTAAGTAGGGCTGAATACATCATAAATAATGGAAGGACTTGAGTTGGAATCTTAACTACTAGTGTGACCTTGGCCAAGCTACCCAATTTATTTTAGTCTTGGACTACTCATCTTTGAAATGGGAACATTATTATTATTATCTGCTTCAGAGAGTTGTTGTGAAGATTAAACAGAATGGTGCAAATCAATCACCCAGCATGTGCCTTGATTAAGCTAAGTATTCTAAAAAACAGTAGCTGCTGCACCTGAGGAGGAATCCTCGTCTATTACAGTGGGTACTCAAAGAATGCTGGCTTGACAACAAAGACCACATACTGTATGATTCCGTTTGTATGAAATGTCCAGAATAGGCAAATCCACAGAGACAGATAGCAGATTAGTGGTTTCCGGGAGCCGGTGCAGGGAGGTGATGGGAAATGAGTGCTTAACAGGTATGGGATCTTCTTTGGCGATGATAAAAATGTTCTAAACAGAGGTCACGATGGTATAACATTGTGAACGTACGAAATGCCACTGAATTGTGCACGTAAAGGCCTGGGCCCTAGCCCCTGTCTCAATGCAGCTGGTGGTATGTTGGCCCTCTTGGCCTTGCCCCTGACCTGAGTTCATGTAGGAGGAGAAAGAATAGTAGGCGTGGAAAGGTTCCAGCAAAACTCAGAGCTTTAAGCTGAGGCCCAGCAGAAACAGTGGTGTCCAACTCAAAACCACCATTCCTTAGGCTGCTCCAAGCTGACCAGCCCTGGTGGAAGCCACCGATGGCCCTACTCTTGAGAAAGGTAATGCTCCACACTTCTGCAGGGAGCACAAGGAGGCTGATGTTATTATTAAGCCCTTACCGAATCCTCCTTGAGCAATCACCCAACACTCCAAACACCAAGATTCTTGAGTTGCAATCAGGAATGTCCCTGGAGTGAATTAGTTTTGGCCGGGGGGTGGGGGTTGGATTGAGCAATGAGCTCCAATCTGGGGTCTAGGGGTGACTGGAGCATTTGAAATTTGTTACCCAATAAAAATCTCTGCTAAGGCTCAAGACTGAAATAACTCAGCTGGGCTCTGGACTCAGCAGGGACCATTCATTAACTAACACTTCTCATCTGTGATAGTTACAGACAGGTTTTTTCATGCCCCCCAAAACGGGCTTTAACGTTGCAGCTGGCAGACAGCTGTGGCCTCACAGTGTTTACATTACCCAGACTAATGCAGTCTGCGCAGGAGACACAGAATGAATCTGATTTAGCTTTTGGAAAATGGGATTTTGAAAAGTTCCGTGGTTTTCTCTCACCCCTCCCTTCCTGAGCTGCAGCAAGACTGAAGGTGGAACGAAACAGGCATGGCTAGGAAAAGGAGACTCTTGTTTCTTGGGCTGACACTCTTCTTTATTTTGGACTTCTTTGTGTGACACCTCCAGGTGGTGGGAGCTGAGTTGAGACCTTAGGATTAAGACAGCCAAACGGTGGTTCATCACTCTTGAGCTTCGCCTTATTGGTCAGCATGAGCTCCCTGGGGACTTAGCACAGCCGGCACAGAGACAGCTGGGCAAAGTCCCCTCAGAAATGGTCTAGTCCCTTTCACCGCTAGACATGAAAAGTACAACTGGGCTCATAACCAGTTGTCCACAAAGTGCAAGTGGAGGCTGGTTAATCCTACTGGGGTCTGTAGGACCTACCACACTGCCTCATGGGGAACCTACTTTGGTTCCACAGTCCTTTTGCATTGTTTCCTGGTCAGTGTTAACTAATGTTCCCAAGTCCTGTCTATTCTTCTTTCAAAATACATCAGACATCCTCCCGTCTTCTCTGTCACCATCGCTACTGCTTTGGGTCAGGGCCATATTTTCTCATATCTCCCAGGGCAACATCCTTCTAACTGATCTCCTCTTCCTGCCTTCTCTTCCAGATGGCTCCTCCACAGATCTAACCTTCTATCAAGTCCCATCCCGTCCTGTCCCATCCCATCAACACACATTTCCTGAGTGCTGACCACGTGTTAAACCCTTTGTTAGGCATTAGGGATATATGCATCAACCAGATGTAAGCTGTTCCCACAAGGAAATCAGTTTGGGAAGAAGTACAAGGAAGCAGTGAATTACAGGAAAATGTGTAAAGTGCTAGGATAAGGCCCAGGGGGTTGTGGGAGCCCAGAGAACACCAAAACCAGTGTTGAGGGGAGGGTGAAGAGAAAGCTCCCCTGATGTGGTTTTCATCTGGCCGCTCACCTCTTCAAAATGCTCCATTTTGCCTCCACAATCTGTCTCCAACCTTCTTTTTCAATCAAACATCCCATTAACTCCCTCAAAAGAAATCTCTATTCCAGAAAGACTAGTCCCCTCACTGTTATTCAATATACATCAACTCTCCTACCCCTTCAGTTTTGCTCTTGCCCCATGCCCTTGCCCTACACCATGCCTGGTTCACCCTATTTTGGGGGTGTATGGCTTCTGTTGGTAGGCATCATTTCTTCCCCCTGTTTTGTCTCCCCCTAGCACTGGCATCGTACCTGGCACACAGTGCCTGTTGACTGATGGCCTACTAAGCACATTTTCTTTTCACTGTGGACTCCAACAAGCATGATCAACGGTTTTGCTGCTCTTAGGGTTATCAGGAAAATCTGTGAATGCAAATGAAGGAGTTTGGAAAATTGCTGATACATTTCGGTCAGACTGTCCCCAGCTTTGTCCTGACCTCCTGCAAAGGTCAGGTTGTGAATAATCAAGTAGAGATTAGCAGTTTCAAGGGCTCTAGTAGGCGTACAGTTGGATATATTTTCCATTCTGATTTAAATATGAAGCTTAATTTGTTTTTGGCTTTATTATTTTTTGTTTTGTTTTGTTTTGGTCCTGAGCCTGTTGGTCAGAGCTAATTTGTACAGCTGCTTTTTCGTTTGATTTCTTCCAAGAAAGCAAGAGGAAATAAGGTTGCCAGCAAATTTGCAGTTACCAAGGTTTTCCTAAGATGAATATTATTTTTCTCTTCTAATACTGCCAAATACAGTATAAAAAGAAGCATGTGATTATTCCACAAATTTAGTTGTACCAGGGGTCAAATCCTGTACTCTGTCCACATCCTGATGTTGGGAGAACTATAATACAGATCTTCTGATCTACTACTTAGGAAAGTTGTACCATATTTCCAAAATTGTAAATTCACCCTGATTTTGTGCTTGGATTCTTAGACTTGACTCCTAGATTTTAGCAAGAATGGCCAAAGGGGCTGATCTGGGCAAGGCAGGGAAAACGGAAGTAGTAGAGAAGCCAGGGTAGGAGAAAGAGCACTGGAGTGGGAGTTAGGAGCATCAGGTTCTGGTCCTTGTTCTGCCACTGACTAGCTGTGTGACTTGAGCAAGTCACTTCCTCTTTCTGAGCATCTACACAGAGGGATTGGAGTAGGCAAGCTCTAAGGTTCTTGTCTGTCAATTATTATTGGACTCTGTGGCTTTGGGTTGAATGTTTCTATAAAGGCAAAAAAAAGAAAAAAAAACCCAAAGGCTTATGGGTATTAACAAGGCTTCTTCCCACTGGTTTGCCCTTATGAGGCATTTGCCCAAGTTCATGCTTGCCCATTCTGAAGCCTGAGAAGATCTGTCTGGAAGAGAGTGCCCATGTCCTTGCTAAAGGAGTGCAAGCCTAAACTGGGTAGCTGGTACTGAGTCTGAGTTATGCCTGGAGGCCACATGTTTAACGGCTTTATTGAGATCTAAATTACACTCCATACAATTCACCCATTTAAATGGCACAATTCAGTGGTTTTTAGTGTGTTCATGGAGTTCTGCAACCATCACCACAATCAATTTTAGAACATTTTCATCACCCCCAAAAGAAACTCTGTACCATTCAGCTGTCACTCTTCCATCCCCGAATCCCCACCCTGCTCAGTCCTAGGGAACCAGTAATCTAATTTCTATTTGTATGGATTTTCCTGTTTTGACATTTCCTAGAAATGGAATAATACGATGCAGTCTTTTGTGATGGCATCTTTCACTTAGCATTATGTTTACAAAGTTCATCCGTGTTGTGGCGTATATCAGTTCTTTACTCCTTTTCATGGTTAAATAATATTCCCTTATATGGATATACTACATTTTGTTTATCCATTCATCAGTTGATAGACGTTTGAGTTGTTTCCTCTTCTTGGCTATTATGAATAATACCGCCATGAACATGCATGTACAAGCTATTGTGTAGACATATGTTTTCACTTCTCTTGGGTATATGTGTAGGAGTGGGACTGCTGAGTCATATTGGTAACTCTATGTTGAATTGTTTGAGAATTTCCAAACAGTTTTGCAAAGTGTCTGCAACATTTTACGGTCCTGCCAGCAGTGTCTGAGAGCTCCAATTCCTGGAGGCTATGTTTTGATCCTGTCTGATTGATAGAGGATACTTTCTAGGGTTGGTGGCTTGGAGAAGCCATTTCCCTGGGATAGTCTGACCATGCAATCTCAAGTTGTCAAGGAAACAACTTTTACAAGCAAGTATTTTTTATACTTGCTTATAAAATATATAATTATAAAATATATTGCTGCCAAACAAGCTGGGAGGTCATGTGAATTGTCTGCCCAAGCAAAAGGGAGTGTGGTGTTTTTTAATTAGAATAGGGATGAAGGATATTCAGAACCTTGGTCTGTCAGAGAACTTGGAACACCCAAATGCTATATTTCATTCACATTTCTCTTTCTCTCTCTCTCTCTCTCTCTCTCTCTCTCTCTCTCTCTCTCTCTCTGTCTGTCTGTCTGTCTCTGGAGACAGGGTCTCACTCTGTTGCCCAGACTGGAGTGTACTGGTATGATCATGGTTCACTGCAGCCTCGGTTTCCTGAGCTCAAGCAAACCTCCCACCTCAGCCTCCCCAGTAGTTGGGACCACAGGCGTGAGCCACCACACCTGGCTAGCTAATTTTTTAAAAAAATCATAGAGACAGGGTCTCACTATGTTGCCCAGGCTGGTCTTGAACTCCTGGACCCAAGCAATTCCCCTGCCTCGGCCTCCCAAAGTGGTGGGATTACAGGAAAGAGCCACCTCACCCAGCCAAGTTTCCCTTTAAACTTCACCTTATCCATGGAAGCTTTTCTGCATAAACCTCCATCCCCTCACTGCACCTCACCCCTCCTCCGAAATGCACTTCCCTGCACTTTGAATCTCATCAGGATTTGGTTTCCACTGTGTGCAATCCTGGCTCCCACAGCCATTTTGAAACTGTCCTTCAGTAGATTTGAAAGGTTGTTCTTTATCCCAGTGAGATAGAAGCTCATCAACATGCAAAACTCTGTAGTCTTTCTAGCTCTGAGTGTGATTCTGTACATTACATATTTGCTGCCTAAAGCTAAGGTGCTGCCTAAAGCTAAGTTTATTGTACAAACTGGAACACTTTTGTGGGTGAAGGGCAATGCTTCAATAATGACACTAGGGCAGCAGGTGTAAAATAGAACTATCCTGAGAAAACCAGTACCTATGTTCCCCCTACCTAAAGCACAAGGTTCCTTTTTAACTTCTGTTGCTCCTACCCCAAATCCTAGGAAGTACTGGCTGACACTAAGGCTGAGTAGGCAGATATACCAAAAAACCCTCAACTCCCTCTACCCCAGAAATGATACAATGCTTACAGAAAGTAGCCTTGAAAAGGGTTAAAACTTACATGGGCCCACAACAAACCCTTGGCATCTTAACACAAGTCATTTGACAAAGCATCCTGAAAGTGTTTCTACTGAATTCATATAGGTCTTAAAGGCCAATGATGGCTTCCTCCAAGTCACCTTTTCCCAAGATCCAATTGCCATATAACAAAATGAGCTATAAAGGCTACACAGTTTCACATCTTGATGAGGTTCTATCTCACAGGATAAAGAATGAGTCTCAAATCTGCTGAAGGACAGCTTCAAAATGGCTGTGGGAGCCAGGATTGTACATAGTTGAAACCAAATGCTGATGAGATTCAAAGTGCAGGGAAGTGCATTTTGGAGGAGGGATGGGGTGCAGTGTGGGGATGGAAGTTTATGCAGAAAAGCTTTCATGGATATGGTGAAACTTAAAGAGAAACTTGAATGAAGTATAGCATTTGGGTGTTCCAAGTTATCTGACAGACCAAGGTCCCAAATATCCTTCATCCTTACTCTAATTAAAAGATATCGCGCTCCCTTGTGCTCGGGCAGACAATTCGCATGACCTCCCAGCTCATTTGGCAACACTTGGGAGAAATCTGGCCTTGCAATCAGACTAAATGATGTGTTACCCTACACTTAATCTCCACCATCCATCAAAATCCAGGGGCCTTGGCCTCAGCCCCTCGACAAGAGGCCCACAGTACCTGGGTAGGATTTCATTCAGGGAATGAATGCAAAGCCCCTAATTCTCCATCCATCTCAGTCCTCTGTAAACAGTTAAAGACTGCAGCCAACAGCAAGAACTGCCAACCCAAATGAAAGCAGTGAGTCAGCAAAATAAAGACAGATGGCAATGGATTAACTGTAGCATAGGCAACGAGAAGCAGGCCCTACTTAGCTCTGACCAGATTGCTTTCCCTCAATTTCAGGCAACCCAGTGCTCACATGGAGTCCCTCATGAGCTATGCTGGAGATAGGGGAAAGCAGCTGCTGCACCCAGGGGTGTGTGTAGCCATAGCGGTGCAAGAGAATACTGCTTTAATCTATAGTTTCCAGGTGGTCCAGGCACGGGGAAGGGACAGGACAGAAGAAAGAAGACATTGATCAGGCTTTTCCCCAACTGTTCCACCTCCCTTGTCAAAGGGCCATTTCCTTCAATAGCCCTATTTCCAAGTATTCTTCTCTGTTGTCCCTTAACCATAGTTATTGGATCACATATTCCAGTTTGTGGACACACCACCATCAACACCATAACTTGCCCTGTTCTTGCCCATCAGCTTACTCAAGCTCAAAGTTTAGAGACAGTAAAGAGTTGAAACTACGTTTACAAAGAATTTGGGGGATTGTAGGCCGGGTGCAGTGGCTCATACCTGTAATCCCAGCACTTTGGGAAACCAAGGCAGGTGGATCACTTGAGGTCATGAGTTCAAGACCAGCTTGGCTAACATGGTGAAACTCCGTCTCTACTAAAAATACAAAAATTAGCTGGGCATGGTAACACATGCCTGTAATCCCAGCTACTCAGGAGGCTGAGGCAGGAGAATCGCTTGAACCCGGGAGGCAGAGGTTGCAGTGAGCTGAGATCACACCACTGTACTCCAGCCTGAGCAACAGAGTGACACTCCATCTCAAAAGAAAAAACAATTGGGGAGATTGTATGTGAATTTCCTTTATCCATGCCTATGATGGTGCATCCCTATTACTGTATTTCCTGGAACACAGCAGGTGCTCAATAAATTTTTCTGGAATAAAAGAAAAAATGGATGACTGAAAGCTCTCACACAAAATGTGGTCTGAAGCCCATAAACGAGATTCTACTGGAGTGGAATCCTTTGTTTAAGTGTCCTTTTTTGGTTGTTTTTAAAGTAATGCATTTTTATTTCTCAGAAAGAGGATGATGAACATTTAACTTGCACAAAATATTCATTGGCACGTATCGTTTACTCTGAGAGCAGTAGCAGTGTCATTGACCACACAAATAGCAGAAGACACAAAGCATCAGCTTCTACTTCAAAATTCATTGTTACTTTTACAAAGCCTGCTCAAAAATGACCATTTTTCACATGCAGCTGTGTTGAGATATTATTTTATAAAATAAGACTTGCCATTTAGACTAAAGAGTTGTTCTCCTTAATAAGTTTTCTAAGATAATTTTTTGTGAATGTGCAAAAAGTGAGCTGATAGTTGTTCAGGTGTTGACTATTAGCAGAAAAATCTTATAAATAGTTCCATGATGCAAGTATTCTATCAATGTCATATGATGATTCAAATAGAAAATCAGTTAATTATATTTCAGCACTAATTCTATTTTTTTTTCAGATTTTGTTGTCTTGGTATTTGTATTTTTCATTTCATCACTACTTTTGCAAAGGATCTCAGTAGCAGAGTTATGTAAAGAAAGATTCCCATCCTCTATTACTCCTGAAGCTCTCTGCTGTGTCAACATATGCAGCATAATTCCAGGGGTATATTTCTTTTGGTCCTGCTCTTACGCTTGCCATTCCCTCTTCTGGGTGTGCCTTCCTGGCTATTGCCATTGCTGGCTTTTTTTTTTTTTTTTTTTTTTTAAACAACTTTTATTTTAGGTTCAGGAGTACATGTGTAGGTTTGTTATATAAGTAAATTTCGTGTCACGGGAGTTTGGTGTACAGATTATTTCACCACCCAGGTAATAAACATAGTACCCAATATGTAGTTTTTTGATCCTCACCCTCCTCCCGCCCTCCACCCTCAGTTAGGCCCCAGTGTCTGCTGTTCCCTTCTTTGTGTCCATGTGTACTCAAAGTTTAGCTCCTACTTATCAGTGAGAACATGCAGTATTTGGTTTCCTGTGCCTGTGTTAGTTCACTTAGGATAATGCAAATGTCTTTATTTACTCAGTCAAGGAATTAGTCAATCAACAAGCATTTCCTAACATCCCCCAGGTACCCAGCATTTTGTATGCATCCATCACCTTGGCTACATCAACAATTTCTGACGACTCTTCTCAAAAGGCCATCTTCTTAAGCTGACATATGTCTACATGCTGGCTTCCATATTCCTAAAATCTTTGATATTTGGGGTTTCTTAGAAGGGCTGCCAATAAATTACAACTGGCTTTTTCTGATGAACAGTCCTTATAGAAGTAGAATATCCTTGAGACTAATTCCAGATGATTCTTGGATATGAACAGGAATGGAGATAGGAATAAACACTTGACTTAGCTGAAGAAAGGAACAAACATTGGGGCATGGTGGGGCGGTGGGTAGGGAAGGAAATAGTTCCCACTCTACACCTAGCTAGTTTACCACTTCCCACAACTACCCAGTTTGCCCACAGAATTGAGGCTGTTCTACTCTGACTTTTTCCAAGGTAAAATAATTGACTGAGGTGAAATTCACATAAAATTAACCATTTTAAACTGGATAATTCAGTGGCATTTAGTATATTCACATGTTGTATAACCATCACTTCTATCTAGTTCCAAAACATTTCCATCATTCCAAAGTAAAACCCCTTACCCATTAAGCAGATTCTTCTCATTTCTCCCAGGCCCTGGAAATCATCAGTGCCCCATCCCTACACATTTACCTATCCTGGATATTTCATGTAAATAAAATCATACAATATGAGGCCTCAGTGTCTGACTTCTGTCCTTTAGTATACTGTTTTCAAGGTTCATCCACATTGTAACCCATATCAGTAAGTTCATTCCTTTTTAGAGCTGAATAATATTCCACTGTATAGATATACCATATTTTTTGTTTATTCATCATGTGATGGATGTTTGGGTTGTTTTCACCTTTTGGCTATTGTGAGTAGTGCTGTTGTGAACACACATGTACTTGTACTCGTCTGAGTCCCTGTTTTCGATTTTTGGGGAGTATATACGTAGAAGTGGAATTGTGGGGTCATATGGTAATTCCATGTTTAACTTTTTGAGGAACCATCAAACTATTTTTCTACCCTATTATTTTAATACCTTCAAGGATGAATAAACACTACAATAAAAGTGACCGATTCAAAGTCACTAGCATCTGTGAAGCTGACCTAGGTATGCCTGAGTTTTTGTCCCATGACTTTGGGAACTGCTTCAGGATTTCAGCTGCTTCAGAGACATCTTGACAAAGGTTGTTTCTGGGGGGTCCAATCAATGATCATCAGGGACTCAAGCATTTCCCTGAGATTGGCTCCTATGGAAGTTACTCAACATCATCTCCAGTCAATATGAAACATTTCTGGAACACCTCATCTAGCCTTCTTTCCTTCCATTCTTCCCTTCTCCTTTCTTTCCTTCTGTCCTTCCCTTCTTCTTTCTTTCTTTCCTTTATTCATCTAACAAATGTTTGTTGGGTACCTATCATATTTTAAGTAGTGTGCTAGATGTTAGGGGTACAGAGATAAATGAGATGCAGTTTCTGTCTCTGGGGCCACTGAAAATGCTGAAGAGATGGTACATACTCAAGTCAAGGTGCCAGATAGCATAGTAGCCAGGAGAGTTCCAAATGTGGACACTGTGTCCCACACAGACACCAGACTATAAGCTCCTCAAGGCAGTAACTGTGTCCTGTTCTTTGCTATATCCCTAGAGCCCAGCGCAGTGCCTGGAGCACATTTGCTGTCAGCAAAGCAACCTTAGAAAGGTGTGAGGTAGGGGGCCAGGTGCAGTGGCTCACACTTGTAATTCCAAAGGTTTGGGAGGCTGAGGTGGGAGGATCACTTGAGCCCAGGAGTTTGAGACCAGCCTGGGCAACATAGTGAGACCCTGTCTCTACAAAGAAATACAAAATTAGCTGGCTATGGTTGCATGTGCCTGTAGTCCTAGCTACTCTGGAAACTGAGGCAAGAGGATTGATTGAGGCCACGAGTTTGCCTAGCCTGGGTGACATAGTGAGATCCCACCTTTCCAAAATAAAAAAAATAAAAACCTAATTAACTGGGCATGGTGGCACCTGCCTGTAATCCCAGATACTCAGGAGGTTGAGGCAGGAAGATCACTGAACTCAGGAGTTTGAGGCTCCAGTGAGCTATGATCATACCACTGTACTCCAGCCTGGGCAACATAGTGAGATCCCATCTCTAAAAAAAAAAAAAAGAAGAAGAAGAAGAAGAAAAGGAAGAAAGAAAAGACTGAGATAAGCTGCCTGGCAGCATCAGTCCATCACCTTTCCCTAGCACCCCTGGGGCCTGCATGGTTCCCTGTAGCCATCTCTCTTTCCTTAGTTCTGTCTTAGGCAGGTAGTGCAGAGTGGGTATCCTTTGGGTCAAGTATTCTCTGACCTCCCTACAATTTCAGAATGAGTTTTCTTTCAGAAGTGTTTTTATATTTTCAGTTTCATGATGCCTTCCTCAAAGAGGAACCCAGATGATGTGAGGAAGTGAGACCATCTTTCCCAGGAAGTAAATTCACAGTGAGCAGGAAAACCCTCAGTCACCAGCTTGAGGTTTGTCTCTAGAAATAGTCTTCTATCAGCCTGTAGCTTAGGGTGGAGGTGGGAGCTGAGATGTGGGCAGGAGCCAGCCCTGATGCTGATGGTGTTCCATGATTTGGGTATGCCTCTCTTTCAGTTCGTTCTGTGTTCTGCTTTCCTTGGACCTGAGTGCTAACCACAGAAGTTTCCAGAAGAAAACTGAGGGCAGCAGAGCATAGGTGTTGCCAATTTCATAAACTACTACTTCAGTTCACATTCTCGAAACACCTCCTGGACACAAGTAATAAAAAACTACAGGGTCAATGGGAAATAAGGGGAGGGAATTGAGAGGAAAGATGAATATAGAGGGAAAGGTGTTTCAGATGAGACTGGAAACAAGAGGAGTGGAAGTGGGGGAGAGGTAACCCAACCTTCACTGCAGAGAAGGAAAAGGCTCTCATGCAGGAAGCTGCTTTGAAATAAAAAAGCCCTGGGGGCAGCGTGCAGACTCTAACTCTGGTCAGTCTCAGCTCCTTTAGGGCCAACTCTTGGCCTTGTCCCCTTTCGGGTTGAACCCTCTAGATCCATGCTGGAGTGTACAGGTAGAATGCGCAGGACATGTCCCCAAAGGGTAGACAGACCATGGAATGACACATTTGAAGGGATTTGATTATGTTAAAAATCAAGAAACTAAAGCTACCAAGGATATTTTTTCCTTTTTTAAAAAAGACCCAAAACTTCAGGCAACAGACTGTACTAGGAGCTCCTTTGTGAGATCTACCTACCAGCTTATGGGTGGGTTGCTACCTCCAATAAAATTTCCATTTGAACTCCTATTGGGGATGGCAAGTATTAATACTATGTTAGGTGCTTGGGAGTACAATTATGAACCAGACACGGTCCCTGCCCTCAAGGAATTTGCAGTCTAATAGGGAAGAGAGATAAAGCAGACAGCTAATTATAACATGGAATGATGAGGTCTGGAAGTTGTTGGGGGAGGACAGAGGATGAGCATTTAAATCACTCTGAAGTGTCAGGGAAGGCTTCCTGAAAGACATGATGCATAAACTGAAGAATGAGTAGGAGTCAGCCAAGTTAAAGGGAAGGGAGAAAGGATATTCCAGACAGATGAGCTTTGCAGGAGTAAGGTATGCTAAGAAAGATTAAAGCAAAAATTTATAAAATACACAAACATCAAAAATGAAATGTTGATCAATACAAGCAAAAGCCAGCTCTTTGGAAAGACCATGAAAATAGGCAAAGATTAGCAAGTTTGCTAAACTAAAACAAACAAAACAAAAACAAACAAACAAAAAAAAACAACCACCACTCAAGAGTAAAAAGAGGCAGAGAAACGGAGAGGGAGAAAGATAGGGAGAGAGAGAAGAAGAAAAGGAGAGAGAGAGGACAGAACTGCATTTAGAATATATTAAAAATCAGATATGAAGGGTGGGACTAAACAAAAAATAAAAATAAAAAAGAATATATTGAAAAGTATAAGAGAATATTATTCTTAGTAATTGTGTAAGTCCTGGTATGGGTATAAAATTATGAATAATTGGCATTTTGTATTAATATTTATACTGATAAATTTGGAACATAGATGAAATAGACAATTTTCTGGGAGACTTTACCAAAATTGGCTTGAGAGCAAGATGAAAATCTGGCTATATCAACAAAACTAGAGAAGAAATGGAAATAGAATCAAAGATGTGTACACCTCAGCCCCCTTAACACACACAAGTAGGCTTTAAAGGTAAAGTGTACAACAGCTTTAAGGAACAGATAATCCCTTTACCAAACAAACAATTTCAAAAAAAAGATGAGAAGCTTCCAACTTATTTTCCAAAGATCATAACACCAATACCAAATTGTATGAGGACAGAAAACTAACTCTATACAAAACCCCTAAATAAATTATTACCAAATCAAATCTCGCACTTCGGAAAAAGAAGATTATACCATTACCAAGTAGGGTTTATCCCAGAAATTCAAGGCTGGTTCACCATTAGAAAATATACCAATGTAATTCATTATATTTGCATAATAAAGGAAAAGATAATATGATCATTTCAATAGATGCAGCAAAGATGTTTGCTATAACTGAGTTGAGTACTCATTTGCTCTTAGAAAGCTCTAAGAAAATTAGAAATACAAGGAAACTTTAACTTAATAAAAAGTACTTTCCAGAAAGGTACAGAAAACTTCATACTTAAAGAGGCAGCAAGTGTAGCAGAGTAGTTAAGAACACAGTCTCCAAAGCTAAGCAGTGGAGCTTTGAACACTTGTTGGTTGTGTGACCTTGGGCAAGTTACTTAGCTTTTCTATGCCTCAGTTTTCTTATCTGTAAAAGAGGGATAACAATAACAACAATAATAGTATCTATTTCATAACATTGTAGAAGGATTAAATAGCCTAATATTTGTAAAGTGTTCATAATAATGTTTCACACATAGAAGAATACACAAGTGTTTGTTAACAAATTTTGAAATATTAGATGTTTTCACCCTTAAAGTCAAGAACAAGACAGGAATGTTTATTTCTACTGCTACTCTGCTATTCAACATTTTACTAGAGCTCCAAGCCAATGCCATAGAATAAAAAATAGAATTAATAGCATCAGAAAGGAAGAAACAAAATCGTCAATATTTGCAGATAATATAATCATCTAACAAAAAATGAAGTCTGTGTCTTGTCGGAAAGGAAGTAAAAGAAGGAAATTCTACTCTCTAGGGTATTCCAGTATCAACTTTTTTTTCTAGACATTTCTATAAATTGAACATTGAGTCCATCATCTTCCCTCCATGTCTACTGCTCTTCTTGACTCCCATTTTGCTGTCAACAGCACCACCACTTCCTTTTTTAAAATTTAATTTAATTTTAAGTTCTGAGATACATGTGCAGGATGTGCAGGTTTGTTACATAGGTAAACGTGTGCCGTGGTGGTTTGCTGCACCTATTAATCTATCACCTAGGTATTAAGCCCTGCATGCATTAGCTATTTATCCTGATGCTCTTCTCCCCCTGCCCGCCAGACAGGCCCCAGTGTACGTTGTTCCCCTGCCTGTGTCCATGTGTTTTCATTGTTCAGCTCCAACTTAGAAGCAAAAACAATGGCACCACCACTTTTGAAGTCACCTAGACTAAAAACTTTGGAAGACTCTTGGACTCTTCCTTCTCGTTCATCTCCCATATCCAATTACCTACTCTATCTGGTTAGTTTTTCCTACAAAATATTTTTCAAATGTTTTCTATTCTCACTCTCATGTCTCTAGTCCAGGTGTATATCAACTCATGCCTGAAATAATGGATATCCTCCAGTCCCTCTCCAAGTCACCAAGTGCTCCATAGGCCAATCCTATTCGAAGACTACTATTGTCAAGTCACTCTCTTGCTTAAAAATCTCTAGTGGCTTCTCCCTTCCCATCATATCCAGTCTAAACTCCTCCACTTGGTAGCCTTTTACCATTTTGCTGCACCCAATCTGCACAGTTTATTTTCTCCTACTCACTTTATATGTATGTACCCTCTGATTTAGCAAGACCAGTGTTCTCAATATCCTCATCCACCTCCTTTCCTTTTTAATTCAGTACCTTTGTTTAATTCAGTGCCTTGTATTGTCCTGTCTCTCCCCCTGAGTGTCTCCAAATCTCCCCCATTTTTAATGGTTAGCTTAAATAGCACCAATTTTTACTTTCTCAAGTGAGATAATGGATACCATACTGTGTTCATTTAATCTTCTCAGCAACTTTTAAAGTACTTATTCATTTTCACCCCATTTTATGGATCACGTATAGTGATTTGCTCAAAGTTCGCATTGCTGATAATGGTGGATCTGGAATTCAAAGCCATGTTTACTGCCCAACCTCAGAGGTCATGCTCCTAACCCCCCCCCCCCGTTCTGACTTTCTGGGATGCCTCCCCTGGCTGCCTCAACCCTCTCTGACCTTCTCTTCCTTTTCTTTGGCTGCTACGCATTATTGTGTAGTATGTAGAAGTTTAGCTCCCAGCAAAACTGTAAGCTTTTGGAGGTCAGGATCCATTGACCCTGATCTCCTACTTCTCTGTCTCTTCCTCCCTACAAGAGCTGCACCACGATGCTTAGTTGGTTAACTGGTAAGGTTGATCAAATATAGCTAAATATATAGGAATTTGGCCTTGGTATCCAGTCTTCAAGAAACCTTTTGAGTAGCTTGAGGATAATGCAAGCCCTTCCCATTCAAGCCTGGGTTTTTAGGCCCAGAAAGGGAAAGGAGGAGTAGAATTATTTCATTTCCCAAGAAATTATTAAATTTCCCCTGGTCCCCTTCCCCGATGATCACGCTTCTCTCTGCATAGCTTAGGTCAATGTTGCATGACAAATCTTCCCTTTACATAATGGTTGGATCAGGCCAGATTTTGTTAGCATGTGCAAATAGAGCCAAACCTGTCAACTTACAATTGTGCAAAATCTGACTCCTGGGAATCTTCCAGAAGTGAGCCGGGGAAAACTAATATCTGTCCTACCTACCTCACAGGGTCATGGTGAGAATCAAATGAGATAATGGATATGAGCACACTTTGAAAAGTAGCAGTGAAAAGCAGCTTGCTTCTTGAGCCTGGAGTGGAGCAGTAGGAGCTCTTTGGTGATTTCAAGGCCAGGTGAAGGGTGGAGGCTCTTCTGAAATTCTTGGACTCATCATTTCCCAATGTTGTAAGACTTGCTTTCCGGCAATTCTTGGGAAATTTTACTTTATTGTGAGACTTCTTCAACTACATGGGAATTTGTCCTTGACTTCCCTTTTCCTTTTTCTAATTACCCTTACTCAACCAGTCCACAGTACTTTGAAAGATTCTACAAGATAAGCTAACTTTCCCTCCTTTTGGTGCGTTGAAGAGACAGTATTTTGCTGGTGGCTTACATTTAGATTTCGAATCTCTCTCCAACATCAGGAGCAAGTGATACAGGGAAAGCACACTCTGAGATTGATGGCTTCCATGATGGTCTATAAATGACAATTAGCCATTCAATATTATTGGATAAATAAGGAGTGCTTCTCTGCTTCCCCTGGAGAGACCAAATTCCCTCAGAATTCAAGTGTTAGAAGACACAAGAGAACCTAGAAGTCTAGAATGGAAGGCTAGTTGTGAGAGAGAAGATATTTTTGCAAGAAAGAAAGTTTTGGTTCAAAAGATTCCAATTCTGAAAGTGAAGGACTTTGGGGAAAGCCAGGGGAGAGTGAGCTCAGCTTGGACAGAGAAGAGGAAAGAGTGCCGACTGTGCAGGGACCTTGGCCAAAGGGCCCTGGATCAAGACTAGACTGGGCTTGCAGAGGTAGCCAGAGGTATTCTGACCAGGGAATTGAGCAAGATTTATTGCCTAAGTTGGCCTCAACTGGACAGAGTTTGGCTTCGGGTCTGTTTTGTGTGTTGGGCATGCATACGTACCTCCTTACAGTTGAAGCCTTCAGATAGTGAGCCATGTCCTCAGCAAAATGGGGCCAAAGGGAGGTTGCTGCTGGTGTAGGAAGTGGGGACAGAACCTGAGAAGCAAAGCTAGGGAAAGTACCCCTAGGCCTCCGAAGGTAGCCATGTAGGCAGGAAATAGCAGCCCTCTTGTCCCCCACAGCTCCTGGGCCACTGGCTGTCCTATCTACATTTGAACAATATGTACCCAGCAGACTGGGCAGCTGGCCAAGAAGCTCATTATTGTGCCCCATCCCGTGGCCTCCTGGGCAACCAGGTTCCATGCATCTTATTCCACTGCTCTGCTCTACTTTTGCTTCCATTATACTGACTCTCATGAGCTGCCGTGTTGAACTGAGGGAATGTTGTGGGCTTCTATGTGTGTGCATGCATGCATCCGTGTGTGTGTGTGCGTGTGTGTGTGTGTTTGTGTGTGTGTATTGGAGGGGTCCCGAGTGGCCCCCAGCCTCAGCCTCTCTGACTCCAGGCTTCGGAGGGTGCCTGTGCCTATGAACTTTGCTTGGCTAGCCTGCTGGATGGAGAGAGATGAGAGTAAACCCCTGCTGGTTCCGTCCCACACTCCCCGTTATGATAGGCAGTGAAGCAAATCACTTGGGCAATTGCCTGACCTTAATGGGATAGAAAGGGCTCCTCTCTTGCTTGAAAGGAACATCCAAGCATGTGCTTAGTGTTTAGTTTTCCTGGAAAAATAATTTTTCTGGCATGCTAAAGAGGGTGAATTTGCCTTCAGAAAGGATTGTGTCATATCCATAACCTTTGCAGCCTCTCTATCATTTCCAGGGATGAAAACTGCATTCAGGGGAAGACAAACCAAACATCTGCTAGGATAAGGTTTTAGTTTTCACTCTAAGAAAACTGTGTTGTGTAAAGAAAAATAGAGATAAACTCTTGGGCCGTTCTTTGGGGGTAACTTAGCAACCCATCGAAATCAAGAGATTTTTGAAGGATACTGCAAAGTAGAATCAGGTCTGACTGTTCAGTGTTATGATTTTAAGGGCACTGAGTACAGACAGCACCCCACCCCTCACCTCCAGCACCCTGCCTGGAATTCCAGCTTTTAGAAATTCATTTCTTTGTATTTGAAAGACCTTATGTGTCTTCTGGAGTCACATGTTGAAAAGTAAAATATGCCTGGGAGGAATATCACCTAAAACCATATCAGCTGATAACAGCTATCTCTTCAGTGAAGATGGAGAGCCTGGGATGGGACAGAAAGATCTCTGGGAATAGCAGGAATAGGATGCCTGAGTGACAAGAGGGGACAAGGGAACGAAAGGGAAAATGGAAGGTTAGCAAGACATGGCTAACTTAAGACACCATAAATGGAAGGAACCTCATAGACCATCTATACCAATGCTTTTCAAAAAAAGAAAAAAAAAAAAACATTTAAAAAACATGGAGGCTGGGTGCTCATGCCTGTAATCTCAGCACTTGGGGAGACTGACGTGGATGGATCACTTGAGGTCAGGAGTTCAAGACCAGCCTGGCCAACATGGCAAAACCCCGTCTCTACTAAAAATACAAAAATCAGCCCAGCATGGTGGCACATGTCTGTAGTCCCAGCTACTCGGGAGGCTGAGGCATGAGAATCTCTTGAACCCAGGAGGCAG
This sequence comes from Macaca thibetana thibetana, assembly GCF_024542745.1. Taxonomy (NCBI): domain Eukaryota; kingdom Metazoa; phylum Chordata; class Mammalia; order Primates; family Cercopithecidae; genus Macaca; species Macaca thibetana. The sequence continues at coordinate 129,671,089 of NC_065598.1, forward strand.
AGGTTGCAGTGAGCCGAGATTGTGCCACGGCACTCCAGCCTGGGTGACAGAAAAAAAAGATTAAAAAATAAAAAACACTGGAACCCTCTGCTCAAACACAGAACCCCATTACGTATGAAATGAATACAAGCAGGGCTGCTCCGGTTAAAGTGGGGGCAAGAGCCTTGGGACCCAGTTTACTCAGACTCTCTACTGCTAAGCTAAGAGAAAAGTGAGGCAGCACCACACTCATCCAGATAGTGAGAATCAATGGTTCAACATGAATTTTGTGGGCCAGTTTGTTAAATATAGCCATCGTTAAAAATGAAATGATCTAAACTTACAATTAGGTTATGCTAAAGACAAAGCTGGCCGGGCGTAGTGGCTCACACCTGTAATTCCAACACTTTGGGAGGCCAAGGCGGGTGGATCACGAGGTCAGGAGTTTGAGACCAGCCTGGCCAACAGAGTGAAGCCCCGTCTCTACTAAAAATACAAAACATTAGCCAGGTGTGGTGGCGGGCGCCTGTAATCCCAGCTACTCGGGAGATGGAGGCAGGAGAATCACTTGAACCTGGGAAGCAGAGGTTGCAGTGAGCCGAGATAGCGCCACTGCACTCCAGTCCAGGCGACAGTGGGAGACTATGTCTCAAAAAAAAAAAAAAAAAAAAAAAAAAAAAAACCAGACAAAGCTAATGAATACTCAAAACTCATCACTTCCTAATTATTTCACTACACTTATGTTACCTATGCTTTTGAAGTTATTTACATCTATTGTATCTGTGTGGCGGAAATACTCTACGATGCCATGCTGTTGCACATGTATTCCTGACTCCTTGTTCGGTGATGTCATGTCAGGAGCTTGAAACTGGCCATGGTGGGAGCATTTACACCATGGAAATCAGCAAACACTATAAACCAGCATTCCCCTCCCTGCTCAACTGAGGGAGGGAATTGTTGGACATCTGCCAGCATGCCACTGACTATACTATACTGTAAGTCCTCACTTCTTTGGAAGCTGTACTTCCAGCAACCTCAACCATGTGGAATGCAGCTTAGCACTAAGGAGGAAGAGAAAATACATCCAACTGGCCAACCATTATCACAAAACACATCCACTTTATACTCCGTGGGAGAGAAAAGCCACTGTAAGGCCCTAGCCTAGGCAAACATGTGTTAAATAACATGGCAGATAAGAAGTGCTAGCCCTCAGAAAATGATACCCCAAATGATGGTGCTTTGGCATGCTGAGTACTTTGAACTAAAGGAGACTGGAAGGTCTCAGTTGCCACCTCAGAAGCAAAGTCTCTCGCTGACCTTCTCCTACCCTCCCTGACCTTCTCCTACCCTCCTGTCTCCCGCCCCGGGTGAATCATAGAAACTGGAACCTCTCTCCCCCAAGGCAACCCATACGATCTAGAAAGGTCACTTCTCCCTTGCAGACCCTCATGCCAGAGAGTTCCTGCCCTATACCCTGGAGGAAGGAATGCTACACAGAAAAGCCAAGAAGATTCTAAACAGACAAGACTTACTGGGTACCCTCTGCCTTCAGTCTGTTACCATTAGATCATACCCTTTGTCCAATCACATTTCTATACGTTCTTTATAGAACCTAAGCATAAAAATACACCATTTTCCCTGGGCCTTTGGGTCGTCATTTCTGAAAGCTCCCATGTCATGTAAAATTTGATTAAATAAGTTTGTTAAATGCTTTTCTCTTGTTAACTGTCTTTTGTTACAGGGTTAGGAAAGAGATCACATCTTTCTGCTCCTAAAGAAACAACACGGTGACAGCAGCACAGAGCGACAGCTGACACTGGGAAGTCTCGGCACCACAATCTGGAGCCTTTTATTATAAGGGCAAACAACCCAACTTATTCCCGAGACCCTCAAAGACCTCACTGCATCACAGCCCAGCACAGTTTAGGAAGTGGAAGTGTTCATTCTCTGACCCCCTCAAAATGGGCCAAATTATAGGCAGAACAAGCTCCATAAGAAGGCTCCAGGTCTGTCATGTCCACAGTACCCAACACAGTGCTTAGTGCATAGGAGGCCCTGAATAAACAAATATCTATTTAAAGAATTAAACCAATTTTCACAAGCAAACTCCTTGCCTCTTTTACCACTCTTTCCAGAAAAAGGACTCAGGACGTTTAGTTTCAGAAAGCAGTGGAGTCTGAATACATTTCAAAAAGCTATCTATCCCAAACTGTGAGACTTGGGTTTCTTCCTAAGCCAGTACTCAGCAAGGAGAAGCCCATGTTCAGTTTGAACACCAGGATCAAGAAGCCCAAAGGCAAGAAGCCAGACAAGTTCAAGTTCGGCATCTCCCAGGCTCTTCTGGAGCCAAAGATGAACGTGGACCTCAAGACTCAGCTCAGGGAGCTGAATATCATAGCAGCCAAGGAAACTGAAGTTGGTGGTAGTCAGAAAGCTATCATAATCTTTGTTCCTGTTTCTCAACTGAAATCTTCCCAGAAAATCCAAGTCTGGCTAGTACGTGAATTGGAGAAAGAGTTCAGTGAGAAGCATGTTGTCTTTATTACTCAGAGGAGAATTCTGCCTAAGCCAACTTGAAAAAGCCATACAAAAAATAAGCAAAAGCATCATGGGAGCCATACTCTGATAGCTGTGTACCATGCGATCTTGAAGACTTGATCTTTCCAAGTTAAATTGTGGGCAAGAGAATCCACTTGAAACTGGATGGCAGCTGCCTCACAAAGGTTCATTTGGACAAAGCACAGCAGAACAATGTGGCACACAAGGTTGAAATTTTTTCTGGTGTCTATAAGAAGCTCATAGGTAATGATGTTAATTTTGAATTCCCAGAGTTTCACTTGTAAACAAAAATGACTAAATAAGGTATATTCACAGTAAAAACAAACAAACAAATAAAAACAACAAAAAACAAAACTGAGTTCCAAAAGGATTGATACCCAAAGGGGCCAAATGTCTACTCTTAGATAAATCTTTGGTATGAGAACTCTAATGCCCTAATCATGTCTGATAAACAGGAAATGGCTTTATCATGATGCGGAGCTGACTGTCAGCACCATGGGTTCTCCCAGCTGCCCCTACTCCAAACATCTCTGGCGTCCCTCTTCTCTCCCTTCTGTGCCTGTTCCCTTCACTTTCTAGTCTCTCACCCCTCTCACCTTCTGCCCCCTTTCTTCCTCTATCCTCCTCATGCCCTTGGCCTGCCAGTCATCCCCCACTTGGCCCTAAGCACCCACCAGGCCAAGTCCTGCCTGAGACCCTCAGGCTAGAGAGATTGCTTCCCCCATACCCAGACAAAATGTGTTCAGTAGACAAATGCTGTTGTCTCCAGCCTTTACAAAGGAAGCTCATCTAGAGCCAAATACTTTCCTTTTCTCATTTCTTAATTTCTATGGGGGGAGGAGGGTATCGTGTGGGTGTGTATATGAGTATCCCAGACGACTGTGCTGTATCCAAAGTACCTTTTATCCCTGTGTGTCCTTGCAGCCTACTTGGACCTATCTAAAGTTTATAGTATTGCAGCAGAGGAACTTGAGCCTATTTCCTGATTTTAATTAAGCCTTTTTGGGTTACAGTGACCCAGAGGCAACTATCTAGCTAGTTCAGGCAGACTCTGAAAAGAGCTTAGGCTGGAATTGCTGGGTGAACTGAAGGTTTTCCTCAGAAAACACCCACGTTGGCACGTCATGTGGCTCAAATTGGATGGGTAGTTGGTAGGCTGCACTTTCTTTCTCTGGCGGCACGGTCAGTAATCCGACTATTGGTCTTCACGGACATTTTGGGGTCCTTCTAGAGGATCTTGTGGTTTGTGGCCAACCCTAGTGAAGTTTCTTATTTCTGTTCTCTGGTTCTACAGGCAATTGCCCCCAGGTGAGTGGTGCAGCTGGCCCTTGGTCAGGTTGACTCCACAGCAGGGCTATCCCAGGAAACCTCATTTGAAGATAAACCCCTCACCACAGGGGTTGAATCAATAGGGAGAGACAATTCAGAAGTGGGCTTGGGTTAGGAAAAGTAATCTGAAAGAGTCTAGCCGGCCAGCTGACTTCCAGAAGCTCTGCTGGAGCAGAGCAGTGTTGGCCAAGTTACTTAATCTCTCTGTGCCTCAGTTTCCACATCTGTAAAATTGGTTAACAATAACATCTACCTCACAGTGCTGTGGTAAGGATTAAATAAATGATATATCCAATATGCTTCCTCTAGCATCTGGCACATAATATGTGCTTTTAAAAGCATGGGGGGGGGTGGGGGTGGTTACAGAAAATCAAAATTGTGGATTTCTTAAGAGACATGGAAGAGCTGGAATAAACTGTCACGCAAAATCCTTGAGGCCTGATCCCCCAGATGTGAGGCCCACGACTGCTCTCTGCTATTGTGGTCCGTCAGTCTGTGTCACGCATAACGGGGCAGGTAGAAGTGTCCCTGGGCTAGCAGGCTCACTGAAAATTCAAAGCACATGCACTCAGCACAGTCATGGTAATAATAGTGGTAAGGAATTGGAAACTGTGGTGATGGCTTCCCGATTCCACAATCATTACAGTAAGGGTGTGCCTGTGGGGCCACATATGAAAAGAGTCCTGGCCCAGGCCCCTCATACACACTCCCCAGGCCCTCTCCTCAGGCCCGATGGCTCATCAATCTTATTCCTGAAGGTTCTACCAGTGGCTCAGGGAAGGCCTGGGCCTTCTTGACACCCTACCCTCTCCTAACCACCTGCTCACCCTCCAGGCTTACAACAAAACCCAGACACATCACTACCCACCCTTCTCCATTTGGTTTTTAACCTTAAGTGAAAAGCTGCTTGTCTTAAAAAATTAGAGATCCTGTCTTTACCTCTGAGACACTTTGATTTAGAGAAGACAGGGGACTTCAGTGCTTCACACTGAAATGCAAACATTTCAGGCAGTGTGACAAGCCAATGCAGTCCTCTGCCATTGTGGGTCCCTAAAATGACATCAGGCCTTGCTCTACCTTGTCCCAATGCAGAGGGTGAGTTAGGCGCAGAGCCGGGTTTTCTAGGACACCTGAAGAGATCAATTTGAGGTCAGCACATGGCTTCATGGGTCTGTGGGCACTCAAGTCCCCTCAGAGCTCTTGCTCTTGTCTCAGGATTGTTCTTAAAACATTGTGACTGGGAGTCCTAGGACTGCTTCTAGTAGGAGTTCAATTCCACAGACCATTAAAAAAGTCATTTCTTAGAAATTCAAGTCCATATCAGGAATGATAAAAGGATGGCTGTCTCCCAAGGTCTGCAAGCTGTGTAGGATTTAGCTGCAAATAAATAAAATAAATAAAGGAATCCAGTCCCTTTTTGTTAATTGTGCCAATACTTTCATTTTTCAGGCAATTTCAGTTCAGTCCAGATCTGGTTTCTGGAGTCACATTTTTCCAATCATCCTTCCCATTTGCAAGGAGGAGTCCAAGTATGTGATTTGAATTTGCCCAGGTGCTGGCAGTTAGGGAAGGTTTTCATATTCAAAGCTGCACATGCTTTGGAAATGTGACCCCAATGATTGCAAAAGGAGGCAATCATCTCTGGAGGGGAGGGGTTGGGGAAAGAAGCTCGTATGGGAGTTAGTGGGCTCCGTCCTTGGACTTCAGCATTTCTCAGGCGTCTTGCCTTCTCTGTCTATTCTCATGCCTTTAACTAGTACCGTTAGTGGAGCTTCCATCCTTCAGTGCAGTCCTGTCACTGGAGCCCCAGTCCTGGTTCTCCAACTGCGTATGGTAGCACTGCCCTAGCTGGAAAGCTTGTTAGACAAATACCCAAATGATTCTTATGATCAGGCAAGTTCAGTAAGCCTAGGCAATGTTTTTTCTACCCAGATGTTCCACCATCACCTGAAGCACAATATGATTAAAACCATACTCATCCTAAAAGCAATTCATCCTAAAAACTGTACTGAAAGAATGAGACAGATCTACACATGGTTATATGGAACAGTCAGGGTATGCCTGTGGGGTTCATACGAGAAGAGTCCTGGCCCAGGCCCCTCATCACTTGCTGACTTCACCTCTCCCCAAGCCCAATAGCTCATCTCTCTCATTCCTGAAAGTTCTACCAGTGGCTCAGGGGCCATGGTGGCAGACCTAGGCCTTCCTGACACCTCCAGGAAGGCTCCTGAAGTGAAAAAAAAAGCAGGCTGCCGCCATTACAGTGGAATCTCGCTTAGCTGATGTCTGTGGGGCCAACTCTCACAATTAAAGGATGCTCTGCATTTCCTGTGTAAAATGCACTGATTGATACCCACAGTATTCTGGATGCACTTGGTCACGGCTCCCTAGTGGGTCCAAGCACTTCCACTTTTACTGATTTTTAATTAACTAACTACTCTCCCAGTTGAATAGATAAGAGAGTCTATTTGTAGCTAACAAAAAGATGCATAGCATGAACCTATTTTTTAACAGAATTTACAAACACATACATAGGCTTGTAAAATGCAGATAAAATTTCAAGAAACGTGACCAGTGGTTGCTCCTGGGAAGGCATATTGGGTGCCTGGGGTAGAAGGGTTCCCCCCATACCCTTTTTTACTGTTTTTTTTTTTTCACAATGTTCATGCATTATTTTTTCCAGAATTTTTATTTTGAAAACATTCAAACTTACAAATAGATCAAAGAAGTAGAACAATGAACATACATATAACCGCCAAGATTCCACAATTAACATTTCAACATGGTTGCTGTGTAGTTCTGTTTCTATCAGTCTATTTACACACACACACACACACACACACACACACACACATATTTGAAGGTCACAGGCATCATAACACATTCCCACTAAATTCTTCAGAATGACTTTTTAAAGAATAAGAAGATTCTCCCTCCTAACCACAAAATATTATCACAGCTAAGAAAATAAACAATAATCTCCTAATATAATTTAATTTTGAATCCTCCATATTCAAATTGCCCCAATATTCCCCAAATGTCTTTCGTAGCTTTGTAAAATCCAGAATCCAAAACCAAAGTTTGTGTATTGCATCTACTTATGTCCCTTTAGTGTCGTTTAATCTAGAACAGTGTGTGCTCCTAATTTTTGTGTGTGACACTGAATTTTTGAAGAGTTCAGGCTAGTCTTGTAGAATATCTCATATTCTGAATTTGTCTGTCTTCTCATGGTATGTGGGTTTTTCAAAAAAATTAAAAGATTTAATAGCAATAGTAATAAAAGAAACCAGGCTCTGTTTTATATAAACAGCAACCTTAAAATGAGTATGCTATCCCAATATGCCTAGTAGCAGCATTGCCCAGTCTTCTGGTTCCCATATCAGATTCTTTAATCATCCTGCTGTCTTTCTTTCTTCATATTCAGCCAGTTCCCAAGTCTGTGAATTTGCCCTTTGACATGCCTAACGGCTTAATGCCTTCTCTAGTCCCACCATGCCCCTACCCTGGATCAGGCCTTCAATACCTCAGCCCTAAAGTATTGCAACTGCCTCCTAATTGACCCCTCTAGTGCCAGAATCTTCCCCTGAACACCTGCTGCACTATGAATATAGAAAACACACTGCCTTTTCTATGTCACTCCTATCTGGAAAACCATCGATGGCTATTGCCTATTTCCCATCTTTCTTCAGTCAGAGCCAGCTTTGAACATAGCCTTCAACACCAGACAGAGACAGATCTCTACCTAAATCCTAGCACTGCCAATTACTTGCTGAGTGGCCTTAGAGAAGTCACTAGGCTTATCTGGCCTTCCATTTTCTTATCTGTAAATTGGAAATAACAGTTGTCCCTACCTCTCAAGTTTGACCAGCATTTGCCCACAGAGCTCCCACCTTTTCTAGGGGTCACTCCAAGCCTCATCCTTTCTTTAAGTCTCAGCTGGAGCCTTGCCTCCTCCAGGAGGACTTCTTATTCACAGCAGCACCCCCTCTCTGAATGTCCACAGCACTTGTGGCCTACAGGGAATAATTTAGCAGATACTAGTCTTATTGCCCACTCATATTTACATTTTCATCTTTTTTTTCTTTTCTTTTTTGAGATGGGGTTGTGCTCTGTCCCCCAGGCTGGAGTGGAGTGGAGTGGAGTGATGATAGCTCACTGCAGCTTCGATCTCCTGGGCTCAAGTGATCCTCCCATCTCAGCCTCCTGAGTAGCTAGGACCACAGGTGTGCACCACCAAGCCTGACTATTTTATTTTTAGTTTTTGTAGAGACAGTGTCTCCCTACATTGCTCAGGCTGGTCTTGAACTCCTGGGTTCAACAATCCTGCCTCGGCTTCCCAAAATGTTGGGATTACAGAAATGAACCACCATGCCCAGCCTTTTTTTTTTTTCTTTTCCTTTTTTAACATTTGTGGACATTTTCATCTTATCTGCTCATTTGGATGGCCAGGGCCCTTTGAGAGCAGGAGTAGGTCTACCCATTGTTTCTCCTAGAGCCTCTTAGAGAGCCAGTGCTATGCTGAGCATTCAGCAGCTCAGAGCTGGCACCTGACCGTGAGAAGATGCTTTATTCATCTTTAGAGTCCTCCTTTCAACTCTGATTGTCTCTAACTCCAGTGAGACAGGAAGGACTAAGGGTTGCAACCATCATCCAAATAATCATAGTAATTCTACCTATTTATAGAGCACCGATTATGTATCCAGCACTTTGAATATATGGATGCTCCTTGACTTATGATGGGGCTATGTCCTGATAAACCCATCACAAATCAAAAATATCATAAATCAAAAATGCATTCAATACCCTAATAAACCTGTCATAATGTCAAAACATTGCAAGCCAAACAGTTGCAAGTTGGGGACTGTCTGTATATTCTACTTGATGCCAATTTAGCAGATGAAGAAACAAGCTCAGAGAGGATAAGCAACTTGCCCAGGGTCACTCAGCTATTAACTGCTGAAGCTGGAACTTGAACCCAAGTCTGTTTAAATACAGAGCCCATATTTGTTCCCTGCTGCCTCTGTAGTAACAGTGATCAGTATATTGACAGAATGAAGGACAAGTTATTAGAGCTGTTGGGATTAGAATGCAATTTATTCTAGTACTCTTTTTATAAATGAGAATGTCCATCCGGAGAGTAACATTGTGCTACCAGTGGTGGTGTAGCTTCTGACTCTGTTTCCTCTGAGAATCAAGGTACAGAGACATGCTTCTCTGTGGTCATGGGAGAGAATGAGACAAAGCAGCTCACAATGGATTTAGGGTCCCTGTCTCTTTCTCAAAGAGTCTGAAACTGATCATCTGGGTTAATGGGAATACACAGTTAAAAGCAATGATAAAGATAAGTAGGAGAGTAAAGGAAGAGAGAATGATGAGATGGCATGTAAACAGGGGAAAGAATAGGCAATTAGACTGGGAAATATGTGTTAAGGGGAATCCACATGAATCCCTAAAAAATACCCTGTGCAGTTGGGGAGTGGTGCATGTGTGAGAGTGTGTGTGTGTGTGTGTGTGTGTGTGTGTGTATGATATTGATTTTAGATCTACATGTGTGTGTTCCATCTTTAGATTTAAATAAAGAACAGACCAAATTCAGAGTCTAACTGCCTCCTTCTCAGCAGCCACTTCATCACCCCCATGTCACATTTCCCAGCTGGAGGGCAATAATTGCACGGCCAGATCTGGCCCCATCTGGGAAACACCAGGGTCTTCCTGAATCGTCATATACCATACTGGCTGCCAAGACATAAGGTGACCTAAGTGAAGCTTTCATACAGGCCATGTGCACAGTCATAAAATCTTGAGAGAATGTGGCAACAGAGACAGACTTGACTTACCTGCCAAATTTCCAAAGGGAAGAAGGAACTTGCTGTGTCTGTATTTGCCCCCGGGATTGGAAAAATGTATCTCAGTCACTGGAACTGAAAGGGGGTGGCCTTTACCTTCATAGGAGAGTCACTCTCTATACAAATCCTTCTGATGGCTTGATATATGTGTGTGTCTTTATATAAATAGAGCTAGATACTGACTTTGCCAGATTGCATCAGCTACCTGCTTAACATTTTACTCTGGTGCTTTCGAAACAATACTCTGAAAGTCAGAATAATATGTGGCCTCTGCAGCATTTCCCAGTTTGGCATTTTGTTTACAGAGTAAAAGAAACCTACTCACCCTTGAGATCATCAGTGATTGAATGATACCTACTGTCATGTGTTAGAAACCATGTCACCTTGACAGAGCTCATTCACAGGAAGAAGGGTGGGGTAGAGGGTTACAACATGGTGGTGGTAATTCTTAGAGAAATCAAGCAGTGAGCTGGCCACTTGTAGTGCTTGCTGTTGCCAAGGTAGTCTTTCATGTCTTTATTCAGTAAACATATATCAAGTATATCAGGCACAGGGAATACAAAAACAAATAATATATATTCCTTCCCGCCAGGAATCCAGCCTTTGTCCTGAGTTCTCTCAAGGAGCCCACTGCCAAATGAGAGGTAAGCCTCTTCAGGAAGAATGTTCAAGGAGAATGAGAACACATGGACACAGGGAGGGGAACAACACACATTGTGGCCTCTCAGGGGGCTGTGGGGGGTGGAGAGCATCAGGAAAAATACCTAATGCATGCTGGGCTTAATACGTAGGTGATGGTTTGATCGATGCAGCAAACCACCATGGCACATGTTTACTTACATAACAAACCTGCACATGTACCCCGAAACTTAAAATTAAAAAAAAAAAAAGAATTTTTAGGGATTGCTCGTCAGTATGGTTGCCTGAGCTGTTGCAGGAAGCTCCTCTCCTGCTCCAAACACATTGTTTTTCGAAAAATTTAAATCTGTCGTAGAGAGCAGAAGCAAAAATAAACATATTCTAGTGCCAGAAATGAAAAGAGAGCTCAAAGCCATAGCAGTAACTATACAGCCTACAGAAGAACCAAAGGTGGTCACACATCCTGGGCGAAGGGTTTGAATGGCAGGGTGGGAACGGGAGTGGAATCTGAGCTCCTATGGAAAGTTAGCAGTGGGAAGTGCTGGCCCATAAGTGGGGATGGGGGAAAAACACAGTTCAGAAGTGTACTGGCCACTTTGAGCTGAGAGTAGGCAGTCACATAACCCAAAGTACACAAGACTCCAAGGTAAAACAATTCCTGCCAAATAACAGTAATAACACTAGCCAAGTGCTTAATTATGTGCCAGACACTGTCCTAAGTGCTTGGCTTATATTATGTAGGTTGATGCAAAAGTAATTGTGGTTTTTGTCGTTGAAATAAATGGCAAAAACTGCAGTCATTTTCCACCAACCTAATAACTCATTTGTAGAACAGCCCTGTTTTCCAGATACTGAAACTGAAGAACAGAGAGATTAAATAACCTACCTAAGAACACACAGGTACTAAGTGGCAGAGCCAGAATTCAAACCCAGGTGGTATATAGCACATGAATCTGTGTTTGTATCTATGACTCAGGATGAATGCATAGCTAGAACTTACTAAGTCTGTGAGGAAATAAACCACCATAAGACTAGTGCAACCAATGGAAGAATTCATACCTTAAGAACCACAGCTCATAGGGAAATCTAAAAGGGATTTTAAAATAAGTATGCTGAAAATGTTCAAAGATTTTTTTTTTTTTTTGAGACAGAGTCTTGCTATATCACCGAGGCTGGAGTGCAGTGGCACGATCTCGGCTCACTGCAACCTCCGCCTCCCGGGTTCAAGCAATTCTCCTGCTTCAGCCTCCTGAGTAGCTGGGATTACAGGTGCCTGCCATCATGCCCGGCTAATTTTTGTATTTTTTAGTAGAGATGGGATTTCATCATGTTGGCCAGGCTGGTCTTGAACTCCTGACCTCAGGTGATCCACCCGCCTCATCCTCCCAAAGTGCTGGGATTACAGGCGTGAGCCACCGTGCCTGACTGAAAGAGGTTTTAAAAAGGAATAGAAACTAGAAGGCAAGAATAGAATAGTTTGAAAAATACACGTGAATGCAAAAAAGAACCGAAATATAGGCATTGCAATGGAAAAGAGAACACTCAACAGAGGGATTAAACAACAAACTAAACACAGTTGATGAGAGGATGAGTGAACCAGAAGATAGAGCTGAGGAAATTATCCAGAATGCAGAGCAGAGGAATAAAGAGATGAAAAATAAGAAAGGAGCCGGGCACGGTGGCTCACGCCTGTAATCCCAGCACTTTGGGAGGCCAAGGTAGGTGGATCACGAGGTCAGGAGATCGACACCACGGTGAAACAGCATGTCTACTAAAAATACAAAAAATTAGCCAGGCATGGTGGCGGGCTATGGGCGAGGCTGAGGCAGGAGAATGGCGTGAACCCTGGAGGCGGAGCTTGCAGTGAGCCGAGATCGCGTCACTGCACTCCAGCCTGGGCGAAAGAGTGAGACTCCGTCTCAAGAAAAGAAAAAAAGAAAAAGAAAAATAAGAAAAGAAAGCTAAGCTACATGGAGGACAGAATGAGAAGTTCCAGTAAGTGTCCAGTTGGAGTTCCAGAAGGAGGGAAGAGAGAGAACGAGGAAGAGGCAGTATTTGAAAGATAACAGAGGATATTTTCTGGAGTTGTGGGAAACCATGAGTCCTCTAACTTCCTGTCTTAGTATCAGCCTCTGGAGCCTGCAGGTCTGTAGCTAGTCCTCATGGGAGGAGTCAGCCTCTTAGCTCTGCCACTGCTGTGATAATAGCTCAAGAGCACCAAGTTGTTTATATAAAGCAATGTTTCTCAATGTTGTTTTTGAAAAATTATCATCCCCTTCATCCCAGGAGCCTTTTAAGACGTCGTCTTTTTTTTTCTAATTTCTCCCCCCATTGAACTTTAATATCAAACATATGCTGTGTATCTGTGTATGTATTGTATGTGTACCTGTGCTTTGGGCAAGCATCCTATAGGATGTCCCCATCACCTGGAAGGAAGGGTGTTCTACTTCTTTTTGTCTCTTCCTTGGCATGGCTTTCTACTCATTCTTCAGGTGTCAGGTTAAATGCCACATCCTGAGCCTCCCAGAATAGATCAGGCCGCTATGTTATATGCTCTCCTTTAAGGTACTAATGTAAAGTATAAGTAAATAATAATCTGCATAATTACTTATTCAGCAGGGGCCATTTCTCTCTTGCATTCTGCTGTGTCCCTGGAGCTCAGTACACTGGCGGGCAGTTGATAGATGCTCAAATAGCTGAATAAATGAATGAGCACCATGAGTGGCATTACCTGAGCAGATGAGAGGAAAATCACAGCCCTGGGAGGAACCTTGGAAAGCTATTTTAACTCTTCCCCAGTTTATGGGCAGAAGTATTGTGTAACTACTTCTGAAAGAGCAAAGTATGTGCTTTTCTTAAAACCACACTACAGTAGTTCCTTTTTCCTTTAAATAGTTCTCATTATTTGGAAGCAAAAGGTGGTCAGGAAGCAGTTTAGAATAGAGACAGACCTCTTTTTGAAAATACGTAAAAATAACATCTAAAATCATTTCCTATTTTAGAAGAGCCAGGGAAACTCCCAGCTTCAAAGAAACCCTGTAGTAAATTCTTTTGTTACAAGGAATAATGGACCAAAATGAGTGAAGATTCTCTTTTTACCTACCTCCCAACAAAACAGGTTGAAATTTGTTATGGTCACAGTGGTGTGCTCATACCAACTCACAAGAGACAAATTAATTTTGAGAGCTGAGTTGTTAAATTCAGCCATTATTAGAAATTAAATTATATAACCTTGCAATTAAATAAATTATATGAAAAAACTAAGCTTGGCTGGGCGTGGTGGCTCATGCCTGTAATCCCAACACTTTAGGAGGCTGGGGCGGGAGGATCACTCAAGCCAAGGAGTTCCAGACTAGTCTGGGCAACATAGGGAGACCCTATCTCTACAAAACATAATTTTAAAAAAATTAGCTGGGTGTGGTGCCACACACCTGTGGTCCCAGCTGAGGCAGGAGGATCATTTGAGCCCAGGAGGTCGAGGCTGCAGTGAGCTACGATCATGCCACTGCCCTCCAGCCTGGGTGACAGAATGAGACCCTGTCTCAAAAAACTAAACCAAAAAAACCCACAAAGCTAATACATATGTGAAACTCATCCCTTTCTAATTATTTTACTACATTTTGCTATAATCCATGCTCTTGAGGTTACTTATATCTTTTGTATCAGTATAGTGGAAATATTATATAATGTTCTGCCACTGGGCATCTCTTCCCAACTCCACATTCTGTGACATCAAGTTGTGTAGCCTGAAGTTGGCCATGGTAGGACTATTTATGTCACGGAAACTGGCAAATGCTACAAAGCAGTGCTTAATCTATTGTTGTGTTGATTGTCTTGACCAAGAGTTGAGAACTTTCCCCACAGTCTGTTTTTGTGTAGCCCACAAGCAAAGGATGATTTTTACATTTTTAAAGTGTTGTAAAAAAAAAATGACTATGTGGCCACAAAGCTTGAAATGCTTAGCCAGGCGCAGTGGCTCATGCCTGTAATCCTAGCACTTTGGGAAGCTGAAGCAGGTGGATTGCTTGAGCCCAGTAGTTCGAGACTAGCCTGCTCAACATGATAAAACCTCATCTCTACAAAAAAACATAAAAAGCGTCCAGGCATAGTGATGCACGACTATAGTCCCAACTACTTGGGGCTGAGGCAGGAGAATTGCTTGAACTTGGGAGGCAGCGTTTGCAATGAGCTGAGATCATGCCACTACACTCCAGCCTCAGTGACAGAGCGAAACCCTGTCTCAAACAAACAAACAAACAAACAAACAAACAAAAAAGCCTAAAATATTTACTATCTGGCTCTTTAACAAAATATGTTTGACCACCCCTGAACTAGGCTTAAGAAAGATGGAAGAAATGTTAATAGTACAGCTGAAACTTGAAAATTGTGTTGTCTCTGTAGCTGTTATATTGTAAACAACACAAAAAATTTGAGGAAATATCCTTCCAGTATTTAAAGACAATTATCTGATTTAGTAAAGAAGTCATTTATGTCACTATGTGAATCAGAGAAATTCTGACATGCATTTTGTTGTTTTGCTTTTGTCTTAATCATAAATGTAAACCAGTGTATCAACCAATACTTACGTCAGAATCATGCTTGTTTGTTAATTGCCACCTTAGGTTGGATATGGATACAAGAGTTAGGTAAAAATGAACTAAAGCATGAGTATGACTGTTAATTAGCTGTATGAAATTTACAAGAATGAATATTGTATATTTTATTATTTTTGGATCACATGCCACACATTTAAAATAAAGGTGTGTGTGTGCACGCGCGCATGCACACGTGCATGCGCAGATTGTTAAGCATTTACCAGAACACACTGGTAAGGAGGGGCATAGGTCTGAGAGGATTCTTTGAGTCTTTGAATAGGTTCATGGTCCCTTTTCTTCAGGGGTTCTGAGCAAAGTTCCTAACCTGAAAACAAACACACATCTGAGCCATCTTAAGGCATTTGAGTTATGGCTGCAAGTTCTAACCCTCTTCATTTGATCATGGTGATGGGGGAGGCTGTCTAGTCCTTGAGGCCTTGAGCTGCCTGGGAAAGTCTTCAGGAAAAGATAACATTTCACTTTGGTGACAAATTTGTTGATTTTACAGATAACATCCACATTTTGCCCTCGAGGAGCATTCAACAAGGACATTGGTTTTTATGTTTTTCTCTAAACAGTCATTAGTACAAATTAATAAATCTTTTTGTTGAGGGAACATTGGGCTATATTTCATCTTTGTTCCGCTAACAGAAAAAAAAAAAGAAAGAAAAGAAATGTGTTTCCTTGGGTTCAGGATATAAAGAACAAGAGACTTTGAAGTTATATGGATCTGGCGTGTGCCTGTAAGTCATACCAAGGACACAGGACACTGGTTATGCGCATGAGCAGAGCACATGTGAATGTGTCCTTGCTTTCTCTGGCAGTGGAATTTAGAAACCTCTAGAACAGAGGTTCTCAAACTTACGGGTGCCTCAGAATCACCTGGAGGGCCTGTTAAAACACAGATGACTGGGTCTCACTCCCAGAGTTTCTTTCACTATGTCCCTGGTGGGGGCCCCAATTTGCATTTCTAACCAGTTCCCCGGAGATGCTAATGCTGATGCTGTTGGTCCGGGAGCCACACTTTGAGAACCAGCAGTCTAGGAAGAAAGCTCCAGTTTTTCACATGCCTGGTTTTGATTATATTCTGCCTTGAGATGTTTCCTACAGGGTCACTTTGACAGTTTGTGGTCATCTAAGCAAGCTGGAAGATGCGTTTCTCTCATAATTCACACAACTGCCAGGCAAAAAGCTTGGCTGCTCTGACTGCTCTAAGCCTGCACCATTTCATCTTTGGGGAGCATCAGGTACATTCCCACCAGAAAGTCCTTTGGGGCCTGAGTTAGCATTTCATCTCCTGTAAAGGCAGAAGACACAGTGAACCTGGCTTCCTGACCTGGCTGTCCAGAAAGGGAGCCAGCGGCCCAGAAGATGCGGTGCAATGTGATGTGCAGATGAGGACGTTGAAATTTTGGCACTATTAAGCTTCAGGTTTTATCTGAGGGAAAGAGTGAAAGAGGGGTGAGAAGCACTATTTCCAAGAAGGTGGAAATGATGGCGGAGCTTCCTTTCTCCATGAGCCAGAGCAGGACCATAGAGAAGTAGAGCCAAGAGGGCTACAGAATGCAATGCAATATCTAAATGGTCTCTACTGGTTATCTTTGCGAGGTGGGGCCATAGGAGATTTTTTTTTTCTATTTTTCTGCATTTTCTAAATTGAAAAACTTAACCTGTACATATGCTAATTAATAAAAAAAAAACTCCCCACTGTATTTCCGTTTGTAAAAATGTAGCCATAATGTACAAAGGTAGGTGCATAAAGTATATTAACCTTAATTGCAAGCTTTGTGATTTTGAAGTGTGTATGTGTGTGTATGTGCGTGTGTTTGTGTGTGTATGTCTGTGTGTGTTTGTGTGTATGTTTGTGTGTGTGTGTGTGTGTGTGTGTGTGTGAGATATAACCAGAATCTAGATCAAGATAGAGAACATTTCCAGCTCCTTAGAAGGTTCCCTCATGCCCCTGGTCATTATCCCCTAAGGATCACCACTGAGTCCTGGCCTTTACCATCACCCATTAGTTTTGTCTATTCTTGCACTTCAGAGAAATGGAATCATACAACATGTGTTTTTTGTGTGCCTGGTTTCTTTAGCTCAATCTAATGCTGATGAGATTTACTCATTTTATTGCTAATTAGAATTCCGTTGTATGGACCCAGCACAATGTATTTATCCATTCTTCTGTTGATGGGCATTGAGGCTATTTCTAGGTTTGGATTATAATGGATACCTCTATTTTGTTTAAAAGTTAGGATGTAGCTATGGAAATGATAGATTCCCTAGTAGTAACAGCTCCCTTTGATGGAATGCCTCCTTTGTGGCAGGTATTTTACTTAGTTCTAATGTTTTTATCAACCTGTGGGATGATGCCACTATTCCCCTGTCACAGGGGAGAAGACACAAGCTGAGAGACAGGTTGAGTTCTCTGTGAAGCAGATGCTCTGACAGGTGGGAGTGCAAGAGGTTTAGCGGGAAATACCTGTGAAAGAAAAGGGGAGAAAGCAGGACCAGGCAAGAGGAGCCCAGAGCGTGATGCAGACCTGTCAAAG
This sequence comes from Macaca thibetana thibetana, assembly GCF_024542745.1. NCBI lineage: Eukaryota > Metazoa > Chordata > Mammalia > Primates > Cercopithecidae > Macaca > Macaca thibetana. The sequence goes on from NC_065598.1 coordinate 129,688,582, forward strand.
TCTGTGCCCAACAGGGAGCTCTGGAGCAAATACTGCCTTTTAGAGGAGTCTTCTGGGTGGTGGAAATGGGCCTTGTATCACCTCCTTCATCAGCCATTGGCTAGGGGCCACCTCAAGAACAGCATGACCTTGGCTCAAAAGCTGAGACAGACCCTGAAGGAGCTAACAGCTGGAGGCTGTCAAGTAATCACACTCCTTCCAGCTGGTCAGCGGGTTCTTTCTTGACAGGGGATCTAAGCAGTGCATCTCTGTGTCTGCCATAGCAAGCGAATGCAGAATCGGGGACTCAAACTCAGGCTGTCTGGTATCAAAGCTTGTCCGCTTTGTACTCTGCCATTCTACCTTCCCTAACTCAGGAAACCCTATAGTCAAGAGGTCAAGAATCTCCCAAAGGCATGAGTCAGGATTGTCAGTTGCTAGGTAAGGCCAAAGCTAGCGGGAGGTCACGTTCCCTTTCTATCCTGGGAAGTCTGCTGCAGCTGTGAGGTGCTCACTTCCCAGCAAAAGTGGGAAGGACATGTCCAGAGTAAATCCATTGCCACTTGCTGGGGGACTGCCCAAAGTGTGAAGCTGTGTGACCGGCAAAGAAGATGCAAGCAAGAGCATTTTTCCTTCAAGAAAAAAGAAAGAAAGAAAGAAACCAAATCCCTCTGCTTTCTGAAATTCTGGGCTCTAACTATAGCTTAAACTGAGAGTGGACAGTCTTAGGAGGATGAACATGGGATGAATTTCCCAGCTAAGGGGAAAGAAGAAAAGACGTTTCCTAAACTCACAACAGCATGCTCAGAAAGAGGAATGGAGGTCTACACTGAAGCCTAACTTTCCAAGGAAAGGAAGGTTGGTTCTGCAAACACGTGTAACTTTTCCACATGATCTCCTTCCAGGTTGAGTCATTAGACCTAATGTCGGTGACCAGCATTTCCCTGGGCAACGATTCTTTCTCTACTGAGGGGATGGAGGGATGAGAGGCTTCTGGGTGTGCTAAGCTGAGACATTGGGACTATTGTAGGCCCTCCATATCTGACCATTCTTTTCTGTCAGTTAAAAATGTTGTGGACCAGAAATAAACCCTCAAGTTTATGGTCAATTTACTTTCAACAAGGGCATCAAAACAATTCAATAGGGGAAAGGATCGTCTTTTAAACAAAAGGTGCTGGGACAACTGGATATCCACATGCAAAAGAATGGAACTGGATCTTTACCTTACACCATGTGCAAAAATTAAATAAAAGTATATCAAAGGTCAAAATGCATGAGCCCAAACTGTAAAACTCTTAGAAATAAACATACATGTAAATCTTAGGTTTGACACCAAAAGCACAAGCAACCATGGAAAAAATACACCTATTTTTTCTTTGATGAAATGGAGACTTCATGAAAATTAAGAGCCTTTGTGCTTCAAAGCACACAACCAAAAAAATGAAGAGACCACCCATGGAATGAGAGAAAATTTTTGGAAATTATATATCTTATAAGAGACTTGTATCTAGATTACATGCAGAACACTTAAAACTCCATAAAGTAAAAAGACAAATAACCCAATTAAAAATGATCAAAGGATCTGAATAGACTGTCTTCCAAAGAAGATACACGAATGCCCAATGGAGCACATAAAAATATGCTCAACATCAATAATTAGGGTAATGCAATTCCAAGCTACAGTGAGGTACTACCTCACACCTATTAGGATGACTGTAATAAAAAAATACAATGGAAAATAACAACTGATTATAAGAATGTGGAGAAATCAGAACCCTTATGCATTGCCGATGGGGTTGTAATATGCAGCTGCTTTGAAAACCGGTTTGGCAGTTCCTCAAAAAGTTAAACATGGACCAGGCACAGCGGCTCACACCTGTAATCCCAGCACTTTGGGAGGTCAAGGCAGTAAGATCACTTGAAGCCAGGAGTTTGAGATCTGCCTGGGCTATGCAGGGAGACTCCATCTCTATTTTTTAAAAATTTAAAAAGGCTGGCATGGTGGCTCACACCTGTAATCCCAGCACTTTGGGAGGCTGAGGCGGGTGGATCACGAGGTCAGGAGATCGAGACCATCCTGGCTAACACGGTGAAACCCCATCTCTATTTAAAAAAAAAAAAAATCGCCTGGCCTGGTGGCAGGTGCCTGTAGTCCCAGGTACTCGGGAGGCTGAGGCAGGAGAATGGTGTGAACCCAGGAGGCGGAGCTTGCAGTGAGCAAGATCACGCCACTGCACTCCAGCCTGGGTGACAGAGCGAGACTCCGTCTGAAAAAAAAACAAAAAAAATTAAAAATAAATCTGGGTGTGATGGTGCATGCCTGTAGTCCCAGCTACTCAGGAGGGTGAGGCAGAAGGACTGCTTGAGACTAGGAGTTTGAGGCTGCAGTGAGCCAAGGCCCCACCACTGCACTCTAGCCACAGAACAAGACCTTGTCTCAAAAAAGAAGTTAACTGTGGAGTCACCCTATGATCCAGCAATTCCACTCCTAGGTGCATACATATCCAGGAGAATTGAACATAGATCCACATAAACACTTGTACACCAATGTTCATAGCAGCAGTATTCACAATAGCCAAAAAGTGGAAACAACCCAAATACCCATCAACAGACAAATAGATAAACAAAATGTGGTATAGTCATATTATTCAGCCATAAACAGGAATGAAGGACTAATGCATACTACAACATGGATGAACCTTGAAAACATGATGCTAAGTGAAAGAAGCCAGACACAAAAATCACATATGCATGATTCCATTGATATGAGATATACAGAATACGGAAATCCATACAGACAGAAAGAGATTAGGAATTGCCAGAGGATGGAGTGGGGAGAGAATGGGAAGGACTGTTTAATGGGTACAGTTTACTTCTGGAGTAATGACAACATTCTGGAACTAGTGATGATGGTTGCACAACTCTAAACCTAAAGTCACACATCTATCAAATGGTAGGGCTAAGATGTCAGTCCACTCAGTCTTACTCCAGTACCCACACCCAGAGGCACTCTGTCTAGAGTTGGATGCCCAGACTTATAATTCAGTATTCTGGATCCTGGGTATCATGTTGTAGTTTTATTTTTTTTTAAAGGGATGTCTGTTTCCTCAAAAGGGCCTCTAAGGGCCCTGGGAAGAAGTAGTGATGGGTCTAAATACGGCCATAATGTCCAGCTCACACTTGTCTATAGTAATTCCACACAGGTGAGGCTTTCATACAAAGGTTTCAAGGCTGAAGACAGAAAATTCTAGGACACGGAAAGACTTCCTCCTGGCCTCCAAATTTCCCTGAGATTGGGGCAGGATGGGCTAAGTGTGAGTACTCCAAACAAAGCGGAGCCAAGCCCTCTCCCACCTCACCCACCTCCCCCAGTGAGCAAGTACACTGTGGTCTTTAACCAAAACCAAATGAGAAGTCGTGGCTACACTTGGTGGCAATAGAGCAGGCAGGCCCAGCAAAAATGGGTCTGGCCTTTGAAAACGGCCTCCCAGAGGCTGCCTCCCAACATGGGGCCTCCAGTATTGTTCTGGCCTTTGTGCTCCCTAGAAATCACCCACAACAGGGTCTGTTAGACCTGAATATCCATCCACAGGGGTAGGAGGGACAGGTATGCGAGTTATTAGGGGCTACCTCTTTTTCTGGCCCATCCCATCTTTCCAGGATCTTCCCTACAGTCTTCCTGGTTTCATGTGATTCAATTAAGTCCACTCACATCTCTGGAGTGCCCACTCTGAGAATTCAGGGATGATTTGACTAACCTGCCCTCAAAGAGTTCACTTTCCAGTGGGATATATTTTGGAGCCAGACAGCTTGGGTTCAAATCCTGACTTCATCATTCCTTAGCCGTGTGATGTTGGGCAAGTTACTTAACCTCTGAATTTCCCAGGTCCCTCATCAATAAAATCAAGATACTGACGTTAATATGTGTAAAGAAGGTAGAACAGTGACTTGCGCATTGTAAGCTGGAGATGAGTGTGAGCTCTTATTCTCTAGAGTGAGAAATGCTGTGGTTGGAGAAAACACAACACTTTGTAGGGGAGCACAGAGGAGAAGGCCAAACTCAGACAGAGGGAATCCAGGAAGGCTTTCCAAATGAGGTGCTCCCAGAGGGAAGCCTTGCAGAATGGGTAGGAGTTAGGAGAGAGAAGCAGTGGGGAAAGAGCAGTTGGGACGGGGGAAGAGGCATGAGCAGCAGCAGAGTGGCTGAGAACTGCCCAGTGTGAGCGGGATGCTGGGGCAGCTTGGTGTTTCTGGAGCTGGAGGCCCGCAGTAGTGGAATACAAGGCTGAAGCAGGCGGTGGGCTTGGTGGTGGAGGGGCCTTACACAGCCTGGCTACTCTCCCCGAAGTCTTCTGTTTCTCCCTCTGAGTCAGGCCAGCCTGCTCTTGGCCATGGGGCTTGCCCTGGATCTCGAAAGAACCTTGGCTGGGGTTCACAGGAGGCTGCAACCATCTCCAGGAAATGCCGAGGTGATGAGGATGGCCCTGCATACGGCTAATGTAACTGTCACTCCAGTCTCCCAACCCCACCCCCACCCTGAGAAACACATTTTTGTCTCTGTCTCTGGAAAACATGTGTGCAAGCAAAGTTTGGCTGGGTGGCAGCTGAAACTTTTGTGTGTGTGTGTGTGTGTGTGTGTGTGTGTGTGACAACAGAAAGGCACCAACAATCTGGCTCTTGCTACCTGGGAGCTCCCAGCCCAGCCTCCTACGTTCACCTGAAAAGCCCAACACACCCCTGGGTGGTCCCATGCCACCTTGGGGACTGTCCTCCCTGCATCTGTTTCCTGCTGACCTTACAGCAGAAATCAGCAGGCAAAGGGACCCGACTGCCTCATGCTTGAGGAATGCCTCCCGAGCCCCCTCCCACCTCCTGCCTCCCAGCTTCCAGAATTCAACAGCTCGCCTCTTGTGGGTCAATGTTTGCAGAAAATGTTTGCAGACTTCGTATCATGCCATTTCCAGGAATAATTAGCAGTCAGGCAGTCAGTCTCTCATTCAGGTCTGGTGAACGAAAACCTCAAGAATGTGGAGCTGGGTAGGGGTGGGAATGGGAGTGGGTGAGGTTTGAGGTGTTTGCCCATCTCGCCAGCCTGCCTAGCTGGCTGAGTGCACAAGCCACTGGATCCCAGTCCCTGAGCACACCACCAACGAACCTGCTCTGACTGGCCTCCGTGGAACACAGAATAACTGACTGGTCATTTTGTTGTTCCATGAATGCCAAGTCACAGTGTAGCCTCCAGCCCTGCCATGCAAATAAGACAAGGAGATGCCCTAGCTCATGCAACTCATACCAAGAGCAAGCAGTCACGGGCACCTTTGCCAATCATGTCCCATTGCCTTGAGAACTTGGCCTCTGCAAACTCCCTTCCCCCATTCTTACCTAACAAAGACCTGCTGGTTTCAAGTTCCCAGCCCCAATTCAACCACATGGTGAGCAGTTGGGGATCTTTCTAAGAAGGCTGTTATCTATAACATGTTTGGGAGTTCCTTGCATTATTTTACTGAGCCAAAGCATAATGTGATTGCCTTGCTGCTTCATTTGTTAAAAAAAAATTTAACCCCATGAGGTGAAACTCTTATGACATCTTGGATGTCAGGCCTTCAACTTTTGACTAAGACCAAGTTTCTCTCTGTGATAGCCCAGTGTTATAAGTTTTATAAACAGACCCCTGAATACATGCAAAGGGCTTTCTGTCCTCCTAAATTAAAAAAAAACTAGCTCAATAGACTGGCATGACAGAGTATTTTTAGCAAAATAATATCTAACAGAAATAGATGTAAAATGTTGTAATTTGGTCCAAAAAATCAATTGCACGAATATAAAACAGGAGAAAACTGGCCTAATGGTAAAACATGTTTAAAAGTGGGGAACAGGGGGAAGGCTTAGGGGTGTCTGTTGACAGTCAGGTCACTGTAAGTCAATGTATAATGTGACCAGTTGTATTAGTCCGTTTTCACACTGCTATAAAGAACTACCTGACACTGGGTAATTTATGAAGAAACGGGGTTTAATTGACTCATAGTTCCACAGGCTTAACAGGAAGCAAGACTGGGAGGCCTCAGGAAATGTACAATCATGGCGGAAGGCGAAGAGGAAGCAAGCACGTCTTACCATGGTGGAACAGGAGAGAGAGAGAGAGAGAGCAACGGGGAAAGTGCCACACACTTTTAAACCATCAGACCTCATGAGAACTCACTCACTCTCAGGACAATAGCAAGGGAGAAATCCACCCTCATGATCCAATCACCTCCAACTAGGCCCCTCTTCCAATTTGACATGAGATTTGGACAGAGACACAAATCCAAACCATATCACCAGTGAAACAAAAAGCAAAATTGGTCGTAAGTTGCATTCTTAAGAGTCTAGTCTTCAGAATAAAGGAGTTCTGCCCTGACCTCATAAATCAAGCAAAACCCTCCCGAGTCATTGGGTTACATTTTGGGCACCACAAACCCATGGGCAAAGGCATAGAGAGTGATAGAGCTGGGTGGAGAAAGTTCTGTTCCTTTATTATCTATCCCCTCACTAGAATGGAAACTCCAGGAGGGCAGGGATCCCATTTGTTTCATCCACTGCTGTATCCCCAGTACAAAGTACACTGCCTGTCATATAGTATAAGCTCAGTAAATGAAACTCAGAGCCTGAATAAATGAAAAAAAAATCATTTTCAGAGCCATTTAAGAGTGTGAAACCATCTCTGGTGGTGACGACCCCCCTATTGGAATAGTCCAAGGAGAAGAAGGATAGTTATTTGGTGTGGGAACTGTATAGGGGATTCCAGGATCATTAGATAATCTCGCAGGGTCCCCTGACAAATTCCAAGGGCTTATGATAACGTCCTCTGTGGGGAATGCAGGGGCTGACGGGGTATCTCTGGGTGGTCCCAATACCCTAGCTGGCTGTGTGCTCAGAAGCCCATGAAGCCTGAGTTCTCTTGTGTACTTCCTTGTACACTCTCTCTTGCTCTCTCTTCCCTTCTATTTTGATGTTAAGTAGTGTCTCTGGAGCATCCTGTGGTAGCTGTACTAAAATCAGGCAATACTCAGTTATCTTCCTCTTTGATGGAAATGTTGGTGCTACTAATCTAATTAGCTGTTTGGAGGCACATCCCCACTCTCTGAAGAAAAATACCCTTGATCAATATGAACCTCAATAAGAACTGATGATTCTGATGAAACAGAGCAAAGGATTCTTTCATAAGTCATGAAAGTTACCCCAAAAGGGGGCTTCATTTGAAAAAAAAAATCCACAATATACTAGTGAATAAGTTAGGGGCTGACTATTTACTATACATAAGTTGCTGCACTAACAATGCCCTGTAATAGGCAACTGGCTGGTGGGTGAGAAGATTTCAGAATGGATCTGGTGTTTTTCCTCCTTATTGAATGTACTTCTAGGCACCTCCATAAATCCTGTCATTTCAGAGACTCCTTCAGCTATATACTATTAGAGACAAACTCAAGACTTACTGGGTACTTGGTCAAGGCTCAAACTCCTTATGTAAGTCACAAGAATATGGATCTTCCCCCTCTGTGTCTGCTTAAACTGAAATAGCCATTTTGGAGAATCCAGTAAGTGCTGACAGGGGAAAAGGTGAGAAAGAGAGAAACATCTCAGGCTTGTGAACTTGCTGAAATTAAACTGGGTGAGCCTCTGCAGGCTAAAGTATTTTTAAAATGAAAGAAAAAGAGAGAGAAAGGAAAGAAGGAAGAGAGGGGAGGAGAGAAAGAAGAGGAAAGGTGGAGGGAGGAGAAGGAAAGAATGGAGGGAAGGAGAGAGGGAGGGAAGGAGGGAGGAGGGAGGAGGGAGGGAGGAAGGGAAGGAAGGAAGGAAGGAAGGAAGGAAGGAAGGAAGGAAGGAAGGAAGGGAGGGAGGGAGGGAGGGAGGGAGGGAGGGAGGGACAGAGGGGAGAGACAGAAGGGGGGGCAGGGAAAAGGGAAATTTGAATGGATTTGTGTGACAGGATATGAGGAAGAAAATGGTCCATAATTCTGTGGCCATTTCTTTTCAGCCTAGAAACTCTATCATGTGAAAGTCTCATCATAGTCCTAAATTTTTTTTTTTTTAACGGAGAGGTTTAGTCGACCAAATGATTCCAAATGAAAAGTGGCCATAAGATGCAGAGCCCACCCTGGTCCCCAAGCCCTGTGGCCTAATAAGGCTGTTTCAGATTGCTGCCTCCCTCACAGAGAGATGGAATTTGTTGATAGTGAGTGTCAAACGCTGGAGAGATTTGTGGATGGTTAGGCTGACACTGTCTTTTGATCTCCATCTGTTGAGGGAGGAAAGGGGCTGGCCTTGCTTTCCAACATAACTTAATCCCAGAATGAGAGTCCAAAAAGCTTCCAACAACCTGACCTAGGTACTGCCAGCCATTTTTCAAATGTCCCTCACTTGCCTTCACTCTTCTGTTGATGAGAAGAAATGTGGCTATAATCTTGTGTGGGGCTGGGTAGGACTGTTCACACGGTCTTTATCTATCCTGCAGATGAAAGGAAAAATGTTCAACAGATGGATATTTCTAAAGCCTACCACCCTTTGCTTTTTTGAAGCTACACATCTGTTGGGTATGACCACAACTCCCTACAGAGTGAAACACAAGACGGCCTACTTGAACACCAAAATCTTGGCCCAGCAGCCCATTTGGGAGCCATTTAGGATATGACCCTTTTATGACACTTCACAAGTTAAATGGTAAAGGAAGATACCAAGGTTGCCCAAAGCTAGCTGATAAGCTGATATCATGGATCTTCTTCAGAAATTCTAGATTCAGGATGACATGTTGAGGAAAAAGATTCCAAGCACTGAATCTTAAAACTCATTTTCTCAGTCTTATGCCTCAAATTCTCTTGGGAATCCTGAAACAGACCTGTGGAGACACTCTTAACCTTTGCAATGCCAAGAGAGCCTCCAGTCAAAAGGCCACTCAGGAATGAAATGGAAGGGTTGGGGTAAGGGCAGGGATGTTTCTATGTCTTCAGTAGATCCAAATAAGAAAAGCTCACACAGGCAATAAAAGAAGGCCAAAGTGAGAAAGGACTCAGGACAAAATAAACGTGGTTCCTACAGCATTCAACCCATACTTAACCTCAATCACATGCGCCGTGACCCACAAGCATCTGTGGTGCACAGACATGGGTAATTCAAAACTGTAGAAAACAAACATCAACAGCCTCTCAGACAGTGGTTGACTGGGTCCTCCACTTTCCTATGGGCTATGTTGGTTTCACGTAGATGTGGCCCAAGATAGACCACACTAACTGCTTTGGTACTTCCAGGATGTGGAAGAAACTATTTTGGAGTATTCAAGGAAAACTTGAAATGGGTTCTCATTGGTTTCTCACTCCTTCCTCTTCCTGTCTTCACAGCTGGCAATACAGATCAGACCCAATCTTTTAGCAGAACAGGGAAGAAAGAACTCGGCCCAAGCTCTGCTTTCACTAAAAGAACACAGGACAGGAGTTTGAGAAGAGAAAACTCATCGAGGAAACACTCATTCTCTATTCGCTTCAATTCTTAGCTGAGGCTCTTTGGACAAATGTAACCTTCCAGACCTCAGTTGTCCTAATCATCTACGTGGTGAACAAGAACAGTGATCCATCTGAGGCAGGGGAGCTGAATCAGTCGTCACTTAATGCGTCGAACTCTGGAGTCTAGGATCAGTGGGCTTTGTTCTGAGCCCATAGACAGCCTCATTGTCTCTGAACTCTGCTAAAGGCTGAGTTGGCTTATAATTAAGATGAAAAAGTAAGCTATTACATCTGGGCAGAGCCTAACCCTGCTGTCAGGCCTCTTGTTCCTTTTCCATGCTAGAATTCTAGACCAGGCAAGTCCAAGACAGAAGTTGGTAAGATTGCCTTGTCCCCCCATAGGCCTCTCCAAACATCTCTAACCATGTGGCCTGGATAGAAATAAAGTGGCCTGGCTGGGTGCAGTGGCCCATGCCTGTAATCCTAGCACTTTGGGAGGCCGAGGCGGGTGGATCACCTGAGGTCAGGAGTTCAAGACCAGCCTGACCAACATGGAGAAATCCCGTCTCTACTAAAAACACAAAATTAGCCGGGCATGGTGGTGCATGCCTGTAATCCCAGCTACTCGGGAGGCTGAGGCAGGAGGATCGCTTGAACCCAGGAGGCAGAGGTTGTGGTGAGCCAAGATCATGCCATTGCACTCCAGCCTGGGCGACAAAGTGAGACTCTTTCTCAAAAAAAAAAAAAAAAAAAAGCAAAGAAAGAAAAAGAAAAAAGAAATAAAGTGGCCTTTTTTCCCTCCTGCCATTTATGTCCCCAAAGGACGAAGGCAGAGTTAGAACTCACGATGCGGGCAACCAATACAGAAAATCTGAGCTCTTGAGATCCATTTTGGAGCAGAGATGGAGAGTCTGAATTCCCAGATGGACCAGGTCACAACACCATTGCTCAACCCTCTGTTGTTCTGAGCAAGGCTAGAGTAGCCCTCTTTCCGTCTCCCCCAAAGGTAGAATATGGGCTCACAGAGGCAGGAGCAAGAGGGGAGGCTAGAACAAAGGAGTCTTTCTTTAGCAGAGTGACCTTCCATAAGTCACTTAACCCTTCCATGCCCCTTGCTGTCATGTGACTCAAGTCATAATTTATTGGTTAGAAACGTTCAGTTGCTCAACGAAAAGTAACGGAAAAAGGGTGAACTCGTATAGTCATTCTACTAAGGAAACTTTGTCCATTCAAAGTCAGGTTACAGATGGCCTTTATTTTAATTAAAAAGCATCTGGAAATTGAAAAGCCTGTTTGGCCTGGGGCCTCATTGGAGAGTAACTGAGGCATGTCATCTGGCTGGGCCATCCCGTGGTTCTCTCAGTGGGGGCTAGCGGGAACAGGGGAGTGGAGGCTGCCTGCCGAGGCCTGGTGCACTTTTTGTGACCAGAGCGGATAAGCTCTGCCGCACATACTACTCCCTCCGCTGGCATTACGGGGGCTTCTCTTACACCTCCATCCTCAACTAGGCCAGCAGCAGCAGGCTTCATCGCCTGTGGCTTTGCTAACTGTCTTCTGAGGTAAGGGGGTCTCCCACTTTAAGCTTGTATTGCCCCAGAGACGATGAGAGATCCCAATGCCAGGATGTGTTCCTGCATTCCCTGACAACCAGTGCTGACAGCAAAAACATTTCTAGACAACTTCTTGTGACTAAATTTTTATGTAAGCAGCATGCTCCCCGACTATGCCCTTTACAGAGCACAGAATGACTGGACAGAATGGAATGCTCATCAGATGGAAAGATGCAAAACCTATTTCATTTCTGATTGTGGCTTTAATCAGGTCCATTGTCTAGTCTGGGTCTCAGTGTCCTTATTGGAGCAAATTTCATGTATGAGTCCCAAACAGCACTGATCACAGAACTTCCTGTGCAGAGCCAGCACGGAGTAGTGGTTAAGAGGACAGACTGACTGGGTTCGAATTCTGACTCTACTACTTCCTGCCTGGGTGGCCTTGGGCAAAGTTTCTAAACCTCCCTGTGCCTTAGTTTCCTTGGCAGTAAAACTGGAATACTGAAATTATTATTAAAAGGATAAAATGAGTTTATGTAAAATGAGTATATGTAAAATACTTAGAATAGTAGCAGTAAGTGCTACATAAGTGTTTGTTACAAACTGAGCTTGTTCAAAATGCAGATTTGTGGACCCTGCCCCAGGAGATTTTGATGCAGTAGGCTTGGAAGGGGCCCTGGAAATATGGATTATTTAAAAAGCCCTCTGGGTGATTTCGATGTCCACTCGCTGGATAGTCCTTAAGCTCCTGTCCAGCTGTGCACTGGGAGAGAGGTTCATTCACTCAACAGATATTAACTGAGGGGCTATTGTGTGCCCGGCACTGGACTAGCTGCTAAGGTCATAGCAGCAAACAAGTCAGACATGAGCCCTGATTCAGGAAGCTTACATTCTAGTAAGAAAAGACAGGTAGTAAATAAGCCACTATATAAACACATAATAAACAAATACCTGATATAATTTCAGAGAGTAACACATGCACTGAAGAAAATAAAAGAAAACGGGGTGACAATCAGGATCCTACTTGCCTGAGGGTAATCAGGGAGGCCTCTTGGAGGAGGTGACAGCAGCTGGAAAAACCCATATTACCACCTAGAGGAACAGTTAGTGCAAAGTCCTTGAGGTAGGAACAAACTGGAATGGTTTAAGGAACAGAAAGAAGGCCAGAGTGGCTGGAATGTAGTGAGTAAGGAGAGTGGTAGGGAATGGGGCTGCAGGATAGGCGGGAGTCACATAATGAGGGCCATGGCAGAGCGTTTGGATTTTATTTTAAGTGCATTGGAAAACCATCGCAGGTTTTAAGCCCAGGGGGTAACATGTTCTGACTTATGCTTTAAAAAGATTGATTTGGCTCTTGTGTTGCAAATAGACTGGGAAGGCAAGGGTTGAAGCAGGGAGACTGGTTGGGAGGCTATTATAGTGGTCCAGGCAAGAGATAACAGTGACTTAGATTGAGGGGTAGTGATGGAGGTGATGAGAAATGGTCAAATTCTGGATATATTTTGAATATGAAGCTGACAGGAATTTTCCAGTGAATTAGATGTGGGGATAAGGGAAAGAGAGAAATCAGGAATGACTCCTTGAGCAAGGGGATGGATGGAGACAGCGCTTCTCCCTTCCCACGAGCTCGTCTCACTGCCTATACACTTGCCCTGCTGCTATGATTCCTTCTCTACATCACAGCCAGGCTGATATTTTGAAAATGCAAATCAGGTCATGTCACTCCCCTGATCTGTAGCCTCGGTCTCATGGTTTCTTATCACACTTGGAATAAAACCAAAGTCCTTTCCATGGCCTACAACACCCTGCGTGCTCTAGTTCCTACCAACCTCTCCAAAACTCATTTCCTGCCACTCTTCTGGTCTCTCTCTGTGCAACACCCACTCTGGCCTCCTTGCTTTTTCTCAGACATGTCAAGAATGATTCTTTCTAAAGACCTTTGCACTTTCTGTTCCCTCTGCCTCTAACACCTTTCCCTGACCTTCCCATGCCTGGCTCCAGTGCTTCGGTTCTCTACTTGAACATCACCTCTTCCAAGAGGATTTCCCTGAGCACCCTATCAAAAGTAGCATACCCCATCATTTTCTATCTTCTTACCCTGTTTTGTTTTTCTCCCTAGCACTTATCACTATCTGACATTCTATATTATATAGTTATCCATTTATTATCTATCTGTCTTCTAACAGTATAATGTAATTTCCATGAGATCAAGGACTTTGCTTTGTTCCCCATTGTATCCCCAGCATCTATAACATTCCTGGTGCATAGTAGGAGTGGTGGGTTGAATGATGGCCCCTAAAAAGATACATCTGTGTCCTAACCCCAGGAACCTGTGAACATGACCTTTTTGGAAGAAGGATTTTTGCAGATATAATTAAGGATCTCAAGATGAAGTCATTGTGGATTATATAGGTGGCCTCCAAGTCAAATGTTAAGTGTCCTTATAAGAGACATAGAGGAGAACCACAGGGAGAGAAGAGGAAAAGACCATGTGATGACCAACGCAGAGATCAGAGTGATGCAGCCACAAGCCAAGGAGTACCTGGAGCCACCAGAAGTTGGAAGAGGCAAGGAAAGATTCTCCCCAGAACCTCTGGAGGAGGCAAGGCCTTGCTGACACCTTGATTTGGGACTTCTGGCTTCCAGAACTATGAAAGAAAACATTTTCTGTAGTTTAGACCCTACCAAGTTTGTGGTAGTTTGTAACACCAGCCACAGGAAATGAATACAGTAGGTGTGCAATATTGTCTAATGCAAGAATGAATGAATGAAGGCAAGAATGAGTTGGAGAAAGGGCAGGCGCAAGAATCAGGAGTTCAGTGTTGTCTGAGATGCCTTTAACATGTATAAGAGGGATGTTGAGTAGGCCGTGGATATATAAGACCGGAGTGGGCTGGAGAGGTCAAGTCTAGAGCTCCACATCTGGAAGCCATCAGCCATGGGGTTGGATGATATCACCATTGGAGACGATATAGTGGAGAAGAATGCTGAAAAGAACTCTGAGGAGCAAGCTGCATTTACAGTGCTGTTCCTATTCAGCTGTGCTCTCAACCTGAGGTTCTGCCACCCCACCTTACCCCTAGAGCAGACATTTGGCAATGTCTGAAGACATTTTTGGTTGTCACACAACTGAGGAAGCAGGCCAGGGATGCTGCTAAACATTCTACAGTGCAATGTGTGGTAATAATTTGTAATGATCTGGCTCGAAATGTCAATAGTGCTGAAGTTGAGAAACCCTGGTATACAGAGACTAGCTTAAGTCTCCTAGATTCATGGAGTTTGTTTTTGAATCTGTTCTATACTGCACACATTTTCTTTCTCAACTCTTATTCATAAAAGAGGCAGTAAAAAGATCAAGAGGTGGAACTGTCTACCACTAGTTTATTGTGTGACCTTCAGAGATTCACTTCCTTTTTTGGAGTTTCTGGGCCCGTTTGGTGTTGGTGGGTGAAGGTGAGCAAGAGGGTGACTGAATTAGCTGCTCTCTGAGCTTAGAGTTTATGTCTCTGTTCTTTCCGCCATGGAGTGGTATATTCCCACTTGATCAAGCCACTGAGCAGAGTTTTCAGGCAAAGAGCAGAGTGCAAACTGCTTCCTAGGCAGAGAATGAATTTTGCAGGACAGCTCCAGTTTCAAACAGGCTACCACACTGAATCTTCAGAAGGACATGGGTACTCTTGTGTTCCAATATTGTAATTTGGACATTTTTCTCCTAACACTGACAGAGCACTAACTAAGAGCCAGGCACTGTTCTAAGCGTCCCTTTGTTTAATTGTCACAACGACCCTAAGAAGTAGTACCATTATTATTCCCTTTTACAGATGAGGAAACTAAGGATCAGAGGTTAAGTAACCTGGCTAAAATCATGCAGCCAGCGCATAACAGAGCTAAGACTAAGACCCAGGTATCCCTGATGCCAGAGCACACCATTGTAGCTACTCTATCACACTGGCTGTCACATCACATGCCAACGTGCCCTGGAGCTGTTAAGCAGTGAATGGAGGGAAAAGAAGAAGAGGGTCCTGCCTGAAATACTGGCCAATTCTTTGCCTTTGAAAGGGCTTCTGTATTAGCAAGTATTCCGAAACTAAACTAAACTAAACTAAACTAAACACCTTCCTTCCCTGATCCCTGTGTTGGTTGCGTGTAGCCTCTTGAGAAAATTACCCAGCTAAGGGTTTGGAAAATCAGTTCTATATGTGGTGCATTAGCTGTAATTCTAGGTTTTTCATTTGGGTGCCTTAATTAAGGCCAATATTCAAGTGTCTGTGCACTGCACTTTTAATTAGAGCAGGGCAGACATGGTAGTGCTGGGGCCATTTGAGAAGACACTGTACTTTCTCAAGCATCCTAGCCATATCCTCCCTTTCTGAAGTCAGGAAGAATCAAGCCTAATAGATAGAAAATTGCAAAGGACCCAAGTGCCCAGAGAACAACTGCTTCATTGTACAGGTGAGTCCACTGAATTTCAAGGGGCTAAGACTTGACCAGAATCATACCGGCAGATTGGGGGCAGAACTGCAATCAGGCTCATGTGATCAGGTCAGGAAGATTCTGCATGCCCAAGGTCCTCATCAGAGAAGGGGCCTCATCTGTCTTCTCAGGGCCTAAAATTGTAATAGCTGCTCTTTTGTTAGGGCCTGGTAGTTTTCACAAAGCCCCTGGGAAACTGGAAATCATTTTATCTACCCATATTCATTAGTGGCCCTTAACAGAGTTAAATGAATAAACTACAGTCCCCAAGCTGTCACAATACCGTGTGTGATGAGATTCAAAGTAGTGGTAAACACTTCGGTTGTTAAGAGGAGTGGGTCCTCCTGGGAAGTCATCACTAAGGAAATGAGGCTGCCTTGAAGGATAATGTGAGAGAAGTGGAGATGCTATTTCAAGCAATGGGGGACAGATTGAGCTATGGTGTAGAAGTGAAATGGCATTATACACACAGTCACAACATGCGCGTGCGTGCACACACACACATACATACACGTGCATACACACATTCCCTAATTGAAGATAACAACTATTTATTAAAAACCTATGCTGTGCCAGGTCCTAGAGCTATATCTATTTAGGAGTCTTTCTGCAAAGGAGCACAAATTTTTTAAAAAGGTGAAATGGCAATGGTGAGGATGAGGATGAAGAAGGTAAAGATGAAAAACCATGAAAATAAATATAAGCCCCATGAAGGCAGAGATCTTTTGCTTAATTCACTGATGACTCTTGAGTGCCAAGCACACTATCTGGCACACAGTAGAAACTTAAAAAAATTGGTTGAAAAAACATGAAGGTATCATCATCACCAACATCATTATGGTTGGAACTAGATGGTGCATCAAGACGCCATGGGAAAAAGATTCTAATCCCAGTTTCAGGCTCAGTTCCTTCTTCTTGTTGTGTATCAGTTTTCCAATTTGTGTGACAAGATGTTTTTTCTCCAGCTTTTTGTTTTAAAATGATGTTGTGTCCTCATATTGAGTCACATCCAGGGGACACATTATGTAAGTTTGCTCCATTGTAGGCTTATTTATTATTGTTGTTAGGGTTGTAATTTCAAAGGGGAAAAGATCCTTTTATAGTGGAAAAAGTGAGTCGATACCACCATAACCAAGAAATCAAACTAACACAGACTTGCACCCTATAGTTTCAGCATACGTTGATGATCATTGTCTAAATCCATTATTAAGATGATGGTTGCGAAATGGTGATATTTTAATTCTATGATTCCTTCTATATTTATACATTGGCATTCTTCTGGGCAAAGTGATTTTTAAGGCCCTTTCTGACTCAGATGTTCTGTGCTTCTATAATTAAACAGGATTTAGTTTGTCTGGTAGCAGAAACTTTAAAGAATAGGAACTTTGACAAATTATGCTCTTCACAGGGCAGTTGGATGGGGCAAGGAGCCTCAGCTTCTGCTCCAGCCAGGGAGACAAGCAAGCTTAGGTGTGTTCTGAGGGGCTCAAGGGGAAAGGAAGGGCCTTTTGGCCAAATGACTCCTCCTCTTTTCTTCACAGTTATTGGATCCTGGTCTGCCATGGGTGACTCAAGTACCTCTCTATCTGCTCTTTTTTTCTTTTTTTCTTTTTTGACATGGAGTCTTACTCCGTCGCCCAGGCTGGAGTGCAGTGGCACGATCTCAGCTCACTGCAACCTCCCTCTGCCTCCTGAGTTCAAGTGATTCTCCTGTCTCGCAATTCTCCTGTCTCAGCCTCCTGAGTAGATGGAATTACAGGCACCTACCACCACACTCAGCTAATTTTTGTATTTTTAGTGGAGACAAGGTTTCGCCATTTTGGCCAGGGTGGTCTCGAACTCCTGACCTCAGGTGATCTGCCCGCCTCAGCTTCCCAAAGTGCTGGGATTACAGGCATGAGCCACCGTGCCCGGCCTCTATCTGCTCTTGACTAGAGGATGTCACCTAATCAGATGGCCTAGGAGAAGTGTCCCTTAAAAGCCAAACTCAGTAAGTGGAGATAAAGTAAAAGAGCATATGGACTCTTCAATTGTGAAACCAAGATGTTATTTCATCCCTGTCCACTTTATAAGTGGTAGAGACAAGCCCAGGAAATATGTGCAATATTATTTTGTGTGTGATTTATTTGTTCAATTTCAACACTTTCTTCATCCTTCCCTCCATCTCCAGAATTTTCTTTGAAGTCTCAGTACACAAAGAAAAATCAAGAAGTAGATAGCTTTAAAGTTTTCATTTTCTCCTGTGATTGAAGCTGCAATTGATTGGGGTGTGTGGGTTGAGCAATAAAATGAGATTTGGCTTAATCTAGTGGGCCTTGGAACCATCTCAAGCCTTTCATGGCCATTTCTGCCTCCATCTACAGAGATTCTGGAGATGTCAGTTAGGGTACCTTTTCTCTATTATTGTGGGCCTACTCATCTCCAACATAAACAACAAAAATGGAGAGGTGAATTCCACAAACTGGTTCAGATGGCCCTACTCAGTGGAGACTAGAAGAGATTCTGGTCTGCTCTCACTGTCTGATGGAACAAAGATTTGAGTGTCACAAATCTTTTCCATCACAGATTGCCAGGGGTTTGCAAACAGTGGCCTTGAATCATTTATCATTCTCTGCTTCACATCACAGGCTAATTCGGCCCGATTGAAAACAGATGATGGGGATGGCTTTTGGTAAAGTCAGGGATGTGGTTCTTCCAGAGTGTTGTCCCTGACACAGAGCCCAAACATGGAGTGTCTATGAAACCATCCACACTAGCTATTGTGACAAGAGACTTGGAATGATGTACACTTCCATGAAAGGCCGTCTGCTTCCGGAGTTGCCACAAAGTCAATACTGGCTCTGTGTGCAACCTCACTTTGTGCCAGCATCAGTCTGTGTGGGTACCATGCATAAGGCCTGAAAATTGAGCTGGGCATCTGCAATCATGTTAGGCTAGGTCTGAAAGAAAAAGTTAAGTTGGCATGCCCACTACAGGCAAGGTATCAGAAGTCCCTTGCACACTCTCTAGCTAGACTGGCCTGGCTTGGAATGCCCAGTCAGAAAGACAGGGGGTGATCTTTTGTGGTCCTAATGGGAAACTGGCCACATCAAGTGATGATCAATCTGAGACTACATTTTGGGAAGAGGGGTGAAATGGGAGAAGCAGACTGAGAATGGGACTCTTCTATAGGGTGTGTGAGAGATTGGTAGGCTTACCAAAGTCTCAGTCAAGTTCCGAAGGAAAGGAGCCCACCCGGTGCTAAAAATTTCTCCATATAACCCTCAATAGAAAAACTACCTTTTGCATAGTTCAGCGTCACCCCTAACTATATGAAGGCAAAAGAATGTCCTTCTAAAACTCCTAGTAGAAACTCAGGAATTGGCATCATTCAGGAAGGAAGAGTTCTAGGGATTGAATCTTACTACCTCCTCAACATTCTGTATGTTACTGAGTGCTCTGCCACTAAAAACAAAACAAAACAACGACAAAAAAACACTCTAGGTTGGTCTCTGCTTTTATTTAGTGTCTTTTCATTTACATTTCCGCTGCCAACAAACTGAAAATCTCAGTATTTTCATACGTATATCCTCGGAAGAGAGGTCATCGGTCCTAGCTACTTCCCATTGTCCTACTAAGTTTTTTCTTGCTAGGCCATTTCATACAAAGGTCATCCATCAGCTTGGGTCAGGTACTCATCTATAATCTAAGAAGTTACCACTCCATTCTCAAGTAATAATTTAGGGCTATTTTCTTCAGCAAGGGACTGTGCAGTTTCCCTTAGAAGGAAATGGTAGAAATGGTAGTCTCCATGACTGACATGACTGGTCTAGGATTTCTGCCAGCATAATGGCTGGAGGGGGGAGGTGATTAGAGCCTTATTGGACAGCTCTTGCATTAAAATGTGGAGATGGTCATCTATTTCAGCTACACCTAAAGCTGGCCCTAGGCACATCCCTCAAATCTCATAAAGTGTACACAGGGCCATCCCTGACTTGGACTATGCAGGAGAAAGACAGTCTTATCCCGAGTTTCTCTATTCATGGTAAAAGGTAGTGAAGGAGAATAAATGGCTTTTCCCGTCTTGGGAGGCTGACTAGCTGCTCCAGAGGGCCTCAGCAGAGCAGCTGTCAGTCTCTACAGAGAAGTAGCATTAGCCCTGCTGAGTGAGTAGCCGTGTGTCATGTTCCCTTCCTGAGGAACATGCTCCAACTTGTGTCCCCTGCTATATTCGAGTTGTTGAAAGTGGATCAAACAGGAACTAGACATCTGCAGCATTAGGTAGCAACACCAGATCATAACTTTTACTGGGCTGAGACTTGCAGTGAAACAAGAGCTGAGCCTAGCACCAGATACATAGGAATCCCTTCTCAAATTCCTCATCCCAATGCCACAGTTCTATTGCTTAGGTTAGCTCCAAAAATAGTGCCCATGCTGGGTCATAGTCTGGTGAATAAGGGGAGGTAAAACGTGGAAATATATGGAATATAGCAGGCTGGACAAAATGGCGTCCTTTATTTATTTATTTATTTATTTATTCATTTATTTATTTATTTTTGTTAGTACTTAGGAAATAGTGCTCGCTTCATGTAAATGGAAAAAATGGTATCTAGAATCTAATGCCTGGTGGAAGAACAGGTTAAGAGCTCCTCAGAGGAGCTCAAGCTTGGATTTAAAAGCCAATTTTCTAAAAACGCAAGGCTTAAAAGGCTACTCAAGTCAGGGGACTCTATGTACATCTTCTTTAAAAAGGAAAATTCAATATTTTGTGCATTTGGTCTTGTCGGAGAGTGGCAACTAGGCAACAACAGCTTTTTCACACCCTAAAAGCTTGTGTTCCCTTATCAGGGCTTGTGTAACTGATATTTTTCCTTGTCCAGTATCTAAGGAGTCGTTTTGAGACAGACATCTGCTCAGCAATCTGAAAGCCCCAGACAGAAGACAGAGACATTCATTTTCGTTTACTCACAGTGCAGAGGCCAGGGAGGATTGATTTTGTGGCACTGTTCCATCCTGGCCTGGATTGCAACTGATCTGGGGAGAACAATCCAGGATGACACTTAGGCACTATCCACACAGCCTTGGATTATCAAGTGAGTCTGAAAAGCCGGTAAAGGAATACTTTGGAACCTGACACACATGTAAGCCAAGAAGCCCTTAATTGGATGTCCGCTATTGATAGAGTCACCTTGTGGTGGGGTGGAAGAGTACTCATCCAGGAATCAGGAAATCTGGGTTCTAGCCCATAACTAAGTCACTGCCTGACTTTGAGAAAATCCATCTCCTTCTCTAGGCCTCTTAAGTGTGGGAAGAGATGAGTTTGGAATTCTCTTTCAGTTCTGTCATTTTATGGTTTGAAGATGGGAAAGTTGGTGATCAAGAGTATCTCTTGCAGGGTATAATGACAAACCCAGGGTATACTAAAGAGGGCAGAATTGCTGGTTTGACTCTTCTGTGGGATAGTTAGTTTATTGAAAAGTAAATAAACAAAGAAAAATGTGTTTCCCTGGCTACAAACCCTCCTTCATCTCAGCTAGCCATCTTGTTTGGCACAGGCAATACTAGGTGAGAGAGTGTGACGTGCTCAGTCTGAGTCTTGTCCTCTAATGGAAAAACCCCTTGAAACCCAGTCCTGCTTAGGGTAGGTCAGCAGTGATTAGCTTTGTTAAGGCAGGACAGCACTTATGTTATTATAACTTTTTAAAAATCCTCCTTCAACCTCTTGTGAATCATAGCAGAAGGCAATGGGTCTTAGTTTAAGCCTCTGCATTGGCCACCTGTACAGACTGCCATGTGCTCAGAGCCAGTGCTGAGCCTTGATAAATTTGGGAAGAAGCCCAGGCTTCTCTTGGTTGCCCCCTTCTAGAGCCCCAATTTCTGCTTGTCTCTTTTCCTGTTTCTTCTTCCAATATGACAAAGAATCATAGTTCTTAACCTTCATCTTGGAAACCAATGGGATGAATTAATCCCAACACAGAACTGGGTGGTAATGCAAGAAGATAGTCTACTCTTTCAAGAGACTTGCAATTTAACAAGGGGTAAATGCAAATCATAAAGCTTCTCACTGCCCCTCAAATCCTGTGCAACTCTTAAGATCAATGTTTTAGTAGAAAGAGATTATGAAAGGGATATTGGCATCATGGCTCTGTCACAGATCAGTCATGGCAGGGCTAGATAGAATCAAAGTGCAAATTCAAAATCATTGGAAATGCCCAAGAAAAAAATGTATGTTACAATTTCTTAATTCAAAAGCATCTAAAGAGTGACTGTAAACTTCCTGCCAAAAAAAACTCTCCCCTTGCCCATGTTAAGGGTAGAAAACATCTTTCCAGTTTCCTTTAGGCCAACCTTGTCCAACTCACAGCTTGTGGGCCACATGTGGCCCAGGATGACTTTGAATGGGGCCCAACACAATTCATACACTTTCTTAAAACATTATGAGTTTTTGTGTGTGTAATTTTTTTTTTTTTTTTTAGCTCATCAGCTATCATTAGTGTTAGTGTATTTTATGTGTGGCTTAAGACAATTCTTCCTCTTCCAATGTGGCCCAGGGAAGCCAAAAGATTGGACACCCCTGCTTTAGGCCATCAGTGGAGTCCGCCTCAGGGGGCAGATGTAAGGGCCTCTAGGAACTTCACTGCTCAAAAAAATGATGTGAGAGTCTGCTGGTTGCTAGGGTTGATCTGGGTGCCTTTGGCTAGCTAGGTTATACCCCTCTTTCCTATCACTTTATGATGAAGGTTGATGTGGTGGAAAGAGTGCCAGACTCGGGTTTCTGCCTCAGTGGAATCTACTTAACCTCTTTAAACCTCACTTTTCTAATCTGTACAATGAAGGGAATAATAGTACTTACCTCATAAGTTTGTTTTAAGACTGAGATAACATATATATATAAAGCACCTAGCACAACGTCTGACACATTGTCAATTCTCAATACACAATCGTTATTATGAGTTTTAGGGATGCCTCACAGTGGGGACCTGGAGCTGTGCTAGCTCTGGAACTTAGAGCCTGTAGACTACCAAAAGTAGATGTGAGAAGAGAGAAGACAGGAAGAATGGTGGAAGAGCTAAAAGAGAAACTTCACAAGTTTCCCTGATGACCGGCTCAGACTCCAAGAAAGAGAAGTAAAAGAAAAGGCTCTCACAGTCCAAAGTCTCTGCAAAAATGTCCAGAACCTCTGTGAAACCTGCTGTTTTCGCCAACTCGGACAGTTTATTGTAGTTTGACTCACAGAAATCAGAGATGAATTTTTTGGGGTTAGCAAGTCCAAGAGTTTTGTCAGTTACGCGTCAGGAGGTATAGCCTTTCATTCACTGAGCAAGTATGTAACAGACAACAGAGCAAATATTGTCCACTCTCCCATTCTCACTTTGTCAAATTATGTGGTATTACATGATGTCCTGATATGAATCATTCAAGCAGCTGCCATCCTGCATTAATTGCAGAAGAGCTGGATTCCATACAAGGTGTTCCCAAAGGTTCATTACTAAATACTCATCCAGCAGTTCTTTGAAAGGTTGTATTGGGTGACAAGGACACTAAATCCTTCTATGCATTAAAGCTCCAAGAAAGGACAACTGGAAATTACACCATGGTTTTTCTCTTTTTTCTTTCCAGAAGAGAAAATTTATAATTACTCACTTGGGCCAGTCCCACCCTTTCCTTGATGTTTTCTGGCTTTGAAGGCACTTAAATGCTTGTTCTCTTGTGTTCAAAGTCTTACACCACAATTTCTTTATGAAAACAATATGTCTTTCAAATTAATGCTAAACAAAAATGAGTATGTCACTAGAACACCATCCTTGTATAAAGTATCCATATTTAAAATGAGAGTTTAACGATCTCTTTCCTGTAACCCAAGGGCCAATCTCATATTTCAAGCTGCTTGGAAACTACCTTTACTTGGATGTTTCTTTACCACCTCCAACTCCTTATGTCCAAAACCAAACGTTTCACCTTTGCCCCACATTATCTCTTCTTCCTTTGTTTTTCATTTCAGTTAAGGGCACTACTATGACTCTATCGTCCAGGCTTAAGAATCTTGAATCTGTCCTTTCATGGATGACTAAGTTCTGGCTGTTCTGCCTTTGCCTTGCCTTTGAATAAGTCATTGATTTACCTTTGCCTCTTTGTTCTCATTCCCACCATCCCATTTCTGGTCCCTGTCATACCATGGCTGGATTCCTAGAAGAGCCCACTCACTGGTCTGGTTTCATCATATGCATCCTGTTGGCCACTGCTAGATTAACCTTTCTACAAGCCTGCTTTCACCATGTCACACCTGTGCTCAAAATTCTACAAGGGCTGCCTATTGCTTATTGTATCAAGTCCAAATTAATGTATTGTTCGAGAGGCTTCTATTAGTTCAAAACATAACTGCTCCAGCTAGGGTTCCATTTTCACTATCTCCATACAAACCAGAAACCAAATTCATTTTTGCTGATAGACTTTTGTGTTCATGCCTGTTTTCATCTCCTCTGATTTACAAATCCTTCCATCTTTAAGGGCCTTCATCAAGTCCTACTTCCTCCATCAAGCCCTCCCCAACTTCTCTAGCACCCATGGGTGCCTCCTGTGTCTGCTGCTGACACTGTGATATTTGAGCAATGAATCAGATGATATAAATTTGAAAATACTGACAGAGTTGGGAGACCTGGATATCAGTACTGGCCCTGCCACTGACTCAATGTGTGATGTTGGGCAAGTCCCTGCCCTTCTCTGAGTCTTGGTGCCCTCCTAAGTAAAACGAGGGAGTCAAACTACAATCGTTTCTCAAACACCAGTTACTTGCACAGCACCTTCCTGATTGCCATATCTGCAGTCTGTCTCTACTTTTACCAACTTTAAACTTTTCTATCTTGCTTTTTAAAGTCCATTTTATTGTGGTAAAATATGTATCACATAAAATTTACCATTTAAACATTTTAAGTGTACAATTCAGTGGCATTTGGTACATCACAATGTTGTGCAACCATCACCACCATCTATCTCCAGAACTCTTTTCATTTTCCCCAACTGAAACTCTGTCTTCATAAACACTAACTCCCTATTTCCCTCTCCCTGCAGCCCCTGACAACCACCACTCTACTGTCTCTATAAATCTGACTACTCTAAGTATCTCATATGAGTGAGATCCTTCAGTATTTGTCCTTTTGTGTCTGGTATATTTCACTTAGCATAATGTCCTCAAGGTTCATCCATGTTGTAGCATGTGTCAGAATTAAATACACTTTTAATGAAAGAAAAGTATCATATCTGGGAAATCATAGTTTTGTGGAATGGTTATAGTCTTTCTAAATACACACTGAAATAAACATATAATTAAAATATGAAGTTTGTGTGTTCCCAGTCCCAAGAGTACTATGCCTCCCACTCTTCCAGAAACACCTGACTTGTTCATATATATGAGAAGATATGGATCACTGGGGGCAGTGGTTTTAAAACATGGCTGATTATTAGAATTCCTCAGGTGGCTTTGAGAAAATACCAAGGCAATATCCCAGACCTGCTGGGTCAGAATCTCTGGGGATGACCTGGAAGTCTCTGTGTTAACAAGCTCCTCAGGTATTTTTGTTGATCAACCAGGTTTGGAAGTCACCGCTCCATGGCTGACTTGAAGACAGGGCTCCAGGTCTACACCTTTTTTACATTTCCAATAGTGCAGGGCACAGAGGTCACACTCAAAAATATTATGTTGATGGCTCACGCCTGTAATCCCAGCACTTTGGGAGGCCGAAGCGGGCGGATCACGAGGTCAGGAGAGTGAAACCATCCTGGCTAACATGGTGAAACCCCGTCTCTCCTAAAAATACAAAAAATTAGCCAGGCGTGGTGGCACATGCCTTTAGTCCCAGCTAATCAGGAGGCTGAGGGAGGAGAATCGCTTGAACCCGAGAGGCGGAGGTCACAGTGAGCCAAGATCGTGCCACTGCACTCCAGCCTGGGTGACAGAGCAAGACTCCATCAAAGAAAAAAAAAAAATATATATATATATATATATAAAAAAAATATTGACTGATATATTGAGAATCTCCAGAAATAGAAAGGAGACAAGACTTTAACTTCTTCCTTTTGAGCAGTGTTTCTTTTTCTTTTCTTTTCTTTTTCACAAGTTCCTCTGTAAAATGGGGGTAATACCACCTACCTTACAGGGCTGCTGTGACTCAAATCTGATACATGTGGGAAAGCAATGGCTGTTACTATAAACACTTCTCGTACATATCCTCTGAGGCCAGCATCACGCCAGGAGTTGTGGAAGAGCGGCAAGAAATTTAAAACATGATTCCTGCTCTCACAGAGCTCGGGATCTGTTCGAGGAAACCAAACTAACCCAGATGGAACAAATGAGGAGCAATGACTTCCGAGCAGGGCAGGAATTCAAGCCAGGTGTGCTCTGGGCAGGCTTCATGGGTAAGACTTGAGCTGAGCCTTGAAGGAAAAATAAGATTTGGAGAGAGAAGCAGGAGAGGCCAGAACATTCCAAGAGAAAGGAACGGCATCAGAGGTGGCTGAGGCGGTTACCCATGTGGTATATTTGAGTTGGCCCAATAAGGCTTGCCTCAACACACAACGCGCCGAAATAACTCTGGAAATTTGATTGTTTAGAATTCTGTTCCTTAGGATGGCCCTTCTGGAAATGCAAACACACCTGGCTAGTTCGTGTATGACCTCACTTACACCTTAGTGTGCATTAGTTAAATAAGAATGCATTCTCTCTAGCAGCTAGATGAGATGGGGGGGCTGAGGGATAAGACTCTGATTGGCAGAGGCCTAAGAAGGGGTCATTTTGGAGCCATGGAAACAGTTTCTTCTGGGAATTCAGAAAACAGCCTGGGAGCCTGGAGAAGGTGGCAAGTAGGACAGTTCTGAATTGTCAGCAATGACATCACTTTGGTCATGAGCAAGGGACAAGTCCCAACCAGAATCCATTTCAAGCAACTTCTTTTATTGATGTGCTTGGAGGCTTTTGCAAACCAGGATAACATGCAGATGTATATTAGAAAAGCTTTGCACTTCCACATTGGACAAATGAAGATTTGTCACAGATGGGTTATTTCATTTGATGAGCGTTTGGGAAGACGGATGGTGACAGGCATGGAGCTGTGGTTCTTCGGAACCAGGGTGTAATAGGCCCTTTCCTTTCATTACATACCCAGGCTATCCTTCCCAGTCCCTTCAAAGTTTGACTCCTGGTCTTGACCTCAGGTTAGAAAAAAGTTTCCTTTGCAGACTGTCCTTTTCTCCCCTAGAGACTGCTGCTCTCAGCAGAGCCTGTTTCTTGAATAGCTGTGATTAAAGATAGAGGCTGTTTCTCTTCCTTCTCTGGGCTCTGAGGAAGCTGGTCTCCCCCACAGGGCTGCATTTGGGGCATCTCTTTCTGGACAGTCCTCCATTTCCTGCATTTCCTGGTAAGGACACTAGTTAGCCCAGCCAGCAAGCCAGTCAGCCTTTGTTTGGCTTGGCAGATTCCTGGCTAACAAATGTCTTTAGGCAAAGACGTTTAGGAAGATGTTCAAAAAACTTGATTCTGGGGCTTCAGGAATGAGCCCATGACCTATAACCCTGTCCACCTTTCGTTTTACTACATTCCTCACAGAGCCAGTACTCATCCTGTCAAAGGGACACTTTGTTTTTGGTGCTCCAATTAGGCATGCCCGTAATCAATCATTGCGTTAACTCATAAATTATTCCTTCAGAGTCCACAATGTGCTAAACTCTGTGTGGCAGACAGAGGAAGTGAAAGGCAGGGCCCTATCTTTGGAGAAAAATATTTCTCTCTCTCTCCCCCGACACGCACAACTCAGAGAAAACATTTAGCCTTGAGATAAGGCGGTAGATTAAGGGCGAAATTATTAGGGGGAAGGGGAGCAATCAATGTCAACAATGTTTGCAAAAGGAAGAGTGAGATGCAGTAGGGGGAAGTGGCTGTGAGCTGGATTTGACAGATGAGCTGAATTTGAAAGTATACTAAATGTTTTATCATCCCATCACCCTTAAGTGAAAAATCTCAAACAATTCTTCACTGCTTCCAGCACCACATCCTGGCATTCAAGGCCTTCAATCACATGGCCCTGACTTCCTCCTCCAACAGCATATTTTAATATTCCCTTCCACAGGCTTTACTGCCCACCCCCATGTACTTTGGGTCTCCAGACATCCCAACTCATCCATGTCTTGGCTTTCTCCCTGCTTCCACCATCACTCCCTTCCTCCCTCCAACTCTCCAGTATTACCCATACCTCACCAAGTTCAAAAATGATCTCACCCATGGACCCCTCCCTGCCAATACACTATTCAGTTATGTAGGTTATAACACACAAGGCATGTCTCTCATTTGACATACCACATATAAACCACTTGCTATAATAGTTAATACTGAGGCTTTTATGCTACCAGGCATTAGACTAAGCATTTTGCAAATATTGCATTTAATCCACAGAACAATCGTGCAAGGAAGATGCAATTATTATCCTCATTTTACTAATGAGGAAATGAAGGCTCAGAGGGGTTCACTGGGCCAAGGTCATACAGTCAGTAAGTGGTGAAGCTCTCCTTCACATAGCCTCTCCTGTCTTGTTACGTGGGTGTAGAGAGGCACATCACAAGTACACCATTCTTATATGAGTTGGCTGATACACAGAGGAAATTGAGAGAGAGAGAGAGCGAGCATGTAAGCAGTTGAAAATTATGTGGGCAATCCTAACTATTATTCCACTCAACAAGTTTTGCCCTGGAGTTAAGTTGAGTTGAGAGATGTGACTCTGATGTTCCTTCAGATGGTGTCAGTTCCTGTGGGTTTCTCACGGTGAGATTCTCATGCTTAAATATGTGCGCTTTAAAAAATTCAACACAGCCTCTAAGCGCAAGCCAATTGGCTTGGTTCTCGATTAAAGAAAAAGCGATCTGGTATAAGGTTGTAGGGGAAAAAAACAACTGTGTTTGACTTATTGAAAAATAGTATGTCTGTCTCTAATATGGCACCTTTCAAAGAAATTTTTGAGGTGCATTTTGTCTATAAATGATTTTTTTTTAATCATCAAGAATCTAACCCCTTATAAGACAAGACTTTGCCATATGGGTCTTGTTTCCCCAACTGGTGTGAAAACTCTGTGTGTGTAGAGGCTGTGTCTAAACTTCTTTGTATCCCTGCTCCTAACAGTGCCTAGGAAAGTGACTTGAAACTAATAGGGGCTCAACAAGTCAATGTCAAAGATTATTTATTAGACATGTTAATTTTTTTCAGCAAGTTTAAGGTTCCTAAGATACCCTCCAAGCTCCCTAGAAGATGGAAGGGAAGATTTGTGCAATAGCTTATATCCTATGACCTGTTGGCATCCTCTGTGCTATTTCTAGAAATGGAATCTGTCTGTTGCCATCCCTAGCTGGATCAACTGAGCACCTGGCAATTTCCTATTGATGCCTGTTCAGCTGTCACCTTCAAACTCCTGGTTCTGTTTGCTCAAAGCGTCTCCTTGGGCAGGCCTGATTATTTTGGGTATAAGCTACAGCTGTCAGCGTTTCAGGCGTACCTCACGTATTTCTAGAATTACTTGGAAATATTTGAAGCTTGAAAAAGTAACTATAATGTTCTGAGTACGAAGAAAATATTTAGGCAAGTATCAACTGGCAGCATATAATGCCAGCTAAGAAGAATCAAGTATCTGGTGATAAAAGGAGATGAGAACAACATAGCCAACCCATCTTGGGTTACTTGCATTTTAGTACCATAGGGTGAGTTACCAAACTATTTATATCATTTTTATTAGCATACAATTGAGGAATTGACCAAATGTGAGATCGTTTGCTATAAATCTGAAATGACAGATTGACTGAATACATTTGCTTTGTTCTATTAGAGGTCACTTAATTCCTCAACTAAAACAGTCATTCTGGCTATACATACATCCTAAGGATGTTTTGAAAGTCAGGTTGTACCTCTTGACCTCATTCTTTTTAATGTTGGATAATCATTTCTGTACTCCAGTCTGATAGGATACAATATTGACCTGGAACAATTACACTGTGACTCTGTACCAAATTATTAAGATACGATTAGTTCTCTTGGAGTCAGGCCCAGGAAAAGTAAAGAATAAATTTTGTGGAATGGCAAGGCCCCAATGCAAGAGATGTAGGTGATAGAGAATTCTTCAGCTTCCAAGATCCAGTTAAATTTGCTGATTTAAGAGAGGCCAGGTCAATCATTTTTTCTTTTACATCCAATGGCTATTTTTCTTGTACATCTAATGGATTCCTTTATTTGGCTGTGCTGGGGGTGGGGGATATCAAATCCCTCTTCAATTTTGCCTTTTAATAAATTACCTTTTATAATATGTAATGGGAGAAACAAAAACTAAAATAACCAGAAAGCTCTCTAGCATTGAGACCCTCCAGATAAAAGCTGTTAGTGGAACTAAAGGCTGTGGAAATGGAGGAAGTGATTGTGGTGCCTACAAGACAAAGACCAGGAACTCAAACTTTCAAAGGACCCATTACCTTCACTTTCTGTCTATATCTACAGACTGCTTCCCAGATGATTCTGATGCAGGTAGAATAAAGACTACACTGTGAAAAACACTTCTTGAGAGGTTAAGCCCAGTCATGACCATAGAGGAAAGTAAAACCTTAATGCTTGTCACCTTTAGAGTCTTTTAAAAATTTACTTTTCATGGGAATATGTACCTTTGTGATCATTCTAATCCTATTTCCTTACAGCCAATAAATTATTGATAAAAGTTTGCTGAATTAGATCATGTGCTGGAAAACTTGAAAACTTAAATTTTCAGCCCTAGCACTGATTCGCAGTCTAACCTTGACTTAATCAGTTAGTTATTTTCCCCTTTTGTAAATTGAAAGGCCATCTAAGAAACATCTGGTAAGTTTTAGATGAAAAGCACTGAGAAAACCCTTGTATCACATGAAGGATTTTTTTTTTTTTCTCTATCTAGGATTGCCAGATTTCGAAGAAAAAAAAAAGAAGACATCCAGTTAAATTTTAATTTCAGATAAACAATGACTTTTTTTGGTATAAGTATGTCCCATGCAATATTTGGGATATACTTACACAAAAATCCATTGGTTATCCAAAATTCAGATTTAACTGGCTTTCCTGTATTTTATCTGGCAACTCTATCTACCACCACCCTTTTCCTGGAGCCTGCACTTTCCAAGACTTGGGCAATAGCAGAGGGACTTTTATAACTGAAGGCCAGGAAGGAAATGAGCACTCATTTTGCATGGTACAGTACAGGAGAAATGCTAGCAGAAGACTAATCTCCCATACTGGAGATATCTAAGTATTTTCTGTTGATGGGGAGTGGGTGGGTAATGAGGGAGAATGGAGGGGAGCATAGAGAGAGATTAGGCAAATACATACATAGAATCCCAAAGAATATCCAATCAGTTATTCAAAAAACATAAACCAACTTGTTTTTCTTACAGCCTCAGAGAAAAATAGAGAACCAGGGACTTCTTCATACAGAAGACTGCCTTCATTTTCCACTGCAACCAGCAAAGGGAGTGAGGCATTTCTATACCAAACAGCACAATCTGGGAGTCATAGCTTGGCTCCTTTATTAACTCCTGTATCGATCCACAACTGAGAATCAAGAATTTAGATTGCAAACTTTACTGTGCTCTAAGTGTTCCACAGGCTCTTCTCCCCAAGGTCAGGCTTGCAAGGGGCCCTTCTTGTTCTATGTTGCTCTGCTTTGAAAACCTCAGCTTGGCCAGACATAGTGGCTCATGCCTGTAATCCCAGCACTTTGGGAGGCCAAAGCGGGAGGATCACTAGGTCAGGAGATTGAGACCATCCTGACTAACGCGGTGAAACCCCGTCTCTACTAAAAATACAAAAAAAAAAAAAAAAAAAAAAAAAAAATAGCCAGGCTTAGTGGCGAGCGCCTGTAGTCCCAGCTACTCTGGAGGCTGAAGCAGGAGAATGGCTTGAACCCGGAAAGCAGAGCTTGGGTTGAGCCGAGATCGCACCACTGCACTGCACTCCAGCCCGGGCAACAGAGTGAGACTCTGTCTCAAAAAAAAAAAAAAAAAAGAAAGAAAGAAAATCTCAGCTCAACTTTCTTCCAAGGCACAAGTCTTTCTTTCTCACAGTTGCTATTGGTCTTCACTCCTAATTCACCTTTTCTGCCTCCAGCTCTCCAAGAGACAACATATCTCCTTGTATCATTCTGATATACCTGCTTAAATATGGATTTTCAGTAGCAAAGCAATTGCTTTGCTCTGAATTCAGCCAAATAGGGGTACTTGGAAGTCATAGGTAACTGACAAAGGTGAGGATGGTTTCAAAAATTAAAAGAATGTTCTTCCTGATAAAAAGAATGTATGGTCATTGTAAAAAAGAAAAAAATCTAACACAATACAAAAGAAAGAAAAATAAAAGACCTTTTATCACAGGACATAACCACTCAATATTTTGGTTAATGTTTTATATTCATTCATTTGTTCATTCATTTATTCATTCCTTCAACAAATATTCATCTGTGTCTACTGGATACTAAACACTGTTTTAGGCTCAAGGGATACATCTATAAACAAAGTGGAAAAACAAAACACCAGCTGGGCACG
The DNA here is from genome assembly GCF_024542745.1 of Macaca thibetana thibetana. NCBI lineage: Eukaryota > Metazoa > Chordata > Mammalia > Primates > Cercopithecidae > Macaca > Macaca thibetana. The sequence goes on from NC_065598.1 coordinate 129,720,620, forward strand.
GTGGCTCACACCTATAATCCCAGCAGGTTAGGAGGCCAAGGAGGGAGGATGACTTGAGGTCAGGAGTTCCAGACCAGCCTGGCCAACATGGTGAAACCCCATCTCTACTAAAAATACAAAAATTAGCTGGGCACGGTGGTACGTGCCTGTAATCCCAGCTACTTGGGAGGCTAAGACAGGAGAATCACTTGAACCCGGGAGGCAGAGGTTGCAGTGAGCAGAGATTGCACCACTGCACTCCAGCCTGGGCAACAGAGTGAGACTCTATCTAAAAAAAGGGGGAAAAAAGGAAACCTACCATCATGACCCTATTTACATACATGCTCTGACACATACACACATATAATTTTACATTGATGTCTTCATACTACATAGGCTACTTTGTAATCTGCTCTTGCATGTAAGAAGGTATTGTGAACTTTATATGTCAATAAATATTGATTGGTATTATCGTTTTAATGTTTGCCTAGCATATTCTGTAGTGTGTGTGTGTATGTGTGTGTGTGTATATATATATGCGCCATGATTTAACTATCTCCCTATAGACATTTATTTCCAATTTTTTTTTTTTTTTTTTTTTTGAGACGGAATCTTGCTCTGTCGCCCAGGCTGGAGTGCAGTGGCCAGATCTCAGCTCACTGCAAGCTCCACCTCCCGGGTCTACGCCATTCTCCTGCCTCAGCCTCCCGAGTAGCTGGGACTACAGGCGCCCAACACCTCGCCCGGCTAGTTTTTTGTATTTTTTTTCAGTAGAGACGGGGTTTCAACATTAGCCAGGTTGGTCTCCATCTCCTGACCTCGTGATCCGCCCATCTCGGCCTCCCAAAGTGCTGGGATTACAGGCGTGAGCCACCGCACCCGGCCTATTTCCAATTTTTGCTATTATAAAAATACTGTGGGCCAGGTGCAGTGGCTCATACTTGTAATCCCTGCACTTTGGGAAGCTGAGGTGGGTGGATCACCTGAGGTCAGGAGTTCAAGACCAGCCTAGCCAAAATGATGAAACCCCGTCTCTACTAAAAATACAAAATATTAGCTGGGTGTGGTGGCGCACACCTGTAATCCCAGCTACTCAGGAGGCTGAGGCAGGAGAATCGCTTGAACCTGGGAAGGGGAGGTTGCAGTGAGCTGAGATAGCATCACTGCACTCCAGCCCAGGCAACAAGAGCAAAAACTCCGTCTCAAAAAAAAAAAAAAAAAAAATACTGTGATGAATATACTTGTGCATTTATATCTTTACATACTTGTCCAGTCATCTTATTAGGATAAATTGCTGGTCCTATCCTATCTTGCTTGCTGTTTCTTCTCAGTCTCTTTTGCTGTCTTCCCCTTCTGTGCTTGATCTCTCCATGTTAAAATATTCCAAGGCTAAGTCTTTAGCCTTCTTTTCTAGCATCATTACACCATAGATGATCTCATACAATTCTATAACTTTAGTCATTATCTATATGCTGATGACTACTAAATTGATATTTACAATATTGACATCTCCCCTTGAGTTCTGGATTCACATATCCAACTGTCTTCTTAAAATATCTTCTTGGATAGCTGTTACAGAATATCAAATATAATGTGACCAGAAGAGAACCCTTAATTCTGCCCCTAAAATATTTTCCCATGCTGGTCTTCCATAATTCAGAAAATGGCACCACCATCCACCCACTTAGGCCCAAAATAAGGCATCAACCCGGTTTCTCCTCTTTTCCTTACCCTCAGCCTCCATATATTGAATCTATCAAGTCTTTTCAAGTCTCCCTCCAAAATATACTTCAAATCTCTACCTTTCTGTCTACATTTACCATGATATTCACTTACTATCATCTTAATCCAAGCCACTTCAATCTCTCATCCAGGCTACAATATTGGCCTCTGATATGGTTTGAATGTTTTTTGTCCCCTCCAAAATTCATGCAGGAACTTAATCCCCAATGTAACAGTATTAAGAGGTGTGGCCTTTAGGAGGTGATTGAGTCATGAGGAGTCCTCCCTCATGAATGGGATTAAATACTTTCAAAAAAGGGCTTGATAGAGGGAGTTTGTCCCTTATTGCCTCCTCTGCCCTTCTGCCTAATGAGGACACAGCGTTCCTTCCTCCAGAGGATGCAGCAACAAGGCACCATCTTGGAAGTGGGAAAAAGGCCTTCACAGACACCAAGCCTGCCAGTGCCTTGATCTTGGACTTCCCAGTCTCCAGAACTGTGAGAACAAATGCCTATTGTTAAAAAGTAACTACTTGAGGTGATGGATATGTTAATCCGCTTCACCACAATAACCATTTTACTATCTATATGTGTCCCATACACCATGCTGTAAACCTATGTGCACAATGAAATTTATTTTTAAAAATTTCTGTTGTTGGTTAATTACCCAGTCTGCAGTACATTGTTATAGCAGCACAAATTGACTAAGACAGCTTTTTAGCTGGTCTTTCAGCTTCACCTGTTGCCCTTCTACAGTCCTGACCCTACACATTAGCCAAAGTTATCTTTTAAAAAGTATAAATCAGGTCTTGTTATCCCCATCTTGAAATCCCTTGATTTCAAATCATACTCAAGATCAAATAAAAAATCATTACAAGTCTACAAACCCCTGTTTCTTCTAGCCCCTGTATAACTAATCTACCCCATCTCATATGCACTCTATTCTGCTAGTGAAACACCAGCCACAGAGTCCTTTCTATTTCCTCAGCACAGTAAGCTCATTCCTGCCTCTTACCAGAAGTGTTTCCTCTGCCTAGAACACTCTCCTTCTGAATTTTCAGGTTCCTGCCTCCTAATTTTTCAGATTGTACCTTATATATCACTGCTCAGAAAGGTCTTTAGTGATTACCTCATGTAGACTAGCCTCCACCCCTCAGTTGCCCTCTATTTTATAGCTCTGTCTGATTGCCTTCATCTTACTCATGGTTATCTGAAATTAACTATCTGGTTTATTTACTTGTTTCTTCTCCCCTAACTCCATGAGAGCATGTCTATCTTACTTACTATTATAACTTAAATATACCATTTCAGTAATTGGCCCATAGAAGGTGCTCAATACAGTAGAAGTTCTTTTATCTAACTTCTTCATTCATTACTCTCCTGATTAATCAACTCTTTCCATTCCTCCTGTAAAATACATTGTATGATATTATGAATGCTTGAGGAAGTCTTGGCCAGAGCAATCAGGCAAGAGAAAGAAATAAATGGCATCCAAATAGGAAAAGAAGTCAAACTATCTCTCTTCACTGACAATATGATTCTATACCTACAAAACCCTAAAGAGTCCACTAAAAGTCTCCTGGAACTGATAAAAGACTTCAGCAAAGTTTCAGGATCCAAAATCAGTGTACAAATATCAGTAGCATTTCTATACACCAATAATGTCCAAGATAAGAGCTAATTCAAGAATGCAATTTCATTTACAATAGCCACAAAAAATAAAATACCTAGGAATACATCTAACCAAGGACATGAAAGATCTCCACAATGAGAACTACAAAACACTGCTGAAAGAAATTATAGATAACTCAAACTAATAGAAAAACATACTATACTCAGGATTGGAAGAATCAATATCTTTAAAATTTCCATATTGCCCAGATGAATCTACAGATTAAGCATTATTCCTGTCAAATTAACAATGTCATATTTCATCATAATTAGAAAAAAAATTCTAAAGTTCACATGGAACCAAAAAAGAGCCCGAATAGCCAAAGAAATCCTACACAAAAAGGATAAAGCCAGAGATATCACATTACACAACTTCAAACTATACTATAAGGCTACAGTAATCGAAACAGCATGGTACTGGTACAAAAACAGACACATAGATCAATGGAACAGAATAGAGAACGTAGAAATAAAGTCGCACAGGTACAGCCATCTAATTTTTGACAAAGTTAACAAAAATAAGCAATGGGGAAAGGAATCCCTATTCAATAAATGGTGCTGGGATAACTGTCTAACCATATGCAGAATGAAACTGGACCCATATCTTTTACCATATACAAAAATTAACTCAAGATGGATCAAAGATTTAAATGCAAGACCATATACTGTAAAAATCCTAGAAGAAAATCTAGGAAACATCATTCTGGACATCTGCCTTGGGAAAGAATTTATGACTAATTCCTCAAAAGCAATTGCAACAAAAACAGAAATTGACAAGTGGGACCCAATTAAACAAAAGAGCTTCTACACAGCAAAAGAAACTATCCACAGAGTAAACAGACAACATACAGAATGGGAGAAAACATTCACACACTATGCATCCAACAAAGGTCTAATACCCAGAATCTATAAGGAACAATTCAACAAGCAAAAAACAAATAACCCCATTAAAAAGTGGGCAAAAACATGAGCAGGCACGTCTCAAAAGAAGACATACAAGCGGCCAACAAATATTTGAAAAAATGCTCCACATCACTAATCACTGGAGAGATGCAAATCAAAACCACAATGAGACCAGGCGCAGTGGCTCACACCTGTAATCCCAGAACTTTGGGAGTCCAAGAAAGGCAGATCACTTGAGGTCAGGAGTTTGAGACCAGCCTGGTCAACATGGTGAAACACAGTCTCTACTGAAAATACAAAAATTAGCTGGGGTGGTAGCACACACCTGTAATTGCAGCTACTTGGGGGGCTAAGTCAAGAGAATTGCTTGAGCCCGGGAGGCAGAGGTTGCAGTGAGCCAAGATTGTGCCATTGCACTCCAGCCTGGGTGAGGGAGTGAGACTCTGTCTCAAAAACAAACACACACAATGAAATACCATCTGACACCAGTCAGAATGGCTATTAATTAAAAATTTAAAAAATAACAGATGCTGGTGAGACTGTGGAGAAAAGGGAACACTTATACACTGTTGGTGGGAATGCAAATTAGTTCAGTCACTGTGGAAAGCAGTTTGGAGATTTCTCAGAGAACTTAAAACAGAACTACCATTTGTCCAGCAATCCCATTAATGAGTACATACCCAAAAGAAAACTAAATGTTCTACCAAAATGACACATGCACTTGCATGTTCATTGCAGCACTATTCACAATAGCAAATACATGCAATCAACCTAGGTGCCCATCTGTGGTGGATTGGATAAAGAAAATGTGGTATATATATACCATGGAATACTATGCAGCCATAAAAAAGGAAACAAATAATGTCCTTTGCAGCAACGTGGATGCAGCTGGAGGCCCCATTATCCTAAGTGAATGAATGCAGGGACAGAAAACCAAAAACCGCATGTTCTCACTTATAAGTAGGAGCTAAACATTGGGTACACATGGACATAAAGATGGCAACAATGGACACTGCAGACTACTAGAGGGGGTAGGAAGAGAGGGGGGCAAGGGCTGAAAACTTGTTGGGTTCTATGCTTACTACCTGGGTGATGGGATCATCTGTATCCCAAACCTCAGCATCACGCAATATACCCATGCAACAAACCTGCATATGTACCCCCTGAATCTAAAACACAAGTTGAAATTATTTAGAAAACATTGTGAATGCTTGAAGCTAGTAGACCATTCTCTAATACACCCCATGCACTTTTGTTCACACCAGTTAAGTTGGATATTTACCAAGAGTCAATTGTATTTGTTCCTAATCTTGTTTATGATAGTTTTGCTATGTAATTTAAATAAATATTCTGTAAACAGATGATATATGGGTATGAAAATGAAGAGTTATTTCTAAGAAAGTTGAATACTTTAGAGAGGCATAATAGAAAAGAACACAACCAAAAAAAAGGTGTTAAATTGTGTATAGGCAAGATGGCCATAAAAGATAGAGGGAAATAACAATGATGGGAAGGCTGCTATGGTTACTGTCTTTAGATCTTGATCCACTATTTAAAAATAGAAACTGTAAATTGAAAGCAATGTATTATGAATGTAGTCTAATGCAAAATAATAGGAACTCAGATTGAAGAAGCCCAGATCCTACGATGAATAAAAATAAATACAAACCTAGACAAATCTTAGTGAAAACAAACAGAAAACTCTTAACCAGAGAGAAAAGACAGATGGCATTCAAAAACTAACATTAAAAAATAGACTGACAATAGATAATAAATAATACACTTCCCATCAGCAACAATAGAACTCAGAAAACAATGGAATAATGTTTACAAAGTTGAGGGAAAATACCCATTAACTTAAAATTTTACGTAGAGAAGTTAACATTCACAACTGAGGGCAATTAAAATGAGATCTTTTAAACAAAGACTATGAGAGTTTGTCAGTGATAAGCCTTCACTAAAAAAAAAAATTAAATGATGTACATCAAGAAGAAAATTGAACCTAAAATAAAGGTCTGGAGTTCAAGAAACAATGGAGCAAAAAACTTGGTAAGCACATAGATAAATTTAAGTAAACCTCAACTGTAAAAAATAGGGTTTCTTTTGAGATGATGATGTTCCAAAATGGTGATAATTGATATCTCAATAAAGCTGTTTTTTCTTAAAAAAAAAAAAAGAATCCCAATAATAATAAGGTTACAATGACCTATTCTGCGGGCTATTGAAGAGGAAAATGACACCCAAATATTGCCCAATAGTACCACTTAAGATAGAAAGTAGAAGATTAGAGTTAAAACATATTTAGCTTATTTTATTACTCAAAGGATAAATAGAAATATATCTCTATATCTCTAAATGGAGATATATCTCTATGCAATCTGTTTTTTCTCTCTGGTTAATACCTTTCAAATTTTTACATACACCCACGGACTGCACAAAAATTCAAGTTAATATACACATTAACTTGAATTTTTGTGTGTATGCAGTCCGTGGGTGTATGTAAAATTTTAAAGGTGACCACTAAATTAACAGAAATACAACTTCCAAAATTTCAGAAGAAGGCAGGGAAATAAAAAAATTAATCAACTCAATCAAGGCAGAAAAGAATAAAAAAGAAGCAATGTAAAACATAGTAATAGAAATATAGGCTGGGTGTAGTGGCTCACACCTGTAATCCCAGCACTTCGGGAGGCTGAGGTGGGCAGATCACTTGAGGACAGGAATTCGAGACCAGCCTGGCCAATATGGTGAAACTCCCTCTCTATAAAAATGTGAAAATTAGCTGGGTGTGGTGGCACATGCCTGTAATCCCAGCTACTCAGGAGGCTGAAGAAGGAGAATCACTTGAGCCCGGGAGGTGGAGGTTACAGTGAGCTGAGATTGCAACATTGCACTCCAGCCTGGGCAACAGAGCGAGACTGCATCTCAAAAAAAATAAAATAAAATAACAACAACAAAAAATAAAACACAGTAATAGATATATAAAATGAAATGAAAAAATAAATCTAAGCATAATAGAAATCACAATACAAACATATTAAAGTAGAATATGTACTTTAATATATATTTATATATAATTATATATTATATATTATATGAAATATGACATAAAGTATTAAACATATTAAAAATATATATATATATGGCCAGGCGCAGTGGCTCACACCTGTAATCCCAGCACTTTGGGAGACCGAGGTGGGCAGATCATGAGGTTAGGAGTTTGAGACCAGCCTGACCAACATGGTGAAACCCCATCTCTACTAAAACAATACAAAAATTAGCTGGGTGTGGTGGTGTGCGCCTGTAATCCCAGATACTCAGGAGGCTGAGGCAGGAGAATCACTGGAACCTGGGAGGTGGAGGTTGCAGTGAGCTGAGATCATGGCACTGCACTCCAGCCTGGGCAACAAAGTGAGACTCCAACTTAAAGTAAATAAATAAATAAAATAAATATATATACATACACACAAATATATAAAATATATATATGTATTTTATATATATTAGAAAAAGGAAAAAATCATCATAATTGCAGATGATATGTTGCCTATACAGAAAATGCAAGAGAATCGGCCAGATGCAGTGGCTCACGCCTGTAATCCCAGCACTTTGGGAGGCCGAGGCGGGTGGATCATGAGGTCAGGAGTTCAAGACCAGCCTGGCCAAGATGGTGAAACCCCGTCTCTACTACAAATACAAAAAATTAGTCGGGTGTGGTGGCAGGTGCCTACAATCCCAGTTACTCAGGAGGCTGAGGCATAGAATTGCTTGAACCCGGGAGGCGGAGGTTGCAGTGAGCCAAGATCGCAACACTGGACTCCAGCCTGGTGACAAACCAAGACTCCATCTCAAAAAAAAAAAAAAAAAAAAAAAGCGAGAGTATCTAGAAACTGTTAGAACTAATAAGAGCATTCAACAAAAGTGCTGGATATATTAATATGAAAAAAATCAGTACCATTTCAATATACCAGAAACAATAAATTAGAATATGTAATTCTTAAAGAGGAGTGATATCATCCAAAATACATATTATTAGCAAAGAGCTAGGAGTGTGAGCCGTGTGTGAGTAGCATTCCAAGAAACAGCTTGTAAACAAGTATATGTAAGTGCTTTATTACATGCATTACAGAGTGGTAACCATTTCCATTCACTGAATTAACACTGTTAACAACATAGTATATATATACACACACACAACAGTTGTATAAGACCTTTATGGAGAAAATTATTAAAATTTTTGAAAGTCATAAAAGATCTTATACTTCAGTTTCAAGACAAGATGAAATAAAAGTACTTTTCCCTGCTCTTTCTGCCAAGTACGGCTAGAAACCCTGAACATTATGCATAAGGCAGACATAAGATGTATCTGACAGGTAGAGAAAAAAGGGCAGACTGGTTAGGGACCTTGGGAACTGAGGCAATGTATTGGTGAGTTTCTTCTGTTCCCTTTTTGCCTCATATATCCCAGACCGGGTGCTAGAGAAGCTAGCAACCCAGTAATATCAACAAGCACAGACAAAAAAAAATCCCCAACATAAGCCTGCTCTCGCTAGTCAATGTATCAGAAAAAGAACAACCGTATAGAACAGAACACCTTCAACAATAACTGCTCTCTACTCCCGGCAAATATCTACAGAAAAAAAAAACCACTCCTATTCATGCCAGCAAAGGCTGAGTGGGGAGGCTGACTTTTCCCCTCCCTAGGCGGTAAGGAAGTATCCCAATCACCTAGCCAGTGTGGTGTGTTGGAGAGGGCCAAGTGGGAAGCTGGGACTGTAATAAATCCCCTCTCCACAGTGACAGTAGGGACCACATAGGGAGTTAGTTGTACGTCCATCTCCAGCTGGCAGTAATGAGGTGGTGCCTCTTCTTCCACCACTGGAGCAGTGTCAGAGGAGGCCTGCTAAAACAGAAGATTTCAATAAGAACCAGTCTCATAATGCAATACCCAAAATGTCAAAGTTGAATAAAAAATCACTTATAATACCAAAAGCCAGGAAAATCTCAGTTTGAATGAGAAAAGACATTCAACAGATGCCAAGACTGAAATGACACAGATATTACAATTACCTATCAACGATTTTACAGCAGCCATCATAAGAACCTTTGAACAAGTAATTATAAATGCACTTGAAACAAAGGGCAAAAAATCTCAGCAAAGAAAACAGGAGATATAAAGAAAAACCAAATGGAAATTTTAGAATGAGAAAACAACCAAAATTTTAAAACTTCAATGGATGGGTCCAATAGCAAAATGGAGGAGATAGAGAAAAGAAGCAGTAAACTCGAAGATACAAAAATAGAAATTACGAAGGACAAACAACAAAGAGAAAGTAGACTGAAAAATATATATGAACAGAGCCTCAGGGATCCGTGGGACTATAACAAAGCATTCATGTCATCAGAGTCACAGAAGGAGAGGGAATAAAAGGTGAGGTTGAAGATGTATTCAAACAAATAGTGGCTGAAATTTACTCAAATTTGGCAAAAGACAAACCTACAGGTTCAAAAAACGGAGTAAATCCCAAATAGGTTAAACCCAAAGAAATCCAGGCCAAAACACATCATGGTCAAATTTCTGATAACAACAAAGAAAAAAAAATCTTAAAATCAGCCAGAGATAAACTATACCTTACTATAAGGGAAGAATAATCCCTGTGACTGTAGATTTCTCATCAAAATCTGTGGAGGTTACAAGGAAGTGACATATTTTTTAAGTACTGAAAGAAAAGAACTGCCAGCACAGAATTCTACAACCAACAAAAATATCCTTCTTAATGAAGGGAAAATCGAGACATCCTTAGATTCAGGAACACTAACAGAATTTGTCACTATCAAACTAACATTTTTAAAAATTATACTTTAAGTTCTAGGGTACATGTGCACAATGTGCAGATTTGTTATATAGGGTATACATGTGCCATATTGGTTTGCTGCACCCATCAACTTGTCATTTATATTAGGCATTTCTCCTAATGCTATCACTCTCCCAGCCCCCCACCCCCCGACAGGCCCTGGTGGGTGATTTTCCCCGCACTATGTCCAAATGTTCTCATTGTTCAGTTCCCACCTATGAGTGGGAACATGTGGTGTTTGGTTTTCTGTTCTTGTGATAGCAAACTAACATTTAAAGAATGGCCAAAGGAAGTTCTCCAAACAGAAATAAGTGATAGAAGGAATCTTTGAGCATCAGGAATGAGAAAGAACAAAGAAAGAACAAAAAATATGGATAAATACAATAGGCTGTCCTCTTCTATTGATTTTTTAAAATTATGTTTGATGGTTAAAGCAGAAAGTAAAACATTGTCTGATAGTTTCCTCAACGTATGTAAACAAAATACTTAAGATAATTATAACCTGGGGAGAGTAAAGGAATAAAGTTGCTATACTTTAACTGGTAAAATGATGACACCAGTAGATTGTAATAAGTTATGTGTATGTCGTGTTAGACCTAGAGCAACCACAAAGAAAGAGACACAAAGAGATAACTCTAAAAATCCTGTAGATTAATCAAAACAGAATTCTAAAAAATATTCAAGTAACACACAGGAAGGCAAGAAAATGAAAATAGAGAAATAAAAAACAGAAAGAACAAACAGAAAACACTCAAACCAGAAACAACTAAAACGTCTCTCAACAAGTGAATGGGTTCAACCAACTATAATACATCCACACCATGAAAGAACTGCCAGCACAGAATTCTACACCCAGCAAAAATATTCTTCAAAATGAAGGGGAAATCAAGACATACTCAGATGAAGGAAAACTAACAGAATTCATCACTAGCAGACTCGGCAATAAAAAGGAGTAACTATTGATACACACAGCAACTTGCATGAATCTCCAGGGAATGAAGAAAGGTAATCTCAAAAAGCCACATACTGTATTCCACTTATATAACATTCTTGAAATGACAAAATTGTAAGATGAAGACGAGATTAGTGATTTCTGGGGGTTAGAGATAGGGTGGGGTGGGTGTAACCATAAAGGTAGCATGAGGGACATCTTTGTGATGACGGAATAATTCTGTATCTTTTTTTTATTTTAGACGGAGTTTCACGATTGTTACACAGGCTGGAGTGCAACGGCGTGATCTCAGCTCACAGCAACCCCGCCTCCCAGGTTCAAGCAATTCTCCTGCCTCAGCCCCCCGAGTAGCTGGGATTACAGGCATGTGCCACCACACCTGACTAATTTTGTATTTTTAGTAAAGAAAGGGTTTCCCCATGTTGGTCAGGCTGGTCTCGAACTCCTGACCTCAGGTGATCTGCCCGCCTCGGCCTCCCACAGTGCTGGGATTACAGGTGTGAGCCACCACGCCTGGTCTTCTGTATCTTATACAAATCTACACCTGTGATAAAAATGGCATAGAATTATATACACACATATTGTACCAATGTCGAATTCCTAGTTTTGATACTGTACTCTAGTTATGTAAAATATAATCATGGGAGAAAATAAGTGAATGGTACAGGGGGCCTCTCTGTACCATATTTGCATCTTCCCATGAATCTATAATTATATTGAAATAAAAAGTTTAGAATAAAGTAACCTCAAAAAGGAGATACATAACATGTTCATGTATGGGAAAGCTCAACACAAATATGGCAATTTTCTTTAAATTGGTCTATAAATTCATGCAAGTTCAACCAAAATCACAACAGGATTTTTCTGGATTTTGACAAGCTAATTTACACAGAAGATTTACACAGAGAATAAGATTTTAACAGAATAGTAAGGCATCAAGAATATACAAGACAATTGTGAAGAAGAGTAGTGAAGGGCACATAGTTAAGGCTTATTATAATGTTATGACAATTAAAACAACATAGGCCAGGCGCAGTGGCTCATGCCTATAATCTGAGAACTGTGGGAGGCCAAGGCGGTCAGATCACTTGAGGTCAGGAGTTTGAGACCAGCCTGGCCAAAATGGCGAAACCCCATTTCTACTAAAAATACTAAAATTAGGCAGATGTGGTGGCATGCACTTGTAGTCCCAGCTACCAGGAAGCCTGAGGCAGGAGATTCACTTGAACCCGGGATCATGCCACTGCACTCCAGCCTGGGAGACAGAGTGAGACTCCATCTCAAAAAATAAAAAATAAAACAATATAGTATTGGCAGATGGATAAACAAATAGACCAGTGGAATATAAAAAGGGCCTACAAACAACTCAGATAAGTCTATGAGAACTAGGTAAAGGACAGAGATTGATTATAAATCATGGAGGATATGATATAGACTATTTAATAAATGGTATTGAAAGTATCCATGTGATAAAAGATACAATTAGATAACTTATTCAAACCCTACATAAAAATCAATTCAAAATGAATTAAAGACCTAACTGTTAAAAGCAAAATTTTACAACATTGTGATGCAAATATAGAATACCTTTATGACCTCAGAATAGAAGAATTCGTTAATCACACACACAAAACTTATAAATTTCAATAGAAAAGACTGATAAATGTGACCACATTAAACATTATAATGTCTATAAGAGAAAATGACAGTATAAAGTTAAAGATAAGCCAGATAGTGGGAGAAGATGCTTGCCACACATATAATTGAAAAAGAAACAGTCAAAAAAGACATAAAATAAATGCTATAAGTCAATTTTAAAAGGCAATCAACACAATGGAAAAAGGGGCAAAGAATACCAACAGACAACTGGCAGAAGACACTGGAATGGTCTAGAAATATATGCAAAGATACTTAACCCCACTAGTACTCAAGGAAATTAAAACAACAACAAAACAAGATACTGTCTTTACTCATCAGACAAGCAAAAATTAAAACCCAAAAGTTGTCAATGGTATGGTGTCATGGGAGCTCATACACGACTGATGAGACTGTCATTCAGTAGAGCCACATTGGAGAGCAACCTGCCAGTACACAGAAAAACTAAAAGTGTGTGTAGTCTTTAACCCAGAAATCTTACTTTCTAAAAGGTACATACTCTAGAGAAATTCCAATCCAGCGTGCAAAGACACACATACCTCAGTGTTTACTGCAAGTTGTTTGTTTCTAATACTAAACATTTGGAAATAAACATCCGCCAAAGGAGGAATGAATAAATTAAATGTGCCTTGGTTGTACTATAGCTTACTGTTCAGCAGTAAGAATGAACTAGACCAATAGGCACCCACATGGACTGATCTCAAGAAAATAATGCTAAGTTTAAAAAAAATACAAAAGTATATCATAGTGGAAGAAAACATACCAAATTAATGAAAATTAGTTGACTGGAGGCAGGAGATAAAGGGGGCCTCAACTTTTCCTGTAGCACTTTTTTTTTTAATTTAAAAAGAATGGAAGACAAAGTAAATACAGTAGTGTATTTCTCCTCTGCATGGTGAGAACACAAGTGTTTGCTATATTCTTCTCTGCACTTTTCTGTATTTTAAAAATTCTCAATATAAATGAAAGGTGTGTTAAATACTCAGTTTGGGATACCACTGTACTAAGATACTAATAACTCTGTATGTTAACCTACCCAGAGGCATTTTTTATTTTTAAAGAAGGCTGCAATATTTAATCCAAAAGTTGAGGCACTGTTGGATTTGTTGTCATTTATGAAGTGTGGGTTTCCAAGGTAAAGCTTCAAAGGGCATCACTTTCCTTCTATGTATTAGTCCTGCAATTTGATTAAGTTACCACCACTTTGACAGAATGATAGGCTTCCCTTAGGTTGGACAGCTCGGAGAGAGGGAACAGAGCACACTTCCCCACTCAATTATGCTTTCATTCTTTATAAATAACTCTGTTTTTAAAACAACACCACATAAAATAAAATTTAGAGCAAGATTCATAGAAACACGGACAGTTAAGTGCAAATAAATTCCTTCAAATATTATCAAGCTCTTATTCTATCTTATTCATCAGCCTTGAGTAGATTTCACACAATTTAAATATTTCTTAGCTTGTCTGCAGAGTATCAAGGCTTGTCTGTGGCTTTGAGACTTCTACTCCCTTCACCCCAATCAACTCCACCAGTTGTTTAAACTGCTCAAATCTTTCTTCAGCCACAGTTTTTTAAGTGAGAGTCTTTTTATTGCTTTGGGCATGTTCCTTTGCCTAGCCAGTGCTCAGAATGTTAACTATCTAACTATTCAATTTCTCTCTGTCGCTTTACATGGAGGAGAAACTGGATTTCTGTTCCACACAGTTTGGCAAAGGCTAGCAGGGAGTGAGAGATTACAGCCAGATGTACATCTGCATGTCAGCAGCAAGAAGGTCTGGGATGCTGCTTTTTCAATCAGAAGGGAGTAGTCATTTTCCCTCTCTCTAAGGAGAGGGCCTCCTCCCTCCCATCAGATATTTGGCTGCTAGATGTTCACTGATTAATTACTGAGGTCGCATCTACACACAATTGGTTTCCTTAACAATTCCAGCAGGCTTCCAGCTCATTCTTGAATGTACTTCTTATTTTTAAAAGAACTATCGTCTTTTCCTGCAGCATACATTTGAAAAAGAAAATGAAAACTAGTTAAACAGAGCAAGGCATAGTTTGTAAACACATAAAAAGGGATTCTACCACAATTTCTAATATTAGAAAATCAAGCAGCAGTAGGAGAGTACTTTTAGGGGCAGGGAAAGAGTTCTAGTACCCTTCAAACCAGAACACCAAACCCATCATTTATTACATTTTCATGAAAGGTGTCATTTCCAATATCTCCTGGTTAATTCTAGAAATCCATTTTATATTGGAAAGGTAAGGAAAAGCAGACACTCCTTCTCTGTACCCCAACATCTCCCCATACCCCATCCGGCTCCCCAGTAGAAATAGCATATCAAATTCAATATTAGTAAGTTCCTTTTTCTAGTTTGACTCATGACTGAGAATTTCCATCTGTTTTTCAAGACAGATAAATGTGGTCCCAGCACAATCACTCCATGAAACCTAACCTGGAAGCTACCTCTTGGGTCACATTCTCATTTCTAAGAAGCTGAACGTGCAACACAGCCAGTGCTAGAAGTACTTGATTCTGAGAAGTATAATTACAGGTTCTCCAAGACAGGTCAAATTCACAAGCATGGGTTGACAGTCGCTACTTTACCTAAGATCACATCTCTGTACTTGGGGAAATACTGGAACCCAATAAACAAGCAGTAGCTCTGCATTACTGACAATTAGATCTGCAAAATTTGGGGGCCAATCCAGCTGAAACTGTGTTTACTCAAGCTCTGAAAAGTCACATCTACCCATCCTGCCTCTCCAGGTTCATCTCTCTCCACTCTCACACATAACACACACCTTGTAGGCCACTCTGACAATCCTAAACTATGTTATAACTGACAGATGATGTGCACATGCATGACACACTCCCATGAGTGTCCTTGGGGAATCCACTTGGCATGGCAACTATTAATTGGACCCTTTTCTCTAACTCTCATTAAAACAAACTGAAATGCAAGCAGGTGAGAGTGATGCTATTATTATAAAGATAACCTTGAATCCACTCTAACTTACAACTAAAGTAAATTATTCAGCAACTCAGGTACATTACCTATTATCAGTAACAAATTATTTGTGTCACACTTTCCAGCCAATCACAATACATCAGCTGTGGTTGACAATGGCTACCCTTGTCCTATCAGTGACCTGCTCTCTCACGCCTCTGCTGATGCTTTTACCCCGTTCCCCAAAGGTCCCAAACCCCATATGGTAAGTCCGCAAAAAAGTCTGTTGATGGATTGAATAAATGAATGAATGAAGAGCTTCCGACCTCAGATAAGCCTCACATTGCATTTGCAACACTCATACATTGGGCTGCAGCCATGCACCGATGAAAAATAATATTCTGTTACGAATAGTAAAGTCCACTGTGATTATGGGCAATTTTCTTAACCAGAAAGCATTGAGTAGTAAGATGCTTTGCAGCTGTACATTTTTATTAAAGGCTGTTTAAATAAACATAAAACATATTTGCCGGGAGAGGGTAAAAAGACAGATGCAAATTTCAGTCACAAAATAGGTACATTCATTATTTTTTGTATTTGCTTTAAAATGTGCCCCTAAAACAGCAATTACCCTTAGATGTCATATTTGACCAGCGATAGGGACCAGAAACAGTGACTTAATTTGGGCAGGAGTTCGCTGGGACATAATATGGCTACTGTGCCTGGAGTCTTTCTTGGTCATAAAAGCAGTAAGGAAGTATGACATAATGGTGTGATGGTAAATCACAGCCTAAGCCATTTTGGTTGGCAGAATTTGAAAGACAAATAAACATTACTTCAGGAGCAGAGAAGACGTGCCTAATTACCTCCGTGCCTAGGCTGGGATCCCTGCGGCTTGTGTCGTTCCTGGACTCAGGTGTGTCTACACGGCCAGGGTCCACGTGTACAGGGTCCGGATGATCCCGTGAAGAGGTTGGTCTGGTAGGGATGTAGGGACTGGCAGCCCCACCTCCACAACCTCCTCTCCAGGGAAATCAGGCAGCTGGAACCGAATGAGAAGGGCAGCCTTGAGGGGCCCCTTGTAGCCTGGAAGGAGTGGGATTGGAGGAAGAGAAGAGGCTGGTCCCACCCACTCTGCCTTGGAAGTGGTGGGGAGTTGAAGAGCTGATTGCACTTGCAAATCTCTGCAATTTTTACCTCAGGCCAGTCCAAATTACCTCCTCCTTCCCTTTTGTGGTCTCCCAGCCAGGCTATCTATAGCTGTGGCCCAAGTGGGCTTTGGGGCTCACCTAGGGATGGAGCCTACTCTCCTTGCTTGTTGCATTTTCAGAGCTGAAAAACCTCCAACTTTTGTATTTTTTGTTTTACACTGACAGCCCAGGCCATTCTCCTCTCTCTCCTTTCCTGCTTCTCTCTCTCTCTCCATCCCCCCCATCCCTCTCCCTCTCTCTCTCCCCTTCCCCTGTATGGAAACTGGCCGCCTTCTCATAGTGGAGTGGAAAATAGAATCCCAGGCTTTCACCAGGGCACTGACCTGTCATGGCTTTTCTCATATATATACTCCCAATCCATCCAAAATTGCAGTAAACACATGTAACATACAATTTACCGTTTACCATTTTAACCATTTTAAGCGTACGATTCAGTGGCATTCAGTACATTCGCAATGTTGTGCCACCAGCGCCACCCTCCATCTCCAGAACTTTCATCTTCTCAGACAGAAACTCTGTACCCATCAAGCATTAGCTTCCCATTCCCCTCTTTCCCAGCCCCTGAAAATCCCCATTCAACTGTCTGTTTCTATGAATTTAACCACCCTAGAAACTTCATGTAAGTGGAATCATGCAGTGTTTGTCTTTGTGTTACTGGCTTATTTCACTTAGCATAATGTCCTCAAAGTTCATCTGTGTTGTAGTATGCATCAGAATTTCCTTCCTTTTAAAGGCTGAATAGTATTCCATTGCATGTGTGTACCATGTTTTGTTTATCCAGTCATCTGTCGATAGACATTTGGGTTGTTTCCACATTTTGAACTCACCTTTGAACTGTGTAAACATTAGGAATGCACACCCAAAGTGCTGAACATTTCAGGAAGAGAATGAGGTATTCCATCCTCCTCTCTCCACAATCCTCGTCTTTGATCATCACACCCCTCCATGTATATTGATAACATGGATCAGTTGCTAAGCACTTGGCACACTTTATGGCATGTAATCCTCACAACAATGCACTGAGGTAGGTATTATCCTCATTTGACAGAAGGTTATACTGAGACTCAGAAAAGCTAAGTAACTTGCCCAAAGTCAAACAGTTATAAGTAGCAGAGCTGAGATTTGAAACTGTCACTCAGGCTTGTCTGACTCCAAAGCCCACTCTAAACCACCACTCTAGTGCCTACCCAAAGCCCAGGGTCCCTATGCCACCAGTCTCTACTTGCTTCTAGTTTGGGGTTAGGTTGGTTTTTAAGAAAAGTAGAGCTGGCTATAAACACTGACAAACCACTGGCCACGTGCACTTGGACGGGTCCTTCAAATCTTCAAATCCTGCCCACAGCCCCCTACCCCCCCGACACACTGAGTTCTGAAACCGTTCTACCTTGGGCTACTGCTATTCAAACCGAGCAGACAGCATTACTGAAATGCTGGGATTTGTTTTAACCTTGTTTGTCAATTAGCAGAAAGACTGACCTAGAAGACCAGGGACTTCATTTGTGTCCTTGGATCGGTAGCTCTTTCACAAGCTATTTGTTTCCCTCTCCTGGGGCCCTCTGCTCTTGTCTGCCTTGAATGGACTAATTAATTACCGAGAAGCCCGGCATTTTGAAATGCTAAAAGAATTAAGCTAGAGGCTGTTGGCAGATGTTTACCTGTTAGTGTCTTAGATACCTGAGTGACACTAGGTTCCACTAAGAGGAAGAAGACCTGAAGAATTCTGTGGCTGAGACTGGGGGGTGTGTGTTACGGAGGGGTGCCCCTGGAGGTGGGAGAAGGCCCAGTGGGGCAGGAAAGTTGCAGACATAAAACACAAACTTCCCTGCCTCAGTTTTGCCAGGAGATGGCTGAGTGCACAGCTCACTCTGACACTGCCCCAAAGGCCGGCCAGAGTGGCCACGCACATGCTGGTCCTCTGGGCAGCAGCAGGCCCAGCTGGGTAAACAGAAGTGCAGGAGCAAAACAAGCCAATCAATCACAGCACAGCTCCAGCCTGCCCCAGTCCCCTCCTCCCCTTTCCTTTCCAGCTCCCCCGGGTCTCTCTAGCAAGCAAGTGGGCCCAGGTGGCCTTTGATCGTCTCCTTTGCTCTTTACAAGGGGGAAATGTATCTATAGGAAGAGTGAGCTCAGCCCCACCTGTGACCCACCCCCAGGGTTCCTTGCGGGGAACCAGGAGCTTCACACATTCAGCTGCTAATGGTAAAAAAGACAGGCAGACCTGGGATGCTTGAAAAACTTAGTGTTGGCTTATGGTTAGGAGGGCCTGGGGTGGTTGACCTTCACAGGGTTACAGAGATCAGTAGGGCATGTTATCCTTCTCAAACACTGGAGCATGGGCTATAGCCTATACTAAGCACACAGAGTCCTGTCAGGGTTGAGCTGAAACTTTGCCATTGCCTGTTTGCCTTGTGGCTTGAGTTTTTCATACACTCCCTGTGTTTAAGCGTGGAGCTCCCACATTTTTGAGATCCCTCATCCTGCTAGCAAATGGATGTATTATCCAGTGTCAGGTCACTGATTCCCAGAGGGCCTTCCTCCAGAAGCCCACACAGTGTCATGTTCTACTGGGCAAAGATCTTCTGACTGCTGTATCCCCAGGGCCTAGAACCATGCTAACACAGAATCTGTGCCGATTTTTAAACACTAGTTGAGTGAATGAATGAACTGGCATAGCGTAACAGTTAAGAGGTTAGTCTCTGGAGTCAAACAGACCGGAATTCCAGCCCAGTTCTGCCAATTTGACCTTGAGAAAGTTTACTTACCTTCCCTTGGCCTTGGTTCCTTGTCTGTAAAATGAGAATAATAGTACATAACAAGACTATTGTGGGAATTAAAAGAGATAATGCACGGAATGCACTTACCCAGTATCTCACCCATAAGTCCTCAGTAAAATGATGGCAATTTTCATTATCTTGTATACCAACTCCAAGCAATTGGCCCAGGCTGCTGGGAGTGCCGACCTGAGGATTCTGTGGTCTAAACCTGACTCAGTGAAAAAGAGTGCTTACTCTAAGGCCTGTTATGGGTAAAGATGGTAGAAATAGGAAGGCACCTGCTGGGTACATGTGCGTGCTGGGTACGTGTGCATTCTGGGTAGATGGCCAAACCCAAACCATTTGGAGTAGTCTTCAAGGAGAACTACATTGCATACATATGACAAGTAGCTTTTTTCTTGAGTCAGAGTCTTGCTCTGTCACCCAGGCTGGAGTGCAGTGGTGCAATCTCGGCTCACTGCAATGTCTGCCTCCTGGGTTCAAGGGATTCTCCTGCCTCTGCTTCCCGAGTAGCTGGAATTATAGGTGCATGCCAAAAATTAGCCCTACTGATTTTTGTCTTTTCAGTAGAGACAGGTTTTCACCATGTTGGCCAGGGTGGTTCACAACCTCCTGACCTCAAGCCTCAGCCTCCCAAAGTGCTGGGATTACAGGCTTGAGCCACTGCACCCAGCCAGACAAGTAGCTTTTATCAGCCACACATGTGGGAGTGAGGAAAGAACTTTGCCTTTAGTGGGGACTGTCCCCCAGAGTGAGGTCTGTCTCCTAAAATTCTAGAGCCATTCATTAGCCCATTACTTGCCTAAGGGTTGGAAATAGCATTCTGATTCTCACAAAGAGCCCCCAGTCTGAGTCTGTTGTCAACAAAGAGGCAGGCCCCAATGAGCTGTCACTCCCCTAGTCCTTAGTGGAATCTTTGCTCTGTAAGCAGAATAGCTGCCTTGCCATGTGCTTGAATTTGTCAAATGTCACACACTCTATTTCAAACATGTGAGATTTGACATCATGTGAGCAATATTGCACTCATTTCCAACCCTATTTGAACTTCAAAGGGCATGTCAGCCACACTGGCCCTACCTAAATGTGTGACACTTTTGATCAACTGGTACCTGATGGCCAAGAAGACTTAGAGGCCCATGTGTAATTAGAAGTGGAGCCCAGAAAGGGAATTTTGATTAAAGGTAAATGAACTCAAGTCTTGGAAAGTTTGAGTTTAACTGGAAACACAAAGCACATGAGGTCAGAGCAAGTCTTAAATTCTCTATCTGAAAACACTCCAATGACATCACCTTGCATCTGGGAGTGTCCTTGGGGTCTGGAGAAGTGAAAGCCAGAAAGCCTCCCTGGAGAAAAAAAAAAAAAATTCCCCAGAATCTCTCCAGAGACTTAGCTCCTAACAAAGCTGTGGAGTGGGCTGTAAGGCGTACTGTGAGGGTGGGGGTGTCACCTTTCTCTTCCCACTCCCTGATCCTGCTTCACCAAATAACAAATTTGCCCATGGGCATTACTCGAAAAGTACATAAAGATCACCCTGCTCTCCAGAAGTACCTCCTTCTTGGACTTCAGTGAGTCACCATTTTTACAGCTTTGGGGTTTGACATTCCTCACGTTCAGGGAAATTGGACAGGATAACTTAGGGAGGTCTTAGCAAACAAGAGCACGTGGCTCAAGCAAGTGGATGCCATCTGGCCAGTTAAGTAAGGCTTGCAAGCAAGGGACACCCAACAGGAAACCAATTATAAAAGTAGTCTCAGGGCCTGCAGCCCCGCCTGGAGGGAAGAGATCTTAGAGATATCCCAGGGCCTGGCTACTTGAGGCCACCAGGGCCTGGATATAGCAGCAGAAAGGGGAGATTTGAGGGCAAAAGAAACAAATGTTTATATTTTGCCTGGAGCCATCCTGGGCAGTCGTCTTTTCATAGCCCCCCTTCTCTAGCAGAAGGAGGGGAGACAGTTGAAAGAGTGCCCTCTTCCTTTTCCATGCTCACCTCCCTTTCTTGCCAAATGCAGGAGGTTCAAAAGGGGCCTGTGAATAATTGTGTTGGGCAGGCTGCTGACTGACTGCTGACTGATAAAGAATTTGTGATAGTCATTTTCTAAATAGAGGATATTTCACCCAAACCCTTTTCACCTCACACCTGGGCAAAAAATATTCAGAACAGGCAAATACATAGAGACAGGAAGCAGATCAGTGGTTGCCAGGGGGAGGGGAGAATGACGGCTTAGTGTGTATGGGGTTTCCTTTTGTCGTGCTGAAAATGTCTTGAAACTACATAGTGGTAAGTATTGCACAACATTGTGAACATAACAAACATCATTGAGTTGTACACTTTGAAATTGTTGAAATGGTGAATTTTATGTTATGTGTATTTTATCACACAAATACAAAAATTCTCAACAAAATACTACAAAACTGAATCCAACAACAAATAAAATGAATTATGCATAATGACCAAATAAGATTTTTCCTAGGGATGCAAGGTTGGTTCAACATAAGAAAATCAGTCAATGTAGTATGCTGCATTAATAGAAAAAAAACTACCTGTTCATCTCCATAGACGCAGAACAAGTCTTTCACAAAATTCAATATTCCTTCATGATAAAAGCACTCAATAGGCCAGGCAAGGTGTAATCCCAGCACTTTGGGAGGCCTGTAATCCCAGCACTTTGGGAGGCCAAGGCGGGAGGATCACTTGAGGTCAGGAGTTTGAGACCAGCCTGGCCAACATGGTGAAACCCCGTCTCTACTAAAAATACAAAAATTAGCTGGGTGTGGTGGCGGGCGCCTGTAATCCCAGCTACTCAGGAGGCTGAGGTGGGAGAATTGCTTGAACCCGGGAGGTGGAGGTTGCAGTGAGCTGAGATCGTGCCACTGCACTCCAGCCTGTGCGACAGAGCAAGACTCCGTCTCAATGAAAAACAAACAAACAAAAAAACACTCAATAAACAAGAAATAGAAAGTAACTTTTAATCTGGTAAAGAACATCTATGAAAAACCCACAACTAACATCAAAATTTAATGGTATAAAACTGTAAGATTTCCACCTAAGATCAAAAACAATACAAGAATGTCCACACTTACCACTTCTATTCAATATTGTACTGGAAGTTCTAGCTGGGCTAAATAGGCAAGATAAAAAAATTAAAGACATCCAGATCGGAAAGGAAGAAGTAAAAATATCTATATTTGCAGGTGCCATAACCTCAGTCAGAAAATCCTAAAGAAACCACAAAAATCTATTAGAGCTAATAATCAAGTTCAGCAAGGTTGCAGGGTGCCAGAAAACACAACAATCAATTCTATGACTAAGCACTAACAATGGACAACTTGAAAATCAAATTAAGAAAACAATTCTATTTGCAATAAAATAATAAACTAATTAGAAATAAATTTAACAGATGAAGTGCAAAACTTGTACACTGAAAACTACAAAACACCATTGACAGAGAATAAAGAAGACCTTAGTAAATGGAATGACATTTCTTGTTCATGGATTAGAAGACTTAATATTGCTAAGATGGCAGTACTCCCCCAATTGTTCTACAGATTCAATGTAATCTCTAGTAAAATCTCAGTTGGCTTTTTTTTTTTGGCAGAAATTGACATGTTGATCTTAAAATGTACACAGTAATGCAACAGACCCAGAGCTAAAAGTGTAACAACTAAAACTAAAACTCAGAAGAAAACATAAGTGTAAATCTTCCTCACCTTGGATTAGGTAAGAAATTCTTAGGACGACAGGACAACAAACACTCAAGTGACAAAGGAAAAAAAAGAGAGATAAATTGGATTATATGAAAATGAAACACTTTTATTTTGTTTTTTGAAACAGGGTATCGCTGTGTCACCCAAGCTAGAGTGCAGTGTCATAATCATAGCTCAATGCAGCCTTGACCTCCTGGGCTCAAACCATCCTTCCACTTCAGCCACCTTAGTAGCTGGGACCACAGGAGTGTGCCACCACACCCAGCTAAATATATATATTTTTTATTTTTTGTAGAGATGGGCTCTCACTATCTTGCCCAAGCTGGGTCTCAAACTCCTGGGCTCAAGCGATCCTCCTGCCTCAGCATCCCGAAGTGTTAGGATTACAGGCATGGGCCACTGTGCCTTCCTAGCATGAAACACTTTTGTACTGCAAATTAAACCACCCAGAAAGTGAAAAGGCAACATGCAGAATGGGAGAGAATATTTGCAAGTCATATATCTGATAATGGACTTGTATCTAGAGTATCTAGAATTCTCATGACTAAATGATAAAAAGACAAATAACCTAATTAAAAATGGGCAAAGAATCTGAAGAGGTATTTCTCCAAAGAAGATAAACAAATGGCCAATAAGTACATGAAAAGATGCTCAACATCATTAGCCATTAAGGAAAGACATATCAAAACTACAAAGAGATACCTAGTGAAGACATCTATTAGGATGTCTGTAATCAAAAAGACAGGCCGGGCACGGTGGCTCACGCCTGTAATCTCAGTGCTTTGGGAGGCTAGGGCAGGAGGATCACTTGAGGCTAGGAGTTTGAGGCCAGCTTGGGCAACATAGCAAGACCCCATCTCTGAAAAAAAAATTAAAAGATTAGCCAGGTATGGTAGCACACACCTTGTAGTTCCAGCTACTTGGGATGCTGAGGATTGCTTGAGCCTAGGATTTTGAGGCTACAGTGAGCTATGATTGCTGCCACTGCACTCCAGTCTTGGCAACAGAGTGAGAACTTGTCTCTTAAAAAAAAGACAGGCCAGGCTTGGTGGCTCATATCTGTAATCCCAGCACTTTGGGAGGCCGAGGCGGGTGGATCACAAGGTCAGAAGCTCAAGATGAGTTTGGCCAAGATGATAAGACCCCATCTCTACTAAAAATACAAAAATTAGCCAGGCATGGTAGCATGCACCTGTAATCCCAGCTACTCAGGAGGCTGAGGCAGGAGAATTGCTTGAACCTGGGAGCAGAGGTTGCAGTGGGCCGAGATCACGCCAGTGCACTCCAGCCTGGGTGACACAGCAAGACTCCATCTCAAAAAAAAAAAAAAAAAAAAAAAAAAAAAGCAGATAATAACAAGGAAGTGTTGGTGAGGGTGCGGAAGAATTGGAATGCTCATACGTTGCTGATGGGAATGTAAAGTGGTGCAGCTATTTTGAGAATGTCTGGCATTTCCTCAAAAATCTATAAACACAGAGTTCCCATGCTACCCAATAAGAGAAATGAAAACATGTGCCCACTGAAAACCTTGTAAATCAATGTGCTCTTTTTATTATTTTAGAGATGAGATCTCTCTGTGCTACCCAGGCTGGGCTTGAACTCCTGGGCTCAAATGACCCTCCTGCCTCAGTCTCCTGAGTAGCTGAAACTACAGGCACATGTCATTGCACTCGGCATAAATGAATGTCTATAGCATTGCTATTCACGGATAGCCAAAAGATGGAAACAACTCAAATGTCCATCAGCTGACGAATGGATAATGAAAATCTGGTGTATCTATACAATGGAATATTGTACAGGTATAAAAAGGAATGAAGCACTGATTCATGCTACAATGTGGATAAACCCTGAAAACATTCAGCAAAGTGAAATAAGTGAAATAAGCCAGACACAAAAGGCCACATATTACGTGATTCCACTTACATGAAATGACCAGAATGGGCAAATCCAGAGGCAGAAAAATTAATGTTTGCCAGGAGTTGGGGCGAGGGGGAAATGGAGAGTGACTGCTAACACGTAACGAGTTTCTTTTTGGGGATGATGAAAATATTCTGGAATTGAATAGTAGTGATAGTTGTACAACTTTCTAAATATATAAAACCACTAATCATATAGTTTAAAGGTGTGCATTCTGTGATATGTGAATTATATCTCAATAAAAAATGGAAAAGTTATTTTTGTAGGGAGATAACTCTGATTTTTGGTTTATAGCCCAGAGGTTCATGGAATTACATGACAGTGCTATAATAAAACTTTTAAATTTTCTTTTTCTTATATAAACAAGTTTATTCAGCCCTTAAATATATTAAAAAATTAGAAATAGAATTGATGCTGAAAGGTGAGAGCCTACAGTCCAAGATACTCAGGAGGCTAAGGCACGAGGACTGTTTGAGCCCAGGAGTTTGAGTCCAGCCAGCGCAACATGAGACCTTGTCTCAAAAAAAAAAAAAAAAAAAAGATGTGATGCTGAATACTGTCTCTAGCAATAAGTGTTATTTATCCTGGATACCTGAAAAGAAAATCCCATTCATTTCATTAAGAGAGATATTTAAATAAAAATTTACTTTTCACGAGGAATAATTATTTTTAAAAAAACTTTAAATATACTTGTTTTGATCACTGTGTATAATAATCATAATAATTCTAATAGTGCTTTATGATAAAAAGCAAGTATAAATCAATTTCAATTTATAAAGCATATTTTTTGTTACAGAGAAGTCACATAGGGTGAGCATTTTAAGCGTTACCTTTTAGGTATAAAAATGTACTACTTTTTTTTTTTTTTTTTTTTTTGAGACAGGGTCTCACTTTGTCACCCAGGCTGGAGTGCAGTGGCAGGATCATGGCTCAGTGCAGCCTCAACCTCTCAAGCTCAAGCGATCCTCCCAATTCAGCCTCTGAGTATCTGGGACAGTAGGCACGCACCACCACACCTGGTTGATTTTGTAAAATTTTTCTTTTGTAGATACAGGGCTCTCTCTATGTTGCCCAGAGTGGTCTTGACTCCTGGCCTCAAGCACTCCTCCTGCCTTGGCCTTTCAAAGTGCTGAGATTACAGACATGAGCCCCCCGCTCCCAGCTAAAAATGTATTACCTTAAGATAAAATTATCTGAGGAAAGTGGACTAGAAATACAGATTCAAGGAGTAAAATGTTAAATGTTTAAAAAAATCTTCATGTATTTTAAAATAAAATAATGGTGGGTAAAAATGACTTTGGTATTTAGATTCCATTGAATACTTTTAAAAGAGTGAAGTAATTGCATTTCAAATGCTGATATTTACAACAGATTGGAAATAAACATCTTTGCAACCATTTGCGCTTATAATTTTAAAATTGCATGATAAAAATGTTTAAGGGGACACAGTTATTAAAAGATCAGAGAGTGCTAAGAATGGCATAATATCACTTCCCTGATATTTCCCTCAAAAAACCTGTAACCTCAATCTAATCATGAAAAAAAACATAAAACAAATCTAAATCAAGGGACATTTTACAAAGTAGCTGACCAGGATCTTACAAAATGTCAAAGCCACAAAAGACAAAGACTGAAGAACTGTCAAATTGAAGGAGGATAATGAGACATGACAATGCGATATCAGGTGGGATCCTAGACTGACTTCTGGAACAGAAAAAAAGACATTAGTGGAAAAGACTGGGAAAATGTAAATAAACTCTATGGTTTAGTCAATATTATTGTACCATTGTGGATTTCCTAGTTTTGATCTGGAAACTGTGCTATGGTTAACTCAGTTAACATTAGGGAAAGCTGGATGAAGGGTGTTAAGGAACTATCTATCTGCACTGATTTTTTTCCAACTTTCATGTAAATCTAAAATTACTTTGAAACAAAAAGTTTAAAAATCTCAAGGAAGTCTCAGGCAAAAAAAAAAAAAAAAGTTGAAAGATCATTGAGTTACATGAGTAACAGTGACTATAAGATAAAAAGCAAATCACTATAGCTCTTCCCAGTTCTGAGACCTGAGAGAAACTCCTCCACCAGTTCCCTCACTGCGTGCCAATGTGATAAGTCCCTCAGAATCCTCTTGCATGAAATAGTGACAAGCAGCGTGCATTTTTCTTTCTGTGGGTCTGCATTGTGCACTGAGAGGATGCTCACATCTTCCTCAAGTGCACGTGCTCAATTTATTTTCTTTTTCAAAAGGGTGTTTTCCCTGATTACAAAAGCAATATAAACTTTTTATAGAAATTCTGGAAAACAAAGATAACTACAAAAAAGAAATTTAAAATGCCTGCAATTGCACCACCACAATGAGTATGTTGGGCTATTTCCTCCCAGTCTTTTTCCATGCATATATACATGATTTACGGGTTTTTTCTTTCAATAAAAACAAAACTTGGCTGGGTGCAGTGGCTCATGCCTGTAATCCCAGCACTTTGGGAGGCCAAGGTGGGAGGATCATTTGAGCCCAGGAATTCGAGACCAACCTGGGCAAGATGACGAAACCCCATGTTTACAAAAAAATACAAAAATTAGCTGGGCATGGTGGAGTGTGCCTGTAGTCCCAGTTACTTGGGAGGCAGGTGGGAGGATGGCTGGAGCCTGGAAGGCCGGCCGAGGCTGCAGTGAGCTGTGATCGTGCCACTGCATTCCAGCCTGGGTGACAGAGTGAGACCCTGTGTCAAAAACAAAACAAAACAAAACAAAAAAACCAATTCCCACTTTAATTGTAAACATCTCTCCACATCACTCCATATTTTTACCTTTCTGAGCCCCAGTTTCCTCAGCTGAAAAATAGGATTATAAAGTTGTTGTAAGGATTAAGTAGATTAATATTTGTAAAGTTCTTAGAATAATACCCGGTCTGCAGTAAGCTCTTAATAATTGTGAGCTATTATCATGAATGTCACTGTCACTCAGATTCCTTCTGGATGACCAACCATGTTTATATGGCCTGTGGGTCTTAGTTTAGTGTCATGGCTGTTCCCTCACTTCCTGTCCCCTCCCCTTACCCCCTCTCTTCACTGGAGTTTAGAATTTGCCCAAGGTTATATAGTGAGAGAGCTAGGCTCCCAACCTAGGTGGTCTGTGTAGGGAAGTAGTTCTCTAGCTTGAGCATGCATTGGAGTCACCTGGAGAGCTTGTTAAAACACAGATGACTGGGGCCTATCTCTAGTTTTTGATTCAGTAGGTCTAGAATGGAGCCCAAGAATTTGCATTTTTAACAAGTTCCCAGTGACACTGAGACTGCTGGTACCTGAACTACACTTTGAACGTCACTGATACATAGATTCTGCACTCTTAACTGCCTTACTATACTATCTAGGTCATTCCCCTGTGAAATCCTTTGTTGACTCCCTCATACCTTCAAGATAAAGCACAGATGCCTCCTTAAAACATGCAGGGCATGCCAGGCACAGTGACTCATGCCTGTAATCCCAACACTTTGGGAGGCTCAGGTGGGTTGATCACCTGAGGTCAGGAGTTTGAGACCAGCCTGGCCAACATGGTGAAACCCTGTCTCTACTAAAAATATAAAAATTAGCCGGGTGTGGTGGCGGGTGCCTGTAATCCCCACTACTTGGGAGGTTGAGGCAGGAGAATAGCTTGAACCCAGGAGGCAGAGGTTGCAGTGAGCTGAAATCACACCACTGCACTCCAGCCTGGGTGATGGAGTGAGACTGTCTCAAAAAACAAAACAAACAAAAAACATGCAGGGCATTTCATGATCTGGCTTTATTTAAATTTCTAATCTAATCTCCTCTGGAACCCTCCATACACCCTATGTCCATCTTCCAAAGCTATTTTTCCATCTCAGAATGTATCAGAATATACCAGAAGCTCCTTCTGGCTTCTGTTCCTTCTCGCTAGGATGTTTGCACCCTCGCACACTCTCTTTGGCCAATGATGCTTGACAAATTTATTGTGCTTTAAGGTTAGAGATTCATCTCATGTACTACCTCTTGCTAGAAGCCTTACAAATTCTATTTCCTACCCCTACTCCAAGCTGGAGTGAGGGGTCTCCTTGCAGATCCAGCTCCCTGGCCTTCCCTCAGTCACACTCCTGCTCTCACACTACTGTAATTGTCTATACATTACTTTCCCTTATAATCAGGACCTGTTTTATTCATCTCAGTATTTCTAGTGCCTGACACTTGGTACATAATTGTTGAATGAATGTATAAGGTTGATGCTTAAGGAATATTTCAAGGACAAAATAACAATATTAAAAACTTCCTGGCCAGGCGCTGTGGCTCACGACTGTAATCCCAGCACTTTGGGAGGCCGAGGCGGGCGGATCATGAGGTCAGGAGATCGAGACCATCCTGGCCAACATGGTGAAACCCTGACTCCACTAAAATACAAAAAATTATCCGGGCATGGTGGTATGTGCCTGTAGTCCCAGATACTCGGGAGGTTGAGGCAGGGGAATTGCTTGAACCCAGAAGGTGGAGGTTGCAGTAAGCCGAGATCATACCACTGTACTCCAGCCTGGTGACACAGCAAGACTCTGTCTTACAAAACAAAACAAAACAAAAAAAACTTCCTGGTGAAAATATGGAGTCAGGAAAGGCAAACTACCCATTGATCTAAGCCTGCCCCAGTGTCACAGAATTTACTGACCATATTTTATCCCATTGCCTATCTCCCTTTCCCCCTTTCTCTCCCTCCTCCTTATCCCCATCGTGCTGGAGAAACTCTGCCCATGCTCCTCAGGCTATGTTACCAGTCCTTCTGGCCCAGTCTCTGATTACCTCCCAATTTCCTAAGGCTGCCTCCTTTGCTGTGGAGAGACAGCCTCACATAGGCACCCCTGTCTCTGGTAACACAACAGGACCTAGACAACTCCGGTTAGCAGGGGTGTGCTCCCCCTCCCTCAAAAGTAGGGAGGCTTGCAAATAGAAGGAAAGGGCTAGGGGCATCTCTCTCAAGTGACATGGATTTCCATTCTCCTTCTGGATTGTGGCTTATTTCACTTAAGAGGGAGCCTTTAACGCCTCATAGAAGAGTGGAATGGGATCTTCTCGCATGCCATGTAAATCTCTCATTTTTTTCTCATTCTGACATAAAGGCAGATAATGAATGCTGATTTGCCTTGTAATTTATGAGTTACTTGAACAGAGGTTGCTCAGTGAAGATCTAAGAGGCATCAAGACAAGCTTCATATTTATATCTCGCTTCTCTTAATGACTGGCTTTAAGTTTCATCAAAAGAGTTGTGGGGCAGCCAAAGCAAACAGTAGGGGGAGTTATACTTTGCAAATTGTAGCTATGAGATAGGGCCAGCCAACTCTGGTAGAAGTTCAAACAGAATATGTCACTAAACAAATAAGTACTACAACAAGCAGCAACAACAACAAACCCTCAGGAGGACAGAGAATCTGATTTCCAGGATGCCACCTTATAATATTCAAAATGCCCAGTTTTCAACAAAAAACGTATGGGATCTGCAAAGAAATAGCCCATACACAGGAAAAGAAAACAATCAATAGAAACTGTCCCTGAGAAAGGCCTGACATTGGACTTTTCACACAAAGATTTAAATCAGCTATTTCAAATGGGTTCAAAGAGCGAAAGGAAACCATGTCTAAAGAACTAAAATATGAGAGTGATATCTCAATAGAAAATATAAATAGAAATTATTTTAAAACAACAAAATAGAAATTTTTGAATTAAAAATATAATAACCAAAGTGAAAAATTCACTAAAGATGTTCAATGGTGGGTTTGAATGGGTAGAAGAATCAGCACATTTGAAGATATTCATATTATCCAGTGTGAGAAACAGAAAGAAAAAAGAATGAAGAAAAATGTCAGAGCCTCAGACACCTGTGGGACACCATCCAGCATAACAATGTACACTTAATGGGAGTTTCAGAAGGAGAGGAGAGGAAGAAAGGAGTATAAAGAATGTTTGAAGAAATAATAGGCAGAATCTCCCCAAATTTGATGAAAAACATTAACCTACACAGCCAAAAAGCACCACTAACTCCAAGTAGGATAAACTCAAAAATGTCCATATCTAGATATGTCATAATCAAACTGTGACAAGCCATAGGCAAAGAGAATCTTATAAGCAGCAAGAGGGAAGTGACTCGTCACACGCAAAAGACCCCCAATAAAATTAACAGTTGATTTCTCATCAGAAACCATGAAGACCAGAAGCCAGTGTGATGACATATTCAAAGTGCTGAAAGGCAAACAACTGTCAACCAAAAATTCTATCCCCAACCAAACTGCTGTTTAAAATAAAGGAGAAATGAAGGCATTCCCAGCTAGACAAAAAGTGAAAGTTTGTTGCTAAGAGATCTTCACTACAAGAAATGATAAAGGGAACCTCTCAGGCTGAAATGACAAGACACCAGATAGTAGTTTGAATCCACAGGAAGAAAGAAAAGAACACCAGTAAATTTAATATTTAAAGGTAAATGTTAAAGATTTTAAGGTATTTTGAAACTCCCTTTTTTCCTATCTGATTGAAAAGACAATTGCATAAATCAATAATTATAAATCCATGTTGATGGGCACACAATGTATAAAGATGTAATTATGATACACATTTTATAGATGAGGAAACTGAGAAATAGGGAGGTAGTGTACCTTTCCCAACATCACACCTCAGTCAGGAGGCAGAGACGATATGCCTGCCTGATTGCACAGCCCATGAGTTTAAACCCCTTGCTATGCTACTATGTAAGGAAGAGCCATGGGCCTCTCCACGTGGCTGCTAGTTAGGCTCTTGGAGGAAGCTCAAAACACCCTGCCTAAAAAGCTCCTTGAGAACAGTTCTTCCTTCATAGATTTCTCCTGTATTCCTCACAGTGTCCCCAGCACAGTGCTGGGCACACAACAGACACTCAATAATTCCAGTTGAATTAATTGAGTTTCTCTAAAGTGACCTACCTAGTTAAGGGACCTAAAAGAAGAGGTAGCTTTAGCAGAGAAATGATAAGATTAGATACTATTCATTAAGTGCTTCCCATTGTGCCCGGTACACAGACACTCTGCTAAGTGTTTATATGTATTCAAGTCATCTAGATTCACCCACCTAAGAACCCTGTGAATTATGTACTATTCCTATCTTGTTTTATAGAATGAGAAAACAGAGGCACCACGCAGTGAGTAACTTATGAAAGGTCCTACAGCTAGTAAGTAGCAGAGCTAGAACATGACCCCAGACAGTCTGACTCCAGAGCCCATGCACTTTCCATTTGACCATGTCAGGGGCAGCTGAGACTTTTCCAGCTATGGTTTCCAAACAGGGGACTGAAACTCAGAGCCAGGTGTATGATTTCAGGAGTGGCAGAACGGTGCCTTCTCTCAATCTCTCTTTATTAACCCACCCACCTGCTGGCTGATGCCTGAAATTCCACTGTTAGGGATTTGTTCCTTTGGCTTAAGATTCTTGTCCCCTGAAACAAAGGCCCAGAAAAGAGCATATACGCCATTATGATATTCTTTCCAGAGAGATAGGTGTTTTTTGTTTCTTTTTTTTTTTTTTTTTCCGAGACGGAGTTTCGCTCTTGTTGCCCAGGCTGGTGTGCAATGGCTTGATCTCGGCTCACTGCAACCTCTACCTCCCAGGTTCAAGTGATTCTCCTGCCTTAGCCTCCCAAGTAGCTGGGATTACAGGCGTGCACCACCACACCCGGCTAACTTTGTATTTTTAGTAGAGATGGGGTTGCACCATGTTGGCCAGGCTGGTCTCAAATTCCTGACCTCAAGTGATCCGCCTGCCTCAGTTTCCCAAAGTGCTGGGATTACAGGTGTGAGCCATCACACCCGGCCCCAGAGAGATAGTTTTGTCGTACACATGTGGACAGCACATGAAGATGCACTCCGATCCAGGGAGGAAAGCACAAGCACATGAGGACCTGAAAGCTCCATATGAGAGAAAGGTGTGAGCTTGCACGCTGCAACAGACAAATGTTAACATTTTTGAGGGGGCAAGGAAAGGATGGAGCCGCCTCTTGGTATGGAAGTTGCAGCTGAAGGAAACGGCAATGGGTGAAGTGCTCTTGCCTGGGCTTGGCTCTGTCCTTGATGGTCGTGTGACCTGGAGCAAGTCTTTCTGGCCCTTCCTCTCATCTCCCTTGGCTTCACTTGCCTTCTATATGCTGACGGTACCCACGCCTGTGTCCTCCTCCTAAAGCTGTCCTCTGAGTGACAGAGCTATTTTCCCATGTGAGGCTGAGAGCTCCTCCAGAGAACACTTATGAAAAGAAACATCCCTTAGTTTTACACATCTATCTATAAGAATATGAATATTCCTGCAACCTGACTTTACAACCTATGCTCTGTGCTACACTGTTTTTAATTCCAGCGCCACTACTTTAGAGCTGTGCAACAGAGATGAATATGCCCAAGCGTCAGTTTGTATCTCTATAGAATGGGGATATAATTGTACCTACCTGTCACATGAATGCTTTTCACTGTGCCTGGCACAGATTTAATGCTCAATATAAAATGCTCAACTTTTGAAGGTGAATAAATGAGCAGTAGTTGGATTTGATTCCCAAATTCATGTTTTTGTCAATAGATTAGGTCCTTGCTCCATGTTTGAGACATTTAAATCAAATAATCAAATAAAAGCCCATTCAAGCATTAGCAACAGCCTTCTCATCTAGACTACAAACTAGACTACGCTAGGGGCCTGCTCATGAACTTGCAAAAGTACTTGGCCTATCTGGAACTTCATGAATGCTATCTAGCAATATCGTAAGCCTACTACTGCCGGGGTGGAGCAGAAAGATTGGCACCATCTGATTGGAGACTCAGTGTGGTCTATTTGGTGGGATTTCCAGGGCATTGGGAAGCTCTGCCCCTGTTTTCCCAATCACACCCTTCTGATCCCTGAAATTCCCCCAGTGTCTTCTGATAAGACTCAGTCCAAAAATATCTACCCTATGAGTTCTTATCCCAGCACTATGGCTTCCATCCTTGGGGGCTTTTGCCTCCTTGAGACTCCTGTCAATATACAAGTATAAAAAATTACCTGGGATTGATGGCAAACACCTGTAGTTCCAGCTACATGGAAGGCTGAGGTGGGAGGATCATTTGAGCCCAGGAGGTCGAGGCTGCAGTAAGCTGTGATTGCACCTGCAAGTCATGTCCCAGGATCTTACCAATGAACTCCCAACTTGTAGTTAATTCCTTAACAGGGCTTGACAGAGTGGGGGCACACAATGGCAACATGAACTAGAGGGATGCTTTCCAGCAGGAAGGGGAGTGGTGTAGATGGAGGTGGGGGCTGGTGCATACATCCTCTGACCCTACCTCACTGCATGCAGCCCTTGTGTCCCTTCCTCCAGATTTCCTAAAGCTCCAGACAGAAATTAAATCCAGCATCTGAGAAGCCCAAGACTGGGCCATCAAGTCATATCAATTTGAGCTAATGGGTGCAGAGGAGGCTGTTCTACATGATGGACCATTTTTCAAAGAGATACAGTTTTATGACTGCCCAGCCGGTACAGTAGCATAGAACTAATAGCTAACCAAGGGCTGCCAAGTTCCAGGCCTGCCAGATCTGTTTTAATCACAAGATAAGAACCACTCATAATTAATGCATTTGGTCTGTATGTGGGCTCTACTACACTCCTCGCCAACAGTTTGTTCCCTGGGTTGTGATGAGCATGTGCCCACAATGCTTACTCCGTTTTTTAACAGGATCTCAAAGAAAACCCAATCTTTATGAAGGTCAGCCCCTGGAAAATGCTCTTAAATGCTGAGATAGGGCCATTTAAAGCAGTGACTGAGGTTTGGCTGTTGCCGGATTATCACAAAGCACGACTGTGGGCGAGGAGAAACCTTGAGCTTTATTAGAATGAAACATCAGCCTCCTGAGTCAGGATCCTACCTTCCTTATCTGCAAGGAATATGTCCAATGTCCTTGCTAGGAATATGTACAATGTTACCCAAGCATCAGCTGAACACATTGTTTTTGTGGGCATCAAGTGGAGAGTGGGAGGTAGTCAGAGAAGCCAGAGATGCAACTTTGTGGTTACTTAACCAGCCTTGGAGTAAAATACGTTCCCAGCAAGCTGGGAAAAGAGATGGCGGGGGCCCACACCACTGCTCCCTAATACTGCTGGGAGTAGACACCCACTGCTGTTTCCTCCCAGGAAAAGTGAATGAACAACAAGGATCCTGTGTGCCTTCTCCTGCCACGGTATACACACTCACACACCCCCTCATACACAAGTCCTTTGTTGAGCCCTGAGGCAGGAAATGGGAAATTCAAAAGGAAGAGGCTGAGAAACCATTTTATTTCATTTCAGGGGGCTTCTCACCATCCCTTGAAGGAGGCAGCCCCGAGTGATATAGACCAGAACCCCTCTCACAGAGTCTTAGTTCACATCCTAGATATAAAACAGAGAACTTCCGGGGCTTAGAAGTTTTGTCTGTTGGGGGAAATCTCTGCAGGCTCAAAAAGTAACCCAGGGTTGGCCTTATGGGTGTGGTGGATTTGTGTTTCAGTGAAGTGGACACAGAAAAGAGGTAAGTATATACATAAACACAAAAATCACAGGAAAAAACTCCAAAAACTCACTTGTGCTAGGTCTTGAGGGCCAGTCCAGCAGAAAGATACTTGCCTTTCTCCTTCAGACTTCGTTCTCAGTCTCGTTTTCTTTGTCCTCTGGAGTAGTGGGGAGATTTGGAGTTCATGAGGATGGACACACAGGCAGTGTGTGCCCCAAAGCCCTTGGTCAGGCAGTAATGGGGGCCTCAGGAATAGCTAGGGCTGTTTCCTCAGAGAACTGGTCATGTGAAAGGACAAAGGCTTTAGATCCTCAAAGGGCAAGAGGATTCCAGATGGAGCAAAAGCTTAAAGGCAAATCTGAGCAGGGTGGGTTGGCAGGGGTGCTAGGGATGAGGATGAGGCCTGGTTTGAACAGAAGGCTCAAGGCTGGGAGCATGAGAGGTGAGAGGGAAAAAAACCAGATTGTACTTGTCAGATACTGCAGGCTGTTGGCATGAGAACGTTCACTGCCCTTCCCTTAGGAAAAAAAAATGTTTGCAGACCGATGGGATTTTATGAACTGCAAGCTTTAGGACCCTGTCTGTTTAGTGGCCTTACCTCTGGGGAATAAATCTCTTGTCTTCAAAGATCTATATGGGTCCTAGGAAACCTGATTGAAGTTCTTTCCTGGATAAACTACAGTAAACCAGGACAACTGTGCCTGACATCCCACGAGTAAAACAAGGAGGTCTGTGCCTAGTTGTGCCTTGTTTAGGAAGGGAACATTCTGGAGGGAGCCACAAATCCCATCCGCTGCTCAGCCAGCCCTCTCAAATGTGTTAGGTTGAAGGTTCAGAATAAATCCTCCACATGAGTTTTCTCCAAACTCCATCCAGGGCGAACTTCCACACTTAGCCTGTTGTCCTCACTACATTGGTTATGACCTAGGCCTGATCTCAAAGGCAAAGCCTTGCTGGTTTCGGGAGAACTATTAGCACTGGGAACGCATGGGGCCAGGGGGCTCCCCACAGCTCAGCAGGCCCAGTGCTCCCTTTCTCTGCTCTTGGGACCTGCAGGAGTTAAAATGCAGGCTTAGTCCCCCACTCCACACCTGCAGAGGGGACAGCAAGCCTAATCTGCCCCCAATGGCTGGCATACAGGGGCCTCATTCACAATTCACTGTGTTTCAAGGCCTCTCACAGGCTGCTCTTCCATGGGCCTCTTTCTAATGACTTGCTACCGCGAACAGCAAGGCTGCTCTAATCTGGAAGATAGGTCTGAACCTCCCTCCCTCAGCACATTTTTAAGGAATGGCGTTCCCTCCCCTCTCTCTTTTTTTATCATCATCAAAATATATTCACAAAACACCCACATCTCTGTCCACGCTATAAATCAGGGTGGGGAACCTCTGGCCCACAGCCCAGATCTGGCCCTCAGCTTGATTCATCTGGCATGTGGGGGATACTGTACTTGCTGCCACAGCTGCAACCCAGAGAATAATGCCTCCCTCCCCACCACCTCCCACCCCCTGGATTGCTGGGGCCATCCCCTTCCAAATGGAGCCTCGAAAATAGCCAGACTCAGATGGGGGGTGGTGGCTCCTGTGGCTATTTCACTTGCTATTAAACAGGAAATGGGACTACAAAGCCAAGGAGATGATTTTCATAATGAGAAAAGTCACCATTTTGTGACCATTTTACTAATTTCCAGGACTGGGCTGAGAAAGCGTATCACCTATATTTTCTCATTTAACCTTCCCAACCCTTTTGCACTAAGAACTCTTGTTTTCATCTGGAGGGTAGGAAGCAGGGGCTCAGGAACCTGCCTAGTGCCACGGCTCTAAGGAGCACAGCTGGGGATCAAATTCAGGCCCAGCTCACATCAGAGCCTCTGTAACCAGTAGCAACCTCTGTAACCTTACTGGCTGCTGGATAACTTGGAGGTGCTTGCTCTTACGAATTTTGTCTCGTATCTTCTGCTTGTCTCTGCAGTATATGCAATAACTATGTGGTTGTTCTGCAGTGACTATAAATTCTACTCCACTTACTTAAGTGTGACAACCTCTGCTCTAAAGATTTGTTTAAAAAAAACAAAACAAAAGAACTGAAGAAAGAATTAGAGGGTCGAAATAGTATTTAACAGAGTACCTAGAATTTTAAAAGGCAGTAAAGCTCTTCTCAAGTCCAGAGCCCAAAGAAATGGATTTGCCAGGAGGAGTTTATCACAAAGATTCCCCTTTCCTATTTGCTGATATAGGTCGTAGTTAATAGGAAAGAGAGAGAGAAAGCAAGAAAGACAAGGGGGAGAGAGAGACAGAGAGAGAGAGAGAGAGAGAGAGAGAGAGAGAGAGAGAGAGAGAGAGAGGGAACACCCTTTGGTCTTACTCAACAAGATACCTCTTCAAACTCTCCGATGGTATCTCAACAGGTACAACTCCTCATCTCCTAAAAGGCTGCCTTGGGATGGCATCTCTGGACAGGTGAGCTGAAGCCCAAAATGTATGCCCCAACATAATATAGTATGCCTCTGCGCACCAAGAAAGAGGTTATAAATCCAGAATTACCCAGTAGTTGAAAGGCTAAAAACAAAAAGTGGGCAGCGGGTAAGTTCAGAGTCCCCAATGTCAGATAAACTGACTACCTTAAAAAAGAAAAAGAAAAAAGGGGCCGGGCATGGTGGCTCACCCCTGTAATCCCAGCACTTTGGGAGGCCGAAGCAGGCGGATCACAAGATTGAGAGATCGAGACCATCCTGGCCAACATGGTGAAACCCTGTTTCTACTAAAAATACAAAAAGTAGCTGGGCATGGTGGTGAGCACCTGTAGTCCCAGCTACTCGGGAGGCTGAGGCAGGAGAATCACTTGAACCTGGGAGGCAGAGGTTGCAGTGAGCTGAGATTGTGCCCCTGCACTCCAGCCTGGCGACAGAGCGAGACTCTGTTTCAAAAAAAAAGAAGAAGAAAAGGGAAATATAAGCTTTTGCCTGATATGAAATCTGCAAATACCATGGACCCACAATACCCTTTGCTGACACTCCAAGGCAGTAGACAACTGCTTGGGTTTAGGAAAAATCAGGGGGAACTCAAGACTGATCCAGGCAAGAGGCAGCTGCTTGGTGACAGAGCCCCAAACTGCCCCACCCCTGCTCCGACTCCTGCTTCTTAAGGCCCAAGTGACCAGAGGTATAGAATAAAAGAAAGGGTTGGCTGGGCCCCTGACCCCACCAACAGGGTGGTCTCTGAACCCGACAGCTGGTACAAACAGCCCTGGCAGTGTGATACTCCAAATGAGTACATCTTGTCCTCCCAAGATCCTTGGAAATCGAAGCTTTGCTATGCTCATTACTGAGAAGGCTCTGGCGCCCTTCAACCCATTTGTATCTCTTCAACCTCTCACTAAACATTTGTTGTCTGGCAGGCACAGCTGCAGGCTCCTAAAAGCCACGGCCCCAGACCTCTGGGAAGCTCCCCTGAAAGAGGTCAAGGTGAGGAGTATCCCAAAGGGCATTGTGTTGGATTCTGGAAGCAAGTGGACACCAGGACACCACAAGATTGATCACAAGAAATCCATGCCTCTGTTTTCAGAACTTGCTTGCATCTTTCCTCATGTGGCACCTAGAAGCCAGTAAGTTGGAGGAGATTGATTCTACCCAGAGAGAAGTCTACAAGAGTCTAAGGAAGTAAATCAAAATAGCAGTGCATCTAGCAGCCCGGTGACCTATTTCCTGAATTGGATGTTGGAATCATCTTCCCACAGAACAGCCAATTGTGATGTGTTAGTATTTTCATGCTGCGCAGCCCTCTGGCATGGAAGTGCTGCCCCATTCCTTCCCAAGGAAATTCCACTGCAGGCAATGTTATGATTAGTGGACTAATAACACTTGTCGTTGGAACACTCAGACAAAGCTGCAATGTGGACTGGCCTCCAAGTCCCTTAATCACCTATTTCATCATCTCGACACTGAAGCCCTGGCAATAGGGATGGACTTGTGGATCCCAATAATTAAGCAAAGGGACAGCTGCTTGCTTGCATGGGGATCTCCCTTCCTTCCATTCATAATCCCAAGCCGACCCGGGGTGTTAACTGGTGTGGTTACCACATGTAATACTGGATGGCAGCTAGAAAAAGAGATGCTGCAGGCTAATTCTGAAGCAAGTCACCTGCCTGTTCACTCCTAACATTCAGGCACACACAGTTTCCTTGTGATTAGCTTGCTGGAGTTCTGGACAGGGGCCAGGGGAGAGAGGCCAGGAAGTGTGTGTGTGCTAATGCACCTGCCCCTGATTGGGAGCACCACTGATCCCCAACATTCTAGCGGAGTGCTCCATTACCCTTCCTCCTGACATTGCATGGGCAGTTGGAAAGATGTGGAAGCTCTAACCATGCTGAGGTCTACGAAAAAGCCAGTTTGGTTTATGGGAAGTCAGGTGGGGGCGCCGAAAGGAAAGTCCACTCTATTCCTTTATTCTGGTTCCTTTTGATTGAACTTTGAACCAAATCGCAGTTAATTTGCTGAAGGCAGATGCTTATGGTGTTTGAATGAACTGATTTAAAAGTGAGCATGGATAAAAGGAGAATGGATAACACAGACAAGTAGGGGAGAGTGAGGCTGATGCAATCACAGAGGGAGGAAAAGAATCTTCAGGGACTTGCTGATTTCTCAGAACTGCCGGTTATCCTCACACCAGTGCACTTAACCTCCTTTGTGACTCTGAGAGCCATTGGGGCTTCTTGGCCACATCTTTGAGGGAAGAAAGAAACACATAAAGAGAAAACTAAGACTAGGGAAAGGGGAAGACTAGTGAGAGCAAGACAGAGAGGGTGAGAAAAAAGAAAATAAAAAGGAGAAAGGTCAATTATTGTTGGAAGGTGTCGTGTTAACAGCGATGTCTGCAAGCCCTTAGCAGAAGCACTGGAGCTCTGGGGTGCCTGGAACTGGCTTCAGGGAGAAGCACTTTCCCAGTACACAGTATTCAATTATTTGAAACACATCAGCAGTTCTCTCGAAAACAAGACACAAGGCAGACAATCCTCAGCTATTTTATTCCCACAGATGTTCTGTTCTATCTCCAAGGTTCCTGACATAACTACACTGTTCTTGGGGTTCAAACGGGCTCGTTCCCAGGGTGAGACAACTGCACCTAAGCCAAGTGAGCAAATCCCAGGTTTCCAGCCCCCCTGGACCCAGGTACCCAGAGAAAAGAATTGCTTCTGCTCTCTTCCCCACCCTCTCTGGGAAGTACAAACTGTCCGGGTGACCAGACAGCTCATGGAGCAAAGGCTCAAACATTTTCTGGGAAAGTCCCACCCCAATCTCTTTCCCACTGACCTTTCCAAAATTCATTTGGCTTTGTTTTTGGGCTCCACAAGTTATGAAAGTTAGCTTCCAGGGGAGCCAGAGATGAGGCATTCCCAATGTGGGATTTAGAACTCTTCATTTCTACCAAAGTGCCAGAGTAGAGTTTTGGGGCTGTTGTTTCTCCCTCATATTTAGACAATGACGCAAAACCTGTTGATTTGTTTAGACACAATTGTCCCTCAGCAGGACAGATGGTATTCAACAGAATGGAATAATTAGGAGATTTAAAAGAAATAATTATGTGGGAAAATATGGTTGGAGTCAAACATGCCTGGTAATCTATATGAGGAATTCTGGTTTAAAATGTGGGTAAAATTTATCATTGTAGATTCTGTTCCTTGTTATCCTGAAGGATAACTCCTTATCGATAAGAGATGTTTCATGTCGTGCCGTTAAAGACAAACATGATGTTTTAAGACTCGTGGGAACAGTGACATGAAATGTTCAGTTTATTTTCATCTCTTCCTGGGGAAACTGAAGTTCCTGGTGAAACAACTTTACGAGGCAACGACTTAATGACACTAAATGGTTTTTAAAAAATAACACAGCAGGGTGGGAGTGTGTGTGAAAGGGACTGTTTTGTTAAATTGACTTTTTTATTCAACTTCGAGGTACCTATGGTTTTTCATAGCTCAGGGTCCAAAAGTGGGAACTGTTTTTTGAAACAGACACTTCTTGAAATGCAAGCTTCATGTGCAATGCCCTTTCCTAGGCAACATCACTCCTATGCCTACACTGGTGAGGATGAGAGAGCCTGCCTTCAACACTATCCCAAGCCAGCTGACTGCTAGAGCAAACAGGAAGCCTCAGTGCAGGGAGGAAGCGGGTTAATTCCAGCTAATGCTCT
The DNA here is from genome assembly GCF_024542745.1 of Macaca thibetana thibetana. Taxonomy (NCBI): domain Eukaryota; kingdom Metazoa; phylum Chordata; class Mammalia; order Primates; family Cercopithecidae; genus Macaca; species Macaca thibetana. The sequence continues at coordinate 129,762,614 of NC_065598.1, forward strand.
TGGCCACATGGCTTACCTCTTGCCTCTCTCCATAGCCAATGCTACCAAGCTCTCTTTTACTTGTGTGATCTGACAAAGACAATGCAGCAAGTTTTTGGGGTGCCTGAGCCAGAATGGCAATGTACAATAAGATTTGCCCCATTCAAAAGGTCGGGAACCAGGAGAAATTCTGTTTTTTGGATTACTGGATTTGGGATTATTATTTGCATTTTATTTAAGTGAGGCATTACTTAAATCTGGTCTTGATTTCAAAGATTAATTCTAACTTAAAAAATCTATAATTCTTTGGCATTGTCTACTGAAGCTGAACATACACATATCCTAGGACCTAAAAATTCCACCCCTAGGTATACCCAATGGAAATATATGCACATTTGCCCCAAGACACAAATACAGCAATATTCATAACCACATTATCATAATGGTAACACTGAAAGTAATTCAAAGGCCTTCAAAAGTCGAATGGATCATTGTGACAAAGTCATTCAGGCTGTGTGCAGTGGCTCATGCCTGTAATCCCAGCACTTTGTGAGGCCGAGGCGGGCGGATCACCTGAGGTCGGAAGTTCAAGACCAGCCTGACCAACATGGAGAAACCCTGTCTCTACTAAAAATACAAAATGAGCCAGTCGTGGTGGCACATGTCTGTAATCCCAGCTACTCGGGAAGCTGAGGCAGGTGTATCGCTTGAACCCGGGAGGTGGAGGTTGTGGTGAGCTGAGATCGCGCCATTGCACTCCAGCCTAGGCAACAAGAGTTAAATTCTGTCTCCAAAAAAAAAAAAAAAAAAAAAAAAAAGTCATTCAATAGAATACTATACTGCAATGACAGTCAATGATCAACAGCTGTAAGCAACCATGGAGATCTCACAAGCATGATGTTAAGCAAAAGAAGACAAACACAAAAGAGTATATCCTGTATGATTCTATTTATAGAAAACTGAATTGCATGCAAAGCTAATCTATGCTTTTAGAAGTCAGGACAGTGGTTACCTTTGACATGGAAGTCGCTGGGAGGGGTGTTAGGTTGAATGGCAGCCCCAGAAAAGATATGTCCATGTCCTAGAAGTTGTGCATGTGGCCTTCTTTGGGAAAAGGGCCTTTGTAGATGTAACTAAGTTAAGGCTCTCAAGATAAGTTCATCCTGGATTATCTGAGTGGGCCCTAAATACAATGACAAGTATCATTATAAGAGATGGCAAAGGAGAAGGCACAGAAGAGGGAGAAGCAGAAGGCCATGTGACGACAGAGGCAGAGAATTCTGGAGTGATGCAGCCACAAGCCAAGGAATGCCTGGAGCCACTAGCTCCAAGAAGGAAGAGGCAAGGAAGGATTCTCCCCTACAGCCCTTGGAGGAAACACAGCCCTGCTGACACCTTGATTTCAGACTTCTGGCCTCTAGAACTGCAAAGGAATACATTTCTGTTGTTTTAAGCCATGAAATTTGTAGTAATGTGTTATGGCAACCGCAGAAACTAATATAAGGAAAGTGTTCTGTTTCTTGATCTGAGTATTGGTTACACGGTTATGTTCATTTTGTAAAAATCCAAGTTGTACACTAACGATTTGTGTACTTTTTGACATGGATATTATGCTTTGATAACAATTTTATTTTAAAAAATCTATCATTCTATAATCCAGTTTCCAATTACCCACCACTTTGGATAAAACAGAAGCTGACTTTATGAGGTTTTATTGTTTATGTTTAAGACATACTTCACAATAGCAGAGCCTTTTTACCAAATCAAAAAAGTATACCCGTAACAAATGTATGTTCATAGTCTTTCCCTCCACTGTAGTACGGTGAGGAGAACTTTGAAAGAAAAAATGTCAGAAGCAATGAGCAAGCATCTAATTTTCATACTTTCCTTTTTGTTAAATTAGGTAGCAAGGTAGTTTAGGGGTAACAAGTCTCTGAGACAGGAACTGTCTGGAAATTTTGGATAAGGAATAGACATACCCAATCACCGAGGAGGGAGAGAGTAACACCACCTTATTTTTGCTCAAAGCAGTTCAACTGTGACCCCTTTGTGGTAAACAACAATGATAATAAGCCAACTCCTAACCCCACCTTATTTGGCAATTTTGTAATGGGTGGAAGAAGCACTGTATATAGTTTGTCTGTTATTTAGAATGAGATGCAGAGATGGTGTCCTCTGTCTTGGGAAAAAAAAAAAAAAAGAACACACTTGGCAGCCGGTAAACAGTAAACCAGTGGAGGTTTCAGATTTTTCCAAAAGAATGAGATGCCTCCACACTGAGCATGTTTCCCATTTTCCACTCCCTCCAATCTCAGGCAGATGATTTTGAACGTGCACTCTCCTCTCACTGACTTGGAAGAAGTTAGCCCTTGCCAGAACTGTGGACTCAAGAAGAAAGCCAAGTGCAGATGGAAGTGGCTGTGGAGAGCAGGCCTGAATTCCCTCAGCAGGGATTACTGAGGAACAAAGCTGGCAGAGTGGGGATTTCAAACAGTCACAGGTGCAGGGGCTGGGTGGGGGATGGGCAGTGGGAAGAGCCTTTTTCCACCCTCATGCAGTCAGTTCTTATGTATGGCTGTCTAAAGGGGGCCACTGCTGCCTAAATCCAGGTATTGAATATGTAAGTTCAAAGAGACCTCATCACTGAAGATGGGCAGACAGGCTTACTGTTCCCTCGACAACAGAGTTGACACTTCCTGATTATCCCTGCCCAGGCACCGAGAGCACAGGACTGTGGCTGCACACCCTGGAGCATGGAGTGCGAAGTAAGGAAGACAACAGTGGGCTGGGCCGGGTGGCTCAAGCCTGTAATCCCAGGACTTTGGGAGGCTGAGGCGGGCGGATCACCCGAGGTCAGGAGTTCGAGACCAGCCTGGCCAACATGGTGAAACCCCATCTCTACTAGAAATACAAAAATGAGTTGGGCGTGGTGGCGCATGCCTGTAGTCCCAGCTACTTGGGAAACTGAGGCAGGCGAATGACTTGAACCCAGGAGGCAGAGGTTGCAGTAAGCAGAGATCACACCACTGCACTCCAGCCTGGACGACAGAGCGAGACTCTGTCTCAAAAAAAAAAAAAGAAAGAAAAGAAAAGAAAAGAAAAAAGAAAAAAAAGACAACAGTGGTTTTCTCCTTTCAACTCTGAGAGGGTGTTTTTAAAGTCCAAAGTAGGAATCAATAAAGTTTTGGCAATGGTCTCAGTGCTGACTTCCTTAAGGGGCTAAATTAGGTTCAAACTGATGACTCCTCTGTCCTCTCCTGCATTGGAATCCTCAAATGTGTGTGTTTTGTTCCATTTGGATGTCCTGTCTTTCCCCTTTTAGGATGTAAGCTACAGCAAGGGCTGGGCCTCCTTTTTCTGTTGTCGCCTTCTAGCTGTTGTCATCTACAGGCAGTTGTTAATGTAAAAAGAAAGAAAAAGGAAAGAAAGAGAGAGAAAAAGAAAAGAAAACAGAAACAGAAAGACAAGAAAATAAAAACAAAGACAGAAGTGAAATAGCACATGTTTCACAGCACGCCACTCTAGGATGGCCACAACAGTGACTTCTTCAGCAAGAAGAAAAACCATGCTCAAGGATTTGTTTGAGAGGGATTAATGTGAAATTACGGGACAAAGAGAAAAAAAAAAAATCCCACCTAGAAGATGTAACAGAAAGGCAATGTTTGTGAGGCCAGATAATAACTAACTGACTTGAAAAGAAGTCAAAACATTAGGTAATGCAAAATTCTAAGCCTGAAACCTTGACTCTAACATATATTGCATGTTTTTTTCCTAATTCAGTTTTGTCTGTATGACATTCCGGCCAAATGTTCTAACCAAAAGCCCTTGGGGAAAGACTGAACATGAGACAATAGTTCATAATTCAATTCCATCAGCATTCACTGAATGCTTACTATGGGCTCCACTTTCTGTATGGTGCTGTGGGGAATGTGTAGAAAGCAGAAAATACAGTCAATGCCTGAAAGAAACTTGTCCTTTTGTTGTCGGGGAGAGAAGACCTCCAAACATAAAACAATTAAAATAATTTAATTAGAAAATAAAGACGTAGTAAAGAACCAAAAGAAACATAAGTTACAGCAAAGATGTATGGTTCCGGCAAGAATGAATAATTAAACACCATAAAAATTCTGAAAACAGTAAGGAGAGGTCTGCAGGATGCAAATAAGGTAGACTCCTGGGATGTAGGGACAAGGCCAGCCAATGTCACTCTCTGAAAGAAGAAAAACTCCAGCCATTGATGCTATTAAGACTAGGGTACTATCTCAAAATCAGCAAGAGACTGAGTGGTTTCTAAAATCTCAACCATAAGGGATCAATTTAAAGGGCTAACCAATACGAAATCAGTTATCTTGATGTGGTTGTGACGAAAGTTTTTGGTAACCGAACGTGAATAGCGAATAAGGACATCTGGATTGTAAGACGTTCTCAGCAAGTGTGTGGCATTGTTTAAGGAAGAGGACGTAAGTTCTTTAGGCCATCAGAAAGATACATTTTGGGCCGGGCGCGGTGGCTCATGCCTGTAATCCCAGCACTTTGGGAGGCCGAGGCAGGTGGATCACCTGAGGACAGGAATTTGAGACCAGCCTCGCCAACATACTGAAATCCCGTCTCTACTAAAAATACAAAAATTAGCCGGGTGTGGCACACGCCTGTAATCCCAGCTACTAGGGAGGCTGAGGCAGGAGAATTGCTTGAACCAAGGGGGCGGAGGTTTCAGTGAACCAAGATCATGCCACTGCACTCCAGCCTGAGTAACATAGAGAGACTCCATCTTAAAAAATAATGAAAAAAAAAGGTATATTTTGGATGGGACCAGAGGAAACAACCTAAATGCTACTCTTCTCCCCGCTCCCTTGGTTATGATTCCTTAAAGAATAGTGGATACCCTAAAATCGTATCAGGTGACCCCGCCACTTATTACCCATGTAGCCTTGGGGATTGACTTCATTTCTCCAAGCCTCTGTTGCCACCGCTATAAAATGGGAATTATCGTAATACCTGTCCCCACTGGGTTATAGTGAGGATTCAATGAAGTAATACATGTTGAGTGCTTAGCACACGGCCAGTCACATAGCAAGGGCTCAGTATATTGTTTTTGTCAATCGGAATAACCTCCTGATTGTCACTAAAGGCTAGATAAACTACTTATGAGTTTTGGCTTTGGACTCAGATAGATCAAAGTCTACCTGTTGAGTCCCTGTGCTCTGCTGTTTATAAGCTACGTGACTTTGGGCAAACTAGGCTGTTGGTTATTATTACTTTTGCTGTTTGTTATTTTTTTACTACCAGCCTGGGTTCCTAGGTACCTTGATACTGGGATTGGAAGTTGGAGGACACAAGTATTTCAGGTCCTGGAAAGACACATCCTCCTTGTCATTGAATAAATCGGTGTTCCAGATTATAGTCTCTTCTGAGTCCAGTGTGTGTGTATCAGTCTCCCAGAGTCTCCACCGGGTGATCTGGGAGTTCCTGTCTCAGGGACAAGCCAGCCTCTCTTGTCACCATCTACCTTCCAAAATGAGGAAGCTACTGGCTCATAAAACTAGAAATCCAGAGGCACATGGCTTCAGGGCCGACATAATTCTGTGGCCTTGGTTCCTTTTCCCCACTCTTCTCTTTGTCCTGGCCTCCTACTCCAGTTGACTTTACCCTCAAGCTTGAGTGAGATGTCTGCAGCAGTTGCAGACCTCACACCCATGTATGACAACATATGGAGTGAGAGAGATCTCTTTTTTTTTTTTTTTTTTTTTTTGAGACGGAGTCTCGCTCTGTCGCCCAGGCGGGAGTGCAGTGGCCGGATCTCAGCTCACTGCAAGCTCCGCCTCCCGGGTTTACGCCATTCTCCTGCCTCAGCCTCCTGAGTAGCTGGGACTACAGGCGCCCGCCACCTCGCCCGGCTAGCTTTTTGTATTTTTTAGTAGAGACGGGGTTTCACCGTGCTAGCCAGGATGGTCTCGATCTCCTGACCTCGTGATCCGCCCGTCTCGGCCTCCCAAAGTGCTGGGATTACAGGCTTGAGCCACCGCGCCCGGCCGAGATCTCTTTCTTAACAATGAGGAAGCTTTCCTCAGAAACCCACTGCACACTTTCCTTCATCTGTCATTGATATGAATTTAGTCATATGCCCACTCCCAAGTCAATCGTTGTAGCAAGGTATAGCTGAAAAATCCAGGGACATGGCATTACCAAGATTGGCTCAGGCTAATCAGACTCCACCCACTGGAGCTGGAAGCAATCCCCAAAACTATACTTATATTAAACAATGTAAGAGGTAAAATGGATGGTGGGATATCAAACCACAATGGCTACCATCTTAAGTGTAGGAGATCTGTACTTCTTAATGTTACAGATAATGAAAAATAACCCTACCATAAAGAATTGGCCAGTCCCTGAAAGCCAGTTGAAGTTGAGGTCTATCTCAGTGACCTCTTTGGAACTATAGTCATATCCGCAGTAACAGGAATGTCACTGCCTGGAAAAACAGGGTCCTTTTCTAAAATGGGCTTTCCCTTCTGGCCAGACTCCTCGGTCCAGAACTGCAGTTGATAGGATCTTTGGGAGAGGTTTCCTTGGCCTTTTGTTTGAATATTGTGCCCCCTTTATGATTCTATACATGAAAAGGAAACCAGCCCTTTCCAGCTATGTCAGGACCCTGATTAATGCCTCAGTAGCAAGCACTACCCAAACCACAGTAAGTCCAGTTCCTTCCTTTCCCAGAAGGAAGCTAACATGCTCTCCCTTTGTTGCAAGGTGCTGGGTTAGAAAACACCAGCATTAGTTTCAGAGGGAGGTAAGTAATCCCTAAAATCTGTTCCCCTCCCCACCTCTCCCTTGTTTTTGTTGAATTTAAAATGAATCAGCTTGAGAATTGAAGATTCACCCATGCCAAGGTTGAGGATAACACACATTGACACAGGCAAAGCCAGATTACTTGCAGTGCTCAGTGTGACACTCTGTTCTGGAGGGTATACAATCAAAGGCCTGTGGCCTGAGGTTCAGTTCCCATCATCAGCTTCCTCCTTGACCTGTTTTTAATTTTTCAAAACTCCCACCCCTCTTGCAGAATAGTTTCACTTCCTTGCCTGACCTCTGCTTTGTCTTGCTGGGCAGGTTGCCTTGTTCTCCTTCAGCTGGCCAGGCTGGCTGGCTGCCTCATTGTCCCAAGAGACAGGAAGGCACCCTTTACATCTCTCTGCTGTTGGTCCATTTTTACTGCCTTTCTGGAGTTAACATCAAGGACTTTAAAAACATCTTGGTAAAGGCAGATGTAGAGGCTAGATAGGATTGTGGTCACCTTGGCCCTCATTTTTCTTGCTGCTTACAGAGTAGGAAAATTGAATGCTGTTTTTGGACTTGACCCAATACTTCTTCTGTCCAGAAAGCCCATAACTCACTCTCCAATGACTTGTTTGGCTCCACTGGCCATATCACGTATCATATATTATAGATGATATATCACAGTCATTGGCAAAGTTAACTGATGCCCAGGCTCCACTCACAGATCCCAGCGTCGAGACTGCCAGAGGTAACCATACATTAACATTAGTGAGACATGGTGGGCTGTTAAACCAATCTGTACAATTTGAGGTGAAAGGGTGGAAGTGAATAGACTTCCAAGTCTCTTGGATTAGTATCAGTATAATTTCTTTTGGACTGTAAATACTTCAAAAGATCGTATTTTCTACATTGCTTGGATTTTGTTTTTCAAATTATGTGAATATTGTTTACAGAACATTGTGCTCAATGTTCAAGGGGCTACAAGGGTTTCAGTAAGGGATACAGGCCACATGCTTTGGAAAAAATAAAAACAGCCCAAGGCAGTATATGCTAAGAGGAATGGTATAGAGTAGGCTATAAGGGTGACAGAAGCACAGAGGACTTTATCCTTAGTTGATGTGTAACAGCTTAAACTCATTTCTAAGCATTGCCCTTAGGCCTTCTCATTCAGGACAATGACATACTCTGGGAGAGGTGGGGTGGAACACCATCGACCACCTAGAGTTAAATGAAACCTCTCATTAACCCATGGCCAATCGGCACCAAGAGCAGCCTGTTTAGTTGCTTGTTTCCTGTGGCTAACGCGGGCCTATCCAGGAGGCCAAAAGAGCATATGCCCAAAGGTTTGTGTGGCAGCTTGCATTCTGATGGAGAAGAGAAGATAAATGAGGAGGGGGTGGGGAAAGTGGTGACCTGACCTCCCTGGGAAACACCCTGCTATATTTCGAGTCGCCCGGTCACTCAGCTTAATGATTTTAAAAGAAGACATTATTTTGTTCAGTGGCCTGTAGTGAAATTTGCACTCTGCCAAGGAAGAGAAAATAAATGTGTGTGGGAGTGGGGAAATAGTAGGGACCTCCTTGGGAAATTCTCTGCTAGTCACTCAGCTTATTAATTTTTAAAAGAGACATCATGGGATCAGAAAGAGAACCCTGGCCTGAGAGTCAGGAAACTTGCTGTGTGGTGGGCCTGTTAGCAGCTGCAGGGAGAATATCAGCCTCTCGGAACCCCAAAGAGGCATTCATAATGATGATAATGCCACCAACATTACAATGTACACTACTTAACACTTTTCAAAGCACTTTTGGATTCACTACCATAAAATCATAGAATATTAAGAGCCAGAAAAGGACTTTGAAATTATCCAGTATGGCTTCCCACCCTAGACAAGAAGCCCTGTGAGAAAGCCAGTTTAGCAAGTAGCACGATCTCCATTTTAAAGAAAAACAAACAGGATTTAGAGTTTAAGGCCAAGGTGATCCAGTCAGTTAGTGACAAAACTGGCCTTAGATACGCTAATCCCAGGTTCTCTCTATGCTATCACATGTCTAGGCAACATGATGAAACCCTTTCTCTACAAAAAATACAAAAAGTAGGCGGGCGTGGTGGCACCTGCCTGTAGTCCTAACTACTCGGGAGGCTGAGGCATAAGGATTGTTGAGCATGAGAGGTGGAGGCTGCAGTGAGCCAAGATCGTGACACTGCATTCCAGGCTGGGTAACAGTGTGAGACTCTGACTCAAAACAAAACAAAACAAACAAACAAAGATCAACAACAACAAACAGGCATGGTGACGTTTGCCTGTAGTCCCAGCTACTCGGGAGGCTGCAGTGGGAGGATCCCTTGAACCTGGGAGGTTGAGGCTACAGTAAGACATGTTCGTGCCACCGCACTCCAACCTGGGCGACAGAAGAAAACAAGAACCAAATGCCTACACAGAAATATCCACAGGACTGACGAGGTAGTCAAAGAGTGCACTTGTTTCTGAAGTTAAAAATTTGAGCTTGTTGAGATATTTCTATAAAAAAATCAAGATTTTAAATTGCTGCCTAATACCTGGATTTTAAAGAAAACTCTGTTCAGTTCATAATTAATTCTTTTTGTGTTATTAACATATAGAAAAATACTAGCTGATCAGTTTCCATTTCTATCTGCTCATTCCTTTAATTTTTCTCCTTTCCCACAAATAGAAGCTGTATTGCAATAAGCATATCTTGCCCCTGGCCTCCATTCCAAGAACATCTGGAAATAGTGTTAGTTAAATAGCAATGGGCTTACACAGAGCTATAATTTTTCTAGCTATAAGGAAGCCCCCACCATCCCCACTCCTATCACCAGAGAGGCGTGGGTGAGCTACCCCAAAGCTCTTTTGCTTGGAGAACAAGAGGAGAACAAGCAATGGAATCTTGCAGATAACCCTAACCAAACACCACCCAGGCAGAAGGGCCCTAACCTGTCGAGTGAGATTCCTCCAGATACATTTTATACTATCAAGGTTTAAATTCATCAGAAAAAAAACTAATGCAATTTATCAGAAAATGTTTAAGAGAGAGTAACAGAGCTGCTGGGATATACTCAAATATAACTTTCTAAGCCTAAATTGCATAATATCCTTTTTCCAGATCCTTTTAGTTTGTTTCTTATTCCAGAAAGAACCTTATATGGAACTGCACGCATTTGGCTCAGTACAAATTTGGCCCATGTTGAGCCTCTTAGACTTGGCCCACCACAAACTCATGCTGTCAACCACAGTTTGGTTCCCATCACTGCCCAGTTGTTCCTGATATACCGTATGCTGTGAATATCCCAATCTTTCTCCTCGGGCCCCCAAGTCTTCTTCCTCTCAACTCTCCCATTTTTAGTAGATGAGCTTGACAATTGGGTTGCTGAAAACATTTACGCTATGGGTCTGAACTCTCCTAGCTATTGGAGATGCGAGAGCATCTCTAATTAGATGAAGATTTTTCCTAAATACTAAGTTACTGCCTCCTACTCTGCTCTAGAATTCATTTCTTCCCACTTTCTCATTCCCACATTTATTTTCTTCTTTTAGACCTCTGCTGTTCTAGATAGTAACCTCTTGCCACGTGTGGCTATTTAAATGTAAATGAATTATGATTGGGTGCAGTGGCTGAAGCCTGTAATCCCAGCACTTTGGGGAGCCGAGGCAGGCGGATCACCTGAGGTCAGCAGTTCAAGACCAGCCTGGCCAACATGGTGAAACCCTGTCTCTAATAAAAATACAAAAAAAAAAAAAAATTGCCTGGTGTGGAGGTGCCACCTGTAGTCCCAGCTACTCAGGAGGGGGAGGCAGGAGAATCGCTTGAACCTAGGAGGCAGAGGTTACAGTGAGCCAAGACCATGCCACCGCACTCCAACCTGGGCAACACAGCAAGGCTATGTCTCAAAAAAAAAAAAAAAGAAAAGAAAAATATAAATGAATTATAATGAAATAAAACTAAAAATTTAGTTTATTGATTGTGCTAGCCACATTTCAAGTACTCAACAGCCACGTGGTGCTAGCGGCTGCTGAATGGGATGGTGCAAATGTATATAATTTCCATCGTCGTGGAAAGTTCTAGTGGACAGCACTGCTCACCAGGGACCTCTGATTTATTTCCTATCCCATGGGCTCTTCAATCTCATGCAGACAGCTGCATCACCATCAACAACAACAACATCAACAACTGCTCCACAAATGACCCTCCTACCCTTCCAGCTACCAGTCTCTAGAATGCCGCCAAACTTTTAGAATGAATGCTGCTTTCCTTTCTTGCTCCTCTGCAATCTGTCTTCTGACCTTCTCGACAGAAATAAAGCCACCAAAGACTTTTGGGGCATCTTCTACCATTTTATTTTCATTCATCACCCTCCTAAAAATGTCTCCTCTCTATCCTGTTCCTCCCATCTCTTGTCCCTGGCACGCTACCATTGCTGAAGAAGTGTTGGTTAAATAAGACAATAAGCTTCCCTCCTTGATCATTCACTCCTCCAGGATCCTTCATCCTACATCTCCCTTCTGTTGCAAAAGCCCGGTCCTCTGCTCTTCTTTTGTCAGCCCTTCTCTCATGAGCTCATCTTCTCTCACTTGCCTTTAACTATCTGCTCTGTATAAAAATGGGTCTCAGTTTCACAACTCAAGCTGTCAATTTCTCACTTCCATGACTAGCATTACTGGAGAGCACCAAGAATAAATGTTTGTATTATTAATGACTGCCCCCAGTGATGCAAGGAAATCTGCCCTCCAACCCAGTTAATTCCTATGTTCCTCGCAAAACTGTCAGGGCCAACTCTGTAAGAAGTTATCAGTGCTCTTCTGTGAGGCTGCATTGTGAGATTTCTGGGCTTGTGAAGAGTTAGGGACTCAAGGGGGCAGAAACAAAGGCTGTAAGATGAAAGACATGGGATGGCTCTGGCCAAAGGAACTTTGTCCATATAACAGTTCTGCCACAGTTTTTTCTCAGGACTAGTTTCAAAGTCTCGGGATGCTACAGAAGTTCGTTTTTCTTTTCATTTCTTCTTTTCCTTTTGTTTTATTTCAGAGGGGGAAGTAGGTTAGTGACCTCCACATTGCCTCTTCATTGAGAACTACATAATGCTGTAGATTAAAATGGAAAACCAGTCACTTTCAGAAGGGCAATATCATGCAATAAGCCTGCAGCAAATTATACCTTGGTGTTACATGAAGGAAGTTGACAGGACAACACTTTCTTTCGCTTCTCAAAATGAATGTAGAAAGTACACTGTAACCTTTACCAGCATATGATGTCTATAACTAACATGAAGGAAAGTCAGAACTTTTTTTTCTCCCCTTGGCTTTTTTTTTTTTCTTTCAACAGACACATTGCTTTGCTGATAAGAAAGCTAAGAAAGTGAGTAGGTAGAAATATACAGCTCATTCAACTAAATGAAAATTAATGTAATACAGACAACACAGTGCAGGCTGCTTGATTTTGTTACATTTAACTTAAAGACTACCAGGCCCTGACAAACATCCTTGAAATGTAAATTCAACATTCAAAACCCACAAGTCACACTAAGAGCACTGGGAAACAGGAGAAATATACACTGGACAGATGCAGGCAGTCCCAAGGCTCGGTGATCTTTTACAGCTAGAAGGTCAAGGCAGTTATTTCACAGTGATTTGTAGGAAAAGAAAAACAAATTGAAAAGAGGGCATTCATGTATATATGAGATAATTGACATGGCAAAAATAACCCCCAAAGTGAGCATTTACTAGGCAATTTAGGTTAAAATGGTATAAAAGGCAGATTGTTTGGGCCAGCACATCCGCCTTTCTTGCACTTAAAGATAATTTGTAGATGAAGAAACTGCTTTCTTTAAAAAAAGAAAGAAAGAAAAAGAAAATCCTCCTCCACAAAGCCTCCTTTCCCACAGCCTTCTCCCAAACAGATTATGTTGCTAGGTAAACATAAGCTACCAACAATTTCTGTACCAGTATATATAGCAAATTACACTTGAGAGGAAGCTTGCGAGCTTATGAAACAGATGGTAGATTTGTGTCGTGGCCCGAGAAACAATTGTGTTTTGGTAAAATGAGCCACTGCAAGTCTCCCTGACATTTTCCTAGCCTAATCGACATTGACTTTTCATGTCACGAAGTTGCATGAAAGAGCGGGATCATGTAGAAAAGCAGATAAGCATCAGAAGCAATGGCAAAGAGGATGCCCTTTTAGAGTTGGAATCATCAGTTTTAAACTTTGCGTTTAAATATACGATAACAGCAAAAAATAAACCAACACAGCTCCTAATGTATCACTCAGACCTGCCATCTGGGCTGAAGTCAAATTTAATAAGCCCAACGACATCAACTCTGCTTCTCCAACACTATAACTAATCTTAGAAAGGCTGGTTAAACAATCAAGGGCAGGAACGCGATGGTATAATCTTCTGTGAACTAGATGTAACCGGAAAATATATCCATGCTTATTTAGATTTTATAAAAAGAAATTTCAGAGACTTGAGGTCCTTACAGCTCACATTTCTCATCCAAACTAAACTGTTATTTGTTTAATAAGCAACTGGTTCACAACTGGACTTCAACTGTCCCACCACATCCTGGAACAAAGTGTTGAATCACACTCAGATCCACACTGACATCTGCAGGTAATTGAAACAGGACTTCTGTGAATTCGTTTCTCGACTCGGGAGTCTCAAACCATTCGCCACAGTAGTGTGCGAAACCATAAAACTTAAATACCCTGGATTACACAAAATATTTCTTTAAAAAATACTATCAATGTTTAAGTACTTTCACAGACTAAAATATTGCATATAGCATATGAGTTCCATCACATAGAAAACCCCACAAACGCATAGCTGTCTCTGCCTGGCGTAATTATGGTGTTTTTATTTTCACTTTAAACGTTTTTTTTCTATTTTTCATATATTCTCCAATGAGCATATGGTACTTTTACAATATGTTATGGCAAGGTTGCTACCTAAATTTTAACCTCAAACTTTCTGTTGTCCCTATCAATGTATATTCACATTAATCAAAACTTCAACAAAATCCGGCAGAATATTGTTTTATTGTAATAACTGCTGCCATGCAGCACACTTATTTATATAGGCTATCAAAACTCCTAAACATTCACAAGATAGGGAGTAGATTCAAGCTGCTTTAGTCTAATACATGCGATTCTTCTATAGTGCCTTTCCACTGAGCAAAATTTTAAAGTAACATTTATTGGATCGATCTATAATTACAGTTCTAGAAAAAAATGGAATCTGCTACCAAGAGACTCCTTCTACAATGACTGTCTGGGGGAAGCCTGTTTTTCTGGGCTTGTAAAAATCAAGTAACTCACTCAACTTCTGAGGTAAAAGTCAACACAGAAGGAAGGCTTTATTCTATATGTTGAAAATTAGATGTAATCGAAAAATCCATCAAGGATTTCTAGTGGTAGGAGAAAAAGGGGCAATTTCTTAAGGGCTCATTAACAAATTTAATCAACAAGCACTCATAAACATGCTGTCTTCCAATTTACAAATGCGCTACATTTCAAACATTTATTGTTTTATTTTATGTATTTATTTATTTTGGTGCCTACAATGCATTTTCTTGAAGAGACAAAATTATGCTGGTTAGAGTGCCAATTTGATTCACAAAAGTAAAGCTAAAATACTGTAGGTTTGCAACGAAACGGTAGGAAGCAGTTTTAGCAATAAGATAAATGTTGGAATGACTTTAACAATAAATTATTTTTCAGTTTTCTTATTTTGGTGCATGAGAAAATAATTATAGAAAGATAAGAAAGCAGGCCATTTTAAAGCACTTCAGATGCTAACATCCAATTTATCATGTAAATTTGCAACTTTTCTTATTTTTGATCTAGGCACACATTTTATGAGCATGGGCCGTGCTGAAGGTTTTACTTTAGCTAGCATGTGGAAATTAGACGGAAATTAGGGAGAAAAAAATAGGAGAGAGAGTTTGCCATGGAAAGTGGGCAAGAACTGAAAGAGAAGCAGGGAGCGAGAACTATAGAAAACAAAGATTTAGATTCAATTCCTTGCCTCCACGTTACTCATTCATTCATTCAACTATTAAGTGGTAGCTCTCATTGGTGAGTATAAGTACTCTGTAATTTGTTTGTTCGTTGATTTGACAAATGTTAATCGAGCATTTACTTTGTGCATGGAGCTGGGGATACCAGTGTGAACAAGATAGTCTGGTCACTATTCTTATACATTTGGTAACTAGTATGGAAGACAGACATTAAACAAACACTATAATTACAAGTCAGATAAGTGCCATAAAAGGTGAAGCCCAGGGAGATCAAGGAATGCCTAAACGGGAGAACTTAACCTAAGCTGGCATTGCTCCTCCTCTTCAAATAATCCAGATGGTCAAGTTGACTGTGTATTTTAAAGATATTTGCATCTCTTACTATGTGTGAAGTTGACTATCTTTTCATACACTTAAGGGTCATTTGTATACTTTCTTCTGTGAACTATGTATTCATGTTTTTGCCCATTTTCCTCCTGAGACTTTTTAGCCTTTTTTCTTTAGATTTTAAAAGTTCCTTATATGTTTGGGATATTGGCCCTTTATTTAGTATATGCATTATAAGTATTTAGGTACCTCTCGGTTTCATCTTTTTTTTTTTTTTTTTTTTTTTTTTGAGATGTAGTCTTGCTCTGTCACCAGTCTGGAGTGCTCTCGGCTTACTGCAACCTCTGGCTCCTGGGATCAAGTGATTCTTTTGTCTCAGCCTCCCAAGTAGCTGGGACTACAGGCGTCCGCCACCACACCTGGCTAATTTTTTATATTTTTAGTAGAGATGGGGTTTCACCGTGTTAGCCAGGATGGTCTCCATCTCCTGACCTCGAGATCCATCTGCCTTGGCCTCCCAAAGTGTTAGGATTACAGGTGTGAGCCACCGTACCTAGCCTTCGTCATCTTTCTTTTGACTTTGCCTATCTGATTTTTACCATGCAAAAAAAGGCTTTTACTTTAATTTTTATGTACTTGAAAATACTCATCATTTTATGGCATATGGATTTGGAGTCATATTTAAAAAGGCTTTCCCCACACCCAGATTATAAAGAAATTAATCCACGTTTTCTTCTAGTGCCTACATGGTTTTTTAAAAAAAATATTTGGACCAGCTGGTACATATATGGTTTTTTTTTTAATTTTATATGATAAGCTCCATTTGGAGCTTATTCTAGGGTACAATGTGAAGTATGGGACCAAATTACCTTTTTATCCAAATGGCTGTCCAGTTATGCCAATAGAATTTCTTTAAAAAGTCCATCTTTGCCCCAATAATTTGGATGTACCACGTTTATTAAAGATTACATTTTCATATATACTTGGGTCTATTTCTGGACTTTCTGCTTTGTTTTGTCAGTCTATTTAGACACGAGACCAATAATGGTAACAGGTTATAACACATTGATTAATTTTAAAAAAGAATTTGAAGTGACATGAAAAAAGAAGGGATTCAGCTTCCTTTACAGAAGAATGGATAGCTAATAAATGTGGAAGGAACAACAGAATTTGGAAAACATGCCTTTGTAGCCACGATGTTAAAAACTGATTCAGATAGGGATCATAATGAATGCTAAAACTATCAGATGAAAATTGCTGGGGAACAGAACATTTACACGGTCATACTTTAAAGATATTAATTGAATATTAATTACAAAGGAGGAGAATGTGCCTTTACAATGGAGAAATCTGGATTACACTACTTTGGCCAAGTGATCAAACTTGGCAATAGGACAAATTGACATTGTATACCTCCTGACGAGATGCAATGGAAACCACCTATGTGGTATCCTTGCCAAAAATGTTTAACCTGAATATATTCATGAGGGAACAATGTGACAAATCCAAATTATAGGCCATGATACAAGATAACTGCCCTAAAGTCTTTGAAATGAATATTTCATGAAAAATGAAAAAAGTGGGAAACTTTTATATGAAAGACTACTAGAGATATGACAAGTACATGAATTTGTATGACCTTTGATCCTGAATTTGGGATCCTTGATTGAAATAAACAAACAAACAAACAAAAGTTCTAAATGACATTATTGGGGCAATCGGGAAATTTGAATATGGGCTATGAATAAAATAATATTATTCTGTCAAAACTTTCTTGGGTGTGTTAACAAAATTATGATTATGTAGGTAAACATCCTTGTTTTTAGGCAATACAGGCTGAAGAAGTGTCTTGATATCTCCAAATTAATGTCAAATGGTTCATAAAATATGTATATATATATGTATGTGCTATGTAGCGTTATATATATGTATACACACAGAGAGAGAACAAATGTGGCAAAATGTTAACAAGTGTTTAATCTTCATGAAGGGTATATGGGTTTCTATTGTACTATTCTTTCAACTTTTCTGTAGGTTTGACTCTTTTAAAATAAAAAGTTGCAGGAAACAAAATCAATGTACAAAAATCATTAGCATTTCTATATGATGGCCAATAATGATCTAGCCATGAAAGAAAAGAAGGCAATCCCATTTACAATAGTTACAAAAATAAAATATGTAGGAATAATTTCAAACAAAGAGGTGAAAGATCTCTACAAGGAAAGCTACAAACACCGATAAAAGAAATTGAAGATGACATAGACAAATGGAAAAAAAAAAAACCCATGCTCATGGGTTGGAAGAATTAATCTAGTTAAAATGACCACATTGCCCAAAGCTATCTATAGATTCGATGCAGTCCTTATCAAAATACCAACATAATTCTTCACAGAACTAGAAAAAACAATCCTAAAATTCATACAAAACAAAAAAAAGAGCCCAAGTAGCCAAAACAATCCTGAGCAAAAAGAAAGCTGGAAGCATCACACATTACCTGACTTGAAAATATATTGCAAGGCTATCATAACCAAAACAGCATGGTGCTGGCAAAAAAAAACAGACACATATACCAATGGAACAGCATAGGGAACTCAGAAGTAAAGCCACATACACAGTCAACTGATTTTTGACAAAGCCAGCAAGAACTTACCTGAGGAAAGGACACTTTCTTCAACAGTGCTGGGAAAAATGAATAACCATATGCAGAATGAAATTGGACCCCTATCTCTTACCATATACAAAAATCAACTCAAAATGGATTAAACATAAGACTTGAAACTATAAAAACACTACAAGAAAACCTATGGAAAACTCTCCTGGACATTGATCTAGACAAAAAATTTATGACTAAGACCTCAAACGCACAGGCAACAAAAACAAAAATAGGCAAATTAAACTAAAAATCTTCTGCACAGTGAAAGAAACAATCAATAGAGTGAAGAAACAACCTGTTGAATGTGAGAAAATATTGTGAACTATTCATCTAATGGGGACTTAATAACCAGAATATACCAAGAACTCAGATAATAGGAAAACAACAAATATTCCCACTAAAAAATGGGAAAAGGACATGAATAGACATTTCTTAAAAGAAAACATACAAACAGCCAACAGGTATATGAAAAAATACTCTACATCACTAATCATCAGATAAATGCAGATCAAAATCACAATGAGATATCATCTTACCCCAGTCAGAATGGCTACTACTAAAAAGACAAAAAATAAGAGATGTTGGTGAGGATGCAGAGAAAAGGAACTCTTTTTTTTTTTTTTTTTTGAGACGGAGTCTTGCTCTGTCACCCAGGCTGGAGTGCGGTGGTGAGATCTGAGCTCGCTGCAACCTCCACCTCCTGAGTTCAGGTGATTCTCCTACCTCAGCCTCCTCAGTAGCTGGGACTACAGGTGTGTGCCACCACGCCTGGCTAATTTTTGTATTTTTAGTAGAGACAGGGTTTCACCATATTGGCCAGGCTGGTCTCGAACTCCTGACCTCATGATCCACCTGCCTAGGCCTCCCAAAGTGCTGGGATTACAGGCATAGCCACCACGCCCGGCCAGGAACTCTTATACATTGTTGGTGGGAATGTAAACTAGTATAGCCACTATGGAAAACAGTATGGAGATTTCTCAAAAAACTAAAAATAGAATTACCATTTGATCTAGCAGTCCCATGTATCTACCCAAAGGAAAAGAAATCAATATATCAAAGGGATACCTGCACTCCTATGTTTACTGCAACACTATTCACAATAGCAAAGATATGGAATCAACCTAAATGTCCATCAACAGATGAATGGATAAAGAAAATGTGGTACATATACACAATTGAATACTATATGGTTATACAAAAGAATGAAATCGTGTCATTTTCAGCAACATCGATGGAACTGGAAGTCGTATCTTAAGTGAAATAAGCCAGGCACAAAAAGACAAATATTGGATGTTCTCACTTATATGTGGGAGCTAAAAAACTTGATCATATGGAGATAGAGAGTGGACAGACAGATAACAGAGACTGGGAAGGGTGAGTCGGGAGTAGGGAGGAGGATGAAAAAAAGTGGGTTAAAGGGTACAAATACACAGTAAGACAGAAGGAATAAATAAGGTGTTTGACAGCACATTAGGTTGACTATACTTAACAAAAATATATTGTACTTGGGTTATGGACACCCTAAATACTATACATGTTACATTATATACATGTAACAAAATTTCACATATACCCCATCAACTTGTACAAAAAAAAATTTTTAATTATGAACTTCCATTTCTTTTTTTTTTCATTTCTATTTTTAGTTTAGTCTCCAAACAGACTGTCAAAAAATGCCGATGCCAACTATATTTCAAGCCATCATGGCGGGGTATTGGGAAAAGTTTTCAATTAGCAATAATCACTCCTTAGACAAACCTCACTGGCTCTGATGTTGCCACTGCACAAAACTGAACTTCTATTTCTTTAGAGTGGAAAAAAATTACAAAATTTTCAGTTTAATTTGGAATTCACTATCAAACATAATAAATACATATACCTTTTGACCTAGTAATTCCACCTCTAGGAATTTATCTGACATATGTTCAATGTTATTCATTGCAGCATTGTTAGGTAATAGCAAAAGACTGGAAGCAATATGTTTCCTTCAATAGGGGGCTGGCAAAATGAAATAGAATAAAAAACAAAGAAGCTCTTTGTAGACTAATATGAAGTCATTTCCAAGATACAGTGTTAGGTTAAAAAAAAAAAAAAGGTAAGGTACATAACAATACCTATAGTATTGTATTTGATAGAATAAATGGCCCCAGCTCTTCCCCTCCCTAAGCCCATACACCCTGCAATGTGACTTTGCAGCTCCTCATATTCCTTGAATCCAGGCTAGCTAGCCTGTGGGTTGCTTTGGTCGACAGAATAAGACAGTAGTTATGTTGTGCCAGAACCAAGTCTAGGCCTCCAGAGGCCTTCTGTGCTTCTGTTCTTGTGGAGTCCTGACACTACGATGAGAACAAGCCCAGACCAGACTGCTTATGGGTAAGAGACCTCATGAAGTAGAGCTGAACAAGACCAGCTGAAGCCATTCTAGACCAACCAATCCCCAACTGACCCATCAACTAACCAGCCACAATGATCTGAGCCTGGCCCTGAATAGTAAATACTCCCAGCTTACCCATAGGCTCATGAGAAAAAAACGAATAATTGTTTTAAGCCGCTTAGGTTTTTGAGGGGAAAAGGAGAGGGAGGTCATGTAGTAATCGCTCATACAAATATGCTACCATTTGTGTAAAATTTCAGAAAAAAAAAGACTATATAGATGGATTTGTTTACATATGCAAACTTTCTCCGTAAGGATGCACAAGAAACTGAAAACACAATTGCTCTAGGGGAAAGGAGCTATGGCAGCTAGGGGATGAAAGTGGGAGGCAGACGTTTTGTACCTTTTGAATTCTGAAGCACATTAATGTACTGCCAATGGATGAATGAATAAAACCTGTTCCTTTTTACTCAAATCTTTTCAGAACCCCTAAATTATCCCTGGGATCAGGGGAAAGGGAACTCTCAAATCCTATTGATGAGATTATAAATTGGTACAATCTTGATGGGGTGGTGGTAGGGCTTTAAGCAATGCCTATAACAATATGTAAATATATATGCAATGTACACACTATCTCTGTTAGAACCTGCCAGAAGCTGGTAACACTGGTTGCTTCTGAGAAAGGATCTGATGGAACTGGAGGTCAAGGGTTAAGAGGAAAACTGACTTTTCCCTATATGTCCTTTTTATTTGCTATTTCATTTTTTTACATTGAACTTGTCTTACCTTTCCAAAAAGAAAATAATAAAACGCACATGCCGTCTGACCCAACAATTTATCACTTCTAAGAATCTCTCCTGAAGAAATACATACAGAAGCAGACAAATTTAAATGAATAACAACATTTACTTGTGTATACTAATAAATTATAAAGAACCTCAATGATCATTTGAGGGTTAAATTATGGAATGTTCATACAATTGCTAAAAATGAACGCATAAACCATCACCTACCTCAGTGCAGAGCATTCGAGAATTTTTGAAGCGCCCTCTAATGCCCACTTCCAGTCATCCACTCTATGAATGATCACAAACGCAATCAACCCAAGTAACCATCACCCAGGTCCACAGAAAACATTCCAGAACTCTTGAGGTGCCCCACAATACCTACTTCCAGTCATTCACTCTATGAATGCTGAAAAAGTGAACCTAAGCAAACATCAGTCAGGTCACATAGAACATTCCAAAACTGTTGAGGCGCCCCCAAATGACCACTTCTAGTCATTCACTCTATGAATGATCACAAACTGAATCAACCCAAGTAACCATCACCCAGGTCCATAGAGAACATTCCAGAACTCTTGAGTTGCTCCCTACTGCTCATTTTCAGCCATTTACTCTGCAGGAATTATCACAAATGAATAAACCCATGTAACCATCACCCAGGTCACACAGAACATTCCCCCAGAATATCTAGTTTGTGATAGTTCATCAACCTGTACACTTTTTTGTATATACATTACATTTCAATAAAAAATGTAAAATATGCATGTGCATCTATTACAAATATGTTCACCTATGTATAGAAAAAGATAACTAGGGCCAGGCGCGGTGGCTCACACCTGTAATCCCAGCACTGTGGACTTTGGGAGGCTGAGGCGGGAGGATCACAAGGTCAGGAGTTCAAGACCAGCCTGGCCAACATGGTGAAACCCCGTCTCTACTAAAAATACAAAAATTAGCCGAGCACAGTGGCAGGCACCTGTAATCCCAGCTACTCGGGAGGCAGGAGAATCACTTGAAGCTGGGCGGCAGGGGTTGTGGTGAGCCGAGATCACGCCACTGCACTCCAGCCTGGGCGACAGAGTGAGGCACTATCTCAAAAAAAGAAAAAAAAAAAAAAAAAAAAAAAGAAAGAAAAGAAAAGAAAAAGATAATTAGGTACACAAATCAAACTATTACATTATAGATGAAAAGGCTGGAGGGGGAGTATTTTTTACTTTGCATACTTCTATGAGGTTTCAACTTATAATAAGCTTTTCTCCTCCATAATTCAAAAATAAATACAAATGAATAAAGATGACAAAACAAAGAAATTAAACCACTGTTATGAGATGTTAATTTTGTCTCTGAGGTAGAAATACACATGATGAAGATTACAAATTCTAGAATTCTTAACCCCTCACCTACAACAGCCACAGCCCCTCTTCCCTTCTTCCTCCCCACAACCCACAGGTCTCTGAGGGAGATGGATGCTTAGAGGGCAGATTCAAAGCGCTAGGGCTCTCACCCCAGACTACTTCAGTAGTCATCAGGGGAACTAGACTAAAAATTCCTTTTGGCCAAAGAAGGCAGGCCTCAGTGATCCAGACTAGAAGCTTCTTTCTCTGAGGGCTGCATGCTGACAGTAGCTCTGGAGTTCTAACCACTTTTTTAGTCAGAAGAGATAGGTAAGCAAACCAGGCCTGAAGTGCTCTTTAGCCCCACTTTACCTCAGCCACACTCCAGTTCCCCCTAGAAGCTGAAGGAGAGAGGTTCCTGACCTATCTTACCACACCTCACAGAAGAAGAAAAGTGCAGAATAGGCTGGGCGCGATGGCTTACGCCTGTAATCCCAGCACTTTGGGAGGCCGAGGGAGGGAGATCACCTGAGGTGAAGAGTTCGAGACCAGCCTGGCTAACATGGTGAAACCCTGTCTCTACTAAAAATACAAAAAATCAGCCGGGCGTGGTGACGGGTGCTTGTAATCCCAGCTACTCAGGAGGCTGAGGCAGGAGAATTGCTTGAACCCGGGAGGCGGAGGTTGCAGTGAGCCGAGACGGCGCCGCTGCACTCCAGCCCGGGCAACAAGAAAGAAACTCCGAAAAAAAAAAAAAAAAAAAGAAAGAAAGAGAAAAGAAAAGGGAAAGGAAAAGTGCAGAATCCCAAAAAAGAGGAAATCTATAAAGAACCCGGCAAGAGCATTCCACACAGATTCCACAGCTTCTAACTTCTTCATACAGACAGTTCCACACACCACTGTGACCCAATACTTTCCTGGATCAAAGTAATTATGTATATTTTAAGATTTGGGTCATATCTGGCTATGGATCATTCGTACTATCATTTACTCAAGATGTATTTAAATTATGTCACTTTTCCTTTACTATACGACTTGCCAAGTTTACTGTAATAAAAAGCTTCCTATCACTATAATAAATGGAACATCAGTATCACATGCCACAAACAGAAGGTACATATTAGGTATATATTAATAAAGATTACCAAAGGGTGGCACTCCTTGACAGACTCCTCGTGCAAGTTTTCCTCGGGAATGTCTGGAAGACAAGAAGCTTCACCCTCCTCCTAGAGGTGAGAGTGTGTGGTTAACACTTCCCCGGAGATTTACTTTCAGCTTCTCCTATAGGTTCATTCCCTAGTGATTTTCTTTCAGCTTCTCCTATAGGTTAACACTCCCTGTGGTTTTCTTTCAGCTCCCTCTATAGGTGAGAGTGACTTTCTTTTACTCCCTCTATAGGTTAGAGCGTGGGGTTACCTTGTTCAACAAAATTTTATTGAGTGACTATTCTGTTTCAGATAGGATAACGTGGGGTTACTTAGTTTAACAAAATTTTATTGAGTGACTGTTCTATTTCAGATAGGACAGCGTGGGGTTACTTAGTTCAACAAAATTTTATTGAGTGACTGTTCTATTTCAGATAGGATAGTGTGGGGTTACTTAGTTCAACAAAATTTTATTAAGTGACTGTTCTATTTCCGATAGGATAGCAAGGGGTTACTTAGTTCAACAGAATTTTATTGAGTGACTATTCCATTTCGGACAGGATGCTAGCTGCTGAGGATACAGAAGGAAAACGGGAGAGTTTGTATTATGATTGAGCAAGGGTTGGGAAAGAAAAGAAGGGAAAAAAGGAAGTTGGCAGATGGACATAGACTATAACATACCCTCCTGTCTCCATCTCCTAAGCCCCCGCTTATTTAAGCCACTGCAATTCAACTTTGGCTCCTTCAACCTCACTAACAGTACACTAATGAGAGCCTCCAGAGGATCTTCTAATTTTAAGATCTAATGGGAAAATTTCAGTCCTCATTTCAATTGACTCTGTAGACCACTCCCTCCTTATGGTTCACTGATATTGTTAGCTGCTTCATCTAGGCCATCCCTTATCTTCAGTCGGCCTCTTTTTTTTTTTTTTTTTTTTTGAGATAGAGTCTCACTCTGTCACCAGGCTGGAGTGAGGTGGCACAATCTCGGCTCACTGCAACCTCTGCCTCCCGGGTTCAAGCAATTCTCCTGCCTCAGCCTCCTGAGTAGCTGGGACTACAGGCGCACACCACCACGCCAAGCTAATCTTTGTATTTTTAATAGAGACAGGGTTTCACCATGTTGGCCAGGATGGTCTCGATCTCTTGACCTCGTGATCCGTCAGCTCTTAAATGCTGATGATTGTCAGGATTTTGTCCCTAACCTTCTTGTCTGGATGATCTCCCTGTTTACATCTACAGCTATAACTTCCACCTACATAAGCTAAAGACTCCCAAATCCCCAAAGAACAAGTAAGGTCTGTTTTCCTCTCCAGCCTCATCTCCTATATTAGCAAATTACTAGCATTTCTGTAATGGTGCTTTAGTGCTCTTCTCACCTGTATCTTATTTCCCTCTACCTAACTCCTTGACTCATGCCAAGTTTGTTCTTCAAGATTCAGCCTTAGTGTTCCCTCTTCTGGGAAGCATCGGGGGAGGGGGGGAGTTCGCCCTTGAAGCTCCCCAACACACTCTATCAGTGCTTCCAGTAATCAGTGTACCTGACTATTCTGCTCTACTGCTCTCCTTGAAGGCATGCTTTTTTTTTATTTTATTTTTTGAGACGGAGTCTCACTCTGTTGCCCAGGCTGGAGTGCAGTGGCATGATCTTGGCTCACTGCAACCTCCGCCTCCTGGGTTCCAACAATTCTCCTGCCTCAGCCTCCTGAGTAGCTGGGACTACAGGGGTATGCCACCACACCGAGCTAATTTTTGTATTTTTAGTAGTGACAGGGTTTTGCCATGTTGGCCAGGCTGGTCCCAAACTCCTGACCTCAGGTGATCCACCTACCTTAGCCTCCCAAAGTGCTGGGATTACAGGCATGAGACACTGTGCCCGGCCAAAGGCATGAAATTAATCTGCATTCGGCCGGGCGCGGTGGCTCAAGCCTGTAATCCCAGCACTTTGGGAGGCCGAGACGGGTGGATCACGAGGTCAGGAGATCAAGACCATCCTGGCTAACATGGTGAAACCCTGTCTCTACTAAAAAAATACAAAAAACTAGCCTGGCGAGGTGGCGGGCGCCTGTAGTCCCAGCTACTTGGGAGACTGAGGCTGGAGAATGGCATGAACCCGGGAGGCAGAGCTTGCAGTGAGCTGAGATCCGGCCACTGCACTCCAGCCCAGGCGGCAGAGCGAGACTCCGTCTCAAAAAAAAAAAAAAAAAGAAATTAATCTGCATTTACAGTTCACAGCACAGGGCTCAATAAATATTTGTTAAATTGATGAATGTAAGAAATTCCCAAGCTGTGAACAGTCAAGCACAGAAGATAAGGAGCTTGTGGTGGTTGGGGTGGGTGTGAACCAGGGATATTTAAAACTTGAGGACTTAGATCCTCTTTCCTTCCTTCCATCCAGGCAGCCAAGACTGGCAGACCATCAGGGTCAGAGCCAAGGAGATGGATGGGGCTGAGGAGGCAGGCTGGGTAGCCAGCTGGCAGGGTAGGAAATTGGTTACACACAGGAGAAAGGAGTAATTACACTGAGATAAACACTGGAATAAACCCTGTGGTATTGAATTGGAATCAGAGGTATAGTTTGAACTCAGAGGTATTGTTTGAACTAAACAAATATAGATGTGTATATACATTTACATGGCATATATACACGTGTGTTTTTCTCTGTGCTCTGAGGCCTTTAAACAATGATGCCCCAATAGCAATAATATACCTAGTTCCCCAACTTGATTTTTAAACACTGTTCTCTATTAAAAGGAATCAAGGGGCTACTTAGAGAAATGGCTGATCCCAGTGGCTGGGGCAAGGAAAGTATGAATCTGGGACATCTTGAGTCAGAAAAGTAAAAAACTGCTCAGAAACTGATAGGGATTTGTCCAAAGGACACAGGGATGAGTTGGAGGGGCCCTCATTTTCCAAATCTGAGGCAACTTGAATATCAAAACAATCATGGTAATGAATTAAAACTCACTAACTAAAGCGGGAGTCCATGAGTCCACACTGATGCAAAGTGGCGGAGGAGAGTGTGTTCTTCTTTACAGTAGAATGTCAACTAACAAATTAATGATGGAATTAGAGCCAGCATTAGGTAGTCATCATGATACTATCAGGCAGCCATCATGATACCATCAGACAAGAAAGATCAATGAATGCTAAAACTAGGGGGTCAAAGTTTAATGAGGAAACAGGATATTTGTAGTCTCGAAGTACACAAAATACTTTAATTTCAATGGGAAAAAGACAATAGACACCACCTTATCCAAGGGATCAAGGTTATCACTAGTAACAGGACAAAGTAACACCATGTGCCTCCTCCAGAAGAAACAGGGGTCTCTCCCCTACTGAAGTAGTCTGAATAAAATCTGTCTTGCTAACTATGTCTGGTATTGTTCCTCCTTGACAAGGGCAAGAAGATATATCTCAGAAACAGAATGAAGTCACGCTGAAGAATTACATGCAAGGAATGAAAGTAAGCAACAAGTCAAGGTTAACTCCTGGGTTCTTGGCTTGAGTAGCTGAGTGGGTGAGGGTGTCAATTACTAAGAAAGTCTCCTCCTCCTCTAGAAGAAGAAAAACTGATCTCTTCCCTTTTGCCAAAAACGGCATTATCACAACTATAGGCAAAAACTGAACGGGTCTGTAGATTAGAGGCAGTTTAAAAAAATCTTTCTATTTAAAAAAATATATAGATACAGGGTCTTGCTGTGTTGCCCAGGCTGGTCTCAAACTCATGGACTTAAGCGATCCTCTCACCTCAGCCTCCCAAAATGCTGGGATTACATGTGCGAGCCACTAATAAATGGCAGTTTTGTGTCAGTTCATTTTCTGGTTTTGATAGTTACAATGTGGTTATGTAGAATGTCTTTGTCTTTAAGAAATTTACGCTGAAGCATGTAAGGGCAATGGGGCATTGTAACTACAATTCATTCTCAGATGATTCAGAAAAAAAATGTGTGTGTGTGTGTATATATATATATACACATCCCCCCCACACAGAGACACACAGGGAGAAGCAGAATGATAGTGCATATATAGGAGAGAGACAGACAGACAAAGCAAATGTGATTAAATGTTAACAATTGAGGAAACTGGGTGAAGGATATATAGGAGTTATTTGAGCTACTCTTGCAAATTTTTTGTAAGTTTGAAATTATTTCAAATTTCAAAATGTAAAGTTGTTTTTCTTTTTGTTTGTTTTTTTGAGAGAGTCTTGCTCTGTCACCCAGGCTGGAGTGCAGTGGTGCGATCTCAGCTCACTGCAACCTCTGCCTTCCAGTTTCAAGCGTCAGCCTCCCAAGTAGCTGGGATTACAGGCGCATGCCACCATACCCAGCTAATTTTTGTAATTTTAGTAGACGAGGATTTGCCACGTTGCCCAGGCTGGTCTCAAACTCCTGGCCTGAAGCAATCCACCCGCTTTGGCCTCCCCAAGTGCTGGGATTGCATGTGTGAGCCACTGCGCCCGGCCCAAAATGTATTTTAAAATAAAGTAGTTCATGTATTTCTTAAAAACTGAAGATAGGGCCAGGCGTGGTGGCTCGCGCCTGTAATCCCAGCACCTTGGGAGGCCGAGGCAGGTAGATCACCTGAGGTCAGGAGTTTGAGACCAGCCTGGCCAATATGATGAAACCCCATCTCTACTAAAAAATACAAAAACTAGCCAAGCGTAGTGGCAGGGGCCTGTACTCCCAGCTACTCAGGAGGCTGAAGCAGGAAGAATTGCTTGAATCCAGGAGGCAGAGGTTGCAGTGGGCCAAGATTGTGCCACTGCGCTCCAGCCTGGGCAACAAGAGCAAAACTTTGCCTCAAAAAGAAATAAAAATAAAAAAGAAACTGAAGATAAAACTTAATAATCTGAATCATACATAAAAGGCTTTTTGCCTGTTTTTGTTTGTTTTTTGTTTTTTTGTTTGTTTTTTGTTTATTTTAAGACGGAGTCTCGCTCTGTCACCAGGCTGGAGTGTAGTGGCACAATCTTGACTCACTGCAACCTCAGCCTCCTGGATTCAAGCGATTCTCCTGCCTCAGCCTCCTGAGTAGCTAGGACTACAGGTGCACGCCACCATGCCCAGCTAATTTTTGTATTTTTAGTAGAGACGGGGTTTCACCATGTTGGCCAGGATGGTCTTGATCTCTTGACCTCATGATCTGCTCACCTCGGCCTCCCAAAGTGCTGGGATTACAGACGTGAGCCACCGTGCCCGGACCTTTTTGTCTGTTTATTCACCCCAATCTTGTTCTAAAAATAATTTATAGAGGCTTATCAATATGTAAAAAATTTAACAAGATAAACTAAATTGAAAACGAGGAAGAAAGATGTATGACCCTGGCAAGAACCTTCTAAATTGTCAAATTCTACAAAATACTCTTGAAAATTTGATTATGTGGAGAGGTTTCACTTCGTTTTGGCAAACAGCCCCAACTTCAACATAGCTATTAGTTCTTTTGTGTTTCTGATATCCTTTTATTCAAAGCTTGACCTGCAATTAGACACAGAGAATAAACTATTGGGATATAAGGGCAGAAAATGATTATTAATAAGAACAAAGGACAGATTTTTAAAACATTAGTAAATTTTATGCATGTATACACACTTTATTTATTCTAAGATATACACAAGACCAGCATTTCACAAAACTTCCTATTATTCCAAAAGCAGTAATCATGAAACAGTGATTATATAAGTCAATCAAGCAAAAAACATTATAGGGTTCCATCATATCATCTCTTATACCTGTTTTCAAATAGAAGCCTGAAATAAATGATATATATTAGAATAGGAAGAGAGAATTTTACTTTATAACAATCACTTTTCAAATATTAGACTTTATATAAAAATAAAGGGGTCTTATCAACAAAGTTCATCTGTGAGTTAGCATATCTCTTTATTTCAAAACAATCCCTGCAAAAACTTAACTTTCCAGTTCATTTAAACAACAAAAACTAAAAATGAAGCTTGGTTTAAATAATAAAGTGAATCATCTTGTCTCCTAGTTCTCACACCATTGGAACAATTTCCATTTCCTGACCTAATTCTATCCCACCATTGAATTTCAAAAATTAATGTAAGTACCATCATATTTCAGTTATTTCTTAACAGTGTTAAGTTCAAGTCTAAAAATGATGGCCAAGTGTCCCTTTAAGGCAAAGAAGACAGTAGGTGGATAAATCTCCTGAAAGACAAAACCATCTATTATCATTATAGAGGCAGAACATTTTGACATGATCCTTTACAAACAGAATAGATACACTGCATACCATCGAAGAATTTTTTCTTTATAATGGCATACTAGGGGACAAGCTTCATAATAGATATATTTGTTACGTTTGAAGAAGTAGACTTTTCCCAGATGAGAGCAATACAAGAAATAAAGCCATTAATGGCTGTTATGGTTACAATTTAAAATAAAGGACACATCAGATGCTATAATAGAACTACTGCACGCTAAGTGATACTCTCTTGTAATTGAAAGAGAATGGGTTTCCCTTCAAGCCATATGCTATTACTAGTCTCTGAGTGCCTTCAAAGCACATAATCTTCCTTTAAAATCCAAGGATCTTTGCCTTCAAAAGACACAAATGCAGTAGTTTTCATTTCTTACATTCACTTTAAAATGGATTATGATGATTCCAGCAGGCAAATCTGCATATTAAATATAGACAACCCAACCACAATATCTGAACATTAAAAGAAATCTATCACGACAGACATTTTACCTAGTTATAAGTAACGTAACAATAGATTACACTCAGATTTCTTAAACAGCTCACTCAGGAGTTTCCTCTTTTAAAAATTAAATAACTTATGGTACCTCACACTTACAGCATGTACACAGTTCACAGCTGAAACAGCTTCTTAAAAGCAGAACGCACAATCACATTGACTTCTTCAGCTCCTAAAAGCTTCTTTGTAGATATTAAACTGCCCTCACTACAAGGCAGCATGAACAAGAACTGGATTCTGATTCTGGCGGCAACACAATAACTATAAGGCAGTATGAACAAGAACTGGATTCTGATTCTGGCGGCAACACAATGAACTGAAACACCATTCACCACATGACAAAACAAACAAATCCAATGACAAAAAGGAATCGGAAAAAAAGCAGCAACACAAACAGTATGTGGCATTCATACACATAAGGCCCCTCTTCCACCATACCTTATGATATACATCCCTTATAGCATGACAATGTACCCCAAGGCACCTGAGGCCTCATAATGCCACCCGAGACACTGACAGCTCCATGGACGCTTTTGTACACAGTGGTTTGTGTGTAAATAACTATTCATTCATTTGTAGATGCTCCACACATCTGGTCAAGGCAGGAATTTCTTCTCCTTGATAACACCACCTAGAAATATCAACAATATTTTATATATTCCTTAGGGCAACAGGTTTGAGGAGAAATATATCAACTGTGGTAGCAAAGTCATAAGAACCTGTGGTGACTAATCCAAGCATCCTGTAAGTCCGTTTACGTTCTCAGCACTAAAATCAATGCTCACTTCACACACCCCAACAGCAAAGAAGCAATAAGGGTAATGAAAGCAACTACGTATTTCTTCCCCTCTGTGAGAAATGGCGTAAGCGGCTCAAACAGGAAAGGGAAACAAAATAATGTACTTTAAGCTGATGCAGAAAAATAAAAATTTAATATAATTAAAAGCAATTTATATATTATCATGAAATAGAGATTTGAAACTATGTAGTCAACAAAGAACAAAAAAAAAATCTCTCAAGCAAGAGAATTTCTGATCAAATCTGTCGTATCACTGCTGCGGAAAAGCACCATTAAAGGCAATACGTATCAGTGCCTTTCTTAAATGTATAAACTCAAAATAGGTGTTGAGGCACTAAGGAAAAAAGATTCCTCTAAGCAATCAAAAATGAGCAGTTGAGATTTAATCACTAAATCCAAAATGAGATCAGCAAAACCAGATTATTAGCTAAGGTCATTAGGCTCATAAAATTGAACTTTGGAGAAGAGAGATGCCAAAGAGTAATAATAGCATCAGAATGGGTGAAATCTGTAAAACTTTAATCCTCATTATGGATCAAAGTTCTCTGCGTTCCCCACTAAACATTTTATGTAGGAAACAGCAGTTAAAACGTTGAATCAGAAATGGTTAAGTCACTTGGGTGAGAGATCATCCATCAAGATGAACGAAGAGCATGAATTGGAGCATGCTACTGGAGACTCTGTGGTAGCGCTGCCTTTAGCCAGTGGGTCTGAGGATAAGCCACTGCTGCTACTACTGCCATCCAAAATATCTGAACTGAAGACAAAGCAAAAAGAATTATAAGCAAATGCAACTATCAGGGTAAACGTAACATGCAATGACACAGTTTCAAGAGCTCACAAATCAGTAGATCACTTGTAAATAATAAAAAAGCATAAAGCCACAGCAATGAACTACATAATATACTACATTATAAAGCCACAAAAATCCAAAGTAAGACTCTTCGAGGTCCTGTATCATTTGATTGTCCCCCCGGAGGCACCAGACCATCCAACCTACAATAAATGTTCCTCTTGACATGCCATGGTTTTTGGGAGGGAGGTTCCTTCACTTCACTTCAGCTCAAGAAATTTCTATCCTTATGTTTATCTTTTTATCTTCCCATCAGGCTTGAAGCAAGAGGAGTAGTTACTTACTGAGGTAACCATACTCGGACTATCAGAGGTGTTCGATCAAATACACTGCCTCATAGTTCCTCTACTCTAAAACAAAGTCGTTCAACTCCCTTAGAGTTGATCACTTCCCCACTCCCAAAGGGCCTTCAATTCAAACACATTTTTAAATGATTTCCCCCTCCAATTCTATGCCATTTATAATTCCTTACACTGTTTCCTTTCTTCTTGCTTTCAAAACCCAAAGGTCTATTTCTAGAAGAGTCCCTTTCTTTGATCCCTTTAGTTATTCTCCAGTTAAGCTTCTACAATGAATAATCTACACTCATGGTCTCAGTACCCATTGTCTGTTGCCTCTTTATCCTGACAACTGGCACCTGTTCCTATCGTTCCAGTAAAACTCCAGATCTGGACATCAAGAACCTCTATACCCAGCCCAGGGATTCCTTCCCTATCCAGCCCAGGGGCTCACTGTTCCCAACCATCAACCTGGCCTGACTCATGAATCTGGCTCCATACTTCAGCAGGGAAATGAGAGCTTTTACAGTCTGGCATCAAGCTGCCTTTCTGGCTTTGATTTCCATCAATCCAATAATAAGATCTATGCTTTATATTTGCCCTGAATTCAATCATTCACTTATTCTAATACTTACTGAGTGCCTGCCAAGTGCAGGAAGCACACTAGATATTAGAAATACAACAGTGCTTAAAACAGACGTGGTCCCAGCCCTCATTGAATTTACAGTATTGTGCAGGAGACAGACATTCAAATAACCATGCTAATAAATATGTAATTATAATTTGCAATAAAAGTGATAAAGGAAAGATACAAGGGGCTATGAGAATATACAACATGGGTAACCTAATCTAACTCGGAGGAATGAGAAAAGGTTCCCCAGAGATGATACTTGCTATCATCTGAAGGATGAGCAGGCATTAATTAGTTAAGATTTGGGAGGAAGCAAGGATAGTTCTAGGAACCAAACAAAAGCAGACTATTGTGGCTGGGGTATAGAGAGTGAAGAAAACACAGTGACAGACAAAGCGGGAGAGGTAATTGGGCAGTTTTAGAATTTACACACTTTTTATTTTTGAAAAGGAAAAAAGCACAGAATTGGAGAAGGAATTATGGAAATCAGGAAACACGGGTTCTAGTTTTAACTTTGGTCACTAACTCCTTTGAAAAAGCCCATTCCAGTCTAACATGCTGAGTCGAAAATGTTGGGAGTCTTTAATATTATCATTTTTCTGAATTTCCAAGTTAATGTATTTCTAGTGTTAAAAGTAACCTATGGTACATTAGAAAGCTTCTGGGCCCTGTACTACCCTCAATGAAATATATCACCCCCACCCTTGCTTCTCTACTCTTCTACTTTTCTTTGAAATGTCATTTCATTCTCTTGTTTGTGGACTGTTTTTAGGTGGAGACAAACTACAAATAGGCTTCAGAAAAGTAAAAGTAAAAATGGAAACAGTATATTCCACACTACTCCTACTCTACACTCACTGCTGTCAAATGCATCATTAATAATATCACTTTTAAGTAAGAAGTTTGGAAATTTTAGCTGGCTCCGATATTTTTTCAACCAAATGGCGAAATGGATCTAAAATATGAATTACTCAAACTACTGAAAGAAAGTTGCACAGATAATCCAAGACACTGGAAAATCAAAAGACCTTTCTATTTGCCTTTGGAACATATGCGATTTTTCCTCCTGCAGCTTTTTGCCTAGACTAATATTAAAATGAATTTACTTTCCTAAAGCACATATTGGCCGGGCAGCCGAAGGACACGCTCTATGCTACTTGGCAGGAAGAAATGGGCTTAGATTAACACTTGGCCACCAAGCAGATAATCTGAATATAAATAAAGAATTCTTTATTCCAACCACCAGACTTACGGTGAGTCCTGGGTTAAAAGATTCCATTTGTAATTAAGGCCTGCCTGCTTGGGTGAATCCTGTATTCATTCAAAAACACACAACAGGACTCATGCAGTGAAATTTGACTTCTAACACTGCTGATTACCTTAAGAGAAATAAGCTAATGGAGGATCAGAAAAAAAAAGCCCTGAACATTTCATTTCAGAATGTCTTCCCTATTATTAAAATATAAATGTATATAATTTTGTTCATTAACAGAAAATAGCACACTTACATTTAGTCTCCACTGCAATTTAGATTCAGAACTTGGTAAATCTTTAACCAGACATTTTCACTTAACTAAAATCTAGTTTCCGTTTGAATTAATCTGGCACAATTACTCATGGTCATGGAAGCAGAGACTTCACGTCACAAATCACTCATTGTTATTCTATCCATGTCAAGTAAGACTTACATGATTTTTTAACCCACAGCAACATCACTGCACAAAAGTAATTTTCGCAGAGTCTACTATTAACTCTTCTACCAGAGCTTCTAAAAGCAACGAGGTCTGGACTAATCTGAGTTCATCTCTTCTTTCTTTCCTAGCTTAAGCTCTGATGGAAGTGCTAATGAGCCTTACTTACACTAATGGCCGAAAGCCAGACAATAGTAAAAAAGGATCTAGACAATTCAAATTGGACACAGGAATCCCTGAATCAAAACTGAACGAATGCGTTCCAGCCACTGAATATACATATTGAGGCAATATTTGAACCACACAACCAAAAGTACTTATGACTTAAGGTAATGCCCTCTGTCTAGAAAACCTAAGGATGAAGTATGAGTGACTCATTAAAAGAGTCCAATGATAAAGTAATAACAAAGGTAGGATGTCCAGTGTGATTCATGCTATCACCCCATCTGGCTGAGCCACTTGGTGCCTTGTCTCGTCAATAAGCTGGGTCCTATCAGATTAATGACAGGCAGGTAAATGCGTTAGAAATGAGTCACAGTCCTATCAAGCCTAGCACAGATTTTGGTATAAGGTATGACTGTAGGGCATCCCCACACCCCTTGCTGTGGGTTAAACTGATATATATGGCATGTTCTCTGGTCTCTACTATCTTACCTTAAGGGTCCTAGTATCATCCTTCTGAATGACCTCTAAGTTTTTAAGATCACATATTTAAATATCAGTCCGCAGTCATGCTGAGGACAGGAGTGTTTTGTTTTGTTTTTAACTTGCTCATTTTTATGGTGAAGGTAGACAGGAGTTTTAAACTATCAGCACAGATGTCTAAGTTGCTCACATAAACATCTCTAAAGAGTGTGTGTGTGTGTGTGTATACATGTGTACTTTAGAGATGTGTACAGACATACACATTCCTATTAATGATTAAAACTTATTTTTTGTACTTGTCACATATTCATGAAATTTTGGCATGACACATATAACATTAAAAATAGTGTTAGAACCACTAAGACCCATTTAACAAAAAAACGTGTTAAAACTATCACATTAACACTGATGCACGGGGTAAGAAAATTCATAAGTTTTCCTTTCATAAAAAAGAAAGACACTATCATTTAATCGTCACTGTATGGCCAGCAGCCCTGAAAACTCCTTTATTTTATATAGTATGCTGCAGACACACACAGTCTCACTCCCAACAGAATG
This sequence comes from Macaca thibetana thibetana, assembly GCF_024542745.1. Lineage (NCBI taxonomy): Eukaryota > Metazoa > Chordata > Mammalia > Primates > Cercopithecidae > Macaca > Macaca thibetana. The sequence continues at coordinate 129,798,196 of NC_065598.1, forward strand.
AAGAGCAGATTAAGAGCTCCCAACATGCAGAAAGAATCAAAGCACAGGCAAAGGTAGACTTCTGAGTGATGCTCAAATTTTGATGTCCATAAGGATTAAATGCAGAATGACATAACTCCTGCCTTATGGTTGATAATGTCCTCCAGATTTGGTTGGCAAAGATTTGGGAATTTTCATTTAGCAAAAAAAAAAAAAAGAAAGAAAAGAAAAGAAAAGAAAAGAAATAAAAAGTATGCCTAACTGGACACAAACTCCAAATGGGTCCACACTCAAATTTCAAACTTAATTTATGCTTCAAAAGATGTCAGATTTTTAAAGATTGTTATCTAGTGTATAAACTTTAAAGGCTATAAAAGCCATCTCTCCTTTTGTTGGGTGGGGCAGGGAATAAACTATAAATATTTAAATGACAAGATAACATCTAACGATCTGATCCTTTTTCTGCTCTCTAAAAGATAGAGGGCAGTTGTTTCCGTAGTTTCATTAAAATAGCAAATCATGAAAACCATCCAATGATAAAAGTAATCACAAAACTAAGATATTCGGTTTGATTCATGTTATCACCCCATCTGGCTGAACCACTGTGTGCCTTGTTCAGTCAATAAGCTGGGTTCTATCAGATTAATAGCAGGTAGGTAAATAAATAAAAAATTAGCCACAGCCCTATCAAGCCTAGCACAGATTCCTTAGTTTTGTTATCAAGTAGGTTGCCAACCTTGGTAGCAGAAACCAGAACACAGCCAGATTCCTATCTCTAGCCCCGTTTCTAAGAATATGAATGTCTGATTCTGATTAATAAAACTGCATTAAAGAGATAAAAGAGGCTGGGTGCAGTGGCTCATGCCTGTAATCCCAACACTTCGCGAGGCCAAGGCTTGCAGATCACTTGAGGGCAGTTCAAGACCAGCCTGGGCAACATGGCAAAACTCGGTCTCTACAAAAACAGAAAAATTAGCTGGGCGAGATGGTGCACACCTGTAGTCCCAGCTATTCGGGAGGTTGAGGTGGGTGGATGGCTTGAGCCCGGGAAACAGAGGTTGCAGTGAGCCATGATCACACTACTGTACTCCAGTCTGGGCAATAGACCAGATCTTGTATCAACAACAGAAAAAAAAGACCAGGTATGGTGGCTCACGCCTGTAATCCCAGCACTTTGGGAGGCCAAAGCGGGTGGATCACCTGGGGTTGGGAGTTCGACACCAGCCTGACCAACATGAAGAAACCCCATCTCTACTAAAAATACAAAATTAGCCGGGTGTGGTGGTGCATGCCTGTAATCCCAGCTACTCGGGAGGCTGAGGCAGGAGAATCATTTCAACCCGGGAGGCAGAGGTTGCAGTGAGTGGAGATTGCACCATTGCACTCCAGCCTGGGTAACAAGAGTAAGACTACGTCTCAAAAAAAAGTTTCCGCAAAAGCAGGATCCAGATTTTTTTTTTTTTTTTTTTTTGAGATGGAGTCTCGCTCTGTTGCCCAGGCTGGATGGAGTCCAGTGGTGCGATCCTGGCTCACTGCAACCTCTGCCTCTCGGGTTCAAGCAATTCTCCTGTCTCAGCCTCCAGAGTAGCTGGGATTGCAGGAATGCGCTACCACGCCCGGTTAGTTTTTGTGTTTTTAGTAGAGAAGGTGTTTCACCATGTCGTCCAGGCTGGTCTTGAACTCCCGACCTCAAGTGATCCGCCCACCTCGGCCTCCCAAAGTGTTGGAATTACAGGTGTGAGCCACCATGCCTGGCCAGGATCCAGTTTTTATATAAAAGAAATAAATCATATTTAAAAATCTCTTAATTATAGGCAAAAATGTCAGCACCATTAATATATAAGGTGTTCCCAAAGTCTCAGCACAATTTTAAGCTTTAATAACCTCAGAAGTACAATTGCTGCAAACTGACTAAAAACATCATCTGGAAGTTTAATTAATGACTTAACTATCTTTGACACTTAGTTTTGTGAATTTTGAGTAACAGATTTCTTTTGCAGATTACTTGAACCACACTTGGCTTGTTGACACTCTATGAGTGGCTGTGAATAAAGCAAGTGTCTCTTGTGTGAAGCAACAACTTTTTTTTTTTTTTTTTTTGAGACGGAGTCTCGCTTTGTCACCCAGGCTGGAGAGCAGTGGCGCGGTCTCCGCTCACTGCAAGATCCGCCTCCCGGGTTCACGCCATTCTCCTGCCTCAGCCTCCTGAGTGGCTGGGACTATAGACACCTGCCACCATGCCCGGCTAATTTTTTTGTATTTTTAGTAGAGACGAGGTTTCACCGTGTTAACCAGGATGGTCTTGATCTCCTGACCTCCTGATCTGCCTGCCTCGGCCTCCCAAAGTGCTGGGATTACAGGCATGAGCCACCGCACCACAACAGCTTTTTATGTTTAAGAATCAAAAGTTGGCCAGGCACAGTGGCTCACGCCTGTAATCCCAACACTTTGGGAGGCCAGGGTGGGTGGGTCACCTGAGGTCAGGAATTCAAGACCAACCTGGACAACATGGAGAAACTCCATATCTACTAAAAATACAAAAATTAGCCAGGTGTGGTGCACGTACCTGTAATCCAAGTTACTCAGGAGGCTGAGACAGAAGAATCGCTTGAACCCGGGAGGCGGAGGTTGCAGTGAGTCAAGATTGCACTGCTGCACTCCAGCCTGGGCAACAGAGCGAGACTCTGTCTCAAAACAATTAAAATAAAATAAAAGTTTCCTTCATCACCAATGTTGACGTTTCCAGGGCTCTCCTAGCCATTTATGGGTCTATGGGATAGGGGAGTAGTGACAAGGAAATAGAAGCCTCACAATAGCTACTGCTAGAGATGGTTTAGGTTGTGCTGCTCAGAGGAATAAATGTCTGGACAATGAGAGAAGACCCTTCGTAAATACTGCACCTTCTCTTTCCTTTCTTACTTACTTGCATGAACCTGTTTTACACATCCTGCACTGTCAGCCAAAGACAATATAAAAATAAGTCACCTCACCCTGTATGTTTTCAGCTTGGTAAAATGCTGTCATATATTTTACTTAACTTGGTCACTTGGTTAGTAACTAGGTAAGCAAACCTATTTATAGTCATGTGCCTATATTAAAACACTTTGCCATAAAAGTGATATGCACTTTCCACTAAGGATAGAGTTTCACCCAATAGTCCTCTTGACAAGCTTCAGAAGTTTTCTCTTTTCCATCATCTACATACCTGGAAAGGCACTCTGTACCAAAATTAGCACACTGAAGTAGCAAGGACATATAGAGATGAGAGGAAAAAAGAGACCATGGGGTTGAAAATAGCTAGAACAATTCTAAAAGGCATCTATCTGTTCCAAGGTTAGAATAGTACTGATCAAAAAGACTAACAAACTAGAATAATCTGTGACTTCTTGGTCAACTAGAAGTACAGGTTATTTCACATGGAACAATGAATAAGTGATTTGGGAAGAAGGGATCGTCCATCTTTATAGCTTACAAGTGGCTTATACACTTTTTCCATTTAGAGGGTATGATCTTGCTATTTTTAAAGTGAGTGCCCTCGTGGGCTTTTTAAAAAGACCTTCAGGCCAGGCACGGTGGCTTACACCTGTAATACCAGCACTTTGGGAGGCCGAGGTGAGGGGGATCACCTGAGGTCAGCAGTTCGAGACCAGCCTGGCCAACATGGCGAAACCCCATCTCCACTAAAAATACAAAAAAAAAAAAAAAAATAGCTAGGCATGGTGGCCCGTGCCTGTAGTCCCAGCTACTCGGGAGGCTGAGGCAGGAGAATCTCTTGAAGCTGGGAGGCAGAGGCTGCAGTGAGCCGAGATCACACCACTGCACTCCAGACTGGGCAACAGAGCAAGTCTATCTCAAAAAAAAAAAAAAAAAAAAATCCTCAGCTGTAAAACTCAGGGAACAAAACAAATTCTGAAAAACAGTACACAATTGATTACACAAGTATTCAGTGAGTTGATCAGAACATACTGAAAGATTTCAAAATATTACCTGGTCACTGCTACTTATTCCTTCCCCTTCCTTCCAACATGTACATAAGCACTCAAGTGCTCAACTTCAGGTATAGGAAAAGAAGTTAACGTTCTCATGAAAACACTGAAGGCCCTTAAAGACCTAAACTAGGATGAGTAAGATTTAAAAAACATGTGTGTGACTAGACCGTAGGAATCAGGAAATGTTATTATAAAAATGAAACCTTAGCACTGTGACAAAATATTTCATAATTTTCAAAAAGATAACAATGGATAATGCTAATCAGAGAATACTATGCTTAAGAGAATCCTACTATTCTCTGCTAAGCTGAAAGGACTGGATACAAAATGCAGGCAGAGCAGCTACAATCAGTACACATTACCCACAGCCACCCAGAGACTCTTTCTCACACCAGCCAGCAGTTGGCACTGCCACACCATTGGCAACTAATGACAGGCTGACCTAACAGGAGCTGGGAACGAAAGCGAAGGTGTCAGAAAGACATATACATTTCCAAACGAAATACTCTTGACTTTAAAATAATCTGTTTTTTCACATTATCCTCCACAGAGATTTCCCCTTCGTGGGAGCATGGATAAGAAGTTGAAAATATTTTAAATTATCCCAATATACTTTCCATGTGGCTCTTTTAAAATGGATTATACTCTAATATACTTTTCATTTTATTTCCTTTTTTACCATGAACTGAGATCAGACAATTGCGCGGCATCTGGAGATAACATATTGGTAGTGCCTTGGAAGAGTCTCTTGGGCTGACTTTCTGTCTCCATTTCACCTAAAACAGAAAGAGATGATGCTACTATAAAACAATTTTACAAATACAGGCGTGGTGCTAAAATAGGATGACCTTTGTTTAACCAAAGCTCAGAATACTTCTTCAAACCACTGCTTAAAACTATTTTCCCATGTGCTTTAACGTGGAAGAAATATGCTTCCACATAAACTCAACCAAAAAGTCGGCAGCCCTAAAAAGCTTCTCACTCATTATCCACAGCGTGCTATGGACATATTCACATTAATAGGACAGTAGAACACTGACTGCATCAGGCAAAATGAAGCAAGGCTGACCACAGTAGAGATAAAGAATTCCCAAATAGCGGACACTCACAGTGAATATTGTATGCTACATGGTTAGCAAGGCCTATTGGTTTTATACATTTTGATATCTGAACATTTCCTAAGATGGTGTCAAACTGGTTAAAAAATGATAAGTAGTGTATAAGTAAAAAGTTGCTTTCACACTATTTAATGAAAATGAAGATTAAAAAGATAAGTTTGAAAATACATCTGTAATCAAAAGCAAATCTTACTCAATTCACAAAATTTTTATTGTACTGACCACCTCAATCCTACAGATTTTCTCGGAATTGCTAATAGAAAAACTTTGCACCAACAGGGATACTGCCTAACATTTTGCTACCAGGAGTACAAAAAGTAAAACCCTAAGTTAGAATAATCTCCTTTAAAATCAGGCTCTGATGTTATTTAAAACATATATATTCCTTGGTTCTGAAGCTCTTCATCTGAGCTTGAAAACGGAATGTTCAAGACAATTTAATTCATGAGCCTGTCTATACTCCAGTAGAAAATTAGTAACTTTGAACTTAAAACTGTGTAAGATTCTTAGAATGAAAAAAGATTAAGCAAGAACAAACGCAACATTCATTTTGTCCATGTTATCAATTAGTTATCTTTCCTCTAGGACTATTCTGAAAATTGCTGAAAATCTGCAAAAGTTGTTATTTTCCATGCTTTAATATGCAGCTTTTAAAAGTTGCTGCTGGGCTTTTGAGTTTGCCTCACTAGTAAAAGCCTTTAGCTCTTTTGAGCAAAGAATTCCTCCATCTGCTGGTGTATTTTGGAATAGCTGTAAAACTAAACTACCATGCTAATTCCTTCAACTTCCTGCAACAAATTTTAAGTTAGTAATAATAACAACAATAATAGCTTTATTTCCAACTGTTATTTTCACTTACTAGCTACTGAGAACATTCCTAGGACTACAAATAACTCCCTACAAGATTGAGGAAAAACTGTTTATAAAGATAAAATGTATATATTAAATACAAATATTGTCACCATATCAGGAACTATTTTCCAGAGCACAAGATCTTTAAGTTGTTTGAAACGCAGCACTTTTGGAATCTGTATATGATCCTATGACTGGAAAGTTTTCAAAGCCACAAATACCTGTACCCCTAACATTAGAAAAGTTGGTCTGTTTATTGGCCCTGAAGGTGATCTGCACAAAGAAACCACTTGCTGAATTGCTTTTAAAAGTACAGTTGGCCAGGCGCGGTTGGCTCATGCTTGTAATCCCAGCATTTTGGGAAGCCGAAGCGGGTGGATCACCTAAAGTCAGGAGTTTGAGACCAGCCTGGCCAACATGGCAAAAACCCCATCTCTACTAAAAATACAAAAATTATCTGGGCGTGGTGGTGCACATCTGTAATCCCAGCTATTTGGGAGGCTGAGGCAGAAGAATAACTTGAACCCAGGAAGCGGAGGTTGCAGTGAGCCAAGATCGCACCACTGCACTCCAGCCTGGGTGACAAAGCAAGACTCCGTCTCAATTAAAAAAAAAAAAAAAAGTTATTGTTAATGGCTGGGCGTGGTGGCTCATACCTGTGTAATCCCTGCACTTTGGGAAGCCCAGGCAGGTGGATCACTTGAGACTAGGAGCTCAAGGAGAGCGTTGCCAACATGGCGAAACCCTGTCTCTACTAAAAATACAAAAATTAGCTGGGCATGGTGGCGCACTCCTGTAATCCCAGGTACTTGGGAGGCTGAGGCAGGAGAATCGCTTAAACCCAGGAGGCAGAGGTTGCGGTGAGCTGAGATCACACCACTGCACTCCAGCATGAGAGACAGAGCGAGATCTTGCCTCAAAAAAAAAAAAAAAAAAGTTATTGTTAAGACTCGTTTAAAATGACACCTGACACTTGCAATCGTGTAGTCATATCCCCAGGAATAATGAATAAACCTGTGTTGCCAGCTGGGTGTGGTGGGGTAATCCCAGCACTTTGGAAGGCCGAGGCAGGTGGATCACCTGAGGACAGGAGTTCAAGACCAGACTGGCCAATATGGTGAAACTCTGTCTCTATTAAAAATACAGAAAATTAGCCAGGCATGGTGGTGGGTACTTCTAGTCCCAGCTACTCGGGAGGCTGAGGCAGGAGAATCGCTGAGCCCAGGAGGTGGAGGTTGCAGTCAGCCAAGCTCACGCCACTACACTCCCGTCTGGGCAACAAGAGTGAAATTTGGTCTCAAAAAACAGACAAAAACCTGCGTTGCTTTTTTTTGAGACAGGGTATCACTCTGTGGCCCAGGCTGTGATCTCGACTCACTGCAACCTCTGCTTCCTGGGCTCAAGGAATTCTCCAGACTCAGCCTCCCAAGTAGCTGTGACAACAGGCACAAGCCACCAACGCCTGCTTAATTTCTGTATTTTTTGTAGAGATGTGGTTTTGTCATGTTGCCCAGGCTGATCTCAAACTCCTGAGCTCAAAGCAATTCACCTGCCTCAGCCTCCCAAAGTGCTGGGATTACAGACCTGTGTTGCCTTTTTAAAGAGATGCCATCAGGTGCCCTTTATAAGCATCTAGCACTAGTGTTGATTGATACTAAACTATTTTAGCCTACTGCTTTGTGGTTCAAAACAAGGTAACTGAGAGCACCCTGTTATACAAAAAACTACAGAATTGAATATAAGGCAATTCTTGCTTTGATGAGGCATAATTTGATGAGGGGGTAAACCTCACCTTATATTTGAGTATATAGCACATTTATGGATGTTTGATACAGCATTAGCATATATTTCTGCAGTTTATAAACTATGCATCTCTTTCATATTTAGATAACTGAGAGGCAATTTTTTGAATATATAATGATAATGAATATATGAATAAAACTTATGAAGTATAAGAAAATACAGATGTATCAAATAACTCATTTACAAAATTGAAAATCAGTAGAGCAAACATTCGGAAGAATACTTTTGAGTTTCCCTAAAACACAAGAGAGCAATGCTGTTAGCTCATTTCAGACGGGAGTTCTAGTTTTTAATTCAAGCTTGGCTAGGTTTAAGACCAGAAGCGTGATGCTTATCTTTTTCTTTTCCCCCCCGGCTTTACTGAGGTATAAATGACAAACAAATTTACATATATTCAAGGTATACAATGTGATGATCTGATGTATGTACATAATGTGAAATGATGATCACAGTCAAGGTTTTTTTGTTTTTTTTTTTGAGATGGAGTCTCACTCTGTTGCCCAGGCTGGAGTGCAGTGGCGCAGTATTAGCTGACCGCAACCTCCGCCTCCCAGGTTCAAGTGATTCTCCTGCCTCAGCCTCCTGAGTAGCTGGGATTACAGGTACCTACCACCACGCCCAGCAAATTTTTGTATTTTTAGTAGAGACAGGGTTTCGCCACATTGGCCAGGCCGGTCTTGAACTCCTGACCTGAGGTGATCCACCTGCTTTGGCCTCCCAAAGTATTGGGATTACAGGCATGAGCCACTGTGCCCAGCCCACAGTCAAGTTTTTAACACATCTTTTGCTTCACCTAGTTACCTTTTATATGTGTGTGGTAAAAACACTTAAGATCTACTTTCTTAGCAAATTTCAAGTATATGACACAGTAGCACTAACTATAGTCACCATGCTGCTACATACCTTTTCTTTTAAGAGGACCGAGAACACTGGGTCTAATGCACTTGACTGGACTCTGACTTCTCCTGCTTTGATGAAAAAACAAACAGGATAATGTGAAGAACATCCAAGATGCAAGATAAAACAGCAGTCCAGCCCAACAAATACATAAATAAAATGGACAATCATATCAATGACTGAAATGGAAAATTCTTGTGTAACTGAATAACTGAAATGCCAATACATGATTTCACCCAGCATATGGCAACCTGGAATAATACAACAGCATTTTAAGCCATTTAAAAAATATGCCATATGACAAAATACCCACAACAGTTTAAAGAAAAAAAGATACCTTATTTAAAAAGTATTTTGGGGCTGGGCGCCGTAACTCATGCCTGTAATCCCAGCACTTTGAGAGGCCGAGGTAAGCAGATCATCTGAGGTCAGGAGTTTGAGACCAGCCTGACCAACATGGTGAAACACTATCTCTATTAAAAACACAAAAAATTAGCCAAGTGTGGTGGTGCATGCCTGTGATCCCAGCTACCTAGGAGGCTGAGACAGAACAATCACTTGAACCCAGGAGGCAGAGGTTGCAGTGAGCTGAGATTGCACCACTGCACTCCAGCCTGGGAAACAGGAGCGAAACTGGATTTGACTGGTCTATGAACTTTAACATTTTTTCCTTATTCTTAAAAAGGATTATTGGCCGGGCGCGGTGGCTCAAGCCTGTAATCCCAGCACTTTGGGAGGCCGAGACGGGCGGATCACGAGTTCAGGAGATCGAGACCATCCTGGCTAACACGGTGAAACCCCGTCTCTACTAAAATACAAAAAAAATTAGCCGGGCGAGGTGGCGGGCGCCTGTACTCCCAGCTACTCGGGAGGCTGAGGCAGGAGAATGGCGTGAACCCGGGAGGCGGGGCTTGCAGTGAGCTGAGATCCGGCCATTGCACTCCAGCCTGGGCAACAGAGCTAGACTCCGTCTCAAAAAAAAAAAAAAAAAAAAAAAAGGATTATTGTGGTGTGCGTGCGTGCGTGTGTGTGTGTGTGTCCCCACTAAATATAAATCAGCATTAAATCCCCCCTAAAAAAAAAAACTCTGGGGCCAGGCGCTGTGGCTCATGTCTTTAATCCCAATACTTTGGGAGGCCAAGGCGGGCGGATCACGAGGTCAAGAGATTAAGACGATCCTGGCCAACATGGTGAAACCCCATCTCTACTAAAACAAAAATTAACCGAGTGTGGTGGTGCATGGCTGTAATCCCAGCTACTTGGGAGGCTGAGGCAGGAGAATTGCTTAAACCCGGGAGGCAGTGGTTTCAGTGAGCTGAGTTCGCGCTACTGCACTCTAGCCTGGTGACACAGCGAGATTCCGTCTCAAATTAAAAAGAAAAAAAAAAAGAAAAAACTCTGGTAAAATGTTAATGGTAGATTATAGGCAGTGGGTATATGGGTGTTCACTGTAGATTATAGGCAGTGGGTATATGGGTGTTCACTGTGAAATTCCTTCACTTTTGATGTCTGAAAATTTCACAGTGAAATATTGGGAAAAATAATTTTTTTTTTTTTTTTTTGAGACAATTTTTGCTCTGTTGCCCAGGCTGGAGTACAATGGTGCAATCTCAGCTCACTGCAACCTCTGCCTGCTTGGTTCAAGCGATTCTCCTGCCTCAGCCTCCCGAGTAACTGGGATTACAGGCGCCTGCCACCAGGCGCAGCTAATTTTTCTATTTTTAGTAGAGACGAGGTTTCACCATGTTGGCCAAGATGGTCTTGAACTCTGGACCTCAGGTGATCCACCAGCCTCAGCCTTCCAAAGTGCTAGGATTACAGGCATGAGTCATCGTGCCCAGCCACAAAAAGCTAATCTGAGAGATAAATGTAATGAATGGTACTTCAACCACATTTAAAATTCAAGTTTGCTTACCTTGAAAATCGTCTTGAACTGGGAACTGGACTTGGTGGCAACCCACTGCTGCTCACAAACATCTGTAAGAATGGTGAGAAACATTACTAGAAAAAAACATATTCAATATTAAAATAGTTCTAGCACTCCAGTTTTCTTTCTTCCTGTTTTTTTTTTTTTCTTAGAGACAGGGTCTCTTTTTTGCTCAAGCTGGAGTGCAGGGATGCGACCATAGCTTACTGCAGCCTCAAACTCCTGGGCTCAAGCCATCTTCCTGCTCCACCTTCCTGATGAGCTAGGACTATAGGTGTGCACCACCATGCCCGACTAATTTTTTTGTACCTTTTTTTTTTTTAAATGTAGAGATGAGGTCTCGCCATGGTGCCCAGGCTGCTCTTGACCTCCTGAGCTCAAGTGATCCTTCCGCCTTGGCCTCCCAAAGAATTGGGATTACAGGTACAAGCCACCATACCAGACCCACAGTCATTTTCAAAAGGTTCTTTTCAAAATGACAGAAACAATTTCCTTAGAATTGCTTGGCTGTTTGTGTGTCTCATAACTAAATTACATATATATATATGTATATTTTCCAAATTACTGCCATAGATTTTCATTGATTTTCCTTCAAGGCATTGGATACTTTAAAAGTGGTGTGATTTGTGTGCGTTTTAGAGTAAACAGCTCAGTTTGTGAAATAGACTTAATATCCTTTCAATTATCCTACCTTTCCAAATCCCCTGGTGGGTGAAGGTGCTGGAGAAACTGGAGTGAAGTCAATTCTCTTAGGAGAATATAATTTCTCCGGCTTGTCAAAATCACTGTCACTCTGTAAACATAGTGTCATATCCTCATAATAAATTCAGCACATCACAGCTCTTATTTACTACTATAACACACCCAGATTTTCCAAAGAGAAAGGTACAGACTCTAATATTCTGCTGGAAAAGCAGAGATCAAAAAACAAGTATCAATTTGGAAGCAGAAGGGGACAGAAGCGTGCGAAAAACTTAATGAAGCCAGTGAACAACATAAAAGTTTCTAGAAAATGAAAACCAAACAGACATGAGCAAACTTTACCAGGCTCAAGCTCTCATCCCATGATTGGCTTATCTGCATTGCCGTTTGCATTTCCCTAAAATAAACAAAGGGAAGGGCCATCAGTGTTTACAAACAAGACAGTTATTAGGCTAGGCCCTGCTCTTGCAAAGCACTAACCTTTCATGTGCAGTTTCTCTGTTCATCATATCCAGGCCTTCTTCCTGCAAAGACAAACATATGTGCTAAAAAGGTAGGATCACTGACAAAATATTAACTCTTCCACATACTGTAATTTTTATCCACATAGTTCTCGGCTTCAAATAAAATAAAAAGACTTTTCTACCTCATTGACATAATCACAGTAGAGTAGAATATTCATGCCGCTTGTATATTTTATCTGCACACTCCAGAAGAATTATAATCTGTCTCCAACTAACCAGAGTTGCATCCCAACTCATTTTAATATCTAAATCTTTAAAATAAAAATAAAAATGTAAAATCCAAAAAATTTCCAATCTGAGCTAGTAAGTAAAATTTACCCTTTTGATCTGATGCAGTCTGCTACTAGGAATACGATTAGGTGAGGATGACAGCAACTGGAAAGAAAAAGTAAACATTTACTATTTTCCGAATCACAAAGCAGCAGTCTGCTGTCAGTACTGGTGTACAACCTCTTCCAAGGTAAGTTTTCATATTCTTCTTCGAAATTTAGCTCTTTAGATCACTGAACATTCATGCACTAGAGGCAGTATATTTAGTCTTCAAAAAGTACACCAGGTGTCCGACCTCAAAGCACCATCTGTTGCTAGACAGACACTGACCTCAGCACTTTTCCCAAATGAATGTGAAGCTACGTAAATTTAGAGAAATAAAGACTATGGGCCTTAGACATATCCATTATCCCAGTTATCTAAAATAGAGAACTACATAAGAAGGGAAAGGAAAAAAAAACACCAAAGCTATTAATTCTTATTACCAATGCAGCAATGGGGGAAGAGAGGCTAATAAGTCTAGTACATAGTATTTTGTCTATGATTGATGTTTTTCAAAAACACTTTACAACTGCAATGAGGAGGCTTTGCTTTCACGATCCAAATCCATTCTAAAATCTCATCACATGCTATCACTACAAATCTTACTAGTTAACAAAAAACAATTTGGGGCTGGGCCCGGTGGCTCACGCCTGTAATCCCAGCACTTTGTAATCCACCACCGAGGCGGGCAGATCACGAGGTCAGGAGATCGAGACCATCCTGGCTAACACAGTGAAACCCTGTCTCTACTAAAATTACAAAAAATTAGCCGGGCGTGGTGGCAGGCGCCTATAGACCCAGCTACTCGGGAGGCTGAGGCAGGAGAATGGCGTGAACCTGGGAGGCGGAGCTTGCAGTGAGCCGAGATCACACCACTGCACTCCAGCCTGGGTGACAGAGTGAGAAGAGACTCCGTCTCAAAAAAAAAAAAAAAAAAAAAAAAACCAATTTGGAAAGACAAGGTGTATCTTTAAAATAACTGATGCTTTCCCTTAGATCATCATTTTTTTAATAACACAAAGCAGAAATGATTTGGAGGCCAAATTATGTTCCTTCACAATAATTACAAGCTGGTCACAAACTGTAAGACACAATTCATATCAACAGGTCTTAGAGAGTTCTAGTGGTCGTAATATAAACAACTACTGGCCGGGCGTGGTGGCTTACACCTGTAATCCCAGCACTTTGGGAGGCTGAGGCAGGCAGATCACGAGGTCAGGAAATCGAGACCATCCTGGCTAACACGGTGAAACCCCATCTCTACTAAAAATACAAAGTTAGCTGGGCGTGGTGGTGGGCGCATGTAGTCCCAGCTACTCGGGAGGCTGAGGCAGGAGAATGGCGTGAACCCGGGGGGTGGAGCTTGCAGTGAGCGGAGATCGCGCCACTGCACTCCAGTCTGGGAGACAGAGCAAGACTCCGTCTCAAAAACAAAAAACAAAAAACAAAAACTACTACTATTTATTCTATAACAAAATACAAATGAACTTGTAATACTATAAAACCAAATAACAATCACCCTGTTTAAGAGGCCCCATGCTATTAAAACTTTTTTGAATACTAATGCAGTGAGCAGTATAAAATAGTAATAAAATGCTCTAAGTTTCTTTTTATTTTTTTTGAGACAGAGTTTCGCTCTTGTTGCCAGGCTGGAGTGCAATGGCATGATCTCTGCTCACCGCAAGCTCCACCCCCCGGGTTCACGCCATTCTCCTGCCTCAGCCTCCCGAGTAGCTGGGACTACAGGCACACACCACCACGCCCAGCTAATTTTTACAACCATTAAGGGAGACTGGAGCATAAGATAAATGTATGTTAGTACAGACAGGGTTTCACCATGTTGGCTAGGATGATCTCGATCTTCTGACCTCGTGATCCACCCGTCTTGGCCCCCCAAAGTGGCTTACAGGTGTGAGCCACTGTGCCCGGCCACTGGCGAACTCTTAATAAGATCACTTAGAAAACAGTAAGCTACAAGGTGAGCAAATACAGCAGGAAGACTCTCCAACAGGAGACTGTGGAAGAGAGCACAGATGTGTCAGTTAGGGAAACCCAAGAAACTGAAGAAGCAGTGAAACGATCAGGAAAGCTGACATGAGGATGGCCAAAAACTAACTGGGGAGAAAGTCAGAAATTTACATGCTACATTTACATAATACACAACTTGACAATTTTAGACAAAACCGGAAAGTAGACCAGAAAGAACAGAGCAAAGTTGTGTGTAGTACCAGAAACAACAGGGCAATGTATCGGCTAAAAAAAAACACACACAAAAAGAGCCAGAACTCCAAGGAGGTGCTAGCTAACGGGGTTAAATAAAGCAAAGAGCTCAAGGGGGATAAGAAATGAGGCCCCTGACATTGGCAGTTAAGTGGGCACTGGTGACTTTTGCAAGAACAGTTTTTTAATGGAGTTGTGGTAGAAGCAGCATGATTACAAACTGGCCAGAAACGAGGAGACAAGGAATTAGAGGCAGTGGAGTGTAGATTATGCTTTGAAAGAGCTTGGAGAGGGGAAGGAAAAGGGAAGGAGAGACCTACGAAAAAGAAAACAGTTTGTTTTCCCCCATCAGATGCATGAGTCTGGAGAAGGTGGAAAGAAGAGAGCTCGTGAGGAATAGGGAAAAGATACAAGATAGAGAGGAGATGATAGACCGAGCAAAGCAACAGGAGAGTCAAAAGCATATGAACCATTGGGGAGAAATGCCATACATGAAGCTAAAGACATTTCAAGGCAAAGAAAGCTGACATTTACACAAGATAGGTGTCTGTCTTCTTTGTAAAGTAAGAAGGGTCATCTGCTCAAAGTAAAAAGTGGTGACACTGGAAGCAGACAGAATCTTTTTAAAAAGGGAGAATACTGCTTTGAAGAATATCATGGGGCCAGAGGCACCTTAAATCCAATTATGTCCCAAAGAATTCATCTTCTTCCCCTTCAAACTACCAATCATCTCAATTTCTCTACTCCTACGCAGCGCCAATCCCCGGTCACCAACACACAAAATTTCCATCACTTGGAGTCTTCCTTCTCTTAGTCCTTATATCTAATCAGCTGGTGAGCCATGAAGATCCTACATCTGCATATCCAGTCCATTTCATTTGTCAACACCTTACTCATCACAGGTTACCATGGGACACAGATAAATGTATTAAGATTTATAGCACATCCTGTGATAGAGTGTATATAGTGTAATTAATATTATGATAGTTGTGGAAGCCTGCCCAGAGGAGATATAAGGATTAAACTGAGTTTTGGAAGACCAAAATGCTAGAAAGGAGAGGGGCAGGAATGAAAAGATGCATCAGGATCAACAAAGAGCAGTGAGTCACCATGGCCCTTTCAGAAAACTAGGTATTTCAGTGAGAGAAGAACCTAGACCACTGTTGATAAGAATCTTCTCATCTTACAAAAGAGGTAAGTGAAGTGTAGAGAGGCAAATTCACTTTCCCTTCTTTGCTATGCTACTGTTATCAGGAGCATGGCTGTGTAACATGTATAAACATTTTTCATATATCCAGCAAAAATAAGTAATATTTTCCAGTATCCTCAGAGAAGAAGGTAAAATGAATCAAGCCTCCAGATAGCTAACATTTCCCCCTGTAAGTATTTTCAGTCATTTCAGTTGGAAATCTTTCTAAAATGTGTTCTAGTTCTCCCTTTCTTAAACAAATTATACCAAACAGAATGGCACTGGGAGATCTCTATTCTTTTTTTTTTTTTTTTTTTTGAGACGGAGTCTCCGTCTGTCGCCCAGGCTGGAGTGCAGTGGCCGGATCTCAGCTCACTGCAAGCTCCGCCTCCCGGGTTCACGCCATTCTCCTGCCTCAGCCTCCCGAGTAGCTGGGACTACAGGCGCCCGCCGCCTCGCCCGGCTAGTTTTTTGTATTTTTTAGTAGAGACGGGGTTTCACTGGGTTAGCCAGGATGGTCTTGATCTCCTGAACTCGTGATCCGCCGGTCTCGGCCTCCCAAAGTGCTGGGATTACAGGCTTGAGCCACCGCGCCCGGCCGGAGATCGCTATTCTATTCCCAGTTCTAACAGTTACTAATTGTGCGATTCTGAGCAAGTCACTTCTAACGTCTTGAGTTTTAGCTGCTGCTTCTTTTAATTGGGAAAAATATCTTTGCCCTCCCTAAATAGGGGTTGTTATGACAATTAAATATGTGAAAGTACTTTGTAATGGGTAAAATACTATACAAGTGTAGGTATTACTAGAATTTATGAATAAGTTAATGACCCAGGTATCCTTAAGAACATAAATTATTATATGATTCTACACCAATGACATGCTTGGGGTGTACTAACAGGCTCTTAGCCCTTATACTAATTAGCCACAAACAAATTTTTTTTTTTTTTTTTTTGAGACGGAGTCTAGCTCTGTTGCCCAGGCTGGAGTACAGTGGCCGGATCTCAGCTCACTGCAAGCCCCGCCTCCCGGGTTCACGCCATTCTCCTGCCTCAGCCTCCCGAGTAGCTGGGAGTACAGGCGCCCGCCACCTCGCCCGGCTAATTTTTTTTGTATTTTAGTAGAGACGGGGTTTCACCGTGTTAGCCAGGATGGTCTCGATCTCCTGAACTCGTGATCCGCCCGTCTCGGCCTCCCAAAGTGCTGGGATTACAGGCTTGAGCCACCGCGCCCAGCCACAAATTTTTTAAAAATGTCTGTTTTTCAGTTTTTCCCTCTCCTCCCTTGCTAGCAGCTATTAGTATACTTTTAACTAAAATGCATCCCTTCTAATTTGCTGCTTCTCACACACTATTGGATTGGAAGCTTATTATAATTGTGCATACATTTTAGATGATTCAGAGGTCAGAGGCTCTCCTATAAATAAACCGATGAACTTCTGCGCACAGACTATGGAAATCTAGTTCTGCCATTTAGGGATCTGTCTTCTTTCATTTCAGATGTCTTCCAGAGAATTGAAGCTGCTGGATAAGTGAGTTCCACATGTGAACTGCTACCATATAAAAAACCTCATCATAATTTATCCCAATGTGACCAACTAACAAAGCAATCCCTGACAGTTCTGGCTACAGAGATCAGTCACAATCAGTAACTCTTCAGAGAATATAAATACAAGCATTTTAAAAGGAGTCTTCATTTCGGAAAACCAGCATTGTTTAACAGGTACGTGTCAGAAACAAACACTCTGCTACCTTTAAGTGATGTGTGCATCCTAGGACAAATGAAGACCACTGTTCTCAGCTATAATTAGAAGTTAATCCTGACTTACCTCACAAGCCTGATGCAAGTAGTGACAAATAATAATGAACAATTTTAAAAAATACAAAGTCCCACAGCAAAGAAAAATTTTTAACCATGTATCCTTTTTGTACCAAAAGCTGAATGGCCATAGCATAAGCAGTAAACAAGATAGGTAAAATCAATCTTTTCTTTCTTAAAAAGTTGTGCATAGCACATCATTTTAAGAAAGAACTCCATTTCAAAGTATTTTCCCCAATCTAAATCACTTCAGATACTTACTTCTATACTTACCAGGCTGTGACGGCTCATAATTGTTGTACTATTCCTCCGAGTTCTAAGTGTGTAAGGTTGAAAAACCTGTGAAAGGTCACTGAAAAAAACAAAAACAAACAAAAAAACAAAATTAGTAATTTTTCTAATGGAAGATCTCTTTCAAATACATTAACATCAGTTCTCTAGTTAACAACGAAATCTTCCATGGCTCCTCATTTCATACAGAGAATGAACTCCTCGCCGTCCTCTCTGCAGAGCTTCCCAAGTGGTGTGCTGTGGATTACAGGTTTGCAGAGATACTGATCTCAGTGGTTGGGGGCAGCTGGGAGAAGTGGTGCAGGCGGAGCTCCAGACTGGTTGACTCTAGCTGCTTCTGGTCAGAGCTACGCCCCCAAACCGGTTACCACCAGACCTGAGCAGCCTCATCTGTTTACCCCAGAGAAGCAATGAGTACTGTTTTCTGTGTTTGCCATGATGCGAAAAGGGGCGAGGAGCATTGTTCTACAATACGAGGTGGATCAAGACATCTCCCCCTTCACCCTAAGCATGTGTCCTACCTTTGAACTCTGCTGTTGGATGGAATAAACATAGCAGAGATTGTTGCCCCTTCTGCCTCAAATGCTCCGCCTCCTGCCACCATCTATTAAAATCCTTCCTCTCCTTCCACATCCATCTTGAATGCCATACCCTTCAGTGAAGGCATGGCACAAACCTCTCTTCAATCCACAAACGGAATGCAATCACTCTCTCCTTTGAACCCAAAGAGTACACTGGGAGATGAGCTGCTTCTTGAGACACCTACTTTGTCTCTTAATAAAGAGAAATGTGGATGTGTCTTAAACCCACTGGTAGAGAGGTGTTTTATTCATGTTTTATAATATCCCTGCAGTGCCTAGCAGAGGGCAATGCCACAATAAGGATGAGAATTCCAGAAGGATTTTTCAGAAATGAACTGCACTGGGCTTTCGGGGCCCACTGAGATCACCTAATTCAGCTCTCTTAATTTTCAAATGAGAAAACAGACTCAGAAAGGTTAAATGACTCATTCATGATCATAGCTAGTTAGTGAAAACTGGGACCAGACCTGGTCTCCTCGCCCCTTCTTGTGTCACATCATGCTATGTTACTTAAATCATGATTCAAAAAACAGTATGTTTTTGCTACAATAGTCTAAATGCAGGTCAATAGAATTGCTGAAGTCCCTAGCAATTGCTTGCTTACGAGATTTCAAAAGACAATCAGAAAAAGACCAGTTTATTGTTATAGTAACCAAAATAAATTCAGGGCCAAGGACAGCAACAGGAAAGCAAAAAGTCACTCCTACATTCCCTCAGTTTCAAAATTATATTTAATAAATGAAAAAGTCAACCTGTTTTTTCCCCAAAATATGGATGTTATAATCAGTTCAACAGCAAGGATTATCTCTTTCTTTGCCTTCACTGTGCTTGATTAATATGTTTTTGGCTAATTGTACTCTCATCTCCTTTTTTGGACTAATGCCATTTCTACCGGGTCTCGCAAATTGGCTCTCTACCTAAGATGAATTGTCTCCTTATAAAAGTGAAATACAATAGGCTCAGGAGATGAACCAACCTAACCTTCACTATTACAAGATGCTACCTTAAAATAGACCCTCGATGACTTATTCACATTAAAACACAAGACCCTACCACCGAAATTGAAGAGTCGATTCTCTCCACCGTTTTCTAAAACGTGCCTTTTCACTGACCCTAAGCTACAGACCACCCTTCTTTTTTATTCACTGCAATGCATTTCAGGCAGTTTTGGAACCTGAAAACATTAGAGCAAATCCAAATCACGTACTGTGATGTGAACATACCACTTAATTACAAGTTATTAGATAAAGTGTGATTTATTAAAGTAAACCTCTGTTAATACCAGGATTCCTAAACTAAGCTTAGAAATAGCAGCTCTGAGAGACAGGTGTCAAGTTGCACATCTAGTTCCAGCGGTTTCGATCTGACATTCCCTGGTGTAAGTTAGTCGGGCAAGCAACCTGTCAGAAGAGCCAGAAGCTTTCTGCAGTTCCTTTTACAGTGGGACAACATGGCCCCAGGTGGAGGGGGAACCGTTTCCTCCACACTGCCCAAAGTTGGAGATTGAACTTTCACTCCACCTTGGGACCCAAGTCACTATCAAGCAAACGAGTCGCCACCCCCTCAGGTTGAAGAGCCCAAATGAGCTCAAACGTGCACTTTAAGGAAGGAAGATTGCTCGCACGGGGGCAAGGAGCCCCTGAACCCTGTACTCCATCCTCCCCAACCCTGCTCACCTGAGCCCATGGATTAGGGGAGCGCTGCTGGATCTCCTCAGGGTTCCCCCGTAAGATGTATCAGGCTCAAGGTCCAGCTCCATTTTCTCCTGAGCCATGTCAGACTTGCAGGCAGGCACAGCGGGCAGTGCTCAGCTCCTGGTGCTTAGCTATGGACTCCCAAGACTCTCACTGCAGGACTGAGCTGCTGGGGACTGGCAGCTGGGGGCGGGGGCTAAGGGGCGGAGGCTTGGGGACGAGGGCGGGGGCTGGGGGCGGAGAAAAGTAGGAGAGGAGGAGGGAAGGAGGATGATGATGAGGAAGGGAGGATGATGGTGAGGCGGGGAGGAGGATGCAGAGGTAGTGGTGGAAGGCGACAGAATGAAGGAAAAGGATGCAGGAAAGAAGAGGGATGGAGGGAAAACAAGGATGGAGGGAGGAAGGAAGAGGGAGGGAAAAGGATAGATGGAAAAGCAGGAGGACAGAGAGGATAAGAGGAGGAGGGCAGAGGGTGAAAAGGGAGAGGAAGAGGGCGGGGGAGGGAGGGGAAGGGAGAGGGCAGAGGGAAGGGAGGAGGACAGAGGGGAAGGGAAAAGAGGAGCGCAGGGGCGGGAAAGGAGGTGGTCTGGGGAAGAGGAGAGAGGACGGAGAAGAGGAGGGGGAGGAAACTAGGCAGCGGCGGAACTCATGCTGCTATCTTTCCGGCTGAGGACCACAAGCGGGGCCGGGCTACAGATGCTGCGGCTGCCCGGGCAGCGCTAGCACCGAGGACCTGACAGTCGGGTAGGACCCGGCCGGGCAGCCTTGGCGACTCCAGCTCCCCATGCTCGGGGACTCGGTCCAGCCCCCCATGCTCCCGGACCTGGTCCCGGAGGCTCCTCAGCCCTGGGATCGGTGCTTCTCCCCTCCCTGCCCCCCTCCCGCCTCGAGGACAGGTTGGGGGTTCGGCCTCAGCCGCCGCCGCGATGCCTCCTCTTCCTCTCTTGGGTTCTAATGGTCTGGGGGAACACGCTGGGGCCAAGACCAAAATCTACAACCTGCAGTCTCTTCCGCCTCCCACGCTTCAGAAGCGGGAACCTCCGCGGGGCCAGTTCTTCCGCGTCCGGGCACCCATCGGGTCCTGCGCACGCGTCCAGCGGCCACTCCAATGGGCCCGCGGGCACGGAGCGTGCGTGGCAGCCCCGCCTCGAAATCCTCCTCCAAAGGGGAGGAGCGTTTCCAGGGGGCCCGGCGCCTTCCTCGATGGCATTGGCCTGGGGACCCTGGCGCCCAATTTTGAAAAGAACCAATAGTTGGGAAATGCTGGAGCATCGGCTTTCAGGAGGAGTTTGGGCCAATATTCATGGGAAACAGAGAAAAACATGGGATTTCCACGTTATTTCACTCCTAATTTGTACGCTCCGACTTCTGTGATCCCCACTCATGCCTTAAATCCCTCGATTTTGTTGGTCTTTGTCTGGAGGGGCTGATTTCTTTTTCAGATCATCCATTTGGATGCACTAGACAAAAGAGAAGTGGGAAAACAAACGCAATGGATAAAAATAAAGCGAATATCATGACAGTTCGTATAGCTAATGAGAAACTCAGTTCCATTTTGCAAGCATCTTTAGATTCAACAAAACTGGGAAAAGTCCGAAGAACAGGTAGCAAGCAGAACCAAATGTTTTCTCTTACTAGGAATTACGGAGTCCCGAACAATCATGACTCAGCGTGTGTGAGATCTGGATTTTTTTTTTTTTTTAAAGAGTCTCGCTCTGTCGCCCAGGCTGGAGGGCAGTGGCGCGATCTTGGCTCACTGCAACCTCTGCCTCCCCTCCCGGGTTCAAGCGATTCTCCTGCCTCAGCCTCCTGAGTAGCTGGAATTACAAGCGCCCGCCACCACGCCTGGCTAACTTTTTTGTATTTTTAGTAGAGACAGGGTTTTGCCATGTTGGCTAGGCTGGTCTCGAACTCCTGGCCTCAGGTGATCCACCCGCCTCCGCCTCCCAAAGTGCTGGGATTACAGGCACGAGCCACCACGCCCAGCCGAGATTTGGATTTTTTATTTAACTAACACCTACATAAAACTTGTTATGTGCTAGGCACTATTCTAAGAGTTTTAGAAATATTAACTCTGTCTTGGTTGTGACTGGCCAGTGGTGCAGGTGCTAAAGAAATTTACGGAGACAGTCATAGGTAACGAAAGGCAGATTTGTTAGAGAAGATATGAAAATACGTTGCAAGGATGCAATGGGCAGCACTACAGAGGAGGAGCTGTCTGCAAAGAAGCAGGGACTGGAGGGAAGTTTTGTAGGGTCATGCTGGAGGGGGGTAAGTGCAGAAAGAGGTCATGCTGCTGGGGCCACTGTGTGGAAGGTGTGCCCTCTGGTTGTTTGTGCTCATTGTTCTTCCCCACCTGGGGCCCACCTGGCCCCTTTCTCATTGTTGCTTATTTCTCAGGACTCTGCATCCCACCCCCCCGTAACACCCCTCAGAACAACAATGACAAATCTTTGGAATTGGGGGTGAGGTCTCATCTTCCAACTGCTTCCTACTGACCAGGGGTATAGAGTTGACCCTATCTATGGTTGTTGGTCTGTCAGGAGACCCTGTGGGTCATTGTCCCAGACTGTGGGACCTAGGATATTGAATCTTGCTGGAGGAAGGGACTCATCACAGAGTGGGAGTATGTCAAGGCAAAACTGGTGACCAGCTGAATCCAGGGGAGACTCATAAAGGTAGCAGGCATCATCGGGGAGAGACTGATATCCCATTCACAGCATTACTTGAAAGTGAAACTGCTGAATTCTAGAAGATAAAAGTTTGTTTCTTAAGCCAGTTACTGAAAAGGCAAACAAAAAACCCCACAACCATTTGTAGTGTGACTGTTTTTCCTTATTGGAAGCCCATTTAGATAGCCTGGAAGTTAAACTCAAAGAAAAAGTGTTTAAATATAATTAGACACAAGAAGAGTGTATTCAGGGTTATGAGTATAGCAGGTGAATACATGACTCTTAGGAAAAGTGTGAAAAGGTTTTTTTAAATTACATTGATAATTTAGACATATTTTTTAAAAGGGCACAGAATTAAGTTATATTAGAGGAAAACATTGCTTCGTTGTTTTTTTTGTGTTTTTTTTTTTTCAAGATGAAACATTTTAGCATTAGGCCATAATAACAGAATTGGAGGAAAAAGTTACAGAAGCTGACAAAAAATGAAGGAGAGAGTTATTATCTTTGGCATTCTCCGGGGAGAAAAAGCTGAAAGCAGCAAGGCACAGCAAAAGTTGAACTGAGATATTATTCTGTGAAGCTTTAACTTCTTACAATTATATTAAGAGCAGATTAATATCTTAAGAAAATCTTGTTTTTAACATAGGGGACTGATGTTAGATTATCCTAAATTATTCCCTTTCAGTTATAACCAACTTAAACACATACAAAATTCCTTTCATAACTTCTCCTTTGTAAACCTTCTCACGACTTACACAGACTGTATGGACTTTCTGACTTGGACATCAGGGCTTTCTGACTTGTCCTAAACACCCCTTTCTTAAACAACAGGTCATTTTACTTTAGGACAAAAATTTGTCATAAAAGATCCTTTCTTGGCTGGGCGCAATGGCTCATGCCTGTAATCCCAGCAGTTTGGGAGGCCAAGGCAGGCAGATGACTTGAAGTCAGGAGTTCAAGACCAGTCTGGCCAACATAACATGGTGAAACCCTGTCTCTACTAAAAATACAGAAATTAGCCGGGTGTGGTGGTTGGCACCTGTAATCCCAGCTACTCCGAAGGCTGAGGCAGGAGAATCACTTGAAGCTGGGAGGCCGAGGTTGCAGTGAGCCGAGGTTGCACCACTGCACTCCAGCCTGGGCAGACTTGGTGTCAAAAACAAAAAAAAAAATCCTTTCTCATACAAAATTTTTATTTAAAACCTTCCTTACCGGCTGGTCGCAGTGACTCATGCCTGTAATCCCAGCACTTTGGGAGGCCGAGGTGGGCGGATCACGAGGTCAGGAGTTCGAGACCAGCCTGGTCAATATGGTGAAACCCTGTCTATACTAAAAATACAAAAAAAATTAGCTGGGCATGGTGGCAGGTGCCTGTAGTCCCAGCTACTCGGGGGGCTGAGGCAGGAGCATCGCTTGAACCCAGGAGGCAGAGGCGGAGGTTGCAGTGAGTTGAGATCATGCCACGGCACTCCAGCCTGGGCAACAGAGCAAGACTCCATCTCAAAAAAAAATAGCCGGGCATGGTGGCATGCGCCTGTAATCCCAGCTACTCTGGTGGCTGAGGTGGGAGAATTGTTTGAACCTGGGAGGCGGAGGTTGTAGTGAGAGATCATGCCACTGCACTCAGCCTGGGCAACAGAGTCAATATTTCTGGTTTTCGAACCTTTTACTAAAGGTAACCTCCTATGTGAAATTAAGAAGCGTTGGCTGGGCGTGGTGGCTCACACCTGTAATCCCAGCACTTTGGGAGGCCGAGGCGGGCGGATCACGAGTTCAAGAGATCGAGACCATCCTGGCCAACATGGTGAAACCCCATCTCTACTAAAAATGCAAAACTTAGCAGGGCATGGTGGCGCTCGCCTATAGTCCCAGCTACTCAGGAGGCTGAGGCAGGAGAATCGCTTGAACCTGGGAGGTGGAGGTTGTAGTGAGCCAAGAACACACCACTATACTCCAGCCTGGCGACAGAGCGAGACTCCGTCTGAAAAAATAAAAAAGAAGCCTTAACTGAGGGGATGATTTAAATATGAGGTGTCTCCAAAGAGATGGCAAGCCATTTATAAGATCTAGAACTGCTCCAAAGGTAACTCAGAGAAAAGAAAATTTCAAGACAGGAAATCAGAAGCTGTCCATGGAGGGAAAAATAATCAATACATGGCAAAAGTACCACAAGTATTAAACCACAAAGGAGTGACTTTCAAATCCAGGAATTCAACCCAGGTGCCATTGTGATAGGGCAAAGCCTTAGCAACTGACCTACAGCACAAGGTGACTACTGTTGTTTTACCACGAGTTCAGAGCATTTTCAAGCTTGCAAAAAGTTTTAACTGCTCAAGAGAATTTTCTAAGACTAGCTATGTTATTATTATGCATCCTTCTTTTAATGTAACCATTTTCTTTTCATGGTGTTCTCAATTCCAATAGTGACTCAATCTAAATAAAAGCCTGTTAAAGTCCAGATAGTAATTTTCCAGGTTTTTACCACATAAGCAAAAGGTATTTCCAGAAAGGGGTAGAGGAGGCATCTCCATGGCAGGCAGCTTTTTAAATCAAAAGGGAAGTTTATGATTTTACTTGCCACCTCCAGAGTTGCCCTTGGCTTTGTTTTATTGATGACTCATGTTTGATCTGGAAGCTAGCCAAAGCAGAAAGCCCCCCTTCAGTTTAAGGCCTGATGATCATCAAGGGTTGGGATTATGTCCCAGGGGCCCTTTGGCCCTCCAGGGCAGTCCCATTTCCGGTGGCCGAGCTTGTGGCAGAGGGGGCAAGCCATGCGGGGGTTTTTCGTCATTCATCCCATAGGACCAGTTTGCCTTCCAGTGGCCTGGGCTTCTGCACTGATGGCAGTTATCTGGAGGAGTATCCTTAGGGCAACCTGGAATGGAGGCTAGGGACTTGCAAAGCAGCCAACAGTTGACCCTGCTTCTTGTCCCTGCGTTCTTCTTTCTCCTTAGCCCTGTCCTTATCCTGCTCTTGGTTATAAAAGACTGAGGAGACTAATTTGAGGTTTTCTGCATAGAGGCCATGCTGTATTACAAAAGAAAATTGGACATTTTTCATTTTTTTTTTATTAATCTCAGGGTTACATTTGTCTCAACGTTTTGGGATGCAACCCAGAGGTTAGTCTGACGGAATAGAGGAAGTTTGTCCCACGGTGGGACTGGAAAACGATGAGCTGCTGGGGGCTAATGTCTGCTGCGGACATGAAGCACACTCTCTCGCCGCAAACCGCCCCCTCACTGCCCCACCGGGAAGAGGACTCAGCTCACATCTGCTGAGGAATTCCAGTGCACTTTTCTTTTCTTTTCTTTCTTTCTTTCTTTTTGTGTTTTTTTCTTTGAGATGCAGTCTCGTTTTGTCACCCAGGCTGGAGTGCAGTGGTGGGATCTTGGCTCACTGCAACCTCCACCTCCCAGGTTCAAGCAATTCTCCTCTCTTAGCCTCCCAAGTAGCTGGGGTTACAGGCATGCACCACTACGTCCAGCTAATTGTTTGCATTTTTAGTAGAGACGGAGTTTCCCCATGTTGGCCAGGCTGGTCTTGAACTCCTGACCTCAGGTGATCCTCCCACCTCGGCCTCCCAAAGTGCTGGGATTACAAGCATGAGCCACTGAGCCTGGCCTCGAGTGCACTTTCTAAAGGGGCATCCCACCTACTGGAAAGGACATCTCAGCGCTGGGGCCTTACGCTGGATGGTTAGCCCAGGTGCGAGGAAAAAGGGTAAAGGAAAAACTCAGCCTGGTCCCATCCCAGGAGAGAGGACCAGAATGGGGAGACTCACTGCTCTGAGGCTGCTTGCGATCACCTAATTTGGGAACGTCCAGAGCAGGAGGTCTGGCTGTTTTCGCAGGACTATTTCGAGTAAGAAAGAGGGGCTCTGAGCTCCCCAAAACATATGTGCCAATTGCACCACAAAGGGATTGTAGACCTTTTCGCCAGAAGGGATAGGAGGGGGCCTTCTTCCCTTCTGGGCAAGGCAGCCAAACCTGTTCACAACCCGCTGGCCTTCAGGCCACACCAGGAAATGGCCCTGACCAGTTGCCATCAATTGCCAGAGGGATACTAGAATTTGTCGGCTGGAAGACTGAAAAGTAAAGCAAATTCTGAACTCTCACGGGATCGTGGGGCAGCAGTCTGATGTCTTTCCACCGGGACCTCCTGGTTCCCTGGGGAGCAGCCCTGGCCAGGGACTTTAAATTATCTCAGGGTTTTGACGCTGTCCAACGAGAGGTTGGAATTGGAGGAAAGGAAGAGAGTAGGGGAGAGGCCCATACGGGCCACCAAAATGTTGCACGTGCAACTGGCCAGTGGCGCGGGTGGTAAAGGAATTTACCAAGACAGTCATAGGTAAAGAAAGGCAGATTTATTAGAGAAGTCATGAAAAATATGTTGCAAGGAGGCAAAGGACAGCACTGCAGAGGAGGAGCTATCTGCAAAGAGGCAGGCGCTGGAGGGAGCTGGAGGGGGCTGCATGTGGAAACGAGTCATGCTGCTGGACCCACACGTGGAACGAGGTCGTTGTGCCCTAGGTCTCTCTGAACAATTTTGCATCGTTCTTCCCCACCTGGGGCGCTTTGCTCATTGTTTCTTACTTATCTTATCAGGACTCCGGGAACTCTTAATCCTCACCACTTGAATGGCCCTGGGGAAGAGAAGGCCATTGCATTGAAATGTAATAGTTATGAAATTGCTTTCAAAATTCAGCCAGAAATAATAATTTTGCCTGCCTCTTTTCAATTATCCCATACTAAACTTGCCAAGGCCAATTGTCATTATATTCCTCACTGTTTATGCTTTCTGCCTGCAGTATGAGGGATTTGTAAGTACTTTTAGATGGTTTCCTTTAAATTGCCTGTATTTTTCTCCCAGCTAGATTAGAAACAACAACCTCTGTTTTTGAGCAACTTAGGTATCTCTTTTTATCTCAAGGTCTCAGCAACCCTTTAGGCCAGCCCCACCTCCTACTCCCTGCTCAAAAGAAATTATAATACATTCTTTTGTTCACAATAGCTACTAAACAATCATTTGTTGAGGAGGCACATGCACTGACCCCAGGAGCTTAACAATTTAGGAGAACAAGACGAGAAGAATGCTACTTTGGCTATCATTTCTAGGTTTTATTCACATCATTCTTGCCTGCTAGTTTTTTTTTTACCTTTCATGTAAATCTTTTGGGAAGGTTTGGGGTGTTTGTGATTTGTAGATTTGGGTTCCACTTGTATTTGACTTGCTCTTGTGGTAACTAAAGGTTACAACGTAGCTTCAAGGTTGTCATGACAACTGGTAAAATAAAGAGCTGATTATCACGTTTGTTACTTCCCTTTTATAGGTGAGGGCCTGGGACACAGGGCAGCAGACTGGGATATGCAGAGAAGAGTAGCCTAATTGTCAAGTCTAGATCTAACAAAAACAGTGTCCCAAGATCATGGCATATTTCCCTGGAACTGGAAGAACTGATCAAGAAACACAGCTAGGTTGGTATAATAATGTGTGGGTAGAAATGGGGAGAAGTGAAAACAATTTCTTTAATGTTGTGTTTGCCATTGTAGCATATAGAATTCTTGCTGTTTTTGTATTACTTGTTCCTTTTGATGTTCCAATTTGTGTATGTACTATGAGTCCTATTTATATCTTTACAGGTTTGGGGTTCCTGACATGTAGCTGTTCTTTAGTAAAAGAGAGCTCTTTCTCTTTGATAATAGCTGTAAATTTACTACCATCTCATATATTTAGTTATTTCATATTACTAACTCCTTTTCTTAGAAACACAATCCATTAGTCACTCTTTCCTTGTCATTTTATTATACCTGTTTTCTTAGTGTTGTACTTATTTAAAAATTAGATACTTGTAAGGCTTAGGCAGGATGAAATTTTGTCTATTTATTCCAAATATACATATGAAATCTTATTACCTGCCAAGAATACTAGCAAACGTTGAAAATTAAAATGAACAGAATGGAGGTAAGATTCCCTTGTTCACTGGCCTGCTTCATATTTTTCTGTTATTCAGGCAATTTGTTTTTTTACTCTGTTCTGTCTTTAATCACTGCTTCTGCATTCACCCTGAATTTACTCAGCTTTAACCACCATCTTTTATAAACTTTCAGGTACCCTGCGAATTTTAACAGTGGCTTTTAGGACATCTTGATACTAGCCTGAATTCTGCTGCTATCTAATTATGTGCCATTAATCTCTTTGGAATTTTATCCAACTGTAAAACAGAAATGATTTACCTACTTTACAAGATAACTATGAAAGATAGGCTATTTAAACCTGCATTTATTCATAAAATAATTTCATAAGTATTTATCAAGTGCTTATGAGTACAGAAATTGTGTCCAGGGAGATATTCTGAGGCACCTCATTTTTTTTTTTACTTAAACAGAAGGGCAGAGGAATCTTGGCTTTGCCACTTAGTAGTTGTAACTTGAGTAACCCCTCTGGGCTTTGGTTTCCCCCTGTGAAAAATGGGCATTGTGATGGTGCCTACCTCAAAGAATTATTGTAAACTTTAAATGCAATCACCTATTTAAAGTGATTAGGACAGTACCTGGCACATAGTAAGTGTCCAAGAAACAGTAGCTATTATTAATCTGTCTTATATCAGGAATGGGGACTCCACATCATCTTCATGTCTGGGATTTAAGTAATCTGATTCTGCCTAATATAATCAAGTTTGTCTTATTCTATTCCCAGAATGAACAAAATACATATTTATTATCTTACATGTCATAACTTGTCACGAACTATCTCAAGACTGTCCCATTATTTTAAGTTCACCACTGGGTAGCTGAGCAGGGTTAATGATTGAACCAATCCAGATAAGTATGTAAAAACAGGCCGGGCGCGGTGGCTCAAGCCTGTAATCCCAGCACTTTGGGAGGCCGAGACGGGCGGATCACGAGGTCAGGAGATCGAGACCATCCTGGCTAACATGGTGAAACCCCGTCTCTACTAAAAAATACAAAAAACTAGCCGGGCGAGGTGGCAGGCGCCTGTAGTCCCAGCTACGCGGGAGGCTGAGCCAGGAGAATGGCGTGAACCTGGGAGGCGGAGCTTGCAGTGAGCTGAGATCCGGCCACTGCACTCTAGCCTGGGTGACAAAGCAAGACTCCGTCTCAAAAAAAAAAAAAGTATGTAAAAACATTTTGTAGGCCAGGTGCAGAGGCTCACACCTGTAATCCCAGCACTTTGGGAGGCCGAGGCGGGTGGATCACCTGAGGTCGGGAGTTGGAGACCAGAATGACCAACACGGAGAAACCCCATCTCTACTAAAAATACAAAATTAGCTGGGAGTGGTGGCACATGCCTGTAATCCCAGCTACTCTGGAGGCTGAGTCAGGAGAATAGCTTGAACCCGGGAGGTGGAGGTTGCGATGAGCCAAGATTGCGCCATTGCACTCCAACCTGGGCAACAAGAGCAAAACTCTGTCTCAAAAAAAAAAAAAAAATTGTTATCTATAAAGTGTTATGATTATTTTAATTAACAACTCCCATTTCACTAGGTTTATTTGCCTTCTCAGCCAGTTCTCTATATGGTTACTAAAATGTGTGGTTTTACAAAATTATTAGCATGGAGTTAAGATTTTAGT
Source organism: Macaca thibetana thibetana (assembly GCF_024542745.1). Taxonomy (NCBI): domain Eukaryota; kingdom Metazoa; phylum Chordata; class Mammalia; order Primates; family Cercopithecidae; genus Macaca; species Macaca thibetana. The sequence continues at coordinate 129,828,353 of NC_065598.1, forward strand.
ACTTAGTGTGGCTCATTAAGTGATGGTTAAAATTTCTAAAACAGCAGTTCTTAAAATGATATGAGCCATGGCAGCATTCTTAGAATGTATGTAGCTTCTAATACTACCTGAAATGAAAACACTGATTTGCATAGATACTAAATTCTGAGATATTTGTTTTTTAAAAAGCCTCACTGCTTTAACTCAAATCTTTGTAAATTAGTTGAGGTCTTTTTTATATGAATAGCTGTGAGGAGCCAGATTATATATAATGTAAAAACACACACCGAGGCAGGCGCGGTGGCTCACGCCTGTAATCCCAGCACTTTGGGAGGACGAGGCAGGCGGATCACCTTCGGTCCAGGAGTTCGAGACCGGCCTGGCCAACATGGTGAAACCCCATCTCTACTAAAATACAAAAATTAGCCAGGCGTGGTGGCGAGCGCCTGTAATCCCAGCTACTCGGGAGGCTGAGGCAGGAGAATCGCTTGAACCTGGGAGGTGGAGGCTGCAGTGAGCCGAGATCACAGCCAGAGCGAAATTCCATCTCAAAAAACAAAAAAACTGTACAATTATGGTTTAAAATAGAAAGAAACCACACTGAAAACAGTAATTCATTTGCCAAATGAACTCAGTTAGGTTAGCACCTTAGCAAGACCCTTTGGGAACAAGTGGCCTCTAAGTACTTCGGTAGCAGTATCTTTTTTTTTTTCTTTTCAGACTTTTGCTTTTCTAAAATTACAAAGGTGTAGTGTGTCTGCTGTTACAGGATGGAAAATGATCATAGGAGGTTGGAAGCTTGTTGGCCTCAGTCATAAAGGGATAAGAAAATTGAGAATTAGGCATAGGGCAGAAAGGACCTCACCCCTCCCAACGCTTTCATTTCTAAATAATGCTTAAGGAAACCATGCCAGGGTTTGTAAAAGAGTAGAGGCACAACCACGGGGAGTGGGCACTGGGGAAGGAGGAAGGAGGTGACGACGTGGGGATAAAGCGGCTTCTTAACTGCGCCTGCGCCCCTGGCAAAGCTGACAGAGGAGCGTGAAGTGACGTCATTGCCTGCGTCACAATACGCGTCGTCTGACTGGAAGCGTATCGCAGGCTCTGAGGGGCGGAACCCAACGGATGGTCAAAGGCGGCAGATTGTAGTTTTTGTTTTGGCCGGAAAGGCTTACCATGAGTTGCCAGGGCTGAGATGGAGAAGGATTCGCGGCGGTGACAGATTAAATTCCCCAGTTACATTATAGACTTGGAGGTGGGGGATCTTCTCATCGTTAGAGGCCCCGATCATGGGAGATAGGCGGTTCGGAGCCAGTCCTGCCTAACTTTGTGTTCACTGATGTTAGGGATGCTAGGGCTGCAAAGGTGGGCACCCCTACTCGTCTAAGAGCTTTCTCCTCTCTTCTCTTTTTCCCCTTTGCCTCTCTCCTTACATCACCTGCCCACTAAGTCGACTTGTCCTTGTGTGAACGGCAGCCGGAAAGCCTTGAGAACTTATTCCTCGACCCGGACATGGCACAGGAGAAAATGGAAGTAGGTTTCGAATCGCTGCCGAGTTCCACTACCGCAGACAGCAACATTCCGAGAAGAGTCAACAGTGCCCCTTTGATCAATGGACTTGGGTGAGCCAGGTTGAGATACTGAAGGAGGCAAGCGGGTGGGGAGGAGGTGTTCGGGAAAGTGATTTCCTATAGAATTCCCGTCCCTTTATTTGTTGAGGTTCTGCAGGTATCTCCCTTGTTCCTGGTGTCCTGAGATCCCACCCTCAACCTTGGGTGGGGGTAGTGGGACGGGCTGACCTGAGGGAGAGCGCGCACCCACCCTGAGGTTGACAGACATCTGAATCTGAACATCCTCCCCTGATAGTCCACCCGGACCCGAATGCAGCAGCCAATTGGTGTGGAGCACGGCTTTTTTCTAACTTCACCCCATTTCTTACCCATTCCTTTGAAGAAACTTAGCATCCTCCCCCACTCACCCCCAGATCTTCTGCCATGACTGTAATATTTGTCATTTCAGCTGCTTTATCACCTCTGACCTTCACCTCCAGCCACTTGAATGGAAATGGTTGTCAAGCAAATAAACTTTGGACTTTTTTTACACCTTTTTTTTTTTTTTTTTTTTTTTTTTTTTTGAAACAGAGTCTTGCTCTGTCGCCCAGGCTGGAGTGCAGTGGCACGATCTCAGCTTACTGTAACCTCCGCCTCCTGGGTTCAAGCAATTCTCGTGCCTCAGCCTCCCTGGTAGCTGGGATTACAGGCGCCTGCCACCACACCCGGTAATTTTTTGTATTTTTAGTAGAGACGGTTTCACCATGTTGGCCAGGCTGGTCTCGAACTCCTGGCCTCAGGTGATCCGCCCGCCTCAGCCTACCAAAGTGCTGGGATTACAGATGTGAGCCACTGCTCCTGTCCTACACCTATTTTTTGTTGGCGCAAAAAGTTTTGGTACCACAGAAGCTTGATCTCCTAAATTACACATTCTCACTGGGTGATACTTCCCCCAAGTGGGGAGAAAATAGTTCTTAGGGGAGTGTGAAAAATTTTTACTCTTTTTATGTATAAAGCACAGATATACATACAGTCTGTACACAGATATATAGTATATATGTGTTATTAAAATTTCACGGAGGGGAAGCAATTAGGGGAAAAAAGGTCTAAAAAGGCTTTTTAGAGGGTCAATAATGAAAAAATAATTTAGAAACACTGCACTAAATGATGGTTAACTGTATTTCTGAAGATCTGGGATTACTAAATCTTGTTTCCTTTTTTTGTTTTTTAAGACGGAGTCTCACTGTGTCGCCCAGGCTGGAGTGCAGTGGCGTGATCTCGGCTCACTGCAACCTCCGCCTCCCGGGTTCAAGCGATTCTCCTGCCTCAGCCTACCGAGTAGCTGGGACTTCAGGCACCCGCCACCACGCCCGCCTAATTTTTTGTATTTTTAGTGGAGACGGGGTTTCACCGTGTTAGCCAGGATGGTCTCGATCTCCTGACCTTGTGATCTGCCCGCCTCGGCCTCCCAAAGTGTTGGGATTACAGGCATGAGCCATCGCGCCCGGCCTAAATCTTACTTAAATTAGACTTTTAAAATGATATTTTGGATCTCACATTTCAGTATTATAAGGTTTTCTAGATATCATAAAAATGTCTGAAAAATGCATTCACTACATACATTGCTAACTTTGCTCCTCACCTTTTGTGGCATACTGATTGATAGTTGTAATTCACAGTACTATAGACTTCTCAGGAAGGGATTCAGAGACCAGCTTTACCCTCCTTGTTTAACATATGAGGAAACTGAGGCCCATAAATCTCCAAAATGACATGTTTAGTGGCAGAGCCAGTACTAGGAACCTCTGTTTCCTGACTCCTAAATGACTGTTCTGGCCACTACTAATGAATAACTAAGTTGATTAACTAAATAAATGCAGCTTTTGGGTCATTTGAGGTAGGAGAGAATATACTGTTCACAAAATGAAAAGCAAACTAAGATTGACCAAAAAAAAAAAAAAAAAATACATTACCTTTTTAAAATAGGCAGGTAGAAAAACATAGAAGGGGGACTCTGCATGTTGTGCTGAGAACAAGAACATTTTATTCACTCAGGATTTTGCTCTAATCCTGTTGTGGAAATAAAGGAATTATGGGACCCACTCTACTAGTAGAAGAGAGCAGTAGGGAGAATGTTGGGTTTATTGAAGACAATATAAAAAGAAGAAATAGACTGCAAATAGACGATGGAGGATGTGTACTTGAAAGAACCTGTGGATCCTCTTTAATGTATTAAATATGCCAGAGAAGGAGTGGACCCTTCCCTAATCCTCAAAGCCTTGGAAACAGAGAGATCTCAGTTATCCCTTCATATCTTGCTTTGTTCTGCAAAGGATTTTTTTTGTTTTGTTTGTTTTTTGCTTTTATCATATTAGAGCATAGCTATAGTGTTAAATTCCATAGCTAAAGATCCTAATGCATGAAGTAAAATTTTTACAGAAAGGTAAGGGTCACTAGCATATTTCTCTAGTAGGAGTTTAAAGATATAGAAACCACAAAGTGGACGGAGTCCAGGGACTCTAGTCCATCAGAAAGAAGTAACATAGGAATGATGTGTGACATCCCTGAGATTGGGGAACTTGCCTAGATGATCTGAGGGCATATTTTGTGCTGTTGTAGAAAATGTAGGGCATGGTCAGAGAAGTTATTCTGAAGCAAGAAAAATTTAGAGTAAGATTACACTGAGCCTTAGTTGAATTCATTTTCACCTCATTTCTTATTTGCATATGCATACTGCTCACTTTTCTCCTTTTTTTTTTCTTCCTTGGCCCTCTAATACTTGTGTACTTCCCCTTTCTAAACTATACCTGGCAGTAAAGCATTCTCTTCAGAAAGTGAGAATCACTAGCATATTTCTTTAGTAGGAGTTATAGAAACCACAAAGTGGACAGAGTTCACGGACTCCGGTCCATCAGAAAGAAGTAACATAGGAATGATGTGTGACATGCCTGAGGTCAGGGAACTTGCCCAAATGATCTGAGGGGATGTTTTGTGCTGTTGTAGAGAATATTTAGCTTGGTAAACATTGTTGCACCTCTTTCAAGTCATTTTCGAACTTTGCTCCATGTTTCTTCTATATAAAGACCCTCTTGCACCAGCATTTGCAGAATTAAATTCCTTACATTGGTTTCTTTTATATCAATTCTTTAATACAGTATTACTGTTTTAAAGAAGTATCTGCACTGTTTTATGTATATCTTGAACTAATAAAAATTCCAACGTCAAAAGTTTTGAACCTCTTGGTTCTTTATACTCTTTATCCCTGTAGTTGGCTGACTTTATTACTAGTGTCAATAACTATGTTTAAAGCTAGGAGTTTTTTTCTTCTCATTCTCTGACCCTTATGCAAAGACTCAGAGATTAGGTTCTTGTATTCCTGCCAGTGCCTCCCTACCTTAAAAACCTCTACCTTGACCCTGCATTTAAACTGTTACTGCCTCAATTATTATTATTATTTTCCTGAGATGGAGTCTTGAGGCTGGAGTGCAGTGGTTCAATCTTGGCTTACTGCAACCTCTGCCTCCTGGGCTCAAGCGATTCTCCTGCCTCAGCCTCCCGAGTAGCTGGGACTACAGGCATGCACCACCATGCCTGGCTAATTTTTGTATTTTTAGTAGAGACGGGTTTCACTATGTTGGCCAGGCTGGTCTCGAACTCCTGACCTCATGATCTGCCCACCTTGGCCTCCCAAAGTGCTGCTATTACAGGCATGAGCCACTGCCCCTGACCCTCAATTCTATTTGAAAGGCAAATTACTGCCCCAGACCCAAATGCAGCCCACCACCTGGATTTGCAAATAAAATTTTATTGGAATGGAACCATCCCCATTTGTTTAGTTATTTTCTATGGCTACTTTCCCACTGCAGTGGCAGAACTGAGGAGTTGCAACAGATACTGTATGGCCCACAAATCCTCAAATGTTTACTCTCTGGCCCTTTGCAGAAAAAGTTTGCCCATCCTCTGGTTTATTGAACTCTTACGAACGTGGAAGAATAGCAGCCATGAAAAATGATTACTTTGGGAATATAAGTGACATAAATCTATTATAGTTTAGACAGAGCTGTTATTGATCATTTGATGTGGAACATTGAACTTCATCCAGTTATACTACCTTTGCTTTTTCCGAGTTAGAAGTAGCACTTAACTCAGTTCAGATATCACCTAGGGTTTTATAAATTCATGTTGAATAATGCATATCAGTTGAAGTATATATTGCCTGAATTCTTTCTTTCAGTTATAGTCTTACTAAAATTGGCGAACAAATTTAGGGTAGAATATATCATTGCTAGCCCTAAGAATTAAGCCCCCTACACATGTAAACAAAAAAGAGTGGAAAGAAATAGCCCATTAGTGTCCCTCCAATTTTCTTATAAGTGACTGCCAGAACATATTCCTATTCTCACAAAGAAAATGACTGGGAAAGGAAGTAAACTTAGATACATCCATATACCTTCCATTCATAAAATAGTAAGTTACCACCTGTTATATGCAAATTATGATGTTGCAAAGACATATCTCAGGGCTCAATAAACTTTAATAGGGACTGTAAATACTTGAAGGACTTAAATGTGTGGTAGAGTAAGATAAGTGCGTAGGGAGCTAAAGAAAGTGCTAGGGGAATTCAAAGAAGGAAGGGAGAAATTACAGCGGGACTGGTGAGGGAGAAGGACAAGTTTATGAAGAAGGTGACAATTGAGATGGGCCTTCATGGATTGATAGGATACACCCTGGAAAAGAGGGAGACCAATGCTTGGGATTGTATTTTAAGTATTATATACAGAACAGACTTGAAGGCAGAAAAGCATAGATGTATTCCAGAGAACTGAATGGTCCACTTTGCCTGAACCCCTGACTCCCAAATGTTCATCTGCCGATCAGTGCTGATCTCAGGTGAAGTTTTTACCAATCCATGCCTTTAAAAAAGTTAAGTACAGCATAATTAAAGATGTCATTATGTAGTTGCTAATTATCCTTCCTGGGCAGGACTGTACTGTACTCTGAGATTTGTTATTCTCTTATTTTCTTAATACCAAAGTATCATTTTACAAATGAAATGATGGTGTTGGTCAATGGTGGGATTTTTTAAAAAATGACTTATTGGCCAGGCGCGGTGGCTCAAGCCTGTAATCCCAGCACTTTGGGAGGCCGAGGCGGGTGGATCACGAGGTCAGGAGATCGAGACTATCCTGGCTAACATGGTGAAACCCCGTCTCTACTAAAAATACAAAAAACTAGCCGGGCGTGGTGGCGGGCGCCTGTAGTCTCAGCTACTTGGGAGGCTGAGGCGGGAGAATGGCGTGAACCCGGGAGGCGGAGCTTGCAGTGAGCCGAGATCACGCCACTGCACTCCAGCCTGGGAGACACAGGGAGACTCCGTCTCAAAAAAAAAAAAAAAAAAAAAAAAATGACTTGACTTGGTAAAAGAAAGAGGTGGCAACTATGTTTCTGCCTAGATTTTGTTTTGAAATTGTACTAGTCCATGAAATTGAAGAGTCTGGAGCCAAACTGTGGAGGGCTTTGAATGTCATAGTAAAGAACATAACTGAATTTGACAGGCACTGAAGAGAGTCATTGAAAGTTGTGAGCAAACTGTTCTTTAGGAAGGTGCCCCTGGTAGTCTGTTAGATAGCCTAGAGAAGGGAAAGAAGAGAGGCAAGGAGCCCAGTTAGACTATGGCAGTCTGTGGAAAAGGAAAAAGACCTTGAATTAGTTTTTGGCAAGGAGCATGAAAAGAATCGGGTGGATATCAGAGAGAGAGAGTATAGAGGTAAAATCTAAAATACTGGCAGTTGACTGGATATAGGCAGCTAAAACAAAAGTGTTATAGATGATTTCTCACATTGGAGGAACCTGGATGAAGGGTACATGCGAACCATCTGTATTCTTTTTGCAACTTCTGGTGAGTCTTAAACCGTTTCAAAATAAGAAGTTATAATAAAAAGGAAAACATGCCAGACACAGCTGGGATCTGTAGTCCTAGCTATTTGAGAGGCTGAGGCAGGAGCATCGTTGAGCCTAGGAGTTTGAGGGCAGCCTAGGCAACATATAGCGGGGCTGACCACATCTCTGAAAAAACAATGAAATGATTTCTTCAGGATTACAAGGTCAAATAGGACCGAGTTCACTTGGTGGGCAACCATCAAAGCTGAGGACACAGACCTAACTTCAGTGGGCAGCAGCTGCACAACTTCAGTCCATTGTTATCATGGGAATGTGGCCCAGTGTTGCAAAATCTTGCAACTTTTCAATAGAAGCCAGAAAGTTGGAATCTGGGTGTTGTTTTTTTTTGTTTGTTTGTTTTTGTTTTTTTTAATGTGAAATCTCACAGTGTACAAAACAAATTCAAAAACATTGTTGACACTGTGTAGGCCAAACCAAACACATCTGTGGAAAATCCGAGTTCCATCAACCCCTGCTATTGTTATTCCTCTTATTCATGTGAAACTTTGGGAAAATTGAGAGGGAATTGATATTTGCACCTTGTAGCTCTGATCATAAATTTAAATCATTTACAGGTTTAAACTGAAAATGATGTATTTCCAAGTTCACAATAAATTATATTCATTCTCCGTAGCATAATTAGGAGTAAAGTAGGGTGCTTGAGAATTCCTTACCTTATATGGAGACTTGTTTAGGCTCAGCCAACCAAGGCTGTATGTGTGTGTGTGTTTTAATTTCTACCTTTGCACAGCTTGCCTTTACCCTTGCTGTTTAGGTATTTGAAATCTTCTTTAAAAGAATTTTGTGGCCGGGCATGGTGGCTCACGCCTGTAATCCCAGCACTTTGAGGGGGACAAGGCGGGTGGATCACCTGAGGTCAGGAGTTCGAGACCAGCCAGACCAACATGGTGAAACCTCGTCTCTACTAAAAACACAAAAATCAGCTGGGCATAGTGGTGCATGCCTGTAATCGCAGCTACTAGGGGGGCTGAGGTAGGAGGATTGCTTGAACCTGGGAGGCAGAGGTCGCAGTGAGCTGAGATCGTGCCACTGCACTCCAGCCTGGGCAACAGAACAGAGCGAGACTCTGTCTCAAAAAAAAATTTTTTTTTTGTAATGGATTTTATAACAAATGTTTTTCTTTTTCTTTTTAGTTTTAATTCACAGGTGTTGCAAGCTGACATGTTAAGAATTAGGACAAACAGAGCAACGTTTAAGAATCGACGCTGTCTGGTAAGAAAATGCTTATAATGGCCTCCCTGTCCAACACTTGTGCTTATTGGTCTTAACCAATGGTCTTCAAACTTGAGCATTCACAGGGAGGGCTTATTAAAACACAGATGGCCAGCGGGAGTCTCACCCCCAGGGTTTCTGATTAAGTAGATGGGGGTGGAGCATGAGAATTTGCATTTCTAACAAGTTCCCACTTTGAGAAACACTGCTCTAAACATTACTGAAGGAAAAATAAACACATTGACTACAGTTATGATTGCTGCAGCTGCAACAGAATTAATTTTTAAATCCCATATGGATTTAATATTGAGATTTTATGTATAAGACCATCTGGTTTCCAATTTTTTTTTTAAAGAAAATTGTAACTTTGAGAGGAAAATTTGCAGACTCTCCTAAAAGTAATTTTTAGGCTTTTAGTTAGACTTTTATCTCACATTTATCTTGAATTATAAATAAGATTTGCTTTTCATGGTATTATCATGCAATCTCTAAATTATAACTCTTTTCTACTAATTATCCTGTAAACATAGAGAATATACTTGTAGATCAGTAAGCCAAGGTGAATACATGATTCATTATATGATTTTTTTATTGAGATGAAATTCACATAACATTCAATTAACTATTTTAAAGTATACAGTTCAATAGCATTTAGTGCATTCACAATGTTGTTCAACCACTACCGCTCTCTAGTTTCTTTTTTTTTTTTTTATTGTGCTTTAAGTTCTAGGGTACATGTGCACAACGTGCAGGTTTGTTACATATGTATACATGTGCCATGTTGGTGTGCTGCACCCGCTAACTCATCGTTTACATTAGGTATATCTCCTAATGCTATCCCTCCTCTCTCCCCCCTCCCCACAATGGGACCCAATGTGTGATGTTCCCCTTCCCGAGTCCAAGTGATCTCATTGTTCAGTTCCCACCTATGAGTGAGAACATGCGGTGTTTGGTTTTCTGTTCTTGTGATAGTTTGCTAAGAATGATGGTTTCCAGCTGCATCCATGTCCCTACAAAGGACACAAACTCATCCTTTTTTATGGCTGCATAGTATTCCATGGTGTATATGTGCCACATTTTCTTAATCCGGTCTGTCACTGATGGACATTTGGGTTGATTCCAAGTCTTTGCTATTGTGAATAGTGCCGCAATAAACATACGTGTGCATGTGTCTTTATAGCAGCATGACTTATAATCCTTTGGGTATATACCCAGTAATGGGATGGCTGGGTCATATGGTACGTCTAGTTCTAGATCCTTGAGGAATCGCCATACTGTTTTCCATAATGGTTGAACTAGTTTACAATCCCACCAACAGTGTAAAAGTGTTCCTATTTCTCCACATCCTCTCCAGCACCTGTTGTTTCCTGACTTTTTAATGATCGCCATTCTAAGGCTACAGTAACCAAAACAGCATGGTACTGGTACCAAAACAGAGATATAGACCAATGGAACAGAACAGAGTCCTCAGAAATAATACCACACATCTACAGCCATCTGATCTTTGACAAACCTGAGAGAAACAAGAAATGGGGAAAGGATTCCCTATTTAATAAATGGTGCTGGGAAAATTGGCTAGCCATAAGTAGAAAGCTGAAACTGGATCCTTTCCTTACTCCTTATACAAAAATTAATTCAAGATGGATTAGAGACTTAAATGTTAGACCTAATACCATAAAAACCCTAGAGGAAAACCTAGGTAGTACCATTCAGGACATAGGCATGGGCAAAGACTTCATGTCTAAAACACCAAAAGCAGCAGCAGCAAAAGCCAAAATTGACAAATGGGATCTAATCAAACTAAAGAGCTTCTGCACAGCAAAAGAAACTACCATCAGAGTGAACAGGCAACCTACAGAATGGGAGAAAATTTTTGCAATCTACTCATCTGACAAAGGGCTAATATCCAGAACCTACAAAGAACTCAAACAAATTTACAAGAAAAAAACAAACAACCCCATCAAAAAGTGGGCAAAGGATATGAACAGACATTTCTCAAAAGAAGACATTCATACAGCCAACAGACACATGAAAAAATGCTCATCATCACTGGCCATCAGAGAAATGCAAATCAAAACCACAATGTGATGGTAGTTTCTTTTGCTGTGCAGAAGCTCTTTAGTTTAATTAGATCCCATTTGCCAATTTTGGCTTTTGTTGCCGTTGCTTTTGGTGTTTTAGACATGAAGTCCTTGCCCATGCCTATGTCCTGAATGGTATTACCTAGGTTTTCTTCTAGAGTTTTTATGGTTTTAGGTCTAACATTTAAGTCTCTAATCCATCTTGAATTAATTTTCGTATAAGGAGTAAGGAAAGGATCCAGTTTCAGCTTTCTACTTATGGCTAGCCAATTTTCCCAGCACCATTCATTAAATAGGGAATCCTTTCCCCATTTCTGGTTTTTGTCAGGTTTGTCAAAGATCAGATGGCTGTAGATGTGTGGTATTATTTCTGAGGGCTCTGTTCTGTTCCATTGGTCTGTATCTCTGTTTTGGTACCAGTACTCTGCTGTTTTGGTTACTGTAGCCTTGTAGTATAGTTTGAAGTCGGGTAGCGTGATGCCTCCATCTTTGTTCTTTTGGCTAAGGATTGTCTTGGCAATGTGGGGTCTTTTTTGGTTCCATATGAGCTTTAAAGTAGTTTTTTCCAATTCTGTGAAGAAAGTCATTGGTAGCTTAATGGAGATGGCATTGAATCTATAAATTACCTTGGGCAGTATGGCCATTTTCACAATATTGATTCTTCCTATCCATGAGCATGGTATGTTCTTCCATTTGTTTGTGTCCTCTTTTATTTCACTGAGCAGTGGTTTGTAGTTCTCCTTGAAGAAGTCCTTTACATCCCTTGTAAGTTGGATTCCTAGGTATTTTATTCTCTTTGAAGCTATTGCGAATTGGAGTTCATTCATGATTTGGCTCTCTGTTACTGGTGTATAAGAATGCTTGTGATATTTGCACATTGATTTTGTATCCTGAGACTCTGCTGAAGTTGCTTATCAGCTTAAAGAGATTTTGGGCTGAGACAATGGGGTTTTCTAAATATACAATCATGTCATCTGCAAACAGGGACAATTTGACTTCTTCTTTTCCTAACTGAATACCTTGATTTCTTTCTCTTGCCTGATTGCCCTAGCCAGAATTTCCAACACTATGTTGAATAGGAGTGGTGAGAGAGGGCATCCCTGTCTTGTGCCAGTTTTCAAAGGGAATGCTTCCAGTTTTTGCCCATTCAGTATGATATTGGCTGTGGGTTTGTCATAAATAGCTCTTATTATTTTGAGAAACGTTCCATTAATACCGAATTTATTGAGAGTTTTTAGCATGAAGGGCTGCTGAATTTTGTCAAAGGCCTTTTCTGCACTCTATTGAGATAATCATGTGGTTTTTGTCTTTGGTTCTGTTTATATGATGGATTACGTTTATTGATTTGCCTATGTTGAACCAGCCTTGCATCCCAGGGATGAAGCCCACTTGATCATGGTGGATAAGCTTTTTGATGTGCTGCTGGATTCGGTTTGCCAGTATTTTATTGAAGATTTTTACATCGATGTTCATCAGGGATATTGGCCTAAAATTCTCTTTTTTTGTTGTATCTCTGCCAGGCTTTGGTATCAGGATGATGTTGGCCTCGTAAAATGAGTTAGGGAGGATTCCCTCTTTTTCTATTGATTGGAATAGTTTCAGAAGGAATGGTACCAGCTCCTCCTTGTACCTCTGGTAGAGTTCGGCTGTGAATCCCTCCGGTCCTGGACTTTTTTTGGTTGGTAGGCTATTAATTATTGCCTCAATTTCAGAGCCTACTATTGGTCTATTCAGGGATTCAACTTCTTCCTGGTTAAGTCTTGGGAGAGTGTAAGTGTCCAGGAAATTATCCATTTCTTCTAGGTTTTCTAGTTTATTTGCATACAGGTGTTTATAGTATTCTCTGATGGTAGTTTGTATTTCTGTGGGGTCGGTGGTGATATCCCCCTTATCATTTTTTATTACATCTATTTGATTCTTCTCTCTTTTCTTCTTTATTAGTCTTGCTAGCAGTCTATCAATTTTGTTGATCTTTTCAAAAAACCAGATCCTGGATTCATTGATTTTTTTGGAGGGTTTTTTGTGTCTCTATCTCCTTCAGTTCTGCTCTGATCTTAGTTATTTCTTACCTCCTGCTAGCTTTTGAATGCGTTTGCTCTTGCTTCTCTAGTTCTTTTAATTGTGATGTTAGGGTGTCAATTTTAGATCTTTCCTGCTTTCTTTTGTGGGCATTTAGTGCTATAAATTTCCCTCTACACACTGCTTTAAATGTGTCCCAGAGATTCTGGTATGTTGTGTCTTTGTTCTCCTTGGTTTCAAAGAACATCTTGATTTCTGCCTTCATTTTGTTATGTACCCAGTAGTCATTCAGGAGCAGGTTGTTCAGTTTCCATGTAGTTGAGTGGTTTTGATTGAGTTTCTTAGTCCTGAGTTCTAGTTTGATTGCACTGTGGTCTGAGAGACAGTTTATTATAATTTCTGTTCTTTTACATTTGCTGAGGAGTACTTTACTTCCAACTATGTGGTCAATTTTGGAATAAGTGTGATGTGGTGCTGAGAAGAATGTATATTCTGTTGATTTGGGGTGGAGAGTTCTGTAGATGTCTATTAGGTCCGCTTGATGCAGAGTTGCGTTCAATTCCTGGATATCCTTGTTAACTTTCTGTCTTGTTGATCTGTCTAATGTTGACAGTGGGGTGTTAAAGTCTCCGATTATTATTGTATGGGAGTCTAAGTCTTTTTGTAAGTCTCTAAGGACTTGCTTTATGAATCTGGGTGCTCCTGTATTGGGCGCATATATATTTAGGATAGTTAGCTCTTCCTGATGAATTGATCGCTTTACCGTTATGTAATGGCCTTCTTTGTCTCTTTTGATCTTTGGTGGTTTAAAGTCTGTTTTATCAGAGACTAGGATTGCAACCCCAGCTTTTTTTTTGTTTTCCATTTGCTTGGTAGATCTTCTTCCATCCCTTTATTTTGAGCCTATGTGTGTCTCTGCATGTGAGATGGGTCTCCTGAATACAGCATACTGATGGGTCTTGACTCTTTATCCAATTTGCCAGTCTGTGTCTTTTAATTGCAGCATTTAGTCCATTTACATTTAAGGTTAATATTGTTATGTGTGAACTTGATCCTGTCATTATGATATTAGCTGATTATTTTGCTCGCTAGTTGATGCAGTTTCTTCCTAGCATTGATGGACTTTACATTTTGACATGTTTTTGCAATGGCTGGTACCAGTTGTTCCTTTCCATGTTTAGTGCTTCCTTCAGGATCTCTTGTAGGGCAGGCCTGGTGGTGACAAAATCTCTAAGCATTTGCTTGTCTGTAAAGGATTTTATTTCTCCTTCACTTATGAAACTTAGTTTGGCTGGATATGAAATTCTGGGTTGAAATTATTTTCTTTAAGAATGTTGAATATTGGCCCCCACTCTCTTCTGGCTTGGAGAGTTTCTGCCGAGAGAGCTGCTGTTAGTCTGATGGGCTTCCCTTTGTGTGTATCCCGACCTTTCTCTCTGGCTGCCCTTAACATATTTTCCTTCATTTCAACTTTGGTGAATCTGACAATTATGTGTCTTGGAGTTGCTCTTCTTGAGGAGTATCTTTGTGGCGTTCTCTGTATTTCCTGAATTTGAATGTTGGCCTGCCTTACTAGGTTGGGGAAGTTCTCCTGGATGATATCCTGAAGAGTGTTTTCCAACTTGGTTCCATTTTCCCCGTCACTTTCAGGCACTCCAATCAGACATAGATTTGGTACTCTTTCTTCCAGTTGATCGAGTCAGTTACTAAAGCTTGTGCATTTGTCACGTAGTTCTCGTGTTATGGTTTTCAGCTCTTATCAATTCTTTTAAGGACTTCTCTACATTGGTTATTCTAGTTAGCCATTCGTCAAATCTTTTTTCAAGGTTTTTAGTTTGTTTGCGCTGGTTACGTAGGTCCTCCCTTAGCTCTGAGAAGTTTGATTGACCGAAGCCGCCTTCTCTCGACTCGTCAAAGTCATTCTCCATCCAGCTTTGTTCCGTTGCTGGCGATGAGCTGCGTTCCTTTGGAGGGGAAGATGCGCTCTGATTTTTTGAATTTCCAGCTTTTCTGCACTGCTTTTTCCCCATCTTTGGGTTTTTATCTGCCTTTGGTCTTTGATGATGGTGACGTGCTGATGGGGTTTTGGTGTGGGTGTCCTTTCTGTTTGTTAGTTTTCCTTCTAACGGTCAGGACCCTCAGCTGTAGGTCTGTTGGAGTTTGCTCGAGGTCCTCTCCAGACCCTGTTTGCCTGGGTATCAGCAGCAGAGGCTGCAGAAGATAGAATATTGCTGAACAGCGAGTGTTGCTGTCCGATTCTTGCTCTGGAAGGTTCGTCTCAGGGGTGTACCCCACTGTGTGTGGTGTGAGGTGTCAGTCTGCCCCTAGTGGGGGATGTCTCCCAGTTAGGCTGCTAATTGGGTCAGGGACCCACTTGAGCAGGCAGTCTGTCCGTTCTCAGATCTCAACCTCCGTGCTGGGAGATCCACTGCTCTCTTCAAAGCTGTCAGACAGGGGCGTTTACCTCTGCTGAGGTTTCTGCTGCTTTCTGTTTAGCTATCCGCTCTCTAGTTTCTTAATTGTATACATATCCTTGTCTTGTTCCTCATCTAAGTGGGGAAGCTTTCAGTCCTTCACCATTGAATATGACTTTAGCTGTGAGTTTTTGGTAAATGTCCTTTATCATGTCAAGGAAATTTCCTTCTACTCCTACTTGCTGAGTATTTTTCTTTTTTTTTTTCTTTTTTTTTTCTTTTTGAGACAGAGTCTCACTTTGTCACCCAGGCTGGAGTGCAGTGACATGATCTCAGCTTGGTGCAACCTCCACCTCCTGGGTTCAAGCTATTCTCCTGCCTCAGCCTCCAGAGTAGCTGGGATTACAGGCACACACCACCACGCCCAGCTAATGTTTTTTGTATTTTTAGTAGAGACGGGGTTTCACCATGTTGACCAGGCTGGTCTCGAACTCTTGACCTCAAGTGATCCGCCCACCTCCACCTCCCAAAGTGCTGGGATTACAGGTGTGAGCCACCGAACCCAGCCTTATTGAGTATTTTTATCATGAAAGTGTGTTGAATTGTTTCAAGTGCTTTTTCTGCATCTCTTGGGATGATCATGTGTTTCCCCACCTTGGTAGATTCATATGGTATATTACGTTTATTTTTTCCATGTTGAACTACCCTTGCATTCCTGTGATAAATCTTTTTGCATGTGTATTCATGAGATATTGGCCTGTTGTTTTCTTGTGGTATCTTTTGCTAGCTTTGGTATCAGGGTAATGCTGGCCTCATAGAATGTATTAGGAGGTATTCCTTCATCTTCCACTTTTGGAAGAGTTTGAGTAGGATTTTATGTTGATTCTTGTTTTTTGTTTGTTTGTTTTTGTCTTTGTCTTTTTGAGATGGAGTTTTGCTCTTGTTGCCCAGGCTGGAGCACAGTGGCACGATCTTGACTCACTGCAATCTCTGCCTCCCGGGTTCAAGCGATTCTCCTGCCTCAGCCTCCTGAGTAGCTGGTATTACAGGCACCCGCCACCACGCCCAGCTAATTTTCTGTATTTTTAGTAGAGACAGGGTTTCATCATGCTGGCCAGGCTAGTCTCAAACTTCTGACCTCAGATGATCCACCTGCCTCGGCCTCCCAAAGTGCAGGGATTACAGGTGTGAGCCACTGTTCCTGGCCTGGTGTTGTTAATTCTTTGAATATTTGGTAGAGTTCAGCGTTGAAACCATCTGGTCCTGGATGTTTCTTTGTTGGGAGGTTTTTGATTACAAATTCTATCTCTTGTTATAGGTTTGTTGAGATTTTCTTTTTCTTCTTGAATCAGTTTGATAATTTATGTGTTATGTGTTGTGTATTATAGATTTCTCTTATAATATGATTTTTAATGTGATAGAATCTATAGAATACATTTTAGTGAAATGTTATAGCTTGATACCAATTTAAAAATATTGCTTGTGGCCAGGCGTGGTGGCTTACACCTGTAATCCTAACACTCTGGGAGGCCGAGGCAGGAGGATCATGTGAGGTCAGGAGTTCGAGACCAGCCTGGCCAACATGGTGAAACCCCATCTCTACCAAAAATACAAAATTAGTCGGTTGTGGTGGTGCATGCCTGTAATCCCAGCTACTGGGGAGGCTGAGCCAGGAGAATCGCTTGAACCCAGGAGTTGGAGGTTGTGGTGAGACGAGATCACGCCACTGCACTCCAGCCTGGCGACAGAGTGAGACTCTCTCTCAAAACAAAAAACAAACAAACAAACAAAAAATATTGCTTGCTAATCTTAAAAGTGGACATTTTCCTCCTCATAGAATGATATTCAATATTATTCCCACAATATAGTGGGAGAAATTATAACTCTTCATTAAATAAATATTTCTTCTTTCCACTCATTTACTCATTCATTCAATGATATTTATTGAGCACCTGTTTGCCTCTCAAAGCCTTCCATACCTATCCAGTCTTCTACTCAGCAAAACCAACGTAGTGGTTTAGGACCCACTACGTATTAGGCCCTGATCTAGTTGCCAGGGTTGATCTAACCGAGTTTGGGGAGGAGATAACATCTTAGTTGAGATCTTACTGATGTGAGGGGGTTAGCTAGTTTGGGATATTGATGACAGGGGTAGACAATATTCCTTGTAGAAAACAGTATGCTTGAAGTCCTGGAAAAGGAAGTATGCTGTATAGATAAAAGAGTGTGTATAAAATTTGAAAGAAGTGCATATTAGCTACAGTGAAAGTAAATATACAGTAGTGAGAGATGTGGTTGAAGAAGTAGACTAGTGCAAGATCTTGTAGGGCCTTCAAGTCATGTTAAGTATTTTGCACTTTATCCTAGGGTCAATGAGAAGCCATTGAAGAGTTTTGAGCCAATGATTGACATGATCAGATTTGTTAAAAGATTGCCCTGGCTGCAGAGTGGAAAGTGGATTGGAAGAGGGCAAACGTATATGCAAGAAGATCAGATAGGCTACTGCAATCACCCTGGCAAAGAGCTGATGGTAGCTTGGACTAGTGTGATGGTAGTGGAAATGGAGAAAAGTTCCAGATTCAGAAGAAATTTCAAAGATGGAATCAATGGATGTTGGGAAACAGTGGAGGCAAACATGACTCCTAGGTCTCTAGCTTGGGCAGCTGATGGGATGGTGGTGCCACAGAATAAGAAGGGACCACTGCAAGAAGAGTAGATTTACAAAGGAGGATGAGTTTAGCTTTGCACATGTTACATTTGAGGTTCTCTTGGACATGTAAACTAGTGATGTTCGATGTACTAGTTTGAAGCTCAGGAGTGAGATCTGGGCTAGAGATAACCATTTGGGAATCATCAGTAGATTGTTATTTAAAGCTGTGGGAATGAATGATATTACCTACAAAGAGAGTATAGAAAGAGCAGAGAAGAAGTTGCAGGACAAAACTTTAAAAATCACCAACACTTAAAAATCAATCAGAAGAGGAGTGATGGACTAAGTAGAGAGGCAGGAGGAGGCTTCAGAAGAGAGTAGTATCATGAAAAAACAAGGAAAAGTTGTAAGTCATATGCTGTCAAGCAGTCAAACAGACTGAAAAGTGTCCTTTAAATTATCAAAATAGAGATTACTCATGAATTCTTACATTTGAGAGCACTTTCCATAGAAGGAGGAGTGGGGTAAGATGAAGCCAGATTTGATTTTGAAGAATAACTGAGAGCCAAGGACCTATAAATGACACTGTACATCCAAGCTCAGTTATTTGGGGGGCGGGGGGGCAAATTCCTCATCTGTAAAATGGGAATGTAAGAGTAACTGCTTTATAGGTTTGTTGTGGATTACCTTGATCAGTATAAAGCACTCAGCACAGCACTGACACATACTAAATGCTCAATAAATATGTGGTTTTTTAAAATCAGTAATAGTACATATAGTCAGCAACCAGTGTACCTGGCTTTTTAAAAATTATAATTTTAAAATCTTTTTTTCTAGTACCAAACACTTAAAGGATACTTTTCCTTTATTTATTTATTTATTTTTGAGATGGATCTCTTGCCCAGGCTGGAGTGCAGTGACGTGATCTTGGCTCACTGCAACCTCCGCCTCCCAGGTTCAAGCGATTCTTCTGCCTCAGCCTCCTGAGTAGCTGGGACTACAGGCGTGCGCCACCACACTTGGCTAATGTGCACATTTTTAGTAGAGATGGGATTTCACCATATTGGCCAGGCTGGTCTCAAACTCTTGACATCGTGATCCACCTGCCTTGCCCTCCCAAAGTGCTGGGATTATAGGCGTAAGCCACTGTGCCCGGCAATACTTGGCATTTTAAAAATGCATAACATTCCTTAGGAATTCTAGGCTCTTAATTTGCATAATGTTCAGTTTAATATAATGTATATTTAAAATAAACCATCTTATATAACAGATTGTGTTTGGCAGAATTGAAGTCATTTTAACTTATTGGATGATGGGGATTTCAAGGCTTGTTGGTTTAGCTTGCTATAACAATACTATGCATATGGTTTTATTGTGTCAAAGTATCACTTCATTATTATTATAAGACATATGTAAGTATATACTTACCTTTAGTATAGAACTGCTGAATTATCTAGGAGAATGACATGAATTAGAATGCTTTTGGCAAAAGCAGTAAAATCTAATTCGAAGAGACTTAAACAGCCTGGGCAAAGTGGCTTATGCCTGTAATCCCAGCACTTTGGGAGGCCAAGGTGGGCAGATCACCTGAGGTTGGGAGTTCAGGACCAGCCTGGCCAACATGGTAAAATCCCGTCTCTCCTAAAAATACAAAAATTAGCCAGGCATGATGGCATGCGCCTGTAATCCCAGCTACTCAGTAGGCTGAGGCAGGAAAATCGCTTGAACCCGGGAGGTGGAGTTTGCAGTGAGCCGAGATCACGCCACTGCACTCCAACCTGGGTGACAGAGTAAGACTCTGTCTCAAAAAAAACACAAACAAACAAACAAAAAACAGAGAGACTTAAACAATAAGGAACATTTATTATCTCAAATAATAAGAAACCCCAAGAAAAGGAGGTTCTAGGCCGGGTTAGTTCAGTGGCCAAATGACATCATCAGAGACTCAGGTTCCTTCTATCTCTCCACCCTACCATCTTCAGCAGCCACAGTTAATTATGTACCTAGTAATTAGACCCAGGGTTCAAAATCAATGGATAGCAAGCTCTTATATATATTTACAGATGTCGAGAAGGATATCTATCAACCTATCTTTAGTATATATCTCTGGAGCCTGGCGTTATAGGCAGAATTTTATTTTTACTTTATGCATTTCTATACTAGTTGGGTGTTTTTCACAAAGCATGAGCAATACCGGTGTTTTCATTTCTAATAGATATTATATTACAAAATGGAAACATTATTCTTGAAAAAATACAAATATTATTGAATGATATCATAAACTATAAGTTTAATGGTTATATCCTATACTGGCCTATCCTTAAAATTGGTGCCACAGGCATCTAAAGTAGCCAAATTCAAAGAGACAGAAGGTAGAATGGTGGTTGCTAGGGTCTGGGAGGAGGAAGGAATGGGGAGTTGTAGTTTAAAGGATACAGTTTTGCAAGGGTACAGTTTTAAAGGGTTTCAGTTTTGCATGATGAAAAGAGTCTAGAGATTGGCTGCACAACGATGTGAATGTACGTAATACTGCTGAACTGTATGCTTCAAAATGGTTGAGATGGTAAGTTTCATGTTAGTGTATTTTACCATTATTTTAAAAATTGGTGCTACTTTTCATGTATTTAAATATAAGTAAAACAGGCTGGGCGCAGTAGCTCACACCTGTAATCCCAGCACTTTCAGAGGCCCAGGCGGGCGGATTACTTGAGGTCAGGAGTTTGAGACTAGCCTGGCCAACATAGTGAAATCCCATCTCTACTAAAAATACAAAAAATTAGCCAGGTGTGGTGGCACGTGCCTGTAATCCCTGTTACTTGGGAGGCTGAGGCAGGAGAATCTCTTGAACCCAGGGGGTGGAGCTTGCAGTGAGCCAAGATCCCACCACTGCACTCCAGCCTGGGCGACAGAGACAGACTCCATATGAAAAAATATATATATATATACACACACACACACACACACCATATATACCATATATACATATATATGGTGTGTATATATATATGGGGGGTGTGTGTATACATACATATATAGGTAAAACTGTTTTAGAAACAAATCACTGTGACAGAGGGCATTGAAGAGCCATGGGTTTCATTCAACACAAAAATAAAGATGTATATTTTCCAAGCATTGTATAAAAAAAAAAAAAAAAAAAAAGCTGTTCCCTCACAATTATTTTGTTTAATTAAGTGCGAATATTTTCTTCACTTCTCTCGGGAAATCACTTCACCCACTTCTGTTGAATAGAAGCCCGAAGACCTCTTCTGACATTGAGACTATGCCTTCTCCCAAATCACCTCTTTGCTTTATCTCCTAAGAACTCTGAAGTTGACATGCCTGTGCCTTTCTCTCCCACCAGGAATTCTGGCCCTTCTCAATCTGGGTGTCACTGCGTCACTTCTCCATCCCCACCCCCTCCTCTTCCAAAGGAAGCAGGGGAAATGTCTCATCTTCCTAAGAGAAAAGGTTGTGCTTTTCTTGAGCAATTCCTCTGTTCTAATTTTAGGCCTACTGACATCTGTCTCATTAGGTTTTGCTTTTCATATTGGCAACCACAAACCCCAAATCTAGTGTATGGCCCACAAAGTCGCAAGCATGTAATACATTCCTGATCCTACTTTATGCCCTGTGCATCTAGCCCATGTTCAGTTCATGTTGAGTAGCATTATAAACCATCTTAAATCATTTCTGAAACTAAGCAGAGACATTTATAAACATAGTGTACAACCCTCTGTTTAGGATTTTCTGAGCATTTTATCTGTAGTTACTATAGTAGGAAATGGCTTAAAAACAGCAAACCTAGGAAAATGAAACATAATTTTTAAAAATCTTAATGTCTTTACAATATTAATTTTCTGTGATCTCTCTTAAATGGAACTAAGCTTGGTTTTTCCTCCTATCTTAATCCCGTCACTGGAAATAATTCTTAGGAATTAGCTTCACCCAGCACCCTCCCTAACCTCCCCCTACTTCTACTCCCAGCCACCTTCACACCATGACATCATTCCTTGGTGCTGATACTCTTGGTTCCTTCCAAGGACTTTTTTCCTGGAACGTGAGAAAAAGGCACAGTGGGAAATTTACACAGAAGATACCAGTGATGTTTATTACATCTCAGTAAACTCATTATTTCTATTTTAATACTTTGTTTCATGTGGAAAAATTATCCAAGGTAATTCCTTTGCAAACACCACTTGTAGTACTTAATTTGGGGAGAATTCTCTTCCAGAAGCCTTGTTTTCTGCAATTAATTTCTCACATTATTACTAAAAGAATCAGCCAATACAATATTTGATCCACATTTTGTCCAATTAAAACATTCTTGTAGCTTATGATTCTGTAGCTCAAGTTCAAATCCTACCTACCTCAGACATTTCACACTATCTCCCTGCTGGTGTCAACAATTTCAGTCAATCTTCTCATGATTTCCTGGATAAAGTTTTTCAATGGGAAATCCTAAGCCTTTACCTGAACCTAAACTGGTTCCTTCCCATTCCTTACATATAAATTAAAAATAATCTCTTCTAGGAAGTCTTCCATCATTATTTTATGAAACAAATTTGCCATACCATGTTTTCTCACTTATAAGTGGGAGCTAAATGATAAAAACTTATGAACATAAGGAAACAACAGACACTAGGGTCTACTTGAGCGGGGAGGATATGAGGAGGGAAGCAGAAAAGATAACTAGTAGGTACTGGGCTTACTACCTGGATGATGAAATTGTATGTACAACAGGCCAGGGACGGTGGCTCACACCTGTAATCCCAGCACTTTGGGAGGCCAAGGCAGGCAGATCACCTGAGGTCAGGAGTTTGAGACCAGCCTGGTCAACATGGTGAAACCCCATTTCTACTAAAAATACAAAAAAATTAGCCGGGCATAATGGTACGTGCCTGTAGTCCCAACTATTTAGGAGGCTAAGACAGGAGAATTGCTTGAACCTGGGAGATGGAGGTTGCAGTGAGCCGAGATTGCACCACTGCACCCCAGCCTGGGTGACAGAGCGAGACTCCATCTCAAAAAAAAAAAAAAAAGAAAAAGAAAGAAAAAAAGAAAAGGAATAATATGTACAACAAATCCTAGTGACACGTGTTTACCTATGTAACAAACCTTCACATGTAACCCCAAACCTAAAATAAAAGTTAAATAAATAAAAAATTAATAAAAAGTAATTGTCGGCCGGGCGCGGTGGCTCAAGCCTGTAATCCCAGCACTTTGGGAGGCCGAGGCGGGCGGATCACGAGGTCAGGAGATCGAGACCATCCTGGCTGACACGGTGAAACCCCGTCTCTACTAAAAAATACAAAAAAAAACTAGCCGGGCGAGGTGACGGGCGCCTGTAGTCCCAGCTACTGGGGAGGCTGAGGCAGTAGAATGGCGTGAACCCGGGAGGCGGAGCTTGCAGTGAGCTGAGATCCGGCCACTGCACTCCAGCCTGGGCGGCAGAGCGAGACTCCGTCTCAAAAAAAAAAAAAAAAAAAAAAAAAGTAATTGTCTTATTTATGACATGTAATTTTAATATAGCCAAAGTGTCACAATTTCTATAGAAAATATATGTATACATTTAAGTTCAGGTTATATATCTTTTTCATTAGATTATAAACTTTATAAACCATAGTGTTTCATGTTATATATTGTGAATTTTCTGGGCATTTGATCAATGAAGATGTGAACCTTAGTAGCATGAATTAAATGTATTAAAATTCTACTTCTTCAAAGGTGTGTGTGTTTGTGTGTATGTATATGTGTGTATATGTATGTATATTTGTATACATGTATTCTATGTACATGTATACATATATACATACATGTATACATGTATATGCATATACACAATATATACATGCACACATATATATCCATGTATAGATGAGATTTTTTTCAGAAAAACCTTAATTTTTCGGATTCTGTTCATGCCACTGCACAACTTCTCAATTAGTGTTACTAAAGGGAAATACTGAGGAAGAATCTCCCAAACGGTATAAATCACAGTGTTTTCTGCTTGCTTTGAAAATTTGATTATTTTTATAGTATGCCTTAAGAATGGGAATGTAAATATTTTTAAAATTAGCAATATTAGGGGTTCAAGTAAAAAAGAAAAAAGGTCACAGTATCTAATGTTGAGAGGGTACAAGGAAATAGGTATTCTAATACACTACTGGGAAATAAATTTGCGTAAGTTTTCTGGAGGGCAGCTTGGCGATCTGTATCAACAACCTTGCAACCCAGAAATTCCAGCTCTATGAACTGATCCTAAAGAATTAAGGATGTGCACAAACATTAGCTTAAAAGATATTATTACAACATTATTTACAAGAGCTAGCAAAAAATATGGCAGCAGTCTGAATGTCTAACAACAGGGAATAGGTCAATCGAAAGAGCCTTCATTACCTGTATTTGAATTCCAGTTCTAGCAATGACTGAATAACTCCTTGGGCAAGTTACTTAATCACTGTAGCCCTCAATTTTTCTGAGGCAAAATGGGGGTGATAATAATGCATACCTCATGGGGTTGCTGTGAGAATTGAATGAGATAAAACATGTGTGGCACATAATAAAAGTGCTGCTTATTATTATGGTACATCCTTACAGTATAATACTCAGCACTTAAAATGGCGTTGCAGATGAATTTTAACATGGAAAGACTCAGAATGTATAAAATTATATATATTAAATATATATGCTTTATAATGAGAAAAAAATGTGAGCCAATTTCTGTTAAAAACGAAAAGATCAGGGACAGGCCTGGTGGCTCATGCCTGTAATCCCAGCACTTTGGGAGGCCAAGGTGGGTGGATCACTTGAAGCCAGGAGTTCGAGATCAGCCTGGCCAACATGGAGAAATCCTGTCTCTACTAAAAATATAAAAATTAGCCGGGCATGGTGGCCCACGCCCATAATCCCAGCTACTCGGAAGGCTGAGGCAGGAGAATTGCTTAAACTCAGGAGGTGGAGGTTGCAGTGAGCCAAGATTGGGCCACTGCACTTTAGCCTGGGTGATAGACTGAGACTCCTTCTCAAAAAAAAAAAAAAAAGAAGACGGAGAAGGAGAAGGGGAGAAGGAGAAGAAGAAGAAAACAGATCAGGACAAACGGCAGAGCATAGAGGAATTTTAGGGCAGTGAAACTACTCTGTAGCATACTATAATGATGGATGCATGTCATACAAAACCCTTAGCATATCCAACACCAGGAGTGAACCTAAATGTAAACTATGAACTTTGGGTGGTAATGATGTGCCAATGTGGCTTCATTGGTTGTAAAAAATGCACCATTCTGGTGAGGGATGTTGATAGTGGGAGAGGCTGCACCTGTGTGAGGGCTGGGGGGTATGTGGGAACTCTTTATAATTTCTGTTCAATTTCACTGTGAACCGAAGAGTGCTCTAAAAAATAAAATCTGTTAAAAATAAATAAATAAAAGATCAAATAGGAAAAGACTGGAAACTGCTGGGTAACAGGGGACAGATAGCCTAGTTTTATAAATACTCAGCATATAATCCAAATTGTTTATGTATCATTAAATGATGTATTTTAGGGTGTTTGACGATGATAGTAATAATGGTGGTAGTAGTAATAGTTACCATTTATTTAGCACATACTGTGTGCCAGGTGCTGTGCTAAACACATTACATGCATTATCACCATTATCACATTTAATATAAGTAGATGCTTGAAACGGCAACTCTGGCATGTTGTTCTTAACACTATTGCCTATAGCAACAAATTATATATTCAATGTATCCCTTTAATATAAGTTTTATCCAGAAAAGATTTCTGACTTTTGTTAGAAGGGGCAACTAATAGCATTATTGGTTTGAATTACAAATTTCCTTAGAATATCAACCCTGGAACATGATTAATACAGACCAGTCTGAGTTACGCACCAGTCAAGAGTCCACAACTGTCAGATTTTTATTATTATTATTATTATTATTTGAGTCAGTCTTGCTCTGTCATCCAGGCTGGAGTGCAGTGGTGCGATCTTGGCTGGCTGCAACCTCCGCCTCCCAGGTTCAAGTGATTTCTCCTGTGGCAGCCTCCAGAGTAGCTGAGATTATAGGCGCCTGCCACCACACCTGGCTTTTTTTTTTTTTTTTTTGTAGAGATAGGGTTTCACCATGTTGGCCAGGCTAGTCTTGAACTCCTGACCTCAAGTGATCTGCCCGCCTTGGCCTCCCAAAGTGCTAGGATTACAGGTGTGAGCCACCACGTGCAGCGTGACATGTTTATACCCATTCTCTGGATAGCAATAGAACCAGGCTCAGGGCTGATGATATCTGAGTATGTCTATTCCAAAGTTAAATAGATGGTGCCATTAGGTGTAACCTGCTCTTCTCCTATGTATAACAGAGTAGATCATTTTTCCACAGTTCAAACTCTTTGAGCATGACATTTAAAGCTTTCTAGCATCTTCACGCTTTTGGCCTCAGAGTCCTTTCTCCCTCCATGAACTCTTGGTGTTCCACTCACACAGGGCCAATATCCCATCTTAACACATGCCAAGCACTTTCACTTTTCTGTTGCTTTTGCTGGCAAACTCCTTGTCCTAAAGGTCCAACTGAAATACCACCTTATGCCTTTCTTATTTGTCTTCCACCTCCCACCCCCTACACACACCCACTTCATCTTTGCTTTTTATTCCCACCCTACTTTGCTTTCATTTGACGTGCACTTCCTTGTCTCTTATATAAAATCTGCTTCCAAGACTGGTTTCTTCAGTGGATTGTAAGGTCTCTGAGTAATAACTGAGAGTAATAGCAACAGCTTATTAGCTGTCTTTTTTTTTTTTTTAAAGAAAACAATTCTCTCATTCCCCTCTGAGCAGAAAAATAGCTCATTAAACATAGCAAGTATTCAAAAAATAGTGAAATACTTAACAGCTAGCCATATTTTGACAATAGCGAATTAGTGTGGTGAAGTAGTTGTTGCTAATTGTCAAATAAAATTTATTTGTAGTAAATTTTCAGTTACCCACATACCAATTTTCTATTGTTATTTTTACAACCTTGGCTGTTTCTTCTACTTCATAGCAAATGATTTGAAAAAAAACAAACTGATTTTAATACTTTAAGCAACATATAATGAGTGAGGTAATATATTCCTTAAAAAGCAATATGATACATTTTAAAACCCAACAAAAATTCAGACTATGTGCTTCATAGAAACATTTATTTATCCAACACATACTTTATTTTAATTAATTAATTAATTTATTTAGAGATGGGGTCTTGCTCTGTTGCCTAGGCTGGAGTGCAGTGGCACAATCTCAGCTCACTGTAAGCTCTGCCTCCTGGGTTCAAGCGATTCTTCTGCCTCAGCCTCCTGAGTAGCTGGGGTTCCAGTCACCTGCCACCATGCCTGGCTAATTTTTGTATTTTTGGGAGAGACAGGGTTTCACTATATTGACCAGGCTGGTCTCGAACTCCTGACCTCAAGTGATCCACCCGCCTCCACCTCCTCCTCCCAAAGTGCTGGAATTACAGGCATGAGCCACCACACCTGGCCCAACACATACTTTTTGAACACTCATCTTGCCTCCACTCACTCACTCACTCCTCTTACTGCCTTTCATGGCCACACTCCATCTGTTGGTTTCTACTGGGAACCTTAGCAACCTCTTCTTCAGCCTTCTGGTCATTTCTCTAATCTACCTCCTTCTCTTCACTCTCCGTTTTTCATTTAGACCCTCGCCATCTGTGACCTGGCCTGTGACCCTGCGTCTAGTCCGTCTTCCATCCACCATCAATGTGTTCTGCATGATGTTGCTCGGGTTACCTTTCTAAAGTAGATATGATCTTGTTTAAACAACCTTTGAGGTTTAAGAACTCAGAGGAATCTATGCTCTGGGTTTCCTATTGTGCTCAAAGGCTAAAGTCCAAAAACTACAATCTGATTTTAGTCTAATTTCCCTAAATTTGTTTCCTGCTGCACCCTCGCAAGTACTAAGTTTCAGCCACCCTGAACCTCTCTGTTCCCTGAACATTCCTCTCTGCCTGAGTGTTTCCTCTCACTCCTTGAAATGTCCTCCCTCCTCTTCTCTATCTAATGAATTGCTACTCCTCTGTGAAGACTTCTCCAAGACCCACACAGAGTTCTCTGTCCTTTGAACTCTGTCTCTTGAACCCAAATCATAACTCTGTTCTGCCATTTGACTGTGACCTAGTTTCCCCTAATTAGACTTTGACTTGCTCAAGGACAGGAAAATGTCTTATTTATCTTTGGATCTTCAGGGCCTAGCTCAGTGCGCTCTCTCTCTCTTTCTCTCTCTCTCTCTCTCTCTCTCTCTATATATATATATATAAACACACACACACACACTCTCCAGCCTAGGCAACACAGCAAGACACCATCTCTAAAAAAATAAATAAATAAAAAAAATAAAGTATGTGTTAGATAAATAAATGTTTCTATGAAGCAGATAGTCTGAATTTCTATTGAGTTTTAAAATGTATCATATTGCTTTTTAAGGAATATATTACCTCACTCATTATATGTTGCTTAAAGTATTAATATATATTATATACACTATATATATGTACACTATACTATGTACACTATATATATACTATATACACCATACACACACATACACACACACACACACACACACATATGTGGGTTTTTGCCATCTTGTGCAGGCTGGTCTTGAACTCCTGGCCTCAAGTGATCCTCTCAAAGTGCCAGGATAATAGGCATGAGTCCCCCGTGCCTGGCCTCCAGGTCCTTTCTTTTCTTTTTCTTAAAAATCCCAAGTAGCTGGGATTAGAGGCATGTGCCACCACGCTCGGCTAATTTTTGTATTTTTAGTAGAGACGGGGTTTCACCATGTTGGCCAGGCTGGTCTCGAACTCCTGGCCTCAAGTGATCTGCCTGCTTTGGCCTCCCAAATTGCTGGGAATACAGGCATGAGCCACCGCGCCCGACTTCATTCAATATTTTGAATGTACAACTCAATGTGCTCTTAAGATAGAATTTGAAACTAAGATATGGTAAACACATTATCTGGCATTTTAAGAAATAACCACGGTACAGAAAGAGTTTACAAATGAATTCTGAAGACAATTTTCAAGCCTCATTTTCACACTTAGCTTTAAATGCCTCCATTCTTTCATTCCCCTCTTGTGTGGGTCCTCATAAGCTTTGAGAGAAGACTGAAAAGGAAAAAGTAGCCCCAAAAAAGAGAAAGGACCTAGACAAGAAGTATCTGAGCAACCAAGAGTAAAATATGCTAAATGACTTGAAAGTGATTACCTTAAAGTCATTCCATATTATGAAAGTTTGGTTTCCCAGCTAGATTCCAGGATATTTGATGTAGTTATTCTGTTTATGATTTTTGGGCAGTATGCTTGGCAAGCTAGCTACTGATTCAATGACTGTTTCAGCTTTTTGTTCTGGGTAATACCTCTCACTAAGCTTTAATGATGGGCTAAAACTGGCAAGAAAAATGAGGCAATTTTAAGATCTAGTGCTTTAGGAAAGAAAAGGTAGCGACAAACAAAATCCTCTATTGATGTTCTGCTCTGTATTTATTATGATAACAGTTATTTTCTTCTGTTTTGGAAAGTGTTGATTTTTGATTAGTATAATTTTCAGTCAAGATTCAGTTGGATCTTTTTTTAACTTTGAACCTAACTGATACTGTTGCTGGCATGCGTAAGACACTAAATAATTATTTTAGGTAATTCAACATTGACTTAATGTTTAGATATAATTAATCAGAAACGTTAAAGCAAGCTTGACATCTACATTTTAAATTTCAGTTGTTGCCACCTTCTCCCTTTCATGGTTCCATCAGCCGCCTTCATCAAATCAAACAGGTAAGAAGACTTTCCAAACTGACAACTGGTCATTTAAAAAAGTAAATTTTATTTTTCTTTGTGAAAATACTTATGTTTCAGTAATTCTAAGTGAGGTCACATGTAATTAAGTTTTTATTTCTAGGAATGATTTCTTTAAAAAAAGACAAAACAAAGAAGCCCTTTATTTGGCTTATTAACTGTTTTAATTAATAATTTCTGGAAATACTACATACTCTTATACCTTGAGTCTAGCTTCGTTCTTCCAGGGATCTGAAAGTGGAATGTTATACACAAAAATTAATTTTCAGCTTCATAATAACTGTAGTTATCATTATTTTTTTAACCCTCAGATGAGTTTTTTGACAGATAAAATGGGCTTCATGCTATTGTTTTGTGTTAACTTCTTAGTGATCTGAGTTCAGGGACACATTGTACCTCACTGGTTTATATTTTGTGCCCGTGTACACGCATGCGCATCTCTGTGTGCGTGTGTGTTTGTGTTTGTGTGTGTGGTTGGGAGGGTGTATGAGGGTGGGTGAGTGTGCACTCATGTGCACATGCATGCTTAATAGCACAAGCATAATACAGAATTCAACCTTTTAATTATCCAAGGATTAGCCACAGAACTCAAAAGATCAAATCACCACTATGCCACAGGTGATATTTTTTTTTTGACCCAGTTACAAGCAGACATTTTTCCCCCCAAGAGAGGCTTATTATTCACTTAGCACTAATAGGTACTTTCCATTTGTGGTCTCATTTTATCTTGCAACAACTTTATAAGGTCAGAAACTAAAAAGGGGAGAAATTTAGCAATTTACCCAATGTCCAGAGTTGGTGAATGTCAGAGCCAAGATTTGGCCCCAAATTACTGGATTATTTTCCAGCTCCCCTTTCCCTGTTTCAGTGCACAAAGCCCATAATACCGTCTTGTAATCCTAGTTGTTAGTCCTCCAACTCTTGCTTCCTTTCCCTCTCTCCCTTCCACCCCTGTGACATGGCTTCCCTAAGGTCAGCTTATCCACTAGCAGGAAAGTATGGTAAAAACGGTTTTTTTTTTTTTTTTTTTTTTTTTTTTTTTTGAGACAGAGTTTTGCTCTGTTGCACAGACTGGAGTGCAGTGGCTCCATCTTGGCTCACTGCAACCTCCACCTCCCGGGTTCAAGTGATTCTCCTGCCTAAGCCTCCCGAGTAGCTGGGATTACAGGCGCCTGCCACCATGCCCGGCTAATTTTTGTATTTTTAGTAGAGACAGGGTTTCATCATGTTGGCCAGACTGGTCTCAAACTCCTGACCTCAGGTGATCTGACCACCTCGGCCTCCCAAATTGCAGGGATTACAGGTGTGAGCCAACGCGCCAGGCCTTTTTTTTACTTTTTAGTAGGTAAAAGTTGCTTTTACTCCTGTCTTTCTTTGTAGCCATTTTAGAAATTCTTAAGGAATGAAACAAGTTCAAAGAAGTAGTAAAGCGACCTCTGGTTTATCTGTGCAATATGTTTCTTTGCTTTTCCTAAATCAAACCAAATATTTGAAAATGGGTTACGTGTTGCTATTTGCTGACGAAGCTTGATATAAATACTAATTTACACTGGTTAGGAATATAAGTTTAATGCAGTTTATTTCCCTAGTAACATAATATATATTATAAACATTTAAAAATGAAATATAAGTAGAAAATGAATGAGATGGGAAAACAGAAAAACATTAATTTTCAATCTGGATACTGATTGAATGGAAAATTAAGACTTATTTTCAGCAGTTTAATGGTCTGATAGATATCTTAAGTTGCATATTTCTTTTTTTTTCTTTTTTTTTTTTGAGACGGAGTCTTACTCTGTCGCCCAGGTGGGAGTGCAGTGGCACTATCTCAGCTCACTACAATCTCCACCTCCTGGGTTCAAGGGATTCTCCTGCCTCAGCCTCCCGAGTAGCTGGGATCACAGGTGCATGCCACCACACCCGGCTAATTTTTTTGTATTTTTAGTAGAGATGGGATTTCACCATGTTGGTCAGGCTGGTCTCGAACTTCTGACCTCAAGTGATCTGCCCACCTCAGCCTCCAGCCTCCCAAAGTACTGGGATTACAGGGGTGAGCCACTGTGCCTGGCATAGGTTGCATATTTCTTTACATGCATTCTTTGACTGACTTCTTTGTCCCTATTAAACTTAACCCTTTAAGTGCAAAACGGAAATGTGTGGTTCTCTCCCCATTACCTTCTGAACTTTCACTTTAACAACATTAATAAGGGCATTGATTTTATCAAAACGGGGGGAATAATATTGGCTATCTCATAGAATCGTTTTTGAGGATGAAAAGAATTACAACTGACCCTTCAACAACCTGGGTTTTTAAAAAGTAATTAATTTAATTTTTATGGGTGCCACGGGGTACATGAGATACTTTGATATAGGCATGCAACATGTAATAATCACATCAGGGTAAATGGAGTATCCATCCCTTCAAGCATTTATCCTTTGTGTTACAAACAATTCAACTATACTTTTAGTTATGTTTAAATGTACAATTAAATTATTATTGACTAGAGTCACCCTGTTGTGCTAGCAAATACTGAGTCTTACTTGTTCTTTCTAACTATATTTTTGTACCCATTAACCATCCCACTTCCTCGCCACCCCTCATTTACCCTTCCCAGCCTTGTAACCATCCTTCTAATCTCTATCTCCATGAGTTCAAGTGTTTTAATTTTTACCTCCCACAAATAAGCAAGAACATGAGGCTGGGCGCGGTGGCTCACGCCTGTAATTCCAGCACTTTGGGAGGCTGAGGGGGGCAGATCACTTGAGGTCAGGAGTTCAAGACCAGCCTGGCCAACATGGTGAAACCCGTCTCTACTAAAAATACAAAAATTAGCCATGTGTGGTGGTGGGCGCCTGTCATCTCAGCTATTCAGGAGGCTGAGACTAGAGAATCACTTGAACCTGGCAGGTGGAGGTTGCAGTGAGCTGAGATCATGCCACTGCACTCCAGCCTAGGTGACAGAGTGAGACTCCGTCTCAAAAAACAGAAAAAAGAAGATAAGTTAAAACAGGAGATGTTTGTCTTTCTGTGCCTGGCTTATTTCACTTAACATAATGACCTCCAGTTTCATCCATGTTGCTGCAAATGACTGGATCTCCTTTTTTTTTTTTTTTTTTTTTTTTTTTTTGAGACAGTCTCGTTCTATCACCCAGGCTGGAGTACAGTGGCGCCATCTCAGCTCACTGCAACCTCTGCCTCCCAGGTTCAAGTGATTCTCCTGCCTCAGCCTCCTGAGTAGCTGGGATTATAGGCCCACGCCACTGCGACAGACTAATTTTTGTATTTTTTGTAGAGACAGGGTTTTGCCATGTTGCCCAGGCTAGTCTCAAACTCCTGACCT
Organism: Macaca thibetana thibetana; assembly: GCF_024542745.1. NCBI lineage: Eukaryota > Metazoa > Chordata > Mammalia > Primates > Cercopithecidae > Macaca > Macaca thibetana. Next base: position 129,861,404 of record NC_065598.1, read on the forward strand.
CAGGTGATCCTGCCTGCCTCGGTCTCCCAAAGTGCTGGGATTATAGGTGTGAGCCACCGTGCCCAGCCTGGATCTCATTCTTTTTATGGCTGAATAGTACTCCACTGTTCATATGTACCACATTTTCTTTATCCATTCATCTGTTGATGAACACTTAGGCTGCTTCCAATTCTTAGCTATTGTAAACAGTGCTGCAATAAACATGGGAGTGTAGATATTTCTTCCATATACTGATTTCCTTTTTGGTGGGTGATATACCTTGGAGTGAGATTGCTGGATCATATGGTAACTCTATTTTTCATTTTTTGAGGAACTTCCAAACTTGAACAACATGGATTTGAATGGCGTGGGTGCACTTATACACAGATAATGGAGATCAAAAATACAGTATTGTTGTGATGTGAAACCCTCCTATATGTATGGCTGACTTTTTGTATCCTTGGGTTCCAGAAGGCCCCCTGTGGACTTGAGGATGTGTGGATTTTGGTATATGCCGGGGGGTGGCGGGGTGAGGGGTGGTGCTGGAACCAATTCCCTACATATACCAAAGGACGACTGTAAGTAATTATGCGTAGTGCCAAGAGTACTGCATTAAAAAAATCTTTTTAAATGGAAAATTTAAAACATAGAATGTAGAATCTCCATATACCTAACACACAGCTTTAACAATTATCCACATTTTGTATATCCTTTTTCATCTATCTGCTTCTCTTTTAGGGGTGGGAGAGAGTGCTTTAAAGTAAATTTCTGACATATCTTTTTACCCAAGTTTATGGGCATGAGAAGGACTTTTTTTCCCCATAATCACAATGCCATAATTATGCGTAACAAATTATCTTATTCCGTAATGTCATCTAAATCCACATTATATTTTTCCTAATTCTCAAAAATGCACTTTTAACTGATCCAAACAATCCAAATATGACATTTAGTTGATATATATTGATATATATCTCTTAGATCTCTTTTATTTAAAAAAGCATTTTTATTTTATTTTATTTTATTTTATTTTACTTAAGTTCCAAGATACATGGGCAGAATGTGCAGGTTTGTTACATAGGTATACGTGTGCCATGGTGGTTTGCTGCACCTATTGATCTGTCATCTAGGTTCCCTCCCCTCGCCACCCACCCCCCCAACAGGCCCTGATGTGTGTTGTTCCCCTCCCTGTGTCCATGTGTTCTCATTGTTCAACTCCCACTTATGAGTGAGAACATGCAGTGTTTGGTTTTCTGTTCCTGTGTTAGTTTGCTGAGGATGATGGCTTCCAGCTTCATCCATGTCCCTGAAAAGGATATGCTCTCATTCCTTTTTATGGCTGCATAGTATTCCATGGTGTATATGTACCAAATTTTCTTTATCCAGTCTATCATTGATGGGCATTCAGGTTGGTTCCATGTCTTTGCTATTGTAAATAGTGCTGCAGTAAGCATGCATGTGCATGTGTCTATAGTAGAATGATTTATATTCCTTTGGATATATACTCAGTAATGGGATTTCTGGGTCAAATGATATTTCTGGTTCTAGATCCTTGAGGAATTGCCACACCGTCTTCCACAATGGTTGAACTAATTTGCATTCCCACCAACAGTATAAAAGCATTCCTATTTCTCCACAGCCTTGCCAGCATCTATTGTTTCTTGACTTTTTAATCATCGCCATTCTGACTGGCATGAGATGGTATGTCATTGTGGTTTTGATTTGCATTTCTCTAATGATCAGTGATGTTGAACTTTTTTTTGTATGTTTGTTGGCCATATAAATGTCTTCTTTTGAGAAGTGTCTGTTCATATCTTTTGCCCACTTTTTGATGGGGTTGTTTTTTCTTGTTTCAGTTCCTTGTAGATTCTGGATATTAGACCTTTGTCAGATGGGTGGATTGCAAAACTTATCTCCTATGCTGTAGGTTGCCTGTTCACTCTGATGATAATTTCTTTTGCTGTGCAGAAGTTCTTTAGTTTAATTAGATCCTATTTGTCAATTTTCGCTTTTGTTGGAATTGCTTTTGGCATTTTTGTCATGAAGTCTTTGCCCATGCCTATGTCCTGAATGGTATTGCCTAGGTTTTCTTCTAGGGTTTTTATGGTTTTGGGTTTTACATTTAAATCTTTAATCCATCTTGAGTTAATTTTTGTGTAAAGTACAAGGAAGGGTCCAGTTTCAGTTTTCTGCATATGGCTAGTCAGTTTTCCCAGCACCATTTATTGAATAGGAAATCCTTTCCCTATTGCTTGTTTTGTCAGGTTTGTTGAAGAGCAGATGGTTGTAGATGTGTGATGTTATTTCTGAGGTCTCTGTTCTGTTCCATTGGTCTATATGTCTGTTTTGGTACCAGTACCATGCTGTAAAACAGCATTTTCTGCCTGTTTTTTGTTCCATGCCTCTTATTTATTGAACAAACCAGGGAGGCCATTTGTCCTGTATAATGTCCCACATTCTGATTTTGCTTCCATGTGGTGTTAATATGTTCTTTTATCCTCTGTATTTCCTGTAAAATAGTGTTTTTTTTTTGTTTTTGTTTTTAGACAGAGTCTTACTCTGTCGCCCAGGCTGGAGTGCAGTGGTGCAATCTCGGCTCACTGCAACGTCTGCCTCCCTGGTTCAAGCGATTCTCTAGCCTCAGCCTCCCGAGTAGCTGGGATTACAGGCGCCCACTACCCCACCCAGCTATTTTTTTTTTTTTAAAGTAGACAGGGGGTTTCACCATGTTGGCCAGGCTGGTCTCAAACTCCTGACCTCAAGTGATCCGCCCATCTTGGCCTCTCAAAGTGCTGGGATTACAGGCATGAGCCACCACACCTGGCCTCCTGTAAAATAGTATGATGAAATTTGCTTTTAATTTTAAATGAGCACACAGCCCCAAGTCAATGTTAGGTTCTGGGCCAATATTTGGTTTATGTTACACCTTTCTTATTAAGCAATTAGGACAATTTCTTCTCAACTGTTATTATTAGCTGCTTTCTAAGTATTAAAGAGACTGAGACCATCAAGCTAGAAGTTAATTTTCTAAACACAGTTATTATTCCTAAATAGGAATTATTTTGTGTAATTTTCCTTTCCTAATAAAAATTTTATTTTATTTATTTTTTAGACAGGGTCTTGCTCTGTTGCCTAGACTGGAGTATAGTGACATGATCATAGCTCACTGCAGCCTCGAACTACTGGGTTAAAGTGATCCTCTTGCCTTAGCCTCCCGACTAGCTAGGACTACAGGTGCACACCACCATGCCTGGATAATTTTTTATTTTATTTATTTATTTATTTATTTATTGAGACAGAGTCTCGCTGTGTCGTCTAGGCTGGAGTGCAGTGGCATGATCTTGGCTCACTGCAACCTTTGCCTCCCAGGTTCAAGCAATTCTCCTGTCTCAGTCTCCCGACTAGCTGGGACTACAGGCACCCACCACCACGCCTGGCTAACTTTTGTATTTTTAGTAGAGATGGGATTTCACCATATTGGTCTGACTGGAGTCACCACCACGCCTGGCTAACTTTTATATTTTTAGTAGAGATGGGATTTCACCATATTGGTCTGACTGGTCTAGAACTCCTGACCTCAGGTGATCCACCCGCCTCAGCATCCCAAAGTGCTGGGATTACAGGCGTAAGCCAACACGCCTGGCCAATTTTTTAAATTTTTTGTAGAGATGACATCTCCCTGTGGTGCCCTGGCTGGTCCTGAAATCCTGGCCTCAAGTGGTACTCCTGCATCAGTCTCCCGAGGTACTGGCATTACAGGCGTGAGCCACCACGTGTGGCCCCTAATAAAAATTGAGCTCGTATTCCAAAAGATCTGAATGCATTCAGTCTGTAGTTCCCTGTTTCCCAAAGCTCTAAACATAAATAAGTGCCATGCAGAAACAGTTTGTATATTAGTTTGCTCAGGCTGCCATAACAAAGTATCACAAACTGGGTGGCTTAAACAACAGAAATATATTGTTTCACATTTCTTAGGGCTAGAAGTCTGAGATAAAGGTGTCAGGAGGGTTGATTCCTTCTGAGGTCTGTGAGGGAGGATCTGCTCCAGGCCTCTGCCCTTGGCTTGTTGATGGCTATCTTCATGTTCACATAGTGTTCTCCTTGCACATGTGTTTGTTTCTAAGTTTCTCCTTTTCATGAAGGACGGCAGTCATATTGGATTAGGGCCCACCCTAATGACCTCATCCTAACCTGCTTGCTTCTGAAAATATTCTGTCTCTAAATAAGGTCACATCCTGAGGCACTGGGGATTAGGACTTCAACATAGGAATTTGTTGGGACACAATTCAACCCATAACAGTTTGCTCACAGTTTTTTATTATATAGCTTTATATTTAATTCCTGATTTGTTAAACAGGGTATGAGTCATTGGCACCCAATAACAACTTGACTTTCTCTATAGTGTCTTAAGTAAAAATCAATAAAAAGAAATTGAGCTGGGCGTGGTGGCTCGTGCCTGTAATTTCAGTGACTTGAGAGGCCGAAGCAGGAGGATCACTTGAGGCCAGGAGTTCAAGACCAGCCTGGGCAACATAACAAGACTCCGTCTTTTAAAAAAAATTTTTTTTAACTTGCTGGCCAGGCACGGTGGCTCATGCCTGTAATCCCAGCACTTTGGAAGGCCGAGGCAGGTGGATCACCTGAGGTCGGGAGTTCGAGATCAGCCTGATCAACATGGAGAAACCGGCGGGCGCGGTGGCTCAAGCCTGTAATCCCAGCACTTTGGGAGGCCGAGACGGGCGGATCACGAGGTCAGGAGATCGAGACCATCCTGGCTAACACGGTGAAACCCCGTCTCTACTAAAAAAATACAAAAACTAGCCGGGCGAGGTGGCGGGCGCCTGTAGTCCCAGCTACTCTGGAGGCTGAGGCAGGAGAATGGCGTGAACCCGGGAGGCGGAGCTTGCAGTGAGCTGAGATCCGGCCACTGCACTCCAGCCTGGGCGACAGAGCGAGACTCCGTCTCAAAAAAAACCCTGTCTCTACTAAATATATAAAAATTAGCCAGGCCTGGTGAGGCACACCTGTAATCCCAGTTGCTTGGGAGGCTGAGGCAGAAGAATCACTTGAACCCGGGAGCCAGAGGTTGCAGTGAGCTGAGATTGTACCATGCACTCACTCCAGCCTGGGTGACAAAGTGAGACTCCTTTTCAAAAAAAAAAAAGAAAAAAATTTAATTTGATCTTAGTTTACAGATTGTTTCATTCTTTCAACAAGCCTTCATTGGGTACTGTGCAGGCACTCAGCAACTAAAATCTTTCAGATGTTGTCTCCTCGGAGAGCAAAAGTTGGTAACTTACAGTTCCCATTTTTACCATGTATCCTGAAAAATGGAAAGCTAACTTTAACATCCAAGTATAATAACTGTCCTTAAACTAGATTTCCAGTATACTGTACTCTGCTTCTTACAGTTATAATGCATGGCTCTTGACCTTTTATACTTACTTTAACAATCTTATTTTATTATAAGCCATCACAAATCCATTTTGGAAATAGGCAAGACGTAAATGAAAAAAAGTCAACACTCTTCTCCTAACAGCCTTCAATAGCTGATTTTGGCTAATGCTCCAGCTTTCAGTGGGAGGAATATTAAGTAGAATTCTATCTCAATTTCACAGAACTACCTGCTCTTTACTTGTTGACCGAATGAACTACCAAATACTTTGAGCTTCACACTAGAGGAGAATATCTATATAATATTAAATCGAAGAACTATACTAACAGTTACATTTTGCTGAGTTTACTGTTATTCCATTGTTTTTAAAAGACTAATTATCTTCTTAAATTACCTTCTCCAATCCACTCATTTTCTGTACCTCATTGTATGGTATCAAAATAGTCACAGTTTTAAGACTCAAAGCTCTCAATTTGATACCTCATTGTATAGTATCAAAATAGTCACAGTTTTAAGACTTGAAGCTCTTGATTTATCTTCACTTCTTCCTTATTTTTCTACCGTATCCAATTAGGCCTCTAATCCTACGAATTCTTCCTTGACAATGTCCTCTTTGTTGTCACTGCCACTTCCTTCTTCTGTCCCTCGGGTCTAGATTACTGAAATAATATCCCAATAGATTTTTCTGTCTCTCCCAGTTGAATCCAACTTCCACAATCAAGACCAAGATAAATTTTTATTTTTTTGAGACAGAGTCTCACTCTGTCGCCCAGGCTGGAGTGCAGTGGCACGATCTCGGCTCACTGCAACCTCTGCCTTCCAGGTTCACGCCATTCTCCTGCCTTAGCCTCCCGAGTAGCTGGGACTACAGGCACCCGCCACCACGTCCGGCTACTTTTTGTATTTTTAGTAGAAACGGGGTTTCACCATGTTAGCCAGGATGGTCTCAATCTCCTGACCTCGTGATCCACCCACCTCAGCCTCCCAAAGTGCTGGGATTACAGGCATGAGCCTCTGCACCTGGCCAACTTTTTTTTTTTTTTTTTAAATATCATTTTCACTTTCTTCCCCTCATACAAAATGTCACAATGGCTTCCCATTACCTATTGAATAATAGTAAAAATAGCTAATATGTCTTAAGCACTGAACTGTTTGCCAGGCAGTGTGGTGAGAACTGTACAGCCACCTCATCATCCTCATTCTTATGGTCATCTTCATATGGATGAAGAAACTGACGCTCAGGTGACGTCACCTGCCTAAGTTTGCACAGGTAGTAGGTTATAGAGCTGGGATTTGACTCAGTTCTGTTTGTCTCCAAAGCCTGTGGTCCTGACAACAACGTGATTCTGGCCAAATTCTTTAAATTCAAACTCTTTGATTATTTAAGAACCTGTAAATCTGGCCCTGTCTTACCTCTCCTGTTTTCTGTCTTATTACTTTGTAGCACAAACTCAGTTTCAGCCAAGGTAGTCTCACTATCTCTAAATCTGTTGTATTTTTTCCCTCTCCTAAACTTTTGTTCATATGGGTTCTTCTGCTTGGAATACCCTTCCCTCTACTCACTGCTTGTTCGTATTTTATACATCTTTGAAGGACTAGGTCAAATCTTTATTTATGTATATATTTGTTTATTGAGACAGAGTCTCATATTATTCCAGGCTGGAGTGCAGTGGCACAATTGTGGCTCACTGCAGCCTCAATCTCCCAGGCTCAAGAGATCCTCCCACTTCAGCCTCCTGAGTAGCTAGGTCTACTGACATGAGTACCACATGTGCCCGGCTAATTTTTTTTTCTTTTAGTAGAAATGAGGTCTTGTTATATTACCCAGGCTGATCTCAAACTCGTGAGCTCAAGGATTCCTCCTGCCTTGGCCTCCCAAAGTTCTGGGATTACAGGCATGAGCCACCGTGTGTGGCCAAATTTTAATTCTTTCACACAACTCACACCACTCCTCTATTATGGACTACCCCAAACATGTATTATTTATACTATAGACAACAATCTTTAAACTCTTTCGATCACATATCACATCAGGAGAAAATGTTTGAGCACATGCCTCCAACATAAGTATACTGCATTTACTTATACATTTTGGACATATACCACTTTACTATTATATATCATGTGAATCATAGAATATATATATAAAGTAGAAATATAAAAAAAGGATGAGATAAGAATGAAATGATGTTTTTAGAAAATTTAAAAATTTGGCCCGGTGCAGTGGCCTGTAATCCCAGCACTTTGGGAGGCCGAGGTGGGTGGATCATCTGAGGTCAAGAGTTCGAGACCAGCTGGCCAGCATGGTGAAACCCCATCTCTACTAAAAATACAAAAATTAACTGAGTGTGGTGGCATGCACCTGTAATTCCAGCTACTCAAGAGGCTGAGGCAGTAGAATTGCTTGAACCTGGGAGGCAGAGGTTGTACTGAGACAAGATTGTGCCACTGCACCCCAGCCTGGGCAACAGAGTGAGACTCTGTCACAAATTTAAATAAATAAATAAATAAATAAATAAATAAATAAATAATAAAAAACCCAGTTACTTAGGAAACTGAGACACAAGAATTACTTAAACCTGAGAGGCAGAGGTTTCAGTGAGCTGAGATTGCATCACTGCACTCCAGCCTGTGTGACAGAGTGAGATCTTGTCTCAAAAAATAAATAAATAAATAAATAAATAAATAACTATCCTAATGGGGGGAAAGTGGCATCTCATTGTGGTTTTGGTTTGCATTTCCATAATGACAAATGATGTTGAGCATCTTTTCGTGTACTTTTTGGTCATTTGTAGGTATTCTTTGGAGAAACATTCAGTCTCTTTACTCATATTTTAATTGGGTTGGTTTTTGTTGTCACTGTGTTGTAGGAGTTTTGTATATATTTTGGATATTCATTCCTTTTCAGATATGTGATTTGCAAGCATATTATCCAATTCTCCAGTTGTCTTTTCACACTCTTGATAGTGTCATTTGATGCACAAAAGTTTTTTTAATTTTGCTGGGTGCGGTGGCTCACCCCTGCAATCCCAGCATTTTCGGAGGCTGAGGCAGGCGGATCACTAAGTCAGGAGATCGAGACCATCCTGGCTAACATGGTGAAACCCCGTCTCTACTAAAAATACAAAAAATTAGCCAGGCGTGGTGGTGGACACCTGTAGTCCCAGCTACTCGGGAGGCTGAGGCAGGAGAATGGCGTGAACCCAGGAGGTGGGGCTTGCAGTGAGCCGAGATGGCGCCGCTGCATTCCAGCCTAGGCAACAGAGGGGAGACTCCATCTCAAAAAAAAAAAAAAAAAAAAAAACGAGTGCAGTGGCTCAGCCTGTAATCCCAGCACTTTGGGAGGCTGAGGCGGGAGTTCAAAACTAGCCTGGCCAACATGGTGAAACCCCGTCTCTACTTAAAATACAAAAATTAGCTGGGTGTGGTGGCAGGTGCCTGTAATCCCAGCTGCTCAGGAGGCTGAGGCAGGAGAATCGCTTGAACCCAGGAGGTGGAAGTTGCAGTGAGCTGAGATCGTGCCATTGCACTCCAGCCTGGGCAATAGGAGCAAAACTCTGTCTCAAAAAAATAAATAAATAAAATAAAAAGCATTAATTTGGCCAGGCGCAGTGGCTCACGCCTGTAATCTCAGCACTTTGGGAGGCCAAGGCAGGCGGATCACGAGGTCAGGAGTTCAAGACCATCCTGACCAACATGATGAAACCCCATCTCTACTAAAAATACAAAAATTAGCTGGGCCTGGTGGTGTGTGCCTGTAATCCTAGCTACTCGGGATGCTGAGACAGGAGAATTGCTTGAACACAGGAGGCGGAGGTTGTAGGAGCTGAGATTGCGCCATTGCACTCCAGCCTGGGCAACAGAGTGAGACTCCATCTTAAAAAAAAAAAAAAAAAAAAGTTTTTTAATTTTGATGAAGACCAGTTTATCTATTTTTTTCTCTTGTTGCCTGTGCCTTTGGTATCATATCCAAGAAATCATTGTGAAATCCAGTGTCATGAAGATTGACCCTCATGTTGTCTTCTAAGAGATTTAGAGTTTTATCTTTTAAGTTAAAGTCTTTAATTCATTTCGAGTGAATTTTTACATAGGGTAAAAAAAAAGGATTAAACTTCATTCTTTTGCATGTAGAGCTCCAGTTTTCTCAACATCATTTGTTGAAAAGATTGTCCTTTCCCCATTGAATGGTCTTGACATCACTTTGAAAATCATTTGACCATATATTATGTGAGGGCTTATTTCTGTGCTCTCTATTCTGTTCCATTGCTATATGAATGTTATTTTTATTTTATTTTTTTTTAGACAGAATCTTGCTCTCTGTCATTCAGGCTGTAGTGCAGTGGTGCAGTTTCAGCTCACTGCAACCTTTCCCTCCAGGGTTCAAGCAATTCTTGTGCCTCAGCCCCCTGAGTAGCTGGGATTACAGGCGTGTGCCAGCACACCCAGCTACATTTTGTAGTTTTGGTAGAGACAAGGTTTCACCGTGTTTGCCAGGCTGGTCTCAAACTCCCGACCTCAGGTGATCCGCCCACCTCGGACTCACAAAGTGCTGGTATGCATCTGTTCTTATGCCAGAACTACACTGTTTTGACTATGTAGTTTTGTAGGAAGTTTTGAAATCAGGAAGTATGAGTCCTCCGGCTTTGTTCTTCTTTTCAAAGATTGCTTTGGCTATTTGGGGTCCTTTGATATTCCATATGAATTTTCAGATGGATTTTTCTGTTTCTGTATAAAACGTGATAGGGACTTTGGTAAGGGTCGCATTGCATCTGTAGATCATTTTGGGTAGAATTGTCATCTAAACATTGTCCCAATCCATGAACATGGATGTCTTTCTATAGGTGGGTTATTTAAAAAAAACAAAACTACTTATGTGAAAATGATACTTGCATATTAATAAAAAGTCAAATAATATAGTAATGTGCAAAGGAAGAAAGAACACATTACTGCAGATCTCACTACTCACTGATAACCACTGTTAAGTTTCTGGTGAACATCTTTCTGAGCACCTCTGTTACAATTTTATATAAATAGGATCCATTTGTCTCCCATTTAATATGTAATAGTTGTTTTTTGATGTCAACGACTAGATTTAAATTATGTTTGTCTCATCATTTACTTAAGCAAACTTATCCTGATAGGCATTTAATTTGTTGTCTGTGTACTGTGAGTAATTTTTATTAATATCATTGTATTAATGGCTATCCATAGCTATTGTGGACTAGTTTCTTCTCTGTCCTAGTAGACCTTTAAAAAGTTCAGAGAAAGCTGTAAATTTTGAATGCTTAATGTTTTTGCTTTTGAATAAAGAAAAGTACAAAGTTTTGACTGGGCGTGGTGGCTCACGCCTGTAATCCCAGCACTTTGGAAGGCCGAGGCGGGTGGATCACGAGGTCAGGAGATCAAGACCATCCTGGCTAACACGGTGAAACCCTGTCTCTACTAAAAATACAAAAAATTAGCCCGGCGTGGTGGCGGGCGCCTGTAGTCCCAGCTACTTGGGAGACTGAGGCAGGATAATGGCGTGAACCCGGGAGGCGGAGCTTGCAGTGAGCAGAAATCGTGCCATTGCACTCCAGCCTGGGCGACAGACCGAGACTCCATCTCAAAAAAAAAAAAAAATAAATAAATAGAAAAAAGAAAAATACAAAGTTTTTCATCTAATCAGTTCCTGCATATCTGATGTACTGTAATGCACAAGTAATAGATCTTTGGTGTGATAATTTGTGACGCAATAAAGGGTAGAGAACCAGATACTTGTTTAGAGATTTGTTTATTCTCTAGTTCTTCTATAGCCCAGTGAATAAAAATAATGGTGCATCCAGATGAAATCAAATTTTATAAAACCATAGGAATGGGTATTCAGTTTATTCTCATTTTCCTACCTTTACAGGAAGAAGCCATGAATTTAATAACTAGAGAAACAATGTATGAATGGTGAGTACTGTACTTTGAATTACTATTCTCATAATTTGTGTATTTAATTATATCTTTTATTTCAGATAGGCAAACTGCAGTTTTTATTTCTTTTGTAGGAAAATACAAACTGAGATACAGATAAGTCAATCTTGGGAAAAAGGCTTGAAACTGGTATGGTATTATAACTTCAGTTTTGTAGAAAATTTCAAATTTTTACTGACTTGCGGTGTTGGCATATCTAGTTTTGCTGTAATTTCTAGAAATCTAAGCTCTAGTTTGAAACAAAAATTGTATCTGTTGCATAAATAATTTTTGAGTGCTCTTTTTAATTTTTTTTTTTTGTTTTGAGACAAGTTCTCACTATGCTGTCCAGGCTGGTCTTGAACTCCTGAGCTCAATGGATCCTCCTGCCTCAGCCTCCCAAAATGCTAGGATTACAGGCTTGAGCCATTGCACCTAGCCCTTGATTGCTCTTGAGAAATACTTCATGATTTACTCATAAAAATAGCAACCATTATTTGAAAGTGGAGTTCAAAGTAAACAGTTTTGTGACACAAAACCATAGCTGCTGTGGACCAGTTTCTTCTCTGTCCTAGCAGGCCAAAAAAAAGTTCAGTCGCACTAGTTAAAGTGCTTAGATAACAAAACAATAAAAGATTTCACTCCCTTCTCAATAATTTATGAACTATATATTAGAGACCACAGACAATAGACTTACTAGAAAAATATTGCATTTTTATGCCTGTGTATTAGTCCGTTCTCACGTTGCTATAACGAAATACCCGAGACTGTGTAATTTATAAAGGAAAGAGGTTTAATTGACTCACAGTTTTGCATGGCTGAGGAGGCCTCAGGAAATTTACGATTATGGCAGAAGGCACTTCTTCACAGGGTGGCAGGAGACAGAATGAGTGCCAGCAGGGGAAATTCCAGATGCTTATAAAGCCATCAGATCTCGTGAGAACTCACTCACTATCACGAGAACAGCACTGGGGAATTCACCCCCATGATTCAATTACCTCCTACCAGGTTCCTCCCACAACACGTGGGGATTATGGGGATTACAGTTCAAGATGAGATTTGAATGGGGACATAGCCACACCATATCAGCCTGTAACACATTCTCCCACTACCATTTTAATATAAAACCTTTAATTTAAACATACTTAGAATTTAGTTTCATCTCTTGTTAACATTTTTAAATGTCTGTGTGCACATTGTGGTTACCTAGTTGTGGTAGCTGAATGATATTTAGTGTTCTTTTCTATGGACATCCCAGATAGTGACAAAACAAGTACTGAGCTGAAATTTGAATAGGAGAGATTCTAACTAATGTCAATCTTCAGATTTGGGAGTTATTCGATACAGAAATGGATTGTCAACAGAAGCAATGGCATCTTATTTTCCTTTGAGCCCTGAGTACCTTACATGGGCAGTTATCCCTGATTTTGGAGTAGGTCTGGGAGAATGAGTAGATAATCTCTGGAGCCTGTCACTGTTCATGTTTTGGTGCTAATACAATGGATTGATACTGCTGGAGTCCTTTGGCCCAATTCTAATTACTTTAGGTACTGGCATGGATGAGTAAGAGAATCTGTAAGTGTGTTAGGAAGAGGAAGGGTACATGCAATACACACTTGGCTTGTTTTAGAAAGAAAAGGGCAGATTTTAAAATCCTGAATTATGAAGTACTGATTTTGTCTATGCAAAATCTAGAGACAGTTTCCATAAATGTAGTTATTCCTGCTGTCTCATTTGCATCTTAGTTCCAGTCAAAACCTTTTTGGTCCTTTCCTGGACGTAGCATTACAGTTTTCAATAACAAAGCACAGGTCGAAGCAAAGAGAAGAGCTTAAATTTAGGATTTGTGTTTATAGTATTGAGCACTCACATTCTAGGACTTTCTGGCATGCTGGGAAGCCCCTCAATCACCATATAGCTCTCATTCCCAAAAGAGAAAAGGGTACCTTTGCTTATTGAAGTGAATTTTGGGTTCCCTGATTGCTTTAGGATGGTGAGAGCTCTTTACCATGGTGCAGCCAGTGACTCAGTAGTAAGGACTCACTTCCCTGTGCAACAGGTATCTCAAGTATTTGGTTAATAAACAATTGGTGCTACAATTGTACACTGCTTTCTGCTTACACAGAATGACAATGGCTCACAGAAATCATCCTCTCTAAAGTGCATTGATTTAACACCAGTATCCTCAATGGCTTCTTCCATCAAGAAGACTGGGAAGGTAAGAAAGGAATACCTAAAAGTCTATGTCCCTTGAAATATTTAGGAAATATTTAGGAACATTAATGGTCACCAACAAAAATCTTTTGGGAGATATATTTTGTCACAGTACATCTGATTCTAACTAACAGTTTTCCCTCCTTTTTCATTTCTTCAAATATTACTTATATGTAATAAAATTCACCAACTTTAAAGTATAGGGTTAGATTAATTTTGGTAATTGTGTACAATCCTGTAGCCACAACCATAATCAAGATATCAAACAGTTCCCACCCTCAAAACAATTTCCTAATGATCTTTTGTACCCCAGTCTCCCTCCCCACCATCCCTGCCCCTCCCTAGGAAACCAATGATCTGCTTTCTGAGAAAAGTGGCAGTTTTAAAACCTCTGTTCCAATTTGATTTTAGCAGTGTTTCTCTCCATCATTACAAACTTGTGTGAGTTGCACTGGTTCTCCTTCAAGTCACATTCCCAGTCCTACGCAACAATACATCATGTAAGTTTATGTTGTATGAAAATACCAAATTGCTTATAAAACAAGAATTATAGAAACTTAAAAGAAAGAATAGCTCCAAGTTTTGTGCCAACCAAAGAAGTGACTTCTTTTTAGGGAAATTAAAATGTCATTGTTTCGGCCGGGCACGGTGGCTCATGCCTGTAATCCTAGCACTTTGGGAGGCCAAGGCGGGCGGATTACCTGAGGTCAGGAGTTCAAGACCAGCCTGAGCAACATGGAGAAACCCCGTCTCTACTAAAAATACAAAATTAGCCGGGCGTGGTGGCTCATGTCTGTAATCCCAGCTACTCGGGAGGCTGAGGCAGGAGAATTGCTTGAACCCAGGAGGCAGAGGTTTGCGGTGAGCCAAGATCACACCATTGCACTCCAGCCTGGGCAACAAGAGCAAAACTCCATCTCAAAAACAAACAAACAAAAAAAAAGTCACTGTTTCAGTTTATCATTTTGTATATTGAAAAAGTCAGGTGACTAAGAACATAAGAAGAATTTAGTAATTCCTTCACCCTGCTAATGCATAATCTTTCTCTAACCAAGTTTGTTAATAAGGATCAGAGCTATCTTTAGAACTTTAAACAACTTCAACCGTGATTCTCACCTTCATTCAAGGCAAGTCCCAGCCAGGACTGTAGGTTTTTGTAGACTCTAGGATTCAAAATCCTGAATCCTTGAGAATTAGAAGATAGTTTGCTCCTAAGGCATTCCTGTTTTTACCCATATGTAAAGAAAAGCAGTAAAATGGCTGGGCGTGGTGGCTCATACCTGTAATCCCAACATTTTGGAAGGCCTAGGTGGGTGGATCACCAAAGGTCAGGAGTTCGATACCAGCCTGGCCAACATGGTGAAACCCCGTGTCTACTAAAACAATACAAAATTAGCTGAGTGTGGTGGTGCATGCCTGTAATCCCAGCTACTTGGGAGGCTGAGGCAGGACAATCACTTGAACCCAGGAGGCGGAGGCTGCAGTGAGCTGAGATTGCACCACTTCTCTCCAGCCTGGGTGATAAGAGCGAAACTCCATCTCAGGAAAAAAATAAAAATAAAAAACAAAGAAAAGCAGTAAAATGATGTAATGCCATGTCCTATACAGAGTCCCGTTTTTGTGTATGTCCTTAGATCTGTTATAATGAAATAGTCATGCTGATTTTGTTAAAAAATATTTCTTATAATGATCATGATGATTTTATTTTAGAAGAAGTCAAAATCCTACCAACATTATTAGACCAACTATCCTTGGACCATTAAAAAGAAAAGGTACTTTTATCTACCAGCAGAAATAAATATAAGTTATTTTATAAAATATCTAAAATAAAATGTTATACAAAAATTTATTTTTAAAGGCTTTATTTATTTAAAATATATTTAATAAGCTATTAGAGGCCTTTCATTTTATGCAACTAGAAATATGTATAAGGATATTTTGAAAACTCTAAAATGCTACATAAATGTGAAGTGAGAAATTTAATTCCAATTTAGTTGGCTATTATGATTTTCAATATAATTCACCAAGCTAGCTATCTTCATTACTTTCTAAAACAAGGTAGAGAATAAATGGAAGAATGAACAAATAGAGTGAGTCAGTCATCAAGTATTTTGCTGAATGTCAACCCCTGCCTCACTGCCACACACACACACATTGCTATCATATGAATAAGTTGACACAAATTAGATCCACTTACAACACTAAAAATATATATGAAGGTGTATGTTCTTTGGTGTTTAGTTTCTTTATGGGAGTTATTTTTGGTTAAATATATGGAAAGTGACCCACCTACTCAGTAATAAAAGGGCAGTGGAAAGAACAGAAGGGTTTTTTAAAAACTCCTACGATCCTGGATCCCACTTCTCAATGGTACCTCACTAAATTATGCTCTTCTTCCTTTTTTTTCTTTTTTTTTTTTTCTTGAGACAGAGTCTTGCTCTGTCACCTGGGCTAAAGTGCAGTGGCACAGTGTTGGCTCACTGCAACCTCATCCTCCCGAGTTCAAGCAATTCACCTGCCTCAGCCTCACCAGTAGCTGGGATTACAGGTGCCTGCCACCATACCCGGCTATTTTTTTTTTTTGTATTTTTAGTAGAGACAGGGTTTCACCATGTTGGCCAGGCTAGTCTCGAACTCCTGACCTCAGGTGATCTGCCCACCTCGGCCTGCCAAAGTGCTGGGATTACAAGCATAAGCCTGTATATTTAGTACAATGTTTAACTACCATGGGGAGGGGAAATGGTTTTGTGAAAAATCTATTAAGAAAGAGGAGTAAGAAGAATAAGAATAGGAAAGAAACTGAAATATGCTTTAATGTCCTTTGTGTATTTTGGATTAATTAATGGCAGTCTTCCTAACAACACAACATAACTAACTCAGCATGTACTTTTTGTATTCTAAGATCAAGGGCTAGATAAATTCTGGAAAACACTCTTTTCCAAAGTAAGCACATTGTTTTATGAAGATGCTTCAGTTACTAAGCTTAGGGGTCTTTTACCTGTGCTGTGAAATTTGGGCTAGTGTTGAAAAAGTATTCAAATATATCAGGAGTTTAAGAGCTGTTAGAAGTCGAGGGTCAATTGAGTATTTAAAATAAAGTACGCTTAAATTGAGGAATGTTTTACCAGATTAAAATAGTTCTCCTTTTGAGACATGTATACATAAATATGTTATCACATGAAAAGCATCTGGAGTTTTCTTAGAATTTATGATTTAAAAATGATTTTTATAGATCAATTTTGACATAAAAGATGTGGTTTCTGCCCAGTGTCTTCGGAGATGTGACCTGTCTCACACTTGGTTTTCAGCTGCTCTGAAAGAGGACTGCCTTATTTCTTTGAGGTATCCCTGACGGAACTCCAAAGCGAATTCTGTATATACCACCTAGTCCATATTTTAAGTCATACCCCACCCTCCAAAGCATGCCCTATACAAATGTGCTGAAAATTCATTTGGCCATTTTTGGCCAGATACAATAACAGATAAACAGAAATTGAAATTTATTCATATATTTTGGAATATGCATATTCATTTGGGAAACAACAAACTATATCCTATTTGGACCCCATTAATACAAATGAAATGTAGGAGAAAGATAGCATAAAAATAAAAGAGGTCCTGAGGCAGGGGGCGGGGGAACTAAAAAGAATGAGGATTCTGTGAAGTGAGATCAAGATTAGCATCTCCAAAGCATATGAAGTCATATTTTATGGTGAGAAGCAGCAGTTACTTCCATCAGGAATAAGCGAGAACATGGGCCGGGCGCAGTGGCTTATGCCTGTAATCCCAGCACTTTGGGAGGCTGAGGCGGGAGGATGACTTGAGGTCGGGAATTCAAGACCAGCCTGGCCAACATGACAAAACCCTGTGTCTACTAAAAATACAAAAATTAGCCGAGGGTGGTGGTGCGTGCCTGTAATCCCAGCTACTCAGGAGACTGAGGCAGGAGAATCGCCTGAATCCAGGAGGCAGAGGTTGCAGTGAGCCGAGATCACACCACTGCACTCCAGCCTGGACAACAGAGTAAGACTCTGTCTGAGAAAAAAAAAGGAATAAGCGAGAGTAAATAAGCCTTCATATCGGAATACTGCAGAAATTGGGCAGCTATAAATATCGTTTGACAAGTAATGCTGGTTTTAGCAAAGAAAGACCTAATTTTCTTTTACGAGGAATTTGTTTTGATTTGTCATGTTTTCAATGTTAAACCAAAAAGGAGAGCTGAGTAGTTTTTCTATAGTGACATAAGTGTAATCTGGCAAGGCACAGGACACCAGACTTCTTTTAAACTTTATGAGCCATAATTACACTTCTGTGGAAGGTCTATGCAATATCTTAATGGTGACCTTAGTGTTTTATCATTCCAATAGAAGTTATGGGCTTAAATGTCAGTTTTGCTCAGGTCCAGAAATGGTTATCATATGAATGTGAAACACTGTGCAGATTTTAGCATTTACTTCAAGGCAAAGATTACAGAAATGCAGTTTTTTTTTGTTTTTTTTGTTTTGCGATTAGATGTTCTACCTTAGTCTCTAAAGATACACTTATTTTGTTCCTTGTGTGCTATAAAAGAACTTACCTATTTACTTCATTGTGTACATTTAGCAAAATAAAGATAGCAACAATCTAAAGTTTTAAAATAAGGAATGACATTAAACTCATTAAACAGCCTTACTACATAGCTATATCAAATCATCTTGCAGGGCCGGGCACAGTGGCTCACGCCTGTAATCCCAGCATTTTGGGAGGCTGAGGTGGGTGGATCACTTGAGGCCAGGAATTTGAGACCAGCCTGCCAACATGGTGAAACCCCATATCTACTAAAAATATAAAAATTAGCTGGGCATGGTGGTTTGCGCCTGTAATCCCAGCTGTTCTGGAGGCGGAGGCACAAGAACCACTGGAACCTGGGAGGCGGAGGTTGAAGTGAGCCCAGATCGTGCCACTGCACTTCAGCCTGGGTGACAGAGCGACTTCTTCTCAAAATAATAATAATAATAATAATTAATAATATCATCTTATAGAATTTAGTTAATAATATAATAAAATTATAATCACTGAAAACAAAAAGTAAATCTAAAAATATTATATACAGTACAAACCCAATTTTATTTAAAAAACAATCGTGTATACAACGTATTCAAAAATTACTAAAGAATGGTTATGTCTGAACAATGGTTACTTAAAATTGTTTTCTTTGTGCTTTTCTGTATTTTATAAATTAATTGCAGTGAATAACTATTACTTTTGCAATTAAAATCATAATAAACATGTTAAATACAACATAATCTACCTTGATCTACTATATTGTCATAGGTGAAATGGCATTTCAATATCAACCAAAAAGGATTTTCCAAGGCACAACCAACATACTTTCTTCTGATACTTCCCAACTGTCAGAAAATAATGGGTGGTAAGTACTAACATGAGATTTTAAACATTCATTGACCATTTTTACTTGTTTTTTAAGTCTACTTTGGCTATTGTATGTATTCAGAAGTATGGTATATTATTAACTATTCTTAGAAGTTTTAAAACTAATATTCCAGGCCAGGCGCAGTGGCTCACGCCTGTAATCCCAGCACTTTGGGAGGCCAAGGCGGGTGGATCATGAGGTCAGGAGATCGAGACTATCCTGGCCAACATGGTAAAACCCCGTCTCTACTAAAAATACAAAAATTAGCTGGGCGTGGTGGTGTGTGCCTGTAATCCCAGCTACTCGGGAGGCTGAGGCAGGAGAATCGCTTGAACCAGGGAGGCAGAGGTTGCAGTGAACGGAAATTGTGCCACTGCACTCTAGCCTGGCGACAAAGTGAGACTCTGTCTCGAAAAACAAACAAACAAACAAACAAAACTAATATTCCAAATGGATGCTATAAACTTGAGTTATTTTATTTTCTTTTTTTCTTTTTCTGAGACAGGGTCTCACTCTGTCACCCAAGCTGGGAGTGCAGTGGCACAATCTTGGCTCACTGCAACCTCCCCCTCCCAGGCTCAAGCAGTCCTCCCACCTCAGCCTCCTGAATAGCTGGGACCACAGGTGTGCACCACCATGCCTAGCTAATTTTTGTATTTTTTATAGAGATAGGGTTTTTCCATGTTGCCCAGGCTGGTCTCAAGCTCCTGAACTCAAGCAATCCACCTGCCTTGACCTCCTAAAGCGCTGGGATTACAGGTGTGAGTCACGTTACCTGGCGGAGTGTTTTTCTTATGAGATGTATGTGATACTAATATATGGTGGATACATTTTTAGAAGTGAGATTTTGGCATTAGATGAAGAGATACTAGAGAAATACATAAAAATGCATCATTGGAAAAAGTCATCTGCCTGTCTTTTCTTCCTTGGATTTTTGTCTACCTTGTTGGGTTGAGAGTATTATTGAAAAGCATGCCTAAGAAAGCATGTTTTAGTGATAAAAACAGGAAATACCAGAATGGATTTCTTTTTCTTTCCTTTTTTTTTTTTTTTAGACGGAGTCTCGCTCTGTCTCCTAGGCTGGAGTGCAATGGTGCCATCTCAGTTTACTGCAACCTCCACCTCCTGGGTTCAAGCGATTCTCCTGCCTTAGCCTCCTGAGTAGCTGGGACTACAGGTGTGTGCCACCACACCTAGGTAATTTTTGTATTTTTAGTAGAGACCGGGTTTCACCCTATTGGTCAGGACAGTCTTGAACTCCTGATCTTGTGATCCACCTGCCTTGCCCTCCCAAAGTGCTTGGATTACAGGCATGAGCCACCGCACCTGGCCATGGATTTCCATTTATTGTTACTGGTGGTTTCATTGTATGACTCTTACAGAACTTTGCCTGTGACAAGTGCCAGTTGTTAGTCATGTATTTTGCACTCATGTGTAGAAAAAGCAGAGTATGCAGACAGATCTCTTGAGTTCTGCTATCAACGAGTGGCATTTTCTTCTAGTCTATTTCCAGCTACTTTTGATGGAAACAACAGCAATGCTGGGTCTTTTGGTAATTCATCAACTGAAATCGGCACTGTCACAAACTCTCCTTTGTCACCTTCTGATACTGGTTCTCATTTGTTCTAGTAGTTGAACTTTCAACTAAATGGTTCACCCATCCCAAGACTTTCTCACCAATGGAGAAACACACACATCAAGCAAACCAAGTCAGAGCAATGAGAATTGTACTTTATAATTTAAACTATCTCCTATTTATCTTTTTTCCTCAATTTCCTAAAATTCTATTTATCTACAGAACTTGTGTGTACAATTTTTGTGTATGTCCTTAAATTCAATGTAATAATATTTTCAAAGATGTTTTCCAAATAAGAACTACATTGAAGATACAAGCATAAATTGTTATGCTGCTATTGTCTAGAAAATGCTGTACCTTGACTTTTTAAAATAATCTTATGAAACATAATTCTGAGAAAATATAATTGTTCAATTAACAAAGTAAAATGATGTTTGACAGTTATGTACTTAATGGTCCATGCTAGTCTTTAAAGCTATTTTCAGTAACTACTAGCTTCCACTTGGTAAAGAAAAGTCACATATCAAAGGCAATTTTTATGACTGAGTTGTACCATACTGATCCAAGGATAGCTTATTTTGCACATGAATCCTTAGATATTCAATTTTTTGGGAAGCAGTAGGTAGAAGAGCAAGATGAATTAAAGTTAACTGAATAGAAAGAAAATAATATGTAATTGAGGCTTCACTCAATTTGTACTCAACCCGATTAACCCTGACTAATTTCGTATTCTAATTAAGTGTGGAAAAATGTTGACAAATTGTAGTCTTTTACATTTTTATCATTTACGTTTTATTCATCATCATGACTACTGGTTTGATTAAACACAGGCTTAATATGTTAGGGCTTTTCTGCCAAAATCGTGCTTTCAGTTGTCTCCTAAGGGCTGTAAATGTTTGTTTAAACCCTGATTTTCATTTGAAAGTCTTAAGGGTTGTTTTTTTCTTTTTTTAAATAGGAAAAATTGTGTGTTAAAAATTTTAAATTAATGTGCTGTAAGTAATTGGAGGTAGTATTAGCATTTTGAAAAACAGAAACATATTCTCGAGAAATGAAGCTGAGAATGGTTTAAATTGCCTCAGCTAATAAGACAGGAACAATTATCTAAAATACATATAAAAGACTTTTTTTTCTTTTTGTCAGAAAGAATCAGAATGATAGAAATCTGATGTGGGTATGCTGCCATATGGGAAAAAGACTGTGGCACTAACAATTTTTTGACACTGACCCTGATGGAACTAATCAGAATTGATACATAAGTGGGAGAAGATTCTATTCAATTATGAATAGATGAAACCAACTATTTATAAAATGACTAGGATCATGATGGTCTCTTGAAACTGGGACAGGATTCTATAAATTGGCTAAGAACAAGAAAACTATAAATATTGCCTTTGTTACTTGCTTCTTTACTTGCCAGCTATTTAGTGGACCAGTTATGAGAGGGGCCCCTCATGGAATGAGGTGTGGTGTGGTTGCAGTGATGTTTCTTGCTGAAACTGTAGATCATTGACAGACAAAGGTTCACATGTACTATTGGCACCTTAGCCAAAGAGAATTTCACAGAATGTTCAAGCACAAGAACTAAGGATGCAGAAAGTAACTAATGGGGATAAGACTACCACTCAGTTGTATGAGGAACTTTTATCAGCAAATCTCGGTAATCTTGACTATCTCAATATACTTTTCTCAACTCAGACAATTCCTTTCCCTCTATTCAGTTACTTTTTTTGAGACGGAGTCTCGCTCTATTGCCCAGGCTGGAGTGCAGTGGCATGATCTCGGCTCACTGCAACCTCCGCCTGCCAGGTTCAAGCAATTGTCCTGCCTCAACCTCTGGAGTAGCTGGGATTACAGGCACATGCCACCATGCCCGGCTAATTTTTGTATTTGTAGTAGAGATGGGGTTTCGCCATGTTGCCCAGGCTGGTCTTGAACTCCCGGCCTCAGGTGATCCACCCACCTTGGCTTCCCAAAGTGCTGAGATTACAGGCATGAGCCACCCAACTCAGCCCTATTCAGTTAGTTTGTATTGATTTAGCTGTACACTAGGATGCCACAACTCACTATAATATGCTCAGACTCAAGGATTCCATAGTTGGTTCTTCATTCTGTTGGCTTTTGAGCTTGTGTATTGAGATGATCCATTTCTAAAACGATTTTCCACTTATTGTTGATTTTTAGACCAAAATGATTGTAACTTTTACTTGCTATTCTGTGTTTGATTTTTTAAAATTATGGTGAGGCGGCCAGGCACAGTGGCTTACGCCTGTAATCCCAGCACTTTGGGAGGCCGAAGTGGGTGGGTCACCTGATTTCAGGAGTTCAAGACCAGCCTGGCCAACATGGCAAAACCCTATCTCTACTAAAAATACAAGATACTAGCTGAGCGTGGTGGCAGACACCTGTAATCCCAGCTACTCAGGAGGCTTAGGCAGGAGAATCGCTGGAACCCGGGAGGCAGAGGTTGCAGTGAGCTGAGATCACGCCACTGCACTCTAGCCTGGGTGACAGAGTGAGACTCTGCTCAAAGAAAAAAAATTATGGTAAGGCTATATTTTGTCTTTCTAAACATGCCAAAGAATTATCATATCAGTTTTCTATAGTGAAGGACATATATTAGTTTCCCAGCGCTGCCATAACAAAACATCACAAACTGAGTGGCTTAAACAATGGAGATTTATTGTTTCACAGTTCTGGAGGCTACCAACCTAAGATCAAGGAGTCAGCTGGGTTGGTTGCCTCTCGAAGCTCTGAGGGAGAATCTGTTCCATGCCTCTCTCCTTGCTTTTGGTGATTGCTGGCAATCCTTGGCTTACAGATACATCACTCCAATCTCTGCCTCAAAGAGAATCACAGGATTCTCTCTGTGTCCTGTGTCGTCATATGGCCTTCTTATAAAGACAACCAGTCGTTGGATTTAAGGCCCACCCTAATCCAATATGACCTCATCTTAATTCCATTATATCTGCAAAGACCCTGTTTCCAGATAAGGTCAAATTCACAGGTCCTGGGGATTAGAATTTCAAGATATTTTTTTGAGGACATAATTTAACACACAATGGTATAATTTTAGAATTTTGATTTTGCTTGTTTCATCTTTCCCAAATTAGTTTTTTAAAATTGTCTCTCCTATAACTCATCTTAAAAATGTGAGAACAAGAGGTGACTATAAAGCATCATTATTAAGCCTTAAATATGTGTTCAATAAAGTATTTGTATTTTACTTACAATCTTATAAAAGAGCAATGCTC
This sequence comes from Macaca thibetana thibetana, assembly GCF_024542745.1. Classification (NCBI taxonomy): domain Eukaryota; kingdom Metazoa; phylum Chordata; class Mammalia; order Primates; family Cercopithecidae; genus Macaca; species Macaca thibetana. The sequence continues at coordinate 129,885,175 of NC_065598.1, forward strand.
CAAATTTACCCTAATGATTCACTGATATTCAACATGAAAACTCACTGTAGTAATGAGTTAGGTTCTCAGATCGGGAAAAAATATATATGGTTTGTAAAATTTATAATTACCAAATCAACCAATAACATTTATAATTTTAAGTATATTCAATAAATATCTAATGAATACTTTCTATGTACAGGAAACTGTACTAAAACTTTTATGATATATGAGGATGAGTGAGATACCTTATCTGTCTTCAAGCAGGATAACTAAATACAAAAATAATGATACAAGACAGTCTATGATAACATGACTATAGATACACATAAGAAAAGACACTTTTACTGTAAAAATAAGATATAAAGCTAATACTGAGATAATGTAATCTTAGTATTCAGGGATTTTAGAAGTCTTTGAATCTACCTCTCAATGCAGAAATCCTTTTAAGAATTCCAGACAGATGGCCGGCCGCGGTGGCTCACGCCTGTAATCCCAGCACTTTGGGAGGCCGAGGTGGGTGGATCACAAGGTCAGGAGATCGAGACTATCCTGGCCAACATGGTGAAACCCTGTCTCTACTAAAAATACAAAAATTAGCTAGGTGTGGTGGCACATGCCTATAATCCCAGCTACTCAGAAGGCTGAGGCAGGAGGATTGCTTGAACCAGGGAGTCAGGGGTTGCGGTAAGCCATGATCATGCCAGTACACTCCAGCCTGGCAACAGAGTGAGACTCCATTTCAAAATAATAATAATAATAATAATTCCAGACAGATTATTTTTTAGCCTTAGTTTGAAATCTTGTAGGAATGAATGGACTCTGTCACAAGACAGTTCATTGTATTGTTGGACAGCTCTCATATTTAGAAATCTCTTACATTAAAAGGGGGGATGAGTGTAGAGTTTGTATTTAGGTGGCCTGTTTCATTGGCTCTTTAGAATTGAGACAAATCAAATGAGCTATTAAAAGCACATGAGTTAAGGTTCTAATTCTGCATTAATCTTTGTCCCTGCTCCTTGAATTATTAGTACTCCCACTACAGGATATATTTAATCTCATCTCCTAAATGAATTTTTAAAATTCACCTAGAAACAACGATATATAAATATCCAAGATGAAAATGCATGTATGATACTTTAGGTATCTATGGGGAAAACTAATTACAATTTGCCTGAAGTGTTTTTAAATATTTTAGATCTTAAAAGTTGAGCTTGAAAAATCTATCTTATAGGTAGACTTCACTGTCAGATAGTTAAAATTGTGCATTTAGAAAAGGTCAGGGAACCATAAGTACCCCAGCAAATACGTAACTTTGTTTTTCTGAAATTCCATAATGTCTCGCAGATTTCTTACAATGTAGTTCTTAACCCGAGGGTAAACAAGATTGATTTCCACAAGTGTCTATAACGTATAGGTGGAGAGAATCATACGTCATATAGGAATCTTGGAAACTTGCTCAACCCCCTTACTAAAGGGAGACCTGATGACCATGGTCTCTCAGAAGAAATGCATTAAATGAATGCAGTCATTAACTAAATCCTATAAGTTGACCAACAGCTACATATGTGCAATTGGAGATTTCTGTGGCTTTACTGACAGCAAAGTAAATCAGTAACATAAATGCTCATGTCAGCCTTTTGGGAGAGTGACCAAAGTACATTCTTAGTAAGTATAGGAGTCAGGAGATCTGACTTGTAGCTCCAGTTCTGCCACTAGCTATGTGGGTCTTTGGGCAGGTCACTTCACCACTCTGGGCTTCAGGAATCCAATATGTAAAACAGATCAGACTAGTTATTTATAAGGTCCCTTCTGCCTCTTAAAATTTTATGGATTCTGTGAAAACATGTGCCTTCATCTTTGCTAGTATGACAGTAAAAGTCATGGTGGCATTTAAAATATTTAAGAAATTAGAGAGCTTTATACCTAATATTTTTATTCTTTCTGGCAACAAGAAACTCATTTTACTCAGCTTCATCAATAGTTTCCTCTCTTTCTGAATTATGCATGATTTATGATGAAATGTGGAAAGCTAATTTCCCCCTGGTTTCTTGTTTTGTGTGAATAAATGATCCTCTCAGGATTTCCATATTAATAACAAGTTCCTACTGACACAGCACTCACCATAAAATTTTCATTGTACTGTAACAACAACTTGAGACAAAACAAAGATATACTTGGTATGTTTGTTTCAGAGAAGCAAGAGAGACATGGCCAAAAGCTACATCAAGTATAAAAATACCATCCCAATACAAATTCAGAAGTGCTCAACTCACACTACAAAGCACACTATCAGTAAAAGAACTTTTTCTTTTTCCTTGATAATTATTATATGGCAATAAGAAAAGCCTTCTGATGTTAAGTTGGTACGTTAAGTTGGTTTATTTCTTGGCATGGCTCTTGTGCTTGGTAACTCTGCAATGAACACCAACAAAAAAGGACAAACTTGAAAGTTGCAAGTAGCTTGCTTGTGACTTTGTTCTGAGAAAGGAAATACTTTAAAATTACATTATCCAGCAGAGGAACCTAATTATACTTTCCATTTCTAGTCTCCCTCCTCTAAGAGGAAGGGTTTAAGTTTGTTTCCTTAACTTGACGTATATTAAACTCTAAGAGTGGGGTCTTTGGAAAGGATGGTACTGAGGCCAGCATGGCAGGGCTGTGAAGGAAGAAGGAAGTTCAGCTAAAACTCCAACTTTTTTTTTTTTTTTTTTGACAGAGTCTAGCTGTGTCACCCAGGCTGGAGTGCAGTGGTGTTGTTTTGGCTTACTGCACCCTCCACCTCCCAGTTCAAGTGATTCTTGTGCTTCAGTCTTCTGAGTAGCTGGGACTACAGACGCATGCCACCATGCCTAGCTCATTTATTCTTTTGTATTTTTAGTAGAGACAGGGTTTCTTCATGTTAGCCAGGCTGGTTTCAAACTCCTGGCCTCATGCGATCTGCCTGCCTTGGCCTCCCAAAGTGCTGGAATTACAGGCTGGAGCCACCACACCTGGACCCTTCAACTTGATTTGGAATACGCCCATGCCACACTGATTAGCAGAAATTTTTAAAATTTTAAATAATATACAAGGTTGTTGAGAGTGGGGAAAGTGGTGTTTGAATTTACTGTGGTGGAGTCCTATTGTCCTTTAATGAGGAAGTGTGGTAGTGTGTATCAAAAGCCTTCAAAAAGTGCATCTCTTTGGGGATAGCAATTATAGGAATTTTTCTTAGAGAAAAATACAGGACAGGTTGAAAAAGATATTGTAATGTTATTTGTAAGTGGGAAAAAATCAATTATGAAAAAACTTACTGTCTTCAACAAGTGGTGCTGGGGCAACTGAGTAGCCACGTGTCAAACAATGAAGTTGGGCCATGAGAAGGAATGAAGTCCTGACACATGCTGCAACATGCATGAATCACGAAACATTAGCCTAAGTAAAATAAGTCTGACACACAAACAGGATAAATATTATTTCACTTATATGAAATATTTAGAATAGACAAATTCATAAGGACAGAAAATAGATTACGGGTTACTAGGGACTAGAGGGAGGGAGGAATGGGGATTTATTAACAGGTACAGAGTTTCTGTTTGGGGTGATTTTAAAAAAAAGGTTTGGGCCGGGTGCGGTGGCTCACGCCTGTAATCCCAGCACTTTGGGAGGACGAGGCGGGCAGATCACAAGGTCAGGAGTTGGAGACCAGTGTGGCCAACGTGGTAAAACCCTCTCTACTAAAACTACAAAAAATTAGCCGGGTGTGGTGGCGGGTGCCTATAGTCCACCAGCTACTCAGGAGGCTGAGGCAGGATAATCGCTTGAACCCGGGAGGCAGAGGTTGCAGTGAGTCGAGATGGCACCACTGCACTCCAGCCTGGGCAACAGAGTGAGAACCTGTCTCAAAAAAGAAAAAAAAAAGGTTTGGAAATAGATAGTAGTGATGGCTGCACAACATTGTGAATGTAATTAAGGCTACTGAATTGTATACCTAAAAATGGTTAAAATAGTAAGTTTTATGTTAAAAAACCAACAACTAATGTTTAGTCACACTAAGATCAGTTAAATTCACATTTCTCAGGGTGCTTTATATTAGGTTGGTGCAAAAGTAATTGCGGTTTTTGTGGGTTTTTTTTTTTTTTTTAAATGGCAAAAACCACAATTACTTTTGCACCAACCTGATAAAATGTGAGTAAGTAAATGTCCTGAAGAATTGAAGAGGAAGTCCAGGGGGAGTCCATGGTTAAGTAAGTTTGGAAAATTCAGTTGACTTGTTTCTTTAACATTCTGAAAGCCCAAGAAAGAGGATGTGGTATGAAGCATTTTCAAACTGTTTAACCCATGTTATCTTGTTAAGGGATAGCTTGTGGGATTGATGTTATATAGAATACCCTTTGGGAAACATTGGGTTAAAATAGATTGCAGTACATTCATTCCATGGAAATCTTGGCACCAATGAAGAATGATGGCATGGTCATATATCACTTGACATGGAAAGATGTTTGTACTAGATTGTAAAGTTAAAAAGCAGTGTGATTAATGGGATCTCATTTTTGGTTTTTTTTGGTTTTTGTTTTTTGTTTTTTTGAGACGGAGTTTCACCCTTGTCACCCAGGCTGGAGTGCAATGGCACAATCTCAGCTCACTGCAACCTCTGCCTCTCGAGTTCAAGTAATTCTCCTACCTCAGCCTCCTGAGTAGGTAGGACTGCAGGCGCCCCCCACCACACTCGGCTAATTTTTATATTTTTAGTAGAGATAGGGTTTCACCATGTTGGCCACGCTGGTCTCCAACTCCTGACTTCAGGTGATCCACCCACCTCGGCCTCCCAAAATGCTGGGATTACAGGCTTGAGCCACCACACACTGCCTCGTTTTTGTTTTTTAAGAAGTATATGTATCTATATATTTTATATAGATATGTAACAGAAAAAAAAATCTGTAAGCTTATATGCCAAAAACTAAGTTTCTAGGAAGTAGGAAGATTGATGGTTTTTATTTTTATTTGCTTTTCTCTTTGCCTTGTCTGTACTTTCAGATTTTTCCACATGGACTATCTATTACTTGTATAATCAAGAAACAATAGAAGTTAAATATATTTTAGAAACTCATATGCAGTTATTAATTTTGTGAGAGAAGGGGTGAGAGGATCCAGAATCCTGCCTCTATCTGAGCTTTTATTGAAGTAGAGTATAAGAGTCTTTCAACTGTTGGAAAGTTCTACTCATTTAAACATTCTTTCTGATATGGAACCAAAATCTACCTTCCATCTTTTGGTCCCAATTTGTCCTAGGGAATGCCACAAAATAAGCAAAACCCATCTCCTCTCCAATAGATGGACTTTCAGATATTTGGCAATGGCTATCATGTCTCTACAAATCTTTTTTCCTCTAGATTTTCCATTCCAGTGTTTTTTTCTTTGAGATAGTTTCCAGACCTTGATACTATCCTGACCATTGGCTTCTGAACATTTTCCAGTTTATCAGTGTTTAAAGTGTGACACTCAGAAATTTCCACAACACTACACACCTTTTCTACATTTCATTCTCAGTTTCTATAAATTGTGGTATTAGGGTTCTCTGACTTAAAAAGTAATTTCAGAATACTTCCCAGTTTAGTGTGACTGTACTCTGAATCCTATCCTAAGATTATGCAGAAGGAGCAGGATTGAAATAATTAAAAAGAAAGAAAAATAATAATGAAAAAATTAAGATTATATGAGAGACACTCAATTATCTATCCCCCATCTTTTAATTTCTAAGGTTATATAGATGGATAAAGCGTTCCAGATCAATTTCTCATCCAGCCTCCTGCAATTATTAAAACACTAGTAGAACTTTTTACCAAACATTGAAAAAAAAAATGAGAGAGCTTCTCTACCAATGGGGAAGGCAAAGGATTCTCTGTAGCTTGGACAAGGAATTTGAAGAATCTGTTGTCCTATACCATTTTCTACTCTTTGTCCCAGTCATTGGTACCAGTTTTTCTGGCTTTTGATCAACATTAGAGCTGAGTTAGACAAGGTCAAGCTGTATGTAGATTGATTGGCCTCTCAACTGAGAGTCACTCCACAAGATGATAGTGAAAGACCAGGATTCATGGTGATGTGTAGAATATCATTTCCTGTCCTTGGCATGTTCTCAGCTCTCCTGCTAAATCCAGTGTACACCCTGGTCTTCTTTCCAGCCTAATGAGTCCTTTGCTTTTTATTCTTTTTGCCATTCCTCCTACATAGTAGGCACTTGTTACTAAAGCGTGATAAATATATGCACCAGCTCCAAATAACACTGAGCTCAATGACTTCCACCATGCATATGGGCCTGTGTGCTTAGTTTTTCAGAAGAGTACTTGCTTAATTGTAGGTACTGCATCGTCATACACAGGATGCTTTATATTTCATGCTTGCTAGGCAGAAATAACTTTAAATCTTCAACTTTTGAAGTTTCGTATTTATGCAGCTTTTATTTTATTTTTATTTTTATTTTTTATTTTTGAGACAGAGTCTCACTCACTCTGTTGCCCAGGCTCGAGTGCATTAGCATGATCTCAGCTCACTGCAACCTCTGCCTCCTGGGTTCAAGCGATTCTCCTGCCTCAGCTTCCCAAGTAGCTGGAATTAATTTTTGTATTTTTTAGAAGAGACAGGGTTTCACATGTTGGCCAGGCTGGTCTTGGACTCCTGAGCTCAAGTGATCCTCCCGCCTTACCCTCCCAAAGTTCTGGGATTACAGGGGTGAGCCATTGTACATGGCCTTACGCAGCTTTTAAAATCAATTTTATTGAGGTATAATTTACATATTACAAATTGCACCCACTTTAAGATTACAATCAAGATACAGACCATTTCCTTTGCCACAGAAAATGTCCACTGCCCCTTTGCAGTTAATCTTCCTCCACACTCACTACTGGCTCCAGGCTACACTGATCTACTTTTCATCACTGTAGATTAGATTTTCTTTTTATAGAACTTACATATATATGTAATCACACAATATGTACTCTTTTGTGTCTGGTTATTTTTGCCTGGAATAATGTCTTTGAGATCCATCTGTGTTGCTTCCTCTATCAGTAGTTCATTACTTTTTATTGCCAAATCGTATTTCACTGTATATATGGTACAATTTGTTTATCCATTCATGTGTTGATGGACATTTTGGTTATTTCCATTTGAGAGTTGTTACTAATAAAGCTGCTATCAACATTTGTGTTTAAGCCTTTGTGTCAACATATATTTTAATTTATCTTGAGTAAATACCTACTAGAATTGCTTTATTATATAGTGAATGCATGCTTAGCTTTGTAAGAAATTAGCAGCCTGTTTTCCCAAGTGATATTACTATTTATATAAAATATTTTATATTTTACCGGCAGTGCATGTTCATTTATGTAGTTCATATATGTAGCTCTTTTAAACAATGTTTTGATTTTGAGATCCTGGTTTTCAAAATAATTTGCTGTGTTAAACGTTGCTTGACAAAAGAAAGACGTCAATGAGCATGAGGGAATATGTTTAAATATGTCTATTTTATTTAAAATGTTGATCTAATTTTTTTTTTTTTTTTGAGATGGAGTCTTGCTCTGTCACTCAGGCTGGAGTGTAGTGGCACAATCTTGGCTCACTGCAACCTCCGCTTCCTGGGTTCGAGCGATTCTCCTGCCTCAGCCTCCCGAGTAGCTGGGAATATGGGTGCGTGGCACCACACCTGGCTGATTTTTGTATTTTTAGTAGAGACGGGGTTTCACTGTGTTGGCCAGGCTGGTCTCAAACTCCTGACCTCAGGTGATCCACCCGCCTCGACCTCCCAAAGTGCTAGGATTACAGGCATGAGCCACCACACCCGGCCAGATTATTTTTGTTTTTAAAGAATTTAATTTATAGATCTTGGGCCTTCGTATTTAACCAGACACAATTATTCATTACTGTTTAAAATGATCAGCTACACGGCATACTTCCTTCAAAAGAAAATCTAATGTGATTTAAAGAATAAACTGACCTGACTTTCTCTAGAGTCTCCTAAAATTCTTAGGAATAGCTTCATATGACTTTCTACTTCTTTTGTTTAACTTAGAAACTCATGATAAAGCATGTTCAATTAAAGAAAGGCTGTGACTTGCTAAAGTTCCTGTGATCAGTGACATACTATATGTCTAAGTGGCCTCCTGAACTCCCCCACTTACTGACAGGAAGAGAATCTGATTTCAGATACTTGCCAGTGTCCTGTTGGTTAGGGGTGGTGGATATCTGGAAAGCCACAAAGCATGGTATCATCCTTTGGATCTTGGTGACAAGAAATGAATAAAAAAGCAAAGCTAAATAAAATAATAGATGTACTTGGTCTATTTCATCATACCAAGATCTAAGGGTTTATAAGAGCACATTGTTACCAAGCAACAAGCTTTTTGCTAATCCCACTTTACCAAATTGAAACTCCAGCATAAGGGCCAGGGTTGTCTGAATCTTGTCTGCGGCTCCCCAAATGTGGGCAGGAGAAGGAAGGCATTTGTGTAGTAGATAATGTAGTTCCCCCATTCAACAGGGTGTCAACGAAAGAAATCTGATGTTTCCTTTCCTGAACTGTGAAATCAGGGGTAATGTGCTTGCCTTTGGGGATTTCTATCCTCTCATAGATGGTCCACACCGAACAGATCCAACATTGTGTTCCTTTGTGGCACAGGGCCTACATAACCCATCACATCTGTGGGCTATAGGGGGCTATGAGGGGTCATTAGGCAGTGCCGGCCCTACACCATAGATGTAACCCCTTCTGCTCTTAGCTTTCTAGTTTCCATGAGAAGCTTTTCTTTCCTCTCCAATTTCTTCTAAGCAACTTAAAAATATTTATTCTACACATGGGTTCATCTACTCCAATGCTCACATTCCTGGGTTACTGCATTATATTGACTTTTTCTTGATTGTAAGTAAGCCTTTCAGGGAATGTGGGTTCATCTGTGTGACTTTATGGAATTCTCATTATTCAATGAAAACTAAAACCAGGGAAAGACATAGCTCTGGTTCAAAGTCTTCTTTTTTTTTTTTTTTTTTGAGACAGGATCTCACTTTGTCACCCAGGCTGGAATACAGTGGTGTGATCTTGGCTCACTGCTGCCTCGACCTCCTAGGTTCAAGTGATCCTCCCACCTCAGCCCCCAAAGTAACTGGGACTACAGGTGCATGCCACCACTCCTGGCTAAATTGTTATTTTTTGTAGAGACGGGGTTGCACCATGTTGCCCAGGCTGGTCTTGAACTCCTGAGCTCAAGCGAGCCCTCGGCCTCCCAGAGTGCTAGGATTACCAGTGTGAGCCACTGCACCTGGCCTGGCTCAAAGTCTTTGAGTAGTTCAGAATCCAATATTATTTCCTATGAATGAAAATGACTTTTTTTTAAAGATACAAGGATGACTTCTCAGGAAGTCGAATAGCAGTAGTATACTTTGAGAGACTAAGCAGGTTAACAGGACCAAGGTGCTGTCTCTCTAATGATGTATTATTTATTGTCAGTTAGATTCTGCTTCCTCCCCAAAAGGACTTGAATTAGAGACAGCTGAAGCTGATAGAGTTCGTCTTTAGTTTCTTTCCACCTTGCTTTCTGCTGCTTCTTTCCCTCCAGCTCCCACCCCCAACCCCTCAGTATCTACCCTGCTCTGATCTCTTCCAAAAAAGGGCCTATGCTCCCAAGGCACATCATCTTCCCCTCTTCTAATCAAAACCTCCCATCCTAGCAAGGCTGAAATCAATTTGGACATTCTGATTAAAGTTCTTCATAGGAAAATTAAAGTGACTAATAAATTTAACTCTGGGGAGAGGTGTTTTAAAGCAGTAATTTAGTTCTAATCTCAATTGTTGGCATTGGGAAGGCAGTCAGGGAATGCTGCAGCTGGGAGCCACTGTCCCCTTCCTGTCCCCTCTCCAACTCTCCCCTAAGCATGACATGAAGTGGGGAGAAGCCAATGGGCTCTTCTCTCCTGTGTTGCCATTATTGTCCCCATTTATGTAGGAGGAAACTGAGATGTGGGAAGGTTAGTCACTTTACCCAGGTTTCTTCCTAAACCAGTGGAGACAATAATGGTACCTACCTCATAGGGTCATCGTGAAGATGAAATTATTTGCTGCACATAAAACCCTAAGCTACCTGGAAAATAAGTACATAGTGTAGTAAGTGCTTGTTGTTGCTGTTATTTAATAACTGACCTACAAAAGGAAGGGAAGAAGCCAGCGCTAGGTACTCTCCAGTTTCCCTTTCTATGTATTTTATTTATTTATTTATTTATTTATTTATTTATTATTTCTTGAGATGGAGTCTTGCTCTGTTGCCCAGGCTGGAGTGCAGTGGTGTGATCTCAGCTCACTGCAACCTCTGCCTCCTGGGTTCAAGCAATTCTCCTGCCTCATCCTCGCAAGTAGCTGGAATTACAGGAGTGTGCCGCCACACCCAGCTAATTTTTGTATTTTTTTTAAGTAGAGATGGTTTTTCGCCATGTTGGCCAGGCTAGTCTTGAAGTTCTGACCTCACGTGATCCACCCACCTCAGTCTCCCAAAGTGCTGGGATTACATGCGTGAGCCACCGCACCCGGTCTCACTCTGCCGTCCAGGCTGGAGTGAAGTGGCACAGTCACGGCTCACTTCAGCCTTGACTTCGGGGGCTCAAATGACCCTCCCACCTCAGCCTCCCAAGTAGCTGGGACCACAGGCTCATGCCACCATGCCTGGCTAATTTAAAAAAAAATGTGTTTGCATAGAGATGGGGTCTCCCTATGTTGCCCAGGTTGGTCTTGAATTTCTGGGCTCAAGTGATCCTCTTGCCTCAGCCCCCTCTAGAAAGGTCTTCCCTTTCTAGACCTGTATGACAGCAATCCTGGGTTTCCATTTATGCTAGTGTTGTGAAGTTTCCTTTGAAATAAATCGAAGTAGGGGAGGTAAGCTGATTTAAAGAGAATAGTTAGGTTATCAGGCATGTGGATGTGGCAGGTTGGTGATAAATGTAAGTGATGCCTAATTCTTCATTGTAGAGTACGTTCAAAGTCCACAATGGGGTAGCCACTGTATTTCATATCACAACTCTCAGCACTCCTGATCCCCTTTGGCCTGCTGTGCTTTTCCTTTTCTCTATAGAACTTATCACCTTCTAACATTCCATATATTGTTTGCCACTCTCTGCCAGAACATAAGTTCCCCCAGGGTAGGAATCTTCTGTTTTTGTTCAGTAAGTGAACAAAGTATCTAAAACGGTACCTGGTCTGTATTAGGTGGTCAATAAATATTTGGTGACTGACTGACTGAATGAATGACAGTGACATTCACGGTCCTTCATGATTTGGTCCCACTATGTTTTCCTCAACTCTTGCCATTCTCAGCTCTGTTAGTCATCAATACTAGCAGTTTCCCATGCACATCATTTGAGCCTCCACCTCTGTGCCCTTATTCATACTCTTTCCTCTTCCCTGGATACATAATCGTGGATCTATGCAAAGATCCAGTTATAAGAATGTTCTTCATGGTCTGGGTTTGTATCAGTTAAAAATGTGAAACAGCCTCATTACTTCTTTATAAGTTAAAGAAATCATGGTAACTAGCACTTGATGGAGGCAATTTGAACATATCTATCAAAATTACAAATGCACATAGCCTTTGACCCAGAAATTCTGCTTTTAGGAGTTTATCCCACAGATATACTTGCTCTTATGCCAAGTGAATGTGTGTTGGTGAGTCACTGCAGTGCTTTAGTCACTCCTATTAGACACTGCAGTGACAGAACTCATTACATTCTCATGTAGAGCTATATTTGTTGACGTGGGAAGATCGTAATAGCTAACATTAATTCAACTTGCTATGTGTCACTGTGATAAGTGTTTTTCTATATTTTTATCTTGAGTAATCCTCATAACAACCCTGTGAGGTAGTTACTATAATAGTCCTCACTTTACACAGGAGGAAATGGACTCACTCAAAGAAGTGCATTTACTTAATCAGTATTTATACTATGGTCCAATTTTGTAAAAAATACGTAAATGTATATATATATATATATATATATATGCATATAAAAAGATTGAAAAGAAATACATGAATATGTCAATAGTTGGATGATGGCATTGTGGATAATTTTGATTTTCTCCTTTTCACTTGTCAATATTTCTGATTTTTCTATTAAATTTGGGGAGGAAATTTACAACATGGAAGGAGGAAGTGAAGCCAAGAGGCACATGAATTGCTGAATTTTAAAAGTCCAGGCCAGGCGAGGTGGCTCACGCCTGTAATCCCAGCACTTTGGGAGGCTGAGGTGGGCAGATCACCTGAGGTTGGGAGTTCAAAACCAGCCTGACCAACATGGAGAAACCCCGTCTCTACCGGGCGTGGTGGCACATGTCTGTAATCCCAGCTACTCAGGAGGCTGAGGAAGGAGAATTGCTTGAACCCGGGAGGCGGAGGTTGTGGTGAGCTGAGATCACGCCATTGCACTCCAGCCTGGGCAACGAGAGCGAAACTCCATCTGAAAAAAAAAGTCTGGTGGTGATGTGGAACAATGACACAGATATGAGGGAAGTGTTTTTAGGCTGAGAGGAAAAAACTAATGAGGAGGAAGAGCTTGCCCAAAGGGAAAGAGGATGGCTTCTGGGGCCAAGCGTAGGAGAAAGCAAGAGAATCTAGTGCCAAGGACACAACTGGAAGGGGTAACCTTGAGGAGGAAGCACCTCCTTCCCGTGAAGGTGGTGTGGGTGGATGAACAGGCATGGGTGAATGTGCAGAGAAGTGGGGAAGGTGAGGTGAAGAGGGGGACATTGAGGGAGTGCCTGCTTGATAACCTATGTCCTGTCATTGAAATCCAAAGCCAGGCCCAGTACCAAGGGGTCTGGCACAAGGATGGAGTAGGGGATATGAGGAGAGGGAGAGGAGTTGGAACAATTGCTGAGAGAAATTTGATATATAAAAGGACTGCCTTGCAGCCCTTGGGGCCCAGCTGAGGCTGGCTGGCCTGGCTTTGTAGTGGAGCCAACTTCATGACCTTCTCCAGCAATAGCTAGCCGCCTGGGAGCAGGCAATGAAGAGAATGCATGGTGGGGCTTTCACAGGGCCAGGGATTGGCAGAGCAGGTGCTGCCGAAGGTCACGGGGAGAGTGAGTCCGGGGGATCAACTCTAGCAGAGCTAAAATGGCCAATGGTAGGGCTGACTTGGAAAGAGGAGAGGAAGCCAGGAGGATGCTGATGGCCTCTGGAAAAAAAGAGAGGAGGAAGGATAGGCTGGTAGGTGTGGGGCCCAAAATGTGCTTGAAGGAGACCAACAGGAGGCTGAGGTCGGAGGGGCTTTTCTAAGTTTGAGATGTGGAAGTGGTCCCTTGACCCTGGGAGTAAGAGGAAAGGAGCAACAAGGAAACTATGCATGATGAAAGGGTAGGGTGCAGACAGCATTCAAACAGCTCTTACGTTTTGGAGGCCACTGGGCAACTGCTATCAGAATTACAAATGCACATCCCCTTCTATCCAGCAATTCCATTCGGGAGAATTTTTCCTACAGATATACTTACTTGCTTTTGTGCAAGATGAATGTGTAAGGCAAATCACTGCAGTATTTTCTGTAATGGCAACAGGTCGGAAACTGCCTAAAAGTCCATCAGTAGTAATTTGATTAGTTAAATAAATTATGCTTCATAAAATGGAATGCTAGGTAGCTGTTAAAAAGGAGAAAGATCTTTATGTATTGATATGGAATAATCTCCAGAATATATTGTTAAGTGGAAGAAGCAAGGTGCAGAACACTGTGAGTAGTTTACAATCTCTTTACTAGCATATGCATAAAACATCTCTGGAATGATCCATAAAAAACTGTTGCTGGGTGCAGTGGCTCACGCCTGTAATACAAGGGCACTGGAGGTGGGAGGCTGAGGTGGGAGGATTGCTTGAGACCAGGAGTTCAAGACCAGCCTGGGAAACATAATAAGACTTCATTTCTACCAAAAGAAAATTTTTTAAATAGCTGGACATAGAGGTAGATGCCTGTAATCCCAGCTACTTGGGAGGCTGAGGCGGGAGGATCTCTTGAGCCCAGGAGTTCAAGGATATAGTGAACTATGATCATACCACTGCACTCCAGCCTGGGAAACAGAGCAAGACCTTGTTTTTAAACAAAATAATAAAACTGTTACTATTCATTGCCCTTGAGGAGAGACAACTGTTGGCAAGTGGGAAAGGGTTGGAAGGGAATTTTCACGTACCCTGGTTTTTTTGTACCTTTTGAATTGTGAACCATCTGGATGTATTACTTACTGAAAAAAATAATTAACTAAAAACATATCTACACATAATTGGAATCTCTTAATTTTAATATTATGTGTACATATGTAATTTGAGTCTCTTTTATAGATATTAAATCATTAAAACAAAAGCACAACAAAAACTTCCACCAGAGGTTTCCTTTATATCAGTCAGTTTATCAGAATAATGGTTGGAGATTTAGAGGAAATGAAATTGACCATGTGTCAATAATTGCTGAAGCTGAGTGGTGGGTATTGGGAGTTTGTTTTCATTTAAAACACAAAATTGCCATGTTTGTAGATCAAAAATCGTCAAATTTTGGCAATTTCATGTGGCTTAAACTAATGCTGTTGTCATTATTTTTGTAAATTTTTCATAGCACAAAAGTTTAAAAAGAAAATAAAACTCCCACTAGGTCCTTGCTAAGAACATCGGTGTACTTTCTCATCCTGGCTCTTGTATCTCATAATTGAATGGAAATTCCCATTCCCACATCAACTTCTGAAACAGCAGTACTGCCTCCCTGATTTCCCTTTATTACGGAACCTGGTACTGTCCTCAGGATTTTTTCTATTAACAACAATCTCTCCCCATCCTGTTTTGTGTTAATTGGCTACTACCTTATCCTTATTGCTGGTAAAGCTCATCCTGTTCTCAAAAAATCACTTCTTATGATCGCTTGACATTCTCTTCCTGCCGTGACGTTTATTATTAGCAACTTAAGCTAATTGGAGGCCATGCCCTTATCCAGGTTACTTGTATTTATCAATCTGGGGCTGATACCTCTCGGGCATCCATTATACATCACCGCAAAGGTCATCAGTAAACACACTTGTGTTCAACCTTTCAGCCCCAAGCTGTTTTGCTGATGTCTGCGCTTCTTATGTTACGTTAGAGGCTGTAACAACCTCAGCCTGGCCTCTGACACCTGCTAATCTGTGCTTTGTTGTCTGTCCTCAGGAGGCAGGTGACTTCCTCTTGCTACTTAGAGGTCCAGGCTTGGCTTCTTCCCCCCAACTTCTTGCATGTATCACTGGCACCCCAAGCTGAATAAGTTATCCCAACTCTACCTCTTTCCCTCCTCTGTAGAGAGCCCCACTGACTCCCTTGCTTGAGAAGTCTGGGTTTAGCGTACCTCCTCTGTGTGCTCACAGCATCCTTCATCACACAGAATTGTGCTTGCCGCTTTGTCTCCCTGCTTCAGACTGTGAGCTAAAGGTAAAGATCATGTCTTGTTCTCCCTTGAATGCCTCACACCCAGCACAGCATCAGGCACATAGTTAAATGCTCAAAATAATATATTTTTAAATTTTTAATTTGAAGTACTTTCAACTTACAGAAAATAGTATGCAAAAACAGTAAAAAGAACTTTCACATACCCTTTATCAAGATACATCTCTTGTAAGCATCTTGTTACAACTTCTTTATCATTCTCTCTTTCTACTCATACACACACAGACACACATATTTTTTCTAAAACACTTGAGAATAAATTATAGATGTCATGTTCCTCTTCTCCTTAATACTTCAAATTGTGTTTCCTAAGAACAAAGACAATCTGTTATATAAACACAGTAGAGTTATCAAATACAGGAAATATAGCATTATTGCAGTATGCTAATATATAATCTGCCATTCATATTCAAATTTTAATTGTCTCAATAATGTCCTGCATAGCTTTTTTTTCATCCATGATCCAGTCTAGGATCACACATTGTATTTAGTTTTTATGTCTCTTAATCTCTTAAGCCTTCTTAAATCTGGAACAG
This sequence comes from Macaca thibetana thibetana, assembly GCF_024542745.1. Taxonomy (NCBI): domain Eukaryota; kingdom Metazoa; phylum Chordata; class Mammalia; order Primates; family Cercopithecidae; genus Macaca; species Macaca thibetana. The sequence continues at coordinate 129,901,154 of NC_065598.1, forward strand.
TCCTCAACCTTTCTTTGTCTATTGTGACATCAACACTTTGGAAGAGTACAGGCCAATTATTTTGTAGAATGTCCCTCAACTTGGGTTTGCCTGATGTGTCCTCATGATGAGAGCTAGGTTACACATTTTTGGTGGGGGTGAAACATAAAAAGGCATGCGATGGTTGGTGATGTTAACCTTGATTCCTTGGTTAAGATGATGTCCACCAGATTTTTCCACTGTAAAGATACTATTTTGGTTTTTTTTTTGTTGTTGTTGTTTTTTTTTTTTTTTTTTTTTTTTGAGACGGAGTCTTGCTGTGTTGCCCAGGCTGGAGTGCAGTGGCCGGATCTCAGCTCATTGCAAGCTCCGCCTCCCGGGTTTTTACGCCATTCTCCTGCCTCAGCCTCCCGAGTAGCTGGGACTACAGGCGCCCACCACCTCGCCCGGCTAGTTTTTTGTATTTTTTAGTAGAGACGGGGTTTCACCGTGTTAGCCAGGATGGTCTCGAACTCCTGACGTCGTGATCTGCCCGTCTCGGCCTCCCAAAGTGCTGGGATTACAGGCTTGAGCCACCGCGCCCGGCCACTATTTTGTTTTTATGCTTAATAACTAACATATGGGGAGATACTTTGAGACTATGTAAATATCATGTTTCTCATAAAAATTTCACTCACTAGTTTAAGGATCTGTTGATGACTCTTGCCTGAATCAGCTATTGCTTTGGTGGTTGCCAAATAGTAATTTTTCAAAATAAGACACATGCACTGATTAAATGAATCACCTGTCTGTCCTATAGAAGGGATACCTCCTTTGCTAGGATGGCAGCCTCTGGTTGGTTGCAAGAGTAGAGGAGTCTAGGTAAGACAAGCTGTCAGCCTGGCTCTGAAGCACATGATACAGTATAGCTGGGTATATTAGTCCATTCTTACGCTGCTAATAAGGACATACATACCCAAGACTGGGCAATTTATAAAGGAAAGAGGTTTAATTGACTCACAGTTCAGCATGGCTGGGGAGGCGTCAGGAAACTTACCATTATGGCAGAAGGGGAAGCAAACATGCCCTTCTTCACATGGTGGCAGGAAGAAGAAGAACGAGCAAAAGGGGGAAAAGCCCCTTATGAAACCATCAGCTCTCATGAGAACTCACTCACTATCACGAAAACAGCAGCATGGGGGTAATTACCTCCCACCAGGTCCCTCCCACAACACGTGGGAATTACAATTCAAGATGAAATTTGTTGGGGAGACGCAGCGAAACCATATCACAGCGGTATTCAATCTTTTGGCTTCCCTGGGCTACACTGGAAGAACTGTCTTGGGCCACACATATAATACGCTAACACTAATGATAGCTCATAATGTTTTAAGAAAGTTGCTAATTTGTGTTGGGCCACAAAGCTGTCCTAGACCACATGTGGCCTGCGGGCCACAGGTTGGACAAGCTTGCAGTATAGTTCCTGGAAATCTTAAATGAGGCCGGTTCTCCTGCAAGCCCCTGGGCTTTATCAGGGCCCAGAATGGGCCCTCTGAATTTCCCAAGATAGTCTCTATACTGAGAGCTAGCAGCAGAAGCTGTTTACTCAGTAGTTCTCATGCCTGTGGGTCTCATGCCTGCCTGCTCTTGCTATTTTCCATCAAATTTGAGAACAGAAAGGGTAAAGGAGGGCAACCTTGGCTTCTACGTTAACTTATTTGAAAAATGTGCAATGGCTGGGCACGGTGGCCCACGCCTGTAATCCCAGCACTTTGGGAGGCTGAGGCGGGTAGATCACTTGAGGTCAGGAGTTTGAGACCAGCCTGACCAATATGGTGCAACCTCGTCTCTACTAAAAATACAAAATTAGCTGGGTGTGGTGGCAGTCGCCTGTAGTCCCAGCTACTAGGGAGGCTGAGACAGGAGAAATGCTTGAATCTGGGAGGCAGAGGTTGCATTGAGCTGAGATCAGCCTGGGCAACAGAGTGAGACTCCATTTCAAAAAAAAAGAAAAATGTGCAATGAAATTCAGAATTCCATGCAAGCTCTTCTGCCATTCTGGAGACCCACATTTTGAGGCTCTTATATCAAGGCATTGTTTATTATGTGGATTCAAGTACAGAAAAGGAAGAGGCATCTGACCACCTGGAGAACGGAGGGAAGGGCTGTGTCTGTTTCGGAACTATACTGGTTTCCTGGGGCTGCCGTAACACAGTGCCACAAACTGGGGGGCTTACAACACGAAAATCTATTCTCTCACAAGTCCAGAAGCTAGGACTATGAAATCAAGGTGTTGGCAGGGCCGTACTCCCTCTGAAGCTTGTAGAGGAGGATCCTTCCTTGCTTCTTCCAGTTTCTGATAGCCCCAAGCATTCCTTGACTTGTGGCTGCACAACTCCACTCTCTGACTCCATCTTCACATGGCCGCCGCCTCTGTGTGTCTGTGTGTGTCTTCACATGGCAGTCTCCTTTCACTGTGTCTGTGTCCAGATTTACCTGTTGTAAGGACACAAGTCATATCAGGCTAGGGCTGACCCTTATGATCTTAACTGGATTACATCTGCAAAAACCCTATTTACAAATATGGTCAAATTCACAGGTACTGGAGGTTAGGACTTCAACTACATTTGCAGGAACGTGGTTCATTTCATAACGGGACCTTATCTGAAATCCAACCCACTTGAGAACACAAAGTGGAGTGCTATTCTCTGTAACGCATAGCCCGGCACAGCATAACTCTCTTTGTTTCTCCTGCTCACTCTGGTTTTGGTTGGCTTGACAACATGTAAGGAAGGAAAATGAGACAGGCAGAACATGTTCAGCCCCCTTGAAATAGACTTAGGACATAATTTTCAAGTGATCACAAGCTATTCATGTAACCATTACATAGAGGACAATAATAGAGAACAAGCATAGTCTGCAGAGCTCTCGCCCCTGCATTCCCTCATATAATTCTAATAATTACTTTATGATATAAATATATCTGTCGCCATTTGGCAGATGGGGAGCATGAGACCCAGAGAGGTGAAGTGATTCCCGCAGGTCACACAGCTACAAACTTAGTAAATTCCATGTGGGGCAGGATCAGATCTGTGATGCATAGAGCCTAGCCCCATGGTAGGCATTCAGTAAATGTTTGTTGGCTGAATGAGTGAATCTGGGACTCCACCTCTGGTCTTCATTTCCTGATCCATTACTCTTTCCACTGGACCTCACAAATGACTACAGACTGAGGTATGGTCCCAAGACAGTGATTAGGTATAGATGTAACAGGGTCAATTTCAGATTCTCATGTTAGATTTGATAACCTTCTGAATTCTATGGCAATAAGCATGTCAGTCTGTAATTGCTTCTTGTTCCTACTTCACATCTGCAAAACAGATCAAGAAGTGATTTTGTCAAGATACTTAAACCATTGGCTTCTAATTTTACTTGAGCTGCATAACTGGTGTCTAAAATTATGTTTGCACTAAAGGCAGGACTTAGCACATGAGTTTTGAAGTAAAGAATTCAGCATGTTGGCCTGGTGCGGTGGCTCATGCCTGTAATCCCAGCACTTTGGGATGCTGAGGCGGGTGGATCACATGAGGTCAGGAGTTTAAGACCAGCCTGGTCAACATGGTGAAACCCCATCTCTATTAAATAATACAAAAAATTAGCTGGGCATGGTGGTGGGTGCCTGTAATCCCAGCTACTTGGGAGGCTGAGGCAAGAGAATCGCTTGAACCTGGGAGGCAGAGGTTGCAGTGAGCCAAGATCGCGCCATTGCACTCCAGCCTGGGCAACAGAGCGAGACTCCATCTCAAAGAAAAAAAAAAGAATTCAACATGTTACCCTCATATCATTAAAATGGAATGTTGGCTTTCCCTTATGTTCATTTCAGGTCCCCATCAGCATTACTGAGACAGCCAGGAAAAGTCCATTTAGCCTAGCCAATGAGGAGTCATGAACAAGTTCTTGTGTGCCCAACCCTAGGCTAGGTACTGGGGGAGAAAGAAGGGAGGGAAGCTCCATGAAGAAGCTTACAATCTAGTGAGCGATGTGCCATTCACATAGGAAACAACGAGCAGAGAAAGGAAAAAGCTAATATATGCTGAGCACCTGTTAGGTGCCAGGCACCTTACGAACCCTGTAAAGCAGGTTTTGCCCCCATTTAACAGGTAAGCAAACTGAGGGGCAAAAACATTTAGACAACTTCCCCAAGATCACATAACTAGTAAGTGGTAGAACTGGGATTTGAACTTAGGCTCCTCTAACTCAAAATAAGAGAATACTGTGAGATGACTTATTGTCAAGTGCTAGGTTGCATGGGCCAGAGAAGATGGAATGGAATAAATGTAGGAAGGCCAAGATGGGGCCTCTGGGAGATAGGGTGTGTCAGGAATGGGGCAGCCTGCAGCAGATGCTCCATCCCAAATCCCTTTATGACCTGTGCCCATTACAACCACCTGTTCCCACCGAAGGGCTCAGGCTTTGTTCATCTCCTCTTCTGGTGTAGTTGGGGAGGCTGGGAGGGAAAGCTGGTTCAGATTTCTACATTCAACTCAAATGGCTCCCCTCTCTGAGGCTGGCTTTCAAGTGCCTGATGTCCTGGGCCAATTTCTCTGTGTGTCTCAACCCCAAAAACACAGCTCCTCCTGAGCTGAGAGAAGCCCCTCTGCTTTGTGTGGTGGCCTGGTGCTTCTCATTTCAGAACCACAAGACCCCACACCCTCCTAGCCTGCCCCTCCTTCCTTCCTACCCTTATGCTTCTATTCACATCGAAGGGATGAAAGGAATTTAACATATTTCTGCTTTTATTCCATGGCAGTAAGAAGAGCTGGCTTAGCTGACTATAGAAGCTTCCCAGTCTGCTCAAGCCATTACTAGTGGAATAGCTCCATCGGAAACATCAGATCCATAGATAAAATAAAAGAAGGGCACATATGTTCTCTGACTTTTTTTTTTTCTCCCAGTGGAGAAATTAAGATGGAAAAGTTTGTTTCTAAGTCTGTAGTTCTAGTTCTCAAGAGTCATATGTATATGGGGTAGGGGTGGGATGGGCTTCTCTTGAAAGAAAAATTGAATAAAGGAAGGATTCTGTAGGACCCTTAAAAGAAATGCAAGATTGGTCGGGCATGGTGGCTCACGCTTGTAATCCCAGCACTTTGGGAGGCTGAGGTGGGTGGATCACCTGAGGTGAGGAGTTTGAGACCAGCCTGACAAACATAGTAAAACCCCATCTCTACTAAAAATACAAAATTAGCTGGGTGTGGTGGCGCATGCCTATAATCCTAGCTACTTGGGAGGCCGAGGTGGGAGAATCACTTAAACCCAGGAGGCGGAGGTTGCAGTGAGCTGAGATGGCACCATTGGACTCCAATGATTCCATCTCACATAATTATAGTACAATATAAACGCCAGAAAATTTGACATAGGTACAATGTGTGTGGGGGAGTTCTATGCCATTTTTGTTTGTTTGGTTTTTGTTTTGCACTAACTGTTCTTCTGTATGCCATTTTATTACATGTATGTATTCGTGGCACCACCATTGCACTCAAGATGCAAAACACTTCCATCACCACAAAGATCTCTCCCATGTACCCATTTATAATCATACCCCTGTCCCCCACCATCCCGAACCTCTGGTAACCATTGATTTGTTCTCTCTCTCTACGATTTTGTACTTTAAAAGGTACCGTTTCTTTAATAAAATACATTGGCACCTCTAGTTTTCACAGAATCTCAGGCTTGAAGAAGTGGCTTCTCCAGCCCAGACTTGTGTCCCATACCCAAATTCCCTCCACAATATCCCTGCCAAGTGTCCATCCAGACCCTACCATGTGCAAACCAGAACCTCCTATGGGATTTTAGGAGTATTGAAGAATTTGATATAAACATTTAGAGCAAGGACATTGTTTCCTTCCATAAACCCTAATTCCTTCCATAGTTAGTGAAATTCTTACTTTTAGATTAACTACTACAAAATGCCTTCTCACGTGCTGATTTCCCCATCACATACTGTTCTGTCCCAAACAAGTATCTACTTTCTTCTGTTCCTTTTACCTAACGAGAGGAATGAGGTTCAGGAAGCCTGGAAGGCTCACAGAAAATTCCAGAAATCCCCTCCTAATTACAGAATAAATAGCCTGGCCTCTAGCAGTAGGCACCCTTCAAATAAATGTGGTTCATGTGTGGAGTTTCATTCCGGACTGATTATGAATGTGTTATCTAAACGATATCTATAGTTATTGATCCATGAGATCATTTGAACTGGACCCCAACTCCCCAGGACTCTTTTGTGGTTAGGAGAGCTATACTGGACACTCTATTGTCCATTGCAACATCAGAAAGTACTGTCAACAAATATAAAGCCAATCCCTCCAGATGGATCCCAAGTGACTAAATTTTTAATGGAATCAAGTAGCCATCTGCTGACTAGAGGTCAGAAAACCCACACTTCTATTTAACTTTGGGACTTTCAGAGCTTCCCTGAAGCAACCAATCAGAGCTCACCTGTAGCAACCAGTCAGGGCTCATCTGTATCAACTAATCAGATCTCAGCTGTGTTGACAAATGAGAACTAATCAAATTTGAATCCTTCCTTTGCATAAAAGGAACCTGATTGAGAACCTGAACAGGAAGTTTTGCTATAAAACCTGGACCTTCCCTTTATTAGAAGGCTGTGTTTCCTCTCCACCCTCTGCCTCCCGCCAGTTTATTCACTGGAATAAAGTCTCTTCTTCCAAATTCCTTATGACAGAACTTTTGTTCACAGTAATGACTCAAAGTCGTGTTAAGACTGCAAGAGGCTAGCAGAAGTGAAGCCATGGTGATGCCACAGGTAGGATCAATTTGGATCCCCCACCCCCTCTCCCCTGGCCTCTTGACATCTTTTCACTTTGCACAAACTTCACTTGCTCTTCACTTCAGGAAGAGCACCGTGGTCTCCTCAGCTGTGTAGCAGCCCATACACAAAGCCAGGCTCAGATCCATTAGGATGTGGTGCTCTTTAGAAGAAGTGACTTCAGGCTGGGCGCGGTGGCTCACGCCTGTAATCCCAGCACTTTGGGAGGCCGAGGCAGGTGGATCACCTGAGGTCAGAAGTTGGAGACCAGCCTGGCCCCATATCTACTAAAAATACAAAAATTAGCCAGGCTTGGTGGCAGGCACCTGTAAACCCAGCTACTTGGGAGGCTGAGGCAGGAGAATCACTTGAACCCAGAAGGCAGAAGTTGCAGTGAGCCAAGATCGTGCCATTGCATTCCAGCCTGGGTGACAAGAGAGAGACTCCATCTCAAAAACAAAAAAAAAAAGTGACTTCAAACTAATGACTCCTTCCACAGCCAGCCCCAGAGGCAGCGATCAGGGCAGGCATCTGCCTTTGATCCAGGAGACACTGCAGTTCAGGAAACAAGGCCCCCATTCCCTATTTTTTGAGTAGAGACCCCTGTTTTCCAGAATACTCCTCACTTCCCCTTAGGTGAGGAGAAGATGAGCAGTGAGGGAGGGAAGGAGAGGATGAAGCTGGCTCTGTGCCCCGCTCCAAGGGCCACGGCTCTGGGTCTACATCACAGCCCACAACCAAAGGCAATCATAAGCACAATGAGTGCAGCTTCTTATGTCTCAAGTTTTCCGCCCCACCAAATAACCCATAAGGTGTAATTTGTAATTTCCAAAGAGAAAAGGTATTTTCAACTAACTTAGTAAACGTGACATGTTCTCAGTTGCCTTGGTTTTTGTAGGAGGTCATTTCTGTGGCTACTGTCATGCTGTCTTTTTCTTCAACTTATGGGAAGTGGAAAGAATGAAGGGCTGGCACGTGATCTGCGTGCTGGTCTTGGCTCTGCATCTTACTCACTGGGAGGCCTTTTTACGGAGGGCAAGTGACTTCAACTTTCAGAGTCTCAGTTTTCTCAGTTGTGAAGGAGGGATAATAACTGCCCTTCCAATCTTACAATGGTGATCATTGAAATAAAATTATGGCTTAGAAAAGTCTTGTGAAGCTTTGGAGGGAAAACACACTGATTAATACATTATCAAAATACAGTGTTAATAGTACCCTATTTTAAAATGTTCTTTAGTGTTTTAGAAAAACGTTCTTAGAATAACTCTTAAAGTCTTATCTATTTTACCCTATATGTTTTTTGGTTTTGTTTTTGCTTATGTTGACTCTATTAATATTGTTCATTATATTTTTTAGTATAAGGGCAAGGTTGGCCCTGAAATATTAAATTCATTAGAATGTGGGATAGAATGACCCAAATGGTTATTTACATGGCAGGGGAGATACACTAAGAATTTGATCTCATGTATAAAGACAATTAGCTTTGTTGAGCCAGTAGGTTTACTACTTTTCCATAGTATATTCCTGTTTCACAACAGCACATTATGTTCAGGTCATTTGGTTATAAAGTAGAAAGTCAATCATAACCCCATGGCAACCTATCATCAGGCCAGTTTGTGGGCCTCTTCACCTGGTCTTCTTGATTATGAGAGCAGATTGCCCTGAACTGGATCCCTGGAGCTTTGAGCTAAGAACTTCATCAGATCCCTGCTAGAGGCTAATTAATCATCAAATCAGCTCATTGCAAAACCAAGTAGCCATGCTGATCCATTAATGCAAGTCCCCAGAGTCATTAGGGCAACGAAAGAGAAGGAAATGGCCTAATCTCCTCCCAGGATTAGAAGGGAGAAGTTCCTGAGGTCTAATGAGTTCCTGCTAAACTGGGGGTTGTGCTCCAAGAATTATGCTTTTTCTACCTTTTCCAGTAATATTCCTTTCAAAAAGCTACCCAGAAACAAAAGCGCCTATTGTATTGCCCAGCAGTGCTCAAGCATTTAAGGTTCTCTTCTTGGTGTAAGCAATTCAATACTCATGCAGAGCTACAGGCTAAGGTCACCCAGCGGGTTAGAAAGAGAAATAGCAATCAACTACCTGCCCTTTCTGCCTACATGAAGTCAGACCGATCTGACTGATTTTCTTAAATATCTTTACCAGTTATTTGGGACTATAACAAATCTTCTCTTTGTTCTGGAAGAGCATGTGGTTTGCAATTTGCTTCCTATTTGGGTTAACAGTCACTGACAAGAGAGAATAACTTCAATAATTGCTCTAGGTTTTTTCTGATTGCTCTGAAACATTTAGCTGTCCAACATGACACCATAATAACTGGCTGAAATGTGAAAAGCCTTCTAGTGAAGTAAGTAGCATGCAAGTAGCTTGCATGGTAGCAGTTTGGTTTTCTGCTGTTGTTGCTGAGATGACTGGTTGCTTTGGTGTTGTATATGCACATACCATCCTGGTTTCTTTTTTTCATTGAGTTGCCCTAAAAGTAAGCTCCTTTATTTTATTTATTTATTTTTTTCGAGACGGAGTTTTGCTGTTTTTGCCCAGTCTGGAGTGCAGTGGTGCAATCTCAGCTCACCGCATCCTCCTTCTCATGAGTTCAAGTGATTCTCCTGCCTCAGCCTCCCTAGTAGTTGGGATTACAGGTATGTGCCACCACGCCCGGCTAATTTTTGTATTTTTAGTACAGACAGGGTTTCACCATGTTGGTCACGCTGTTCTTGAACTCCTGACCTCAGGTGATCCACCCGCCTCAGCCTCCCAAAGTGCTGGGATTACAGGTGTGAGCCATAGTGCCCAGCCAGTAAACTCCCTTTAAAAAAGCGAACTCTCGGCTGGGCATGGTGGCTCACGCCTGTAATTCCAGCACTTTGGGAGGCCAGGGTGGGCAGATCACAAGGTCAGGAGTTTGAGACCAGACTGGCCAACACAGTGAAACCCTGTCTCTACTAAAAATACAAAAATTAGCTGGGCATGGTGACAGATGTCTGTAATCCCAGGTACTCGGGAGGCTGAGGCAGGAGAATCACTTGAACCCAGGAGATGGAGGTTGCGGTGAGCTGAGATCATGCCATTGCACTCCAGCCTGGGCAACAAGAGCAAAATTCTGCCTCAAAAAAAAAACAAACAAAAAAACCCCAAAAAACGAACTCTAACTGGGAGGAAGCATGCTATAAATCATAGACTCTGAAGCCAGCCTGACCTAAGTTTATTAGCTGTGGGATCTTGGAAAAGCCAAATAACATCTCTGCACTGTAGTTATCTCATTTTATAAATCTGACATGATGATATCTGCCTTGTGGTCTTGTTGCAAGATTGTTAGGAGGCTGTCTAGAGCCTACTCTGTGCCAGGCAGTCAGTACTTCCTAACTTTCAATACACAGACACAGCACCTGGGGAATCTTGTTAAACCGCACACCCTGGTTCAGTCAGTCATGGGTGGAGCCTGAGGTTCTCCATGGCCAGTAAGCTCCCAGGTAAGCCCATGCTGCTTGGCCATGGACCACACATGGAATAGCAAGGGTCTCAATATCATTTGCAAAGTGCCTAACACAGTTAATGCTCAATACTAATGCCTGTTTACCCCGGAATAATTCAATCACTCATTTTAAAGTGGGTGAGAAGCCCCTTTTCCACAGAAGTAATATCAGTCTGCCAATAGCTATGTACCCATACATATCCTTTACAAAATCCATCTTGGCCCCACAGGTGGCTCACACCTGTAATCCCAGCACTTTGGGAGGCAGAGGCGGGTGGATCACTTGAGGTCAGGAATTCGAGACCAGCCTGGCCAATATGGTGAAACCCCATCTCTACTAAAAATGCAAAAATTAGCAGGGCATGGTGGCACTAGCCTGTAATCCCAGCTACTCAGGAGGCTGAGACAGGATAATCGCTTGAACCCAGGAGGCGGAGGTTGCAGTGAGCCGAGATCGTGCCACTGCACTTCAGCCTGGGCAACAGAGTGAGACTCTGTCTCAAAAAAACAAAACAAACAAAAACACCAAAATTCCATCTCATCACGATTGGCCATGGTTGGTTGTTTCTGAAGGCAGGTGATAAGTACACAGGCAGAGTTCATTTATATTATTCTCTTGACTTTTGTAAATATTCAAAATTTTCCATAAGAAAAATTTTAATGTAAGAAAGAAAACCCCAACAGAGGACTTTTAGGGCAGTGAAACTACTCCGTATGATGCTATACTGGTGGGTGCATGTCATTAAACATTTGTCCCAACCCATAGAATATATCACACCAACAGCGAACCCTAATGTAAACTGTGGGCTTTGAGTGATCATGATGTGTCAATGTAGGTTCATTGATTGTAACAAATGTACCAGTCTGATGAGGAATGTTGCTAGTGGGAGAGGCTGTGCACGTGGCGGAGGGAGGAGGGGAGTATATGTGAACTCTGTACTTTCTGAACAATTTTGCTGTGAACCCAAAACTGCTCTCAAAAATAAAGTCTACTAAAAAAAACACACAAAGAAACAAAAAACATCTGCTCTCTAGCAGCCTGAGAACAGCAGAAGATACAGGTTATCTAGTACAGTGATTAGCTGCAAAAACATGTTTATTAGGAGAGAGGGTGCTTTTGTTTAATAAATTGCATGCCTGGCTGGGTATGATGGCTGACACCTGTAATCCCAGCACTTTGGGAGGCCAAGGTGGGAGGATTGCTTGAACCTAGGAATTCAAGAGCAGCCTAGAAAACAAAGTGAGACCCCCCATCTCTACAAAAAGTAATAAAAAAAAATTATCCGGGCATGGTGGTGTGTGCCTGTAATCCCAGCTACTTGGGAGGCTGAGATGGGATGATCACTTGAGCCTGGGAGGTTGAGGCTGAAGTGAGCCATGATCACAATACTGCACTGCAGCCTAGGCAACAGAGCAAGGCCCTGTCTCAGATGAAAAAAAAAAAGAAAGAAAGAAGGAGAGAGAGAGAGAAGGAAAGAAGAAAAAAAGAAAGAAGAAAGAAAGAAAAGAAAAAAGAGAAGGAAAGAAGAAAAAAAGAAAGAAAAGAAAAAAAATCCATTCCTAACTGTACCTCCTGTGACTTATGATTGTGCAAAAGTAATTTAATGTGGGATTTCATCTGTGTGTATGCACGTGCGCCTGTGCCACATCTGCATTCTGCTTTCTATCCCAGAGGTTGGCAGTTTTCTTAACATAATCACACCTCACACTTCGTTTCGTCAAGAGAGATTTCACATTGTTTTTCTCTACCCTGGTGGACTAAAAAATCTGTCTGCATTCTTATGAAATCATTTCATTTATTCTTTTCTCTTTATCGAATCAAGCCTTTCCACCACCTACCTGGATCACATTCTGAACTGTCTAGCTTGTGTGTTTGTTAAGTCAGTGATTCACAAAGCAATCACCCAGCTAATTGGCAAACGTACTTAGTAAGCTGGACATTCCTCACCATCATCTTCCTTGAACTGACCCAGTTTCTATTAGGCGCTGAAGCTAACATAGCCCATGGTAAGTGTCACTTTAATTTGTTGACTATCTTCTGATTAACTAAGTGACGGGCAAATCACAGAAAAACTAAATGAACAAACTAAACAGCCAGCTTGAGTTTAGTCCATTTGCATTTTTGTTCTCTCGGTCATATAAAGCCTCTCCAAACCAGTGTCAATTTATTCCTCCTTTATCTGCCCATGGCTTGCTTACAGGGTCTTTGATGTGGTAACTGGACAGGACTGTCTTAACATCCTGTAGCTGGGTCAACTCTTTGTTATTCTGTTTGGTATTTAATCCCGGAGACTAATGTTCTGCTCTGGTATGTTGTTTATCACTTCCAGATTATAGGTGTAGCAAATACTTTCCTAATGAAATAATCACTAACTTGACATTCCACTTCTAGGATAATGCAGCTAGGCTGGCTGGGCCCCTCCATTTGAATCTTCTAAGATAACTCTGTGGTCCCAGTTCCTCCCACCCCCCAACTTCCTTTAGGTCTAAATTGTTCCTTTTAGGCATGCTTTCTCTAAATGGCAGGGTTTTAGGTACCACTTGAAATCTTCAATCTCTTTCATAATAGTCAAGTTTTGAAACCTTAGCATCTACTTCCGTGTGCGTGTGGAAACCCTGTAGATATCACCTCTGCAGCTGCTATAGTCCTTCAACTTATTCGTTCAGTGAACGAAAATACCTGGGAGACACTCGTTTCCAGAATCTTTTCTAGAAACCTAAAGCTTCACAGGCCGACTTTGTACAGCTCCTTTCGAAATGAACTCGGGTGGCAGAACTGTGCTGGCCTAACGATTTCGTGGTGGCAGAAACACCTGCAGTGACGGATAATTGCAACTATTGCCATGTCTCTTGCTGTGTTTCCTGTTTGCTAGCTACCTTCAGGATGAATCATATTTGTTTTCATGATGACAATTACTTCTTTACCTCTTCTCTGATTAAATTTTGTGATACCCGTGGCCCCTTGGCTAGCTTAGTTCTTTCCTCATGAGCCTGTGTTCATCCCTATGAGTCACAGCAGTAAAGTTTTCTTCACAGCAGACAGGAAATAATGGAACACACAACAGTCTCATCTCCCTAGACATTATTTCAAAACAAATCTCACCTCGTGGCACATCCTTGCCTCTTCTTGTGAATCCAGCTCCTCTCTGTATGTGAATTAAACTTACCCTTCCAGAGCCAGCTCAAGCCCCAGGTCTCTGACTACTAATGAAACTATTATTGTTTCTACAGAAAAAAAGTAAGAATATACAGGTTGAGCACCCCTAATCCAAAACTCCAAAGTCTGAAATGCTCCAAACTAAAACTTCTGGAGTGCTGACATGATGCCCCAAGTGGAAAATTCCACACCTGACCTCATGTGATGGGTCACAGTCAAAAGGCAGGTACGTAACAGTTTATTCAATGTCCCCAAGGGAAAAATAAAATTACCTGCTGGCTATGTGTATAAGGTATGTATGAAACAAATTTCATGTTTACAGATGGGGTCCTATCCCCAAGATAGCTCATTATGTATATGCAAATATCCCCAAATCTGAAAAACTTCCCAAATCTGAAACACCTCTGGTCCCAAGCATTTTGGATGAGGGATACATTTTGGATAAGGGATACTCAACTTGCATATGTTTTGCATAAAGAAACAAAGTAGCCTGGCCAACATGGCAAAACCCTGTCTCTACTAAAAATACAAAAATTAGCCAGGCATAGTGGTGCAAATCTGTAATCCCAGCTACTCAGGAGGCTGAGGCTGCAGTGAGCCGAGATTGCGCCACTGAACTCCAGCCTGGGTGACAGAGAGAGACCCCGTCTCCAACACTCAAACATACACACACACACACACATATATTTAAACTAATAAAAGGGGTCATTTGTAAGGCGCTGGGTGCACCGAGAGGGTGAGGAGTGATTTTTCACTCTATTTTCATTTTTGAAGCATATGATTGTTACCTATTCAAGAAGTTAAATTACAAAGTGACTTAAATCCCTTGGTAAATAAAGCTGCTATTATTTCACTGTTTCTACTTTTCCTATGTCAGTCACAGAAATATGAGACAACTTTAGGAAATAAGAGAGCTAAAACCTTAAGTTCCTCGAAGGTAAGTTAAATAAAATGTTTAAATCAATGTGAAGCTCAGGTCTCCATTTCTGTTTATTTTTTAAAGTAATTTCTGTTCTTTACAATGTGTTATTATACACACATACATACACGTATGTGCACTTGCGCACACGTGCACACACAGGACTTGAGATGGATAAGTAAGAATAGCCTCCACACATAATTTCTACAAAGTTCAAAGTAGATTACATTTATGTGCTTTTCATTCATTACACAATGTACAGACATGATCCGTTTAATGACTTAGGCTCCTCACATGGTTAAACAGTGAGGATTTCCTATGGAAGACTAGACATAGAAGTTTTTAGAAGCGGAGACTATTTTCTGCAAAAACCAACCTCAGGCATACATTTGTGTTTGTTGCAGTGCATAAATTCATTCTGTAAAAAGATCTGAAAGATGATTTTCAAGAGACTCTTAATGCATTGTGCTTTCAGGTAAAAATCCTTAGACAAAAGATCAGTTACTATGACAGTAACAGTTAAAACTGCATATATGTGTTAGAGATCAGAAGAGGCTATAAAGAAATGTAAATAGTTGTGCTTAGGGGATTTTTTTTGGCAAAGTTGTCTTAATAATAAATAAAAACTTAAAAAAAAGTCTCAGTGACTGATATAAAATCGACACAGCTATGAAGAGTTTCCTACACTTGGCTTAGAGTTTAAAGGTGAAAAATCATCTCCACATAAATCACCTGGTATCTGGTAAGCCCAGTCTGGGCAAGTCAGGTGGGGAAGGGGCTTGGAAGAAAAGATAAAGTGATTTTTCCTTCCTGTTAACACAAAGCATTAACCAGAGGTAAAGCCAGGGTGAACCAACTAATTAAACAGATGCCTACCTTCCTTTAGAACTCTTAGACCAAAGAGAGAGGTCACCCTACTTCCATTAGGTTTTTTTAAAAAACCGCTATGATTCTTGGTGTCTGGACCACAACCCGTTCTGTAATTCACAAGATTAATATGTCCTGTCTTCTGTGAGACCCTAGGATAAGCATGATCCCTTAGTACTTTATGCTTTGTTCCCCTCTACACATTAATGGTAAAACACTTTTAGAAACACCATGGCAACCGCTTATAATGATAGAGGGTAAGATATGATTAACATAATAACGCTGACGTTTGTAGCTAGGGAATAAATGTCATTTTAGTTTTAGGCCGGTCAGTTTGTTCTTTTAGTCCTGTAACTTCGAAGCAGACATGACCCCTAGCAATCAAAGTGAACTGGAAAAAAAGGGTGAGCAAATAACAAATGTTTTAAAGTCTCTTGCACAACAGGTATAGGTATAAAAAGAATTTCTTCAAATAATTTCCTAGGTGTCACTCAGAAGCATCCTTACTGTCTGTAAAATAATGTTCTGCGGTCCTTCAAATTAAATTATAATTTAAAATAT
Source organism: Macaca thibetana thibetana (assembly GCF_024542745.1). Lineage (NCBI taxonomy): Eukaryota > Metazoa > Chordata > Mammalia > Primates > Cercopithecidae > Macaca > Macaca thibetana. The sequence goes on from NC_065598.1 coordinate 129,916,923, forward strand.
ATATTATACATTTGCAATTACTTGAAATCATTCAATAGTTTGTAGCATGTTAATGGAGTGAAATAGAGATAAAAGGCAGTCCACATTCATATTTTCAAGATAGATTTACTTCAGAAGTCAACTGAAATCCTTGCTCATGTTCTAAGTATGGCCATTGTGATAAGACCTGAAAGAAAAAAAATGGAGAACAGTTAAAGATATGCATCTAATAGAATATTTCATTCAATAAGCAATTGTTTGGACCTCAGTGAACAAATAAAACATAGCACATAGGCAGGCACTCTACCAAGAACTCAAAGTCAATTTGAATTTTGTTGATATTATAAAGAAGAAATCCAATTTATAGCAATGGGCAGTCACTGGAGAGATTTAATTAAATCACTAATGTCTGGCCACAGCAAACTATCAAATATACCTCCTACTTTATTCAGTCACATCAGCCATAACAGCAGATGTGCCATTTTAAAGCATGGGTAAAGCCAGTCGACTTTGTTAACAGAAGCATCAAGAGTCTACCTGTATCCCAGGGCCCTAGGGCCACAAAGAGACAGAAGCATGGCATTCCTGCTTTGCTTCTTTCTTTTGAAGAGAGAATATATAAAATATAAAATAAGAATAAGAATATGCTCAGTCCTAAATGAAGGATGATGAAAGTGTGATTTAAAAAAAAAAAAAAAGTACAGAGACAGAGGATAATCACATGAGACTGGGGCAGTCAGAAAAGTTGCCCCCAATGATAAAAAGCTGCTTTACAAGATGGACAGGGGCCAGGCATGGTGGCTCACGCCTGTAATGCCAGCACTTTGGGAGGCCAAGGCAGGTGGATTACCTGATGTCAGGAGTTCAAGACAAGCCTGGCCAACGTGGCAAAACCCTGTCTCTACTGAAAATACAAAAATTAGCCGGGTGTGGTGGCGAGCACCTGTAATCCCAGCTACTTGGGAAGCTGAGGCAGGAGAATCCAGTGAACTGGGGAGGCGGAGGTTGCAGTGAGCTGAGATCCGGCCACCCACTGCCCTTCAGCCTGGGTGACAGAGCAAGACTTTATCGCAAAAAAAAAAAAAAAAAAGACATGGACAGGAAAGAGAGAACGAGGAGATGGGCAGGCATTTCAGGTGAGGGAATGGCATGAGTAAGGGCCTGGAGAACCAGGCCTCTAGAGGAGCTTTTCCAGAATGAGTGAATAATCTAAAAGACTTTAGGCAATGATTTACAGGAGGAAGCAGCTAGACAAATTTGGCTCAGAGAGGTCTCAGATTGTGGAGAGTCTTAAATGCCAAACTATGGCACTGAAGGTTATATACTTCATCGTATGGATTATGGGGAACCACTGAATATTTTTGACTAGGGGGTGGTCGTGAGAGCAAAAGAGAAATAAATATGACAATATGATGGATGGTTGGGGGTGGGAATGAATGGGGGAAGAAAAAGAGAGAAGGAACACAGACAGAAGGTAGAGAGATCAAGAATCATCAAGAAGATGATTCTCAAAATAAAAGAGAGAGAGCAGCCAGGCCTGGTGGCTCACGCCTGTAACCCCAGCACTTTGGGAGGTCGAGTTGGGCAGATCACCTGAGGTTGGGAGTTCGAGTTCACCCTGACCAACATGGAGAAACCCCGTCTCTACTAAAAATACAAAATTAGCTGGGTGTGGTGGTGCATGCCTGTAATCCCAGCTACTCGGGAGGCTGAGGCAGGAGAATCGCTTGAACCTGGAAGGCGAGGCTTGCAGTGAGCTGAGAATGCGCCATTGCACTGCAGCCTGGGCAACAAGAGGGAAATTTCGTCTCTAAATAAATAAATAAATAAGAGAAAGCACATATGCCAGGGAATTCCAGCCTGGGCAACAAGAGCGAAATTTCGTCTCTAAATAAATAAATAAATAAATAAGAGAAAGCACATATGCCAGGGAATACCGAAAAGAGTTGGCATCTAAGCAAAGGTGAGAGGAGAACATGAGGAAAGTCATTCATCACCAGAACACTAATCCTCAACACACGGAAGGTACAGAATAAATATTTGTTCCATTGAAATAATTAACTCTTAAGATTTCAAGCCAGGATGACTGAAATAGTGAATCAACAGGAAATAAGGGAATTGGCTTAAAAAGTTCTGAACATGGTGCCTTCAAAAGTAAAGAAAAAATAATAATAAAAGAGAAAGGTTCACAATATTAAACAAGGCTGCATTATTCATCTTTATCACCACATGTACTTTGTTTCCCTAGGAGCAATTCCTAAAAGTAGAAATGCTGTATCATGGAATGCATGCGGTTTACATTTTATACATGTTTTATGACATTGTAAGTCGGCAAAAGGAAAATAATTGAATACAGTATCAGGTACTAGATAAATAAGCTAAAAAGAACTAAATGTGAGCTGAAAAAGTCTTCAAAGGCACCTGACCTCAACATGCTCTTGAAACATTTCTTTACCTGTTCTTCAGGAAAAAAAAAAAAAAAAAAAATCAAACCACCACCACCCATAAACACATAAAATCCTACACATATGTCCCAAATGCATCTTTAAAACCCTTACCTAAGATATAAGCAGCCACTAATTTTTGATTCACACTTAAGTGGAGGTAGAGAGGCACCAGCGATTCCACATCCCCCATTGTAGGCAGCATCAGGGCTGCAATGCACACCACTCCCAGGAAGACAGTTAGTAAACTAGGTCCTGAGGAGACAGCTCTGTTTTCTGTAAAAAGACAAAAATCCCTAAGCTTCCTTCTAAAAACTTTAAGACAAAAGTTCCTTCACATACACTGGCCGCCACTCACCAGAATTCTGATTTTGTCTAACTTCTCCGATTGTTTCCCCATCGTTTTCATCCGTCAGAGAGTTAACTGCTGGGCTGATGTGGAAGCCCATGTCTTAACTGGTCTGAATCATTGCAGGATGGAATGCTGACGTGGCATTGTGAGGTAGTGAGCTCTTACTGAAAGGTGGTCACCAACTCCCCCGACCATCCCACCCTAGTCAGTAGAAAGTATTTAAGCATGTATCATCAATGTATGCACATTTTAAAATTATATGCACAAGTTCTGTACTGTTAGGCTTAATATAAAACATACAAATAGATTTTTGGAAGAATGTGCTAAAAATAAATATAAATTGAAGTTCTGATATTTTCTTCCAGTACCCCAGTGGCTTGCCTGTGTATATTCAATTTGAGCCTGCCACACTAGACCTCCACTACCTTTTGGGAATATTTTAAGGAGCTCCCCAGATAGGTTTGATCCTAATAACTGTACATCCTGCTATCAATTTTGAAAATGTTAAGGAACCAAAAGTGTTTCCCTCTGCTCTAACCCATTTATAGCAAAGAAGAAAACAGCAGAAACAGTATCTGGCAAATACGCTAAGTGAAATAAGCCAGTCACAGAAGGACAAATACTGCATGATTCCACTTATACAGGAAATCTAAAATAGTCAAACTCATAGAAGCAGAGAGCAAAATGGTAGTTGCCAGGGGCTGGGGGAGGAGGATAATGCAAATTGCTAATCAATGGGCATAGGTCTCAATTATGTAAACTGAGTGAGTCCTAGAAATCTACTCGACGTTATCCCTCCATTTAACCAATATTTTATTGTACACAAACATTCATTAAGAGACTAGATCTCACGTTAAATGTTCCTAAAATAAAATTCTAAAAGATTTTTTAAAAAGGCCGGGCATGGTGGCTCACGCCTGTAATCCCAGCACTTTGGAAGGCCAAGGTAGGTGGATCATGAGGTCAGGGGTTTGAGAACAGCCTGGCCAACATGGTGAAACCCCATCTCTACTAAAAATACAAAAATTAGCCGGGTGTGGTGGCACGCACCTGTAGTCCCAGCTACTCAGGAGGCTGAGGCAGGAGAATCGCTTGAACTCGGGAGGTGGAGGTTGCAGTGAGCCTAAACTGCACCATTGCACTTCAGCCTGGGTGACAGAGCAAGACTCCTTCTCAAAAAAAAAAAAAAAAAAAAAAAAAAAAAATTAAAAATGTTATCACACCTGCTATTCTACAGTTCTGACTCTATTTGTATAGTATACATACCCATATTTTTAAGAAACCCAGTAACAGCATTTTCTTTCATACAGCTTTTCCCACTACCTTTCCTTTCATTAAAAGGAATAGCCAACAGCAACACAATCTTTGTGTTTCATTAATGAAATAATGCTGTTCATTCTATTATTAAATGGAACTTTTCTAAATTATTAATACCTTAGCTGTTGTGTGGCGTTAACTGAACTTCATCAGAGCCAGAGAGGTGAAAACAAATTCAAATTTTATAGTAATTATTGCTTGGAATGAAACAATAGCAGAAATACCTAAAAGAAAAACCCCAAGTCTTGTTTCAGTTAATAGAATACCTTTATAGTTATCTTTGTTGCAAGGATGAATTCTCAAGGAAAACAGTTATTTATGACAAGTACACCATTCACTGCAAACCCACAATAAAGGTAATTTCAAACAATTTTTAGTATTTAGAGAACATGTAGTATTTAGAGAAATTGGAATTTTTAGTATTCCAAAAACATTTACATAAATGCTTGAAATTTTTCAAAATGGAAAAAGCTTTTTTCCCCCTAGTACTACAGGATCGTTGTAAAATATGTTATAAAGATGTAGAAAACGTGAATGTTCCTCCGTAATTCCACCCTCCTAGAGCTAACACTGTTAGCAGCTTGGTATGTATCCTTTTAGATTTTACAAATGCCCGTATAAACATGTAGGAGAATCTTTTACATAAATAAGGCCATATTATACATACTGTTATATAACTGGTTTTTTTTCCTTACTTAGAAATATATTTGAAGCTCTTTATATGACAATGTATAAGCATTCATCATTCTATCAGATCCTCGTAAATGTCTGCCTGGCACACTACCTTATGAATATTTATAATTTAATCAATTCCCAATTGATGGACTTTTCAGTTATTTTCAATTTTTTTATTATTATAAACAATAATTAAGACTATACTTTTCTTAAGCCAGAGGGTACTGACTCAAACATTATAGCATAGACATAGCAGTTCGTTAATAATGTAATTAAGACAAACCCACTAAGATTCAGATGTATCTTTTAAAATGGCTTTTTAATAACCTGAGCTCTAGTATTTTATGAAAGTATACTTAAATTTCTGTTGAATAAAAGAACTCACAAGATATACTTATGCACATAGGCAAGGTCTGGAAAGTAACATGGAACACTTATATAAGCAGATGTGTTAAGTGTGTGAGATTACAGGTACATTTTCTTATGTTATTGCTATATGTGTTTTATACAATAAACTTAAATTTTTCTCATTTTTACTGACTTTCAATATATTTCAAAATCCAAATTTTTCATAATGTAGCCATCAACCATTTTCCTGCTAAAAGTGAGTCTCACAACACTGTTGTACCTCTAATACTTTAATAATATGCATTTGTTGAAATATTCTCTAAGCTAAGGACTTGTAAAAGTAATGACATTTCAAAGCCTCCCAAAACAATCTCAATTAATTTTCAACATTTTAGTTCAGAAAAACTTAAAAACCTGAGTTTTCCACATGTTGGAAACTACATATAAATTCCTGTAAATTTAATAGACAGAAGACGAAATCAGTCATCATGATATTCTGTTAAAGAAGAAAACTTTACTCAACTTACTTCCAGGTTATTAGGCACATTGGGGTAACTACCCATAAATGGGACATGTTGGCCAGGACTGTGAATGGGGCTATACTGTGGTATCACCCTTCCTCTAAACAGCTGTCATAGCCATGAAACCTTGTAAGCCAAAACAAAAGAAAAAAACTCACCATTCCCACAGACCCTTAGCAGACCTGAAGTCCAGCCTTCCTAGCTCAGCTCATTTACAAATTCATTATGTAGCTTCTCTGTGCCAGGCCCTGTGCTAGGTACTGAGGATATAATAGTACTAGGAAAAGTGCCTGCCTTCATTGAGCTTCCTTACAGGAATGGATTAGAGAATTTTTTCCCCCAAAACAGAGATCACCATGTGTTATGCTAGCATCACCTATCCTCATTCATCTGCCTACTCCAATTTTATAATTAGAAAAACTCTCTAATACACTTTAGACACCAAGGTTTGTTAGAAAAATGAAATAAGGCCGGGTGCGGGAGCTCAGGCCTGTAATCCCAGTACTTTAGGAGGCTGAGGCAGGAGGATTGCTTGAGGCTAGGAGTTCAAGACAAGCCTGAGCAACATAGTGAGACCCTGGGTGTGGTGACGAGCACCTGTAGTCCCAGCTACTCGGGAGGCTGATGCAGGAGGATTACTTGAATCCAGGAGTTGGAGGCTGCAGTGAACTATGATGGCACCACTGCACTCTAGCCTGGGCGACAGAGACAAACCCTTTCTCAAAAAATAAAAAATAAACCAAATAAGACAATACATACTATAATTATTTAGCCTCTTAGCATGATCTTCACCTGAATTTTAATAAATTTCACAATAAGAGGAATAAAGTTCTCCTTACATATATTTACATACACATATACCCTAAACCTTACTCCTTATTATTCCTTACTCCAGATTGGTTTTTTCTGTTAAATACAAAACTGAACTTCAAAGACTATTTTAAATTACAAGTGTAACTTCAAAAAACAAATACAAATTAAATGGGCTTTCTTATACCAGAGGAAGCATTTTAAAAAGGGAATCTTGCATTTCACAACTACGTTAACTTTACAATATTGATCTGACAGAGTGACACTGGACAAAGGTTCTCTTTCAGCTTCAAAAGATGAAAAGCTGGTCCTGTCAGTTGATACTAATTGGTCAGAATAAAACAATCCACTATAGGTTGGTGCAAAAGTAATTGCGGTTTTTGCGATTAAAAGTAATGGCAAAAATCGCAATTGCTTTTGCACCAACCTAATAGCTACTACCTAGTCACTAGTCCTGGTATTACCAGAAAATCTAGATGGTCCCTAATGGACTAGGAAGAGACTCTTAGCTACATTAAATCAAAGAGGCACTACTACTTCCTGTTATTGAAATAAACATTCTTTTTTTTTTTTTTTTTTCTTTTGAGACAGAGTCTCGCTCTGTCACCCAGGCTGGAGCACAGTGGCACTGGCTCACTGCAAGCTCCATCTCCCGGGTTCACACCATTCTCATGCCTCAGCCTCCCGAGTAGCTGGGACTACAGGTGCCCACCACCATGCCCGGCTAATTTTTTGTATTTTTAGTAGAGACAGGGTTTCACTGTGTTAGCCGGGATGGTCTCGATCTCCTGACCTCATGATCCACCCACCTTGGCCTCCCAAAGTGCTGGGATTACAGGCGTGAGCCACTATGCCCGGCGGAAATAAACATTCTAAGATGAACAAACTGATATGACTGAGTGTAACAGCAATTAGATTTTTTTAATCCTTCATAAAATGTTGCAATTTCAAGGACAGCTGCTATCATATTCATGTATCGGTATCACCATCAAAAAGTTTCCAGTTTCCCTGTTTTTCTATGGAAAATTTTATCTTCCTTCTACTACAACAGGTTTAGGAGGAGATAATGAGAAGTTAAGAAGATGGGGTAATGACATCCAAACAGTTGAATATGAGGGTAGTGTCAATGTTGAAAGAATATATCATAACACTTCTGAATATCTAAGCTGGAAGGAAATGAGGGCTGGAGAAGGATTCAATTAATAGCCCACAGGGGATATTATAATCTACTTAGTTTAATTAACTTCAACTTTAATGAGATTTTTTTTTTTTTCAAAATAATATGAACAGTGCACTAAGCTTGGCCTATTGCCAAACACAATCTCTCTCTTCCTTGGAACTAATTAAATGAGAAAGGATATAGGAAAGTCATGGAAACAGAAGTATAGAACTGCCAAATTTACTAGCTTCATAAAGTATGGTGCCTGCAGTCTTAGATATGTTTATGTTTATGTTTAAATACAGATATATTTAAAAGGCTACAGCAACATCTACCCTCTCCTTACAGCCTAGTCCAGTGAGGGGTATTCCCTCCTCTCAAAATCCACCTCCAGGCTTCTTGTTCTACTTCAGGTCCCTGATTCTCTAGGTTCAGTTTTAAAGTAGTTGACCATGTTTGAAATGGTAGATGATTTTTCTAGTAATTATTCTTAGCTGCCTGATTATTTTAAAGTTAATAATGTGTAAGACATCAAAAGGGCTTTAAAAACAACCCCAAAACTACCTGGTTGAAACGACTGCTCAAAAAATAAACTTTCAGTTAAATGTTCCTTTATTCTTTTTTCCTCTTCTTCCTTTTGTTGTTCTTTTGCTGATGGGAGAAGAGTAGCAACAACCTCTTTTCTTCCCAAAGCCTTCCTCTGGCTTTGCTCAGAAACTTGAAGACGGAATTTGTCTATTACACCATAGTGACAGGATCGAACATCTCTATGACGAATCACACTGAAAACAGCAAAAATAACAAATGCTGTTTAGATTTCTGGGGGCCAGCCAAACAGAATGCAGTGAGATATTTTAATATACTGACTACAACCAAATACTCAAAAACAGAAATTTGCTAAGATGTTAAAAAAATGAGTAATTCGGAAATGAGTAATTCAGAAATATTAGATGAAAGCACATAATCTGAAACACAGAATAAAAGTCTTAAGCAAAAAAATAACAGGTAAAGAAAATTCCTTTTTGGTCAGGTACAGTGGCTCACACCTGTAATACCAGCACTTTGGGAGGTTGAGGCCAGGATCACTTGAAGCCAGGAGTTTGAGACCAGCCTAAGCAACACAGAGACCCCGTCTCTACAAAAAAATTTAAAAATTAACTGGCTTGGTGGTGTGCGTGTAGTCCTAGCTACTTGGGAGGCTGAGGTAGGAAGATCCCTTAAGCCCAAGCCCAAGAGCTTGAGGCTGCACTAAGCTATGATCGCTGCCACAGCAAGAGAGCAAGACTGTCTCATTTGAAAAAAAAAAAAAAGAAAGAAAATTATCTTTAGCAATGACTTTTTTTTTCTGGATATCTCAGTGCAGCAACATTTACTAAATAGAAATATATGCAATTGTTTATTCCCCACAAACATCTCATAAATTTCCATTTCTACTTACTTATTGTTTAGGCAACAAACCTCACCCTACACTTAAAATTGAATCCCATGCATGCAGGTAGAAACAAGCAATTGAATAAGTAAGTAATCCACTATTACCAGTGCAACAGAAGGCCAATAATACACCTCTGCTTCTCTGAAGAGAAAAGAGTATACAGCACTGTAATTTTATTTCATTTTTTGAGACAGAGTTTCACTTTTGTTGCCCAGGCTGGAGTGCAATGGTGTGGTCTCTGCTCACTGCAACCTCTGCCTCCTGGGTTCAAGAGATTCTCCTGCCTCAGCCTCCCCAGGAGCTGGGATTACAGGCACCTGCCACCATGCTCAGCTATTTTTATTTTTATTTTTATTTTGTATTTTTAGTAGAGATGGGGTTTCACCATATTGGCCAGGCTGCTCTTGAACTCCTGACCTCAGGTGATCCTCCCACCTCAGCCTCCCAAAGTGCTGAGATTACAGGCGTGAGCCACTGCACCTAGCCAAGCACTGTAATTCTTATAAGTTTTCTGCAATTCCATTTATTTTGTTCTTATCAGGGAACACAAAACAATTAGGTCAAAGATAACACATTTATTTGGCAAGAGACTACATTTCTTTGTAATAGCTCTTGCTTATTGTGTACTGAATGAAAATTTTTTACAATGTGCAGAAACATTCTCAAAGATACATCATTTTATGGCTTTGAGCTGGTGAAAAAGTATTCAAAAGAAAAGAATTCTGCTTCTCATTCTCACAGAAGATTTAAACAAATACAGTGTACTTGGTAGCTTAAAATTAAGGGCTGGTCAATGGATCCATCTGGTCACCACTAGTTCTAAAATAAAAATTAAATATGAACAGCTTGAACAATCATTTATCTGACACTCTAAGATGAAATTATCTGGAAGAGCTCAAATAATACTTTACAGATGAGTGGTTACACAACTGCTTCCTGTTTATATAGATTAACTTCCAGGCTTTTAGTTGAATCACTTCAGATGAACTTATATTACCATTGTTCTTAGACAGTAGTATTATAGTTTTCCAAATAGCAGCCTGTTCCAAAGAAAGCTAAATCCCCTATCATAGCTGGAGAAATTTAAAGGAATAAGTCAGAACTTTACCTTTATACATCCCTGGTATGACTAAAACCACAACAATGAGAAAATGTTCACGGAGATACTAACACATACATGAGCTCCAACAATATGAAATATTATTAAGTATTTGGCCGAATCTCTTCGAAACAATTTTAATAGACAAATTTTCAGCAAAAATTCAAGATATAATAAATGCCTATGTGAGAACAGCTTCAAGAAAATATCTTTTTTTCTCAAGTTAAAAACATAAATATTAACACACTTAAAACGTGTTACCAAGAAGTGATCTTGACTTACATATCCACACAACACTGAGGCTTTACTGCACCTGCAGCATCAACGACAACATACTTATTTGGAGTAGTACACAAAACTGAAAGAAAAAGTCACAATGGCCATTAGTGGTTTTTTTTTTTTTTTTTTTAATTAGTTTCTACAAGTAAAAAATTAGTAGGGAGCAGTTAAAAACCCAGAAAATAGAGCTAGGATACTCACCTTTGAACTTTAAGGCAAACTCATAGGGATTGTACAGTGTCAACACTTGCTTATGTGTTGACTGATCATCTGCATAAAATATGAGCTCCGTGGGGAACACGAAAACAGGAAGATTTCCTTCCACTAACTCTGGCTGTCTTTTTTGTTGATGCATTGGCACTGAATCCCCCTTGCTGCAGTTTCTGTTTTTACAGTCTCAAATCTATTTTGGACTTTTCTTAGATTCAGTTAAAAACTCCAAAGCATTTTGGCAATCTAGAAATAGAAGAAGAAAGCGAGAAGTGAATGATCCCAATTTTCATTAATCTATAGCCCCTACACAAAAAGCATATTTAGCATGCATTAAAATAGGCCCCCAAATCGGCCGGGTGCAGTAGCTCTTGCCTGTAATCCCAGCACTTTGGGAGGTCAAGGCAGGCAGATCACTTGAGGTCAGGAGTTCCAGACCAGCCTGGCTAACGTGGTGAAACACTGTCTCTACTAAAAATACAAAATACAAAAATACAAAATCGAAAATACAAAAATTATAGGCGGGCGGATCACAAGCTCAGGAGATCGAGACCATCCTGGCCAACACGGTGAAACCCCATCTCTACTAAAAATACAAAAATGAGCCGGGCGAGGTGGCAGCGCCTGTAGTCCCAGCTACTCGGGAGGCTGAGGCAGGAGAATGGCGTGAACCCGGGAGGCGGAGCTTGCAGTGAGCCGAGATCGCGCCACTGCACTCCAGCCTGGGCGACAGAGCGAGACTCCGTCTCAAAAAAAAAAAAAAGAAAGAAAATACAAAAATTAGCCAGGTGTGTGGTGACACACCTGCAGTCTCAGCTACTCAGGAAGCTGAGGCAGCAGAATCGCTTGAACCTGGGAGGTAAAGGGTGCAGTGAGCCGAGATAACACTGCAGCACTCCAGCCTGGGCTACAGAGGGAGACTCCGACTCAAAAAAAAAAAAAAAAGTCCCCAAATCATTTAAACATGCCTTTTGACTTTTTACCTTGACTTACTTATATAGCTTTTACCAAATTATGCAAAGAAGTTTATACATGCTCCTTTCATATTGAGGATTTCAACCTATGATTAATAATCTAAATACTCAAAGGAATAAAGAAATCTTTCTCAAATTAATGACCTCCTTTCAAAGAGGTGAGATCAAAGGGATATCGCTCTTCTTAAACCTCAGATTTTTTAAAAAGTAGAATAAATTAAGTATCGTCACAACTGATTTTGCATGAGTCCAGCAGAATTCTTAAAGACTAAAAAATAAACACAAAGTAAGTTTCCATGATTTCTGAAGAAAACCATGAGAATCACTTTTACGCTCGTGTCAACAATACTTTATTTAGTGCCTTCTTGGCAGCATGGGTGGGAGAGTTCTTTTAATCTTTTTTCTGCTGAAACCAGAAACAAGCTAAAATGTCTTGAAAGGAGGCCGAATGACCACACATGCTAAGCAGTCCTTGGAATTTTTTTATGAAAATGTGTAGTCAGTAAGTAGGGCTTTGGCATGTGAGTGGCACTGTGCCTCTCCCTCCTACATCAAGTACACATGCTTTGTGAGAGCTATTCTCCTCCAACTTCAGAGGCTTTTTTAGATTCCCTCTGGGTTCTTGAATATGTTCCAGATAGCTGTAACTGACAGAAGTCTGAATGCTTGTTAAGTGTGATGTTTCTGTATTTATTTCCTAATCTCACTTTAATCAATATTCTTATTTACCAAGCACACCAAGTGTGCCTTTTTTTTTTTAAGAGACAGGGTCTCCCTATGTTACCTGGTTGGATTTGAACTCCTGGCCTCAAGCAATCCTCCTGCCTCAGCCTCCAGAGTAGCTGGGACTACAGGCGTGCCCCCACAATTGAAACATAACTTTTAAAAATAAAATGCAAAAGCTAAAATGTACAATCAGAGAAAATATCTGATTTTTACCCTGTAGATCACACCTTTAAAATAGACTATAAGCCATTTAACAATTTCAAGTTCAGGTTCTCATGCATTCAAAGAGAAACAAAACAAATGAATGAATTATTTGGTTTTAACAGCTGCGGAGGCTCACATGCTCTGATTCTGATAGAGGCCTTTCCAACTTCTATCAAATAGGAGCTATATAGTCATGTATGCAAATGTTTATTCTTTTCTTTCAGCTGGGCATCTATTATATACCAGGAACTATGTCAGAAGCTGAGCAGAGATACAAAGATGAATAATACACAGGCTGTACTCTCAAAAGTTCAAGTCTAATTGACAAGCAAAAATATTGAAGCTACCTCTATTATAATAGATGCTTATAAGCCTATCATGGTATATATGGTGCTAGAGAATCAGAGGACTACATAAATAATTCTACCTGTAAGAAAGGCCAGGAGTTGGCTGAGCGCAGTGGCTCACGCCTGTAATCCCAGCACTTTGGGAGGCCGAGGCGGGTGGATTACTTGAGGTCAGGAGTTTGAGACCAGCCTGGCCAACATGGTGAAGCCCTGTCTCTACTAAAAATACAAAAATTAGCCAGGCATGGTGGCAGGTGCCTGTAATCCCAGCTACTTGGGAGGCTGAGGCAGGAGAATCACTTGAACCCGGGAGGCAGAGGTTGCAGTGAGTCAAGATCACGCCACTGCACTCCAGCCTAGGCAACGAGAGCGAAATTCCGTCTCAATAATAATAATAATAAAATAAATAAATAAATAAATAAAACAAAAAACCAAAGAGCTGACAGACCTCCTGCCTCCTAGTCCAGTATTCTTTCCACTATACTGTCTGTGCACTTCAATAAAATAAAACTAAGGCTAGATGCGGTGGCTCATGCCTGTAATCCAAGCACTTTGGGAATCCAAGGTGGGAGGATTTATTGAGCCCAGGAATTTAAAATCATCCTGGGCAATACGGCAAAATCCTGTCTCTACAAAGGATACAAAAATTAGCTGGGGGTGGTGGAACATGCCTGTAGTCCCAGCTACTCAGGAGCCTGAGGTGGGAGGATCATCTGAGTCCAGGGATGTTGAGGCTACAGTGAGCCATGACAACGCCACTGCACTCCAGCCAGGGTAACAGACTGAGATTCTGTCTTAAAAAAAAGAAAATAAAATAAAACAGAACTAAGATTATCAAGTTCCTGGGTTTATAGAAAAAAAATACAAAACTAAGATTATTCTAAAAGCCATCCGATTAAAGAATTATAATTTTCCATTTTTATTTCTTCTACTCAAAAGCATACACATTTCTATTGGGATAATATGCTCTCAGAAGTTTGATGTGTTCTCTCTTTTTTTTTCAATAAAAAATGATAAATAAGCTGTATAATTACTATCTTAGGAAGCATTAGGAAGAGAACATCCAAATTTGGCATCACAAAATTATATGCACCATCTCATTCTAAAATTCTGTCGAGATGAGAATTTAATTTAGGATAAAAAGTGGTATCTCTGATTTGTGAAGGATAGATTAATCAATAAATGTTAGCTGAATCAGGTATCTATCTAGAAAAAAAAAATTTATCCTTCACTCCTTAATCAGGGAAAATTCTAAACAGATACAAGTTTTTTTAAAAAAAAGTAAAATTAAAAAAAAAATAAAGTCATAAATATTCTAGAAGAAACAATGAGGAAAAAAAACAAAAAACCTCAGGCTTTCTAATAATGACGTAAAAACAGAAACCAAATTGTTTTTTTAAACTTAGAAATTGTCCCTGGCCTGGTGCAGTGACTCATGCCTGTAATCCTAGCACTTTGGGACGCTGAGGTGGGAGGATCATGAGGTCAGGAGTTCGAGGCCAATATGGTGAAACCCTGTCTCTACTAAAAAATACAAAAATTAGCCGGGCATGGTGGTGTGTGACTGTAGTCCCAGCTACTTGGGAGGCTGAGGCAGGAGAATCACTGGAACCCAGCAGGCAGAGGCTGCAGTGAGCTGAGATCATACCACTGCACTCCAGCCTGGGTGACAGAGTGAGACTCCATCTCAAAAAAAAAACAAAAAACAAACAACAAAAAAAAAGAAAGAAAAGAAACTGTTCCTGAAGGCCGGGCTTGCTCGGTGGCTCACGCCTGTAATCCCAACACTTTGGGAGGCCAAGGCAGGCGGATCACGAGGTCAGGAGTTTGAGACCAGCCTGGTCAACATGGTGAAACCCTGTCTCTACTAAAAATAGAAACATTAGCTAGGCATAGTGGCGTGCGCCTGTAATCCCAGCTACTCGGAAGGCTGAGGCAGAGAACTGCTTGAACCCGGGAGGTGGAGGTTGCAGTGAGCGGAGATTGTGCCACTGCACGCCCGCCTGGGCAACAGAGCAAGACTCTGTCTTGGGAAAAAAACAAACAAACAAACGAAAAACTGTTCCTGAAGACAGAAATAAACAGAAAATGATAAATTCGTCTGTATAACTTTTTAAACTCTGCATGGCAAAAAAACTTTATAAGCAAAGCCAAAGGAACATTTGCAATTCATATCACAGGCAAGTTTCCCTACTATATGGAGGGCCTACATATTACTGAGAAAAAGACAACTCAATATAAAAGTATATTAAATTATTGTTTGTCAATTAAAACTAAAACAAAAAATTAGTAAACTATAATATTTCATAGAAAAGGGACATAAAAATTGTCCTTGAACTTACAAAAGGATGTTTAACCTCACTCACAGCAAAGGAAATCCAAAATAAAGCCATACTATAATACCACAATTTTTTACCTATCCCATTAGTAAAACTCAAATTTTGACAGCATATGATGGGAGCAATCAAGCATGTGCTTACATTCCTTGTGGGGAGGTGAATTGGCATAACCACTATATGTGCCAAAATCAAATGCACACAGCCTCAGTTCCAGAGATTGTACGTCTAGGGATTATATTACCCTTGTGTGAAGTCATGTAGGTGAAAGGTTTCTCTGCAGTGCTGAGGGTTAAATAAAATGATTTATGTGAAACAATATGGAACAGAACTTGGCACCCAGGAAGAGCTAGTTTTTTGTTGTTAATAGCAAAAGACTGGAAACAAGCCACACGAGGTGGCTCACACCTGTAATCCTAGCGCTTTGGGAGGCCGAGGCGGGCAGATCACCTGAGGTCAGGAGTTCGAGACCAGCCTGACCAACATGGTGAAACTCCATTTCTACTAAACATACTAAAATTAGCCGGGCGTGGTGGCACACACCTGTAATCCCAGCTACTCAGGAGGCTGAGGTAGGAGAATCACTTGAATCCGGGAGGTGGAGGTTGCAGTGAGCCGAGATCATGCCACTGCACTCCAGCCTGGGAGACAGAGTGAGACTCCATCTGAAAAAAAAAAAGAAGATTTCAAACAGCTCAACTGTCCATTAAAAGAGGATTCATTAAATAAAGTATAGTCTATCCATTCATTGGGATACCAGGTATCAAGAGGAGACTCTGTGTAGTTAGAGATGGACTGATCTTCAAGAGGTAGTGTTAAGTGAGAAACGCAAGGAGCAGTGCAGTGTGCAACGCATGCTGCCATTTGTATAAAAAGGGAGATAAGGCTCGGCACAGTGGCTCACGCCTGTAATCCCAACACTTTGGGAGGCCGAGGTGGGTGGATCATGAGGTCAGGAGATCAAGATCATCCTGGCTAACACGGTGAAACTCCATCTCTACTAAAAATACAAAAAAATTAGCCGGGCATGGTGGCGGGTGCCTGTAGTCCCAGCTACTTGAGAGGCTGAGGCAGGAGAAAGGCGTGAACCCGGGAGGCAGAGCTTGCAGTGAGCCGAGATTGCATCACTCCACTCTAGCCTGGGCAACAGAGAGAGACTCTGTCTCAAAAAGAAAAAAAAGGGGGGGGGGGCAGATAAAAGAATATGAAAACCTATTGTCTTGGATACAGGTGAAATTCTTTGGAAGGATATCCACATTTGTCCCTGGAGAAAGAAACAGGGGTGGGAGGAATTTTTCTCTGGATACCCTTTTGTATCTTTTGAATTCTGAAGTCTTTAAATACTTATTAAAAAAAAAAATTAAGTAACAACTCTACTAGGGCTTACTTTGAAAAAGGTGCCTGTTTTGAAACACAAGAGGGAATTTAGAAGCAATGTGAAAAATCTCTGTTAACTGTATTTTCTAGTTTATAATTCTCCCAAAAACATACTGAAAACCTTAAACTATGGGCTAAATAGAATAATTTCGATTATTTAAAATAATTTACATGTAACAGAAACTCATAGTGAGAAAAAGATTTAAGATAACTTGCAAACTTAAGAACATGTATAACTCTAATGTGAAACTATTTGTTTTAAAAGAGTATGAAATGGTTCATAAATCTGACTGGGAAGTCAAAATTAACCACACAGACAAATGCTAAACTCTTGGTTCTAACTTTAAGAAGTTAGTCAACAGAGGTCAAAGTAGAAATTTTACTATCTTTGAATAATGGCATAGTAGGAATTCTTTTTCTTTTAATTTCAAAGCTTTCTCTTTGTGAGTTGAACATGTACACATTTCCCCATGAATCACAAATAGGCTATCTCCTTGTTACTATGAGAGAAGTGTTTAAGTGTTTAATAATATTTGAGCAATTTACTATTATTTCTTTTCCTATCTCTGTTCCCATTTATCACTTTTTTTTTTGGGGGGGCGGGGGAGACGGAATTTCGCTTGTTACCCAGGCTGGAGTGCAATGTCATGATCTCGGCTCACAGCAACCTCTGCCTCCCGGGTTCAAGTGATTCTCCTGCCTCAGCCTCCTGAGTAGCTTGGATTTGAGGTGCATGCCACCACGCCTGGCTAATTTTTTTTTTTTTTTGTATTTTTGTAGAGACAGGGTTTCACCATGTTGGCCAGGCTGGTCTTGAACTCCTGACCTCGTGATCCGCCCACCTTGGCCTCCCAAAGTGGTGGGATTACAGGCGTGAGCCACCACGCCCAGCTTATCACTTACCTTGGCTAAGATATAAGTTGCCTCCTAAACTCCAACCAGTGGAAATTAGGGAAGAATTAGCACCAAGTCAATAGAGCAATATTAGCAACTGTGCCAATGAACATAATAAGGTGTAACACTTGCCTTGAATTGATAGTTTTCTGGAGACTAACACTTTCTCTTTGCTGCAGTCCATATTACAAAACGATAAAATGCAAAAATCCTGGGGAGAGATTATATACTAAACTGGTAAAAACTTATTGCAAATCGGTTTAGGAGGTTGCTTTCCAAAAGTCAAGTGCACACCAAGTCAGAGTTAGTTGGTTCCCACTTTTCTCATTTGACAGATGTGGGAAACAGGCCCAGGATGGTTAAGAGACTTATCCAAGGTTGCACAGGGTATTAGTGGCAGAACTCTGGTCTCCAGGTTTACACTTCCTTATACAGTCATCCCTTCTGTGTCTCAATTTCAAAAGTCCTGCCTCGGCCAGGCGCGATGGCTCACACCTGTAATCCCAGCACTTTGGGAGGCTGAGGCAGGTGGATCACTTGAGGTCAAGAGTTTGAGACCAGCCTGGCCATCATTAGCTGGGCATGGTGGTGCACGCCTGTAATCCCAGCTACTCAGGAGGCTGAGGCAGGATAATTGCTTGAATCCAGGAGATGGAGGTTGCATTGAGCCGAGATCGCACTACTACACTCCAGCCTGGGCAACAGAGCGAAACTCCATCTCGAAAAAAAAAAAAAAAAAAATTCCTGCCTCCCTGATGCTGACTACCACACATGCCCTAATCTGTAGCAACTGTCCCTGCTTATCAAGAAGATCAGAGTTCTCAAAGGATGATCCAAAATTCAAGTCACAACTAAGTCTGCATTATCTTCATTTGTGTTGCCTTTTCAGTTTTATAAAGAAAAATCAAGAGACAATTTCACTTATTGAGTTGCACACACTATTTTCCTGATGATGAAACAGCTATAGTTGTCAGGAACTATTCATCAGGACATTAATAATGAAGGCTTGCCGCATTCTTCCTCTCTGGACAGCAAAATTTTACTCATTTTTCAAAACCTAATACAAATTCCCCTTCCCTGGCTGGGCACAGTGGCTCACGCCTGTTATCTCAGCACTTTGGGAGGCTGAGGCGGGCGGATCACTTGAGGCCAGGAATTTGAGACCAGCCTGGCCAACGTGGCGAAACTAAAAATACAAAAAAAATTAGCTGGGCGTGGTGGTGCACACGTGTAATCCCAGCTACTCGGGAGGCTGAGGCGGGAGAACTGCTTGAACCAGGGAGGCGGAGGTTGCAGTGAGCCAAGATGGCGTCACTGCACTCCAGCCTGGGTGACAGAGCGAGACTCTGACTCAAAAAAAAGAAAAAAAAATTCCCTCTCCCTGTGGCATTCCTCTACTACCATGATCTCCATCTCCACGGATCTCACCAATTTTATGATGTTATTTTGAATGTACTTACTGTATGAGTTGAATTCTTTTTTGAGACGTGGTTTTACTCTGTCACCCAGGCTGGAGTGCACTGGCATGATCTCAGCTCACTGCAGCCTCAAACTCCTGGGCTCAAGTGATTCTTCCACCTCAGCCTCCCAAGTAGGTGGGACCACAGGTATGTGCCACCACTCCCGGCTAATTTTTTTTTTTTAATTTATGTAGAGACAGGGTCTCCCTGTGTTGTCCAGGCTGGTCTTGAACTCCTGAACTGAAGCAATCCTCCCACAGTGCTGAGATTACAGGCATGAACCACTGAACCCAGTCAGAATGGAATATTTTGACATTTGTTTTGTGTGCATTAATTTTGACTCCTCAGTCAGATTTTAGGTATAATGCCATATTGTTTTTTTGTGGGATGCTTTTGTTTTTTGTACCCTTCATAGGCCCAAGGTCAGTGCTGGGCACTTAGCAGATAGCTAAGAGCTTATCAGCTATCCTACAGATGTCTACTAATAACTGTCTCCTCCACTGGGAAACATTCCCCCCACCACTCGCCCATCATAGCTGAACACACTTTGTCTATACAAGACAAGCAAGGGATCCTAATTAGAGGAGCAGTAAATCTTAGGTAGCTGCTCACCATGGGTTGGGGTAAGAGGAGAGCAGAGAGAATCAGCACTCCCAGTTGCCTCTCTTCCCCTTTTCTCCCCTCCCCTCTTTCTGTTTCCCTCTGATTTTCCCTGGCTCTTCAGTGCCTAACTGTGCCAGCAAGCATTTAGAAATCTGAGGCTCCACCACACTTCTGACCTCACAGGCAGAGAGTGCAGCTGAGATCTGGTGATACAGGAAACTGTCTTGTCTTCCTCCCCTGTACCAAAGGCACAGAACATCCATCCTGAATGAAATTATAAAGAAAACCTGATGTGTGCACACCACCTTGTGACCAGTTTGCAAACTACTTTGCCACAAAAAGAAGCATAAACACTCTGAGATATTCACGCATGCCTGCTACTACCATCAATCCGGGGAGACCAGTACCCCAAAGTATGATGGTTTCTTTCCATTTTCCTCACTTTGCATTGACCAGAGGAAGGAAAAGGTAAGACTTTGAGATCAACAGGAATCCATTTTACCACCATAGATACAAAACTTAGAGACCATTAAAGAGCACTGAAACCACTTTCATAGCATTTTCTCATTTGAAATAAGTGGTTCGAAGTTTGAAAACAGTTAAGGATGATTCAAAGTACAGCCTTCACCCAGAAACTGGTGACCCATCTGCTTGGTCACAGTGTACCAGCTACTTAACTCTCTCTTCCTGGTTCTTGCTGTTTACTCTGATTAAGGTTCCCAGCTCCACCTTCAGGTCAGCTCCCTTTTATCTGGGCATAGGGGCTATCTCCTTCTTCCATACTCTGTGCATTCCTTGCCAATGACCAACTAAATACTAAATCGTTAAGAGCGATATGTTATTTTCCTTTAGTCTCATTAGTATTAAAACCTCCTTCCCTCCCACTTCATAAACTCAGTTGTCCTCCTCTGAATTCCCAGTATTATTTATTAGGGTTTTTAATTGCTGGCATTTTCCTAAAGTCATAACAAGTGACGTTCTAATGTTTACTTTCTACTTCAATGTTCATTGCTGAATATTTGGCACTTTTGTTTTTATGTATTGTGTAGATTTTTGGTATGCTTTGCTATTTTAACTAATGGGATTGACTGCTATAATTAATATGTAGTGATTGGCTATTCTATATTCAAGATTTAAAAGTTGAGTCGTATACATTTTAAGATTAAAAAAAAAAGAATACCCTAATGTCTTTTTGAAAACACTTCATATTCTCAAATGTGTTATTTACAACCCGGTTATAATTAATGTGTTGTTTCCATGTTTTACAATATCTCCGTATGTCCTCATTTTAAGATGTGCAATTCTCAAAGCAAAATCCATATTATATGATTCTATATATGTTGCTACATGTAACACTCAGAAGTTTTAGAATCACAAATTCGTGGCCGGGCACAGTGACTCACGCCTATAATCCCAGCACTTTGGAAGGCCGAGGTGGGCAGGATCACCTGAGGTTAGGAGTTAAAGACCAACCTGGCCAACATGGTAAATCCCCATCTCTACCAAAAATACAAAAATGAGCCGGGCATGGTATGGTGGCGGGCGCCTGTAATCCCAGCTACTTGGTAGGCTGAGGCAAGAGAATCACTTGAGCCCAGGAGGCGGAGGTTGCAGTAAGCCAAGATCGCACCACTGCACTCCAGCCTGGGTGACAGAGCAAGACTCTGTCTCAAAAAAGAAAAAAAAAAAAAAAAAATCACAGATTCACTCAACAAACATTCCCTGAGCACTTATTATATACAAGGCACTGTGCTAGGGAATATGGAGACAAGATGAAAATATTTTGTCAGCCTTCCAAAAACTCAGACTAGCGGAAAAACAGATATACAGCAGTAATTAGGATATGATGTGAGCAATGTTAAAACTGCTGATAGATATAAAGTGCTCTGGGAGCATAAAGAAAGTGATCATCTGCCTTAAGGCTAGTCTGCAGAAGTGGAGGGCCAGATGAATTCCAGGAAGAATGTGTGTAGAAGCATGAAAGGGATGCTTAAAATGAGCTTTGGCACTGCATATGGTTAAAAATAGCAGATACGGGGAGAGTGGCAAGAGATTCGGCTAGAAAGGTAAGTTAGAGGCAGATTGTGAAAGATTTTGTGAACGTTTGGGGGTTTAAACTTGATTCCCTATGCCAGTGGTTTTGGCTTGTCAGAAACACAAATTCTTGGTTCTCACCCTAGACCTACTGAATCAGAAATTCTGGGATTGGGGCCCAGCCATCTGTTTTAACAAGTCTTCCAGGTGATTCTGATCCACACTAAACTTTGAGAACCACTGCTGCAGGCAATAGGAAACCACTTAAGGGTTTTTCTTTTTTAAATATAGGGACGAGGTCTCCCTATGTTGCCCAGGCTGGTCTTGAACTCCTGGCCTCAAGCAACCTTCCTGCCTTGGCCTCCCAAAGCACTGGGGTTACAAGTGTAACCTACAATTGTCCCTGGCCTTAAGGATTTTAAGCACGGAACTGACCAATTAAGATTTGAAGTTGGAGAGGGGTTGCCATTGACCATTCAAGCACAACACCTGACTCCTGAGTAGTTACCATAAAAAAAAAAAAAAAAAAAAAAAACTGTTGAATGAATGTGGCAGGAAGAAATGATGAGGGCCTAGGCTAAGGCTGCAGGAATGCAGAAGAAACAGATTTTAGAGATGTTTTACATGTGACCCAATTCAACCAGGTGACTAGGATATATCCATACAAAGGTATGACTGAAATGGTTTTTATATAAAAGAAACCTGTAATGATGTGGAATATATTGACTGCTAGGCTTGAAAATGTGGTCCTCATAGAACCTGGAAAAACGGGAGGTCAAGAGCAACTTCTTTGTGTTTCCATATAGTCAACAGCAAAGCTTGCCTTGGCTTGTACATGAGTCTTCTGGTCTGTTTGGCAGTTCTCACTGAGTTAGCAAATTGCCATTCATGCTCATAGAAATCTTTTGAGTTTGGTTGGTGTGAATCAATCAGCGAGACTGACAATTTCTGGATATGCCAATGAAATTTTGAACCTGGAAAAGCTGAAAACCAGACATTGGTTCTGGTGATCTAACCAAGATACTGCTAAATTAAGACACTGCTAGAGCCTTCCTTTTTTAAAAAATTCTAACTTCACCATTAATAACATAGTCTGCCTAATTCAGGAAGAAGCTGGAATGAGTAAAAGAATCAGACTTTGTTCTCTGCCCTGAAGGTCAAGAAAGTCAACTGAAGCTGTTATTTCTAATTTTGGAGGCAGGATTTAGCTGAGGCCATCTTCAATTTCTCAATGAAGAGGTATAGGTCAACCTATATGGTTAATATACCTAATGAGAATTTTGCAGGGTGCAATTCCTATTTTTCTTTTCTTTTCGAGACAGAGTTTCACTCTTGTTGCCCAGACTGGAGTGCAGTGGTACCATCTCGGCTCACCACAACCTCTGCCTCCCGGATTCGAGTGATTTGCCTGCCTCCATCTCCTGAGTAGCTGGGACTACAGGTACACGCCACCATGCCTGGCTAATTTTGTATTTTTAGTAGAGACAGGGTTTCTCCATGTTGGTCAGGCTGGTCTCGAACTCCCAACCTCAGGTGATCCGCCCACCTCGGCCTCCCAAAGTTCTGGGATTACAGGCGCCTGCCATCATGCCCAGCTAATTTTTCTATTTTTAGTAGAGACGAGGTCTTGAACTCCCTCAGATGATCCACCTGCCTCAGCCTCCCAGAGTGCTGGGATTACAGGTGTGAGCCACCACTCCCAGCCTTTTTTTCCTTTTTGAGACAGGGTCTCCCTCTGTCACCCAGGCTGGAGTGCAGTGGCATGGCCTCAGCTTAACCCCTCCTGGGTTCAAGTGATCTTCGCACCTCAACCTCTCGAGTAGCTGGGACCACAGGTGCCAAGCCACTATGCCCAGCTAATTAAAAAAAAAATTGGCCAGGTGCAATGGCTCACGCCTGTAATCCCAGCACTTTGGGAGGCCGAGGCGGGTGGATCATGAGGTCAGGAGATTGAGACCATCCTGGCTAACACGGTGAAACCCCGTCTCTACTAAAAATACAAAAAATTAGCCAGGCGTGGTGGCAGGCGCCTGTAATCCCAGCTACTCGGGAGGCTGAGGCAGGAGAATGGCGTGAACCCAGGAGGCAGAGTTTGCAGTGAGCTAAGATCGTGCCACTGCACACTCCAGCCTGGGTTTTGGCCAGGCACGGTGGCTCATGCCTGTAATCCCAGCACTTTGGGAGGCCGAGGTGGGCAGATCACCTGAGGTCAGGAGTTCAAGACCAGCCTGGCCAACATTGGGAAACCATGTCTCCACTAAAAATACACAATAAAGTTGGCTGGGCATGGTGGCTCACACCTGTAATCATAGCACTTTGGGAGGCCAAGGTGGGCGGATCACTTGAGGTCAGGAGTTTGAGACCAGCCTGGTCGACATGGTGAAACCCTGTCTCCACTAAACACACAAAAATCAGCTGGGTGGCCAGGCACAGTGGCTCACGCCTGTAATCCCAGCACCTTGGGAGGCCAAGGCAGGTGGATCACGAGGTCAAGAGATCGAGACCATCCTGGCCAACATGGTGAAACCTTGTCTCTACTAAAAATAGAAAAAATTAGCCGGACGTGGTGGCGGGCGCCTGTAGTCCCAGTTACTCGGGAGGCTGAGGCAGGAGAATCACTTGAACCCGGGAGGCGGAGGTTGCAGTGAGCCGAGATTGTGCCACTGCACTCCAGCCTGGCAACAGAGTGAGACTCCATCTCCAAAAAAAATAAAAATAAAAAAAAATAAAAAACTTAGCTGGGCATGGTAGTGCACTCCTGTAATCCCAGCTACTCGGGAGGCTGAGGTGGGAGATCGCTTGAGCCCACGAGGCAAGGGTTGCAGTGAGCTGAGATTGCACCACTGCACTATAGCCTGGGCGACAGAGCAAGACCCTGTCTCAAAAAATATATATGTTTTTGTAGACATGTAAAATGTCTACATATTCCATTTTAAACTTCTTTAAAAATAGAAAAAGAATAGTAGCCAATTACTTTATTGGCCTATTAGGGAATGGAATCGCTTCTCTGATCATTTCCTAACTGTTAGTTTTCAGAAAATGGAGTTAAATGTAAAAGCTCTCTAAGAAAAAAAAAATAAAACACTTGGGAAGCAAATGTACATAAACAATTGAAGGAAGAAGCATGCATTGTTTTACAGGGTATTTGTTTTATTGTCTATTTTTGCCTATAAAGGAGTAACTTTATACTGAATATTGTCCATTACATTTAATTATATATTATTAATACATGTGTGGAGAATCTATCACAGCTATCCCTTACTAAGTTGAAAACTTCCAAAATTTCAACTCTCCTAGTATTTAGGTATACCTGTTGTTTTAAGAGTTCAAGAAACGCTTCAGAAACTAGTTTAATCTCGCATCCTGATTGGGTATGTAGACGTGAACAACTTGAAAGACACATTTGGCCCTGTTTCCTGTTTTCCAAACTTCCCACTACCAACTATAAGTATAATCTAAAAGTTGGTATCCACTCCGTATTCAATATCCTGTATATAGTCTTTTCTAAGCAAAGAGATTTTCCAGTATTCAGAGGAAGTGTGGACAAGATATTCACCAAGAATATTAAATCCCACGTGTGCCTTGCCTGAAAAAGTAGACTTTCCCCTTTCTGTCTGGAATTCACATTAAGAACAGGACTGCTTTTTAGGCAAGATCCAAAGGACCCAATTTTTCACGTTTGAGTCCTCTTCTTATCTCCCTCAAAGGTCAATTTTCACTTAGTATTTGTCCTCTCGTTCCCCGACGTGAGATCTCTCAGATTCTACTGGGGCAGATCTGCTACTTCAGCCAGAGAGGGCAGATGTCAATTACTTTCCTTCAAAGCGGGAAACTGCAGAACATTGATTAAGGGCAGGAGGGCTGGAGAGGGAGTACAAAATGGACTGTCCTAGGACTTCAGCTCCACCTGATTGGGGCCCAGCCTTCCCAGCCCTCGTCCCCACACCGGCCGCTCCATGTGAAACCGGTCATGTGAGCCTGTTTACAGCAGAGCAGCTGGTGCAACCATCAGGATCCGTGCAGAGGTCCAGGGAAGTCGAAGGAAACAGGCCACGCACCCCCTACACCCTACCCCATTATTCCAAGAAGGCGTTCGCTCTCCCTCCCCGCCTCTCCACCCTACTTTCATCTCCCTCCAGGCAAAGACGGCACAGCTGAGGCTATCCCGGGACGCCTCGCTCCAGCCCTGCCGATTTCCTTCCAGTTGCTCACTGGGGCGACCGGCTGAGCTGGAGGAAGGGCGAGGACGGTGTCACCCCAAACGGGGAGTCAACTTCCCTCCCCCAGCCCTCCTCGCTGCGTCCACCGAAGAGTTGTCCCTAGAGCCGCATCCCCTGGGCAACTGAACTCCGCCGGGCAGGCACCGAGAGGCTCCCGAGCCTGCCTTTGCCCGGGCAGGAGCGAGCCACACATCAGCTGGCCAGACCCCGGGGTCCGGCGCCGAGGGCGGCGGAGCCACTGCCAGTCACACACCGGACAGGAAAGGATCCCCTCTGTCTCCTCCCCGCCGCCCACCCGCATCTCGGCGCAGCGGAGCCCCGCTGTCAATCACAGAGCCAACCTCCGGCTGTGGGGATGGGTCATTCTTTGGCGGGGGGCTCTCAGCCACGTAACTTCCACATTTTCCCGAAGTGAGAGGAAGTGGGTGACGGGACGGTGGGGGACTCTCACCTCGGCAACACCGGCTTCCTCGGAAAGCAGCTGCGACTGCTCCTCCGCTCCTTTGTCAGCGTCTCTAGGCTGCACTGCCTGCTGGGATACCGGAGGACTCAAATGCCACCTCTCTCCGCCCTCGAGGATGAGCCGCGACTTGGGGGTGGGAGGTGGGAGGAAGAAGAGGTGGAGCTGGGGGCGGGGCCGGAGCCTGGGGCGGGGCTCTGGCCTTGCCACCTGGCCTCTTGGGGTTTCTTTCTTCATGCTCTAAACTTCTTCCTTCTCTGTCCTCGGATCTGTCCCTCCTCTCCCGCCTTCCCCTGAAGAGACAGACTGGAGGCTCTCACAGAGGGCCACCTCTCTCTGCGCTCGTTAGGCAGTCCCTCTTGCCTGCTGTCCTGTCTCATTCTCCTGCACACACGCACCCAGTGAGTACTCAAGGCTAGTGGCTTCTATTCATACTTCTGAGACATGTCTTGTTGACTGCCTCTGGCTCCACCCTATCCTCAGAACCTGTTTAGGCCCCATGACTTTTTGCTTGGACTCCTTCAGTAGCCTCCTGTTTGGACTCTGCTTCCACTCTTACCTCAGTCTAAACCATCTCCCAGAAAGCAGCCAGAGGGATCGATCTAAGATGTACACATGACCACGTTACTTTTCTCCTTGAAACCTTTCAGTCTCAACAGTACCAACAACACCTTAGCATGGTATATAAAGTGGGCCAAGGCAGGCGGGTCCCTTGAGGTCAGGAGTTCGAGACCAGCCTGGGCAACATGCTGAAACTTCATCTCTACTAACCACAAAAATTAGCCAGGCACCATGGCTCACGCCTGTAATTCCAGCACTTTGGGAGGCCGAGGTGGGCAGGTCACTTGAAGCCAGGAGTTCGAGACCAGCGTGGCCAACATGGCAAAACCCATCTCTACTAAATAAACAAAAATTAGCCAGGTGTGATGGTGCATGCCTGTAGTCCCAGCTACTCTGGAGGCTGAGGCACGAGAATCGCTTGAATCTGGGAGGTCCGAGGCTGCAGTGAGTCAATATCATTGTGCCACTGCACTCCAGCCTGGGTGACAGAGTCAGATGCTCTCTCAATAAAACAAAAAAACATAGAGGTTGTACATATTTTTGGAGTTCAGGTGATACTTTGATATCTTCATATAATGTGTAAAAATCAAATCAGAGTAATTGGGATACCCATCACCTCAGAAGTTTGTCTTTTCTGGCTGGGCACGGTGGCTCAAGCCTGTAATCCCAACACTCTGGGAGCTGAGGCGGGCGGATCACAAGGTCAGGAGATTGAGACCATCCTGGCTAACACAGTGAAACCCCGTCTCTACTAAAAAATACAAAAAAATTAGCTAGGCGTGGTGGCAGGTGCCTGTAGTCCTAGCTACTCGGGAGGCTGAGGCAAGAGAATGGTGTGAACCCGGGAGGTGGAGCTTGCAGTGAGCCGAGATCGCGCCACTGCATTCCAGCCTGGGCCACAGAGTGAAACTCTGTCTCAAAAAAAAAAAAAAAAAAAAAAAAGTTTGTCTTTTCTTCTTTTCTTTATACTGAGAACATTCAAATTTTTCTATTCTACATATTTTGAAATATACAATAAATTACTATAAACTATAATTACCATACTGAAGTATCAAATACTAGCTCTCATTCCTTCTGAAACTATGAAACTACTAGAAAAACATATTGGGGAAATGCTTCAGGACAGGGCAAAGATTTTTTGGGTAAGACTGCAAAAGCACGGGCAACAAAAGCAGAAATAGACAAATGGGATTACATCAAGCTAGAAAGCTTCTGTACAGCAAAGGAAACATTCAACAAAGAGAAGAGACAATCTACAGAATGAGAAAAGATATTTGGGATCTTGGCTCACTGCAACCTCAACCTTCTGGGCTCAAACCGTCTTCCCACTTCAGCCTCCCGAGTAGCTGGGACTATAGGCACTAATTTTTGCATTTTCAGTAGGGACGGGGTTCCACCATGTTGGCCAGGCTGATCTTGAACTCCTGGCCTCATGTGATCCACCCGCCTTGACCTCCCAAAGTGCTGAGATTACAGGCGTGAGGTACCACTCCTGGCCTGGAGGTCATTATCTTAAGTGAAATCAGCCAAGGACAGAAAGACAAATATTCAATGCTCTCATTGTGGGTGTAAAATGTGGATCTCATAAAGATAGAGAGTAGATTGGTAGTTATTAGAGGCTGGGAAGGGGAGGGGAGAAGGGGGGCATTGAAGAGAGGTTGATGAATGGGTAGAAATATTTTCTCCCATTCTGTAGATTGTCTCTTCACTTTGTTGAATGTTTCCTTTGCTGTACAGAAGCTCTTAAGCTTGATGTAATCCATTTATCTATTTTTGCTTTTGTTGCCTGTGCTTTTGCAATCTTACTCAAAAAAATCTTTGCCTTGAAGCATTTCTCCAATATGGTTTTTTTTGTTGTTTTGTTTTGTTTTGTTTTTTTGAGACAGAGTCTTGCTCTGTTGCCCAGGCTGGAGTGCAATGGCGCGATCTCAGCTCACTGCAACTTCCACCTCCCAGGTTGAAGCAATTCTCCCGCCTCAGTCTCCCAAGTAGCTGGGATTACAGGCGCCCATCACCACACCCGGCTAATTTTTGTATTTTTTTTTAAATAGAGATGGGGTTTCACCATGTTGATCAGGCTGGTCTTGAACTCCTGACCTCAAGGGATCCACCCGCCTCAGCCTCCCAAAGTGCAGGGATTACAGGCGTGAGCCACCACGCCCAGCCTCCAATATGTTTTTCTAGTGGTTTCATAGTTTCCGGTCTTAGATTTAAGTCTTTATTTTGATTTGATTTTTGTGTGTGGTGAGAGATAGGGGTCTAGTTTCATTCTTCTGCATGTGGATATCCAGTTTTCCCAGCACCATTTATTGAAGAGGCTGTTCTTTCCCCAAGGTATGTTCTTGGGACCTTTTTTCAAAAATGAATTGGCTGTAAATGCATGGACTTTTTCCAGGGTTCTCTATTCTGTTCCATTGGTCTACAGGTCTGTATTTATGCTGGCAGCATACTGTTTTGGTTACTATGGCTTTGTAACCAAAGTGTATTTTGAAGTAAGGCAGTGTGATGCCTCCAGCTTTGTTCTTTTTGCTCAGGATCTCTGCAACCTCTTCTTTTTTTAAAAAAATGTGGAATGCTTCATGAATCTGTTTGTCATCCTTGTGCAGGGGCCCATGCTAATCTTCTCTGTGTTGTTCCTTTTTTTAGTATATGTGCTGCCAAAGAAAGTACTGCAATCCTCTTCTGATGTACCCTATACTCTAGCCCAATACATTTGGCTATCCGTGGAAGACAGCAGGGTCTGGGACAACTCAACCAGCACTGGCTACCTCAAATACTCTCCCTTGAAAGGAGGCCACACTATCAGTAACTTCCATAGGCCCCTTGGAGTATAATTAAAGATACAGTTTTCAAAATTAAATTGTATTGATGTTTAGAGGAAGAGTAAGGTGAAATGTTGACCGATCCCCTCTCCATAAGAAAAAGGCCCAAAGAATTTTCCCCAGTTGCCCCACCTAGGCTGCCAGTAGATCTTCCTTAAGCTCATGCCTCTGATAACGTTGTTCACAGATTTCCTCAATTTATAATGCCCTTCTCTGTCTTTGGAATACCTACTTATCTTTCAAGGCCCAGTGGAAATGCTCCTTCCTCCACTAACCTTCCAGGATCTTCCATGAGAACTATTAACTCCTGCTCCATCACCATAGAATGTTGCTTATTCTGCTTTACAATTCATCTTAACTTAGGTAATCACGAGCCACATGTATATCTTCCTTTCTCTCCTACCTAGACTATGAATTCTTCAGGCTGCCAGCACAAGGCCTGATCCAGAAATGACGTTAATACCATTTGATGAAATAAAATCTCCATTGCATCTGAAGCCCTAAGTAGGCCCAGAAAGGACCCTAGGCAAGGCCTCATACAACCACCATCCACCCTTCCCTAGGACATCTCCAACTTAACCTGGCCACGTGTCGCTTTTGCAAATACAAACTGGTTAGGCAGCAGGGCATTACAAAAGGACCAATGCTTGTACTTGCCTTGCAGGTCAGACTGGTTTGTGGTATAATATGTGGTTGTGGAAAATGTAACTGGTACAGCTCACATAAGAATCCAGTATAGAAGGCCAGGCACAGTGGCTGACGCCTGTAATCCCAGCACTTTGGGAGGCCCAGGTGAGCAGATCACCTAAGGTCAGGAGTTCAAGACCAGCTGGCCAACATGGTGAAACCCTGTCTCTACTAAAAATACAAAAATTAGCCAGGCCTGGTGGCGGGTGCCTATAATCCCAGCTACTCGGGAGGCTGAGGCAGGATAATTGCTTGAACCTGGGAGGCAGAGGTTGCAGTGAGCCGATATCCTGCCATTGCACTCCAGCCCGGGCGACAGAGTGAGACTCCGTCTCAAAAAAACAAAACAAAACAACAACAAAAAAGAATCCAGTATAGAAAAATTGTATGGTGCCATGAAAAACAACTGAATTTCCAAAAGGAGACACATCTCCCACCTCTGGGAGGCTTTTGACTCCTATTTGCTTTAGACTACCCTTGGACTTGATATCTCTTCAGATCTTATAAATTGGAAGATTTCTTCTTTTGCAAAAGTGGGCATCTTGTTTTGTGTTGTTCTTGCGTCATTTATGATACATTTGCTTTCTTTCCAGTTATATCACAAGTTACACTCTGGCAGGGTTTCCTCATTCCTAAAATGGAGACAAGAATCTTTGGCCTACACAGTTTACCAGGCTCTTAGGAGGTTCTAATGCGGTAATGTATATGGAATAGGTCAGTGGTCCCCAACCTTTTTTGGCACCAGTGACTGGTTTTGTGGAAGCAAATTTTTCCATGGATGGGGGTGGGGGATGGTTTTGGGATGGAACTGCTCCACCTCAGATCATCAGGCATTAGATTCTCATAAGGAACGTGCAACCTAGATCCATCCCATGCGCAGTTCACAATACAGTTCGCATTCCTATGAGAATCTAATGCCCCCATTGATCTGACAGGAGGCAGAGCTCAGCTATAATGCTTGCCCATCCATGGCTCAACTCCTGCTGTTCAGTCTAGTTCTTAACAGGCCAGGGACCAGTAATAATGTAAACCACAAGATGTTCTTCAAACATAAGTTCTGTTTTATTATTATGTTTTTAATAATCTTGACACTGTATTACTTAGATATGTGTGTTTGAAATGCCACTTGTGGGAATCAAAGGCTTTATTGCAAATGACTATGGATAATGCTTTAGATCATGGTTTCCCAAATTTGCCCGAGGTTAAGAATTACCTGGAGCCTGCCTGGGCACGGTGGTTCACGCCTGTAATCCCAACAATTTGGGAGGCTGAGGCAGGCCGATCACTTGGGGTCAGGAGTTCGAGACCAGCCTGACCAGCATGGCGAAACCCCATCTCTACTAAGAATACAAAAATTAGCCAGGCATGGTGGCAGGTGCCTCTAATCCCAGCTACTCGGGAGGCTGAGGCATGAGAATCACTTGAACCCGGGAGGCGGAGGTTGCAGTGAGCTGAGGTTGTGCCACTGCACTCCAGCCTGGGTGACAAAAGCAAAAAACTCTGTCTCAAAAAAAAAAAAAAAAAAAATTACCTGGAGACCTTGTTAAAAACAGATTCCAAGACCTATCCCAGACATACTGAATACCAATTTCCAGGAGAAAGACAAGATTAAAAGTACAGTTAGGAATGAGACCAGGTGATTCTTATCCTCAAGCAAATCTGGGAAACACTGTCATCTGGGAGATAATGTCAATGACATTACCAGTCATTCACGTATCAGAATGGATTAGTTTAGGATTCTTTCTGGGAGAGGCCTTTCAGATAAGGAGAAATCAAAACTGTGGAACAGAGCTTGGAAGGAGGCTCCAGCAGGGCCAAACTTCCCTTACAATTGTGCCTGCAGCTAGTATATGCAAAACCTTCCCCTGGAATTTCCTTGTCTTCGCCCCAAGCTCTTAGAACTGGTTGCAGGAACTAGGTGACTTGAAGATAATATCATTTACCATCTGAAGTCAAAGTGTTAAAACAGGGACCTTTACTGTCTCAACTAATTGGTGATGTTTCAGAAATTTCTTAGTGCCACAGTGGCTTTATTCAACCAGTGCTGCCACTAGATCCCTCTCTCCAGAGTTCTCCCAGCTCCCTGGGCAGACCTCTTTCATAGCACTTAAACACTGTGCTGTCATTGTTTTCTTTCTTTCCTTCTTTCCTTTCTTCCTTCCTTTCTTCCTTCCTCCCTTCCCTCCTTCCCTCCTTTCTTTCTCCTTCCTTCCTTCCTTCCCTCCTTCCTTCCTTCCTTCTTTCTCTCTTTCTCTCTTTCTTTCCTTTTGATGGAGTCTCGCTCTGTCGCCCAGGCTGGAGTGCAGTGGTGCAATCTCGGCTCACTGCAACCTCTATCTCCCAGGTTCAAGTGATTCTCCTGCCTCAGCCTCCCAAGTAGCTGAGACTACAGGTGTGCGCCACTGCACCTGGCTAAATTTTGTGTTTTTAGTAGAGACGGGGTTTCACCATATTGGTCAGACTGGTCTTGAACTCTTGAGCTCATGATCCGCCCACCTCAGCCTCCCAAAGTGCTGGGATTACAGGCGTGAGCCATGGTGCCCGGCCAACTGTCATTGTTTTCCTGTTTGCCTCTTAAGTAGTAAGAGCTGGAGTTGGTCTTATCCACCAACATAAGCACCTACAATATAGCAAGCACAATGTGAGGCCCAGGGGATGCAAAGGTGAAATTGTCTGTTTACTCCGTGCCTCACCTAGTTGACTGGAAACTTATTGAGGGCAGTCATTGTTCAACTCTGTATCCATCCTTATGTGCTAGTCTCGTGCCACGCACAGAGTCATCCATCAGGAAATATTTGTTAAAGAGTGAATGGGGCGGGGCAGGTAGCTCACACCTGTAATCCCAGCACTTTGGGAGGCCGAGGTGGGTGGATCAGTTGAGGTCAGGAGTTTGAGACCAGCCTGGCCAACGTGGTGAAACCCCGTCTCGACTAAAAATACAAAAAAAAAAAAAAAAAATTAGGCAGGCGTGGTGGTGAGCACCCTGTAGTCCCAGCTACTCAGGAGGCTGAGGCAGAAGAATTGCTTGAACCCAGGACGGGGAGGTTGCAGTGAGCCAAGATCACACCACTGCCCTCCAGCCTGGGCAACAGAGCAAGACTTTGTCTCAAAACAAACAAACAAACAAACAAAAAGGGTGAATGGTCTCCCCTTTGGTAAAGCCTATGTTAGTTACTTCAGGAAAGATGCAGAGTCCGCTAGGCATTGGCACTGGCAGTCTTGGGATTAGGACTCAGTGAGAGCCTACTGTTCATAGCCTTTATATAGGTATGCTATTTTTAGCTGAGGTGAGTTTGAGAGGGGCCTTATGAGAGGAGTGGGGAATATTGCCTAGTTCTCCCATTACGTTGAGGCAAGGGCTGGAGACCAAAAGATGTGGCTAAAACAGGGAACGCCAACAAGGCTTCGGCTGCATTCTCATTAGCTGACAATCCAGACGCATGGTCAATCCAGCCATAAAAAGGTATTAAAAACCACACCTTTAATTCTGGATGTTCAGACATGTTGCATTGCCAGTCCATTTTGGTAGCCTTTGCCCAGAGTTCCTCTCCTGTTCTTTCTTGCCATAGCTCATTTTGGAAAAAAATTAAGGAACAGGAATAATAATTGCAGTCATTCAGTGGCAAAGCAGACAATAGAGACCCGTTTTAATTCCCTAGAGCACTTTTTGCAAAAGTAGGAACTGATTTCCACTGTTGCACTAACTAGCTGTACCTTTCTTCTTCCTGGACCTTGAAATTCACTTCATACAGTGAAGTTGCTGGGCTAGAATGAGTTTGTGACAGGCCTGGCCAAAAATTTCTGTTCAAGGTCCTGGAACTAGCCTTTCTTCTGTCTTGATTCCTTGTGCAAGTTTATAGAATCAAACCACAGAGAAACTGTTCTGTATTTGTCATCACTCCTACCCCATGACCCATATAAGTTAAATAAAAATGACTAAATTACCAGTTAATCAAGAACCCTTGAATTGCCTGCTAGATGTCAACACTATGTATGAATGACTTTGTTTTATTCTTTAAATAGTGGGAGCATTTTCCATGCTCCAGAGCTTGGAGTGGCCTCAGGGATGCCAAGAGCCCTGTGACTTACTGAGCCTGTGGGCAGAGCTAAGGATAGTTTTTCACCTTCTGTAGTAGCAACCAGGGCACCTGTACTCTGCACCTGTCAGGTTACAACACTGTTACACAAGGCTATCTATTCACCATGCTAGAGAAAGTTGACCAAGACAAGGAGACAGTCTTGGGCATAGTATTAAGGGGAAAGAAATAAAAGTCAGGAATTCCTTGTGAATATAGAAAATAACCATGGAATGAGGCATGTGAGGCAGTGTGGTTCACTGGAAGAAACAGAGAGTCATGAGCTGCGGAAACTGGCGTAAGTTGCTTAAATTCTCTGAGCTCAAGCCTAGGCAACATGGCAAACCTCTTGTCTACTAAAAATACAAAAAATTAGCCAGGTGTGGTGGCACACACCTGTGATCCCAGCTACATGGGAGGCTGAGGCAAGAAAATTGCTTGAGCCACGAGGTGGAGGTTGCAGTGAGCCAAGATCATGGCACTGTACTCCAGCCAGGGGGACAGAGCGAGACTCCATCTAGGAAGAAAAAAAATTCTCTGAGCTCAGATCCTTCATCTGTGAAACTTTCCTTCATAAGGTAGCCTGAGTAGAGGAAATAATGCATGTCTTTAAAGTGACTAGAACACAGAAGGCACTCATATATATGTTTATATTATGAAGAAGCTGGGACCTGATGAAGAATGAAATAAAGGCCATGGCCACTGAGATTAGTCAACTTTGTTGTAAAAATTCAAGAGGCTGTTGATAATCGGGGAGGCTGTGCATGTGTGGGGGCAGGGGCTAAATGGGATATCTTTGTACCTTCCTCTCAGTTTTGCTATGAACCTAAAACTGCTCTAAAACAATAACGTCTTTAAGAAAAACTATCAAGGGGAGGCCAGGCAGTGGCTCACGCCTGTAATCCCAGCACTTTGGGAGGCTGAGGTGGGCAGATCACGAGGTCAGGAGATTGAGACGAGCCTGGCCAACATGGTGAAACCCTGTCTCTACTAAAAATACAAAAATTAGCCAGGCATGGTGGTGTGTGCCTGTAGTCCCAGCTACTCGGGAGGCTGAGGCAGGAGAATTGCTTGAACCCAGGAGGGGGAGGTTGCAGTGAGCCAAGATCGCACCACTGCACTCCAGCCTGGGTGACAGAGTGAGACTCCGTCTCAAAAAAAAAAAAAAAAAAAAAAAAAAAAAAAAAAAGAAAAGAAAAACTATCAAGGGGAAACAAAAACAAAACAAAACAAAAAATCAAGGCAGTCCATCTTATCTAATGATGTTGTAGCCCAGATACTGTCTTAGGTCACCCTCAATTGCCGCTTATATCTCAGCATCCTCCAGGGATTTCCAAGCTGTACTTCATACTAGGTGTCTCCACGCTCTTGGACATTTGTGCATGCTATTTTCACCCTGTCCTGTACCAAACCCTGATAAGTTTTGCTATTTTCCACAAGAAATCCAGATACAATCAGCATTTTCTAAATTTGGCAATTTTACTGCAATTCTTAAGGATTGTGGAGGAGATCCCACATCGTGCCCTGAGTAGCTTTGTACTATCCCACTGTCTCCACTCTTCCACTCTGTTCCTTTCCAAAGTCTGTACTTCCTGTGGCCCTATCCTTCATACTTGGCTCTTTGGCTTCTCTCATAAATGGCAGGCCCACCAGGTTCATCTGGAATTTTCTATCTAGTAATCTGGTAGGTGCTCAATGAAACATATTTAAAACTTAAAACTGGACTGAGGCCGGGCGCCGTGGCTCATGTCTGTGATCCCAGCACTTTGGGAGGCAGAGGCAGGCGGATTACAAGGTCAGGAGATCGAGACCATCCTGGCTAACATAGTGAAATCCCATCTCTGCTAAAAACACAGAAAAAATTAGCTGGGCGTGGTGGCGGGCACCTGTAGTCCCAGCTACTCGGGAGGCTGAGGCAGGAGAATGGCGTGAACCCAGGAGACGGAGCTTGCAGTGAGCCGAGATCGCACCACTGTACTCCAGCCTGGGTGACAGAGCGAGAGTCTGTCTCAAAAAAAAAAAAAAAAAAAAAAAAAAAAAAAAAACTGGACTGAGACTTTTGAAACACCCTGTTGAGGGAATATGCCAAAGGGCAACACTGAAATTTCATTAAGCATCCAAGATGTATAACTTATTACACTCACCTACTTACCTACTTTCTTCATAGCCAAACTTGGAAGGCAGACTGAACTAATAATATACCTAGAAAAAAACCCACAAGTTTGTTTTTTGTTTGGTTTTGTTTTGTTTTTGAGACGGACTTTTGCTTTTTTTGACCAGGCTGGAGTGCAATGGCGCCATTTCTGCTCACTGCAATCTCCGCCTCCTGGGTTCGAGCAATTCTCCTGCCTCAGCCTCCCAAGTAGCTGGAATTACAGGCACCCGCCACCATGCTGTATTTTAGTAGAGATGGGGCTTCACTATGTTGGCCAGGATTAGTCTTGAACTCCTGACCTCAGGTGATCCGCCCACCTCAGCCTCCCAAAGTGCTAGGATTACAGGCATGAGCCCCTGCGCCTGGCCAAACCACAGTTTTTAAGGTAAGCATGTGCGTCACAGCACTTCTGGGAATATGTCCTCACAGAGGCACAGATGATTTCAATGATTGGGGTGAGCAAGCCACAGCAAGGGAAGATTCTGCAATAACATATACTTAAGATGTAGCTTGTATGTAATTACACTCCACTTCAGACCATGTGATTTTGTACTTCAAAAGTGACCAGCTCTATAATCCAGTTGTAAGTATTTTCCCAAATGTCCACTGCAAGAGGTAGGTATACTCTACTGCAGTGCAGTGGTTAAGAGCATGGATAAGAGGCATTCAGACCTGGGTTAAAACTTCATTTTGACACTTACTAGCTGTATGTGACCTTGGGCCAGTTTGTCTCTTGTAGCTTCAGTTTCCTTATTTGAAAAATAGGGGTGATTATATAAATGTTGATGTTCTCTGTATAACTCTTCAAAACACATTTTTAACGTTAGCATTTGGAGTAACACCAGCATCTAGATACATATTTAGAATCAGTAACTTTCCTAAATACATGAAATTCAGCATTTGAAATACCTAAACTACATTTTAAAAAACCAATTCTAGTTTAAGCTGGTTACGCACACCCAAACAAGTTCCCAGTCTTTGAAGTAAAACCCCCAAATAAAAAACCAGTAAAAAACTAAGTTACACAAGATTATGTCACCAGAATACACTTTCACCAGTGGTACTTTATTATTATTATTTTTTCTTTTAGAGACAGGATCTTATTCTGTCTCCCAGGCTGGAGTGGAGTGGCATGATCATAGCTCACTGCTGCCTTGAACTCCTAGATTCAAGGGATCCTCCTACCTCAACCTTCCGACCTGCCTCAGCCTTCCAACCCACCTCAGTCTTCCAAGTAGCTGGGACTAAAGCACATACCATGACATCTGGCTAATTTTTTATTTTTTTATTTCTTTTTCCTTTTTATTTTGAGACAGAGTCTCATTCTGTCGCCCAGGCTGGAGTGTAGTGGCGCGATCTCAGCTCACTGCAACCTCTACCTCGCAGGAAAGCGATTTTCTTGCCTCAGTCTCCTGAGTAGAAGGGATTACAGGCATGCGCCACCATGCCCAGCTAATTTTTGTATTTTTAGTAGAGATGGGGTTTCATCATGTTGGTCAGGCTGGTATCGAACTCCTGACCTTGTGATCCACCTGCCTCGGCCTCCCAAAGTGCTCGGATTACAGGCATGAGCCACTGCGCCCGACTTAATTTTTTTCTCTCTTTGTTGCCCAGGCTGGCCTCAAACTCCTGGCTTCAA
Source organism: Macaca thibetana thibetana (assembly GCF_024542745.1). Classification (NCBI taxonomy): domain Eukaryota; kingdom Metazoa; phylum Chordata; class Mammalia; order Primates; family Cercopithecidae; genus Macaca; species Macaca thibetana. Next base: position 129,955,123 of record NC_065598.1, read on the forward strand.
GCAATCCACCCACCTTGGCCTCCCTGCCTCCTGCTTGGGATTACAGGTGTAAGCCACTGTACTGGGTCTACCAGTGGTACTTTTAAGCTGGCATGCTTAAACTTGCTTAACTGTATAAGCTTAGCAGTGATAGTCCATGACTGCCTGTCCCCTTGTGCAGAACACTTCCGGCATTTTTTTTTTTTTTTTTCCAGAACAAAGGCACATCTGCCTCAAAGAAGTGTACAGTTCCATACTTCTTAAGATATAGAAAATGCTGACTGGGCGCGGTGGCTCACGCCTGTAATCCCAGCACTTTGGGAGGCCGAGGCAGGCGGATCACGAGGTCAGGAGATAGAGACCATCCTGGCTGACATGGTGAAACCCCGTCTCTACTAACAAATACAAAAAATTAGCCAGGCGTGGTGGCAGGCACCTGTAGTCCCAGCTACTCGGGAGGCTGAGGCAGGAGAATGGCGTGAACCTGGGAGGCGAAGCTTGCAGTGAGCCAAGATTGCGGCACTGCACTCCAGCCTGGGCGACAGAGTGAAACTCCGTCTCGGGGAAAAAAAAAAAAAAGATATAGAAAATGCTTGTGTTACTGAAACACCAGGGGTTTGGTCTAGCTCCTGTTTTCCATAGCACAGAAAGTCAATCATTGACATAACAATTATTGCCAAGGAAGAAGGCTTTAATTTTGGGTGCTGCAGTCAAGAACATGGGAGCTCAGTCTCAAACCCATCTCCCGGACCCACTAAAACTAGGGGTTTACATCACAGGGAAAAAATGTAACAACGTATAAGAAAGTAGGAACTAAGGAGGAGCAAGGAAGCAATCACGAGGAATGAGGAGGCCCACATCTCATTATCTGGATGTGCTTATCTGATGAGTTTCAGTTCTTGATACTTTTCCTGAGAGGCCTGAAGGTCATCTCCTGAGGAAGTAACTGGGATAAAACAAATAATAAGTTTTATGCTTTGAGATCAGAAGGCTCAATTTCTGTTTATAAAATAATAAAATAAAAAATAAAAACGATCTATGGGACTATTGGGTCAGTTTCACTTGCAGCTTTGAAATGATTGTTGTTGTTGCTGTTTCAAACCTTAGCTGTTATTCTAGAGGCCTGAGTCTGCTCCTCCCAGAGGCTGTCAGGACAAAATCTAGGATAGCTTAAGCTCCCCTAGTTATATATTACTCCATCTCCCAATTATGCTTCTTGCCCTAATTCTCTGCTTCTCCTATTACTTGAAGTTCCACTCTTCTGCCAGCAACCAAAAACTTCTATCATGCCTTTTCTGGAATGGCTGCTATATAACTATCACACACCTTTATATCCTCAACACCTTTCATGAGCATTTTTCCACCTCCTTACATTAGTGGAAATCTGATTTTCCTCTGAGAACACCATTTCCTTTGTAACCCCGTTCAATGGTAGCTACTTAATCTCTCAGCACTCTACCTTCCATAGTCTGGGAGGTGGGGTTGGTGTCTTCCACACTGGGGAATGCCACTTTCAAACCGTTACTCCTTCCTTTGAGTTACGTGCTGTTTGGCTATGATAATGCTTCCCCATCTTGGTCCTTGTTATCTACTGAACTCCTGGCCACTCCTCTGTATTCACTGGAGAGTTTAGCAAGTGGCTTTTAGTCTTGCTGTGTACTGTAAGCCCTGCTGCCATCATTCTGGGGGACTTCAGTGTCCACATGGTCAATCCACCCATTAACCTGGCCATTCTCTCCCTTGACCTCCTAATTTCTTTTCTTTTTCTTTTTTTTTTCTTTTTTTTTTTTTTTGAGACGGAGTCTCGCTCTGTCGTCCAGGCTGGAGAGCAGTGGTGCGATCTTGGCTCACTACAAGCTCCGCCTCCCGGGTTCATGCCATTCTCCTGCGAGTAGCTGGGACGACAGGTGCCCACCACCATGCTGGACTAATTTTTTGTATTTTTAGTAGAAACGGGGTTTCACCGTGTTAGTCAGGATGGTCTCGATCTCCTGGTCTTCTGATCCACCTGCCTTGGCCTCCCAAAGTGCTGGGATTGCAGGCGTGAGCCAACGCGCCCAGCCTGACCTCCTAATTTCTAATGACCTTCTCCTCCACACAGCCACCTACTTCAGCAGTTGCACTCTTGACCTTATAAACAGCAGAAACTTACCTTAATTCAAGCTTGTCCAACCCATGGTCCATGGGCTGCATGCAGCCCAGGGTGGTTTTGAATGTAGCCCAACACAAATTTGTAAACTTTCTTAAAACATTATTTTTTGTGATTTTTTGTAGCTCATCTGCTGTCTTAGTGTTAGTGTATTTTATGTGTGACTGAAGACAATTCTTCTTCCAATGTGGCCCAGGGAAGCCAAAAGATTGGACACCCCTGCACTAATTTGAAATTCTACTTTCTGATCAAACCTCCCCTTACACCATTTTCCTTTCAACTACTCCACTATACCTGTTTTTTTTCTTCGATGAAGAGATACTTGGCTGGCTATGAACACTGATTCTGTTCCTCTTCGATGCTAACAGAAACCCACTTTTTTTTTTCTATGATCTATCTTTTAGGGAATGTGATTCTGTTTATCAGTTTTGGGGTCAGTCCTGATTAATCTAAAATGACGATTTTCAAATTGTGGTCCATATTGGTCCCTTTCCAAGGTTTCACAAAGTCAAAACAACTTGCAAAATAATAGTCATTATTTGCCTTTGTTTTTTCTTTGTGGACAATTTCACCGATGGTGCAAAAGCAATGGTAAGTAAAACTGCAGGTGTACTGGCACACAAATCAAGGCAGTGGCATCAGCCTACTAATGGTCATTGTACTTTTCCCCATCACATGCTTGAAGAAAGAAAAAAATCAAATTTTACCTGATTAAGCAGTGAAAATTACTAATTTTATTAAATATCAACTTTTGAGTACAGGTGTTAATAATCTGTGTGACAAAATAGGAAGTATGCATAAAGCACTCTGTATACAAAAGTATGATGGTTATCTCAAAAATAAAAACAACTGGTTAGTTGAGTTGCAAACTGAACTAGCTGATTTTGTCATGGAACTCCATTTTTACTTGAAAGAATAACTGACAAACTATGGTTATTCAGACTTGAGTATCTGGCAGATTATTTTTCATAAGCGAATGAAATGAGCTTGTCACTTTAAAAAAACAACCTTTGTTCTTCACTGCTTTCAACTGTGACAAATGCTCCTGAGCTATCAAAGAAGATGAAAAACAAAAAAAATCCCATTAGATTTAAGAAATGAAGGTCCTACTGACCTTCTCAAAAGATTTCAGTAGAATGGTGTGGGGGGAATACAGAGTAAGGTAGATTGAGAAATGAGTGGGAAGTGAAAAAAAGAATACACAACTCTTTGAAGAAGTTTAACAATGAAGAGAAAAAGGATAGAATGATAGCTGGAAGGAAGAGTGGGATCAAGGAAAATACCCTAAAGATATGAGAGACTTGAGCTTGTATAAACGATGATGGGATGGAGAAAGTATTAGGTTGGTGCAAAAGTAATTACGGTTTTTTCCAATTAGAAGTAATGGCAGAGCAGGGCGCGGTGGTTCACGCCTGTAATCCCAGCACTTTGGGAGGCCGAGGTGGGCAGATCACAAGGTCAGGAGATCGAGACCATCCTGGCTAACATGGTGAAACCCCATTTCTACTAAAAATACCAAAAATTAGCTGGGCGTGGTGGTGGGCGCCTATAGTCCCAGCTACTTGGGAGGCTGAGGCAGGTGAATGGCATGAACCCGGGAGGCGGAGCTTGCAGTGAGCAGAGATCGCACCACTGCACTCCAGCCTGGGTGACAGAGCGAGACTCCATCTCAAAAAAAAAAAAAAAAGTAATGGCAGGCTGGGCGCTGTGGCTCACGCCTGTAATCCCGGCATTTTGGGAGGCCGAGGCAGGCGAATCACGAGGTCAGGAGTTCGAGACCAGCTTGGCCAACATGGTGAAACCCCGTCTCTACTAAAAATACAAAAAATTAGCTGGGCGGCTGGACGTGGTGGCTCACGCCTGTAATCCCAGCACTTTGGGAGGCCGAGGCAGGCGGATCATGAGGTCAGGAGATCGAGACCATCCTGGCCAACACAGTGAAACCTGGTCTCTACTAAAAATACAAAAAAAAAATAGCCGGGCGTGGTGGCGGGTGCCTGTAGTCCCAATTACTCGGGAGGCTGAGGCAGGAGAATGGCATGAACCCAGGAGGTGGACCTTGCAGTGAGCCAAGATCACGCCACTGCACTTCAGCCTGGGTGACAGAGTGAGACACCGTCTCAAAAAAAAAAAAAAAAAATTGTTGGGCATAGTGGCGGACTCCTGTAATCCCAACTACTCGGGAGGCTGAGGCAGGAGAATCGCTTGACCCTGGGGAGAATCGCTTGAACCTGGGAGGTGGAGGTTGCAGTGAGCTGAGATCACACCATTGTACTCCAGTCCAGGCAACAGAGTGAGACTCCATCTTATAAAAAAAAAAAAAAAGTAACGGCAAAAATCGCAATAACTTTTACACCAACCTAATAAAAAGGGAGTGACCAAAGATACAGAAAAGGGAGGGAATAGTGGGTAAGATTCAGGAGAAGAGTTTGGGATCTGGGGCTCAGTTGATGATGATGGTAGTGGTGGTGGTCATGGTGTGTTTTTGTGTTGATTGAGTAGGGGTGGCAGAAGTTTTGAAGAAAAGGTGGAAAAGGTAAATTCTTATTGTAGAAAGTGGGAGAGCAAACAGACTGAAGAAACAAAGTAGTCTTGCTAGGCAGTGTTGATCTTGATCTCATTCTCTCCCCTTGCTTCTCCCTCCCTCTATAAGTTGCTGGTTTCCAGATCTGTACCTCTAGTCCATGCACTCACTGCCTCTTGATACCAGTGGGCTGGGTGAGATCCCCAAACACTGGTGGGACCTTGACCCTGGCTGTTGTCCAGGCTCTTGACACTGTCATGAGAAATAATTCAAGGACAAGTCAGAAAATAGTGAAAGCACACTCTCAAGGAAGGGGAGTGCAGGTGTACTCAAGAGAGTTGCACCCAATAGGGTTTGGGGCTTCTATTTTTATGGGTTTCTTTAACCAAATGTTCATGAAGACTTCTGGAAAAAGGTGAAGATTTCTCAGAACTGTGGCACCATCCATTTTTACACCAAATATGGGTGTTCCCAGAACTGTGGGATGTGAGTGGATGTGAGATTATGTTAATGAGCATATAGTGAGATCCTAGGTGAAACCTAGGTCAAATCCAGGGCCATGTTGGGTCCAGTCAGTCTTAGCCAGCTTGGCCCACATCCTGTTATTCAGGGTCTTATGGGCCCTTAACATATGCAGCTGTTTCAACAGTTTCCTTTTGCTAGTCATGTAAAACTGCTGCCTGAAATTTTCTATTCTCCTGCGACCACCCTATATTATTCCTGTCCCACTCTGACCTCTAGAACCTCACATCTAACTAACCATTGGATATCTCCACTTGGGTGTCACACAAGCATTTCACTCACAACATCCAAAAGCAAACTCGTGATCTTCTCTCCCAAACCAGGTCTTCTCTTAGTGTTCCTCATGCCAGTGAATGACGCTATCATCCATCCTGTTATGCAAGACAGCACCCTAGGAGTCATCCTTGTTTTGTCAATTTTCCTCCCCCTCTATATTCAACCAATTACCAAGTCCTATTAATTCAGTTTCCTTCACAAATCTTAAATCTATCCATATCATTCATTCCCCCTACTACCACTTTAATTCAGACCGGTATCATCATCTGCATTACTGCTATATCCTCCTACCTTCCTCTCCCACCCTTTATTTTCTTATAAGCAGTCTGAGTGATCTTTTTCAAAAGCAAATATGTCACACCTCTATTTAAAACCCTTTAAGAGCTTTTCATTGCCTCTAGGATAAAGAACAAAATCTGTAGCTCTTCCTCTTTCCTTCCGTCTGCACCTCCGCCCTCTGTCACACGGCTCATATTCCCAACCCCTCATCCTTCCCTACGTTATCTTTTTTTTTTTCCATAATCACCTTCTTCTTCTTCTTCTCCTCCTTTTTTTTTTTTTTTTTTTTTTTAAGAGATGCGATTTCGCCATGTTGTCCAGGCTGATCTTGTCGAACTCTTGGCCTCAAGTGATCCGCCCTCTTCCGCCTCCCAAAGTGCTGGGATTACAGGTGTGAGCCACCACACTCAGCCTCCATAATCACCTTCTAACAGTCTATATACTTTATTCAGACTATTGTTTGTTATCTGTCTCCCTCCTCTAGAATGTAAGCTCCGTGAGTCCATGGATCTTTGTTTTGCACACAGCTATATCACTAGTTTGCACCAAATTTGCCCCCTCAAGCCTGCCCCCCCAACCCCTGCCAAAATTCGTATGTTTAAGTGCTAATGCCCAGTATCTCCGAATGTGACTATATTTGACATAGGGTCTTTAGGAGGTAATTAAGATAAAATGAAGTCATTAGGGTAGGTCATAATTCAATCTGACTGGTGTCCTTATAAGAAGAGAGGAGGGCTGGGGACGGTGGCTCACGCCTATAATCCCAGCACTTTGGGAGGCCAAGGCAGGTGGATCATCTGAGGTCAAGAGTTTGAGACCAGCCTGACCAATATGGTGAAGCCCCGTCTCTACTAAAAATACAAAAATTAGCCGGGCGTGGTGGTGTGCACTTGTAGTCCCAGCTACTCTGGAATTGCTTTAACCCGGGAGGCAGAGGTTGCAGTGAGCCGAGATTGTGCCACTGCACTCCAGCCTGGGCAACAGAGTGAGACTCCATCTCAAAAAAAAAAAAAGAGAGAGAGAGAGAGAGATGAGGACACAGACACATATACAGGGAAGATCATGTGAAGACACAGGATGAAGGTGGCCATCTACAGGCCAAAGAGAGAGGCCTCAGAAGAAACCAATTGTACTGACACCTTGATCTCAGACTTCAGACTCTAGGACTGTGAGAAAATAAATTTCTGTTATTTGAGCCACCTAGTCTGTGGTATCTTGTTACTGGGCAGCCCTGACAAACTAATACACTCCCAAACACCTAGGACAGCTCCTGGCACATAGTAAGCACTCAGCAAATATTTGCTAAAAGACTAGGCAAATGTGAGGCTGTTTTGGAAAACTTCCAAACTGATTTTTTCCTCTGCTCTCACACCACCACAGCAATCATCAAAACAGAAGAAGAATTCTATGACCAAATATACGGGGGGGGGATTTTCCCCACACACCAAGTCCTCCGATTCAATTCCGACACTCTCTACCTGGAGATACTGTCAGATCCCACAGAGGGAGGGCTCGGTCTCCAAGGCTGCCCCGCCATACACAATAGGTGCAAGTCCCAGCCTCCAGAACTTCTGACTGACTGGCTTAAGTTGGGATTCCCACAATCGCCTCTGGTTTCCATTAATTTGCTGAAGCAGCTCAGAGAACTGAGGAAACATGTTTACTGATTTATTATGAAGCGTATTGCAAAAGATACAGGTGAAGAGATGCATAGGGCAAGGTATGGGGCAAGGGGTATGGAGCTTCTATGATCTCCCTGGGTGCACCACCCTCTAGGAACCTTTATGTGTTCAGCTATCGGGAAGCTCTTCATACCCAGTCTTCTTGGGTTTTGATGGACGTGTCATTACGTCAGCATTACTTCCCCTAAGGTATGTGGCAAGACTCTGTCAGGAGAGGGTCTTAAGACCCAAAATCAGAAAAGTGGGGGAAAGATTTGAGTTCTGCCTTGCAGCAGGTGAAAGGAGGGTGGGAGAAACAGAAACAGATTCTGTTTCCTGAGGCCAGCTTCTGAGGCCTAGCACACCCAATATTATAACAAAAGAGTGTAACAAGGGCTATGGGAGTTATGAACCGAGAACCATGGGCGAAAACCAATATATATGTACATCACAACACCACAGAGGCCCTCCTTGATCTGGCCCCTGCTGCCGTCTCCCAACATCCCCCGCAATATTTCCCTTTGATCTCTCAACTCTATCCAAACAGGACTTTTCCGAACTCCTGAAACATGACTTGCTCTCCCGACTCGGAAACTTTGCATACTGTGCTCTCTGTCACAGAGTGCTCTCCCCCTCATCCCACCAGTCCTCCACCACACCAGCACCACAGTTTTGCACAATTTATCCTTCAGGTCTCAAATGAAATTCAAAAAAAATATTTTCTCAAGCAGATTAATTGGCTCTCAAATGAGGTTAGTTAGGCCTTTGTGTTCTGCTCTCCCATCTATTCATCTCCTCTCTGTGTGTGCATTGCTTAGAAAGAATGTTGTGTTGATTTGGAAGAATGACTGATAAATTACTCAGAGGAGGGAGTGAGACCCGCAGTGAGACATAAGGAAAATAATTTATTTTTCTCTTGAGTGGGATGCAGATAAAAGGAAGGAGAGAATAAAAGCTTCAGATTCATCTGCTATAACTTTTTTTTTTTTTGAGACAGGATCTCGCTCTGTCGCCCAGGCTGGAGTGCAGTGGTGCCATCACGGCTCACTGCAGCCTCGATCTCTTGGGCTCAAGTGATTCTCCCACCGCAGCTTCCCGAGGAGCTGGGACTACCCATACCCAGCTAATTTTTGTATTTTCTGTAGAGACAGGGTTTTGGCACATTGCCTAGGCTGGCCTCAAACTCCTTGGCTCAAGTGATCTGCCCTCCTCAGCCAGGCGTGAGCCACCATGCACCCACTGGTGCCCAGTCTCATCTGTTATAATTTGACAAATACCTGGTATTGGGACAATTTCTGAGCTGTTTGTTTAAGAGACTGATGAAAGATATTGAGATAAATTTTAACTACACTTTTTTCTAAACAAGGAAAGGGTCTAGCGCTGTGATTTCTGCTTGTTGTGGGATCCAATCATTTATGGAACTTTCTTATATCTTTTGTATTTTTTTTGAGACAGAGTCTCGCTCTGTTGCCCAGGCTGGAGTGCAGTGGCACGAACTCGGGTTACTGCAACCTCCGCCTCCCGGGTTCAAGCAATTTCCAGATATTTTTTGTATTTTATTTATTTATTTATTTATTTATTTATTTATGTGAGACGGAGTCTGGCTCTGTCGCCAGGCTGGAGTGCAGTGGCGCGATCTCGGCTCACTGCAACCTCCGCCTCCTGGGTTCAAGGGATTCTCCTGCCTCAGCCTCCCAAGTAGCTGGGACTACAGGAAGGCGCCACCATGCTGCTAATTTTTTTTTTTTTTTTTGTATTTTTAGTAGAGACGGGGTTTCACCATGTTGGCCAGGATGGTCTCGATCTCTTGACCTCATGATCCACCTGCCTCGGCCTCCCAAAGTGCTGGGATTACAGGCGTGAGCCACCGCGCCCGGCCTTGTTTTGTAGTTTTAGTAGAGACGGGGTTTCACTATGTTGGTCAGGCTGGTCTCTAACTCCTAACCTCAAGTGATCCACCCACGTCTGCCTCCCAAAGTGCTGGGATTACAGGCGTGAGCCACCGCACCCAGCCCCTTTCCTATATCTTTTAACCCAACATCCACTAGTTATGACCCTCTACTCACTCCATTCTCCCTGTATTCACCCCCTCTCCAGACAAACCCCACCTCCTTTCACTGTTCCAATCTGCTTCTCTCACAGCTCTCTCTCCATTTCTGTGACTGGCTGCTGGATTTGATCCAGCAGCACAGAAACCAGCAACCCAATGAAGGTAAGATACCTACCCAGCAGCCTGGCTCAAGTTCCAGGCATACAGAGCCCTGTTTCCAATCCTGTTGGTCCTAAAAATATACCAACCCTTGGCAGGTGGCTGGGCTATTTTCAACCTTGGGGGCCTCAGGAATCAAGGGATTTGTGCCAGGTCAGGAAGCAAAAAAGCAGGCTTTCATTGGTGGGCTTCATATAGAAACAGCTGTCTTGTGGCATGAGTTCAACTGATTCTCTATTGTCTATTTACTGGCATTGCCATTTTGCTGTTTCCTGTTTAAAGCTCAATCCCATTTTCCAGTTCCACCCTAAAACATGAACCCGGGATAGCAAATGCAGATATTGGAAGGGGAGGGTGAGAGTCCAGAGAAATAGCTTTTTAAAACCTGTCCACCTTCATGTAGTTCTGGAGTTACAGAGGCGCTCTGAAGGCACACTGAGTGACTTCTAGTTTCTCAGCAGTTTCAGGCTTAAACATCATGTCTAAAAAGTGGGTCATGGTGCCTGTTTCTGCTGGCAAAATTAAAGTACTATTATTATCCCCATTTTACAGGGGAAGAAAGCTGAGGAACAGAGAGGTTAAATAACTTGTCCAAGCTCACACAACCAGGAAGCGGCAAACTCAGATCTGTCAGATTTCAAAGCTTATGCTCTTAATCACTAGTGTTTCTGACACTGTGGTCCTCAAGTTGCCCCACAGAATGGTATTAAGTGAATGATCACTTTATTTTTTTTTTTTTTATTTTTTTTGAGATGGAGTCTCGCTCTGTCGCCCAGGCTGGAGTGCAGTAGCCAGATCTCAGCTCACTGCAAGCTCCACCCCCGGGTTCACGCCATTCTCCTGCCTCAGCCTCCCGAGTAGCTGGGACTACAGGCGCCCGCCACCTCGCCCGGCTAGTTTTTTGTATTTTTTAGTAGAGACGGGGTTTCACCGTGTTAGCCAGGATGGTCTCGATCTCCTGACCTCGTGATCCGCCCGTCTCGGCCTCCCAAAGTGCTGGGATTACAGGCTTGAGCCACCGCGCCCGGCCTGAATGATCACTTTATAACCAAATACTGTCATGGAATTTCAGCACTAAAATTTGCATTTCTGTTTACAATCATAACAGTACCAAAGATTACTACTTTAATTCTTTTGGATCCAAGAGAAAAGAACAGAAGTAGACCTAAGGTATAAGTAATGTATTTCCTTCAAATGAAGCCAGATAACATCAAAGTTAATTCAGAGGAATTGTTTTAATAATGCACATACTAATATTCACGCGGGGGCAAGTGATTTCATTTTAGCAAAACAACACCATCCATTATATTAAACTAGTGTTAGTGATTTGAGTTGTATTGATTTTTTAGTTTTGTTTGCATTTAATATGCGAAATCATTCTGGTTTTATAGTTGTTTAAATGCTATGAGTATAAGGAGTTTATGTCCTGTTTTATGTTATCATATATGTAAGTAATATTATAATAGAAGATCGACACTGAGGACCTGAAATAATTATTTTCTGATGGAAAGTGTTCACCCATTGTTGCTATTTGAGAATCTACTGCACAGGGCATTGAAAACCGTAAATAGCTGCGTGACTGTCCAGGGATTCTTTTTGTTAGAATTTTGTTTTTGTTGCTGTTGTTACCTTGGAGATATCTGAAGGACTTAAGGTGACCCTAACCTCCCTTAAACCACTGGCGCATGTAGGCAATAAAACTAGACATCTTTGGCGTTTCTTGACTATTCCGTCTAGTTACTGTATCTTGGTAAATTTGTGTTTTAAGCTGTTGCTAAAAGATCAGACAATTTTCTCATTTGTTTCTCCAAACAAAAAGGATGCAGTGGCAGGTCTTAAGGTGAGGAAACAGAAAAAAGGGAATAATTTCTATTTTCTTTCACTTCCTCCAAATTGCATATCATTTTCAGCTCCTTTCAAACCTGGATGTAGTGATGAAATTGGGCAAATTGGTTCAAAATGATTGCCCACTCCCTACTCTCCGAAAAGAAAGAAATGGAATGAAATCAAAGCTCCTCACTCCATCCCCAGAGTAAAGGGAAACATTTAAAGCAACTCAGACTGGGACTCTAATTCTGGCTTTGCAGTTTATAAGCTTGGAGACTCAGCTTCCTTACATGCAAAATAGGGATAAGATAATACTATTTCCAACCTCATAGAGCTGTAGTGAAGATTAACGTAAATGAGATCATATTCGTATATCATCTAGATGGTACCTATCACAGAGGAGGTACTCAAAAAAACGTGATTTTTTTTTTTTTTTTTTGAGACAGAGTCTGGAGTGCAGTGGTGTGATCTCGGCCCACTGCAACCTCCGCCTCTCGGGTTCAAGTGATTCTCGTGCCTCAGCCTCCCAAGTAGCTGGGACTACAGGTGCCCATCACCACTCCTGGCTAATTTTTGTATTTTTTGTAGAGAGAGGGTTTCACTATTTTGGCCAGGTTGGTCTCGAACTCCTGGACTCAGGTAATCCTCCTGTCTCGGTCTCCCAAAGTGCTGGGATTACAAGCCTGAGCCCCCACACCTGGCCAAAAAACAGTGATTATTATTATCATCTTCAAATCTCTCTCCCAGCAGGACTGCACAAACGTTGCATTCTTCTTTACTTTTGTAAAAATTATTGTGTTACTACTTTAATGCTTTCAGTGGAATCAACAAATGTTTTATTAACTTACTAATTCCCTCTAACAACAAAGCCTATTTTATTCTTTTTGTCCACATTCTTTCAGGGCAAACACATGGAAAAATGCTTAAGATATAATGTTAAGCCAAAAAAAAAAAAAAAAAAAAAAAAAAGGTGAAGGGAAATGAAAGTACGTGTACATGGAACTTACAACCAAGGTTGGGCCTCTGTTTTCCTCATTGCCGTATCTCCAGTTCTTAGAAAAATGCCTGTTGCCTGGTAAGTGGTGTGACTTCATAAATACCTGTGGAATGAACAAACTATGGAAAAATTTGAAAGCAGGTGAACAAGGACAGAAGGAAGCATCTAGGAGTGAAAAATACTGGGAATGGATTAGAGCAGAGATGTGACTCTCTTTTCCTTCCTTCCTCCCCCCCTCTCTCCCTCCCTCCCTTCGTTCCTTCTTTCCTTTTTCTCTTTTCTCCCTTCCTTTCCTTCCTTCTTTTCCTCCTTCCTTCCTTCTTTCTAAAATTTTAAAAAGTATTAAAATATATTTACAGCTGAAACATGGGAAAACGAATGTATTCTGTTTGCCTTACAGAAAAAATGCACATTAAAAATTTCAGTCAAGCAGGCCAAAGGAGCCACAGATGTATTATTAAATTATAATCTGGCATTATAAATTATAAGCAGGCTTTGCTGGGAATGTTCCTTGGTCCTTTTATTGCACTGTAAGGAGAAAATATTCAGAACACTTTGAAGCATTCACGCTTCAAATAAACATAAAAGAAAGGGGCAACTTGGCAATGGGTGAAATGCCATGCAGGCTTCAACATGTGAACTTAATAGAGTTGCTGTAGAGAGCTTGACAAGTAAATTTATTAGAATTTGTTCATGAAATTACTTATTTATAGTGTATGGACAATGAACCACATTCAACTTTTCTATTTAGACTCTTGGAGTTTTGAATGTACTTTCAAAGAGTTCAACTTCTTCATTTCACAGATGAGAAAATTAACCCCAGTTCGGGGATGTGACTTCCCCAAAGTCACATTTGTATTTCTATCCCTCAACAGCCTCATCCCAATCAATCTCCATACTTGCATAGGGCTTGAGTTCCCTCTCTCTCTCTTTTTTTTTTTTTATGACAGAGTCTCACTCTTTCACCCAGGCTGGAGTGCAGTGGTGGGATCTTGGCTCACTGCAACCTCTGCCTTCCAGGTTCAAGCAATTTTCCTGTCTCAGCCTCCTGAGTAGCTGAGACTATAGGCACATGACACCAGGCCCAGCTAATTTTTGTATTTTTAGTAGAGATAGATCAGGCTGGTCTCGAACTCCTGATCTTAGGTGATCCACCAACCTCAGCCTCCCAAAGTGTTGGGATTATAGGCGTGAGCCACTGCGCCTGGCCACCAGGCTTGAGTTTTGTTTTTCTTTTTTCTTTCTTTTTTTTTTTTTTTTTTTTTTGAGATGGAATCTTGCTCTGTCACCCAGTCTGGAGTGTAGTGGCATGATCTCGGGTCAATGCGGCCTCTGCCTCCCAAGTTCAAGCGATTCTCCTGCCTCAGCCTCCCAAGTAGCTGGGATGACAGGTGCCTGCCACCACGCCCAGCTAATTCGGGCTTGAGTTTTCAAAGTGCATTGACATACATCTTGGTGTCTCAGGTTCTCCATGTACAAACTGGGGTTAATTATGGAAACTACGTCGCTCAAGACTACTGTGAGAGTTAAATGAAATAGCCTCCAGTAAGCATTAACAATTGTTATTATCTTCTTAAATAAAAATTGTGGGAGGCCATTGTTTTCGACTGAGCTCCTGGACTAGGCCCAACAGAGCAAACCAAACCAGAATGGAGTCACTAGTTCTAGGTGCCATGTAATCAAACTGAACTTTAAAATGAGCCAACTTTCCAAAAAATAAGACATTCACAGTGGCCAATCAGAAGGGGCCCAGTTTATCTGAGCCCGTATGATAATGAAGTCCCCTCTATTCTAACCCTGTAAGGAAAGTAACTTTGAAATGAACAATTTGCTGGGTGTGGTGGCTCACACCTGTAATCCCAGCACTTTGGGAGGCCAAGGTGGGAAGATTGAGCCCAGGAGTTCCAGACCAGCCTGGGCAACATAAGGAGACCCTGTCTCTACAAAAAACTAAAAAATTAGCTGAGTGCAGTAATGCATGCCGGTGGTCCCAGCTACTTACGAGACTGAGGTGGGAGGATCGCTTGATCCCAGGAGGATGAGGCTGCAGTGAGCTGTGATCACACCACTGCATTCCAGCCTGGGTGACAGAGTGAGACTCTATCATTAAAAATAAATAAATAAATAAAAATAAAAATAAGTAACAAACAATGAACAATCTACTTTTCATTCTCCATTTTTGCTTCTTCACCATTTTTCTGCCTATAAAACCAACCCTCTCTGCTCTGCTCATTGGAATTCCTTCTATTTTACGGATGGGATGGTGCCCAATTCATGAATCATTAATAAAAGCCATTTAGATCTTTTCAACTCAACTTGTTGAAAGTTGGTTTTTCGACATCTTTATTGTCATAATTACTATCTTGTGGAATTTCCTGCACAGCTTTGGAAGGCAGGCAGCATGGGCCTTCCCATCATTTTACCTGTGAGCATATGAAAGGCCGAGGGGTTAAGTGGCTCATCCAGCTTGTAAGTACCACAGTCACATCTGGAACTCTGATATTCTGCCACCCCACGCATTGATCAACTCCTTCAAGATCCTTTCCAACTCTAAATTTCTGTGGTTTCAATATAAATGAATCTCAAGGTCAGCATTTTAAAAACTTTGAGCCTTTTGTCTCAAGAAAGTAGCAAAGGGTAGGGCTCACATTAGATACAGTCGTCCCTCTGCATCTACAGAGGATTGGCTCTAGGACCCTCATGGATACCAAAATTCTCAGATGCTCAAGTGTCTGATATAAAATGGCATAGTATTTGCATATAACTGATGCACATCCTTCTTTATATAAACCATCTCTAGATTACTTATAATACCCAATAAAATGTAAATGCTATGTAAATACTTGTTACACTGCATTGTTTAGGGAATAATGACAACAACAACAACAACAAAATCTGTACATGTTCAGCACATGTGTTTTTTTTCAAATATCTTTGATTTGTAGTTGGTTGAATCCACGGAGGCATAACCCACCGATACAGAGGGCCGTCTGTACTAATAAATCAGTGGTGTCCCATTTAGTGCATTTAATTTACGCAGATTTAACTGTGTGGGTATGCTCCCCCAATATGGGAATATGAAAGAAATAGAAAAAGCAAATCCATCTGCCATTCCATTTAGTAAGTATATGCTACAGAATGACCATGAGACAGGAGTAAATCAGTTGGACAGCATATATGCAAGGGCATGGATAGTATACTTTATGGGAAATTACTGGAACTTTTTTTTTTTTTTTTTTTTTTTTTTTTTGAGACGGAGTCTCGCTCTGTCGCCCAGGCTGGAGTGCAGTGGCGCGATCTCGGCTCACTGCAAGCTCCGCCTCCCGGGTTCACGCCATTCTCCTGCCTCAGCCTCCCGAGTAGCTGGGACTACAGGCGCCCACAACCGCGCCCGGCTAATTTTTTGTATTTTTAGTAGAGACGGGGTTTCACCGTGGTCTCGATCTCCTGACCTTGTGATCCGCCCGCCTTGGCCTCCCAAAGTGCTGGGATTACAGGCGTGAGCCACCGCGCCCGGCCTGGAACTTTCAAGAATTTTATATATATATACATACACACACACACATATATGTGTATATACATATATATATATATATATATTTTTTTTTTTTTTGGAGACAGAGTCTTGCTCTGTTGCCCAGGCTGGAGTGCAATGGTGCCATCTTGGCTCACTGCAACCTCTGCCTCCTGGGTTTTCAAGCAATCCTCATCCCTCAGCCTTCCAAGTAGCTGGGATTACTGGCATACACCACCACACCCGGTTAATTTTTGTATTTTTAGTAGAGACAGGCTTTTACCATGTTGGCCAGGCTGGTCTCGAACTGCTGGCCTCAAGTGGTCCGCCTGCCTTGGCCTCCCAAAATGCTGGGATTACAGGCATGAGCCACTCTGCCCAGTCCTTTCAAGATTTTTTTTTTTTTTTCCTGAGACAGAGTCTCATTCTGTCACCCAGGCTGGAGTGCAATGGAGCAATTTAGGCTCACTGCAACCTCTGCCTCCCAGGTTCAAGTGATTCTCCTGCCTCAGCCTCCAAAGTAGCTGGGACTACAGGTGCCTGCCACCACACCTGGCTGATTTTTTGTATTTTTTAGTAGAGACGGTGTTTTGCCATGTTGGCCAGGCTGATCTTGAACTCCTGACCTCAAGTGATCTGTCTGCCTTGGCCCTCCAAAGTGCTGGGATTACAGGCATGAGCCACTGCACCCGGCCTGCTAATATATATATATTATATAATATATATAATATATATAATATATATTATATATATATAAAATATATACATTATATATATAAAATATATATATTATATATATAAAATATATAATATATATTTTTTTAATGCTTTTTTTTTTTTTTTTGAGACAGAGTCTTACTCTGTCACCCAGGCTGGAGTGCAGTGGCGTGATTTCAGCTCACTGCAACTTCTGCCTCCCGGGTTCAAGCGATTCTCCTACCTCACCCTCCTGAGTAGCTGGGTTTACAGGCTCCCGCCACCACACCTAGCTAATTTTTGTATTTTTAGTAGAGACGGAGTTTCACCATGTTGGCTAGGGTGGTCTCGAACTCCTGACCTCGTGATTCGCCCGCCTCGGCCTCCCAAAGTGTTGGGATTACAGGCGTGAGCCACCGCATCTGGCCAAGAATAATTTTAATGTGATTTTCGGCTTGACGTGCTGACTTGGTAACTTAACTTTCACATTAGATGTGACACCGCAATACTACTGCTACTGCTGCTACTAACAGTACCGTTTACAGATTACTACATGTTGAAGTGTTAAGTTATTTTTAAAGTGCATTATTTTATTTAATTACCATAAGAATCCTATAAGAACAGCTACTTATCCACATTTTCTGTGGGAATTTATGATACTAATAATGATAACAGTATTGTAATAAAAGCTGCAAACTTCTGAAAGTCTAATAGCTCAGAAAGGTCACTTGTTCAAAATCTTAACAGCTCTTAAGTATCAGACCCAGAGTTACAACCCACACTGGTGAAGCTACACAGACAGCACTCACAAAATGTGACAGGCATTGAGAAGTGATTTCTTTTTTTCTTTTACTAATTTTTTTTTTTTTTTTGAGACAGAGTCTCGCTCCGTTGCCCAGGCTGGAGTGCAGTGGCGCAACCTCAGCTCACTGCAACCTCCGCCTCTTGGGTTCAAGCAATTCTTCTCTCTCAGCCTCCTGAGTAGTTGGGATTATAGGCACACGCCACCACGCCCAGCTAATTTTTGTAATTTTAGTAGAGATGGGGTTTTGCCATGTTGGCCAGGCTGTTCTCGAACTCCTGACCTCTGGTGATCTGCCCACTTCGGCTTCCCAAAATGCTGGGATTACAGCAGTGAGCCACCGCGCCCAGCTGAGAAGTGATTTCTTATTGGTCATCATATCTCTATGAGAAGTTGTATCTAAAAACCCTAGAATGTCATTTGGAATGGATGTATTTGTTTGAGAACAGGCATTTAAATCCTGGACAAGACCAGAACGGCTTTGCTGTCACCCTGACAGTTGTTGAGCCCAGGTATTTGTGTTTCTCTAAAATTATTTGTATAGGTTCCTTTTAAAAAGTTATTGACTGGGCAAGGTGGTTCACGCCTGTAATCCTAGCACTTTGGGAAGCCAAGGCAGGAGGATCGCTTGAGGTCAGGAGTTGGAGAGCAGCCTGGGCAACATGGTGAAACCCCATCTCTATAACAAATACAAAAATTAGGCCAGGCGCGATGGCTCATGCCTGTAATCCCAGCACTTTGGGAGGCCGAGGCTGGCGGATCATGAGGTCAGGAGTTCGAGACCAGCCTGACCAACATGCCGAGACTCCGTCTCTACTAAAAACAAAAAAAATTTAGCCGGGCATGGTGGTGCACACCTGTAATCCCAGCTACTCAGGAGGCTGAGGCAGGAAAATTGCTTGAACCTGGGAGGCGGAGGTTGCAGTGAGCAGAGATCGAGCCACTGCACTCCAGCCTGGGCAACAGAGGAAGACCCCGTCTCAGAAACAAAACAAAACAACAACAACAACAACAAAAACAACAAAAATTAACTGGGTGTGGTGGTGCGCACTTGTGGTCCCAGCTATTCAGGGGGCTGAGATGGAAAAAATCACTTGAGCCTAGGAGGTAGAAGTTGCAGTGAGCTGAGATTGTGCCACTGCACTCCAGCCTGGGTGACAGAGCAAGACCCTATCTTAAAATAAATAAATAAAATAATAAATAAATAAATGTTATTTTGTAAGGTAGCTATTATCTAAAAATGAAAATATGTTCAACAGAAGCAGTGCCTGAAGTTTCAAAAATCATCTAACTTTAGAAACTCTGATAAGAGTTTGTCCATAAGCTTTAAACCGATTCCCTTCTACAGTAAAGTAGAAATTTGGAGGCCAGTTTCTGCAAATGCTCTGGGTGACTGTGGCCAACGTGTCTCCTCTAGATGGTCCTCAGTTTCTTTCCTAAATTTGAGATGGTATTTCAGGATTCCGCCCAGCTCTAATTATATCAATTGAAATATTCCTAGTTTCTCTTAAATACCTGGATAGTTCTGGTCCTTATAAATGGCTAATTTTTATTTCATCAGTTACTAAGTCTAAATATCACCCAGAATATGAAGAGTAAAACTTTCAAAGAGCTCTTCAAAATTTGAGAGATGTTGTTTTTCACAGTGATATGTTTGTGCCCACAAATACGAAAACAAATTGTAGGTATATAAACTATTTGTAAGAGCCCATCAACACTGAATGCAAAAGTGGGGATTCTCCTGAACAACTGTGGAAACCACTTTGAAAATAAATATTTTTCTCTTTTATAATACAAGGTTGAGACCAGGAGCGGTGGCTCACGCCTGTAATCCCAGCACTTTGGGAGGCCAAGACAGGCGGATCACGAGGTTAGGAGATGGAGACCATCCTGGCTAACACAGTGAAACCCGGTCTCTACTAAAAATACAAAAAATAAGCCGGGCGTAGTGGCCGGTACCTGTAGTCCCAGCTACTCCGGAGGCTGAGGCAGGAGAATCGTCTGAGCCCGGGAGGCAGAGGTTGCAGTGAGCGGAGATTGCGTCACTGCACTCCAGCGTGGGTGACAGAGTGAGACTCTGTCTCAATTAAAAAAAAAAAAAAAAAGCGTTTACAATCTATTCTCTTTGAAGCCTGCTACCTGGAGGCTTCATCTGCATGATAAAACTTTGGTCTCCACAACCTCTTATCACATCTCAGGCATTTCCTTTCTGTTGATCCCAGGTCTTCAGATGAACTCAACCAATTGTCAAACAGAAAGTTTTAAATTTACCTATAACCTGAAAGCCCGCCTGCCTGCTTTGAGTTGTCCCACCTTTCTGGATCAAATCAATGTACATCTTAAATGTATTTGATTGAAGTCTTGGGCCTCCCTAAAATGTATACAATCGGCCAGGCACGGTGGCTCATGCCTGTAATCCCAGCACTTTGGGAGGCCAAGGCAGGCGGATCACCAGGTCAGGAGATGGAGACCATCCTGGCTAACACGGTGAAACCCCGTCTCTACTAAAAAATACAAAAAAATTAGCTGGGCATGGTGGCGGGCACCTGTAATCCCAGCTACTCAGGAGGCTGAGGCAGGAGAATGGCGTGAAACTGGGGGGAGGAGCTTGCAGTGAGCCAAGATCGCGCCACTGCACTCCAGCCTGGGCGACAGAGCGAGACTCCGTCTCAAAAAAAAAAAAATAATATATACAATCAAGCTGCACCCTGACCACCTTGGGCACATGTTCTCAGGATCTCCTGGGGGCTGTGTCACAGGCCATGGTCACTCATATTTGGCTCAGAATAAATCTCTTCAAATATTTTACAGTTTGACTCTTTTTGTTGACACAAACAAATATTTATTGTGCACCTAGCAGGTGGCAGGCTTAGTCCTAGATGCGAGGTCATAGTAAATACTAAGAAAAATAAAGCAGAATAAGGAGTCAGAGATCAAGTAGGATAGAGACATGCCATTTATGATATGGTGTTCTGTGAAGCAGTGGAGAAAAGACTGAAGGAAGTGAGGAAGCTGTAAGAAAACCTGGGGGTCCTGTGGTGGTTCACACCTGTAATCCCAGCTTCTCAGGAGGCTGAGGTGGGAGGATTACTTGAGCTCTGGAGTTTGAGACCAGCCTGGGCAACATAGTGAGACCTGCTCTCTACAAAAAATAAAAAATTAGCCGGGTGTGGTGGCACACGCCTGTAATCCCAGCTATTCAGGAGGCTGAGGCAGGAGGATTGCTTGAGCCTACAAGATTGTGGCTGCAATGAGCCATGATCTGGCCACTGCGTTCCAGCCTGGGGACACAGTGAGACCCTGTATTAGTCAGTTTTCACACTGCTATACCCAAGACTAGGTAATTTATAAAGAAAAGAGGTTTGACTCACAGTTCTGCATGGCTGAGGAGGCCTCAGGAAACTTAAAATCATGGTGGAAGGCAAAGAGGAAGCAAGGCACCTTCTTCACAAGGCAGCAGGAAGGAGAGGTGCCAACTGAAGGGGGAAGAGCCCCTTATAAAACCATCAGATCTCATGAGACTCACTCACTATCACAAGAACAGCATGGGGGAAACCACTCCCATGATCCAATTACCTCCACTTGGTCTCTCCTTTAGCATGTGGGGCTTATGAGGATTACAATTCAAGATAAGATTTTGTTGGAGACACAAAACCTAACCATATCAGACCCTGTCTCTAAAAAATAAAAATTAAAAAGAAGAAAAGAAAATCTGGGGGAAGAGCATTCCAAGCAAAGAGAATAGTAATTGCAAAGGCCCTGAAGTGTATAAAAGCTATTTAGAAGTTCAATGTGCCATTCAATAATGAGAAGCTGACCTCAGGTGGGTTGGCTGGTTCTATAATCTGAGCCCAAAAAGCAAGGACCACTTTCTTTTTCCTTCTTTTTTTTTTTTTTTTTTTTGAGACGGAGTCTCGCTCTGTCGCCCAGGCTGGAGTGCAGTGGCCTGATCTCAGCTCACTGCAAGCTCCGCCTCCCGGGTTCACGCCATTCTCCTGCCTCAGCCTCCCGAGTAGCTGGGACTACAGGCGCCCGCCACCTCGCCTGGCTAGTTTTTTGTAGTTTTAGTAGAGACGGGGTTTCACTGTGTTCACCAGGATGGTCTCGATCTCCTGACCTCGTGATCCACCCGTCTCGGCCTCCCAAAGTGCTGGGATTACAGGCTTGAGCCACCGCGCCCGGCTCTCTTTCCTTCTTTTCCTTTCTTTCTTTCTTCCTTTCTTCCTTCCTTCCTTCCTTCCTTCCTTCCTTCCTTCCTTCCTTCCTTTCTTTCTTTCTTTCTTTCTTTCTTTCTTTCTTTCTTTCTTTTTCTTTTCTTTCTTTCTTTCTTTCTTTCTTTCTTTCTTTCTTTCTCTTTCTCTCTCTCTCTCTCTCTCTCTCCCCCTCCCTCCCTCCCTCCCTCTCCTTCCTTCCTTCCTTCCTTCCTTCCTTCCTTCCTTCCTTCCTTCCTTCCTTCCTTCCTTCCTTCCTTCCTTTTTCTTTCTTGACAGAGTCTTACTCTGTCACCCAGGCTGGAGTGCAATGGCGCTATCTCAGCTCATTGCAACCTCCGCCTCCTGGGTTCAAACAATTCTCCTGCCTCAGCCTCCCAACTAGCTGGGATTACAGGTGCCCACCACCATGCCCGGCTAAGTTTTTGTATTTTTAGTAGAGACGGAGTTTTGCCATGTTGGCCAGGCTGGTCTCAAACTCGTGACCTCACGTGACCAACCCGCCTTGGCCTCCCAAAGTGCTGGGATTACAGGTGTGAGCCATCACACCTGGCTGCAAGAACCACTTTCTAGGCAAGAAAACCAGTAAAAGAAGAAATTCTGAGAAGATAACACTGGCTAAGTACGGAAGGCTCTGTTACCGGAAGGCTCTATTGTAGAAGGGCCCAGATGCCAGAAAATGGCCCTGAGCCAGGGAGCCAATGTCACTCTGGAAACAGGTCAGTAGTGTGAAGGGAGAGGCTCTTTCAGATGTCCCTGGCATGAATATTGTGGCAGGCAGAATAACGGACCCCCAAAGATACCCATTTTGTAACTCTCAACATCCGTGAATATATTACATGGTAAGGAGGTGTAAGCTAAAAGAATCCAAAGTCCCTTCACCGACCGAAGGGACTGCCTCTTGGCTAAGGGGACCTCCGGCAAAAATCTTAAAGAGTGAATTCCTGGCCATGACAAGAAGTGAGATTGAACATGTCTTGTTATACCCCCACCCTTTTGGAGCTTAGGCACAACAACTGACCAGCATTAATGTTAAAATAGAGATCATAACACTGACAAAACAGACTCTTTATGACTAAGATACCCAATTATAAACAAGACCTAAGGCTACGCAAGTCAAAGGTTAAATTGCAGTTGCTGGTCATCGATCTTGCGACATAGCATCCTTATCTTAAAACATTCCTTTCTGTTGACCCCCAAGTTTTAGACAGAGCTTTACTCCTTTAACTAACTGCAAGTTAACGAATCTCAGAGGCCACCTATGACCTGTAAACCCCCACTTCAAAATATCCAGCTTTTTTTGGCCAAACCAATGTATAAACTCCATGTGTTGATTTACGACTTTGCCTGTAACTTCTACTTCCCTGAAATATATGAAACAGAGTTGTGACCTAACTGCCTCATGACCACTTACTCAAGGCTTCTTGGATTTGTGTGTCTTCCTGGGCCCCAATCACTCATGTTGGCTTAGAATAAGTCTCTTTAAAATCTTTTAGAGTTTGTTTTTTTTCGTTAACTGAAGAATTAAGGTTGTAGGTGGAATTAAGGTTGCTAATCAGCTGACTTTGAGAAGGAGCGAGCATCCTGGATTATCCAGGTGGGCCCAATATAATCACAAGGATCCTTATAAATAAACAAGGGAGGCAGGGAAATTTGTGTCAGAGTGATTTGATATGAGAAAGGCTAAACCTATGCCTTTGAAGATAGAGAAAGTGGGTCAGTCATGAGCCAAGGAATGTGGTGACCTCTAGAAGCTACACAAAACTAGGAAACTGATTCTCCTCTGCAGCCTCCACAAGGGAATGAAGGCTGGCACCTAAACTCAAACAGCAAAATAAATTCAATAAGGAAGATTTGAAGATCAAAGACCTACTGCTCGCTGGCTTCACATTTCTCATCACTAGGTCAGTGATGTTCAAATCATTTTTAGGCAATAGTTCTATGTGTCAGTTGACTAGGCCATGGAGTCAAGAGGGTTTGGTCAAGCATTATTCTAGGGTGTCTGCAAAGGTGTGTGTGTGTGTTTTAATACAGAGATAGGGTCTTGCTCTTGCTCTGTTGCCTAGGCTGGAGTGCTGAAGTATAACTATAGCTTACTGCAGCCACAGCCTCCCAGGAGGAAGCAATCCTCCCATTTCAGCCTCCCAAGCAGGTAGAATTACAGGTGCATGCCAACACTTCTGGCTAATTTAACTTTTTTGTATGGACACGGTCTTGCCCTGTTGCTCAGGCTGGTCTCGAATTCCTGGGCTCAAGTGATCCTCCTACCTCAGCCTCACATAGCCCTGGGATTACAGGTGTGAGCCACTGCACCCAGCCTGTAGGGTGTCCCTGCATGAGTATAGTATCTAAATCAGTAGGCTGAGTAAAGCAGATTGCCCTTTTTAATGTGAGTGGGCCTCATTCAACAGGTGAAAGCCCGAATAGAACAAAAAAGTTGACCGTTCCCTGAGTAAGAGAGAATTCTTCCTGCGTGATGATCTTCAATCTGGGACATTGACTTTTTTTCTGCCACTGGCCTGAAACATTAACTCTCCCTAAGTCTCCAGCCTGCGGGCCTTTGGACTGGAACTAAATTATCAGCTCTCCTGGGCCTCCAGGTTGTCTACTCACACTGCAGATCTTTCACCTTGCCAGACCCCATAATTGTGTGAACTAATTCATTATAAAAATAAATCTCGATTGCTGGCAAGATGGCCGAATAGAAACAGCGCCCACGTGTGGCTCCCAGTGAGATCAACGCAGAAGGTGGGTGATTTCTGCATTTCCAACTGAGGTACCCGGTTCATTTCATTGGGACTGGTTGGACAGTGGGTGCAGCACAGGGAGGGCGAGCCGAAGCAGGGTGGGGCACTGCCTCTCCCAGGAAGTGCAAGAGGTCGGGGAATTTTCACCCCTACCCAAGGGAAGCCTGAGGGACTAAGCCTGAGGAACTCCAGCACAGACACTGCACTTGTCCCACAGTCTTCACAACCCACACACCACGAGAATCCCTCCAGTGCCCACCCCACCAGGGCCCTGGGTTTCAAGCACAAAACTGCGCAGCCATTTGAGCAGACACCCAACTAGCTGCAGGAATTTTATGTTTGTTTTGTTTTGTTTTGACGGAGTCTCGTACTGTCGCCCAGGCTGGAGTGCAGTGGTGGGATCTAAGCTCACTGCAAGCTCCGCCTCCCGGGTTCAGGGCATTCTCTCGGCTCAGCCACCCAAGTAGCTGGGACTCCAGGTGCCTGCCACCAGGACTGGCTAATTTTTTGTATTTTTTAGTAGAGATGGCGTTTCACTGTGTTAGCCATGATGGTCTTGATCTCCTGACCTCATGATCCGCCTGCCTCAGCCTCCCAAAGTGCTGGGATTACAGGCGTGAGCCACCGCGCCGGGCCTGCAGGAGTTCTTTTTTTCCATACCCCAGTGGCGCCTGGAATGCCAGTGAGGCAGAACCATTCACTCCTCCGGAAAAGGGGTGCAGAAGCCAGGGAGCCAAGTGGTCTGGCTGGGCAGGTCCCACCCCCACTGAGCTCAACAAACTAAGATCCACCGGCTTGAAATTCTCTCTGCCAGCACAGCAGCAGTCTGAGATTGACCTGGGATGCTGGAGTTTGGTGAGGGGAAGGGCGTCCGCCATTGCTGATGCTTGAGTACATGGTTTTATACGCACAGTGTAAACAAAGCCACTGGGAAGTTTGAACTGGGTGGAGCCCACTGCAGCTCAGCAAGGCTGCTGTGGTCAGACTGCCAGATTTCTCTTCTGTGGGCAGGGCATCTCTGAAAGAAAAAGGCAGCAGCCCCAGTCAGGGACTTATAGATAAAAATCCCATCTCCCTGGGACAGAGCAACTGGGGAAATGGGTGGCTGTGGGTGCAGCTTTAGCAGACTTAAAGATCCCTGCCTGACAGCTTTGAAGAGAGCAGCAGACCTCCCAGCACAGCATTCGAGCTCTGCTAAGAGTCAGACTGCCTCCTCAAGTTGGTCTTGAATGGAACCAACCCAAGTGTCCATCAATGATAGACTGGATAAAGAAAATGTGGCACATATACACCGTGGAATACTATGCAGCCATAAAAAAGAATGAGTTTGTGTGAAGCTGGAAACCATCATTCTCAGCAGACTCACAAGAACAGAAAACCAAACACTGCATGTTCTCACTCATAAGTGGGAGTTGAACAATGAGAACACATGGACACAGGGAGGGGAAGATCACACACTGGGGCCTGTCAGGGGGTGGGGGGCTAGGGGAGGGACAGCATTATGAGAAATGCCTAATGTAGGCGATGGGTTGATGGGTGCAGCAAACCACCATGGCACGTGTACATCTATGTAACAAAACTGCACGTTCTGCACATGTATCCCAGAACTTAAAGTGTAATAAAAGAAAGAAAGAAAGAAAAAAAGAAATGATTGATGGTGTTTTTCAAAGGACCCCAGTCCCATTATTTGCCTTATAAATGGGACTGGGGTCCTTTGAAAAACACCTTTTATCATTTCTTGTTTTTTTTTGTTTTTGTTTTTGTTTTTTAACACAATTAATACCATACCATTGCAGAAAATGTGTATCAGTAAAAAGAAAATAAAACCACTGGCATTTCTACCACCCAGAGAAAAAAATAATAATAAATCTCTTTTGGCCAGGCTCGGTGGCTCACATCTGTAATCCCAGTACTTTGGGAGGCTGAGGCAGGTGAATCACTTGAGGTCACGATTGGAGACCAGCCT
Organism: Macaca thibetana thibetana; assembly: GCF_024542745.1. Lineage (NCBI taxonomy): Eukaryota > Metazoa > Chordata > Mammalia > Primates > Cercopithecidae > Macaca > Macaca thibetana. Next base: position 129,981,482 of record NC_065598.1, read on the forward strand.
GGGCAACATGGCAAAACCCTGTCTCCACTAAAAATACAAAAATTAACCGGGCGTGATGTTGCATGCCTGTAGTCCCAACTACTGAGGAGACTGAGGTAGAAGGGTCACTTGTGCCTGGGGAGTGGAGGTTGCAGTGAGCCAAGATCGCACCACTGCACTCCAGTCTGGGTAACAGAGTGAGACTCCGTCTGCCTCCCCTGACAAAAACAAAAACAAAAACAAAAACATTTGAACAAACGTTAAGTGCATTCTTCCAACGACAATTCCTCTTGGGAGAGTTGGTGGACCAGAAGATGTTGTGAAACGTGAGCTCGCTGCATGTTGATTTTTCCAGGTGCTTAAGTCCTCACTGTGCTGTCCTTGTGACCTTCAGGCCTAGGTCATCAAGATGCACAGCACAGGACAGAAGACCCTGTAGCCCTGCACCTGGTGACATGGAACTGCTTTGCTGGTCCACACAGACACAGGCTCCATCCAAGCCTGGCTCCTACCCATCACAGTTCTGTAGGCTGCCCATTTGCAGAAGGCCTTCCATCTGACACTCCTCCTCGCCTGCTTGTTCTCCAGCCATGTTGTGGCCAATTTGCCATGAGGAGGTTGCAGTGGCCAAACCTGTTGGAAACTGTGAGGTGTAACTGGGAGAGAAAGGACACAATCCAAATGTTCTTACTGCCTGTGATGATGCAGCTATAGCGATGTACTGGCTGCTCACAAGCCTGTTCTTTCTTCCATTGTAGAGCATGAAGAATTCCCTTATCACTGCGTCAGGAGGGGGAACAGAAGTTTTTCTCATGCCTAATTTTGCATTTTCAGTAAGGTCTTTTTCATCTTGTCCAGAAGAAACTGGAAAAAAAAAAAAGATACTTGAAATAAACTGAAGGACATTTAAACAAAGAAACACTTGAAATAAACTGAAAAGATTTTTTTTTCTTTTTTAACATTAACGTATTTTGCAGGAAGAAAAAATATAAAGGACACTAAGGGCAAATAAATATATGTGTTTACAATAGCAAAGACATGGAATCAACCCGATGCCCATCAATGATAGACTGGATAAAGAAAATGTAGCACATATACATCATGGAATACTATGCAGCCATAAAAAGGAATGAGATCATGTCCTTTGCAGGGACATGGATGAAGCTGAAAGCCATTATCCTCAGCAAACTAATGCAGGAACAGAAAACCAAACACTGCATGTTCTCACTTATAAATGGAAGCTGAGCAATAAGAACACATGAACACAGGGAAGGGAACAACACACACCGGGGCCTGCTGGGGTGGCAGGGGGAGGGAGAGCATCAGGATCAATAGCTAACGCATGCTGGGTTTAATACGTAGGTGATGGGTTGATAGGTGCAGCAAACCACCAAGGCACACGTTTACGTATGTAACAAACCTGCACACCCTGCACATGTATCCCAGAACTTAAAAAATGTGTGTGTGTGTGTGTGTGTGTGTGTGTTTAAATGGAAAACCATCAACCAAGAGAAAAGCAGTATCCACTCGCAGATTCAGAACCCAGAGTGCTGAGGCCTTACATGTCTGGAATCAATGCATTCTCAACTGGTCCTGTAGTAAGGTGCTCATGGGGTTTTTCAAACTCACTGTTAGAGGACTTTTTAAATCACAGGCTAAGCAAACCGGCCTAACTACTGCCACTCTTCTAGGTGGGAACTCTCAGCTGTTGCTGAAGGCCCCGGATGTTCCTGTGGTACTCATTCAGATTCCTCACTCTCAGTTACATTCCTTCCTTTTTTGACTAGCAGGAAACAGCAGGACTGGCCAGATTCCCACTTGCCTATCACTCTTGGATAATTCTTCTCAATTGTGATGCTTCTGTGGCACATTGACCATCTGTGCCTCTAGAACCTAAGCAAGGGATTGCTGCCTCTTCCTCTTCCTCTTCCTCTTCTTCTTCTTCTTCTTTTTTTTAGAGGGAGTCTTGCATTGTCGCCCAGGCTGGAGTGCAGGTGGCACAGTCTCGGCTCACTGCAACCTCCGACTCCCTGGTTCAAGTGATTCTCCTGCCTCACTCTCCCAAGTAGCTGAGATTACATGCGCGTACTACCACGCCCAGCTAATTTTTGTATTTTTAGTAGAGATGGGATTTCACCATGTTGGCCAGGATGGTCTCGATCTCCTGACCTCATGATCCTCCCGCCTTGGCCTCCCAAAGTGCTAGGATTACAGGCTTGAGCCACCGCGCCCGGCTAGGGCTTGCTTCTTCTAACCAACCATGGGCTGGCTTTGTCTGGTGACCTTGTCTGCCTGCTGTTTCCCTGTTCCTGCTTCCATTTACCAATTCCAGTGGTGTAGCATGCTTTCAGCCCTTGGCCGGCTGACCAGCAAGAAGATGGACCTTTACATTCAAGCAAAGGTGGCTTTATAACAAGAAGAACCAAAGGCTGAAACAATCTTTTGCTGCTGCAAAGAACACATTTTATGTTTCTTCTTCTAATCTTGACAAATGCCCTCTTGAAGAGATTCCATGCTACTTTCTCTTTCTCCCTGGACGGGACCTTAATGTAGCACAGTGAGGCCCAAATGTTCTATTACCAGTGCTCTGGGCTGTGGGGCTTTCAGCTGCTGCTGCCAAACTCTGGTTGTCTAAAATTCTTCCACTAGAGACTAAAAGATGATACAATTCCTTTAACCCAAGACTGGGACTTAGGGTTCTCAATCTCCACCTGGTTGTTTACCTGTTCTTTGCTACCTACCTGCGCTGACTTGGAAGCCTGCTGAGAAAGGCACAATGTGGTGCTTGGGGCATCTCCCAGACCCCAAGGCCATCAGGCAATTGCCATGTATTCAGAGGGAAGTTTTATTTATTTATTTTTTATTTTTTGTCATCTGCAACTCAGGAGCTGGGCCTCTGCTACGGGCACTTACAAATGATGTTTTCATGTTAAAAGACTTAACAATCTGATATTCAATATGGCTCATGGTGGAGCGCCAGCATTTCTCCCTCCCTCCTGGTTTGCCTACAGAGGTAGACTCAGAAGGAGATTGTGGTCTGCGTTTCCTGTTAGGAACATATCAGTGCCCATCTTATTATTATAAGCCCCTTACTTTTGTGAATTTAAAGTAGTACTGACAAGCCTGGATTGTGAAATGGACTTTGCTTGGTCCTTAGGATGCTAGCCTAGATTTTGCCATTGGGGAAGATCAGTTTTCAGTTTCCCACAGTATGCTGCTTTTTTTTTTTTTTTTTTTTTTTTTTTTTTTTTTTTTTTTGACAGAGCCCAGGCTGGAGTGCAATGGCATGATCTCAGCTCACTGCAACCTCCACCTCCCGGGTTCAAGCAATTCTCCCTGCCTCAGCCTCCGGAGTAGCTGGGATTACAGACGACCACCACCATGATGGGCTAATTTTTGTATTTTTAGTAGAGATGGGGTTTCGCCATGCTGGCCAGGATGGTCTCGAACTCCTGACCTCAGGTGACCCGCCCGCCTTGGTCTCCCAAAGTGCTGGGATTCAGGCATAAGCCACCATGCCCGACCAGTACGCAGCTCTTGTAGTGGCCTTCCTGAGTCCACTCTTACCTCTTGGTGTAGAAGTTACACTGCTGTGTCAGTGTAACTTCTGAGGTCAGTGTTTCCAAGTGAGATGAAGCCAGTGCTTTGAGCTGGGCTTCAAGCACAAGTGAACGAACACCAATATTCTCACACTCTTTTTTTTGAGATGGAGTTTTGCTCGTCACCCAGGCTGGAGAGCAATGGCACGATCTCGGCTCATTGCAACCCCTGCCTCCCGGGTTCAAGTGATTCTTCTGCCTTGGCCTCTCCAGTAGCTGGGATTACAGGCTCCCGCCACCACACCTGGCTATTGTTTTTTGGTTTGTTTGTTTGTTTTTTGTATTTTTAGTAGAGAAAGGGTTTCACCATGTTAGCCAGGCTGGTCTCGAACTCCTGACCTCAGGTGATCCACCCACCTCAGCCTCCCAAAATGTTAGGATTACAGGCGTGAGCCACTGTGCCTGGTCCCAATTTGTTGTTTCCCAGAAAATCTTATTTCATTTTATTTATGGAATGCATGTCTTTTGTGTTAAGAAACCAAAGAGAAATAAAGAGCACTTATTGTATACATATATATTTTTTCTATATAATTCCCTATAGATCCACCTAATGTTTTATGAATTAAACGAGAAGAGAATTACTGTTTTTAACCCTAAAGGGTATTGAGTGCGGTAAAAATGTCAATAAAAAATGGGTTGCAGGCTGGGCACGGTGGTTCACACCTGTAATCCCAGTACTCTGGGAGGCAGAGGCAGGAGGATTGCTTGAGGCCAAAAGTTTGAGACCAGCCTGGGGAACATAGCCAGACCTCATCTCTTCAAAAACCTTATTTATTTTTTATTTATTTTCCTCATTATTTTTTTTTTCTGAGACAGAGTCTAGCTCTGTCACCCAGGCTGGCGTGTAATGGCATGATCTTGGCTCACTGTGACCTCCGCCTCCCGGATTCAAGTGATACTCCTGCCTCAGCCTCCTGAGTAGCTGGAATTACCGGCACCCACCACTGCTCCCGGCTAACTTTTGTGTTTTTAGTAGAGACGGGATTTTGCCATGTTGGCCAGGCTGGTCTTTAACTCCTAACCTCAAGTGATCTGTCTGCCTCAGCCACCCAAAGTGCTGGGATTACAGGCATGAGCCACTGTGCCCGGTGCCAGAAAGCTTTTATAAAAAAATGTTTAAAAAATAAAAATTATCACCACTGTACTCCAGCCTGGGTGACAGAGTGAGACCATGTCTCAAAAACGAAAACAAAACACCTTTTTAATTTAATTGTAGATTCACATGCAGTTGTAAGAAATGAAACAGAGAGATCCCACATACCCTTCACCAAATTACCCCCATGGTCACATCTTGTGTCACTACAGGACACTGTCACAACCAGGAAATTGACATTGGTACAATCCATTGACCTTATTTGATTTCATCAGTTTTATGTGTGCGTGTGTGTGTGTATTTAATCCTATGCAATTTTATCACATGTAGATACACGTGACCACCACCGCAGTCATGAAACAGAACAGTTCCATCACAAAGATCCCTTGTGGTAACCTTTTTTTTTTTTTTTTTTTTTTTTTTTTTTTTTTGACAGGGTCTCACTCTGTCATCCAGGCTGGAGTGCAGTGGCGTGATCTCAGTTTACTGCAGCCTCTGCCTCCTGGGCTCAAGCGATTCTCCAGCATCAGCCTCCCAAGTAGCTGGGACTATAGGTGCACACCACCATGGCTAGGTAATTTTTGTATTTTTTGTAGAGATGTGGTTTCACCATGTTGCCCGGGCTGGTCTCGAACTCCTCAGCCTCCCAAAGGGCTGGCATTACAAGCATGAGCCAACATGCTGGCTGATTGTGCTAACCTTTTATAGCAACAGCCATCCCCCTCCCTTCTCCAGCGTCCTTAAGCCCTGGCAACCACAACCCTGTTCTCCATCTCTATAATTTGTCATTTCAGGGCTATTATGTAAATGGAATTGTACAGTATGTAACCTTTTGAGATTGCCTTTTTTTCACTCAATGTAATTCCCTGGAGAGTAATTTGAGTTGTTTTATATGCCAAAAGTTCTTTCCTTTTTTATTACTGAGTAGTATTCCATGGTATGTGTGTACCATGGTTTGTTTCACCATTTAAAAACTGAAAGACATTTTGGTTGCTTCCAATTTTGGGCTGTCGTGAATAAATCTGCTAGTTCATTTTCCTACTTTAAAAAGTTGACTTGGCCAGGCGCGGTGGCTCACGCCTGTAATCCCAGCACTTTGGGAGGCCGAGACGGGCGGATCACGAGGTCAGGAGATCGAGACCATCCTGGCTAACACGGTGAAACCCCGTCTCTACTAAAAATACAAAAAATTAGCCGGGTGCGGTGGCAGGCGCCTGTAGTCCCAGCAGCTCTGGAGGCTGAGGCAGGAGAATGGCGTGAACCCGGGAAGTGGAGCTTGCAGTGAGCCGAGATCGCACCACTGCACTCCAGCCTGGACGGCAGAGCGAGACTCCGTCTCAAAAAACAACAACAACAAAAAAAGTTGACTTATTGTCTACATCAGTGATCTTTATACTTGAGTCCATGAACTCCTAAAGAGTCCATTAACATCCTAAAATTCTATTCAAACTTGTTTTTCTTTGAAGAGGGTCCATTGCTTTAGGTGAGAGAGACTCTTACTCCAGTACTCATGTTTCCATAGAGGAGAGGCAACTTCAGTACTCTCTAGGAGGCACATTTGTTTTTAATTTTAATTTAATTTTATTATTATTTTTTGAGAAAGAGTCTCGCTCTGTCACCCAGGCTGGAGTACAGTGGTGTGATCTCGGCTCACTGCAACCTCTGTCTCCTGGGCTCAAGTGATTCTTCTGCCTCAGCCTCCTGAGTAGCTTAGATTACAGGCACCCACCTCCATGCCAGGCTAATTTTTGCATTTTTAGTAGAGACGGAGTTTCACCATGTTGGCCAGGCTGGTCTCAAACTCCCGACTTTAGGTAATCCACCTGCCTCAGCCTCTCAAAGTGCTGGGACTACAGGAGTGAGCCACCGCGCCCGGCCTAGGAGGCACATTTCGACTCCCTCTCTACTGTTTATTTGCTTCTCCCCACAGGAGGAGGAGTAACTAATACTTATGATGGTCTGCCTTTCGTTGGTCCCAATTCTGGGCCAGGTTAATATGTTCAAAGTCACTGCAAATAAATGATCTGACCTCTTGCTCCATTTGTCTGTACAAATGTCAAATATTCTGTTTCCTGCTTCTGTGACCAGGTCATGGCTTCTCCTGCCTGTGGCTGGATGGTTAATTCTGTCTAAACGAGGAGGAAGAAGTAGGAAGTCCATTTTGGCCTTGGGGCTCTTCTATGTTCTCCAATACAGCATTAATATTAGCAAAGCTCACACTTTAACTCCTATCTCATTCTGTATATATTTCATTTTTTAAAAAATGTAATACTGTTTATTTAACTTCAAAAACACTTCAGCATTCTAAACATACAAAAGGATAACAGAATGTTGCAAATCGTGTTTGAGTACAGAAGGTTCTTGAACTTTCATTGATGCAGTGGCTCTTTGCTTTGCTGACAACGAAGAGTTCTATAGTTTGTTTTAAATCAAACAGTGTAAAAACTACCACACGCACAAAACCCAAAAACTTCTCAAGCCAGCTGACCCCACTTTGTCCGCAGCTAAGATGGCAGCAGAATGCTATGTCAATATATACAGAAACAAGACAACCTGAAGCTAAATGGATGCCCCCCGCAGAGTCAACAGGTCCAGCCTCACACTGCATGCCCAGTGCTACGGCATCTTCCCCACAGCCTCAACACCAAGCAAGGAGCATCAAGAATTTTTCTCGGGTGTTTTGTTCTTTTTACAAACTATAGATATACACAGTTGATAACTCAGGATTTTTAACCAATAACCATATAGTTAACACCACCTTACCAAAAAAAAGCCAAAAACATCATTAAGTGCCTTGCCACACCAACAGCAAAGCGCACAGAGTAAGGAGAACACCAGAGTACCTTTTCATTTTAAAAATGTTTGGAAATATGTACAACTTTGATACAGTTTCAGGGTGTTCTGGACACCCATGGCCACATCATGTAAACCACTGACAATCTCTAGAGCACTTTGAGAGACTACAATATGATGGTGATCAAATTTTGCAGTTAGGCCTAATGAGGGCAACAGACACTTCTCAAATAAGAGATGTGTCCATTACTGCGCTCCAGGCAGCGCCTGTAATCCTCCCACTTTGAGAGGCTGAGGCGGGCAGATCACCTGAGGTCAGGAGTTCAAGACCAGCCTGGCCGATGTGGTGAAACCCCATCTCTACTAAAAATACAAAAATTAGCCAGGCATGGTGGCGCATGCTCGTAATCCCCAGCTACTCGTGAGGCTGAGGAAGGAGAATTGCTTGAACCTGGGAGGCAGAGGCTGCAGTGAGCCGAGATTGCGCCATTGCATTCCAGCTTGGGCGAAAGAGCGAGACTCTGTCTCAAAAATAAACAAAAACAAAAACAAAAAATTACGGCACTCCCCTACTCTAAGGTATTCACAAGGAGACAGATAAACAGTTTTTAAATTCATCTTCCTTGTCCTCCTCCTCCTCTTCTTCCTCCTCGTCTTCTTCATCTTCCTCTTCCACCTTTATCTGAGCAACTTCATCAGGACTCTTTGAGCCATCAAACTTTCCTTTTGACTTATACTCAGCCACATCCTTCTCATACTCCTCTTTCAGTTTGGCCGCCTTAATGATGTAAGGCTGCTTTTCACTGTCATTTAAGTTATTCTACATCTCACCCAGCTTTTTTGTCACGTCTCCAATAGAGATGCCAGGGTTTGTGGATTTTATCTTGGGGTGGAATTCTGAACAGAATAGGAAGAATCCAGATGGTGGCCTTTTGAAGGTATTAGAATCCTTCTTCTTCTTGCCTCCCTTAGCTGGTCCATAATCCTTCATTTCCTGATCATAGTGTACTTTATCTGTCTTTGCCAGTTCATCAAATTTAGACTTCTCTTTCCTGGACATCGTCTTCCACCTCCTGGAGCACTTTTTGGAAAATTCTGCAAAATTGACAGGGACCTCTGGGTATTTCTTCTTATGTTCTTCTCTGCACATCTGCACAAAGAAGGCATAAGCAGACACCTTGCCCTTTAGTTTCTTGGGGTCGCCTTTAGCCATCCTAACTGTATTGCTCACTAGTCTGGGCAGTGCAGGGCATGACACGCAGCTCAGCGCTCCTCAGCCTCATGCTAGCTGCCTCCAGGAGAGCCGCCGCCTCCTTCCTTCCTTCCTTCCCTCCTTCCTTCCTTCCTTCCCTCCTTCCTTCCTTCCTTCCCTCCCTCCCTCCCTCCCTCCTTCCTTCCTTCCTTCCTTCCTTCCCTCCCTCCCTCCTTCCCTCCTTCCTTCCCTCCTTCCTTCCTTCCTTCCTTCCTTCCTTCCTTCCTTCCTTTCCTTTCCTTTCCTTTCTTTTCATTTCCTTTCCTTTCTTTCCTTTCTTCCTTCCTTTCTTTCTTTTTCTTTTCCCAGAGTCTCACTCTTGTCTCCCAGGCCAGTGGCACGATCTCAGCTTACTGCAACCTCCGCCTCCCGAGTTCAAGCAATTCTCCTGCCTCAGCCTTCTGAGTAGCTGGGACTACAGGAGTGTGCCACCATGCCAGGTTAACTTTTGTATTTTAGTAAAGACAGGGTTTCACCATGTTGGCCAGCCTGGTTTCGAACTCCTGACCTCGTGATCCGGCCACCTCTGCCTCCCGAAGTTCTGGGATTACAGGCGTGAGCCTCCACACCTGGCCCTCCTGTATATATTTCTTTATTGGCTCAGATTCCATAGAGAAGGTGATTGTTTAGCACCCTTGATCCCCTTCCCTATTATGTACATAGCTTTAAGTTGAAGAGGATCCTATCACACCACACGTGCACACACACACACACACACACACACCCCCCTTTACCTTAAGGACCTATACCTATAGAGTATAGTCCACAACTCTTTATCTGGGATTCACGTTCTTCTCAAACCTGCCTCTCCATACTTATCTCCTACTGTCTGCCCCTGAAACAAACCCTCTGTTTCAGTCAGACCACTTCACCCAATTATATTCCAGCCACTGGATCTCTGCTTAGCCGTTTCCTCTCCCTGAGAAGCTCTTCCTACTGCTCCCTGCCGGTCCAAATCCTACCCATATTTCAAAGCCGAGGTCATCTTTCTCTGTGAAAACTCTCCTGGACATTCGTGCACAGAGTAAATTTATTATTACCTGTAGCATAAATTAGGGTTAACTTTTCTCTTTCTTTGTCTATACATCTATTCTCCCCACAACTAGATTTATGAGTCCCTGGAGAGCATGGGTCACATTTTCTCTCTTTGTTCCCTCAAAACTTAAGCATGAGTTAGAATCTCAACAAATATGTGTGGCTAGAATTTATCTTCTATTTCCCCATTTCAGAGCACCAGTTTCCTGAGCTAGTGGTTTTAAGGGTATGAAATTGCTCTTCAGCCATCATTAATAATAGCAATAGATTACCTTATCAAAAAGACTTTAACAGCTTCCATTTATTATACATTTACTCTGCCAGTCACCACACTTTACCTGGATTAACTCACAGACTCCTCATACTGACACTTTTAGAGATTCAGAATGCTTAGGTGATTTATTCAAGGTCCATCAGCCCATATGTGCAGAACAGAAACCTCTTCTTCTACAATAGAAAACAATAATCTTGGCCGGGTGCCGTAGCTCATGCCTGTAATCCCAGCACTTTGGGAGGCTGAGGCAGGTGGATCACGAGGTCAAGAGTTCGAGACCAGCCTGGCCAATATGGTGAAACCCTGTCTCTACTAAAAATACAAAAATTAGCCAGGAGTGGTGGTGCATGCCTGTAGTCTCAGCTACTCAGGAGGCTGAGGCAGAAGAATCGCTTGAACCTGGGAGGCGAAGGTTGAAGTGAGCTGAGATTGCACCACTGCACTCCAGCCTGGGTGACAGAGTAATGCTCTGCCTCAAAAAAAAAAAAAAAAAAGGCCGGGCACGGTGGCTCACACCTGTAATCCCAGCACTTTGGGAGGCCGAGACGGGCAGATCACGAGGTCAGGAGATCGAGACCATCCTGGCTAACACGGTGAAACCCCGTCTCTACTAAAAATACAAAAAATTAGCAGGGCGTGGTGGCGGGTGCCTGTAGTCCCAGCTACTCAGGAGGCTGAGGCAGAAGAATGGCATGAACCTGGGAGCTGGAGCTTGCAGTGAGCCGAGATCACACCACTGCACTCCAGCCTGGGCAACTGAGCAAGACTCCGTCTCAAAAAAAAAAAAAAAGAAAACAATAATCTTATACAGATGTTTACTGTAGCTCTAGCAAAGGGCAAACAAATCTCTGCCCTAAGCTTCTTGCTAAGTATCTGCATGGGTTATGACTTACTAAAGTACCTACAGGAATTCCACTAATGCTAAAATTCCTTTCTTAAGAACATTCACATAATGAATAGCAACATTCAGCATTCATTCATGAAGATTTAAAAACTAGTAGCAACACCATTCTTTAATCCAGTCCAATTTCACAGGTGCTATCAAAGCAATACTAAGATTGTCTCTTAGCAATCTTAACTTGATTACCTCTTTAAAGACCGTATCCCCAATACAGTCATATCCGGAGGTCCTGGGGGTTAGGACTTCAACATAGGAATTTCGGGAGGAAACAACTCAGCCCATTCCATGGCAGCCCAGTATGGTGATTACTTCAGTCTTACCTAAGTCAGTTAAATATCATCATTTGGCTTCTGTATTCTGGAATCCTATAATCTGCATTGATACTGGGAGACCCAGTTGCACCACAGCATCTCTTAACTGTCTCTCTGGTCTGCAGAAGACAACCACTATTGATCTCAAAAAAGCTGTTGTGTCTGCTTACCATTGCACCCCTGGTGAAGGAATGTCTTCTTAGCCTTCCCAGGGAACATGGTCAGGAGGTAGCTTGATATGGTTTGGATCCATGGTCTAACGGATCTGGTCCCGCGTTGTAACTTTGTATTAGGTCATTCTCGCGTTGCTATAAAGAGATACCTGAGACTGAGTAATTTACAAAGAAAAGAGGTTTAATTGGTTCATGGTTCTGTAGGCTGTACAGGAAGCATGGCAGCATCTACTTGACCTCTGGGGAGGCTTCAGGAAGCTTACAATCATGGTGGAAGGCAAACTGGGAGCAGGCACATCACATGCTCAGGGCAGGAGCAAGAGAGAGAGCGGGGTGGCAGGTGCCACACGCTTTTAAACAACCAGATCTTGCAAGAATTCACTCACTATCACGGGAACAGCATCAAGGGGGATGGTGCTAAAGCATTCATGAGAAATCCACCACCATGATGCAATCACCTTCCATCTGGCCCACCTCCAACATTGGGGATTATAATTCATCATGAGATTTGGGCAGGGACACAGATCCAAACCATATCAAACTCCATTCTCACATTTCCACATACCTTATATTTTGAGCTTTATGACGCCTTCTCCAGTGTCAGTTCTGATATACCCACTTCATTTATTATAGAACATTGTCCTCCCCACTCCCCCATTCCCTAGCTTCAAGGAGCAATCCTAGCAGCATATTAGTACTGGCACCATGTGTCCCTGCCAGGCCATTAAACCCTGAGTCACCGGAGGGTGCTCCTGTGACAGTGAGTTCCCCCCATTCCAATCTCATCTTTCTCCCCTTTGTCAAACCTAACTATCCAGGCATCCTAAGGCAGGGACAGCCCGAGGCTGCTCCTCTAGGATATAACCACTTATCATACCAAAGGACAAGTACATCTTCCAGAAAGTTCTGCTTTGGGACAAAAGCCTGCAGTGGTATCTGCTCTGCAATCTCAGTGGATGACATTCTTTTCTCAGACTAAACGCAGTTTAATGAACAAGCCACTAGGGGGCAAAGCTGCTTTAGTTTGGTAAATTTAAATTGCTGCTGCTGCTTTTTTTTTTTTTTTTTTTTTTTTTTTTTTTTTTTGAGACAGCGTCTCCCTCTGTCGTCCAGGCTGGAGAGCAGTGGCACGATCTCGGCTCACTGCAACCTCCGCCTACCGGGTTCAAGCGATTCTCCTGCTTTAGCCTCCCAAGTAGCTGGGATTAGAGGTGACTGTCACCGCACCCGGCTATTTTTTGTATTTTTTGTAGAGACGCAGTCTCACTATGTTGCCTAGGCTGGTCTGGAACTCCCGGGCTGAAGCAGTCCTCATGCCTGGACCTCCCGAAGTGCTGGGATAACAGGCATCAGTCACGGAGGCCGGCCCGAATTGCTTCTTTCTTATTACAAAAGTGTGGGCCGGGCGTGGTGGCTTACGCCTGTAATCCCAGCACTTTGGGAGGCGGAGGTGGGCAGGTCACAAGGTCAAGAGATCAAGAACAGCCTGGCTAACATGGTGAAACCCTGTCTCTACTAAAAATACAAAAACTAGCTGGGCAAGGTGGCTCACGACTGTAATCCCAGCACTTTGGGAGACCGAGGCCGGCGGATCACCTGAGATTGGGAGTTCGAAACCAGCCTGACCAACATGGAGAAACGCCATCTCTACTAAAAATACAAAATTAGCTGGGCGTGGTGGTAGATGCCTGTAATTCCAGCTACTTGGGTGGCTGAGTCAGGAGAATCGCTTGAACCTGGGAGGCGGAGGTTGTGGTGAGCCGAGATTGCGCCATTGCACTCCAGCCTGGGCAACAAGAGTGAAACTCCATCTCAAAACAACGACAACAACAACACTAGCTGGGTGTGGTAGCATGCACCTGTAGTCTCAGCCACTCAGGAGGCTGAGGCAGGAGAATCGCTTGAACCCCAGAGGTGGAGGTTGCAGTGAGTCGAGATGGTGCCACTGCACTCCCGCCTGGCCACAGAGCAAGACTCTGTCTTTAAAAAAAAAAAAAAAAGTGTGGAATGCAAGGAAAATAGAGAAATAGAGATAAACTAATAAAAGAAGATAAAAATCACCTGACATCCCATACCTCAGATAAACACTCAGGACTTTATGGCATTTTGTTTACATTATTTTCCCCCTCCACCTAAATGTAAATAAAACAAAATTTAATGTGGTATTTCTGTACATATTATCTGGTTTCTACTTTATAATAAAATCTTGTTTACTTGTCTACTTTGATCTCTTCTTGGCTTTTTGGCTTTTTAACTAAGTGTAGTACTTGTCTACTTTGTAATAAAACCTTTCCAAGGTATTAAATATTCTTCTGTGGCATTTTCTTTCTTTCTTTCTTTCTTCTTTCTTTCTTTCTCTCTTTCTCTTTCTTTCTTTCTCTCTCTCTTTCTTCTTTCTCTCTCTCCTTTCTCTCTCTCTCTTTCCTTTCTCTCTCTCTCTCTTTCTTTCTTTCTGTCTCACTCTGTCACCCCAGGTTGGAGTGCAGTGGCGCAATCTTGGCTCACTATAAGCTCCACCTCCCGGGTTCACGCCATTCTCCTGCCTCAGCCTCCCTCAGCCTCCCAAGTAGCTGGGACTACAGGCACTCGCCACCACGTCCAGCTATTTTTCTTTTTTTTTTTTTTAGTAGAGATGGGGTTTCACTGTGTTAGCCAGGATGGTCTTGATCTCCTGACCTCGTGATCTGCCCACCTCGGCCTCCCAAAGCGTTGGGATTACAGGCGTGAGCCACCATGCCCGGCCTCTTTCTTTCCTTTTATTTTATTATTATTTTTTGAGACAGAGTCTCACTCTGTCATCCAGGCTGGAGTGCAATGGCACGATCTCAGCTCACTGCAACATTCGCCTCCCGGGTTCAAGCGATTCTCCTGCCTCAGCCTCCTGAGTCGCTGGGATTACAGGTGCCCACCATCACGCCCGGCTCATTTTTGTATTTTTAATGGAGCTGAGAGCTCACCATGTTGGTCAGGCTGGTCTCCAACTCCTGACCTCGTGATCCGCCCACCTCGGACTCCCAAAGTGCTGGGATTACAGGCATGAGCCACAGTGCCTGGCTGTGACATTATCTTTCTAATGTTTAATTATTATAAAAAACATGGACAATATAATTTATCATGATTAAATTTTTTTGTACATCATTGATGAACTCCTTGGCTTAGCTTCTCAATAACTAAAAGAGGAATTGCTGGCTCAAAGGCAATGTAATCCTTTTAGGTTTGGGACATGTATTGCCAAGTTATTTTCCAGAAAGGGGGTGACAACTACAGTCTCGCTAGCATCCTGAGAGAATGCTGCTATGACTCCCTCATTGGCAACACTGCTCATATCTTTTGAAATTTTTGCCAATTTGACAGGTAACATATTGCATTGTGGTTGTTTTTAATTGTACCTCTTCAAAAATCAAATGTAAAAGAAATATTTATTGAGCATGGATTATTTGTCATGCACTGTGCTAATTCCTGGGAATCCGGGAGGTAGTAATGCAGATATTGTTCTTGCTATCTTTAATCTCACATTCTAGAAAGATGAGGGCATGCCAGAAACAAAGTAAACTGATACACAAGTAGTTATGGATTGGAAGAAGCGTCATAGAGGAAAGAAACAGGGTAGTGTACCACAGATAGTAAGCGACATGCTCATTGGCTTCTGATAATTTCAACAATTCTATCCTTTATGCTCATCAGCTACCATGTTTCTTCTTTTGTGAAATAGGGAGAAATAGAGGCGCGGGTAAAGGGAGGCTGACAGGAAGTTTGCTGCCATAAAGATGATGTTTTACATTTAGTAAAGGGCACTCCTACACCATTCTTTCTGGGGTGGCAACTCTGAAATGCTGAGGTGGCCTTGTACTAGTAGGAGATCTGTTCCTTATCTCACCACACAAAAGCAGATACCAGTACAGCAGACCCAGTATGGATTCTTTTGTTTTCTTTTCTTTTCTTTCTTTTTTCTCTTTCTTTCTTTTCTTTCTCTTTCTTTCTTTCTTTCTTTTCTTTCTTTCTTTCTTCTCTTTCTTTCTTTCTTTTTCTTCTCTCTGTCTCTCTCTCTCTTACACACACACACACACACACACACACACACACACACACACACAGAGCATACACCAAGGTAAGTAATTGTTCCTGATGGGATTAGACAGAAATGATCACCCCAAGTCCCTAAGCAGAAGCCCTGAAACCCCCTTCCATCCTTACACGAACACATAGGTGGGAAGCTCCAAGCCTCAAAATAGGGGATTTAAAATGCAATGTGTATTCTTATTGTGGGAAATTTGTTGAGGAAGGCCTACAGCCTCCAAAATACTTCTGTCAAAAGTCCTGTCCCTGCTCTTCCTTGAATACCTAAGTAGTTGAGAGATAAAGTGAGTTCTGGAGAGTTAATTACACCTTCTAGACAGAGCTTGCAACATTAATTACGTTTAGGATTGCATCTGTCATTTGTAGACTTGCATTGGGTCTGGAATTGTTGACTGAGGAGAGCATGCTTTTCACACCTAATTTTTTTTTAAATTGCTGCATAACAACCTCATAGCAACAACAAGGAAAATGCATGAGAGAAAAAATGACCTCAATCCCCCCGCATTAATGCATCAAGTGCATTTATTTTTCCTCACCTCTTTCTTTGTGGAACATACCTTCTTTATGCTATTTGAATGACACAGTAGTTTCTAGAAGATCCGTATACTTATTACTATTGCCGGTAGACCACGAGGCTTCAGTGGGATATGACACCAACACCAGCCCACAAGACACAGCAGATGGGGTCTCGTGGGCCAAGATGAATAGAGCTGCCTCTCATGGGATATGAGGTCCAAGGTGTGGTTCAGGAAGGGCAGAGCCTAGGCAAACCACCTTGGGTACCCTTACCTGCCTCTCGGCCCGGTCTACTTGCTAATGCTCTTATATAATGGAGTTATGGTGAGTGTGAACACACAAGAGAGTTTGACAAGGAACCAGAATTCAGAAAATGGCAATGGGCAGCTTGGAAGATGTGTGTTGGAGAGGGCACAGACCCACCTCTGTATCCTGCTTCCCTGAGGGTGGCTTGTAGACTGTTTGTTTGAACGTGGGGTTCAGTAGCTTTTCTCTGCCTCCTGGAAAACAGTCCCTGACCAGCTGCCAGCAATGCAGCGCCCTAGGGAGCCAGGGCCTAGAGCAATTGATCTTGTGTGTCAGATCCAGATGGTAACTCAGTGTTTACCAGGCAAGCTTTGCAGGTGGGCTGTAGGATGGGGAGGTACGGGACCTGCCTGGCCTCACCTACTGCTCAGTAGTTCTGGTTATGGTATGGTTCACAGGCCTCTATATGTTTCGTGCTTCCAGAAAAAATTAGGCTTTCAGCCTTCTCCATATGGGTTTAAAGAGAATGACAGTGAAAGCTTCGAAACCTTCTTGAATAGTCTCAGAACTCCAAAAATGTTTCTTCTACCACATTCTATAGGTTGAAGCAAGTTACAGTCCAGCCCAGATTCATGGGGGTGGAGAAACAAACTCCATCTCTTGAAGGAAGGAGTGGCAAAGTCACAGTGCAAAGGACTGAGCATCCAGGGATGGGAGGAACTGCTGTGGCCTTTATTGCAATCAGTCTACCAGTCTACTTGGAATCAGTATTTTACCACTTCAAGTGCCAGAGAATTGTTCTGGAGTACTAAGCCATTTAAGGACTCACTACTCCTTCTCTATCCATTTTAAATGACACACAGATGTTTCCCTCTGGCAATGGTTGCTTGTCGTGCTTAATAACTGATTCTCATGGTTAAATGGTAAGTCTGAGAAACAGGCCACGAGAAACACGGGCTGGGAATTGAGCAGTACCATTAGTCATACATAAATATGTTCATTAGCGTTCTTGCTTTCAGACAACAGAATCCACTCTTAACTAGTTTAAATTAGCAGACACTTATTACAGGGTATTAGCTATGATACACAATCTGTGGAACAACTAATGGAACAAACTGGAGGATGGACTTTCTAGGCCAACTCTGGTGGAGTTGCCAGGGAGAGCTCACAACCATGCTTCATCTGCTACTACCACAGGAAGCTGCTGCTATGAGCCTTGCTCCCAGAATCTGACTCTGCTGCTGCACACCAAGAAAGTGGATGCCCCTGTGGCCTGCCTCTGTCCATATTTAACTTAGTTTCAAATCAAAGCCTAGCACACTTGCATCTGATTGGTAGAACCTAAGTCATAGGTCTACACCTTAGTGGCAAGAGAAGCTAGGATAGGCACCGAGTTTTTTGGGAGGGGGAGAGAAGAGGACATATAGTTCTATGAATTTTAACAATCAGATTACACAAGTTTCTATTACCTCCCCCAAAAGATTCCCTTTCATAATCCCTTCATAGTCACACCCTCCCCCAACTACTACATCCTAGCAACTTACTGACCTTCTCTCTAACACTCTAGTTTTGTCTTTTTAAGAAGGCCATACAGGGCCAGGCACAGTGACTCACGCCCATAATCCCAGCACCTTGGGAGGCTGAGGTGGGATCACTTGAGGCCAGGAGTTCGAGACCAACCTGGCCAACATGGCAAAACCCCATCTCTACTAAAAACACACACACACACACAAAAGGCCAGGTGCCGTGGCTCATGCCTGTAATCCCTGCACTTTGGGAGGCCAAGGTGGGTGGATCACCTGAGGTCAGGAGTTTGAGACCAGCCCAACATGATGAAACACCGTCTCTACTAAAAATACAAAAAAATAGCTGGGCATGGTGGCACATACCTATAATCCCAGCTACTCAGGAGGCTAAGGCAGGAGAATCACTTGAACCTGGGAGGCGGAGGTTGCAGTGAGCCGAGATTGCACCACTGCACTCCAGCCTGGGCAACAAGAGCAAAACTTCGTCTGAAACACACACACACACACACACACACACACACAAAAGCTGGGGGTGGCAGCATGTGCCTGCAGTCTTAGCTACTCGGGAGGCTGAGGCTGGAGAATTACTTGAACTGAGAGGCAGAGGTTGCAGTGAGCCAAGATCGTGCCACTGCACTCCAGCCCAGGCAACAAAGCAAGACTCCATCACACACACACACACACACACACACACACACACACACACACACCACACCACACCACACACACACACACACACACACACACACACACACACACACACACACACACACACGAGCTTTATAAATGGAATCGTAGGGGGGCGGAGCAAGATGGCCGAATAGGAACAGCTCCAGTCTCCAACTCCCAGCGTGCAAGATGGCCGAATAGGAACAGCTCCAGTCTCCAACTCCCAGCGTGAGCGACACAGAAGACCGGTGATTTCTGCATTTTCAACTGAGGTACTGGGTTCATCTCACTGGGGAGTGCCGGACGATCGGTGCTGGTCAGCTGCTGCAGCCCGACCAGCGAGAGCTGAAGCAGGGCGAGGCATTGCCTCACCTGGGAAGCGCAAGGGGGAAGGGAATCCCTTTTCCTAGCCAGGGGAACTGAGACACACAACACCTGGAAAATCGGGTAACTCCCACCCCAATACTGCGCTTTAAGCAAACAGGCACACCAGGAGATCGTATCCCACACCTGGCCGGGAGGGTCCCACACCCACGGAGCCTCCCTCATTGCTAGCACAGCAGTCTGCTATATCGCGGCAAGGCAGCAGCGAGGCTGGGGGAGGGGCGCCCGCCATTGCTGAGGCTTAAGTAGGTAAACAAAGCTGCTGGGAAGCTCGAACTGGGTGGAGCTCACAGCAGCTCAAGGAAACCTGCCTGTCTCTGTAGACTCCACCTCTGGGGACAGGGCGATAACAAACATAGCCGAAACCTCTGCAGACGCAAACGACTCTGTCTGACAGCTTTGAAGAGAGCAGTGGATCTCCCAACACGGAGGTTGAGATCTGAGAAGGGACAGACTCCCTGCTCAAGTGGGTCCCTGACCCCTGAGTAGCCTAACTGGGAGACATCCCCCACTAGGGGCAGTCTGACACCCCACACCTCACAGGGTGGAGTACACCCCTGAGAGGAAGCTTCCAAAGCAAGAATCAGACAGGTACACTCGCTGTTCAGAAATATTCTATCTTCTACAGCCTCTGCTGCTGATACCCAGGCAAACAGGGTCTGGAGTGGACCTCAAGCAATTTCCAACAGACCTACAGCTGAGGGTCCTGACTGTTAGAAGGAAAACTATCAAACAGGAAGGACACCTACACCAAAACCCCATCAGTACATCACCATCATCAAAGACCAGAGGCAGATAAAACCACAAAGATGGGGAAAAAGCAGGGCAGAAAAGCTGGAAATTCAAAAAATAAGAGCGCATCTCCCCCGGCAAAGGAGCGCAGCTCATCGCCAGCAACAGATCAAAGCTGGACGGAGAATGACTTTGACGAGACGAGAGAAGAAGGCTTCAGTCCATCAAATTTCTCAGAGCTAAAGGAGGAATTACGTACCCAGCGCAAAGAAACTAAAAATCTTGAAAAAAAAAGTGGAAGAATTGATGGCTAGAGTAATTAATGCAGAGAAGGTCATAAACGAAATGAAAGAGATGAAAACCATGACACGAGAAATACGTGACAAATGCACAAGTTTCAGCAACCGACTCGATCAACTGGAAGAAAGAGTATCTGCGATTGAGGATCAAATGAATGAAATGAAGCGAGAAGAGAAACCAAAAGAAAAAAGAAGAAAAAGAAATGAACAAAGCCTGCAAGAAGTATGGGATTATGTAAAAAGACCAAATCTACGTCTGATTGGGGTGCCTGAAAGTGAGGGGGAAAATGGAACCAAGCTGGAAAACACTCTTCAGGATATCATCCAGGAGAACTTCCCCAACCTAGTAGGGCAGGCCAACATTCAAATCCAGGAAATACAGAGAATGCCACAAAGATACTCCTCGAGAAGAGCAACTCCAAGACACATAATTGCCAGATTCACCAAAGTTGAAATGAAGGAAAAAATCTTAAGGGCAGCCAGAGAGAAAGGTCGGGTTACCCACAAAGGGAAGCCCATCAGACTAACAGCAGATCTCTCGGCAGAAACTCTCCAAGCCAGAAGAGAGTGGGGGCCAATATTCAACATTCTTAAAGAAAAGAATTTTCAACCCAGAATTTCATATCCAGCCAAACTAAGTTTCATAAGTGAAGGAGAAATAAAATCCTTTACAGATAAGCAAATGCTTAGAGATTTTGTCACCACTAGGCCTGCCTTACAAGAGACCCTGAAGGAAGCACTAAACATGGAAAGGAACAACCGGTACCAGCCATTGCAAAAACATGCCAAAATGTAAAGACCATCGATGCTAGGAAGAAACTGCATCAACTAACGAGCAAAATAACCAGTTAATATCATAATGGCAGGATCAAGTTCACACATAACAATCTTAACCTTAAATGTAAATGGACTAAATGCTCCAATTAAAAGACACAGACTGGCAAACTGGATAAAGAGTCAAGACCCATCAGTCTGCTGTATTCAGGAGACCCGTCTCACACGCAGAGACATACATAGGCTCAAAATAAAGGGATGGAGGAAGATTTACCAAGCAAATGGAGAACAAAAAAAAGCGGGGGTTGCAATACTAGTCTCTGATAAAACAGACTTTAAACCATCAAAGATCAAAAGAGACAAAGAAGGCCATTACATAATGGTAAAGGGATCAATTCAACAGGAAGAGCTAACTATCCTAAATATATATGCACCCAATACAGGAGCACCCAGATTCATAAAGCAAGTCCTTAGAGACTTACAAAGAGACTTAGACTCCCATACAATAATAATGGGAGACTTCAACACTCCACTGTCAACATTAGACAGATCAACGAGACAGAAAGTTAACAAGGATATCCAGGAATTGAACTCATCTCTGCAGCAAGCAGACCTAATAGACATCTATAGAACTCTCCACCCCAAATCAACAGAATATACATTCTTCTCAGCACCACATCGTACTTACTCCAAAATCGACCACGTAATTGGAAGTAAAGCACTCCTCAGCAAATGTACAAGAACAGAAATTATAACAAACTGTCTCTCAGATCACAGTGCAATCAAACTAGAACTCAGGACTAAGAAACTCAATCAAAACCGCTCAACTACATGGAAACTGAACAACCTGCTCCTGAATGACTACTGGGTACATAACGAAATGAAGGCAGAAATAAAGATGTTCTTTGAAACCAATGAGAACAAAGATACAACATACCAGAATCTCTGGGACACATTTAAAGCAGTGTGTAGAGGGAAATTTATAGCACTAAATGCCCACAAGAGAAAGCAGGAAAGATCTAAAATTGACACTCTAACATCGCAATTAAAAGAACTAGAGAAGCAAGAGCAAACACATTCGAAAGCTAGCAGAAGGCTAGAAATAACTAAGATCAGAGCAGAACTGAAGGAGATAGAGACACAAAAAACTCTCCAAAAAATCAATGAATCCAGGAGTTGGTTTTTTGAAAAGCTCAACAAAATTGACAGACCACTAGCAAGACTAATAAAGAAGAAAAGAGAGAAGAATCAAATCGACGCAATTAAAAATGATAAAGGGGATATCACCACCGACCCCACAGAAATACAAACTACCATCAGAGAATACTATAAACACCTCTACGCAAATAAACTGGAAAATCTAGAAGAAATGGATAATTTCCTGGACACTTACAGTCTTCCAAGACTAAACCAGGAAGAAGTTGAATCCCTGAATAGACCAATAGCAGGCTCTGAAATTGAGGCAATAATTAATAGCCTACCAACCAAAAAAAGTCCAGGACCAGATGGATTCACAGCTGAATTCTACCAGAGGTACAAGGAGGAGTTGGTACCATTCCTTCTGAAACTATTCCAATCAATAGAAAAAGAGGGAATCCTCCCTAACTCATTTTATGAGGCCAACATCATCCTGATACCAAAGCCTGGCAGAGACACAACAAAAAAAAGAGAATTTTAGACCAATATCCCTGATGAACATCGATGCAAAAATCCTCAATAAAATACTGGCAAACCGGATTCAGCAACACATCAAAAAGCTTATCCACCATGATCAAGTGGGCTTCATCCCTGGGATGCAAGGCTGGTTCAACATTCGCAAATCAATAAACATAATCCAGCATATAAACAGAAGCAAAGACAAGAACCACATGATTATCTCAATAGATGCAGAAAAGGCTTTTGACAAAATTCAACAGCCCTTCATGCTAAAAACGCTCAATAAATTCGGTATTGATGGAACGTACCACAAAATAATAACAGCTATTTATGACAAACCCACAGCCAATATCATACTGAATGGGCAAAAACTGGAAAAATTCCCTTTGAAAACTGGCACAAGACAGGGATGCCCTCTCTCACCACTCCTATTCAACATAGTGTTGGAAGTTCTGGCTAGGGCAATTAGGCAAGAGAAAGAAATCAAGGGTATTCAGTTAGGAAAAGAAGAAGTCAAATTGTCCCTGTTTGCAGATGACATGATTGTATATTTAGAAAACCCCATTGTCTCAGCCCAAAATCTCCTTAAGCTGATAAGCAACTTCAGCAAAGTCTCAGGATACAAAATTAATGTGCAAAAATCACAAGCATTCTTATACACCAGTAACAGACAAACAGAGAGCCAAATCAGGAATGAACTTCCATTCACAATTGCTTCAAAGAGAATCAAATACCTAGGAATCCAACTGACAAGGGATGTAAAGGACCTCTTCAAGGAGAACTACAAACCACTGCTCAGTGAAATAAAAGAGGACACAAACAAATGGAAGAACATACCATGCTCATGGATAGGAAGAATCAATATCGTGAAAATGGCCATACTGCCCAAGGTAATTTATAGATTCAATGCCATCCCCATCAAGCTACCAATGAGTTTCTTCACAGAATTGGAAAAAACTGCTTTAAAGTTCATATGGAACCAAAAAAGAGCCCGCATCTCCAAGACAATCCTAAGTCAAAAGAACAAAGCTGGAGGCATCACGCTACCTGACTTCAAACTATACTACAAGGCTACAGTAACCAAAACAGCATGGTACTGGTACCAAAACAGAGATATAGACCAATGGAACAGAACAGAGTCCGCAGAAATAATACCACACATCTACAGCCATCTGATCTTTGACAAACCTGAGAGAAACAAGAAATGGGGAAAGGATTCCCTATTTAATAAATGGTGCTGGGAAAATTGGCTAGCCATAAGTAGAAAGCTGAAACTGGATCCTTTCCTTACTCCTTATACGAAAATTAATTCAAGATGGATTAGAGACTTAAATGTTAGACCTAATACCATAAAAATCCTAGAGGAAAACCTAGGTATTACCATTCAGGACATAGGCATGGGCAAAGACTTCATGTCTAAAACACCAAAAGCAATGGTAGCAAAAGCCAAAATTGACAAATGGGATCTCATTAAATTAAAGAGCTTCTGCACAGCAAAAGAAACTACCATCAGAGTGAACAGGCAACCTACAGAATGGGAGAACATTTTTTGCAATCTACTCATCTGACAAAGGGCTAATATCCAGAACCTACAAAGAACTCAAACAAATTTACAAGAAAAAAACAAACAACCCCATCAAAAAGTGGGCAAAGGATATGAACAGACATTTCTCAAAAGAAGACATTCATACAGCCAACAGACACATGAAAAAAATGCTCATCATCACTGGCCATCAGAGAAATGCAAATCAAAACCACAATGAGATACCATCTCACACCAGTTAGAATGGCGATCATTAAAAAGTCAGGAAACAACAGGTGCTGGAGAGGATGTGGAGAAATAGGAACAGTTTTACACTGTTGGTGGGATTGTAAACTAGTTCAACCATTATGGAAAACAGTATGGCGATTCCTCAAGGATCTAGAACTAGATGTACCATATGACCCAGCCATCCCATTACTGGGTACATACCCAAAGGATTATAAATTATGCTGCTATAAAGACACATGCACACGTATGTTTATTGCAGCACTATTCACAATAGCAAAAGACTTGGAATCAACCCAAATGTCCATCAGTGACAGATTGGATTAAGAAAATGTGGCACATATACACCATGGAATACTATGCAGCCATCAAAAAGGATGAGTTTGCGTCCTTTGTAGGGACATGGATGCAGCTGGAAACCATCATTCTTAGCAAACTATCACAAGAACAGAAAACCAAACACCGCATGTTCTCACTCATAGGTGGGAACTGAACAATGAGATCACTTGGACTCAGGAAGGGGAACATCACACACAGGGGCCTATCATGGGGAGGGGGGAGGGGGGAGGGATTGCATTGGGAGTTATACCTGATGTAAATGATGAGTTGTTGGGTGCAGCACACCAACATGGCACAAGTATACTTATGTAACAAACCTGCACGTTATGCACATGTACCCTACAACTTAAAGTATAATAATAATAAATTAATTAAAATAAATAAATAAATAAATAAATGGAATCGTATAGTATGCAACCTTTTGAGACTGGCTTCTTTCACTCAGCATAATGCCTTTGAGGATCATTTAAGTTGTCAAGTATATCAAGAGTTCATTCCTTTGTATGGCTGAATAGTATTCCATTTTATAGATATACCAGTGCTTGATTATCACTGGTCAAATGATATTTGGGTTGCTTCTCATTTTTAGCAATTATGAATTGAGATGCTACACATATTCATGTACAGGTTTTTGTGTGAACATAAGTTTTCAATTCATTAAGTAAATACCTAGGAGTGGGATTGCTCGGTCATGTATGGTATATATATGTTTAACTCTATAAGAAAGTGCCAAACGTTTTTCCAGAGTGGCTATACCATTTTGCATTCCCACCAGCAATATATGGCAGTTCTGGTTGTTCTACATTTTTGCCAACATTTGGTATTGTTTTAAATTTTAGCCATTCTAATAAGTGTGTAGTGGAATGTGATAGTGGTTTGGAATTTGCATTTTCCTAATGGAATGATGCTAAATATTTTTTCATGTGCTTATTTTTCATCTGTATATTCTCTTTGGTGAAGCATTTGTTCAAGTCTTTTGCTCACTTTTAAACTGGGTTATTCTTTTAGTGTGTTTTGAGTGTTCCTTGTATATTTTGGATACAAGTGCTTTGTTAGACATGTGATTTGCAGTATTTTTCCCTGATCTGTATCTGTTGGGAGAGGCAATTCACCATGGGCCATGTGTATCCCTGCACATTCTTTCTGGGTAAGGCTCCAACCACTCTTTACCCTGGCCATTTATCAGGGTTGTGTTAGCTGTGAACAATCTTGAGGAGTGAGTTGTCTCACCACAGGCAATGAACAGGCTTGCTTCTGCTTGTTATAAAAGCAGTGAATCTCCCAAGCTCAGTGTTCTTCTATAACACAGTCCCATTGCATGTGCAGGCACCCATCATGGGCCCTTCACATCACCCCCACAGGACTTGAGGTGCATGGAGACTGGCACAAGCATCGTACAAACTCTGGCTGTTTCTTTTACAGTGAATAATAAAGTCCCTTGTCACTGATTCTGTAGTCTTGTGTTTTCTGCCAACGTCCATGAAACAGTAACAGGCTAACTTGTCAGTTTGTAAGTAGGATATAATCTTAGATTCTGCACAGTGCTTGACAGTTTTGGCAATGAGACATAGATTTCTGGGAGAGAAAGAATGAATGCCCACACATGCCAGGTTAGGGGATATAAGAAGACTTCCTGGGATCCAGTAGTGACTTCTTTTGCCCAAGTGGTGGGGAAGTGAGAAGGAATAGGAATCATTGCTATCCTACCTGATATGGTTTGGATCTGTGTCTGCACCCAAATCTCATGTTGAAATGTAATCCCTGATGCTGGAGGTGGGTCTACTGGGTGGTGATGTGATCATGGTGGTAGGTTCTCACGAATGGTTTAGCACCATCCACCTAGTGTTGTTTTCATGATAGAGTTCTTACGAGATCTGGTTGTTTAGAACTGTGTAACACTTCCCCCCTCTCTCTCTTTCTCCTGCTCCAGGCATTTAAGACGTGCCTGCTTCCCTTTCACCTTCATGCCATAA
Organism: Macaca thibetana thibetana; assembly: GCF_024542745.1. Lineage (NCBI taxonomy): Eukaryota > Metazoa > Chordata > Mammalia > Primates > Cercopithecidae > Macaca > Macaca thibetana. The sequence continues at coordinate 130,007,851 of NC_065598.1, forward strand.
TTGTAGGTATCCTGAGGCCTCCCTAGAACGGAGTAGATGGCAGCATCATGCTTCCTGTACAGCCTGCGGAACCACAAGCCAATTAAACCCCTTTTTAAAAATAAATTACCCAGGCTGGGTGCAGTGGCTCACACCTGTAATCCCAGCACTTTGGGAGGCCGAGGTGTGCGGATCACCTGACGTCAGGAGTTCGAGACCAGCCTGGCCAACATATAGTGAAACCCCGTCTCTACTAAAAATACAAAAATTAACTGGGCGTGGTGGTGCACGCCTGTAGTCCCAGCTACTTGGGAAGCTAGTGCAGGAGAATCGCTTGAACCCAGGAGGTGGAGGTTGCAGTGAGCTGAGATCATACCACTGCACTCCAGCCTGGGCAACAGAGCAACACTCTGTCTCTCAAAAATAAATACATAAATAAATTACCCAGTCTTAGATATTTCCTTATAACAGGGCAAGAATGCACTAATACACTACACGCATTAGTCCATTTTCACGCTGCTGATAAAGACATACCTGAGACTGGGCAATTTACAAAAGAAAGAGGTTTATTGGACTTACAGTTGTACATGACTGGGGAGGCCTCACAATCATGGCAGAAGGTGAAAGGTACGTCTCACATGGCAGCGGCAAGAGACAGAATGAGAGCCAAGCGAAATGGGTTTCCCCGTATAAAACCATCAGATCTCACGAGATTTATTCACTATCACGAGAACAGTATGGGGGAAACTGTCTCCATGATTCCATTATTTCCCACTGGGTCCCTCCGACAACAAGTGGGAATTATGGGAGTACCATTCAAGATGAGTTTTGGGTGGGAACACAGAGCCAAACCATATCACTATTACCTGTTCATGAATGTTAGAAACTAAATAAGAATAAGTAAGACTGAAACAAGCCACCTCATTGGTACCTTATTCCTTGATCCCTCTCCTCCGGGTGGGCAGAGGAAGGGATATTATGACAATGGGAACAGTAAGCCTAGGAACCCTAGTTAAAAAAGAATATGGCTATGGCTGCTGAGTCAAGGGGTTAGCTAAGCTGAGAGAAAGTCAGAAATGAGAACGTAGAGCTTTAGGTAGATGGGAAACATTGGAAGTGTATTTGGTGAGCCTGAGTGGGCAGCCACTCCAAACTGCAAATAAATGAAAAGTCACGCTTACTGGGGCAGAGCTGCTCTCCCTCCACACACTCTGCTGCCTCTCTCTTCCTCTACTCTGATTTCTTTTACTCTTTTACTTTTTCTTTTTTTTTTTTTTTTTTTTTTTTTTTTTTTGAGATAGAGTCTCACTCTCACCCAGGCTGGAGTGCAGTGGTGCGATCTGGCTCATTGCAACCTCCACCTCCCAGCTTCAAGCGATTCTCCCACTTCAGCCTCCCAGGTATATGGGAATACAGGCTCCCACCACCATGCCCGGCTAATTTTTGTATTTTTAGTAGAGACGGGATTTCACCATGTTGGCCAGGCTGGTCTCAAACTCCTGACTTCAGGTGATCCACCCACCTCAGCCTCCCAAAGTGCTGGAATTACAGGCATGAGCCACTGTGCCCGGCCACTCCATTCTGATTTCATGTGCTTTAAAGAACAACAACAACCAAAGAGTATGCAGAGGAACGAGGTTGTGGAACTTAAATATTTATGGCTTGGTTGGAAACAGGCATCGAAGTCACCATCCCACCCAGTCCTATGGCAGGAGAGGGCACTGGGCACAGAGGTAGCCATTGGCATTGAGGTATCCAGGGTAGAGCTGTGGCATGTGAGGAGGCAGAAAAGAAGTGTCCCTGAGGAGGGGGTACCCATCCTGAGGCTAGGAGCCTCCACGATGGCTCCAGCCACTCCTCAGGGTCTGCACCCTTCCCTCTTCCCTCTTCCTGTTCCCCCTCCCATACTTGGAACTCCTGGATGGGAGATAAGCTCCTGGCAGCTGCTTTTGTAACTCCCGAAGTGCAAGTGTTAAAATCCTTTGTCTGTGTTCCCACAGGGAACAGAAAAATCTGAACTCAACTGAGAAGGTGTGAGCAAAACTCTCAGTGAAGAAAAGCAGTTAAAGTGACTTTATGGGTGAGAGCCTCTATGCTAATTCAATCTACCATTATGAAAACATAGGAGGAAATTGATATGATAAGTGCTTATACTAGAAATGTTCATAAAGCATCAGAGGAAATTCTCCCATTTAGGGCACTGACACAAGCAGAGAAGTACTACTGGGACAAACTCCCCTGCCATTTGCCACCATGGGGGTGGAATGGGGGTCAACATTTATCGTGAGTGCCTTTATTGTGAGCATTTATCGTGAGAGCTTTCACTGTGTAGATGATGTCCTGGTTGTCGGCAAGTTGGAATCTTCCAAATTAACGGCCCTGATTGCACTGTTATTACACTTCCACTCAATGGGCAGAGTTCAAGGCTGCTCTCATAAGTCTGACCAATACTGTCCTTAATACCACTTGTTATACTTTTACTGACTTGCAACTGTTGCCAATGGTCTAGCCTTTTGTCTTTCACTTGACTGGTAGACTAAGGACACCTCTCTTTGGGATCATAACTGTAGAAACAAATTGTGGATGCTGATGGGACAATGTGGGTCACTCACAGAGACACAAAAAGTAAGGGCCTGCTTTCTGATGAGATCAACTAAATTCAAGATGCTAATCAAATCCGCACTGCCCAGACTGCCATCACACATGGCAACACATCTGGTATCAGGGACTGGGCACAGAGTAAAGGACCTGATGTTTCTGATGCAGAAGCCACTACAACATGCCAGACTTATGACTCTTGCCAAAAATTGACCTGTTTGTCTTGCAACAAAAGAGGTCACATTGCTTGGGGGCATTGACCCTACTGGCTCCTGACAGATTGGCTACATCAGAGTGACTACTACATTGACTTTCTCCCTTAGTGCTACCAATGTTCTCTTCACTTTTAATAATTTTTCAGTTTACATATTGCTGTTCCAGTGTAATCAGCCAACTCCAACCACACCATTGAGGCTCCTGAGTCTTAGCTATGTTATGTTTTCAGCTTTCCAACCTATTTTCAGTCTGAAAATGGTGCACCTTTTTTTTTTTTTTTTCTCAAATGTCACCCAGTAATGAGCCGATAGTCAAAGTACTTGATGAACATTCCACACTCCTTACCATCCACTGGTATCTGGTATTGCTGAGTGATGGAACAATTTCTGACTTTACTTCTACTTGGCCCACACACAATAGTAGGGCAATTTGGTTACTGAATGTGGATGTCCCCCAAAAGTGACCTCTTGGCTGCCTTCTGTGCAAGGATCAGAATACAAGATTGGGAGGCAAGTGGGGAGTGACTGGGGAAAAGGTGAAGCTGTAGATACTCAGATGGGACACACTGATTATGTGGCAGGGGAGGGAAAGTGCCGACCCTGGTACTTCGAGAGAGAACACCTTAGATATTGGGAGATGCAAGGATCAGGGGCAAGGCAATTAATGTTCTCTTTGTCTCCTAGATCCAGCGCTGACTGTCGCCTGAGTCAAGCAGCAGCTGTGCTGGCAATCTGACCTGCCGCTGAGTTTGTAATTTCCTTCTATGTGCTATGAAAACAGAAAAACTTATGTGGATATGACTGATCTGGAACTATTTTGTTATGCCTGATGCCATCAATGACAGCTCTGTAAAGTGAATATGTACAGACACATGATCCAGTGCAAGAGCATTTCACTGTAATGCGAAGTTATATGTTTCTCTCTCTTTTTTTTTTCTTTCTTTTTTTTTTTTTTTTTTTTTTTTGAGACGGAGTCTCGCTCTGTTGCCCAGACCGGAGTGCAGTGGCACAATCTCGGCTCACTGCAAGCTCCGCCTCCTGGGTTCACACCTTTCTCCTGCCTCAGCCTCCCAAGTAGCTGGGCCTACAGGCGCCCGCCACCACACCTGGCTAATTTTTTTGTATTTTTTTTTTTTTTAGTAGAGATGGGGTTTCACTGTGTTAGCCAGGGTGGTCTCGATCTCCTGACCTCGTGATCTGCCCATCTTGGCCGCCCAACGTGCTGGGATTACAAGCATGAGCCACTGTGCCCAGCCATATGTTTCTCTTGATAACTGAATGGCCCTGGGTTATACCATGTATGGAGATTGAGGCTATAAATACTTAGTGACACCAACCATGTGGCTTAATCAAACCAATGTAATGATGACAACAAATCCTGAACTATGCCCCTTTGGGTTATATGTTTATATGTAAGAGAGAGTGGGCCACAGAATGTCTCTCCATTGCTGATGGGGATTGCTTTTTGGCCCATCTCTTGCTTCTTATAATTATTGGCAATGACACCAAAGCCGATCAAGATAGCCTTAACTCTGTACGTGAGTAGTAATTGATAATAGACTAGCCTTAGATCACATTCTTACTGTTTGAAAGAAGACCCAGTGGTCCTCGTGGGATTTCTTCAGCGTTAAATGAGACCAGGACTTTGGGAGGTGTGGATGGGGTCACTACAGCAAGGTGGCCTCATCCTGCGGCATGGAGTTCTGTTGAAAATGATTAATGAGATTAATTAAACAGATTTGGTCCCAGATTCTGTTGGTCAGATTAATCAGAGTGACATATTCATGTATAATTCCATATTTGGCCAAGAATGTGTTGGGCTGATGGGCGGCTTGTTGAGAGAGTCAATCCACTGTGGGCTGTGGGTGTATTTGCACATTTTTTTGCCAATTATGACAAGACTGGAAGACCCCAGCTGCTCTCTACTCAGCCATTTCTCAGGATGGTATTTGAATTACTGAAAACAGCCTTTAGGGATGAGATGATATCTTCCCTCAGACAGAGAGGGTTTGTTTCCACTTGCTGTAACAGTAATGAATTCCCCAAGCTCACTGTTCATCCCCTATTATGTAGCCCACTGTGTATCCCTATCCATGATAGGTCATTTGCTTCACCAGCGTGAGACTTGGGGAGCACAGATAACCAGTGGGAACATGGGTAGCCAGTATGTGCATCATGCTGATGCCCTGGCTACTGCTTTTGCCATAAGTAATAAGGCCATTTGTCTCTGACTCAGGAGTCCCATGTCTTTTGCCAGTATCCACAAAACAGTAACAGGTTAACTGTTTGATAAGTAGGGTAACATCTCATGCCCTGTGTAATTCTCTACAATATCTTGTCTTTCCATTTTCTTAACAATGTCTTTTAAGAGCACAAGTTTTTAATTGTGATAAAGTTCAATTTATCAATTCTTTTATAGATTGTGCTTTTGTGTCATACCTAATAATCCTTTACCTAATCCCAGGTCACACAGATTTTTTTTGCCTGTGTTTTCTTCTTAGAGTTTTATAGTTTTATGTCTCACATTTAGATGTATAATCCAGTTTGGATTAATTTTTAAATAAAGTGTTATTTTAGGTCAAGGTTCAATGTTTCTTTTTCTTTTTGCCTATTGATGTTCCAATTATATCAACACATCTGTTGAAAGGCTATCCTTCTTCATTCAATTGCTTTTCCATCTTTGTAAAAAACCTATTAGCCATATAAGTGCAGATCTATTTCTAGACTCATTATTCTTTTCCATTGATATGTTTGTTTATCTCTTCTTTAATACCATACTGTTTGATTACTATGACATTATATACATGATAATTTAAAAAGTGAAACAAATTAAAATGCAAACATAAAACTCGATGGTATATTTCCATTATAGAATGTATTTGCTACAGTGTGGAATGACAGTGTAATTCATATTCGATACTGTATATAGTATTACATACTGCACGCAAACATATAAACTAGTGAGTTTATTAAGTATTAAATAATGAGATGTGTAATCTTTTTGATGTGTTGTTGAATTGGTTTTACTAGGATTTTATTGAGGATTTTTGCATCAATGTTCATTGGAAATACTGGCTTGTAGTTTTCTTTTCTTGTTGTGTCTTTGTCTGGTTTTGGTACCAGGATGATACTGGCCTCATAAAATAAATTTGGAAGTATTCCATCCTAGTTCTTTTTTTTTGGAAAAGTTTTAAAAAGGATTAATATTAATTCTCCTTTGAATTCTTGGTAGAATTCAGCCGTGAAGCCATCTGTTCCTGGGGTTGTCTTTGTTGGAATATTTTAGTAGCCACTTCAGTCCCTTTATTTCTTACTGGTCTGTTCAGGCTTTCTATTTCTTCCTAAGTTAATTTTGGTAGGTTGTATGTTTCTAGGAATTCATCCATTTCCTCTAGATTATCCAATTTGTTGGCATATAGTTGTTCACAATAGTCCTTTATGATACTTTTTAAAAAAAATTCAGAGCATCCATTGTCACGTCTTCACTTTCATTTCTGATTTCATTTATTTGTGTGTCTTCTCTTTTCTTTCTTAGTCTAGGTAAAGGTTTGTCAATTTTATTTTTTTCAAAAATTAGTTTATTAATTTTTCTATAGCTTTATTATTCTCTATTTGATTTATCTCTGTTCTTATTTTTATTACTCCTTTCCTTCTGCTAACTTTGGGTTTAGTTTGTTCTTTTTCCTAGTTCCTTGAGGTGTAACATTAGGTAGTTTGAGGTGTTTCTTCTTTTTTGATGTAGGTGTTTGTTGCTATATGCTTCCTTCTTAGAACTGCTTTTGCTGCATCCCATATGTTTTGGTATGCTGTGTTTCCATTTGTCTCAAGATATTTTTACATTTCCCCTTTTGATTTTTCTTTGACCCACTGGCTGCTCAAGAGCATGTTTAATTTCCACATATTTGTGAATTTTCCTCCTGTTACTTATTTCTAGTTTCATATCATTGTTGTCAGAAAAGGCACTTGATATGATTTTTATTTTTTTTTTTTTTTTTGAGACAGAATCTCGCTCTATTGCCCAGGCTGGAGTGCAGTGGTGCGATCTCAGCTCACTGCAACCTCCACCTCCCAGGTTCAAGGGATTCTTTTGCCTCAGCCTCCTGAGTAGCTGGGATTACAGTCACCCACCACTACGCCTGGCTAATTTTTTGTATTTTTAGTAGAGACGGGGTTTCACCGTTGGCCAGGCTGGTCTTGAACTCCTGACCTCAGGTGATCCACCCGCCTCGGCCTCCCAAAGTGCTGGGATTAAAGGCATGAGCCACCGCACCTGGTCCCATTATATCATTCTCATGTCTTTGTGTCCTGATAGCTTAGCTCCCACTTATAAGTGAGAACATATGATATTTTGTTTTCTATTCCTGAGTTATTGCATTTAGAATAATGGCCTCCAACTCCATCCAAGTTGCTGAAAAAGACATTATTTCATTCCTTTTTATGGCTGAGTAGTATTCCATGGTGTATTATACCACATTTTCTTCATGTACTCGTTGGTTGATGGGCACATAAGTTGGTTCCATTATCTTTGCATTTGCAAATTGTGCTGCTATAAACATGCGAGTGCATGTGTCTTTTTCATAGAATGACTCTTTTCCTTTGGGTAGATACCCAGTAGTGGGATTGCTGGATCGAATGGTAGTTTTATTTTTAGTTCTTTTTTTTTTTTTTTTTTTTTTTGAGACGGAGTCTTGCTGTGTCGCCCAGGCTGGAGTGCAGTGGCGTGATCTCGGCTCACTGCAAGCTCCGCCTCCCGGGTTCACGCCATTCTCCTGTCTCAGCCTCCCGAGTAGCCGGGACTACAGGCGCCCACCACCTCGCCTGGCTAGTTTTTTTGTATTTTTTTTAGTAGAGACGGGGTTTCACCATGTTAGCCAGGATGGTCTCCATCTCCTGACCTCGTGATCCACCCGCCTTGGCCTCCCAAAGTACTGGGATTACAGGCTTGAGCCACCGTGCCCGGCCTATTTTTAGTTATTTAAGAAATCTCCATACTGTTTTCCACAGTGGTTGTACTAGTTTATATCCCACCAGCAGTGTAAAAGTGGTCCCTTTTCCCCCACATCCATGCCAACATCTATTGCTTTTGGACTTTTTAATTGTGGCCATTCTTTCAGGGGTAAGGTGGTATCTCATTGTAGTTTTAATTTGCATTTCCCTGATGATTAGTGATGTTGAGCATATTTTCATATGTTTGTTGGCTGTTTGGGCATCTTCTTTTGAGAAATGTCTATTCATGTCATTTGCCCATAAAGTGAAAGCAAATTTATTAAGAAAACAAAAGAATAAAGAATGGCTACTCCTTAGGCAGAGCAGCCCCTTGAACAGCCTGCCACAAGATGGCTGGTTGTAGTCCCCTTGCCCTCCCACACAAGGAAGTGGTATATATTGGGGGTTCAGTATTGGCCTCTGCTGCTGGGAAGCTGGGATTGGACACACAACTTTTATGATCAGCCATGGTGAGGGGAAGCCCATGCAATTGAGCCCATGTAGAGCCTTCATCTCTGCAGCCATGGGCATTTTGTGCATTGGCCCCTTGAGTAAGCTTCAGGATAGTTGGGGAAAGAGGTTGACATTCTAATGCAAGTAATCTTGTTCACATAGTTATCGAGACCCTCCATCACAGTTGATGCCCTCTGTTGGGCATTTATATGGAACACAAATGTATTTACCATTAGTAGAGGTCCAACCACATACCACTTCCCCAAAACCTCCTTTTTACCAATACTACAAATTTTGTTCATTCCAAGTCCCTGGACCATATGGTGTAGAGCCATACCTTAGGCCACTTCTCCTTCCAAGCAAAGTGAACAACCAGATATGCCACTTGAAATTACGTTAGCAGAAAAGACTCTTCGGTGACCTTCTGGGCTACCCCTGTGTGGGGCTGTGATCTACAATAATGTGCTCTGGCTGGTGCCCTTAGGTCATGCAGAAATGTGCTAAAATAGCTTTAAATGTTCTACTCTTCAAATAGCTGGTTAGAGAGAGGTCCCTGTATTAGTTTTCTAGGGCTGCCATAACGAAGTACCACAGACAGGTGACTTAAACAACAGAAATGTATTTCCTTACAGTTCTGGAGGCTAGAAGTTCAAGATCAAGGTGTCAGCTGAATTGGTTTCTTTTTGCTACAATTTGAATTTTTGTGTTCCCTCCAGAATTCATGTTGAAACTTAATCCCCAATGCACAAGTATTAAGAAGTAAGGCCTTTAGGAGGTGATTAGGCCATGAGAGCTCTGCTGTCATGGATGGGATCAGTGCCTTATGAAAGGGCTGAGGGAACTAGCTAGGCCCTTTTGCCCTTCTGTCCCTTTTGCCATGTGAGGAAACAGTGTTCAAGGTGCCATCTTGGAAGCAGAGACCAGGCCCTTACCAGACAACAGACTTGCTGTCAACTTGATCTTGGACTTTCCAGGCTCCAGAACTGCGAGAAATAAATTTCTATTATTTATAAATTACCCAGTCTAAGGTATTTTGTCATAGCAGCAGGAATGGACTGAGTCACTTCTGAAGGCCTCTATGCTTGGGCTTATTGGTGGCTGTCTTCTCCATGTGTCTTCACATGGTATTCCCTATGCGTGTGTTTGTGTCCTAATCTCTTCTTCTTAGAAGAACATCAGTGGTGTTGGATTAGGGCCCACCCTAATGACCTCATTTAACCTTAGTTACTTCTTTAAAAACCCTATCTCCAAATATAGTCACATTCTGTGATTCTGGGGGTTAGGGCTTCAACACATGAATCTGACAGGGACACAACTCAGCCCAAAGCAGTCCCCATGAAACCATAAGTGTGGGTTGCAAAAGAGAAGGCAGTGTGGCTGGTGTGAACACACTGGCCGTGTGAGCTGCTGCTTAGGTACCTTTGTTGTGCCTCCAGAACCTGTTCAAGGCCAATCCATATATACCACTTGTAATTTAAGCTTCCTCTGTATTCTTCTCTAGTCAAGCAGGTCCATCAAAAAGGAATGTAATAGGGATCACTACTCCTTAATTTTGTGAGTCTTGACGATGGCCCTAATTTCTGTGAGTTTCCTTTGCATGTAGTATTGATTTTGGTTTACTATTTTGACAGTGTAGTATAGTGGTTAAGAGCATGAACTCTGAAGCTAGTTTCTGGTTTACATTACAGTTCTACCAGTTACTAAGTAGTGACCTCGGGCAAGTTACTTTAGCTTATAATGCCTTAACTTCCTTTTGTGTAAAATGTGTACAATTATAGTACCTACCTTGTAGTGCTGTTTTGAGGAATAATATGCTAACATATGGAAAGTGCTTGAAAGAGTGTCTGGCATGTAATAAGTGCTATGTATGTGTTTGCTATCACTGCTATAATTAGAAGGGAGAGTAAGTTCCAGGCTTCCACCTGGCCCTTCCTATCATAAAAATTCTCACTCTGCAGGTCAGGAAGTCAATTGAGCTGTTTTGCCAGTTGCTAGTTTTATTGATTACAACTGTAAATCCAGCAACTGGGGAAATCACCAGAGTGGATTTATAGACCCACTGAGCCCACCATGAGTTGAATTTAGGCCAAAATTCCAATTATCATTTGATCTTCACAAGCCCTCACTCTGACTGTGGGCAACAGTGTTGTTGAGTTCCCAGGATTAGTGACAGCTCAGAGCTATTGTCCCATAATCCCCGAAGAGTGTGTGTATTTGAACATTTACCTTGGTAAATTTCTGCAGACCTTTGCTGGGGATAGCTGGGAATATTTATAGTACATAATTGCAATGCTGCCATAGCATCCTTCCTCAAGGTACTCAGTCTCCCTTTTATTCTAGGGAATCTGGGTATATGAACTGAGAAGCTGTGACACTCTATCATGGTGATCCAACTTTCTGTTTGCCAAAATTCCTTTGGTTAAGCAGATCAACTCTCTATATGAGTCCTAGGGTTCCTATGATCAATTAATTGCCATGAGAGATCACTGTGGGTCAAACCATTTTGATTGTCACTCAGTAGCTCTATTCTGGGACATGGTTATCAGTTTTTGCTGTGAAACAAACCACTGAAAGCTTAAACAACCACTATTTATTTAGTTAATGATTGTTGGGGGTTGACAATTTGGGCTGGGCTCAGCTGGGCTGGTCTTCTGCTTGCATCAGCTGAACTCACTCATATGTCTGTGGTCTGCTGCTGTTGGTTTTAGTGACACTACTTCTAGGGATTGGTTGGCCATGAGTTGGGCCAAAAGGGATGACTGGAGCATGTATCTCTCCACATCTGGTTTGTTTGCATGATGGCAGCAGGTTTCCAAGACTAGCAAGCCCCAGTGCAAAAGCACTTTTCCAGCTTTTGCTTGCACCATTTTAACCAATGTCCCATTGACCAAAGCAAGTCACACAGCAGATTCAAGAGAAAGAAATAGATCCAAATAGTTCTTCAAATAATCGTCTCATTTTATGTGATCCTACCACTTCCACTCTCTGTACCTGGAGAGCAGGGGGTGCCTCTTCCATGAAAATGGCTTCCACCTATGCTGCAGCCTTTTCCTGGGAATCATTGGTGCACTACACTCTGATTTATTTTTCAGTTTGATCCCATCAGCATTCATTTCAGGAATCTGTCAAAGTCTTTGCTCTGCCATCCTCACCCTCTCCACTGCTTTTACGAATGAATTTATACTTCTTTATAATTGTTTCTATTTGTTTTGGGAAGGTAAATACCTGTGTTCAATTGAGTATTTTGCACCACAACAACCTCAGATTACATTTTAATCTACTATCTATAGATCAATGGTAGCAGCGCAAAAAATTACATGTATATGTACTATATTCTTCCTATATGTACATGTATATGTATATATATACATGCATAAGCATATGTAAATAACATATATATGTGTGTGTATCTATCTATATACATATATATATATAGAGAGAGAGAGAGAGAAAGAGAGAGAGGCTTGCTCTGTCACCGAGCCTGGAGTGCAGTGGTGAGATCATAGCTCACTGTAGCCTTGATCTCCCAAGCTTGAGCAATCCTCCTGCCTCAGTCTCTTGAGTATCTGGGACTACTACAAGCATGTGCCACCACAAATGGCATTGCCCACGCTGGTTCTGGACTCCTGCGCTCACGTAACTCTCCTGCTTCAGCCTCCCAAAGTGCTGGGATTACAGGCATGAGCTACCATGCCTGGCCTCTTCCCATATATATTGAGCGAGTGGTTCAGAAAAAAGAATCAAGGTATATGCACTCTACTGTGAGAAAGAAGAGCAAAAGATGACTTGTATAATTTTCCTAAGACAAGAACTTTGGCCTAATTCTACTGTTTCATATTTGGTGTGTAGCGTGAGAGAGAAGGAGGCATTTCCTTTGCTTAATGCATTACTTTAGGCCATTTTGACCACTGTGTCTCTCCTAGGGCTCTCATTGGGATTTTATCAATTTTAGGCTGCTTGTGCTGTTCTGTCTGCCTTAGGCAAACTTTTTTTTTTTTTTGAGATGGAGTCTTGCTCTATTGCCCAGGCTGGAGTGCAGTGGCACGACCTCGGCTCACTGCAAGCTCCACTTCCCGGGTTCACACTGTTCTCCTGCCTCAGCCTCCCAAGTAGCTGGGACTACAGGCGCCCGCCACCATGCCTGGCTAATTTTTTTGTATTTTTAGTAGAGATGGAGTTTCACCATGTTAGCCAGGATGGTCTAGATCTCCTGACCTTGTGATCCACCCACCTTGGCCTCCCAAAGTGCTGGGATTACAGGCTTGAGCCACGGCACCCGGCCTAGGCAAACATTTTAATATAGAAATGAGCCAAGGGGCCAAGGCCTGGGCAACCTGAAGGGCAGGGAGTTATGAAAAGGCGAGGAGAAGGCTGCCTAGCCCTCTTCTTGCTGTCACAGCCACCGCCCCTGGCGTTTCCACAGCCTAGTTGTAAGCCTTCTGCCTAGCCACCAGTCATCCTGCCTATTTGGCTCCCCTTCCTTTTGACACCACTACAAATGACCAATAAGCATAATATTCATCCACAACAGTAATCAAATATAGGTAAATTAAAAATAACTAGGGTTGGGTGTGGTGGCTCACGTCTGTAATCCCAGCACTTTGGGAGGCCAAGGTGGGCAGATCACCTGAGGTCAGGAGTTTGAGAACGATCTGGCCAATATAGTGAAACCCCGTCTCTACTAAAAATACAAAAATTAGCCAGGTGTTGTGGCATATGCCTGTAATCTCAGCTACTTGGGAGGCTGAGGCAGGAGAATCGCGTGAACCCAGGAGGCAGAGCTTGCAGTGAGCCAAGATCGCACCACTGCACTCCAGCCTGGGCAACATAGCGAGACTCTGTCTCAAATAATAATAATAAGAATGATGATTTTCTTTTACATTATATTAAAATAATACATAATAATATGGGCGAGGGCATGGATAAATGAATGGCTTTGTAAATTGCCTGAGGGAGTGGGAATTGTTATAACTTTTTCATTTAATTTAATTTATTTTGAGACAAGGTCTTGCTCTGTTGCCCAGGCTGGGGCGCAGTGGCACAATCATGCCTCACTGCAGCCTTGGCCTCTCAGGCTCAAGCAATCCTCTCACCTCAGCCTCCTGAGTAACTGGGACTACAGACCTGTGCCACCATGTCCAGTTAATTTTTTACTTTTTTGTAGAGCTAGGGTCTCATTATGTTACCCAGGCTGTTCTCGAACTCCTAAGGCTCCAGCAATCCTCCTGTCTTGGCCTCCTGAGTGCTGGGATTACAGGTGTGAGCTACCATGTCCAGCCTGGTACAACTTTTTACATAGGAATTGGAAATAGCTATTAAAATCAAGACCGCAAAACTTTAAAAGAATTAATTTACTTATTTATTTCTTTTTAGAGATGGGGGTCTTGCTATGTTGCCCAAGCTGGTCTCAAACTCCTGGGCTCAAGCAATTCTCTCACCTCAGCCTCCCAAGAAGCTGGGACTACAGGTAACCACCACTGTGCCCAGTAAGATGGCAAAACTTTTGACAGAGTGGTTCCATTCATACAAATGTGCAATGCTAGATACACATAAAAATGAACTGTTAATATTTGGATCTATTTCTTTTCCTTGAATCTGCTCTGTGACTTGCCTTGTTAATGAGACATTGGCTAAAATGGAGCAACATTGCTAGTAATCAAAACATGCAAATTAAAACAACAGTGAGATACCCTTTTCACCTATCAGAATGTCAAATGATTAAAAGAATGTGAATGCTAATTGTTAGGAACCGCTGATGGTATGTTCATGTATATATTAGTACAAGCTAGTGGAAGGCAGTTTGACAATATGTATCAAAATCCTCGCATGAAAACCCTTTGACCTAAGAATTCCACCTCTATGAATGTATACCTGGAAAATATCAGAAAGGTGTAAAATGATGTGCATGCAAAATATTAACCTCACGATTGCTTATGATTGCGAAAAATTTGAAACCATCCAAAAATCCATCAACAGGAGATCCGTTAATTATTGGCCATCCATAAGGAATAACACACAGCCAATAAAGTATCAACATGGGAACATATGCAAAACATATCATTATGTTTAAAAGCAATGGTGGGGGTATATGTTGTTTTGTTTGTTTGGTTTTATTTGTTTTTTGTTTGTTTGTTTGCTTTTGAGACGGGGTATAGCTCTGTCACCCAGGCTGGAGTGCAGTGGCATGATCTCGGCTCACTGCAACCTCCACCCATGGGTTCAAGCGATTCTCCTGCATCAGCCTCCTCAGTAGCTGGGACCACAGGCAAGTGCCACCACACCCAGCTAATTTTTGTATTTTTAGTAGAGACGGGGTTTCACCACGCTGGCCAGGCTGGTCTTGAACTCCTGATCTCAGGTGATCTGCCTGCCTCAACCTCCCAAAGTGCTAGGATTACAGGCGTGAGCCCCCGCGCCTGGACTGCATAGTTTTATCTGATTCCATTTTTGTTTTACGATTTGTAAATATATCTATGTGTATATACATGTTTGTGCTTAATAAATATATGCAAACAATTGATAAAAACATATGCAAATTAGCAGTCTTTCTCTCTGGGGGTTATGAGCCCAGGAATTTTACTTTTCTCATAATAAACATTTATAATGTTTAATGTTTTACAAGCCATCAGAAAAACAATATTGGAAAGTTCAGAAATTTAGAAAAGTTGCTCAACTGCACTGATAATTAAATGAATGCAAATTAGAAGAATAATGAACTGTATCGCCTATCATATTGGCAATAAAAAAATTTAAGATTGTTAACACTCAAGGTAACATAGAGCCCTGATCTCTAAACTTTTTTGATCAATCACATGTATTAGTAAAACGTTTTGGCTTTGGAAACTAAATGTATATGTATATGTATATGTAATTGTTTTCATAAATAAAGACGGGGTCATACTATTCCTACTGTTCTGCCACTTGTAAATTCATATGTACAATGATGTTCACTGAAACAATTTTTGACATATGAAAAACTAGAAACATTCAGAATGTCCATCAATAGGGATCTGGTTAAATAAATTATTGACCATTATTAGTCACTATATATATAGACCACTATTCAGTCATCAAAGAGAGTGAGGTAGGTGTACATTCTTGAAAAGGTAAGAGCAATATGTCAATACATAAAGTCGGGAAGTAGATACAGTAAACGTAATAGTAGTTCGTGGCAAGGGTAGGAGGGGAAAGTGAAGCTGTGTAGGGAATTTGCTTTCTATTGTTTTACATATTTCTGCTTTGAAAATTTCTAAAAACTTGATTGAATGACTTTTCCAATCAGAAGAATACGAAGGATCTAACACAAAAACAGAAGTTTTGCTTGAATTATTCAAGCAGAATGCACACACTTTAAAGTCCAGAAAAGTTGTGGGTTTTGTATATTTGTACTAGCTCAGAGTAGAAGATTGAAAAACGTTCCTAAAGGGATCTGAGACAACAGGAAATGGGTTTGTACTTCTGAGTTGCTCAAGATCATGCTTATGAAGGACATTCTATATCGTTTTGAGCAAGTTTTGTGTTGCTTTTGTTAAAACTTAAAAACTGAAAAAAACTTAACAATTAAACATAATTTTAAAGAAAAGACAGCCTGGGTTAGAAGCTAGGTATCCCACGTCAGCACGTGCCCTGCCTATCCTGGGGTTCTGGGGCCCGGGCCAGGACAGTCAGGCTAAACTGACTCTAGGCCACGCGGACCCCGTGGGGCGGGGCGGAACCTGGCAGGGCGCCACTGACCGCTGAGGCCAGAGCCCTGCCGGGAAAGGAGGGCTTCCGCCTTGCAACGCAGCTCGAATCAGCAGCCGGCCAGCAGGCCTCCCGCCCATATTTCCCCGCGTCCAACCCTCTGTCCCACGGTCGGTGGGTCAGCGGAGCCTGATGGAGGTCTTGGGCTCTGGGCACTATGTTGGAGGCGGCATCAGGTCCATGGCGGCGGCGGCCCTGTCTGGCCTGGCGATGCGGCTGTCGCGCTCGCAGGGGACCCGCGGTTCGTACGGCGCCTTCTGCAAGACGCTCACGCGCACGCTGCTCACCTTCTTCGACCTGGCCTGGCGGCTGCGCAAGAACTTCTTCTACTTCTACATCCTGGCCTCGGTGATTCTCAACGTCCACCTGCAGGTATATATTTAGAGCCACTAACTTTATGGCATTTGGGGGCTCCTCGGCAGGATGGCTGACTTCCATCCACCTGCTCACCCACCCTAGAGCAAAGCGACCAACTCCGCTCGTGCATGCAGACTTGCCACTCATTCTTTCCATTGCCTCATCTTTTAGTATAAATGGGTGGCAAAAAAAGAAAAAAAAAATCGGCATTTGTGGAAAGCCTGCAATATAACCAAAATCGTCTAAGACAGAATGAAAAATTGACTCTCAAGTAAATATTGGAAGGAACAGAATATAGCTTAAAAATTTGAAAATCCTTAAACATATCTGAGAAGTTTTTGCATCCGTAAACAAAACAGCGCGAACTTTAGGAAATGACAATTGGCACAGAATGCAATAAGAAAAAATAAAAAGAAAAACGGGGAAAGGTAACTAAAAACCTAAGGAAAGATAAACTGAACAAGAATGGCTCAGATAGCAGGCAAAGCTTCCAATTAGAATCGAAGTGAATAGACCCAATTGAATGGAATGAACTCTAAGCAATAGATGGATTGAATAATAAGCTGGAGGACATTAATAACATGTTCTGGAAGGCATACATTTCTTCAACCCAAAGGAAAAAAAATGACAGAAAGAAACTACAGGGAAAAACATTAAAAACTGTGCAAGAAACTCATGTTTCACATATGAAGCAACCTCAGATTTTGAGCAGTTGCTAAAAGTGTGAGAAAGGGAATCTGTTTGAATATTGGCACATGGATCAAGACTCTGGAGTCGGTGATGAGAAAATCCAATCAGAGCATTCCACTTTGCTATTCATTGAACCAGGTAGCCAACAGAAGAGTTAAAAATTAGTGATATGACTATATTCAGGGGGAAGGAGAGCTGAGGGGGGCGGCAGGAAGTCAGCAGAAAATGCCTCATGTCATCAAGTCAAGAAATAGTAATAAAGGCATGCTATTGAAAAAGAGGGGTATAATCTCTAAACAAGCATGTGTAAAAGTTTGTGTTTCTGATTTGGGGATGCAAGAGTTGAGAAGGACAGTTTTATTACTTTTCATTCTATGTCTTTTTTCTACTGTTTGATTTTTAAAAACTATACACATGTATTGCTTTTGCTTCGATTAAAAATTAAGATATTAAGATGAATTTATTGCATTTAGAATGAAATTTGGAGGGCGGTGCTAAGAGTATCAGGTGGACTCTGAGTTAAAGTAAGTGCCTTCCTATCTTTCTTCAGTAGTATCTGTATATCCTACAAGGTTCCTGGGTGATCACACAAACTATGATTTCCTTGACTTTGTAAATGTCTTGTTTCCAAACAGATCACAGGCCATATGGAAATACTTTAAAACTAAAAAATGGGCTGGGCGGGGTGGCTCACACCTGTAATCCCAGCACTTTGGGAGGCCAAGGCGGGCGGATCACCTAAGGTCAGGAGTTGGAGACCAGCCTGGCCAACATGGTGAAACCCCGTCTCTACTAAAAATACAAAATATTAGCCAGGCATGGTGGCAGGCACCTGTAATCGCAGCTACTTGGGAGGCTGAGGCAGGAGAATCACGTGAACCAGGGAGGTGGAGGTTGCAGTGAGCTGAGATTGCTCCATTGCATTCCAGCCTTGGCAACAGAGCAAGACTCTGTATCAAATAAATAAATATAAAAATAAGAATGGCCAATAGTCTTCACGTAGCCCAGAGCTTCTTCACATCATGAAATTTTCATGAGCAAACCTGTGGAATGTCATTGTTAAGATAAAAATTAAACAATAAATATGTGATTAATTTTCAAAACTTAAAAATTGAAGGCTGGGCAGAGTGGCTTACGCCTGAAATCCCAGCACTTTGGGAGGCTGAGGGCGGGCAGATTGTTTGAGCTCAGCAGTTCAAGACCAGCCTGAGCAACATGGCAAAACCCTGTTACTAATAAAAATACAAAAATTAGCTGGGCATGGTGGTACGTGTCTGTAGTCCCACCTACTCAAGAGGCTGATGTGGGAGGATGGTTTGAGCCAGGGAGGTGGAGGTGGTAGTGAGCCAAGATCGCACCACTGCACTCCAGCCTGGGTGACAGAGTCACACCCTGTCTCAAAAAAAAAAAAAAAAAAAAAAAAAAATTGGACAGGGGCCCAGTGATGTTTATATGATCTTAAATTTTAGTGTTGATCATAAGAGCAAAACATGAGTTCACCTGGGGTCAAATTAAGAAACTAATGTAAAATTAAAAAAAAAAAAAAGAAAGAAAAACATAATAGCAGAACAGTGGAAATAAACTCCTACATCAAACAGTAGGAGCTAGTTAAATAAAAATAACACACCTATATAATAGAATACTATGTGGCCATTAAAATGATAAGGAATTATATTTTACTGATGTGGAATGAATTTAATAAATGTGAAGTCACCTAATCAATGATTCAAGTGATTGAGTCAAAGAGTGATACATGTATATTATATATTCATATACTCAACTCAGTTACAGAGAAATAATAAATGGAAACAGTGCACACTTACAATATGCCATACAATGTTCTAAGCACTTTATATACATCTTTTTTTTTTTTCTTTTTTTTTTGAGACGGAGTCTCACCCAGGCTGGAGTGCAATGGTGCGATCTCGGCTCACTGCAACCTCCGCCTCCCAGATTCAAGCGATTCTCCTGCATTAGCCTCCTGAGTAGCTGGGATTACAGGTGTGCACTACTATGCCTGGTTAATTTTTGTACTATTAGTGGAGACAGGATTTCACCATGTTGGCCAGGCTAGTCTCAAACTCCTGACCTCAGATGATCCACCCACCTCAGCCTCCCAAAGTGCTGGGATTACAGGCGTGAGCCACCATGCTTGGCCTATATACATCATTTAATCCTCACAACAACCCTGAGATAGGGACTATTATTAACAATTTTCAAGAGAAGAGAGAAACACAGAGAAGTATAGTGGCAGAGTGATAAAATATTGCAAACAATATTATTCTTCCTACTAATGTGAGACATTCATTGCATGACTAATTTTAATCTTATTTTTATTATTTAAGAAATTGGGGCTGGGCACGGTGGCTCACACCTGTAATCCCAGCACTTTGGGAGGCTGAGGCGAGTGGATCACAAGATCAGGAGTTC
Organism: Macaca thibetana thibetana; assembly: GCF_024542745.1. NCBI lineage: Eukaryota > Metazoa > Chordata > Mammalia > Primates > Cercopithecidae > Macaca > Macaca thibetana. Next base: position 130,027,302 of record NC_065598.1, read on the forward strand.
GAGAGCAGCCTGGCCAGCATGGTGAAGCCCCACCTCCACTGAAAATACAAAAAAAAAAAAATTAGCTGTGCATGGTAGTGCATGCCTGTAGTCCCAGCTACTTGGGAGGCTGAGGTAGGAGAATCGCTTGAACCCAGGAGGCGGAGGTTGCAGTGAGCCGAGATTACGCCACTGCACTCCAGCCTGGGTGACAGAGCGAGACTCCGTCTCAAAAAAAAAACACACACACACACACAAACCAAAAAAACCCCAAAAACCAAAAACAAACAAACAAAAAAGAAAGAAAAAAATAAATTGGAAGGCATCCTTTAAAGTTTTCTCGTAAAATTCATGATACAAGTGGATGCCATGGATCCTGGAATTTGTGGAACCAGGGCTAGACACTCCATCCTGTAGCGTCATTTCAGCACTCCCGAGCCGCGCACCACTACACTATGGAGAATTGATGGAACTCATAGTCACTTAAAAAAGAGGATGGGAATTTTTTTTTTTTTTTTTTTTTTTAGACAGGGTCTCACTCTGTTGCCCAGGCTGAAGTACAGTGGTGCAGTCTCAGCTCACTGCAACCTCTGCTTCCCAGGCTCAGGCGATCCTCCCACTTCAGCCTCCTGAGTAGCTAGGACTACAGGCACATGCCACCACGCCCAGCTAATTTTTGTATTTTTTTTTTTTTTGTAGAGGCGGGGTTTTGTCATGTTGCCCAGGCTGGTCTTGAACTCCTGGCCTCAAGCCATCTGCCCACCTTGGCCTCCCAAAGTGTTGGGATTACAGGCATGAGCCTCCACGCCCGTTCAAGGATGGGAATTCTAACAAAAGAAATTATTTTTAATGAAACATCAAAAGCATTCTTTATAAAAGGAACTCAAATCAAATTGGGTTTCATGTGGAAATTGTAAATAATTAAATGTCACGTTTTCCTCAGAAAACACAACTTTTTGCCCATTAACAGAACATGTTAAAATATACACATTTCTAAAGTTACTCCCAGTTTAAAATTTTAACTTGCAAATAGTACAGGCTTTTTGGCTTTATGTTTCACTTTTCAAATCATTTCCTCCACTTCACTGCAGGTAATTTCTCTCATACTACAATACTGCTGTCCCACCTTCCCGCGAAAAAGGCAAGACAGCCAGTGAAACTACAGCATCCTCTGATTTATCAACTTGCTCTCTTTTGTGATTGCTGGGCTTTCATGAGCTGAATATCTCTGGCAACTTTTGGCATAGATTTAACCGTAAAGTTAACTGAAATTCTCTTGAGAACTACTAACACGCTTCTGAGCAACAGAAACTGTCTTTTAACTCAGACTTTCACAAAGGTACAATTCTCTTAAAGCACCAAATGGGAGGGATCTCCTCTCTTATATGCCAAATCAAAGGTAAATTCCTATTCTGCCCTGATTCTTTATAATTTCCTGTTTCCTTTCCTCTAGGTCCTCTCCTGATATTCCCAGACTTCTGGCTTTACAGGCAGAGATGCAGGTTTCAGGCCCCGGACTTCCCTCAGACCGATCTACAGCCTGGGCTTTCTGTTACCATCCTTGACCTCTTCCTTGGGTGCAGTTTTGTAACTGCATTCAGACTCAGACAGATACTGGTCACCTGAATGACTACTGGCATTGATCTCCTTTTCCAGAAACTCAGAGAGACTGTTTTTAGAACCCTCGTCTCCCAATATAGGGGTGGCAGTGGTCAGAGAGTTATAAACATCCTGTCTTCCAAGGCATGGCTTACCACAAGTCCCCAATTTGAGTAGTTTTAGTACAAATCTAATAGCTTTGTTTCAAACCTTTCCTGAAACGTGCTTAGGAACTTAGAGGTGCGGTTCATAAGCCAAGTTTTGTTGAGCCAAATAATCTAAATGATTCTGGGCAAAGTAATCAAATTCTTTTTTTTTTTTTTTTTTGAGACGGAGTCTCGGTCTGTCGCCCAGGCTGGAGTGCAGTGGCCGGATCTCAGCTCACTGCAAGCTCCGCCTCCCGGGTTTGCGCCATTCTCCTGCCTCAGCCTCCCGAGTAGCTGGGACTACAGGCGCCCGCCACCTCGCCCGGCTAGTTTTTTGTATTTTTTTAGTAGAGACAGGGTTTCACCGTGTTAGCCAGGATGGCCTCGATCTCCTGACCTCGTGATCCGCCCGTCTCGGCCTCCCAAAGTGCTGGGATTACAGGCTTGAGCCACCGCGCCCGGCCTGTAATCAAATTCTTAACAGGCAGAGGCTCCAGGACAAATAAGGATATCCAATATTTGGGGCTTTACTGGGTAGTAATGTCTGTCTATCACCTGTATTTATCCTCCAAGTACTCCTTTGTTCTGGAGAAGCGAATCCCGGTGATTTTTAGCAGTTCCCCCAAAGAGAAGATGTTAGGTAGGAAAAAAAAAAGCAACAGAGACAGTAATTACTTTTCATTCCTTGTATTCCCAGCATGTATAAACACCCTTCTCCCATTCATACGATGCCAAAAACGTTCCCTCTTGGCATAATTTAATTAATCCACATGCAACCAAGAGAAAGGCGACACATACAAACATTTCCAGCTACCACAGTCAGAGGTGAAGTCACGGGGCCTCTGTTTATAGTTCACATTCTCCCAGTGATGTCTTTTCTTTTTCTAGTTCTGCCATTATCCCAATTTGATATTCTATAATTCCATGATCTAAACGGTGAATCACCACTCTATCCTATTTATAATACTAAAGAAAGAAGAGGTGAGAAAAGTTTCAAAAAAAAAAAAAAAAGGAAGACAATAAACAGGGAAATATAAGTAGAGGGTAGGGTCTTCATTTCTGTACATAGCCATGTGGTGGTTCTGTTACTTATGATTTCTCTATCAATTCCACATCCCCTTTGCTTTAGCCACTGGGGAGGCTCAGTCCTTCATTCCTAAGGAGTCTGAGCCCTTGGGAGTCCTTTGTAGGGTTGCAATATTATGTCATGCACCCCTCAGGATTGTAGTATAAAACGATACCTTAGAGGATGCCCTGAGAATCATCTATATTACTGTCTGTCATCATTCTACAGCAGAAACAACAAAATCACCTTTTTTTGCATGGTTCTGGGGAGCTAAGAGTGGCTTCAAATTCAGTGAAACCATTGTTTTGTCTTATACTACTAAAAGTGTTTCTTCCTAGGAAATTTAAACCTCTAATCTAGTAGAGATCAGAGTTGTAGGTACGGGAAGCAAAACTGTTGCAATGGGTCAGGTGTAATTATGAGAGACACCACCTTTATTTCCACTCCTCTGCTCCCAGACTTGCTAATCTTGGCAGTGGAAGGAATAGCTCTATAAATTGGTTGCTGGTTCATAGTATATATTGCATCCTAGCAGCCTCTGTGGTGAATCTCCTACCAGGGCTTGCCACAGGCTCCAAATGGCATTCTTTTTTTTTTCTTTATTTGTAGAATTTCTGTTTGTTAAACCCATATAGCATTATGATTTACTCCAAACATCTTGGGTACCATTGGATCTGCTAGATGATAAGGGCCAAGGGGCAGACCTACTAGCACGGTAGCCTACACCAGCTGGAGAGCCTTGTTTTAGCTGTGGATTCACACTAACTACATGTGGCAGGAATAATATCTGCATTTTCCAAGTCTTGAATAGTGGCAAAAATCCCTGAAATTCCCACAAGAATATGCTATTGCATTTATTTCCTCTGTTGATGAGGAGGGGGAGCTCTCATAGCTTCCATTTTCCCCCTGCTTACCCTTATAACCCCTTTCTCCAGGGTCCAGGTAACCCATGTGGCCATATATTGGAGACTAGCATCTGTTTCTGCCTAGAGATTTCTGAAGTCAGGAGGTTTGCCTGTACCGTAGGGTGAATACGGAACATGATATAGTGGAACTAGAAAGAAAAGGATGGGGGAACCTCCCATTCCATGCCTTCGCTCTGCATTCCTCAAAGGGTGCAGAAGATAACTATCGTGTTTTCCATGATACCATGTGTTGCAGCACAGAAGTCAGAGGAAGCAACAGAACCTCAGGGCAGCCCCCATAGCCACTAGCCAGAGGAGGAACACTCCATCTGGAAGCAATGTGTGGATGCTGACTGATGCTGAGCATGTCCAGGCAGTGGTGGAATAATCCCAGAGGAGGGGTTTAGGGTCTCACTCAGCTTACTGGCGGGCAGACTCAGAGAAAAGCTTCAGTTTCCCTTAACCTCCATAAATGCTCCCTTCACTCTGAGGTAGGCACTACTGCAGGAGTGTTCTGGTCCATTGGCTTTAACATTAACTTAAAGTCAGTTTCCAATTCATTTCTTTCTTTTTTTGTGGGGAATGGGGGCACGGTTTCACTCTGTTGCCCAGGCTGGAGTGCAGTGGAGTGATCATGGCTCACTGCAACCTCTGCCTCCCGGGTTTAAGTGATTCTCCTGCTTCAGCCTCCTGAGTAGCTGGGATTACAGGTGTGGCCACTGTGCCCAGCTAATTTTTGTATTTTTAGTAGAGGTGGGGTTTCGCTGTGTTGTTCAGGCTGGTCTCAAACTCCTGACCTCAAGTGATCCACCCACCTTGGCCTCCCAAAGTGCTGGGATTATAGGCATGAGCCACTGTGCCCAGCCCCAGTTCATTTCTGAAGGTTTGGGACTATCCTGTCCACTGTAAATTGCTAAGGTCAATGAGGTACAAGTGCTTTGGGGGGAAGATCAAGGGGGAGATTCACAAGTGTTGTAACAGATTTCTTACTAAGGTTCTCCTGATCATCCCTCATTCTAGAGGCTCTGGGTCTGTTTAATTAATGGCTCATGCCTGGGACTTGTACGTGAGCTATCCCTCTGGCTGCTAGGCTAGTGTGATGGATGACTCAAATGCCAGGCACCTCTGTTGGCTAAACCAGAGAATCATTTTGGTAGATTTCATTTCTGGGAACTGCAAAGTTAATTATCCATAGCCAGAGATCCTTGCATGTGTGTTAGTCGGCTTAGGCTGCCATAACAAAATACTACAGAGTGGGTGGCTTTAACAACAGACATTGATTTTCTCACAGTTCTGGAGTCTAGAAGTCCAAGATCAAGGTGGCTAGCAGGGTTGGTTTCCGGTTGGTTTTCCAGGGGAAGCTGCTGTAATAGGCTCCACAGAAAGAACATGTTTGTAGCGTGATAGACACTCATTTGATTAAACCATTGCACTGCCATGTTCAAATTCATCCAATGAATTGCTCAGTGTTTCTGCTTGTGCAGGCACAGACTAAAACCAAGAAATGGACTGCCATGTATATAACGGGGAAAAGGGTTCAAAGATTAGATTATTTGTTCTATCCATACATGGGCAAGTCATTTCCCCTTCTGGGATCTCAATGTCCTTGCCAGCAAAATAAGTATGTTGTCTTAGACCCGTAGTTTCCAAACTCAGCTCCACAAAACATGCATGCCTTTAATGGTTTGTAATTAGAGTTGCTCTTCAGAATGATCCATGATCCTTGAAAATATACATACCCCCAGCTTCACTCTAGATATTCTGATTCAGAAGGAGGTGTGGAGCAGAGTCAGGGCCTGGACACATGTACAAAACAAAAAACATTTCACAGATGCTTCCCAAGCCCTCCCCAGGTAAGGAATCTGTGATGTAGATGTTAATAGGTACTCCTTTAACAATGGTGCTATGGTTTGGATATGGTTTCTTTGGCCCCTCTAGGTCTCATGCTGAAATTTAATCCTCAGTGTTAGAGGTGGGGCCTGGTGGGAGGTGTTTGGGTCATGGAGCTGGATCCCTCGTAAATGGCTTGGCGCCATTCTCACGGGAGTGAGTGAGCTCTCACTCTTAGTTCCCACTAGAACTGGTTGTTGACAAGAGCCTGGCACCTCCTTCTCTCTCTCTCTCTCTCTCTCTCTCTCTCTCTCTCTCTCTCTCTCTCTCGCCTCCTCTCCTGTCATGTGATCTCCATGCACCAGCTCTCCTTTGCCTTCTGCCATGAGTGGAAGCTCCCTGAAGCCCCCACCAGAAGGCAGATGCTGGCAGATGCTGGTGCCATGCTTCTCGTACAGCCTGCAGAACTGTGAGCCAAATAAACTTCTTTTCTTTAAAAATTACCCAGTCTCAGTAGTCCTTTATAGCAACACAAACAGACAAAGACAAACAGCAACCAAATTTCCTCATTCCAGGGCTTCTGGAAGCCTTTAATATTCTAAAGTACAGTGCAGATCTCCAATAGGTATTTATCTAATGTGCCATTCGCAGAGGGGTTTGACTATAGAAGCAACACCTACCAACAGCTGAGGCTCAGTGTTCCTCACGTCATAGTTGAGAATACCCTAGGCTAGGATATATTCAGGGCCACTGTGAGTCTACATCCAAAGATTCTAAGTAAACATTTTATTTTGATGAATCATTGTACACAATATTAAGGAATTTTCCATGGGGAAAACAGCACGGAACAACCTTACAGGGATGCATTTTCAAAGTGTCCTTAGCACCCCCAATGAAATATATTGTCAAAGAACAAAATACTACTATGGTTTCTAACATTTTTGGTGGTTTGTCCTTTTTTATTAAGATGGGAACCAAAACAGAAACTAATACTCTGGACCTTCTCAGAATGCTATCCAGATCACAGTCTCACCTCTGAACTCTGCACAACATTTAAATTGTGGCCTAGACGGATGTTTATTTTGCCTTCTACTCTCCTGGAGACAGAAGATATCACTTCATTTTCAATTCTTCTTAGGGCAAAGAGAGGGAAAAGTGAGCTGAAATTCCAACCCCTTGCAAACCCAGAGATGGTTCCTTTAGACCCACATTTTGATTTGATGTTCACAGTAGATTAGAAGAGATTTACACTCCTTGGGTAAGCTTCTATCTCAAATACAGACTTTGTTCCTATATATTGGCTACTGCCCTTTTATAAGGTACTGCTCTAAGTATTGGTTCACATTTCCATACACTTAAAGTAGTAGGCTGATTCCAACGCAGGCCACAGCAGTTCCTCTCATCCCTGGATGCTCAGCTCTTTGCACTGTGACTTTGCCACTCCTTCCTTCAAGAAGTGGAGTCTTTTTCTCCACCCCCATGAATCTGGGCTGGGCTGTGACTTGCTTTGACCTTATAGAATGTGGTACTGGAGACATTTTGGGAGTTCTGAGCCTATTCAAAAGGCTTTGAAGCTTTCATTCTCTACCCATACAGAGAAGGCTGAAAGCCTAAATTTCCTGGAAGCCGGAAACATATAGAGGCCTGTGAACCATACCACAACCAGAACTACTGAGCACTAGGTGAGGCTAGGCAGATCCTCCCACTGCCCCGCCCCACTTCCGCCCACCTGCAAAGCTCACCTGGTAAATACTGAGTTACCATCTCCATCTGACACACAGGATCAACTGCTCTAGGTCCTGGCTCCCTAGGGCCCCGCATTGCTGGCAGCTGGTCAGGGACTGTTTTCCAAGAGGCAGAGAAAAGCTGCTGAAGCCCACGTTCAAACGAGCAGTCCACAAGCCACTCTCAGGGAAGCAGGATACAGAGGTGGGTCTGTGCCCTCTCCAACACACATCTTCAAGGCTGCCCATTGCCATTTTCTGAATTCTGTCTCCTTGTCAAACTCTCTTGTGTGTTCACACTCACCATAACTCCATGGTGTAAATGCACTGGCAAATAGGGCCGAGAAGCAGGAAAGAGCAGTTTGCCCAGGCTTTGCCTTTCCTGAACCACACCTTGTTCCTCACAGCCCATGAAAGGCAGCTCTATTCATCTTGGCCCACGAGACCCCATCTGCTGTGTCTTGTGGGCTGGTGTTGGTGTCATATCCCACTGAAGCCTCATAGTCTACCGCCAATAGTGACATGTACACACATGCCAATAGTGACATGTACACAGATCTTCTGGAAGCTACTGTGTCATTCAAATGGCATGAAGAAGGCATGTTCCACATAAAAAGAGGTGCGAAAAAAATAAATGTACTTGATGCATTAATGGGGTGGGATTGGGGTCGTGTTTTCTCTCTTCATACAATTACTTTCCTTGCTGTTGCTATGAATTTGCACTGCTGGTGAGAATGTAAATTGGTCCAACCAAATGGGAAACCTGTTTGGCATTATCTAGTAAAGTTAAACATAAGCATCCCCTGTGACACAACAACGTAATTCCAAGTTCTTTACCCAATGAAAACACGTACATATGTTCAACAAAATATATTTACAAGAACTTGCCATTATCAAGCAAGTGAAGAATTAGATAGGCTAGTTAAGAGGATATTAGAATAATCCAGGAGAGCTGTAAAGATGTTTTGGACAAAGGTCATAACAGTGGAGGTGCCAGGAAGTGGTCAGATTCTGGTTGTATGTTGAAGGTAGACTTGAGTTAATGCGGGGCATGAAAGAAACAGAGGATTCAAGGGTGACAGCAAGGCCTTTAGCTTCAGCAATGGAAAGGAAAGAGTTGCCATTTACCAAGCTGGGGAAGACAGAGGAAGTGTAGATTTGGGAGATGAAAAATATCAGTCTTGATAAATCCATCATGATTATCAAATCATTCTATTTATTTAAAAAAGCAGGCTGGGCATGATGCCTCATGCCTGTAATCCCAACACTTTGGGAGGCCGAGGCAGGCGGATCACCTGAGGTCAGGAATTCGAGACCAGCCTGGTCAACATGGCAAAACCTCATCTCTACTAAAAATAAAAAAATTAGCTGGGCATGGTGGCATGTGCCTGTAATCCCAACTACTCGGGAAGTTGAGACAGGAGGATTGCTTGAACCTGGGAGGCAGAGGCTGCAGTGAGCAGAGATTGTGCCACTACACTCCAGCCTGGGCAGTAGAGCGAGACTACATCTCACAAAATAAAAAATAGATAATAATTTAAGAAAAGCAAACCGATAACAGTGAAACTAAGATTCCCTTACATGTTCCAATATTATATGTATATATATGTAGTATGCATGTATATAAAAAATTAGTAAGAGTCCTACTTAAAATCCTAACTCTAAACCCATGATTAAATTATGTATTTTAAATTCAAACCATATCCTCTTTGGGCTGAGCTGTTTTGGGCATCCAAGGGGGGTTGACACACAGTAGTATCTCATAAAAACACATGATTCATGAAAGAAATCGAAGTGAGTGTTATTAAAATTGACTGCCCTAAGTAAATGGTGTATTATGTGCATGTATGTGATTATGACGTTAAAGAAAGTAATGTAATGATCAGAGTGGCAATTCAATTTTGTAGTGTTGGTAAAACATTAAAAGCAAATGTTTCTGGTAAAATAATAAAATCCCTCTTATTTTTATATTTTCAACATCTCTGAAGATGTCCTATAATTATTTTAATTTAGTGTCTTAATATAGCAAATTAATAGATTTCTAAACATTTAACCCACCTTCTATTAACTGTTCATGGTGCATTACTCTTTGAATGTGCTGCTCTGGATGTATGCTAGTATTTGGGGCTTTCCTATTAATGTTTCAAAGTAACCACATCTGCGGCCAGGGAGCCAATAATCTGGCTGAGAGATGCATGAAGGAGGAAAATGTGTTCACAGAACCTCACTCCAGTGGCGTCCACAGCTGAGTCAGTAAAGGGACACGCTACAGCTGAGGAGTTAGGTGAGGGGAGGGGTGCGGCAGGAGGTCGCATCAACTTCCAGAACACGTCTCCTTTGCTCTCTTTGGGCAGCGGGCTACATCTCCCCTTACACCGCAAACTGTTCAGAGCTCCTCCCCCGCGCACCGCCCCTCGCCCGTGCCTGCCTTGGGAATCTTGGCCCCACCTTTCTGATTCCGATCCCGCCTCCTCAAGGGAGTTAGTCCCGCCCCCGCGTTCTCACAGCCGCGGCCCGGCCCCGTTCTGAGCTTGCGCACTGGTGACCATCGGGCCTTGGGGGCGGAGCCCGCGCAAGCACTCAGGCCACGCCCACGGCCAAGCCCACATTCAGCCCCATGGACTCGCCTCCACAACCATGCATTTCCGGTGATGCTTAGGAATATAAAAAGATCGGAGTGGTAATATAATTTTGTGACGTTCGTGAAAAACTAAAAGCAAATGGCAAAATCATACCCACTGACCTGAAATAGGGCCCAAATGGGGACAAAAAAGAGACATTTTTCTTTGCTTCCACCCTCTGACACAGCCTTTAGAGGGACGATGCCCTACGGCTGCCCCCAGCTGCCTAGAATCCACTCTACCCCAGACTACAGTGACAATTCTAAGCCCACCTGTCTTATGCAGAAACCGGGAGACAGAAGGGGCCACACAACGGGAAGAAATGTTCTCTGAGGGAGAAACGGGTCCGTTTGGCACACCTTTCCACAGATGCACCCAACCCCGACTGGAATAACTGCTGCTTACGCCTCTGCTCATTGTGTCTTTGTAACTAAAAGAAAAAAATTGAAGCAATTATCTCTGATGAGTGACATTACTGCATAGTTAACTTGTTATTCTCTCCTTTGTGCCATTATGAATTGACAAGTCCTTTGCAATAAGATAGAGAACAGTTTTGTAATAAAAAGGAACACAGTTGTTTTAAAAAACAAATGAAAACATAGGTTACAAAAAAATGAAGTAATAAGGTAATGCATATAAATTAAGTCAAAGCAATGGAAAATCAATTGCAAACACAATAGAGTTATAAATATATATAGAAAAGGACTCGATGACAATAAAACAAGATATAAACTTTCAGTTTATATGGTAAGAATAATGCTATTTTTTTCTAAAAATCTGTTTTCAAATTTTCTTTAATGAATATCTGTTTACCAGCCCTTGTCCATTCTAGGGTGCTGTAGGATTAAGATCAAACAAGGTATAGAATCACACATGCCTGGGCTTTAATCCTGCCTCTGCAGCTTACTAACAGTATGTCCTTGAGCAAGTGACTTGACTTCTCTGAGACATACATATAGGGCCTGGCTGCCCAGATTACTATAAGCATGAAGAAAGATGATACAGACTAATGCTCAGCACAGGGTCTGTCAGAGATAGTAACTGGGCTGTTGTAGCTATTACACTAGGAAACTTGATGATTTCTGATTTTGCTGTTTATTTATGTATTTATTTTATTATATTACTAATCCTCAGTTAAAAATACATGTGAGAAGCATCCCCCGAATCTCACCAAATTTTTCTTTAGTTTCTTACCCTGTAGGTTCTATTTCTTCCTTAAGGGCATTTACCACATCTTGCCCTCATATAATGTCTCTTTTCCCAGACATTGCCCCTCTCCATCTAGGCTCCTCATCATCACTTACAGTTTCTCTGGGGAGTTAGGATGGCAGGGTGAACCAGCCTTAGATACTCCCTAGTCTATGGATAGTGATAGCTCAGGGAACCTCCAGCAGCAGCAATTCCTGTCTCAGTGTGTCCCTGGCTTTCTGAGACAATGTTCATCTTAACTCACACATTCCCTCGTACAATGAAAAAATGAGGGAAGACGACATGTACTTGGCCAATGACCCTCCACTGTCTGGGGGCCAGTGCAACTGGGCATTGAAAGCCTTATCTGGGCTGAGTGGCAGTGGCTCGCACCTGTAATCTCAGCACTTTGGGAGGCTGAGGCAGGAGGATTGCTTGAAGCCAGGGGTTTGAGTCCAGCCTGGGCAATAGAGCAAGACCCCCATCTCTACAAAAAAGAAAAAAATCAGCTGGGCGTGGTAGTGCATGCTTGTAGTTCCAGCTAACCGAGAGGCTGAGGCAAGAGAATCACTTGACCCCGGGAGTTGGAGGCTGCAGTGAGCTATTATTGCACCACTGCACTCCAGCCTGGGTAACAGAGCAAGATTCATTACTGGATGCCCATCACAAGCTTTCAAAGACTGTGGCCACCATAGGCTGAGACAGTGCTAGAAGGGAATTTGGTTGATGGTAATAACTTGAATGTCACTGGCCATCTGTCCCCTAATCCTTCAGTCCCTTTCAAACTCCCCAGTGCCCAGAACAACATTTCAGAGAATCTCTGGGAAGAGCGGCACACATTTGGAGGCATGGGCAAGAGTAGCTGGCTGGGAGTGGTTCACAGCCTAATGTGAGACTCATTCTGTAACACAAGAGAGGGTAATAAAAGGCATATCAATCAAGTTTCAGCTGCAATTGGAGAAGAAGTGATTTGAGCTTAGCATACTAGTAAAACCCCCAAACAGGAGGTGAGACACTGCAGCCTGGGCCCCTCTACACTCAATGGAAAGAACAGAGTTTCTGAAACCTGCTGTTTAAGATCACTATGAAATCCCAGGAAGACAGCTGTGCCCAACCACCCAGTGTGGCACATCTATAGGCAGGACAGACTGTTTGCAATGGTCTTGTTCTCCTTTTCTGTGGGGGCAGTTTCTTTTCTTCTTGTTTTGATAGGAAAGGGTACAGATTTTAATGATCACAATGATAAGGTTATTTGATGAAGTGTTTAAATCAAGGTAAGCTGCACAGAGGGTAGATAATTTTAGTTAATTGGAAATTTTATACAAGCAATAGAAACTGTACTGATATATTTATTTTTTTTTAATTTTTTATTTTTTGAGACGGAGTCTTGCTCTGTCACTCAGGCTAGAGTGCAGTGGCACTCTCTTTGCTCACTGCAACCTCTGCCTCCTGAGTCCAAGCAATTCTTCTGCCTCAGCCTCCCGAGTAGCTGGGATTACAGGCGCCCGCCACATGCCCGGCTAATTTTTGTATTTTTAGTAGAGATGGGGTTTCACTATGTTGGCCAGGCTGGTCTCTAACTCCTGACCTCAGGTGATTCACCCACCTCGGCCTCCCAAAGTGCTGGTATTACAGGCGTGAGCCACCGTGCCCAGCCTGATATGTTTAAAGAACAAACAATGCCAAAAAACTTCTACCCATTTAACTAACTTAATTCTGCTATTACAAAGCCTTTATAAGACCTAGTGGTGTAGTGTAATGAAAGATGCCTCAGACACAAAAGACCAAGATTCTAACGCAGGGTTTACCCGGAATTAACTGTGTGTTTTCTGTTTCCAGCTGTGGTCCTCATGACTTTTTGCAACAATCTTCTGCTGACATACTGGTCATCTTGCTTTCTGCCTCACCTTTGGCAGTATCAGGATATTCCTCCAACACCCTCACAATCTCCAGATATGTGTTTGTGTCCTTCATGAAGTGGTCAAAAGGATCAGTTCTCCTAAGGAGGTATTAGATCACCTACTATCTTTAGGAGAATACTGCCCTAGACAAAGACGAGAACTTCCATCGTGGTCAGAAGACCTCACACTCTTGCCATGAAGCCCTCGTCCTCAATGTATCAGATTATAGAGCTCAGAGCTCTTCCCTGGTTCATGCAATGATGCATACGGCAGAGCTATACTTTTATATATACTTTTATATATATATAAAAGCTATACAGATTTTTATTGTGAATAATAAAAATCTACAAGTGGAATCTTCTCAAACATTTTATTGGAAGAACACAAATATTTTACAAAATGCAAGAAACCAAAGTGAGAAACACACTTTGAAAACACAGAAATGAGGCCGATTCAGGTGACCTCAACAGCAGGACTTCTAAATTACATTATCTGTAGTGAAAGGGTATTAACGAGACTTAACAGGCTGTCACTCGTTCTTAAGTCTAATTTCAGACTCTAGACCCCAACAGCATGACTAGCTCAACTAGTGTGAGGTGAAAGGTACCAAACCAAATAGCTATGGCCAGTCACATAGGAAACAGAAGGGTGTGGTGAAAGGTCTCAGAGAAAAGCTGTTTCCTGGACAGACCAAGGCTCAGGAAGACCTCAGCCTGAGACTGCTGCCTTCCACCCCAGGACATAGATACAGTACATACATGTTTTGACCTGTCCCCATATGTAAAATATTTAAAACCATCTCTTGAGTAAGTACTAAAGCACATATCATAAACAATGAAAACAACCCAAAGTCCAAGTCAATCCCAAAGTCAATTCCTGTTCGTATGTATAAATAGCTGGTGTCTTGGGGCCATTCCTTGAGACAAAGTCCTCCAGATGAAGTGCATGGCTTCTGTAGAACTGTTGTGATTTGATGAAATTCAAACACCTATGGACTAAACGTTAACCTTAAACACTGCCAATGTAAAATACTACATGTAAATTGAAGTATCAAGGCAAAAAAAGAAAAAATATGGAAGCAGTAATGGCATTATCTATTTCCCATGGAGAAGCATTCTCCTTTCCTTGAGTTCTAAAATCTAAAAACATTGGTGAGGAGCACTCATCTGTAATCATAAAAAGTTTTATGTTTACCTCTAACCCCAGGTGCCCAGATCCATCACTTCTGGACTTTAGAGAAGCACAGGTGCTTGGTTTCTGGCTTAAATTATATTCCACATCCTGTAGATCAGCATGTTGACTGCAAAACTAGTAGTCCAAGCTGACACTGGAGTGGAGTCTACAATAGACCCTTCTATCATTCTGTAAGGCATCGTGTCTGACTGATGGGAAGACCGGGAAAATCCATGAATCCCACTAGGATTCACTGACCACAGCCCACTGCTATTCTTTTCTCAAATTAAGCAGCAGCACACTAGGTTTGCATGTGAATACAAAGGTACAAAGAAAGCTCAGAAGACCAACATAAATCTAAACTGTTAGGTGGCCACCCTGGCAGCTGTCAGCAATCCATATACTGCATGACTGGAGTAAGCACAATGGGCTGAGAGGACAAACTCAAATCCAGAGGGATCTGGAAGAACTGATTCAAACTGTATAGGAGTGCGCACATTCTGCACATTCTTTCAAACCTTTTGGAGAGGCCCGTGCACTAAATATCCAGAAGACAGGAACTGAGTCCTCATCTACAGCCAAAAATTCTATCAGGTGATGGATATAACAAGTCATACAAAGTAAATGTCTGTCTACTGCAGGAAACCAAACCTCTGCTCATTTAAGACTCAACGACAGGAGGATATGAGAGAAATTGTACAGCCCCACTTGTCAACAGACCATTGACATCAACATGTCAATTTAAGCCATCTGTAAACAAGGCTAATGGTTTGATTCCCCACTCCAACTGGTTATAAAGAACGCTTCATAAAAACACCGGTATGGGTAAAAGCACGCACAGGCTAGAAAATAGGCAAGTACTCACACTTATTATTTGTCCTTGAGGTCCTGTTTGCACAAGTCCCACATGAGGAACTTTTCTGCACATGCCTGGCTTGGGCAAGGACACAGAAGTCATCATTGTGAAGGGCAGATTGGGGGAACAGGTATCACATGGCAGCACGTTGAAAGGGCAAATACAAAGTAAAATAAAAAATAAAAGTTTGAATCTCCCTGGTGAAAAAAGAATAGACCTAACAATTCCCTTTTTTTAGAATATTTACTTTGGAAAACTTGTAAGTTCTTCCTCTGCCTCTTTGCAAACCATGCAAATCTTTTTGAAAGCTAAGTAAGCCTCTTGCCAATTTTACAATCACAAATAAAAGGGGACAGGCAGCCAAAATAATTGGCAGGCATGAGAACAAGGTAAAGAGGAAACTTAAGCAGTTGAAACCAGAACCTCAGCTCAGCCGTCCTGAGAAACACAGAAGGAAATGCACATCACAGGCAGTGTCCAGAATGCCAATAAAACTACAAGAGAACACCCTGGATTATGAACAAGATGAGGGTATACAGCGTATTGATGAGGATACAACAGCATCAGCAAAAGTAACAGCAGTAACTTTGCAGAAGTCCTCCACATTATAGCACTATGGAACAATATAAGAGGGAGAAGGGCCACCTACCCCTGTGGCCCTTTTTCACAGGTTTAAAGCAAGACATAGAAGAAGGCTGAGGCAGCAACGCCTTCACCAACAGACAAGGCCATCACTCACTGGGAAAATGGAAAATAACAACTTGTCCCCATCATCCATGTGTGACGTTTGCCAGTGGGCCATATATGCATATATCACATCGGTTGATGTGCATGGTTGTCCTGTGTCCTCCAGGTAGGCTGCTCCAAAGGTACTGTGAGAAAGGGGAAAAAGGACAGGAGGCACTTCTCTGAACCCTAATGCCCATTGCAACATTCACATCAAAGACCCTTGTCCTCTGAACTGTCCGTATTTTGCTCATATGCAGGAGATTCTTGACATTCCTGCTTGAACTTAACGTTAGGTAGACTGAAGTAGGGAAACCCACTCCTTTTCTCAAATTGTGGAAAAGGATTGGCAGCAAAAATGTATGGCCTGTGTGAAAACTAGGTAAAGAGAAAATAACTTAAGCAATTGAAACCAGGATCTCAGTTCAGCCCTCCTGAGAAAGACAGAGGGAAATGTGTATCACAGGCAGTGCTCAAGACTTGCAAAAAAGCTATAGGAGCACAGCCTGAATTATGACAAAGATGAGGGCATACAATGCATCGCATCGGTGAGGACACAACAGTATCAGCAAAAGCAACAGCAATAACTTTGCAGGAGTCCTCCACATTATAGAACCATGTAAAAATATAAGTGGGTGAAGGGCCACCTACCTCTGTGGCCATTTTTCACAGGCCTAAGGCAATACATAGAAGAAGGCTGAGGCAGCAAAGCCTTCACTAACAGACAAGCTCACCACTCACTGGGAAAATGGAAAAAAAGAACGTGACCCCATCATCCATGTGTGACGTTTGCCACTGGGCCATGTATGCTCTTATCACATCTGTCGATGTGTACTGTTGTCCTGTGTCCTCCTGCCATGCTGCTCCAAAGGTACTGTGAGGGAAGGGAAAAAGGGAATGGAGGCACTTCCCTGAACCCTAATGCCCACTGCAACTTTCATATCAAAGTCCCTAGTCCTCTGAACTGTCTGTATTTTCCTCATATGCAGGAGATTCTTGGCATTCCTGCTTGACCTGTTAGGTAGTCTGAAGTAGGGAACCCCATCCAACCCCCTTGCCCTTCTCTTTTCAAATTGTGAAAAAGGATTGGCAGCAAGAGGGTTTGGCCTGCATGAGAACTAGGAAAAGAGAAAATAACTTAAGCAATTGAAACCAGCATCTAAACTCAGGTCTCCTGAGAAAGATAGAGGGAAATGCATATCACAGGCAGTGCTCAAGACTTGCAATCAAGCTATAGAAGAACACCCTGAATTATCACCAAGATGAACATACAATGCATCGCATCAGTGTGGATACAACAGTATCAGCAAAAGCAACAGTAGTAACTTTGCAGAAGTTCTCCACATTATTGTATTATGTTACGGTGTAAGAGCATGAAGGGTCACCTACCTCAGTGGCCATTTTTCATAGGCCTAAAGCAATACACAGAATAAGGCTGAGACAGCAATGCCTTCACCAGCAGAGAAGCACACCACTCACTGGGAAAATGGAAAATCACAACGTGTCCTTATCATCCACGTGTGACCTTTGCCAGTGGGCCATGTATGCACATATCACATAGGTTGATGTGCGTTGTTGTCCCGCATCCTCCTGCCATGCTGCTCCAAAGGTACTGTGAGGGAAGGGAAAAAGGGAGTGGAGGCACTTTCCTGAACCCTGATGCCCACTGCAACTTTCATATCAAAGTCCCTAGTCCTCTGAACTGTCTGTATTTTCCTCGCATGCAGGAGATTCTTGACATTCCTGCTTGACCTGTTAGGTAGCCTGAACTAGGGAAACCCCAGTGCCCTAGTCATTCCTGCTTGACCTGTTAGGTAGCCTGAAGGTGCCCTAGTCATTCCTGCTTGACCTGTTAGGTAGCCTGAACTAGGGAAACCCCTGTGCCCTCCTCTTCTCAAATTGTGGAAAAGGATTGGCAGCAAAAATATTTGGCCTCCATGAGAATTAGGTAAAGAGAAAATAACTTAAGCAGTTTAATTGGCATCTCAGCTCAGGCCTCCTGAGAACGATAGAGGGAAATGTGTATCACAGGCAGTGCTCAAGACTTGCAAAAAAGCTATAGGAGAACACCCTGGATTATCACCAAGATGAAGGCACACAGTGCATTGCATCAGTGTGGATACAACAGCATCAGCAAAAGCAAGAGCAGTAACATTGCAGGAGTCGTCCACATTATAGTACTGTGTAACAATATAAGTGGGTGAAGGGTCACCTACCTCTGTGGCCATTTTTCACAGGCTTAAAGCAATACACAGAAGAAGGCTGAGACAGCAACACCTTCACCAGCATAGAAGCACACCACTCACTGGGAAAATGGAAAATCACAACGTGTCCCTATCATCCACGTGTGACCTTTGCCAGTGGGCCATGTATGCACATATCACATAGGTCGATGTGCGTTGTTGTCCCGCATCCTCCTGCCATGCTGCTCCAAAGGTACTGTGAGGGAAGGGAAAAAGGGAGTGGAGGCACTTTCCTGAACCCTGATGCCCACTGCAACTTTCATATCAAAGTCCCTAGTCCTCTGAACTGTCTGTATTTTCCTCGCATGCAGGAGATTCTTGACATTCCTGCTTGACCTGTTAGGTAGCCTGAACTAGGGAAACCCCAGTGCCCTAGTCATTCCTGCTTGACCTGTTAGGTAGCCTGAGGTGCCCTAGTCATTCCTGCTTGACCTGTTAGGTAGCCTGAAGGTGCCCTAGTCATTCCTGCTTGACCTGTTAGGTAGCCTGAACTAGGGAAACCCCGGTGCCCTAGTCATTCCTGCTTGACCTGTTAGGTAGCCTGAAGGTGCCCTAGTCATTCCTGCTTGACCTGTTAGGTAGCCTGAAGGTGCCCTAGTCATTCCTGCTTGACCTGTTAGGTAGCCTGAACTAGGGAAACCCCGGTGCCCTAGTCATTCCTGCTTGACCTGTTAGGTAGCCTGAAGGTGCCCTAGTCATTCCTGCTTGACCTGTTAGGTAGCCTGAACTAGGGAAACCCCGGTGCCCTAGTCATTCCTGCTTGACCTGTTAGGTAGCCTGAAGGTGCCCTAGTCATTCCTGCTTGACCTGTTAGGTAGCCTGAACTAGGGAAACCCCTGTGCCCTCCTCTTCTCAAATTGTGGAAAAGGATTGGCAGCAAAAATATTTGGCCTCCATGAGAATTAGGTAAAGAGAAAATAACTTAAGCAGTTTAACTGGCATCTCAGCTCAGGCCTCCTGAGAACGATAGAGGGAAATGTGTATCACAGGCAGTGCTCAAGACTTGCAAAAAAGCTATAGGAGAACACCCTGGATTATCACCAAGATGAAGGCACACAGTGCATTGCATCAGTGTGGATACAACAGCATCAGCAAAAGCAAGAGCAGTAACATTGCAGGAGTCGTCCACATTATAGTACTGTGTAACAATATAAGTGGGTGAAGGGTCACCTACCTCTGTGGCCATTTTTCACAGGCTTAAAGCAATACACAGAAGAAGGCTGAGACAGCAACACCTTCACCAGCATAGAAGCACACCACTCACTAGGAAAATGGAAAATCACAACGTGTCCCTATCATCCACGTGTGACCTTTGCCAGTGGGCCATGTATGCACGTATCACATAGGTCGATGTGCGTTGTTGTCCCGCATCCTCCTGCCATGCTGCTCCAAAGGTACTGTGAGGGAAGGGAAAAAGGGAGTGGAGGCACTTTCCTGAACCCTGATGCCCACTGCAACTTTCATATCAAAGTCCCTAGTCCTCTGAACTGTCTGTATTTTCCTCGCATGCAGGAGATTCTTGACATTCCTGCTTGACCTGTTAGGTAGCCTGAACTAGGGAAACCCCAGTGCCCTAGTCATTCCTGCTTGACCTGTTAGGTAGCCTGAAGGTGCCCTAGTCATTCCTGCTTGACCTGTTAGGTAGCCTGAACTAGGGAAACCCCGGTGCCCTAGTCATTCCTGCTTGACCTGTTAGGTAGCCTGAAGGTGCCCTAGTCATTCCTGCTTGACCTGTTAGGTAGCCTGAAGGTGCCCTAGTCATTCCTGCTTGACCTGTTAGGTAGCCTGAAGGTGCCCTAGTCATTCCTGCTTGACCTGTTAGGTAGCCTGAACTAGGGAAACCCCGGTGCCCTAGTCATTCCTGCTTGACCTGTTAGGTAGCCTGAAGGTGCCCTAGTCATTCCTGCTTGACCTGTTAGGTAGCCTGAAGGTGCCCTAGTCATTCCTGCTTGACCTGTTAGGTAGCCTGAACTAGGGAAACCCCGGTGCCCTAGTCATTCCTGCTTGACCTGTTAGGTAGCCTGAAGGTGCCCTAGTCATTCCTGCTTGACCTGTTAGGTAGCCTGAACTAGGGAAACCCCGGTGCCCTAGTCATTCCTGCTTGACCTGTTAGGTAGCCTGAAGGTGCCCTAGTCATTCCTGCTTGACCTGTTAGGTAGCCTGAACTAGGGAAACCCCTGTGCCCTCCTCTTCTCAAATTGTGGAAAAGGATTGGCAGCAAAAATATTTGGCCTCCATGAGAATTAGGTAAAGAGAAAATAACTTAAGCAGTTTAACTGGCATCTCAGCTCAGGCCTCCTGAGAACGATAGAGGGAAATGTGTATCACAGGCAGTGCTCAAGACTTGCAAAAAAGCTATAGGAGAACACCCTGGATTATCACCAAGATGAAGGCACACAGTGCATTGCATCAGTGTGGATACAACAGCATCAGCAAAAGCAAGAGCAGTAACATTGCAGGAGTCGTCCACATTATAGTACTGTGTAACAATATAAGTGGGTGAAGGGTCACCTACCTCTGTGGCCATTTTTCACAGGCTTAAAGCAATACACAGAAGAAGGCTGAGGCAGCAACACCTTCACCAACAGACAACCCCACCACTCAGTGGGAAACGAAAAATAAGAAACTGTCCCTATCATCCTTGTGTGATGTTTGCCAGTAGACCATGTATGCTCATATGACATCAGTTGATGTGCATTGTGGTCCTATGTCCTCTAGCCATGCTGCTCCAAAAGTACTGTGAGGTCAGGGGATACAGGACAGGAGGCACTTCCCTGAACCCTAATGCCCACTGCAACTTTCCCATCAAATACCCTTGTCTTCTGAACTGTCTGTACCTTCCTCATATGCAGGAGATTCTTGACATTCCTGCTTGATCTGTTAGGTAGCCTGAACTAGGGGGACCCCTGTGCCCTTCTCTTCCTACATTGTGGAAAAGGATTGGCAGCAAAAATGTTTGGCCTCCATGAGAACTAGGTAAAGAGAAAATAACTTAAGCAGTCGAAACCAACATCTCAGCTCAGCCCTCCTGAGAAAGATAAAGGGAAATGCGTATCACAGGCAGTGCTCAAGATTGCAATGAAGCTATAGGAAGACACCCTGGATTATTACCAAGATGAAGGCACACAGTGCATCGCATCGATGAGGATACAAGAGCATCAGCAAAAGCAACAGCAGTAACTTTGCAGAAGTCCTCCACATTAGAGTATTATATTACAATATAATAGGGTGAATGGCCTCCTACGTCTGTGGCCATTTTTCAAAGGCCTAAAGTAATAAACAGAAGAAGGCTGAGGCACAACTCCTTCACCAACAGACAAGCCCACCAGTCACCAGAAAAAGGGAAAATAAGAACCTGTCCCCATCATCCATTTCTGATGTTTGCCAGTGGGCCATGTACGCTCATGTCACATTAGTCAATATGCACTGTTGTCCTATGTCTTCCAGTCATGTTGCTCCAAAGGTACTGTCAGGGAAGAGGAAAAGGGACAGGAGGCACTTCACTGAACCCTAATGCCCACTGCAACTTTCACATCAAAGTCCCTAGTCCTCTGAACTGTCTGTATTTTCCTCATATGCAGGAGATTCTTGACATTCCTGCTTGACCTGTTAGGTAGCCTGAAGTAGGGAAACTCCTGTGCCCTCCCCTGCTCAAATTGTGGAAAAGGATTGACAGCAAAAATGTTTGGCCTGCATGAGAACTAGGTAAAGAGAAAATAACTTAAGCAGTCGAGGCCAGTATCTCAGCTCAGCCCTCCTGAGAATGATAGTGGGAAATGTGTATCACAGGCAGCATTCAAGACTTGCAAAAAAGCTACTGGAGAACACCCTGGATTATCACCAAGATGAGGGCATACAGTGCACTGCATTCGTGTGGATACAACAGCATCAGCAAAAGCAACAGCAGTAACTTTGCAGAAGTTCTCCACGTTATAGTACTATGTAACAATATAATTGGGTAAAGGGTCACCTACCTCTGTGGCCATTTTTTACAGGCCTAAAGCAATACACAGAAGACGACTGAGGCAGCAACGCCTTCATCAACAGACAAGCCCATCACTCACTGGGAAAATGGAAAATAACAACCTGTCCCCATTCACGTCTGACATCTGCCAGTGGGCCATGTATGCTCATATGACATCTGTGGATGTGCAGTGCTGTCCTGTGCCCTCCAGTCATGGTATTCCAAATGTACTGTGAGGGAAGGGAAAAAGGGAATGGGAGAACTTCCCTGAACCCTGATGCGCACTGCAACTTTCATATCAAAGTCCCTAGTCCTTTGAACTGTCTATTTTCCTCATATGCAGCAGATTCTTGACATTCCTGCTTGACCTGTTAGGTAGCCTGAAGTAGAGAAACCTCTGTGCCCTCTTCTTCTCTAATTGTGGAAAAGGATTGGCAGCAAAAATGTTTGGCTTGCATGAGCACTAGGTAAAGAGAAAATAACTTAAGCAGTTGAAACCAGCATCTCAGCTCAGCCCTCTTGAGTAAGATAGCAGGAAATGCATATCACGGGTAGTGCTCACAACTTGCAATAAACCTATAGGAGAACACCCTGGATTATGACCAAGATGAGTGCTACAGTGTATGGCATTGGTGAGGATACAACAGCATCAGCAAAAGTGATAGCAGTAATTTTGCAGAAGTCCATCACATTATTGAACTATGTGACCATATAAAACATTAGCAATCTGTAACAGTAAACAGAAGAAGGTTGACACATCAAAACTTGTATCAACAGACAAGCCCACCATTCACTGAGGATATGGAAAACAATAACCTGTCCCTTTCATCGATATCTCAACTTTGCAATGGGTCATATATGCTCATAGGACATCTATCAATGTGCATTGTTCTCCTCTGTCATATTCTGGAGATTCCTCATATTCCTGCTTGTACTCTTACGTAGCCTGAAATAGGGAAAGCAGAGTGCCTTCCCTTCCTCAAATTGTGGCTCCCCCTTATCCTATAACAGCTTCAGTAGCTGGAGTACTACACAAGATGTATAAATCCCTCACGGTTGTGTCTGTAACACTCTCTCCTTGAAAGCACAGGCAAGGTCACTTTGACCTTGTAATTTCCCCTCTGAGAGGACCAAATGGCAGATGGGTCAGATCACCAAATGGCAACAGCTTATAAATAGGGAAAGTGACACCTAGGGCCTTCAGGTAGGTGCCCTTTTCAGCATGAGGAATAGGAGAGATTAAGCTGTTAGCCTGAATACCTGATGTGGGAGCT
Organism: Macaca thibetana thibetana; assembly: GCF_024542745.1. Classification (NCBI taxonomy): domain Eukaryota; kingdom Metazoa; phylum Chordata; class Mammalia; order Primates; family Cercopithecidae; genus Macaca; species Macaca thibetana. Next base: position 130,050,497 of record NC_065598.1, read on the forward strand.
TCCTGAACACTCAGGCTCTTCTACAGATGCCTATAAGGATCCAAATTTCACCAGCTTCATGCACTGGTCATTGACAGGAACGACAGGAGTTTTCTGTTCCCACCCATGTGCAGAGTATGATCAATGGAAGAGTGCAAGAAGCTAACAGAGAAATGCTTGAATAAACTTGAACTGCGTTCCTATTCACTGAATCAGGGGTCCTCATGACGCCTGACATGCCATTCCTCTTCACAGTGGAAACCATGTAGTTCAGCACATTAGTGTCTGAGCACAGAATCCTGACAGAAGGCCATCACCAGTTTCTTCCCTAGACCCCAAATTTCTCATGCCCAGAATGCTGCCAATGCCAGTGTGTGTTTCCTGTATGACCTTGCACAGGTATTTGAACCATTGGAGCATGGAAGAGAAAAGTTACTGGGTCCATATGTTAGAAGAACATATCAGCAACAGCACTTCACTTCCCTAATTCTCTGCTGGTGAACACGGCTCACTACAGATATGAAAGACTGTGTGGTCAACTCAACCAAGACTGATGGCTTACCAGAAACACTGGCAGTTGCTTCTCAGGTATCTCCCTCAGATTGCTCTACCAAGCTACAGCAAAAGAGGTATAGCCCACCTTTTCCTGAGCCATTTTTTCACAGGCTAAGTGTATACACAGAAGACAAGCCTTCAATGTAGGGAAAAGAGAGATCAGACTGTTACTGTGTCTTCGTAGAAAGGGAAGACATAAGAAACTCCATATTGACCTGTACCCTGAACAATTGCTTTGCCCTGAGATGCTGTTAATCTGTAACTTTGCCCCAACCTTGAGCTCACAAAAACATGTGTTGTATGGAATCAAGGTTTAAGGGATCTAGGGCTATGCAGGATGTGCCTTGTCAACAAAATATTTACACGAAGTATGCTTGCTAAAAGTCATCGCCATTCTCCAGTCTCGATAAACCAGGGCACAATGCACTGCAGAAAGCCGCAGGGACCTCTGTCCTGGAAAGCCGGGTATCGTCCAAGGTTTCTCCCCATGTGATAGTCTGAAATTTGGCCTTGTGGGATGGGAAAGACCTGACTGTCCCCAAGCCCGACACCTGTGAACGGTCTGTGCTGAGGAGGATTAGTAAAAGAGGAAGGCCTCTTGCAGTTGAGATAAGAGGAAGGCCTCTTTCTCCTGCCTGCCCCTGGGAACTGAATGTCTCAGTATAAAACCCGATTGTACATTTGTTCAATTCTGAGATAGGAGAAAAACCGCCCTGTGGTGGGAGGCGAGACATGTTGGCAGCAATGCTGCTTTGTTATTCTTTACTCCACTGAGACGTTTGGGTGGAGAGAAGCATAAATCTGGCCTACGTGCACATCCAGGCATAGTAACTCCCCTTGAACTTATTTGTGACACAGATTCCTTTGCTCACATGTTTTCTTGGTGACCTTCTCCCCACTATCACCCTGCTCTCCTGCCGCATTCCCCTTGCTGAGATAGTGAAAATAGTAATTAATAAATACTGAGGGAACTCAGAGACCAGGGCCGGTGCAGGTCCTCCGTATGCTGAGCGCTGGCACCCTGGGCCCACTGTTGTTTCTCTACACTTTGTCTCTGTGTCTTATTTCTTTTCTCAGTCTCTCGTCCCACCTGATGAAAAATACCCACAGGTGTAGAAGGGCTGGTCACCCCTACACTTCGCCAGTAGCCAAGTCCAGAATTATCATGAATAATGGAAAGTAAGGTTCTATCCCCATCATAAAAGTCCCGTCTTTGCCAAAAGTTATACTTCTCACGTTACACTCAACAATATGCTTTGTTGTAGTGCCAGGCACGGAGAAGGGAGTAGGAAGCACTCCCTTGAACACAGAGTGCCCATGGCAACTTTCCCACCAGAGTCCCTTGGCCTCGACCTCTAGGGAGCAGCTCCACACAATGCCACTGCTTACAGCCCTTTCCCCACCTCTAGCCTGTAGGCCACTGGTGAAGGGATGATGCGTCATTCCATCTTTCCTGATCAGAGAAGCCCGTCCCCTTTTCTGAGCCTCTAACCTCTATAATTCTCGTTATTAAAACAACAGATAAAATGGCTGAGGATCCATGAGATCCATTTACTTCAAAACATATTGTCCCATCTTTTCACAAGCATTTTTACCATCTGTTATCTCTACAACTGCAAAATCACCCTGTGCGTCCTCTGGACAATTATATTGACTGGAAAATGGAGAGGAGACGGAGGCTGGGGTAACTAATGCTTTTTCTAGCAATAAAAACATACTTTAAAAGGCTTCTCACAGCTTATGATTAATCCCACAGAATTCAAGGCCAACTAAAACCTAGATCTGAGTCCCTCTCCACCAGCACTCACAATATTTTGGCTGCGATGCTGTGTCAAGGTAAGTATATATTCTGTAGTCATTAATGTCCTTTGAAAAACAGAGATAATAGCAGTATTTAATACACACTTTTATAGGATTAGATAAGAAACTGTTCTTGGTTTTAGTAAGGATTTTATCAGCGGTAGCTTTGGCTGATTTGTTTTCGCATCATTACCACCACCATCATCATCACCATCACCATTATCATCTTCCGTTCTAGTAGAATAAAATGTCTCTCAAAATGACCATTGTTGTCCCAGTTACACTACTGGGTGCATTTAACAGGGAACTAGTATAACAAGGAATACAATCAGTTGCATTTTTCTCACTGGCTAATATCTCTCACTTGTGGCTGGCCCTTATGCTCCAAAATAACAAGTTGGGCACTAAGAAGACTCAACTTGCCATTTAAGTTAGGAGATACAAGCCTTCAATTCCCAGGGATAAAAATGTGCCTTTCTCAAGCCTACAAAAAAAAAATTGTATCAAAGACTTTTTCAAATTTCTGAGTGTGAGAGCATAAATTCACTTGATAAAAATTAATGTCAAGAGTCCTAATTTAAAAAAACAATGGGTATTGTCATGGAACAGCCTAACTGGAAATGATCCAAAATGGTCACAGTGAGTGTAATTCTATGTAGACAGATTTTTAGTGAATTCAATTTCATTATATTCTCCTGAAATCTCTCTACTTTGTACATAAGCAGATATTACATCTGTAACCCAAAATGTCATTTTTAAAAAAGATTAAAATATCAGTCTTCATATTTGTTTTTCTGTTTGAGTGAATACTAGCGAAATGAATTGTCTCCTACATATATAATCCATAGACTTTCAGTCAAAAGCCTTGCCTTAAAGTGTCCATTATCATGCATTCCCTTTCCATGATATAAGAGGCGTGGAAATAAGAGGCGTGAAAAAACATGTTAAGGCAAATGCGAGTTTGACGTGGAACACTTCACACCAAAATTTAACAGCACATTAACGTTCCCACTAGTGAAGAGTCATTCATTAACTACGTGCCTGATGAGACTGTCTGTGCTGGCCTAGGAACGAACTCCTGGGAAAGATCTAAGGAGCAAGGTCCCACTTTAAATTCAGAGAAGGTCCACTTTCTTTTCCATCCAGCATCCTGATCCCTGAAACAGTCACCAGAGAGACACCCTTTTGGATCCCCCCACTTTGTGAATGCTTCTAAAATGCCAATAGAGCCAGGCATGATGGCTGATGCCTGTAATCCCGGCATTTTGGGAGGCTGAGGAAGGAGGACTGTTTGAGCCCAGGAGTTTGGAGCCAGACTGGAAAATACAGCAAGACCCCATTTCTACAAAAAATGTTTAAAAACCCCAAATTTTAAAATGCCAATAGTCAGTAGAATTACCAACTAAACCATTCATTTAGGTTTTCCCCACAGTCTCTTTCACAACAGTGAAGTGACTCAAGATAACTGTGCCATTGCAGGGGCAGAGGGCACAACACACTTGTGTGTAACAGAGAGGAGTCACAGTTACCTTGTTTCACACCTACTTTTGACTAGGAAATAAGCCACTCTAGGTCACTATCACATTATTTGGTTAAGAAACATAGGTTTGGGGTAAAGCTTCTCTATGTATATCTCAGGTCTCAATTTTTCATTGGGTGGCAAATAACAATGACCCTCATCATCCAAGGATTTAAAGTAACTTAACGAAATACAGGGATAAATCAGAAGAGTGTGAATGTCACTGTGTTGGATAAAGGCTAGACATTTTAGTGCCTATTCAAAAGGAAGTGTGGAATTTGACCTAGGGTGAGTGACTTCAGGTTCTCTGATGCCACCTTCTGAGTGAAACTCGTGTCAAAAGAAAACTAGAGAAACCAAACCAGAAGTATCTACTGGGACTAAAGGTTAAAAGTCTCTTTGAGAACATTTGAGAATAGTGCATATTTCCATCTAGCACTTTTCTTCCGTCTGTCAAATTGTCAGATGTCTTCACCTGAATTTCAATAAATTAATCACCACAGCTAAAAGAAATTACTTTACATAGGCAAAGAAAGAGAAGAGACCTCTCTGGCACTGCTAGTCAACAGGCTCCCTCCAGGCTGCTCAGTTTACAGATGGTAGTGAGTCCTGATGGGTGCTGGGTGATGAGCCCTGTCAGCCTCCATGTAAGGTGTCCGAGCTGACCAGAACAGAATGTGGCTCAGAAAAAGGAAAAGCTTGGGGTCCTGGCTGCCTCTTACTTCACAGCAGGATTAATGAGGTGTGATTTCCAAGGAGATGCCTCAGTAATCCCTGAGGAAGCTTGCTGGCCCTGGGAAGGCAAACAAACATTTAAATGGCATTATGGCAAAGTCAAACAGATTGAACAGGGGTGGGGAAGCAGTGATAGGAAGGAAGTGAAACCAAGCACCCTCATGTTCTCCAATATATGGATTTAGGAAGTAAGATACTAATTCCTTAACCATCTCTTGTGTGCTAGACCCTTAACAAGGATGATCACACTGGATTCCCACAACATCCCTGAAACCATGGTATGAATTTCATTGTGCATATGAGGAAACTGAGGCTCAAAGATGATAGTGAGAAAGGGCCATGGGACTTTCAGACTCAGATACTACAAACTGGGAATGAGACATGATATGTGGTCCCAGCAATGTCTGCAAAGCAAAGAACTGGCCAACAGTGCCTGACTGGGTGAAGATTTGAAGGTGCATCAATGTATGCATTACTTTCATTGTTAGCCTATGTCTTCCTGGACTCCTGACAAATAAATGCCCTCCCCTTCATGGTGCAGGTATACTGGCAGAGTACCATTCTCCACCACCCACTTGGTCCACGAGTCCTATCTCTCTCCTGTTTTACAGATAGACATGGCCTTAAATTACCTTCAGATCCATGTTTTTACACCAGACATAAGGCACTTGAGTAGCACTCCCACAATCTCTTCATTCCTGGAGTTTATTTTTGACTGCCCAGTTCATCTTGCTGCTGACTGTTACTGCAAGAGTTTCCAAAGAGGATCAAAAGATCAAAACTTTGATGGCACAATATCAAGATCAGGTTTTTTTTTAAATCAGAGTAATTAAAATAAATCAATTTGTCTGTAAGCAGCACCCACAGTGAACACAGAAATACAAATAATGACTAAAAAGAGACGTCACTGCCTAGCAGGGTCTCTACCATGGAGTTAATAATCAGTGTCCATGGACTGACCCTAACATTCTTGGTAGTTACTAGCTCAGAGATTCTGGAAACCAGTTTCAACACCATCATAAATGATGGTACACCTGACAGGAGACAGGCGGTGCCCTCCACCCAACACCTATCACTTCATACAAGATAAGGTTGCCCTTACTTGTCTGGTTGTTCCGGACAGTTTGTTCTGATTCCACTCTCTCCATGTTACAGGCTCAGAGGCTGACCAGTCCTGGACTTTCCCACCAGAGGTCCTGAAGGAGATAGTGGCTGTTTAAATATACAAGGAGACTTGCCTGTGGGTGGACAACCCAGCACCACTGTAAGTATGTACTTGGAAATTCATATGGTAGGTGGCTGGGCTACTCACCCTCATTGCCTTATGTAGAAGTCCTTCTGAAAATACCTGGTGGGGACTGAGTACTCAATCATGTATCCTGTGCCAGGTAGGCTGAATGAGTGACAGGTAACTTACACTGAGCCTCGGTGTAAGACTGAGACTGCATGAAGTATACCATAAGGACAATTAACACTGCTTTTCAGAGGCCTGATTGCCCCTGCCAAAGGATACCATAGGTCTTCCTGCTTTAAATAAACATCACAGGGAAATTATAAAATATTATGCCAAGACGCAATACCACCTTTTTTTTTTTTTTTTTTTTTTTTGCTAGAAGGGGAGTTTCAGAGGAGTCCTTTTATGTTGTTATTCTTCAGTGACAAGGCAATTGATTTATGCAAAACTATGGGAACCAAATCTTTGTGTTCTCCTCACTTTGTTACTGATTAGTGACACTCATATAACGTGCAATATTATGCATAATACATTTCCAAATGGGCTTCAGGTCAGTATTCAGTATGTTAATGAATACTGGCACCGAAGACCATGAAATGCACATAATAGAACTGTACTTTTGGTGTGTTACTGTCAGTAATCAGTAACATAAGTTAGAAAATTTCTTAAACTAAAATGAATTTAACATCATTTAGAACAGTTTCATAAAGAATTCCTTATGCTAAATAACGTTATTATCATCTGACACTGAACATAGCTTTGTTTGTTTGTTTGCTTTTTAGGAGAAAACAATAGCAAAAATTGGACAGTTGCTAATATAATGTAAATTTGGGAGATTTGCTCTTATTTGGCAAGTATACCCCTAGGATACTATGGGCAATGGGTATGTAATAAAAGTTCCTTCATTCCACAAGGAGATATTGTTCAAGGTCCAGGGCTCTGCCTGAAAAGCCAAGATTAATGAGGCTAGTTAGCCTAATTTCTCAAATTTGCATTCCTGCCGGTAACAAATACACAGATAACACAAAATCCAAATACCAACAATCAATCTTACTGATTTGTAAATATAATATAGGTGGATTATACTTAGAGAACGTCCATGTTCACCAATATAGAAGTCATTAAATCATTTCAAGAAGCAATATACACATTTCTAGTCAGTATCAAGAATTAACCAGCAAAAAGGTTAATAAGCAAACACAACCATCACTGTTATAAAAGGGAAATATTTGTGTTTTACTTCAAACCAAGTACCAGGTTACTCTCAGTGTTTACCATCCTCAGGTTTTAGAGCAAAACAAAGGTTTTCCTTTAATTTTTCTCTTACATACTAGATATCATACAATGTAGGCATGAGTATAAGGAGGCAGGCATTCATTGTTCATTTCTTACTCCTATATACTTGCACTTGAGGTATTAAGACACAGTCAGCCCGGATGGCTGAAGGGGTGGGGACAGCACATGATGGAATGGGGGAAGAGCAGTCTATTCTAGTCAATTCTTGTCTTGACCAGCCTGGCTCTACATCACTCTTCTTTAACTTGTTTGCATATAAAAACTACACACATCATTTTTTTCTATGGAAGAACACCTGGAAATGAGGCCCAAAGCTAAATTTAAAGAAAAACAGTGTATTAAATACACAATTATGGCTTTAAAATAAAACTGTGCAACGTGACCTGCAAATGTCATTCATTCCAGAAAACTGAACGCACTCAATCTGAACATGAATTTACTCATTTATAAATTGAATATTCCCTATAAATTTCAAGGGAAACTTATGCAAAATACTAGGAACAGAATTGGACTGAATAACGTGATATTTGACACACAATTTACTTGCAATATAAGATTACGAACAATGTTCAATCGTGATCGGTGACAGCACTTCGGGCATTCACTGTCATAAAACAAGTGCTGGGTCAATGTATGTGGTTTTACATTGAATATACCACAAAACTTCCTTCATTTTTGGTATATCTATCAAATAAGATACACAAAGACTAAAACTTCACCAAATACAATGGTATTAAAGCAATTTAATGGTAAAATAAAATCAAAGTTCAGGCTACCTGGTAACTTGGGGCCAGAACTGTTGTAAAACAGGAGGCACAAAGCCAATTAAAACATTTCTCTTATTGTGCATGGAAAATAACAAAAACTTTTTTACCCAAGCTTATGAAATGGACCAGGATCACATTTAATTGAATAAAATGATACCAAATGCCTAATTCTTCTGTAAAATAAAACCCCACACTGTTTAACTGCAGCCAACGACAGATGGTTAAGAGCATTCACTGTTGTAAAATATTGACTCAGTCAAATGATTAAGTTCTGGTTTTACAAATCAACACTATCCCCAAAACGTTTGCTTTAAAGTGCATTTATGGAGAGACAACCACAGTAATATTTAAAAATATGTGTATCAAACAAGAAGTTATAAAAGGCACTTGTCGGACATTAGTTTCCTGTCTGTAAACACAAAACCTTTCAAAGGCACTTATGAGAAGCCCTGGGACCAAAATTTAATTGAATGCAATAAGGATGAACACATAAAATTGAATGCCAAACTGGGCCTAATCTTGGCTGGAAAAAAGCGGCTAATGAGCATCCATGGTGATTGCAAAACATGAAGTGCCCAGCCAGACGGACTCATTTCAGAATATGAACACTGAAAATATTTTCATTTGAAGAGTATTTATTGAAAAAGTCCAAATCATAATTAAATAAATTCAAATGACTGCAATGTTATGAAAAAAATCCTATGCCATTATATTGTAAAATAAAACAAGAAATAGGATGCTTGGGCATTTCATTCCCTTCAGAATTTTAAAGCTACAAGCTCTTGCCAACCAGACCATTATTTTCCATATCTGTAAAGTGTAAATAACAGTGAATTTTTTAGGGAGGACTTTTGGTTGAATGCAGTTACATTAAATATACAAATACATTATATAAAAATGGAAAACAGAGTTCAATGGTGACTGTCAGGGTATTCCCACTGATTAGTGAACAAGCTGAACGTCCATTTCCTTAATTTCACTTTGAAATTATTAGAAAAAAATTTTCTTTTTAAGACAACATATGAAGAAGACCAATACTGAACTTTAACCAAACAAATCATATTAAACATATAATCATGTTAAATGACACACAACACGTTAAATGACACACAAAACTGGCAGCAAATGCAGCTGCCATTGCTCGTCATAATCCCACACTGGATTCCTCTGGGCATTACTTTCCTCCTTTTCAGCTCTAAAATAATATAAATATGGGTAACAAAATGGACAAATGAGGGCAAAGTACAAAGTGTAAACAAATAATTGGAGAGAATATCCACCCAATAACTCTGCGAAATAAAGACAAGTCAGGTCCCTGGCGGCCGACAGCCACCGTGTGGCGTCCCGGACAGACACTAGCTCAGTCAACTGAATCAGCCGTTTCCTCATTTTTAAGTTGAAAACACTTCGAAACCTTCAGATCACGAATAGTGGGGGTCCAAGAACAACATTTCAACAAACGAAATGATCTGAAGGACTCATCACGTCGTTACACAAAGCACAACACTGCTCCCGATGAGGCTAAGAAGCTTCCCCGTCATCAACCCATAAGCCCGTGGGTCACATCTGTTAAAGACGGTAGAAGACACCATATACCCGATTCCATCAAAACCACAACACAAACCAACAACCAAGAATGAAAATCCTTTAAACTTACACTTCCGTGATTGCCGGAGAAGAAGCCGCCATGTTCCCATATTCCCGCGGGCAACTGTCAACGGAAGCCGCACTGCACAATCCAGTTTATTTTATTCTCCCCCCCCCCCCCGTATCCCCGCGGGCAGCTGTCAACGGAAGCCGCACTGCACAATCCAGATTTATTTTATTTTTTTGAGACGGAGTCTCGCTCTGTCGCCCAGGCTGGAGTGCAGTGGCGCGATCTCAGCTCACTGCAACCTCCTCCTCCTGGATTCAAGCGATTCTCCTGCCTTAGCCTCCTGAGTAGCTGGGATTACAGGCGTGTACCACTGCATCCGACCCACAATCCAGATTTTAATGAGCCGGGTCACGTGGTAGGGCTTCTTTGACACCTACTCTATGACGCTGCCTTTAAACAGTATCACTGGAGGATGTAAAGTGATTGACAGGAAAACTGTCCACTGTCTCCAGGTCTACAAGTGGAAACTCCACCCAAGCCTTAAGGCCCGCCTAAGTAATAAGCAATAATTATTCTTGCTTATTATAACTGACCATCCCCCAATGTCCAGATGTACCACTCAGGTCTTTGCACATACCATAGTCTCTGTTTCTTGTTATTTCTGATTTTGGAAATTTGGCTCCCCCAGTTTATCCAGGCCAAGCAAAATTGCACTCTCCTCCAGGAAGCCTTCCATGCTTCACTCCTCTCACCTTTACAGGAAGATGGGAGTTGTTCTTTACTATTAGGAGGGCACATGAAGAGACATCAGAGCTGGAATGCAAGAGAATGATGTGAGCTCTGGGATCAGATACCTGTGGGCTGGGCACAGTGTGATGGATTCAAGGTTTGCCCTTGGGATTTTGGGAAGCCAGTTGAGGTTGCAGAAACTGTGGGAAGTCCAGGAAAGCCAACAACAAGGGAACTCAGCAACCTCCCAGGATTGGTTCCAGCACTGAATTCAAACATGCCTCCATCACCCGTTTTTTCTTTTTCTTTTTTTTCTTTTCTTTCTCTCTCTTTCTCTTTGTGTGTGTGTGTGTGTGTGTGTGTGTGTGTGTGTGTGTGTGATGGAGTCTCACTCTGTCACCCAGGCTGGAGTGCAGTGGCGCAATCTCGGCTCACTGCAACCCCACCTCCCAGGTTCAAGCAATTCTCTCTGCCTCAGCCTCCCGAGTAGGTGGGATTATGGGCACCTGCCACCACATCCGGCTAATTTTTGTATTTTCAGTAGAGATGGGATTTCGCCATGTTGGCCAGGCTGGTCTCGAACTCGTGACCTCAGGTGATCTGCCCGCCTCAGCCTCCCAAAGTGTTGGGATTACAGGCGTGAGCCACTGCACCCGGTCCCATCACCCTTTTTTGGATTTCATGTATTGTCCTCCCTTTCTGTCTGCGAAAATCTTGCCCCACCTGTCAAGGTCCATGCATAAGCCACTTTTCTAATGTTATCCCTGATTTCATGTCCCCCCGCTACCCCCAAGAGGAGTGATTTCTTCTGTTGTTGTAAGATGAAAGATAATGGGGCTTCAGATTTCATTTGCAAAGATCACCAGCTTCATGACTTCTCAAGGTGGGATTGGACTCTGCTCCTTTTCAAGAGACCATCTGCTAAGTGATTTTTGTAGCTGCTTTCGATTTGTAAGTCAGTACAAACAGGGAAGTCCAGCTGACCTAGGGTCAACTAGCTTGAATGTTGAACTCATCGACCCTCAACCGTGGAAGGTGGAACACATAGTGTCTATGTCATGTTAATTGGACTGCAGAATCAATGTGGACATCATCCCTGAGAAGGCCACTCTAATGATAGTACTATCCTACCTATAGGAAAGAGTATTTTGAGAGGGAAGGGTGAAGCTCCATTGTGTGAATATATAATAGTTTATGATGTTACCCTACCTACTCTGGAATATCATAGTCAATAGTAGCTGGGAAAGATGAGCTCATAGTCCTCCAGGTAGAAGTCCAAAGAAACAGCAAAATCAAATTGACTAAAATTAGTTCCAAACTATGGTTTAGGAAGCTCAGACACCAAAGACAGACACTGGATTATTGTGTAGTGCTAAAAACATAGCTGTAAGAATCAACCTGTCTGTCTCCAGCATCTTAGCTTCCTAAACCACAATTTAGAACTAACTAGAGGCAGGATCGGGGAGAAATGGGGAGATGTTGGTCAAAGGGCACACAATTTTACTTAGACAGGAGGAATTAAATTTTTAGATCTGTTGCACAAAAAATAAGTATGTGAGGTGATGGATATTTTAGTTAGCTTGATTTCATTATTCCACAATGTATACATATATCGAAACAGCACACTGTACCTCATAAATATATACAATTATTTGTCAATTTAAAAAAGAACACAACCATTGGCTTTGATGGATACCTTATCCACTAGAGTCTGGCTGTTCCTTTACAAGCTCAGGGAATGTTTATAAATGAGTTTTTCCCAAGTTGGGGTTTGGGGTAAAATTTTTTATACAAAGATCTGGAGGGGCAGGAGAGTTGTTGCGAGCTTTGTGCCGCAATCACTGAAGCGATGAATCTGGGAACTTAAGTATCATGGGGAGGGAAGAGAATGAAGACCATGGCTGTTGATGGGAATCCTATTCCCAGGAACACCTAACTCATTCCCTACCTGTTGATGAGGCTTGTCTCTCTGACTAGCCTCTGCAGATGGACACATGGCTGGACCCTCTCAACGCCAGGACACCACACAGGTCCTATTTCTCAGTTCACCTATGTATCCACAATCTGTGGTCACAGATCACTCTTGTTCCATCCATACTTCATCTCCCACCTATAGCCTATCTGGAAAAATAATCTATTACTTTTTATCTACTATGCACTATGGACAGTGATTAAGTAATAAGGTTCAAGGCATGCTGTTTGGGTTAATGTCACAGCTCTTCTTCCTACCATCTGTTTATCTGTTAAGGGTTTTTGTGCCTCAGTTTCTTTACCAGTAAAATGTGATACTGTCTCAATCAGTTCAGGCTGCTATAACAAAATATCTTAGGCTGGGTAATTTGTAAATGACAGAAACTTATTGCTCAGGGTTCTTGAGGCTGGCAAGTCCAAAATGAAGGTGCCAGTAGATTTGGTGTCTAACGAGGGCCTGTTGGTAATAGATGGCACCGTCTTTGTGCCCTCACATGGCAGATCTATGTGCCCTCACATGGTAGAAGGGTCAAACAGGCTCTCTGAAGTCTCTTTTATGAATGCATTAATCCCATTACGAGGGCAGAGCCCAAAGGTCTTAATGATCTCCCAAAGGCCTCACCTCTTAATACTATCACATTGGGTGTCAAGCTCCAACATACACTTTTTGGGGGGGACACCATCATTCAAGTCATAGCATTCTGCTTCTAGCCTCCCAAAATTCATGTCCTTCTCACATGCGAAATAAACTCATTTCATCCCAATAGCCTGAAAATTCTTATTGGTGCCAGTACCAACTCAAAAATATAATTCCAGAGTTTCATCTAAATCAGATATGGGTGACAGCCATAGGTTTGATTCATCTTGATGCAAATTCCCCTACAGCTGTGACCCTGTAAAATCAAACCAGTTATATGTTTCCAGTATACAATTATGGGACAGGCACAGGACAGGTGTTTCCGTTCCAAAAGGGAGAAGTAGGAAAAAAGAAAGGGATAACAGGTCCCAATGAAATCCAAAACCCAACAGGACAAACATTAAATCTTAAGGCTCCAGAATAGTTGTCTGTGACTTAGTGTCCTACCTTCTGAAACACTGGGCTAGGGGTTGAGATTCCAAGGGTCTGGGCAGCCTTGTCCCTATGGTTTTACTGAACACAGTCCACACCACAGCCTATGACTGTGGCTTTTCTAGGCTGGAGTTGCATGCCAGTGGATTTACCATTCTGGGGTCTCGGGGGCAGCCCCACTCCCATATCTCCACTGGGCAATGCCCTAGTGAGGACTCTCTGCAGGAACCCCATCACTGTGACAGTTCTCTGCTTGGGCCCTGAGGTTCTCTGTGTATCATTTGGAATCTAGGTGGAAGTAGCCATGCCCTCCATAGTTTGTACACCCTGTGCACCTGTGGAGATGGCACTATGTAGATGCCACCATGGTTTATGACTTGTGCCTCCTAAAGAGGCAGCCTGAACTGCACCTGGGCCTGCTTGAGCCACAGCTGGGGTGAATGAGGAGCACTGCAACAGAATGCAGGGAGCAGAGCCTTGAAATCATTCTGACCACAAGGCCCAGGCATTCTGGCCTGTGATGGGCAGGGCAGCCTCAAAGATCTCTGCAGTGCCTTCAGGATCATTCTTTCATTGTCTTGATGAATAGCATCTGGCTTCCTTTTATTCATACTAATCTCCTTATCAAACATTTGCTTGGCTATGCCTTTGGTGTTCTTTCCTTAACACATTTTTTTTCATTCTTTACAACATGACCTGGTTGAGAATTTTCCAAATCTTTAAGATCTGCTTCCTTTTTGATTATAAATTCTGTCTTTCACTCATTTCTCTCTTACATTTTACTATAAGCAGTCAAAAGAAGTCATGCCATATCCTCAACACTTTGCTTAGAAATTTCTACTGCCAAATATCTTATTTCATTGCTCAGGAGCGCTACCTTTCACAAAGCAACCAGGACACAAACACAATCCAGCCAAGTTTCTTGATACTTTATAACAAGTATCTCCTTTCCTCCAGTTTCCAATAGCACGTTCCTCATTTCCATCTGAGGTCTCATCAGAATGGCATTTACTGTCCCTATTTCTACCAACATTCTGACCATAACCACTTAAATAATCCCTAAGAAGATTGAAGATTTCTCTACAGTTCTCATTTATTTCTGGTCCCTCTCCTGAATGACTTTTTATAGTCTACCCATAGCAATGGACTTCAAAACTCTTTCAACCTCTACCCATTACCCAGTTCCAAAGCCACTTACACATTTTTAGGTATTTGTTATAGCAACACCTACTTCATAATATCAATTTCTGTCTTAGTCTGTTCAGACTGTTATAACAAAATACGCTAAACTGGGTAGTTTATAAACAACAGATCTTTATTGCTCATAGTTCTTGAGCCTGGGAAGTCCAAAATAAAGGTGCCAGCATATTTGGTGTCTAGTGAGGGCCTGTTGGTAATAGATGGCACCTTCTATGTGTCCTCACATTGTAGAATAGGCAAACAACTCCCTCAAGCCTCTTTCATAACGGCACTAATCCCATTCATGAGGGCTCTGCCCTCATGACCTAATCACCTCCCAAAGGCCCCACCTCTTATTACCAGTACATTGGGTATTAAGCTCCAACATAAAAATTTTAAGGGGACACCAACATTCAGATCATAGAAGGTACCAATAAGAACCATTTATTCAGTTGCCATGACATTAGGTGAGTTAATAGAAAACACTTAGAATAGCTCCTGGAACATAGTAAGTTTTCACATAAAGTTAGCTATGATTGTTATTTTAACATCTTTCTGCATGCTTTGGTCAAATCTCACCTCCTTCCTGAAACCTTCCTGTGCCATTCTAGTCCACATTAATCTACTTTCTCTAATTCCTTTTATATGTAACATTCCTAACAAGAGTGAGTCAGCATATCCAGGCCCCAGGAGAGCCTCAGAGGAAACAGCCCAGGTCCTCAGGTCAGAGGTGAAGGGCTTGAGATGCAAATGGTGAATTCACAGCAGGAGGGAGGGGAGGCAGAGATGCGGAGCTTGCACAGAAGCAAGAGTGTAAGAAAATATGGCTTCTCAGGGAATAACTCCAATCAGACATAGTCTGGCCTGATTGGAAAGACTGAATTATGTAAATGGCAAAAGATAAGTGGGAGAAGCAGCCCAGAGAAGAGAAGCTTGGGTTGGATGCTATAAACTTGAAGAAACTTTGATAGTTTAAGGCCTTGAACAACAAGATCTATTATGCATTTAAATCTGCCATTTGGGTGTCAGTGTGCAGAACAAATAAAAATAGAGAGTCACTGAAGAAAAGACGTCACTTTGCCGGGCGTGGTGGCTCACACCTGTAATCCCAGCACTTTGGGAGGCCGACACGGGTGGATCACCTGAGGTCAGAAGTTCAAGACCAGCCTGGTCAATATGGTGAAATCCCGTCTCTACTAAATATACAAAAATTAGCCGGGCATGGTGGCGGGTGCCTGTAATCCCAGCTACTCAGGAGGCTGAGGCAGGAGAATCGCTTGAACCCGGGAGACAGAGATTGCAGTGAGCCAAGATCTTGCCATTGCGCTCCAGCCTGGGCGACAAGAGTGAAACTTCGTTCCAAAACAAAACAAAACAAAACAACAACAACAACAACAACAAAAGATGTCACTTAGTTACAAGCAGGTTGTTAAGAGTCCAGGTGGGTGGTAATGAATGCTGGAGCTATTAAAGTTTTAGGGAATGAAAAATATGGGCAAACACTTTAACCTATGGCATGGCATGGTGTGAATGTACAGCGTCTCCTACGTGAAGTGAGGGAAGATAAAGAGTCAGGAGCTACTGGGAGTTTACTGGTGCTGCTGCCTGGATGGATGGCAGTCCCATGAACTCACAAAAGAGACTAAAGGACAGAACAGTTTAGGGGAGAAGAGATGGAAGTTGTACATGCTTAATTAACTGTTTCAAATGAATTCCAAACGGCCGATAAGTTTATTAAGATCATAAAGTATGCAGAAAAAAGTCTCAGACAGCAATTAGTAAAAACTATCAAACAATGTCAGACACCACATTCAAGGTCTTTTGCTGGCAGCTTCCAGTTACCTGCACCAAAAATGACTGTAACAGGTACTTAGCTTCAAGATTGACAAAGAAATGGAGAATGCTTAAAGGCTGAGTGTGGGATTCTTTAGTAGGTGGAAAGAAAAGGACTCAATATATGGATATAATAAAATAAGTGATTTATAAACAATGATATTTTTCTGGGGCTCTCAAAGTTGTCAGGTTTTCTAGCCTCATACAACATAGCATCATCTTGATTCTTTTGTCCTCTGCCTTGTAATTTTCTGTTCTCCCTATATCTACTCGTAAATATATTTTTAAAAATTCTCCTACATTTAGTGTTGGAGAGCAAGATCTATCCTGGAGTCATTTTGCTGCTTAGAAAATTTGCCTAGCCATTAAACCATTACTAATATATACAAGTAGTATGTTCAGTACTTTTCTACCTCAAACTAACTTACTTACTTTCTTTCTTTCTTTCTTTCTTTTTCTTTCTTTCTTTTTTTTAGATGGAGTCTTGCTCTGTTGCCTGGGTTGGAGTGCGAACTCGGTTCACTCCGCCTCCTGGGTTCAAACAATTCTCCTGCCTCAGCCTCCCAAGTAGCTGGGACTACGGGCGTGCGCCACCACGCCCAGCTTATTTTTGTATTTTTAGTGGAGATGGGATTTCACCATGTTGGTTGCCTAGGATGGTCTTGATTTCTTGACCTCATGATCCGCCTGCCTTGGGCTCCCAAAGTGCTGGGATTACAGGCTTGAGCCACCGTGCCCGGCCTCTACCTCAAACTTTCAAAGCACTTCTGGTGCTTTAAAGGTTTTTACTGATCAACCGGCAGCTAAAGAGGCTTTGTCACAGGCCAGGAGCCGTGGCTCAAGCCTGTAATCCCAGCACTTTAGGAGGCTGAGGCTGGTGGATCACCTGAGGTTGGGAGTTCGAGACCAGCATGACCAACATGGAGAACCCCTGTCTCTACTAAAAATACAAAATTAGCCGGGCGTGGTGGTGCATGCTTATAATCCCAGCTACTCGGGAGGCTGAGGCAGGAGAATCATTTGAACCCGGGAGGAGGAGGTTGTGGTGAGCCAAGATCGTGCCATTGCACTCCAGCCTGGGCAACAAGAGCGAAATTCTGTCTCAACAAAACAAAACAAACAAACAAACAAAAAACCAAAAGAGGCTATGTCACAAACTATACCTAAATGAAAGATACATCCATCCTCCTCCCTCCTACTGCTTTGATGATCATTTATGGCATTTCATAAGTGTAGTTTTAAAAAGTTTGGATTGGGGGTTTTCAGGTCCTTTTTGGTGGACAAAGGAAGATTTCTGGAAATTCCATTATAACCAGCTCTTTCAGGGAAGTTGTTTTTCAATCCAAACTTAAACTACATTCCTAATATATGAACATGTTTGTCTTTTACCCCTTCCCTCATTGTCTCCTTCCCATCTAGTACTACTGTATAGACATCTGCGTATTTAGAAGAGTTTTACCCATTTTACAAAATATGTGAGAACTATTGACATACTGAGGATGTGGTACAATATGAACCTTGGAAAAAGGTAGATATTGAAGAAATAATAGGTATCTTGTGATTTAATACTTTGTGGCAGGACTGTACTGAGGTGTGAGATGAGCAGGGCTTGTTTTCAGGACCCTGCTGATCAAAACTGGATATAGCAAAGAAATGGGCCAAAACCAGATATGACTAGGAATTATAGTGCATTTGCATAAGACACTCCTAGCAATGCCATGACAGTTTGTAAATGATGCCATGGAAATGACTCACAAGTTACCTTATATGGTTCTGGGAATTCCCTGCCCCTTTTCAGAAAGCTCATGAATAACCCGCCCCTTATTTAAGATACAATTAAGAGTGGATATAAATAAAGCTAGTCAGCACTCCACAAGTGCTACTCTGGGCCAGTCTACCTATGGAATAGCTCTCCTTTGTCTATGGAGCAGCCAATTTGCTGCATACAGTGGCTCTAATAAGCTTGCTTTTATTTCACTGTCTGCTCACTCTTGAATTCTTTCCTGAGTGAAGCCAAAAACCCTCCCTGGGTGAGCCTCAGTTTTGAGGTTTGCCTGCATGAGCCCTGTAAGCAAATGAATCAGACAACTACGCGAATCATAAACAAGAACTTAATACATACAGTAAATTAGGATATTTCCTAACATTTAACCTTCCTTATATTAACTGCTCATGGTGCATTATTCCTTGAATATGCTGCTCTGGATTATATTTTCTAATGTTTGGGGCTTTCCCATTAAATGTTGCAAGGAAACCACATCTGTAACCCACATGCAATACTTCTCTACTGAGAGATGCATGAAGGAGCAGAAAAATGTGTTCACAGAGCCTCACTCATCTCAAAATATCTCATATACCCCATAAATACATACACCTATTATGTACCCACAAAAATTAAACATTAAAATATTTTTAAAAAGAACCTCACTCAAGTGGCATCCAGAGCCCAGGGTCTGTGAAGGAATACCCTACAGCTGATGACTGAGGAACAGGGTGGGGTGCCTTATCAACATTCAGAACATGAACCTTCTGCTCTCCACCAGCAGCGGTCTCCACCTCCGCATGCACACTAGCAGCCATGGGCTCCTCCTCTGCTCCCCGCCTCTCCTCCCTGCGCAGTGTGGGAAATATCGGCCCCGCCCCTTTGATCCGACTGCCTCCTCAACTGCGATAGGTCCGTCCCCGCGTTGGTCCCTTTGCCCTTGTGTGCCTGGTGACTCTCCGGTGCAGGGGCGACAACTGGGCTTTGTGGGCGGAGCTTGCGCAGGCGCTGCACAAAGCTGGGCTCCTGTTACACATTGGACAGACAACCCACAGCCGCCGCTGCCAACCCCCCTCCACTCCTTCAGACTGCCAGACTGCCAGACGACCACATCATTCTGCCCACAGACCATCGCCATCCATCGCATCCCACCAAGACTGCTGCTCCTAGTGATCTGGACTCACCTAGGAGGTATCTGAGCTGGCCATAGCCCCTGGACAATGATCCAGACAGCTGGCCATCCCCCAAGGAGCCTGTCACCTTCAGGGAGACCCATTTCCTCCCCATCCCGAGACCTCTTGTGCTTCTGCCACATGGCTGCCAGGGCTTAGGTGTGTCTGGCAACCAAATCCAATCTCTCATTTTTTTCCCTGTGGACCAGTTAGTTTTGCCTAGAATCCAGTTTTCTTCTGAATTTGCAACTGTCTCTCTGATGGGTGCCTTTTGTTCAACAGAGTAACCCCTGCTCCCTGCCCTGCTCTAATACACTACCTGTACAAAGGTCTTTTCCTTATTTTCAATAAATGTCAGACATTATTAAAAAAGAATGAAATCTCAATGAATATGGCACCTTTCCTTCTCTGGTTCTGTAAATGGGGTCCATATCTTGTTCAAACACTGTGTGCCCTGTCATGCTATGGCTAAAGTTGACTCTTGCATTATAAAAACAAAAGATTGAGTCCTGTGGTGCCCTAGGGATGGAGACCTTAATGGCAACCATCTAATGCCAAATGATGGCCCTTCTAAACCAGTCAGTTTCATGCCACTTTCAAAGTAGACCTTGATCTGATTTTGGCCAAGGTGATGTGAAGAGCTGTGAAAAAATTTTTTGAAAAAGGTTTCCTTATTTCCAAAAAATGGCTAGAAAGCACAAATCCCAAATTGTTACAGAACATAAATCCCACACCTCTTTGGTGAGCAGCTATCAAAGTAGTATTTACTCCACTATTCAGGGAACCAACAGAATGGCTTAGGTACTTCAGAAAAAGCATTCACATTTATATTGCTTTCATTTGTGGAGCCAGTGAAATAAGGTATACAAAACTATGACTAATTTAGGTAGAAGCCTGGTTAGTAATCTGCAGGTAAGTAAAATTATAACTTTTAATGGGCAGAAAATAAATAATCATTCCTTTTTATTATTTGGGTTAAAATTTTTTTTTTTTTTTCTTGAGACGGAGTCTCTCAATGTTGCCCGAGCTGGAATGCAGTGGCGTGATCTTCACTCACTGCAACCTGTGCCTCCCAGGTTCAAGTGATTTTCCTGCCTCAGTCTCCCGAGTAGCTGGAATTATAGGCATGCGCCACCACACCTGGCTAATTTTTGAATTTTTAGTAGAGATGGGGTTTCACGATGTTGGCCAGGCTGGTCTCGAACTCCTGACCTCAAGTGATCCACTTGCCTCAGCCTCCCAAAGTGCTGGGATTACAGGTATGAGCCACCACGCCTGGCCTAGGTTAACTTCTAAATGTATTTTGCTGTAAAAAGCCTTTGTTCCCTCATTAATTATTGGTCAAAGTTAAATATCCTGATAGAGTCAGATGTTCTATGGTTGGGCTTATAAGACAATGCTCCAGTGTGATGTTAAAAGGTTGTGTTTGGGTTCTGCAGAGAAACAACCAATAGGATATATAGATATAGATATATGTATGTATATCTTCTGTTGTATATTTATTATACGGAATTGGCTCTCATGATTATGGATGCTGAGAAGTCTTA
This sequence comes from Macaca thibetana thibetana, assembly GCF_024542745.1. Taxonomy (NCBI): domain Eukaryota; kingdom Metazoa; phylum Chordata; class Mammalia; order Primates; family Cercopithecidae; genus Macaca; species Macaca thibetana. Next base: position 130,071,241 of record NC_065598.1, read on the forward strand.
AGATCTGGTCAGCAAGCTGGAACCCCAGAAGAGCTGATGCCCAGTCTGAGTCCAAAGGCCTGAGAATCAGGTGAGCCAACAGTATATGCTTCAGTCTGAAAGCTGGCAGGCTCAAGACCCAAGAAGAGCTGATGTTTCAGCTCAAGTCAGAAGGCAAGGAGAACAGATGTTTCAGCTCAGAGCAGCCAAGCAGGAGGAGTTCTCTCTTACTACTGGAAGAATCATCCTTTTTGTTCTCTTCAGGCCATCAACTGATTGGATGAGGGGAGGGAAATCTGCTTTACTCAGTCTATTGATTCAAATGTTAATCTTAGCCCCAAACACTCTCACAGACACACTCAGACTAATATTTGACCAAACAAATATTAGGGAGAGAGGGAGGGAAAGGAAGAGAGAAAATTAATGTCAGTGCAGTTCAGCGCATTAACCCTTGTATTGGCCCCATTAGCATGTATGCAACTTTTTTTTTTTTCTGGTCCATCCTGCACAGCTTTTCAGAAATGACAAGTCAGTATACTCCCTCTTCAATCCTCTCCTTTTCCTCAGAAGTGTCTCCTAATAAGTAGATCTATATACTTGTCTTGGGACCTGGATAACATTTTGGAGTTATAAATTGTCCTAATAATTTCTTATATATTCAAAAATCTTTATATGAAATGATGACATAGAGACACAAGAGGGTGCTAGCAATACAGATAAATGTTTTCACAACAACATATTGAAATTTGAGAAATTATTATATTGGTGGTGAATTACATTGGTGCATTCAGCTCTCTAATTATCAGGTTCTATGTCTTAACTGGTTAACATTATATAATTATAATGCCTAGTTTAGTATTTTCTTTCACAATTCATATGTCATTTCCTTTAACCTTCTCTGTAAACCTTGATTATTTGACTGGTTCAATCATGCATCATCAGTTATGTAGTAAGTACTTCCTATGTTCCAGGTACTGTACTATGAACTGTTGTTACATCATTGCAGAATTGTGGTCCAAGCCTTCAAGGAATTTACTCTAAAGTTGGCTGTAGTGGAAATATATGTATGTGGAGTCTGAGCTTTGGATTTGATTAAGAAGGACTTGAGACCATGCTTGGTTACACCATTTATATGACATTATATAAATTCCTTAACCTTCCTAAGCCACTATTTTTTCATATGTAAAGTGGGTCAAATAACACCTATATATTGGGGTCCTTATGGGCATTCAGTAAGATAATGAATATAAAGTTCTGATCATTAAATAGATGGGATGTACCGTAACTATAATAACAACAATAATTTTATTATTTTTTTAGGATGATAATGACTTGAAGCCTGTATATGGCAGAGTGGGAACATAGTAGAAAGAACATTTAAATCTTACCTACATGAGGCAGGGAACATCTCAATAGAGGAAGTAGCAAATGAGTTGAGATTTGACTCCAATCTAAGAGGCCACCTCTATCTGAGATATAGAAGAATGAGGGAGTGTGGTTAATCATGTAAAATTTAGGAAAAGGACATGGTAGGAGTTTAGATGGCATAGATGGAAGGCTACATCATAATGGGTCATGTTTGTTGTGCTAAGGCATATATCAATTATCCTGTACTCAGTAGGGAACAACGGAAAGATATTGAATGCGGGACTGATTTGATCAGATTTGTGTTTTAAGGTTTGCTGGGGTGGAAATTTTTATTTCTTTGATGAATAGTAACATTAAGCATATTTTTCATGTCCTTATGGTCCATTCGTATATTTTCTTTTATGAAGAATCTGTTCAAGTGATCCATCTTAAAAATTGTGTCATTTTTTTCTTTTTCTTACTAAGTTATAGTGGGTCTTTATATGACCAATCCTTTGTCATATACATGTATGTCAAATGTTTTCTCTAACTGTGTACCTTCCTGTTCAATTTTTTGAAAGTTATCTTTTGAAAAGCAACAGATTTTCATTTATATGAAGTCCAGTTTGTAATTTTTGTCTTTCGTGATTTTAGATCTTCCAACAACCAGATGCCAAGAAGGAATTAGACATTTGAGGGATTTCTTGGGGAAAACACCTGTGGAGGATAAAGGAGAAGGTGAGAAGGGAAAGGTGGAGCAGACCATGATGCAGGTCTGATACTTATGAAAGGAAAAAGGGAAGGAGGGAAGAGCCTCAGTCTGCAGTTCTAGTCTGAGAAAATCTCATTCCAGCTGATAGGGAATCCAGAGTGGACTATCTGTTACTGAAGTTCTGTGCCAGACAGGAATGTCCTGTCCTGGCTTCATTGGCTGGTAGGAGCTGAGGAGAGCATGACTTCAGTGTAAACACTGCATTCGTTCTAAAAGTGCAGCAGCTGAAAGGTGGCTGCTCACTATCATCCTCATAGATGTTTGTCTTGAAGAGAGATCCAAGTGACACACTTCCCTGGCTACCTGTTTACCCCTTGTACAGCACAGATATCCATGCAGGTTAGGGGAATATCTACTTATGGTTTCTATGGCCCTTTTTACCTAAGAGGAAACTTAGAAGACATAGATTAGTATAATGAACCACAGCCCCTGCCACTGTAATTGGTCTCCAGGCCATAATTTGCTACTCATTCTTTTCTTCCTCTAATATCCATTCCAAAATTCCATCATTTTCAGATATCACTGTGATGATTAATTTTAGATGTCTACCTGCCTGGGTTAAGTGATACCAAGTAGCTGGTAAAGCGTTATTTCTGGGTGTGCCTGTGACAGTGTTTTTGAAAGAGATTGGCATTTGAATCAGTGGACTGAGTAAGGAAGATCTACCTTCACCCAATGTGGGCAGGTACCATCTGATCTGCTGAGGGCCTGGATAGAACATAAAGGCAGATGAAATGTTAATTTGCTCTCTCTCTTCTGAAGCTGGGATGCCCATCTTCTGCCCTGAGACTTGCACCAGTAGCCCCTCAGCTTCTTAGGCCTTTGACCTGGGACTGAGAGTCACACCACTGGCTCCCCTGGTTTTTAGGCCTTCGGGCTTGGACTGAGCCATGCCACTGGCTTTTCTGATTCTTCAGCTAACAGATGGCAGTTCGTGAGACTTAACTTCCATAATCACATGACTCAATTTCCCTAATAAATCTCTATTATATCTATCTATCTATCTACCTACCTATCTATCATCTATCCATCCGTCCATCCATCCATCCATCCATCCATCTATCTAATCTATCTCCTATTGGTTCTGTTTCTCAGGAGAACCCTGACCAGTATACTCACCTTGCAAATCTTGGTGGTTTACCTAGTGATGAGACCCAAATCTTCATTCTTTAAGGGCCTGAGGCCTTAACAACCCTACCCTCAGCCCAGAGTGGCTGCAAATATGCAGTTAAAATTGAGCAAGGCTGTACCACAGGGTGCCCGAGTGAATTACCTGAGTTCTACACATTTTCCTTTTTGTACCAATTGTATAAAGCATCTTAACTTCTTCCTGCTGATTAAGGTCAATCACCCCTGCTAGTAATTGACTCTTCTCACCTGCTGGTCCAGGGAAACAAGAAGTCTTAAGTGCCCAGGTGATAATTGTAGCTTATAGTTCAAAGGGACACTTGCTGTGTCCCCTCGCAAAACTGCACCCCCTTGAGAAAAAGGACCTCTAACTTTGCATAGCTATGAGTTGTTGGGATGTGGGATAAAGTTTACTCCAGTGTATCATTTGGAGTACTGATAAATAGGGCTACTCCTGCATCTACCTTTTGGTTCTTGTACCTATGTATTATTATTATTAATGACACAGCACTGTATAGAGTCCTCTGATTTAACACATCTAGTAGGTCCAAAGGATGCCACCCCATCCTTGCAGAGTATTTCTTCTGAGATCACACATTAACTATGTCTTTAGATGACCATTAAAATATGCTACGATTATAGCTTCTTTGTATATAGTATCATAGGTGACATGACCAGTGGATCCTATAGTTTCAGGAGCACTCCCACAGCTCCTTCTTTGTGAAGTGGGTCCCTGGGTTAGATGCCATGCTACGTGGACTTCCGTGCCTGTGGATCATGCATTCTATAAGATTCCAGATAGTGCTGAGACTGTGAGGGGGAGAAAAGGCAAACCTTTTCTGGAAATACTTATCTATTCCTGTGTGTGCAAACTCTTAACCCTTTTAGTATGGAAGGGGCACAATATAATCAATTTGCCACCAAGTAGCTTTTTGGAAATTGTGATATATTGGTGGCTTAGCATAGGTCTCAGTTTCAGGAAGGTTGCAAACTCATAGGCAATAGTAACTATATTAGCCTTGGTAAGTGGGATTCCAAACTGTTGGGTATATGCATAACTTCCCTCATTTTCCACACTTCTGAAGCAGCTGGCTTGATGGAATGGTGGAAAGGCCTTTCGAAGGCTCAGTTACAGCACCACCTAGGTGCCAGTGCCTTGCAGGGCTGGGGAAAAGTTCTTCAGAAGGCTGTATATGCTCTGAATCAGTATCCAATATGTAGGGTTGTTTCTCCCATAGTCACGACTTATGGGCCCAGGAATCACGGGGTGGGATTGGGAGTAGCATCAGTCACCATTTGCTTTAGAGATCCACTAGCAAAATTTTTGCTTCCTGTTTCTGTGACTTTATGGTCTACTGGACTGGAGTTCTTGGTTTCAGAGGGAGGAATGCTTCCACCAGAAGACACAATTCCGCTGAACTGGAAGTTAAGACTGCCAGCTGGCCACTTTGGGTTCCTCATGCCTCTGAATCAGTGGACAAAGAAAGGAGTTACAGTGCTGACTGGGGTGACTGATCTTATCAAGAGGAAATAGTACTACAGCTCCACAATCGAAGAAAGGAAGAATAGTCTGGAATATAGGAGATCCCTTAGGGCATCTCAATATTATCATGCCTTGTGATTAAAGTTAACAGAAGGGCACAACAACCCAATCCAGACAGGACTACTAATGTCCCAGAACCTTCAGTAATGAAGGTTTGGGTCACCCCATTAGGTAAAGAACCATGACCAGCCGAGGTGCTGGCTGAGGGCAAAGGGTATACAGAGTGGGTAGTGGAAGAAGAACACAATCACATGATCAGTTACAGAAACAAGAACTGTAATTGTCATGAGTATTTCCTTTTTATTTTGCTATGAACACATTTTTATGTGTTTTAGTGTGTATCTTTCTTTCCTCTCTTATTCCCTTATCATATAACATAAGATATATTGACTTTATGTAATGGAATTTAAGTATTATTAACTTTATGTCATAGTACTTAAGTTGTGGAATATTGAGGAGAGGAGTAAACATCACTCAAGGGATTTATTTCCTCCTCTAGGGAAAGGGTTAGTACATTTTTGGTTGTACACAGGACAATGGTATCACATTAGGCAGAATTATGACCGTGTTATTGTATTTATCTGGAGATTAACTATGGTTTAAGAAGATGGATACGGGTGTCAATTTGATAGGGGGTGGACTTGTGATGATTAATTTTATTTTTCAACTTGGCTTGGCCATGGTATCCAAGATACTTGGTCAAACATTATTCTGGATGTTTCTGATTAGATAGCGCTGCGCTTAGGTCAGAAAGAGTGTTTTCAGTTTGAAGGGTCAGTTTTAATGCTGAAGTGTTGACACTCTGCTCTCCAATAGAGTGGTACCTTGGAAGCCATGACCTGTTCACTATCCTGAAGGTATGGCTACTGCTGGGAAAGACCTCACCATGACTTGCACCAAAATGCTCTCTCCTTTTCATCAGGGTAATTGTTCAGATGGCATGGACTTCTCAGTGCACCACAATGTCTTAGTGTCACTCCTGAGACAATTGTTTTCCGCTCTCCAAGACTGTGTTCATTCTAATGGTCAGTGTCTCCTATGATGTCCAGTCTGAGGATGCCATCTGCTTACTGCTCTTGCCAGTTGCTATCAAAGGATAGCAAAGCCTGTTCTCTGGCTAATCTCTACACCACCCTCCTCTTTTGGGAAAGAGGAATTGGGTAAGGTTAAATCTCATATGCAAGCACTTCACGAGTTGGTTGTTTCTAATGGTTGTTCAAGTCCCAAAGGATTAGAGGAAATAACACAAAACAGTATCCAAAGAGGTGGGCTGGTATTCAACCAAAAGGACAAATCTGTAAACATTAGGCCTAGATCGTGACATCAAGTAAAAAGTCTACTAGCAACAGGAAGAGAGACAAAGGTGAGAGCAAGGTGGCTAATCACAGTTTATACCAGATGTCTGCTTCTAGGCTAGGATTGACTCTGTTATTCATAACTAGAGTTGGACTCAGGATATTCAGAGTGTTATAATATTTCAGGCTTGTATGACAAGGTGATGAGGTATTACCCACACAGCTTATTGGCCTGTTACAGACACCATATAGGTGCAATGGGTCCGATAGGTAAGTATTCCACCTCCCTGAGGGTGGACTAAGTTTGGAGGTATAGCTTTCAGCTGTGGCAGGTGGAACTCACCACCAAATCTGGGTATAGTGTCTCCAATTTTATTGCCAGCAGTACCTCTATCACAGGGCAGAACACTGGGTGCCAGGAAAGGTGCAGTGTGCAGAGGAGCTAAGAGCCACAGTAGCCCAGAAAAGGGCCATAAAACACAAAAGGAAACACATGACCACCCAGCCTTCACAAATCAATAGAAACCATTCAATGAAAAATCTGTTAAAAAAAAAAAATCTCCCAGTGTTTCTTGAAAAGTATATTTGGATTAAAAAAAGATTATAGCCGGGCACGGTGGCTCGCGCCTATAATCCCAGCACTTTGGGAGGCCGAGGTGGGTGGATCACGAGGTCAGGAGATCGAGACCATCCTGGCTAACACGGTGAAACTCCGTTTCTACTAAAAATACAAAAAATTAGCCGGGCATGGTGGCAGGTGCCTGTAGTCCCAGCTACTCGGGAGGCTGAGGCAGGAGAAAGGTGTGAACCCGGGAGGCAGAGCTTGCAGTGAGCCGAGATCGCACCACTGCACTCCAGCCTGGGCGACAGAGTGAGACTCTGTTTCAAAAAAAAAAAAAAAAAAGATTATAGGTAAATAAGTTAAATAATAAATTACAGATGAATTTTAAAATGTAAGCATAAAAATGAAACACGAGGAAACTGCAAAAAATATCATGGGAATATTACCTTCTCTTGCATAGCGGCAATATAAATTATTTAAACATGTAAAAACTCAAAATTTAAAAAACAAAATTGAGAATATATCTGCTATAACATCACTGAGGGTTAATAAACTTCATAAATAAGAAGCTTATAAAAATCACCTGGAAGACACTCCAACCCTGAAAGAAATGCGGGAATATTATTTGACCAGTCAACTTAGGGAAGATGAAAAACAAATGAACAACAAACATATGAACATGGTTCAACCTTAAAGTAATAATCGTAAGAAGTCAAATGGAAGAAATTATTAAAAATCCTTTTTTGGTCTATCAATTTAAAAGAATGAGAAAAGATGAAGAGTGATGTGGTGCAGTAAGGGGGGCCATCTCATAGTTTACTACTGGGAGTAAAAATTAATACATGCATTTTGTAAAGCAGTTTCCCAAAATGTATTCAGAGTCTCAAAATGTTCGTACCTTTTGTATAATAACTCCATTTTAACACTGCCACCTAAAGAAATAAACACAAAAACATATGAAGATTTATGTTTAAAAATGGTAATCAGAGCATTACTTATAATAACAAAATAAATGGGCAGTCATAGACCACAAAGAAAGATATTAGATATATTATGGTACATATGTATTATACAGGCATTGAAATTAGGTTTTCTTAAATGCTATACTGATATAAGTTATGCTTCATGATATAAAATAACTGAAAATAGGTGGATCCACAACTGTGTATGATTATAATTATGTAACTTAAGAGCCATATACACAACTCTTGAACAGAAACAAATAACATATTAAATTGGTTCTTATGGGTGATATTCCTTTTCCATTTGGTATTATTCTACATATTCCCAGATTTCTACAATGACCACATAGTGCATTTCTAATCAGACATTGACAAGGCGCAAGCCCTCATTCCATTGGAAGGTGAGCAGGAGGACCTCCTTCCCCTCCTACTAAGGGGCCCACTCTGCCCTCAGCAGAAGAATGGTCCAGAGGTTTGTATGAAAAAGGATGGAGTGTTCCGGGCTTCCGCTCAGGGGTCTGGGATGGGCAGCTACTTGTTGACCGAATCACAAATCAGACAATGGCTTCCCATGGTGAATCCAAGAGGGCTTGCTCCTCAGGGATAGATATGTCCAGGTATAGGTATCACTGTGACTCTGGCTTGATCCAACTATTCCTCTCTATCATCAAGGAAAACAGATTCCTGTACATTGAACTGGCACCACTGCTGGCCCAGTTTCAACTGTTTTAACAAACCAGTAGATGGTATAAAAATAAAAAAAGACTTCCTTTTTCAAATAATTCAAATTGTTCAATTAACTTCAACAGGACTTTGCTATATTAACATAGAAAAACTACTGAATTAATAAAATTTCGTAGTCTTAGTGCACATAATATAGCTCTAGTTTATTTACATCCCAGCAAATCACAGGGCACAGAATTAATGGATAGCAAAGCTTACTTGTCAAACAAAAAGAAAAAAAAGTAAAGCTATACCCGTGTGATATATATTAATCCTTCCACTTTTCTGGAAAAATCACCCAAAATGGAAATGAGGCAAAAAGATGACTCTGCACAACATTTTCATATCAGGGCAGGGAGTTTTCTAATAACCCTACCTGAGATCATCTGAGTCTATCTGGATATTTAACTCTGACCAACAACTAATTATGAAGAATACTACAATATTGTAGATTTAAGAGGTTAACTTAGAGAAATATGGTTAAGGAGTGACATTTTTCTGGGCATTGGCCAAGTTTGTTCCTAAATTAATCTTATTACCACATTCCTTCCCCGAAAGACCTTTACATGACTTTTTGAACTAACTCTGTCATTCTGCTGACTCCCTGAACAATGAGTTAAATAAACACTGATAGGTATTTACCAAAAAGCTGTGTGAAAATTACAGTTTGTAACAATTTGAGACTTGTACTTTCAAGCCTCTTATTACACAAGTTCTCTCCACTAGGATTGCCCTGGAACCCAAAGTATCAGGACGTTAAACCACTCAAAGGCCACAATGTCCCCTCTGTGCCTGTATTTCCCATATTAAGTTTTTGTGCATGTGTGTCACAAGATTTGCAGACATTTATCTTAATTATAGGCTTCAGGACAATAATGTCCCCAACCACCAAAAAAAGGGTGAATTGCATTTTCTCTCTCATGCCCTTTATATGCATTGTCCTTTTACATTCACTTTGGAGATGTAGCTTCATGGTGGGGTATAGAATACATTGCTAAGAAGGAAGTGAGAAAAACAAACCAAGAAAAATAACAAGTGATAAGAATGCAAAGTAATTGCTATCGACTGATATTTATGTTTTTTGCCTACTCCCAAATTCATATGTTGAAACCTTAATTCCCAATGTGGTGGTATTTGGAGTTGGGGCCTTTGTGAGCAAATTAATTTTAGATGAGGTCATGAGGATGGGGCACCCATGTTGGGATTAATGCCCGTATAATAGGGGTCCCCAACCCCTTGCCCTCCTTATACTGGTCTGTGGCCTGTTAGGAACCAGGTGGCACAGCAGGAGGTGAACACTGGGCAAGGGAGTAAAGCTTCATCTATATTTACAGACACTCCCCATGGCCCACATTGCTGCCTGAGCTCTACCTCCTGTCAGATCAATGACGGCATTAGATTCTCATGGCAGTGCAAACACTATTGTGAACTGCACATGCGAGGGATCTAGGTTGTGCACTCCTTATGAGAATGTAATGTCTAATGATCTGTCACTGTCTCCCATCACCCCCAGATGGGACCGTCCAGTTGCAGGAAAAAAAGCTCAGGGCTCCCACTGATTCCACATTATGGTGAGCTGTATAATTATTTCATTATATATTAAATAATAATAGAAATAAAGTGCACATTAAATGTACTGTGCTTGAATGATTCATCCTTAAATCATCCCCCAGCCCAGTCTGTGGAAAAATTGTCTTCTGCTAATCTGGTTCCTGGTGCCAAAAAGGTTGGGGACCACTGCCTTATAAGAAACAGACTGGAGTGTTCTTTCTCTGCTGTTAGATGACACAGCAACAAGGTGGTCTACAAACCAAGAAGAGGGCCCTCACAAGATACCAAATCTACCAACACCTTGATCTTGGATTTTCAAATCTCCAGAACTGTGAGAAATAAATGTTTGTTGTTTAAGCCACCCAGTCTGTGATAATTTATTATAGCAGCCCAAACTGAGTAAGACAATAATGAAAAAGAACCTCCCTTCTCCCCTTACAAATACCATTTCTTCTGTCTCTTTATGAAATCTTGCAAAGATGTTCATGATTCATTCTTGTGAACTGTTATCCTCCCCAAGATATTTATAGCATAAAAGAAGACTTGTAATGATAGAACTAGTGTAGACCAAGGAAAAATTCCCTGACAGAGCCTTCTGTCAGAAGGAAGAAAACTGCTGAGGCATTGTTGAGGGGGCTATGCGGTTACTGATATGATTTGGCTCTGTGTCCCCATTCAAATCTCATCTCAAGTTGTAATTCCCATAATCCCCATGTGTCAAGGGAGGGACATCGTGGGAGATAATTGGATCATGGGGGTGGTTTCCCCCATGCTGTTCTTGTGATAATGAGTGAGTTTTCACAAGATCTGATCGCTTTATAAGCGTTTGGCAGTTCCACGTTCACATGCTCTCTCTTGCTTGCTGCCACATAAGACATGCCTGCTTCCTCTTCTGCCATGATTGTAAGCTTCCTGAGGCTTCCCCACTCATGAAGAACTGTGAGTCAATTAAACCTCTTTCCTTTGTAAGTTACTCAGTCTTGGGTAGTATCTTTATAGCAGTGTGAGAACAGACAAATACAGTAAATTGGTACCAGCAGAGTTGAATACTGCTATAAAGATACCAGAAAATGTGGAAGTAACTTTGGAACTGAGTAACAGGCAAAGGTTGGAACAGTTTTGAGGACTCAGAAGAAGACAAGAAGATGTGGGAATGTTTGGAACTTAGTACAGACTTGTTGAATGGTTTTGACCTAAATACTGCCAGTGATATGGACAATAAAGTCTAGGCTAAGGTGGTCTCAGATGGAGACGAGGAACTTATTGGGAATTGGAGCAAAGGTCACCCTTGTTATGTTTCAGGAAAGAGACTAGCAGCATTTTGCCCCTGCCCTAGAAATCTGTGGAACTTTGAGCTTGAGAGAGATGATCTGGAATTGGAACTTACGTTTAAAAGGGAAGCAGAGCATAAAAGTTTGGAAAATTTGAAACCTGACCATGTAGAAAAGAAAAACCCATTTTCTGGGGAGAAATTCAAACCTGCTGAAGAAATTTGCATAAGTAACGAGGACTGAATGTTAATCACCAAGACATGGGGAAAATGTCTCCAGGGCATGTCAGAGAACTTCACAGCAGACCCTCCCATCATAGGCGTGGAGGCCAAGGAAGAAAAAATGATTTTGTGGCCTGGGACGGCCCCACCCCACTATGTGCAGCCTAGGGACTTGGTGCCCTGAGTCCCCGCCACTCCAGCTTCAGCCATGGCTAAAAGGGCCCAAGGTACAGCTCAGGCCATTGCTTCAGAAAGTGTAAGCCCCAAGCCTTGGCAGCTTCCATGTGGTGTTGTGCTTGAAGGTGCACAGAATTCAAGAACTGAGGATTGGGAATTTCTATCTAGATTTCAGAGGATGTATGGAAATGCCTGGATGTCCAGGCAGAAGTCTGCAGCAAGGGCAGAGCCCACATGGAGAACCTCTGCTAGGGAAGTGTGGAAGGGAAATGTGGAGTTGGAGCACCCACACAGTGTCCCCACTGGGGCATTGCCTAGTGCAGCTGTGAGAAGAGGGCCATAGTCCTCCAGACCACAGAATGGTAGATCCACTGACAGCTTGCATTGTGTGCCTGAAAAAGCCACTGGCACTCAATGCCAGCCCATGAGAGCAGCCACAGGGGCTGAACCCTGCAAAGCCACAGGGGCGGAGCTGCCCATGGCTATGGGAGCCCACTCTTTGCATCTGCATGCCCTGGATGTGAGACATAGAGTAAAAGGAGATTATTTTGGAGCTTTAAGATTTAGGCTGGGTGCAGTGGCTCACATTTGTAATCCCAGCCCTTTGGGAGGCCGAGGTAGGTGGATCACCTGAGGTCAGGAATTTGAGACCAGCCTGGCCAACATGGTGAAACCTCATCTCTACTAAAAATACAAAATTAGCTGGGTGTAGTGGTGTATGCCTGTAATCCCAGCTACTTGGGAGGCTAGGGCAGGAGAATTACTTGAACCTGGGAATCAGAGGTTGCAGTGAGCTGAGATCACACCACTGCACTCCAGCCTGGGCAACAAGAGTAAAACTTCATCCCAAAAAACGACAAAAAAAAAAAAAAAAAAAAAAAAAAAAAAAAAGATTTAATGACTGCCCTGCTGGATTTCAGACTTGCATGGGGCCTGTAGCCCCTTTGCTTTGGTCAATTTCTCCCATTTGGAATGGAAGCATTTATCCAATGCCTGTACCCCCATTGTATCTTGGAAGTAACTAACTGGTTTTTCATTTTACAGGCTCCTAAGTGGAGGGGGCGTGCCTTGTCTCAGATGAGACTTTGGACTTGGATTTTTGTGTTAATGCTGGAATGAGTTAAGACTCAGTGGGGGACTATTGAGAAGGCAACAATCAGTTTTGAAATATAAAAAGGACGTGAGATTTGGGAGGGGTCAGTGTAGAATGATATGGTTTGCCTCTGTGTCCCCACTCAAATCTGATTTCAAATTGTAATCCCCATAATCTCCACATGTCAAGGGAAGGACCTGGTGGGAGGTGATTGGATCATGGGGGCAGTTTCCCCTATGCTGTTCTCATGATAGTGAGTGAGTTCTCACAAGATCTGATGGTTTTATAAGTGTTTGACAGTTCCACCTTCACATGCTCTCTCTTGCCTGCTGCCATGTAAGATGTGTCTGCTTCCTCTTCCACCATGACTGTAAGTTTCCTGAGGCCTCCCTAGCCATGCAGAACTGTGAATCAATTTAACCTCTTTTCTTTGTAAGTTACCCAGTCTTGGGTAGTGTCTTTATAGCACTGTGAGAACGAACTAATACAGTTGCTGACATTGTTCAAAGGTTACCCATAAGGTCCCTGCCCATTCTACCTACCTCCAGAGCCAGTGGACACAGATCACAGGGAATATGTTGGCCTACTCTGTTGGGTAAATTGCTTCTAAATACCTCTCCAACTGCTTCAGCAGAATCTATGTTTAAATCCAAACAGTGAATATGCTTAACACACTGTCCTTTTCACTCATCCAAGAAAGCAGACTACCAGCACCTTGACATCTCATAATTAATCGAGTTTCAGTTGTTTTTAAGCATGCTATAAATAATGAAATAATAAATTGCTTTTTTTTTTTTTTTTGAGACAGAGTCTTGCTCTGTTGCCCAGGCTGGAGTGCAATGGCACAATCTCAGTTCACTGCAACCTCCGCCTCCTGGGTTCAGGTGATTCTCCTGCCTCAGCCTCCAGAGTAGCTGGGATTACAGGCACCTGCCACCACACCCGACAAATTTTTGCATTTTTAGTAGAGACAGGGTTTCACCATGTTGGCCAGGCTGGTCTCGATCTCCTGACCTGTTATCCGCCCGCCTTGGCCTCCTAAAATGCTGGTATTACAGGCGTGAGCCACCGTGCCTGGCCAATAAATTGCTTTTATTAAGCAATTCGATTTTTCCTTCAATTTCAAGAGTTAAAATTATATGTTAAACTGCAAATTAATGGTGGTTTTATTATTTGGAGGAACAAAAATATAATCAAGATACATTATTAGAAAATGTACCTCCGGCACCATATAAAGCCCTGCAAACTACAGCACACAAATGATTCTGTGGTTTGAATATTTTTGTCCCTTCCAATTTCATGTCGAAATGTAATCCCCAATGCAACAATGTTGGGAGGTGCGCCCCTTTGAGAGCTATTTAGGTCGTGAGAGTTCTGCCCTCATGAATGGATTAATGTCACTATAAAAATGTTTGCAGGAGTGGTTTATCTATCTTCACTCCTGTCACATGAACTTGGCATTCATCCTCTCTTGCCCTTTTACCTTCCACTGTGTGAGGACTCAGCAAAAAGGCCCTCACCAGATATCAGTGACTTGATCTTGGACTTCTCAGCTTCCAGAACTATGAGAAAATAAATTTCTGTTCTTTTTAAATGATCCAGTCTGTTGCATTCTGTTATGGCAGCACAAAAGGGACTAAACTAAATGGCAAAAGCTTATCTATTCAAATTAAGAAAGAGAAAAACAGTGAAAAAAATGCTGGTAGGATTCATTCTTTCATTCCCTGTTCTGGAAAATCACCAACAGTTAGAAATGGGGCAAAAAGTTGATTGCACAGCCTTTTCACACCATACCAGAACATTGTCCAATAAGTCTACCTGTGGCTCACCTGATTAGTATGTTTAACTTTGTTCACTAACAGTTGGTGAGGAAGCATAAGCTTTTTACAGTACTGTAAATCTAAGAGATTAAACTGCAGCTAAACCATAAGAAGTGATTTTTTTCCTGCTTATTAGGAAAGTTTATATATAGTTTTATTGTCCTGCAGGTCATCACCAGGTTTGTATCTAAATTAACAGTCTCATTTCTGCATTTTCTCCCACTACCTACATAATCAAGAATTTATAAATGCTTTTGAAAAGCACCTATATAATTCTGTTGGTTCCCTGAATCATGGGTTAAATAAAATTTTACAGCTGTTCACCAATAATCTGTGTGGGATTTATGGTTTGTAACAATTTGGGAATTGTGTTTTCAATCCACTTTCTGGAGCTGAGGATACCTTTTCCAAGGGCCTGCTGGCTGACTTCTCACAATGTTGGCCAAAATGAGGTAACCATTCATTTACTAAGAGGCTTGGGATAATCCTAACTGGTTTAGAGGATTCAACATCCGGGACAGAATGATCACCAGTGGGGACACTATCCCCAGGTTACTACAGGACTCTATCTTAGATGTTTTATAATGCAGGAGTCAACATCAGTCACTGAATGGCAGGGGATATCGCTTCTGAACAAGACATGGACCACGTTTACAGGACCAGGGAGGGAAAGGTGCCATATTCATTCAGACTCTTTCTTTTTCAATAGTGTCTGACATTTATTGGAAATATGGAAAATATTTTTCTCCAGGTAGTATAAAGGAGTTGAGCAGAAGAAACAAGTTATTTTGTTGATCAAAAAGCACCTGAGAAAATGCTGCAAATTCAGAAGAGAAATGGAATACGGGCAAAACTAACTGGTCCACAAGAGAAAATGAGAGACTCGATTTAGCTGCCAGGCACAGCTGAGCCCTGGCAGCCATGTGGCAGGAGCACAAAAAGTCTCTGGGATTGGGGAGGAAATGGGTCTCTCTGAAGGTAACAGGCCCCCTGAGGGGCAGCCAGCTATCTGGATCATTGTCCAGGGGTTGTGGCCAGCCCAGATACCTCCGAGGTGAGTCCAGATCACTAGGAGCAGCAGACTGTCAGTGGGATGCGATGGATGGCGATGGCAGCGGCAGCGCAGGTCTGTGGGCATCATGATGTAGTCGTCTGGCAGTCTGGTGGGGAGGAGGGGGGTTGGCAGCGGCGGCTGTGAGTGGGCTGTCCAGTGTGTAACAGGAGCCCAGCTTTGTGCAGCTGGAGCGCAGGACGGCGTCCAAATGTGCATGGGAGGGGCTGGGCTGGCACGAGAGGGTGGAGGCAGCCAGCTCCAGAGTGAGGCCCAGGGGCGGCAGCAGGAGCCTGGAACGCTATTCCTGGAACAAAGGCAAGCACTACGCGGGAGGGGACAGGAGCGCAGGGGACATCGCGGCGGCTCGAGGGGGAGGGAGGCGCGGAGGGAGGGCGCCTGTGGAGACCCTGGCGGTGGCCACTGGCACAGCGGACCCTCCCCAGAGCACCCGCCCCCAGGCTCGAGGGTCTCCCGGCCTAGAAGTCCTCGTCCTCCTCCCATCCAAAGACCCGCTTCATCTCGGCCAGGAAGCCCCGGTAGTCACTGAGGAGGGGACTGTCCTTCTTGATGTAGGGGATCACCCACTGCAGGGCGGGCCCCGTGAGGCGGGTGATGAGGAACGTCACCTTCAGGGCGTCGTTGGAGAACGTGTTCTCGTCCACGAACATGTAGGAGCCCGTCTGCACGATGAACTCCGGGAGCCGGTCGGTATCGCCATCAAACGTCTCGGGAAAAGGAATCGGGTTCCTCCAGCGACGCGCCGCGGGCCGGAGGGGCCGGGCCAGGAGGGCCTTCATCAGTTGCACCCGACCGTCCATCGCGCCGCGCTCGCTCGGCTGAGCTTAGCTGAGCTGCGCTGGGCTTGGCGGGGGGGCTGCACCGGGGCGTCGCGGGAAGTGCAGGTCGGGGGAGGAGGAGCCGGGATATGGGCGGAGCCATGGGAAGGGCCCAGCTGCTTTGGCAAGCTCTGCCCAGAAGGCCTTGAGGTCAGTAGTGCGCCAGGGAGTCCCGGGGCACCCAGCGGAGCAGGTGGTGGGAAATGTGGTGACTGGCTTAACTGGTCGAGGAGGCGGGGTCGCACCGTAGGGGTGGGGCGAAGTCTTTCTAGGTGGGTGGGGAGTGAAGATTTTTTTTGGTGAGGTCTAAGCCCATTGTGCTTGGAGAGCAAAGCCTAGAAATTCTTTAAAGCTGAGTAGTCAGCCTGGTATATCTATCCCTTGTCCCATGCTATCTGCCCTTCCGTGTTCCTTTGCAAATCCTCGGCTTTGACACTTTTGAAAATTATTGGTCAACAATTTTTTTAAATGCCCCTAGATTTGCTTTCCTCTGATGTTTTCTCATGATTAGAATGAGTTATTTTTGCCAGGTATACTACAGCAAAGATTTTGTGTGTTAGTTTATCAAATCAAGGTGTTCATGATGTAATATATTTTGTTATTGATTATGTGTACCTTGATCACTTGTTTGCCATAGATACTTTCAACGCAGTTGGGTTGACTAGGTTATGTAAGTCCTGATGAGCAGAGTAGCATGCATATTTGTGAAACATCCATACAGGCCATTCAGTAAAAGTGTCCTACCAGTACAACTAAATGTGATATATCTTTCCTCCAAATTACAAGATACCCTCCATGAATTTTATCTATTTCTTAATAGTAGGAAATGAAATCAGTCAAATGCATTTTCTGTGTCTATTGATGTGTCCTATGGATTTTCTCTTTGTGTTAGCTTTTTGTTGCTGTCTTAATGAATTACCACAAATCTAGTGGTTTAAAACAACAGAAATTTATCATCTTATTGTTTTGTAGGTCAGAAGTTCCATATGGGTCATACTAGACCAAAGTCATGGTATTGGGAGGCTATGTTCCTTTCTGGAGATTCTATGAAATAAGTTCTTTTCCGTTCATTTAGACTATTGGCAGAATTCAGTTCCTTGTGGTTGTAGGACTGAGGTACTGTGTTCTTGCTCTGTAATATGAGGGCCATTCCCAGCTTGTAGAGGATGCCATATTTACTGGCTCATTGCCACCTTCTTCCTCTTCAAAGTCAGCAATAGTGGGTGTCAAATTTTTCTCATGTGGCTTCTTTCTAATCCTCTTTGCCTTCATCTTACACTTTTAAGAGTTCATATGATTAGATAATCGATGATAATCTTCATATTTTCAGTGTAACTGATTAGCAACTTTTGTTCTGTCTGTAGCTTTAATTCCTTCTTGCTTTATATTTTCAGGTTCTGGAAATTAGGACACACACATCTTTGGGGGATTGCCATTTTGTCTGCTACAGTTCCTTTTAGTTAGCACGGTAGTTATAATTGATTTTTGATTCATAAAACAACATTGCATTGCTGGGATAATTTCATTTAATCATGGCATATTATTATTTTTATATTTTACTAGATTAGGCAAATGGATAAATAAATTATGGCATAGTCATACAATGGAACTCTGTATTAGTACACACAGCAATATGGAGGAGTGCTACAGATGTTACACTGAATAGAAGTTGTGAGGCACAAAATTTGTATATACTTTAGGATTTCACTTTATATCAGTGTTAAAAATAGGCAAAGCTAAATGCTTATAGAATTCAGAATAGTGGTCATCTCAGTGGAGGAGGAATTATAGTGTGTAAAATTGGATGAAAGAAACTTGTTTCCCAAATATGTTTTCCCAAGTTGCTAACATTCTGTATTCCCACTGGCAATATATGAAAGATTAAGTTGCTGTGCAAACTCATTTACGCTCAGTATCGTCAGGTTTTGTTTTGTTCTGGGTTCTTCGTTTGTTGATTTTCTTTTTTACTTCAGCCATTCTAATAGGTGTGATTGTGGTTTTAATTTGCAATTCCCTAACTGCATAAATTAGGGAACACAGAACACACATAGACACAGAAAATGCATTTGACTGATTTTACTTCCTACTATTAAGAAACATAAAATTCGTATGTCCCTGAACATCTTTTTTGTTGCTTATTTGTCATACATTTATCCTTTTTAGTGAAGTGTCTCTTCAGATATTTTTTCCATTTTAAATCAGGTTGTTGACATTTACATTGTTGTTTTGAGAGTTCTATATGTATCCTGTATTCAAATCTTCATTATATATGCCATTTACAAATATTTTCTTCCAGCCTGTGCCTTCTCTGTTCATTCTCTTAACATTGTCTTTTGAAGAGCACATGCTTTTTAATATGATGAAGTCCAATTTACCAAATTTTGCTTATGAGAATTGTGCTTTTGTTGTGATAGCTAAGAAATCTTTGTCTAATCCAAGGTTTCAAAAGGTTTTTTTTCCTGTTTTCTTCTAGGAGCTTTATAATTTTAGGTTTTACCATTAGGTCTATTAACCTTTTTGAGTTAATTTTTGCATGTGGTATGAGATATAGATCAAATTAATTTTTTTGTAAATGAATATTCAACTTTTCCTGCATCATTTTGAAAAGATTATCCCTTTTCCACTGAATTGCCTTTACAAAACTTTACAAAAATCAGCTATCCATATATGTGTGGGTCTATTTCTGAATTACATATCCAATTCTATTCATCTACAGTTGGCCCTCTATATCCATGGGTTCTGCATCTGCAGATTCAACCAACGGCTGATCAAAATATTCTGGAAAAAAATAATAAAAAATAATTTGTATACATTGATTTTGTATCCCGAGACTATATTGAATTCATTTATCAGATCTAGGAGCTTTTTGGATGAGTCTTTAGGATTTTCTAGGTATAGAATCATATCATTAGTGAACAACAATAGTTTGACTTCCAATAAATATAGTACATTTATTGATTTGCATATATTAAACCATCCCTGTATCCCTGGTATGAAACCCACTTGATCATAACATATTATCTTTTTGATATGCTGTTGTATTTAGTTAGCTAGTATTTTACTGAGGATTTTTGCTGCTATACATCAATAATGACCAAGCTGAGAATCAAATTAAGAACTCAATCCCTTTTATAACAACTTCAATAAAAATACTTAGGAATGTACTTAATGAAAAAGGTAGAATATATTTACAAGGAGAACTACAAAACACTGCTGAGAGAAATCATAGATGACACAAATGGAAACACACCCCATGCTCATGGATGGGAAGAATCAATATTGTGAAAATGACCATACTGCCCAAAGCAATCTACAAATTAAATGCATTTACCATCAAAATACCATCATCATTCTTCACAGAAGTACAAAAAACAATCTTAAATTTCATATGGAACCAATAAAAAGCACCCACATAGCAAAAGTCATACTAAGCAAAAAGAACAAATCTGGAGGCATCGCAGTTACTGACTTCAAGTTATGCTACAAGGCTATAGTTACCAAAACAGCATGGTACTGGTATAAAAATAGGCATGTAGACCAATGGAACAGAATGGAGAACCCAGAAATAAAGCCAAACACAACCAACATATCTTTAAAAAAGCATACAAAAACATAATTTGGGGAAAGGACATCCTATTCAATAAATGGTACTGGGAAAACTGTCAAGACACATGTAGAAGAATGAAACTGGATCCCCATCTTTTGCCCTATAAAAAAAATTCAACAAGGTGGAGCAAAGGCTTAAACCTTAGACCTGAAACGATAAAAATTCTAGAAGATAACATAAAAACTCTTCTGGATATTGGCTTAGGCAAATAATTCATGACCAAGACCCCAAAAGCAAATGCAACAAAAATAAAAATAAATAAATGGGACCTAATTAAACTAAAATCTGCTGTACAGCAAAAGAAATAATCAGCAGAGTAGACAGACAGTATTAACAAACTATGCATTCAACAAAGGACTAATATCCAGAATCTACAAGGAACTAAAAAAAAAAATCAGCAAGAAAAAAAAATCCCATCAAAAAGTGGGTGAATGACATGAATAGACATTTCTCAAAAGAAGATACACAAACAGCCAGCAAACATGAAAATATGCTTAACATCACTAATTCTAGAAGATAACATAATTATCAGGGAACTGCAAATTAAAACCACAGTGAGATACCGCCTTACTCCTGCAAGAATGGCCATAATTTAAAAGTCTAAAAAAAATGGATGTTGGCATGGATGTGGGGAAAAGGGAGCATTTTTACACTGCTGGTGGGAACGTAAATTAGTACAACCAGTGTGGAAAACAGTACGGAGATTCCTTAAAGAACGAAAAGTAGAACTACCATTCAATCCGGCAATCCCACTACTGGGAAATAAGGAAAGAAAAATCAGTCACTCTGTGAAAAAGACACATGCACATGCATGTTTATAGCAGCACAATTCACAATTGCAAAGATATGGAACCAACCTAAGTGCCCATCAACCAACGAGTGGATAAAGACAATGTGGTATATATACAACATGTACTACTACTCAGCCATAAGAAGGAATTAAATAATGTCTTTTTCAGCGACTTGGATAGAGCTGGAGGCCATTATTCTAGGTGAAGTTAACTCAGGAATGGAAAAGCGAATATTGTATGTTGTCACTTAGAAGTCGAGTTAAACTATGAGGATGCAAAGGCATGAGATTGATACAATGGACTTTGGTGATCCAGGGGGGAAGGATGGGAGGGGAGTGAGGGATAAAAGACTACATATTGGGTACAGTGTACACTGTTTGGGTGACAGGTGCACTAAAATCTCAGAAATCACCACTAAAGAACTTATCCATGTAACAAAAAACCACCTGTACCTCAGAAACTATTGAAATAAAAGTAAAAATTAGAAAAAGAGTACAATTAAAAATATGAGGTAACAACTATTTACATAGAATTTGTATTGTATTAGGTATTATAAGTAATCTAGATATGATTTAAAGCATATGGGAGGATATACATAGGTTATACGCAAATATTATACCATTTTATATAAGGGAGTTGAGCGTCCTCAGATTTTGGTATTTGCAGGGATCCTGGAACCAGTCCCTTGTAAATACTAAGGGATGACTATATTTGTCTATTTTGATAACAATATCACATTGTCTTAATTGCAGTAGCTTTATTATAAATCTTGAAATCAAATATTATCAGTCCTCCAACTTATTTTTTCTATTTCAAAGTTGTTTTTGCTAATATATATATATATATATATATTTTTGCATTTCCCTACAAATTTTAGAAGCAATTAGTTGTTTTTTATATGTTAAAACACTCACTGGGACTTTGAATCTATATATCAATTTTTGGGAGGATTGATATACTAACAACATTAAATCTTCCAGTCCATAAATATATCTCTGCATTACTCAGATATTTTGTAATATATGTCAGGAATGTTCTGTAGTTTTCAGGGTACAAGTCTCATCTCTCTTGTCATATTTAACCCTAACATTTTTTATGTTTTTATGGTGTTTAAAATTCTAGCTCAAATTTCTCTTGTTCGTTACTAGGAATACAATTGATTTTTGTATATTCGCCTATGTCCTGCAACCTTGCTAAACTCGCTTCTTAGTTCTAGTACTTTTTGTTGATCTTAGAAAATCTGTTTTCTATATGCACGATCCTAGTGTGTATGAATAACAAAAGTCTGCCTTTGCCCTGTCCAATCTAGATGCCTTTTATTACTTTTTCCTTTCCTTATTTTCTTTGCCCTCATTGCACTGTCTAGAATCTCCAGTACAATACTGCACTAAAGTGATGAGAGTGGGCATATGTACTTGTTTTGTTCGTCTTTTTTAACTTTCAAGTTCAGGGGTACAAGTGCAGGTTGTTAACATAGTTAAACTTGTGTCATAGGAGTTTGTTGTACAGATTATTTCATCACCCAGGTATTAAGCTTATTAGCCGTTAGTTATTTTTCCTGATCCTCTGCCTCCTCCCACCCTCAACCCTCTGATAGGCCTCAGTGTGTGTTGTTCCCCTCTATGTGTCTTGTTCTTGATCTAAGAGTGAAAAGCATTCAGGCTTTCACCTTCGAGTATGACAGCTGTAGGATTTTTGTAGATGCTCTTCATCAGATTTAGGAGTTCCCTTTTAAGTTTGATGAGAGTTTTTAATGGGAACCATATGACATAAATCTTTGCTCTAGGAATTTGCTCTAGAAAAATGAAAATCTGTGCTCACACAAAAATCTGTACGTAAATGCTTATAGCTGATTCATTTGTAATTTCCAAAACCTGTAAATGTGCCAAATATCTTCCAACAAATGAATGGATCACCAAATTTGTATATCCATGCTATGGCAGACAGATTCTAAGGTGGCCCCCAACATCCCAATATCCTGGTCATACCTTTCAGTGTAGGTGGGGACTATGGCTTGCTTCTAACCAAGAGAATGTGGCAAAGGTGATGAACTCCCATGATTATGTTAGTTTATACATGACTCCATCTTTCAAGGAGAAACATTCTCCCTTTGTTCCATGAAGAAACAAGCTGCAGTGTAGTGAACTGCCTAGAGACAGGGCAACGTGACAGAGAACTGAGGGCAGCTTTTATAACAAATTAAGAGATTTCTTAATATTTAACTCTCCTTACATTAACTGCTTGTGGTATATTATTCTTTTTAAAAATTTATTTTCTAATTTTTGTGGGTACATGATAGGTATATGTATTTATGGGGTACGTGAAATGCTTTAATATAGGTATACAATGCATAATAATCACATAATGGTAAATGGGGCATCCATCCCCTCAAGCACTTACCCTTTGTGCTACAAACAATCCAATTACACTCTTTCAGTTATTTTTAAATGTACAATTAAATTATTTTGACTGTAGTCATCCTGTTGTGCTATCAAATACTAGGTCCTAATAATCACATCATGGAGAATGGAGTATCCATCCCTCAAGCGTGGTGCATTACTCTTTGAACATGCTGCTCTGGATTATATTTGCTAATATGTGGGGCTTCTCTATTAATGTTGCAAAGTAGGGAGCCAATAATCTGGTTGAGAGACGCAAGAAGGAGCAGGAAAATGTGTTCACAGAACCTCATACTAGTGGCGTCCAGGGCCAAGGCTCCCCGAATGCATACCCAAGGGCTGATGAGAGGTGGGGACCAGTGCAGCGGGAGGACTCCTCAACTACCAGAACTAGGTAGGGCCCCTAACATACCCTTGGAGCGAGCTCCTCGCGCCCCGTACACCACCAGGTCTCCCTGGTTCCTCCCCTGCTCCCCGTCCCGCCACCTTAGGAACCCTCAGCCCAGCCTCTCCGATAGGACCCTGCCTCCTTGAGGGCTTTAGGCCCTTCTTCGCAAGTGTGTGCCCCACGACGCGCCTGCGTACTAGGGAACACCCGGCCTTGTGGGCGGAGTCCATGAGAGGGCTGGAGCCCCGCTCGTGGCCCCGCCCACCCTAGCTTGGGCAGGCCTTCGTGGACACGCATTTCCGGCGACGCCTCGGTACCGACCTCTGCAGAGCCGGGTGGAGCCCATTGACGTCCAGCGAAGCGAAGAGCAGCGATGGACGGTCGGGTGCAGCTGATAAAGGCCCTCCTGGCCTTGCCGATCCGACCTGCGACGCGTCGCTGGAGGAACCCGATTCCCTTTCCCGAGACGTTTGATGGCGATACCGACCGGCTCCCGGAGTTCATCGTGCAGACGGGCTCCTACATGTTCGTGGACGAGAACACATTCTCCAGCGACGCCCTGAAGGTGACGTTCCTCATCACCCGCCTCACGGGGCCCGCCCTGCAGTGGGTGATCCCCTACATCAAGAAGGAGAGCCCCCTCCTCAATGATTACCGGGGCTTCCTGGCCGAGATGAAGCGGGTCTTTGGATGGGAGGAGGACGAGGACTTTTAGGCCGGGAGACCCTCGAGCCTGGGGGCGGGTGCTCTGGGGAGGGCCCGCTGTGCTACTGGCCGCCGCCAGGGTCGCCACAGGCGCCCTCCCTCCGCACCTCCCTCCCCCTCGAGCCGCCGCGATGTCCCCTGCGCTC
The DNA here is from genome assembly GCF_024542745.1 of Macaca thibetana thibetana. Classification (NCBI taxonomy): domain Eukaryota; kingdom Metazoa; phylum Chordata; class Mammalia; order Primates; family Cercopithecidae; genus Macaca; species Macaca thibetana. The sequence goes on from NC_065598.1 coordinate 130,095,611, forward strand.
CTGTCCCCTCCCGCGTAGTGCTTGCCTTTGTTCCAGGAATAGCGCTCCAGGCTCCTGCTGCCGCCCCTGGGCCTCACTCTGGAGCGAGCCGCCGCCCTCTCCTTCCAGCCAGCCAGCCCCTCCCATGCACATTTGGACGCTGTCCTGCGCTCCAGCTGCAAGCTGGGCTCCTGTTACACACTGGACAGACCACCCACTGCCGCCGCTGCCAAGCCCCCTCCTCCCCACCAGACTGCCAGACGACTACATCATTCTGCCCACAGACCTGCGCTGCCACTGCCATCGCCATCCATCGCATCCCACTGACAGACTGCTGCTCCTAGTGATCTGGACTCACCTCGGAGGTATCTGGGCTGGCCACAGTCCTTGGACAGTGATCCAGACAGCTGGCCCCCCAAGGGATCTGTCACCTTCAGCGAGACCTATTTCCTCCCCACCCCCAGAAACCTCTTGTGTTCCAGCCTAGACCCAGGTGTGCCTGGCAGCCAAATCGAGTCTCTCATTTTCTCTTGTGGACCAGTTAGTTTTGCCTATAACCCAGTTTTCTGAGTTTGCAACTGTCTCTCTGATGTGTGCCTTTTGTTCAACACAGTAACCCCTGCATTCTGCTCTGCTCTAATACACTACCTGGAGAAAGTCTTTTCCTTATTTTCAATAAATGTCAGACATTATTGAAAAGAAATGGTCTCAGTCAATATGGCACTTTTCCCTCCCTGGTTCTGTAAATGGGGTCCATATCTTGTTCAAAAACTATATGTCCTGCCACGCTATGGTTGATGTTGACACAGAGTCCTGTGGTGTCCTGCAAATGGAGATCCCACCGGTGACTAATCCCAGACGATTAATGTTGTAAACAAGTCAAGTTTTGTGCCCCTTAGGAAATGAACCTTAATCTGACTGTGGCCAAGATAAGATAAGGAACAGTCAGATAGGGTGCTTTTTCTTCCCTCTTTTCCAAAAAACTGTCTGAAAGCATATACCCCAAGTGGTTACAAGCCATGCATCTCACACATTTGTTGGTGAACACTTCTTACAGTTTTATTTAATGCATTATCAGGGAACCAGCAAAATGGCTTAGATACTTCAGAAAAAGCATTTACATTTATATTGCTTTAATTGGGTAGGTGGTGGAGAAAGGAATGCAGAACTGTAGTTAATTTAGGTACAAACTTGTTTAATGAATGACCTGAAACACAATACAATTACCACCTTCCCTAATGGGCAGAAAAAAAAAAAAATTCTCTTCAACGTATCTCTGCATGCGAATCTTTGAAATCTACTGTGCTAACATGCCTCTGCCACCCCATCTATCTCTGGGAAAAGCTCAATATCCCAACAGAAGCAGATTATCCTAAGGTGGGCTTGTAGGGCAGCACTCAGTCAACAACTCTCTGCCTTTTTTGTTGTTGTTGTTGAGACGGAGTCTTGCTCTGTCGCCCAGGCTGGAGTGCAGTGGCATGATCTCAGCTCACTGCAACCTCTGCCTCCTGGGTTCAAGCGATTCTTCTGCCTCAGCCTCCTGAGTAGCTGGGACTACAGGCACGTGCCACCACACCTGGCTAATTTTTGTATTTTTAGTAGAGATAGGGTTTCACCATGTTGGCCAGGCTGGTCTCAGTCTTCTGGCTTCATGATAACCCAGCCTTGGCCTCCCAAAGTGCCGAGATTACAGGCATGAGCCACTACGCCTGGCCTCTCTGCCCCATTTCTAATACGTGTTATTTTTCCAGAGCATACGAATGAGGAATAGATCACAAGGGTTTTTTATGTTTGTTTACTTTATTGCTTCTCTCTCTTCATTTAAATAGGTGAAATTTTGCCACTCAGCAGTGATTCATAGGGCTGTATGTGGAGGTGGAGGTACATTATTATCTGTATTATGTATGTGATAATATTTGTATTCCCAGAAGTAGTGGAAACATCATTAATTTGTAGTTTGGCATATAATAGGTCAAAATCTTTTTGAAATCAGAGATGCAATTCAAATTGCCTAATAAAATAAAGTTTTTATGATTTATAGGGCTCTTAAAACAACTGAAACTGGGCTAATCATGAAGGCCAGTTCAAGGTGCTGACAGTCACCTTCCTGGATGGGTATGAAGGAAGATTGTGTTAAGCATATTCACTGTTTGGTTTTAAACACAGATTCTGCTGAAGTGGTTGGAAAAGTGCTTGGAAGCAGTTTACATTACTGAGTAGGTCCAGCATATTCCCTGTGTTCTCTGTCCACTGGCTCTGGAGGTAGGTAGAATGGGCAGGGACCTTCTGGGTATCCTTTGAACAATGTCAGTAACTCCTCACCTCCCTCAACAACGATGCCCAGCAGTTTTCTTCCTCCTACAAGAATGAGAATTATTCCTTGATCTATGCTAGTTTTATCATCTCAAGGGTCCTCTTTTGTGCTGCAAATGTCTTGGGTAGGGTAATAATTCACAATCATGAACATCTTCACAGGATTTCATAAAGGGACAAAGGAATGGCATTTGTAAGAGTAGAAGGGGTTCTTTTGTATTACTTTGCAGTCTCACCTTTTCAGTTGTCACTGTTTGTTTGTTTCCTTCACTTCATTCTCTGCAATGTGATCAATACCCAAGCAAGAGGCCTTACCTCCAAAGGATGGAGAAACATAAAAAGTGACAATATGGAAGATGAATGTAAGAAAGAGAACAGAAATACAGTTAACCTCTTTCTTTTGATGATCGGGACCAGTAATGACTTGAAACCTATAATTAAGATAACTTTACCCAAATTTTTGTGACGCTTAGATCTACAAAGATTTAATAGGGGAACAAAGTAGGCTTTGGATGGTTCAGTGCCCTGAGACCTTGGTTCTCAGGGGAATCCTGGTAGAATATACTAGTGAAAGGTCACTCCCCACTTACTCCCAGTGCCCTAAGTGCAATCCTGTACACAGAGTCAACCTTAAGGCAGAGATGTAGTAAGGAAGGGGATTTCAAAGGGACCCTTTGTGAGTGTCCCTGATTTGCCTGTCACTAGGAGGCTGGAGGACCAAAGGAGTAGGCTGAGAGATTGAGTACCAGAAGTCCTAGACGTAGGGATGCTTCCTCCAGGTGCCACTGCGGAGGTCTGATGACCTGCCTGCTTCTATAGATATTGCAGCAGTGTTTTGTCTTCCATCATGAAGGTCACTCAGACTACACAGGTACAGCAATAAGCAGTTCTGAGCAGCAAAGAGCCTAAAATGAAAAGTATGAAATCTATTGGGACCAAGTATGGGATGGACAAAGGTCAGTCAGAATACATACCCGGTGAAATAAAGTAAAATGAAAGGCCATGATGATCTCAAACTATTTAATGACATGGGGAAATGATCACATCTGAACAGTGAAGAATAAAAGGAGTGTACAAAGCCTTCAAAACTTGGTGAGGGCAATCAAAGTCCCTCTGTCTTACCACCACTGAAGCTCATCACGGACCCAATACTGAAAGTACCTGGACTTTATGTGCATGAACGATCCCTGACTTTATGATGATGGAGAACGTGGTTCAGGGAAGGCTGCTGGGCTTGATTCTTAGCTGCCGGCCCAGAACTGAGCTCTTTCTCTTCCCTGTACACCGCTGCTTTTGGCCCTCTTGACGGTTGTACCACGTTCTTTCACTCGTCCCCAGTCCTCTTCATACCCACTTTCTTACTGCTCCTTAACAGATGGTCACCAAACTCATTCTACCCCCAACTCTCACTTTAGTGGGTCCCTCTTTTCCAACCCTGAGGCAGTACCCCAATTCTAATGCCTGTCCCCTTTAGCCCACTGCTTGCAGAGGCCCTGCCATAGTGCCTAGCTGATCCTGGAACCTATTTTTCTCTCCCTGCTGTGGCTATTGCTATGTCTTAGGCTGCTGAGAGCGTATTATCACATGATCAAAAAGAGAACATTTAGGATTTCACAACCCTGAAATTATAGTAAGCCTGTTAATTTGGGTCTTGGGCTAAAGACTGCAATAGTACCCGTTCTGCAACCTGAGTGGAGGACTGCATATTTACTCACATTAGAAGCAAACACAGTTTTGGTAAGATCATTAGGATAGATTCCTAAAACTAATGTATATATCAAAGGCCATACGATTTTAACTGTTTGTTAAAAATCTCACTCCAGAACAATTGTTTACAAATTATATTCTCATGAGTAATGTGAGGGAATTTTTTTTGCCTCTATCATTACTAAAACTTTAATTTCAATAAAGATAATATTCCCAAAAATAAATACTTTTTCCCACAATAAAATTCCTTTTTTTGTAGGGTCCTGTTTCACCTCTATCACCAAAAAGGTAAGGCTTTTACAAAATGTTTATTTTCTCCCTCTCTTCTGCCCTACCATAATTGAGACAATCGGAATACTTTTAATTCTACTTTCACACCCTTCTCTCATCCCCCAAATCATGGGGCTGGTGGAGATAGTTGGTGTCTGAAGGTATAAAAGTAATACAGCTAGGGATTTTTAAAAAATCATTTTTAAGCCTCTATAGAGAGCAATATTTAACTTATAATATGAATGCCTATTAATCACCTTTCAGATATTGAGCATTAAATGACATTTTTAGGGATGAAGACAACAGCAAAGTTGAATTTAGACCTTGTCAAAATTTAAGGAGGTCTCCAACATTGAGATGTTCCCAACTTCCCAAAAGAATATAAGTATATTTAAACAATGAGTTAGCAAAGTTACCAGGTATAATGGTGAAAGAAAAAAGGAATACCTGCCCATAAGATGTTGTGAAAAAATACAAGGATCAAACATTAAAAAAAAAATTCAGATGTAACCACCCACAAATTTGGGGGCCACATTCACATTCAGCAAGAAACCTTAAGGATGAGAATTTATTCTAAAGTGGTTCTGGGCTGCTTGTGTAGAGAATGTAAGGTTAAAGGATATGTACATTCAAATTGACTTTCAACTTAAAAGATTGCCTATAATCCTTCCAAAGGCTCCACTACTCCCAGCTTGATCTACCTTCATGGAATCACACAGAGACAGCCTATGTTAGAAGCCAAAGCTGAGTAATACCCTGACTATAATCATCATTCTCAGTGCTTTCCTGTACTATTATTACTTCAGTGGGAATATTACCCTGGCTGATTCTGGAGTCCCTCTCTCACCAACTGTCCAGCCATTTCCAAAGTGAGTTTAATGAATATTCTTATATCTCTAGTGTTAGAAGAAGACTAGACAACAGAGTGCATTGAACAGGACTCTCCTGGGCAACGCTGGAACCTCAGACCAGCATGGGTCATTTGAACCCATTCGATGAATTGACATCTACACAATGTATGTAATCAAGGCCATCAAGATGAGAGTAAAGAACTTGCATGTAAGTAGCCATGACATCAGATCCAGCCTTGTCCCCTCTGCCAAAACAAAAACATATTAATTTGTAATACTTAAAAATGATGAAGAAATGTGTAGTGAGGTCCTAATATGTACAAAGAAATGTTAGATGTGCCTCGTGCACATGACCTTATTTCATCATCATTTTAAGATGGAGTCCATATTTCTACCTACTCTTTTACACCGGTACAGATAGAGAAACAGGCATTTGCAAACAAGAGAATATACTCCAGGTATTTTTTAAATTGGAAATTTTAACAATGTTTTCTCAATATTTAATATAAGAACTAGACAAAATACCAGTACGGACATAGAAAATCTAAAGAATAATACACATGTCTAGAACACTGTATCAAACAACTAATACACAGTGTTTTCGAGTGCATATGGTGCATTCACCAAGATAAGCCATTTACTAAGGCATTAAACAAGTCTCAATACATTTTAAAAGCTTGATGTTCTTTGGTCATAGTAGCAGAAAAAGCATTTGACAACATTGAACTTCAGTTCATAAAAAACCCCAGCAAATTGGGATTGGAAGAGAATTCTTGTCTGATAAGGAGCATCTACAAAAACCTATAGCTAACGTCATACTTGATGGTAAAATGTTGATTGTACTTTTAAGTGGGTATATTTAAGCCCTTAGTTCAGATAATTGCAAGGAAGGCTGAGGGAGAAGGATCTAGCTATCATTATTTTTCGTGGTGTTAAGACTAATACCCACTAAAACAGACACTATTAATATTCTATTCTTATCCCCTTGGTATTCTTGGCCATTTTAATCCACCTTTGCTCTGCTTTTGCTTTTTCTCCCAATAGCCAGAATCTGTGGCTCTTTGTCACAGGACTGCAGAACCAACCTCCTTTTGTCTCCAAGCATGAAGAGCCAGTATCTGAGAATTAAAGTCCGCCAGAGAGTAGACTTTAGCTAATAATTAGTAGATATATAGTTATAAATACTGCAGCTCTGTTGCTCCTGTTTGAGACAACTCTGATTTGTGACCTGTATTGTCTCCAGTGTCCCCCTATTGGATTGTGCCACAGTGATCCTTAATGGTACCTTGGTTGATATCAAAATATTGTTTGGCCTTCTTCCTCTCCCTGTTGCATGGTGCCACTCCCTAGTCACTATATTTTTACTTGGACCACTTCCTAATACATCACTTTCAGATGAATCCTCAGTCAGAGGCAGCTTATGGGGAACCCAATCTAAAGGCACAGCCAAGTCGTTTTCCAAAATATTTCTTTTACTTTACACTCTTGCCCTCAATGTATGTGGTCCCATTTCCTCACTAGTATTTGGTACCATCAGTCTAACATTTTGTCAAGTGTGTTGCTTTAATTACTTTGTATTGACTAAATTTATGTTAACTATGCATATTAACTTTTTGGAGTGATCACTAAAATAATGTAAATAGAGTGTATAACTTCTTAACGAGTAGAAAAAAGCAATGAATTAATATAAGGAACTTAGAATGTTTTAATTACAAATAATTGCCTCCCAGGGTAAATGTCCTTCTTCTCATTATTTTAGCTGTTTTTTCATCTTCAAATTAGACATTTATACTGTTGTTTGTTTAGATTTAGCCATGTATTTGCCATTTTCTTTGCCAGCATTCCAGACATTTATAATAGTACATTTTCCTTCTTCTAAAGTATATCCTATAGATACTCCTTTAATAATGGTCTATTAGGGAAAATGTGATGTCTTTCATTTGCTGAAAAGTTATTTTATCCTCATTCTTTTAAAATTATTCTTGTTGAGTCTCTTTGGTTTGTGGAACCATTGATATCTCTTTTTTTCTATATAATATTGTATTATGTGCCACCAAAACCTTAGTGATGCAATAGTTCTTAAATGACAATTTCACTCTTTTGTCCTAAATTTTTCCCCTTAATCCATCATCATCAGTTCGGCAAGTTTTGATACAGGTGCTTTTAATGTTTGCATATGAGCAGGCAGTAACTACTATGTCACAGCAGCCCCTTGGCCAACAACAATTCATAATTTTGATTGATTGTAAGAAACACCTTGATGTAAGAGATATTAAAACGTGGCAAATTTGAACAGAATTGATGGAAACAGCGTTATTCTCTAGTCTTCTAGCTTCCATTTTTGCTGTTGAAAAATTATTTGTCAGCCTAATTTTGTGTTTCCTCTTTGGTTGTTTGAAAAATCTCTTTGTATTGGTGTTCTGTAGCTTTTCTACTGCTTATCTAAATATACAGTCCTTTTTCCTTTTCTGATATTAAAAAAAACTGAGATATGAGTTACATCCAGCAAAGGATAAAAATCTTGAGTGTATAACTTGATGAACATTTACATATGTATACATCAATATAACACCACTCAGATCAATGTATAGAACATTTCCAACATTCAAAAAGACTCTCATGCCGCCTCTCAGGTAGGAGCCTCTTAATTATAAACATTCTTCTGACCTTTATCACCAAAGATAAACTTTACCTCTTTTTGAACTGCTTGTAAATGAAATTATACAGAATTTATGCTGTATGTCTGTGAGATTCATCTATGTTGTGTGTTTCAAGTGTTCACTCTTATTTATTGAGGTTTAAGTTGATAAGTCTGTGGCGATATCTCATTGTGCTAAATTTGCATTTCTAGGCTGAGTGAAGTGGCTGACACCTGTAATCTCAGCACTTTGGGAGGCTGAGGCCAGAGGATCACTTGAGCACAGGAGTTCCAGCCCAGCCTGGACAACATAGTGAGACCATATCTCTAAAAAAAAAAAAATTACAAAAAATTAGCAGGGCATGGTGGTATGCACTTGTAGTACCAGTTACTCAAGAGGCTGACGTGAGAGAATCACCTGAGCCTGGGAAGTCCAGGTTGCAGTGAGCCGTGATTGTGCCACTGCACTCCAGTTTCAGTCTTACGCATATGCTAGCCGGTTATCCCTGCACCATTTATTGAATAGGGATTCCTTTCCTCATGGCTTGTTTTTGTCAACTTTGATGAAGATTAGATGGTTGTAGTTGTGTGGTTTTACATCTGGGCTCTGTATTCTGTTACATTGGTCCATGTGTCTGTTTTTGTACCAGTACCATGCTGTTTTGGTTACCGTAGCCTTGTAGAATAGTATGAAGTCAGGTAATGTGATGCCTCCAGCAGTTTTGTCATTTTTGCTTAGGATTGCTTTGGCTATTCTGGCTCTTTTGTGGTTCCGTATAAATTTTAAAATAGATTTTTCTAGTTCTGTGAAAAATGTCATTGATAGTTTGATAGGAATAGCACTGAATCTTTAAATTGCTTTGGGCAGTATGGCTATTTTAACAATGTTGATTTTTTTTTTCTGTACATGAGCATAGAATGTTTTTCCATTTGTGTCATCTCTGATTCCTTTCAGTGGTATTTTGTAATTCTTGTTGTAGAGATTTTTCACCTCCCTGGTTAGCTGTATTCCTAGGTATTTTATTTTTTTGTGGCTATTGTGAATAAGATTTCATTCTTTATTTGACTCTCAGCTTGGATGTTGTTTGTGTACAGAAATGCTACAGATTTCTGTATACTGGTTTTGTATCCTGAAACTTTGCTGAAGTTGTTCATCAGATCCAGGAGCTTTTGGACAGATACTTTGGGATTTTCTAGGTATAAAATCATAGTGTCTACAAACAAATAGTTTGACTTCCTCTCTTCCTTTTTGGATGCCTTTTATTTCTTTGTTTTGCCCGATTGCTCTTGCTAGGACTTCCTATATTCTTGATGTTCATATCTTCCAGGCAAAGGCCACTAGGAATATCTCGTCATTGAACAAATATTGAGTTTATTATTCATTGCAATGAAGGAGAACATACCATGGAGAATTGTTGGGAATCTCAGCAAAAAGGTGTTAGAAAATGTTTGAAGTGTTTGGGCGTATGTTAGGTGATTTTCAAGAGAGTTTAAGGAAGTGAAGCTTTGCTCTGGATTGGATGCTGTCAGGAAGCAGGGTTAATTGTATGCTGAGTGTCTTAATAAACATTTTATCTGGGAGGGCAAACATTATTAGTGTTTTTTTGTGTCCTGTTTAATACATCTCTGCCAAACTTAATATGATAGTCTCCTATATGTTCCTCTAATATCATGTTTTAGCTTTCAAATTTAAGTCTATGATCCATACTGAATTAATTTTTATGTATGCTGAGAGGTAGGGACCAATGTTCATTTTTCAATATAGGTATCTAATTGATCCAATAGCACTTATTGCAAAGACTATTCTTTCCCCCCAGTGAATTGCAATTGTGCCTTTGTTATAAATTAGGTCACCATATATGTGTGAATTTCTTTCTGGACTGTTTATTGTATTGCATTTTTCTGTCTATCCTTGCACCAATACTATACACCTTAATTTATGTTCCTTTATAGTAAGTCTTAATATCTGGCAATGTAAGTCATCTAACTTGTACTTCTTAAATATTACCTTGGCTATTCTAGATCCTTTGCCTTTCCATATAAATGTTAGAGTCATTTACCAATGTCTCTTGTGGAAGAAATCTTTGTCTAACACAATATCATGAAGATATACTCTACTTGTTTTCTTCTAAAATCTGCTTCATTTTTATTGGGGTTGCATTGAATCTAAAAATAAATTTAGGGAGAATATATACCATAACAATTTTGAATTTTCCAATTCATTAACATCTTACATCCTTCCATTTATTTAGTTGTTTAATTCATCTCAGTAATGTTTTGTAGTTACTAGTGTTGAGGTATTGCAGCTATTTTATAGATTTATTTCTAGATATTTGATACTTTATAACACTATCATAAATGGTATTATTTTGTTAAATTTTATTTCCCCTACTTTGTTGTTATTAAATAGAAATACAATTAATTTTTAATAACAGATTTATTGAGATACGATTCACTTACTCTAATATGTACCTTTTTAAAATATACAAGTCAGTGGTTTTTAGTATATTTGCAGAGTTGTCCAACCATTACCATTATCTAATTTCGCAACATTTCCATCACCCCAAGAAAATACCCTATGTCTCCCTGTTTTCTTCTTCCTCAAACCCCAGGCAACCTCTAAATGGTTTTCCACATCTATATATTCGTGTATTCTGGAAGTTTCATATAAATGGAGTCATACAATATGTGGTATTTTGTGACTGGTTTCTTTTATTTAGCATTATGTTTTCAAGGTACATCCATGTTGTAGCATGTATGTAGCATTCATTCCTTTTTAAGGTTGAATAATATTCCATTGTATGGATATACTATATTTTATCTATTCATCAGTTTCCGGAGTTTTTGGGTTGTTTCTCATTTTTGGTTATTATCAATAATGTACAAGCTTTTGTGAGGACATATATTTTCAGTTCTCTTGGATATATACCTAGGAGTAGAATTGCTGTATGGCAACTTTCTGCTTGACAATATTAATAATTTTATATTAACACCAACTCCTACTGGTGACACTTATGTTGCTTCAAATTTTGGCTCCTGCAAACAGGGCTGCTGCTTATGATCTGTAGGTTGCTCACTTCAGAAGTGCCTCTTACCAAATGAGTGACTGAGGCTACAATCTAGCCCCTACCTAGTCCGCCACGTCAACCAGTGGGGCTGCGTACACACTTAATACAGTTCGCTTTTTTTTTTGAAGCACAAAATTACTAACAGCTTAACAAACTCTGCATTCATGAGGCTGCTTTCCCCAAGAGGAGGTACCTTTTATTAATTTAGATAAAGGTACTATGCAGCTTAGCAGAGGTACTAATCATATATACATTTAAAAAAATGCTATAGTCAACATCCTTGTTGGAATTGCTTCGTTGTAGGGTATGTTTGTCTTAAACTTTACAAGGTGCTGCCACATTCATCTCCAATTTTGTTGTACTATTCTACACTGTTATAAGCAGTATATAAGAATTCTCATTTCTCCATATCCCCTCAACACTTAATATGGTCATTTTTACTCTTTTTTTTTTTTTTTTTTTTTTTTTTTTGAGATGGAGTCTCGCTCTGTCACCCAGGCTGAAGTGCAGTGCCGTGATCTCGGCTCACTGCAACCTCCGCCTCCTGGGTTCAAGCGATTCTCCTGTCTCAGCCTCCTGAGTAGCTGGGATTACAGTCACACGCCAGCATGCCTGGCTAATTTTTGTATTTTTAGTAGAGATGGGGTTTCACCATGTTGGCCAGGCTGGTCTTGAACTCCTGACCTTAGGTGATCCACCCGCCTTGGCCTCCGAAAGTGCTAGGATTACAGGCATGAGCTACCGCACCCGGTCTACTTTTGGCAATGTAATGCTTTTGAAATGATACCTGTTTTTGTTCTATCTAAAATCTCTCTGATTACTATTGCAATTATGCATCTTTTCAAATGTTTCTCACTCAGAATTGATTGTTCACATATCTCTTGGATACCTTCCATTTGCTCTTCCAGATTCACTTTCCACTCTCCTCTATCCTGGAACAGGGACAGCTCTGTTCCCAGAGGCTGACCTTTATGGACTGCATAAACCGTTCCCTTGCTCTCTGGCTTCTGGTTGAGTTTGGTCAATGGGAGAGCTCCATCTCTAACAGATTAAGAGGTGGCTGTGGCTGAGTTCCTCTATCAAAGGCCACAGGTGCTTTCCAGGGATTCTCTTCTATAGCTAGAGCTCTCTGTGTTCCAGTAACCCCTCCCAGCCCTTACTCTTTTATGCCTTGGTGGGAGGCAACAGCTCACTACTGTTGCTAGCCCCAGGATAATTCAAAATCCATTGTTGGTTTCAGTATTAGTCAGCTATTGCTACAACAATGCTGTAGAAGAAGTCTCCTCCAAATTAATTAACAATCATTTGTTCTCTTTGCTCATGTGCTATGGGCCATCTGGGGCTATTCTTCTCCAGGATACAGTTAGGGTGGGCTTGGCTCTGGGATTCAGATTGTGTTTAGATCTGTTCCATGTGAATCACTGTATGGCCCAAGCTGAGGGATCAGCAACAACCGGAGGCATGCTCTTCTCATGGCAATCATAGGAAGGCAAGAAAACAAGCAAAACCACTCAAGCATATTTAAATCCTCTATTTACGTCATGTCTGCTCATATTCCATTGACAATAACAAATGACGGCCAAGCTTAGAGCCAGTGGAGCAGGGAATTACATCCACCATAGGGGTGTGGGAAAGTGAGGAGTGAATATTTGTGGAACAGTTATCCAATCTATCATAATTTATCTGAAACCTACCCATACATCTGTATATAGTTTGTTCTTTTAATTCTCCTCAATCACCCCATTTGTATATACCTTCTGTTTCTTTTTGGGACCCTGACTGATACTATATACTCCTCACAAATTTTTATAGATTTTTCAGTTTTCAATGCCATACATTTAATCTCCCTGCGTTTTAGAGCAGCCTTTTTTTCTTTCATTTTGTTGTGTGCATCCCCCTCTCTAAGGCCCTACTCCATCTCTGGCATCAACCTTTCCTCACGTCTTGTGGCCTGCGCTAACACGCTAGTGTATATATGTCTATATTTTTCTTCATACTTAGCTTATTGTATATGTGTGTGACTGTGTGTGTGTATTCATATGTAGGCCTTTGGGGTTAACATCTGTTTAACAAAAAAATGGGCCACATTATGCAATTTTCTGCATATTGTGTTTCTTACTGAACAAAACTTTGCAAAAATCTCTCCAAAGTAGCTAGCATAGGTCTATCTTATTCCTTTTAAATGGTGAATTAAAAAAAAAAAAAAAGAGTACACCACCTCCTCCAGGTAACACCACATCGAAAAACTAGTCCATGTGGCCTCTCCTCAATTCAGACAACTTTTTCTTCTTTTCTTTTCTTTTCTTTTTTTTAGATAAGGTCTTCTCTGTCACCTAGGATAGAGTGCAGTGACGTGATCACAGCTCACTGCAGTCTCCAATTCCCGGGCTCAAGCGATCCTCCCACCTCAGCCTCCTGAGTAGCTGGGACTACAGGTGTGCACTAACACACCTGGCTAATTTTTAAATTTTTTTTGTAGAGACAGGGTCTCACTGTGTTGCCCAGGCTGGTCTCCAACTCCCAGCCTCAAGCAATCCTCCTGCCCCGGCCTCCCAAAGTGCTGGGATTACAGGTGTGAGCCACTGTGTCCAGCCTCCATTTAGAACATTTCTGAATGGCTGTGCCAACTTTAGATATCCCTGTGGGATCAGGTGAGGCATCTGTTGTAAAAGTATGTTTCTTCATAAATTCTCCCTCTGCTGGATCCTACTTCTATCACTCCATTACAAGTGTTGTTCATGAGAGTCTGTTTCTGAGGGAGCTTAAAGTTTAATATTTGGTGTTAGTGGTGGTCATGAGGCAGATTATAAAATTGGATTTTGGAGCTTGATAACCTGCCAGGTGGCTAGTAATGGGAACTACATCACTGTTGGTAAAGGAAGTACTGATAACCTGCTATGTGGTAGTGGTGCAACTGTCAAAACTTCCACCCGTGGTGAACTGAGATAGGATATCAATGGAAGGAAATTTACTGACAGGTGCAGTATCTCAAGAATTTGAAATGTTCAGAGGAAGTAGTAATTATAAAGATTATGCGATCATATATGGTTGTTACTGGAGGCTATTGAATTGCAGAGAGACAATGAAAGGCTAAGGGTGATTAATCACCAATTTAAGTTAAAGTTGAAAGACAGAGTCTCATCTCCCCAAGGCAGAGGACAGAAAAGTATAAGGACCAGTCCTTTTTGTGGTACAATCACAGTCTGTTTTCATTTTCCACCCACACATCAAGCAAATCTAGCTACACACTAAGCTCAGCCTATTCCCACCTCTTTACATGTTCTGGAAATTCACACAAATTGGAAATAAGGGACAGAGTTGGATGCGTGATCTTTTAATACCAGAGTGCTGTGCTATTGGATTCTACTGGAATAAATTTCACCAACAAATTTGAACATCAAATAGTTGATGGAACAGAGGCTGTTTGTAGCACTATAGATTTAAGAGATTAGCCTACAGAGAAACAGTAATGAATATTAACTTTTATTCTGCTCATTAGAGAAAGTTATAATTGTATCGTCTCGCAGGTCATCAACCAGGTATGTACCTAAATTAATAATCACAGCTCTGCATCCCTTTCCTCATTACCTCCATATTCAAGGTTTTATAAATATAAATGCTTTCATAGAACACCTCTGCAATTCTGATGTTTCATTAATGAATCTCTGGTTAAATAAAACTTTGACAGGTGTTCACAAACAAATGTATGGGATTTATGGTATGGAGCAATTTGAGATTTGTGTTTTGTAGCCATTTTTTGAAAATAAGGAAACCTTTTACAAAAGTTTTTCCACAGTTTTTCACATTGCCTTGGCCAAATCAGATCAATGTCTACCTCAAAAGTGGCATGAAACTGCCTGGTTTAGAAGGGTCATCATTTGGCATTAGATGGTTGCCTGTAAGATCTCCATCCCTAGGACACTCCACAGGACTCAATCTTTTGTTTTTATAATGCAAGAGTCAACTTCAGTCATAGCATGGCAGGGCACATAGCGTTTGAACAAGATAGGGACCCTATTTACAGAACCAGGGAGGGAAAGGTGCCATATTCATTGAGACTCCATTTCTATTTAATAGTGTCTGACATTTATTAAAAATAAGGAAAAGACCTTGTACAGGTAGTGTATTAGAGCAGGGCAGGGAGCAGGGCTTACTGTGTTGAACAAAAGGCACACATCAGAGAGACAGCTGCAAATTCAGAAGAAAACAGGATTCTAGGCAAAACTAACTGGTCCACAGGAGAAAATGAGAGATTCCATTTGGTTGCCAGGCACACCTAAGCCCTGGCAGCTATGTGGCAGGAACACAAGAGGTCTCTGGGGATGGGGAGGAAATGGGTCTTGCTGAAGGTGACAGGCTCCTTGGGGGGCGGCCAGCTGTCTGGATCACTGTCCAGGGGCTGTGTCCAGCTCAGATACCTCTGAGGTGAGTCCAGATCACTAGGAGCGGCAGTCTGTTGATGAGATGCGGTGGACGGCGACGGCAGTGGTAGCGTAGGTTTGTGGGCAGAATGATGTACTCGGCTGGCAGTCTGGAGGAGTGGAGGGGGGTTGACAGCCACGGCTGTGTGTGGGCTGTCCAGTGTGTAACAGGAGCCCAGCTTTGTGCAGCTGGAGCGCAGGATGGCGTCCAACTGTGCATGGGAGGGGCTGGGCTGGCACGAGAGGGTGGAGGCAGCCAGCTCCAGAGTGAGGCCCAGGGGCGGCAGCAGGAGCCTGGAACGCTATTCCTGGAACAAAGGCAAGCACTACGCGGGAGGGGACAGGAGCGGGAGGGGACAGGAGCGGGAGGGGACAGGAGCGCAGGGGACACTCGAGAGGGAGAGAGGCGCGGAGGGAGGGCGCCTGTGGAGACCCTGGCGGTGGCCACTGGCACAGCGGACCCTCCCCAGAGCACCCGCCCCTAGGCCCAAGGGTCTCCCGGCCTAGAAGTCCTCGTCCTCCTCCCATCCAAAGACCCGCTTCATCTCGGCCAGGAAGCCCCGGTAATCACTGAGTAGGGGGCTCTCCTTCTTGATGTAGGGGATCACCCACTGCAGGGCGGGCCCCGTGAGGCGGGTGATGAGGAACGTCACCTTCAGGGCGTCGTTGGAGAACGTGTTCTCGTCCACGAACATGTAGGAGCCCGTCTGCACGATGAACTCCGGGAGCCGGTCGGTATCGCCATCAAACGTCTCGGGAAAGGGAATCGGATTCCTCCAGCGACGCGCCGCGGGCCGGAGGGGCCGGGCCAGGAGGGCCTTCATCAGTTGCACCCGACCGTCCATCGCGCTGCGCGCGCTCCGCTGAGTTTCGCTGGGCTGCTTGGGGGTCAGCTAGAAGGCGTCGCCGGAAGTGCATGTCGAGGGAGGGGGCCCCGGCCAGGGCGGGCCGTGGGCGGAGCCATGGGGAGGGCCCAGGCGCTTGCGCGAGCTCCGCCCACAAAGCCTTGTGGTCACTAGTGTGCCGGTGCGTCACGGGGCGCAGAAGGCCAATGCCGGAAGGTCGGGGTTGGGGATAATACTGTCGAGGAGGCGGTGTAGCCTCAGAGGAGTGGGGCGGAGATTATGCGAGGCGCGCCAGTGGGGTTCTCAGGACAGCAGTCGGTGTGCGGGGAGGCTGAGCCTGTTGCTTCTGGAGAGCAGAAGATCCCTGTTGTGGATTTTGATGCGGCCTCCTGCCGCACCCCTCTTGACCCCTCACTCATTAGTCCTTGGACATTGCATTCAGAACCCTGGGCTCTGGACGCCACTTGAGTAGAGTTCTGTGAACACATTTTTTTTGCTTCTCCGTATATGTCTCAGCCAGATTATTTGCTCCCTGGCCGCAGATGTGGTTGCTTTGCAACATTAATGGGAAAATCCCAAATATTAGCAAATATAATCCAGAGTGGCATATTCAAAGTGTAATGTGCCATGAGCAGTTAATGAAAGGTGAGTTAAATATTAAGAAATCTCTTAATTTGCTATATTAAGACACCAAAAGAAGGACAATCAGTTGATTATCAAAAGAGAAGTTGAAAGAGGAAACTGAGAATGGTTGGATGCTTTCCAAACGACATTATACGTGTTAATACTTAAGAATAAAGGAAAGAAATAACAAAGTTTCACGAATTGGAAAGGGAGAGGGAAAATTAAGCATTACACTTTGTATCCTAATTTAGTTGTGTGGCTGAGTACAAAATTAATAGTAATTCATCACTAGATTTCACATATGCAGAAAATAACCTATTAAAATATATAATTTGGCTTTGGGAGGCCGAGTTGGCGGATCACGAGGTCAGGAGATCGAGACCATCCTGGCTAACACTGTGAAACCCCGTCTCTACTAAAAATACAAAAATTAGCCGGCGTGGTGGTGGGCGCCTGTCGTAGTCCCAGCTACTCACGAGGCTGAGGCGGGAGAATGGCGAGAACCCGGGAGGCGGAGCTTGCAGTGAGTGGAGATCGCACCACTGCAGTCCAGCCTGGGCAACAGAGTGAGACTCCGTCTCAAAAAAAAAAAAAAAAAAAAATTTTATATATATATATATATATATATATATACACACACACACACACACATATATGTGTAAAATTTGGTTAAAGACGAAAATTGAAAAGTAATTCAAAATAAGTAGGGATTTAGAAATAAACATTAAAAATTATAAATTGCCACACAAAACGTTTTTTTATTGCTGAGGAGGAAAACAAAAGAATACTCAAAAAATGAAAGGCTATCCCTAGATCTGGGATGGGATGACTCAACATCATAAAGATGTTAATTTTCTTTATGTGAGGAGATGAAGGAGTTGTAGATTTATACCAGGAACTTCACATAACTGCCCCAGGAGTTGAAGAAGCTGAAGGAGACCCAGCAGGGCTAAATGAACTACAGATCCAGCTATTGCCCCATACCAACAAGGTGACACAACAAATTTGCCTTCACCTGTGTGAATTGCAACAGTGCCTGGTGACACCATAACCTTTCACATGCAAAATATCTGGCAGGCCTGATTAAGGCAGTAGTATTCAGAGAAAGCTGTTCTGAAAAGTGTTGTTCCATTAATGCTTAGTTGATACAATATAAATACATTACAACTGTGGCGGTAAACCAGTATACCCCACTGTAATTCAGGCAACACTTATTTCTTCTGCTTGGCTGGTCCCATATCAGCACTGACTCCTTAAGGACACATTATATTTATTTATTTATTTTTAATTTTTAAAAATTATGCTTTAAGTTCTAGGGTACATGTGCACAATGTGCAGGTTTGTTACATATGTATACATGTGCCATGTTGGTGTGCTGCACCCATTAACTCCTCATTTACATTAGGTATATCTCCTAATGCTATCTCTCCCCCCTCCCCCCACCCCACAACAGGTCCCGGTGTGTGATGTTCCCCTTCCTGAAGGACACATTATATATAGCATTGCATATAAGAGTACATGCATCCAGCCAGATATGTAGTCAGGGGTATTCTGGGTGGATTCATGGCCTCACCACTGCAGTCGTGCCTCTGCTAAATTTAAATAGGCCATTTTGAACATTGTCTCTGATAATGTTACTCTTGTATAATATACTGAGATTAAAAAAAAAAAAACTGTGGTAGATTGTATTATTGTTTGCTAAATAGTCTGGTTGCTACCCTGCAGTGTTCCTTGCTAGGTAGCACTCCCTGTCCACATACTTGTCCTGTTGAATGCATGTTGAATGCATTGCATGGCCATGTGACTTGCTTTGACAATGATACATGGGCAGAAATGTTATGTGTCACTTCAGGGTAGAAGCTTTAAAATATATCAGATGGGTCACTGTGTCTCTTTTCCTTCATTCCTGGTGACTGCTAATATCTCAAACAGGCTTCTCTGTCAGCTTGGACCCTGGAGTGGAGATGATGTGGAGTAGAATCTTACATGACCCACAGTGGGCATGCTGTATGAGCAAAAACCAAAATTCTGTTGTTGGAATCTAGTGAGATTTTTGGTTGTTTTTTTTCCTCAGTTTACCCTGTCTGCACCAACAACAAAATTATTTTGCCTCTTCAAAATTTGTAATGACATACTGAAGGTAGAAAGGGGCTTTGGCCATCTCTTCTTGACAACAACTTAATCTGAAGAGATTTTAGAGTAATTACTATAGAGTTAGCTGTGGAAAGAGATTATGTTTTTTCCTTTGTACAGTCAAGTTGGTTGTTAAAATTCATTGCTTGGGAAGGCTAAAGTGAGGCTAGAATTTCCACACTCTGATGATGGTCTTGTGAATTGAAACACCATTTAAAAATCAGAATAGCAATATGTAAGAGTCACTTTGACTCACTGCTATGGACTAAATTGTGTCCCCCAAAATTAGTATGTTGAAGCCCTAACATCCAATGTGATGGCATTTGGTGATAGGCCCTTTAAGAAGTAATAAGGGTAAGATGATGGTGTGAGGTAGGCCCTCATGATGGGATTAATGTCCTTATAAGAATAAACACCAGAGAGCTTGCTCTATGTCTCCAGCATGTGAGGACACAATGAAAAGAGGGTCATATGCAAGCCAGAAGGAGAGCCTTCATAAGAACCTGACCATGCTAGCATCTCAGACTTCCAGCCTACAGGACTGTGAAAAAAATATATAGATTTATGTTGTTTAAGATAGTGGTCCCTAACCTTTTTGGCACCAGGGATTGATTTCATGGAAGACAATTTTTCCATGAATGGGGGTGGGGTGGGGGATTTCAGGAGGAAACTGTTCCACCTTAGATTATCAGGCATTAGATTCTCATAAAAAGCATGTAACATAGATCCTTCACATGTGCAGTTCACAATAGGGTTCCCGCTCCTATTGATCCTGGGAAGGGAAGAGTGTGGTCCCTTTAAATGATACGGGAGTGGTGAAGGGAAGTGCTGGGTAGAGAAAGGTGGGTCCCTGGCCAGGGCTCCACCCCCATGGACCTAGGTAAGGACAGGCACTCCTGCTTTCACGCCCAAATGTTGCATTTTCTAAGACCACCCTGGCCCGCCACGCCCCCATCCTGGGCCTATAAAAACCCAAGACCTAGTGGGCAGACACAAGTGGCTGGACGTTGTGAGGAACACATTGGCAAAAGAAGACACATGCGGCTGGTTGTTGAGAGCACACTGGTGGAAGAGCACATCAACAGGCACTGGCAGGCTAGCAGGCCATGGACTGGTGGAATGACGTGGAATTTGACTGGAGTGGTTGGAGAAGAGTTGGGCCATGGAGTGGCCTGCCTCCAGGGGAAAACCATCTCCTATCGGGCTCCCCAATCTGCTGAGAGCTACTCAATAAAACCTTGCACTCATTCTCCAAGTCCATATGTGATCCAATTCTTCCAGTACACCAATACAAGAAACCCAGGGATACAAAAATCCTTCTGTCCTTGTGATAAGGAAGGGGGTCTAATTGAGCTAACAGAAGCCACCTATGGATGGCTAAATTAAAAGAGTACCCTGTAACACATGCCCACTGGGGCTTCAGGAGCTGTAAACATTCACCCCTAGATGCTGCCGTGGGGTTGGACCCCCACAGCCTGCCCGTCTGTATGCTCCCCTAGAGGTTTGAGCAGTGGGACACTGAAGAAGCGAGCCACACCCCCATTGCCTCCCCTGAGAGGGGGACAGGGGAACTTTCGCAGTTCACTGTGAGAATCTAATGCTTCCCACTGATCTGACAGGAGGCAGAGCTCAGGCATTAATGCTGGCTCTTTCTGTGCAGCCTGGTTCCCAACAGGCCACGGACTGGTACCAGTGTGCAGCCCGGGGATTGTGGGCCCCTGATTTAAGCCACCTAATCTGTTATGGCAGTCCGAGCTGACCAAGACATTCATTAATCCAACACTTGAGAATTGAAAAGAAAATAATTAACAGAAGAAAATATTATTGAGGCATAGAGATATCCATAGCAAGAAAATCTATAATCCTCAAAATAAAAAAAAACAAAACCCTAAATATCCAATGAAGGAATCCCCTACACATTAGTATTTATTAATACAATATATATGCAGTCATTAAAATAATTATGAAAACTAAAGAAATTAGCAAAATAATTAACGTAAGAAGCAGAGTCCAAAATGGTATAAGATGATTACAACTATGCCAAAGTTAAAATTCGCTGTGTGTAGCAGCACCAAGCATCTGATGTTATGAAGTGGCTACCCAGTCAGGTAGCACATTTCTAGTCCTCTGTGAATCCTCCTGGGTCTATGTGCTTAAGTTTTGTTAAAAGGATGAAACATGCCTGTCCCAGAGAATAGAACCGAAGAGAACGCTATAGAACTGATTTCATAAGGCTGGCAAAACTTGGCATGAGAACCTGCCATGGACATTATGAGTCAGGAAAATCACAGGCTGATCTCACTTATAAACACAGATGTAACAATCTGAAACAACATATTGAATCTTGCAATATGTAAAAATCATAATATTTCATAAACAAGTTTGGTTTATTCCAGGACTATAGAATAAAAAAATCAATATAATCCACAATTTTAATTAGAAAATGGGGGAATCATTCATATAATGATTTCTTAAAATCTAGAAAAAAAAAGCATTTGATAAAACTCAGCTACCATTCATGATAACTATTAGCAAGTTTGGAAAAGAATGGAACTTTATTATTTTGATAAGCAGAATTAAATTCGTTAAATGGGTAGAAGTTTTCCGGCATTGTTTGTTCTTTAAACATATCAGGCCGGGCACCGTGGCTCATGCCTGTAATCCTAGCACTTCGGGAGGCCGAGACGGGTGAATCACCTGAGGTCAGGCATTCGAGACCAACCTGGCCAATATGGTGAAATCCCTTCTCTACTAAAAATACAAAAATAACTGGGTGTGGTGGCTCACGCCTGTAATCCGAGCCACTCAGGAGGCTGAGGCATGTAAGGAAAGGAGAGATCAGACTGTTACTGTGTCTATGTAGAAAGGGAAGACATAAGAAACTCCATTTTGACCTGTACCCTGAACAATTGCTTTGCCCTGAGATGCTGTTAATCTGTAACTTTGCCCTAACCACTTTGCCCCAACCACTTTGCCCTAACCTCTTTGCCACAACCTTGAGCTCACAAAAACATGTGTTGTATGAAATTAAGGTTTAAGGGATCTAGGGCTGTGCAGGATGTGCCTTGTTAACACAATGTTTACAGGCAGTATGCTTGGTAAAAGTCATCGCCATTGTCTAGTCTCGGTAAACCAGGGGCACAATGCACTGTGGAAAGCCGCAGGGACCTCTGCCCTGGAAAGCCGTGTATTGTCCAAGGTTTCTCCCCATGTGATAGTCTGAAATATGACCTCCTGGGATGAGAAAGTCCTGACCGTCCCCCAGCCCGACACCTGTGAAGGGTCTGTGCTGAGGAGGATTAGTAATAGAGGAAAGCCTCTTGCAGTTGAGATAAGAGGAAGGCCACTGTCTCCTGCCTGCCCCTGGGAACTGAATGTCTCAGTATAAAACCCGATTGAACATTTGTTCAATTCTGAGATAGGAGAAAAACCGCCCTGTGGTGGGAGGCGAGACATGTTGGCAGCAATGCTGCTTTGTTATTCTTTACTCCACTGAGATGTTTGGGTGGAGAGAAACATAAATCTGGCCTACGTGCACATCCAGGCATAGTACCTCCCCTTGAACTTAATTGTGACACAGATTCCTTTGCTCATATGTTTTCCTGCTGACGTTCTCCCTGTTATCACCCTGCTCTCCTACCGCATTCCTCTTGTTGAGACAGTGAAAATAATAATAAAAACTGAGGGAACTCAGAGACCAGTGCCGGTGCAGGTCCTTGGTATGCTGAGTGCCGGTCTCCTGGGCCCACTGTTGTTTCTCTATACTTTGTCTCTGTGTCTTATTTCTTTTCTCAGTCTCTCGTCCCACCTGACGAGATATACCCACGGGTGTGGAGGAGCAGGCCACCCCTTCAGATAAGCAGGATTGGATTCGTTAAATGGGTAGAAGTTTTTTGGCATTGTTTGTTCTTTAAACATATCAGACCGGGCACAGTGGCTCATGCCTGTAATCCTAGCACTTCGGGAGGCCGAGACGGGTGGATCACCTGAGGTCAGGAGTTCGAGACCAACCTGGCCAACATGGTGAAATCCCTTCTCTACTAAAAATACAAAAATAGCTGGGCGTGGTGGCTCACGCCTATAATCCCAGCTACTCCGGAGGCTGAGGCATGAGAATCGCTTGAACCTGGGAGGTGGAGGTTGCAGTGAACCGAGATTGTGCCACTGCACTCCAGCCTGGGCGACACCAGTGAGACTCCATATCAAAAAAAAAAAAAAAAGGTACATATACACAATGGAGTATTATTCAGCCATAAAAGAAAATGAGATTCAGTGATCTGCAACAACATGGGTGGAACTGGGAATCATTATGTTAAGTAAAATAAGCCAAGCACAGAAAGACAAACATCTTATGTTCTCACTTGTTTATGGGATCTAAAAATCAAAACAGTTGAACTCATGGACATAGAAAGTAGCAGGGTGGTTACCAGAGGTTGAGAATGGTAGTGGGAAGGTATGGAAGAGGTGAGGATTGTTAATGAGTTTAAAAAAAAAAAAAAAAACACAAGAAACCCCAGAAATAATTAATAAGACCTAGTATTTGATAGCACAGCAGGGTGACTATAGTAAATAATAACTTCATGATATATTTTTAAATAACTTAAAGATTGTAATTGGATTGTTTTTAACTCAGAGTATCAGTACTTGAGGGGATGGATACAATAATAATAAATTAATAAGTTAAGAAAACATTTAGGGATGAAACAAGCATCACTCGAACACAAAGAGGATAAAAAGCAGAGAATACCTCCCAACTCATTGTTAGGGTCAGCAAGACTTTAAATGCAAAATGTGACAGGGAGAGTATGATAAATATAAATTATGAAACTATCTTACTTAGGAATATAAATGCAAACATCCTAAGCAAAATATTACCAAGCCAATTCCAGCTACATATAAGACAATCAAGTTGGGTTTATTCCATGAGAGCAAGTTTGGTTTAGCATTTAAAAAATCTATCAACATAATTCATGATACAATTGTGAGGTAGGAGGTTGGCAGGACTTATTTCCTAGACCGGGGTCCCCAAGCCCTGGGCCATGGACTGCTACCAATCTATTAGAAACCAAGCCGCACAGCAGGAGGTGAGTGGCAGGTGAGCAAGCGTTACCACCTGAGCTCTGCCTCCTGTCAGATCAGTGGTGACATTAGATTCTCATAAGAGTGTGAATCCTGTTGTGAATTGTGCATGTGAGGGATCTAGGTTGTGTGCTCCTTATGAGAATCTAACTAATGCCTGATGATCTGAGGTGGAACAGTTTCATCCTGAAACCATCCTCCCCCAACTCCCATCCTTGGAAAAATTGTCTTCCAGGAAACCAGTCCCTGGTGCCAAAAAGGTTGGGTACAACTGTCCCAGACCAGACAGGAAACTGGCCAGAGCCAGCAAGTGATGCTGTAAGCAATCTCTAGTTGCTCTCACTGCCCATCAGCATAAGACACTCCCACCAGTGCCATGACAGTTTAGAAATGCCATGGCAACACCTGGAAGTTACCATCTCTTTCCATGGCAACACCAAAGGTTACCCCTCAGTTTTTAGAGATTTCTGAATAACCTGCCCTTAATTTGCATGTAATTAAAAGTGAGTATAAAGCTAGACAACAGCCCATATACTGCCACTCTTGGTGCACAGCCTATGGGCTTGCCCTGCTTCACAAGGGGCAGCCTCTGGGCTGTAACACTGTCACTTCAATAAAGCTGCTTTCTTCCATTGCTGATTTGCTCTTGAAATCTTTCCTGAATGAAGCCAATAACCTGCCCTGCATCATCTGGTGCCTGATGTGGGGCTAGGGAAGATGGTGGCAATTGCAGAGGTAGCTAGACAGCAAGATGCAGAGAGGCAGCGACTGGAGAGAGATGGCAGCGAGGTGGCAAGCCAGTGAGAGGTGACGAGATGGCAAATGGCAAGAGACAGCGAGACAATCTGTGATTGAAGCTGCAAGAACTGTAACACAGAGGTTATAATGCTAAAGAGCTGCTAATGCTGAAGAGCTGTAACACTAGTCTAAGGCTCTTTTCAGAGCCATCATCTTTCCTGACAGGTGGAGGCAGCAGAGCTGTGTGGATGGGCCAGTGGCTGCGTAGTGCTGCCATCTTGTGTGGGACCAACTGTCTTGGCTGGCAGGTCATTGGTGTGTCAGCTGGACCTCCGTAACAGCCAAACCTGCCCAAGCTGGTGGAACCTGGGAAGAACTTCACCCAGGTCCCACATTGGAGACTGGTCAGCACCATTTAGGCACGTGAGGATGGGTGAGTGTCCTCGCTGCCCCTCCTTCAATATCAGATAAACCAAGAAATAAGGCCTCTGTTTAGGTGGTCAATTCAAAGTCCCCCATCATTTGGGTGCCCGGGAGAGAAGCATGCCTGACCACCTACATTCTTGTCACCCTTCTCTTGATCCTTTCTCCTCTAATGCTATTTTATTTGGGGCATTTGGTGAGGGGATCCTCAATGGCTATTACTTGGGTGCATTGGGTTTGTTTGCATTGGGTTGTTGTCTACCCCCGGATGCTCTGGGGTTTTTGACATTGGCATTCCCTCTAGGATTGTGGGTTATAGCCCCTTCCCCTTGGAGAACCTTGGTCTTTGATAAGGTTTTGGTCTGTGTCCCCATCCGAATCTTATGCTGAATTGTAATTTCTAATGTCGGGGGAGGGACGTTGGAGGAGGTGATTGGATCATGGAGGCAGATTTCCCCCCTTGCTGTTCTCGTGATAGTGAGTGAGTTCTCATGAGATCTGGTTGTTTGAAAGTGTGTGGCACTTCCCCCTTTCTCTCTCTCTGTCTCATACTCTGCCATGTTAAGACATGCTTGCTTCCCTTTCACCTTGTGCCATGATTATAAGCCTCCTGAGGCCCCCCAGTCATCCTTCCTGTACAGCCTAAGGAACTGCGAGTCAATTAAACCACTTTTCTTTATAAATTACCCAGTCTCAGGTGGTTCTTTATAGCAGTGTGAGAATGGACTAATACAGTCTTGTTTTTTTCTGCACTGAAGTTGGAAATTATCATTTTCCATAACAGCCAGTTGTGGGCCTCTCCCTGTGTTCTGTCTTCCTTTCTGTCCAATAAATTACCTAGCTCAAGTGCATCTTGGACTCTTGGTTGAAGAGACCAGGTGTTCCCAGACCCCTGACCTAACAGATGAGTACCCACAGCAGTGGACAAGTGGCCGCCTTAACACTTTCTTTGGTGTCTCTACTGCTGGCTGGATTATCCAGTAGCTGAAGGTCTCTGAGGTCTCCCTTTGAGCCACAGTGTTTGCCCGTACTCTTCCTCCCTTCCACAATCACTTTCTATCTTTTTTTAATCCATCTTTGCCCAAACTGAAACACTTTCTTCACTCTCTTTGGAATTCAGACCCATCATTCTACTGCTCACTCATATCTCATGATCCACTTTTGTAATGCTTTGCTACCTATACTAACACCTTCTCTGCAGGACGCGAGAATTTGAAAGGGAAAGTAAGGCTCTCACTAAACTTAGGCAAACTTGGAAACCTCCTGTACAGATTCTTACTGGACAATGAGAACAATGGTGAGCATCCTGGAAGACTCAACAGTAGGGTGTCTTGTAGGCAATTGGTGCACATTCAAATTAGAAATTTTAAAGAGAAAAGGAACTCATTTTTTATTGCAACACCATTTGGGTCCAATACAAATTGGGAGACCAGGAAATTTGGTCTAAAAATGGTTCTTTATGTTAAAATATAATACTATTTTACAATTAGACTTATTCTGTAAAAAAGAAGGAAAATGGGGAGACGTTCCTTATGTGCAGGCTTTTATATGCCCTCTACCAGAATCCTGACCTAAGGGATAGCTATAGAATGCATCGGACTCATGTTACTTCCAGGCACCAAGAAGCTGTGCCAGGTGTCATACGTGACCCCCTCCTAACTGCTCCCACTGGAAGGTCCATGCCCCCCTTGGAGCCTCCTCAGTCCTGCGGTTCTGAGGGGAATTCTGCCAGTTCTCCAGCACAGGAATCCACCCCAAAGTCGTCAGGCACCCCTCCCCCTTATCCAGCTAGCCCTGTCATATACCCCTGTTGCCTGAGAAAGTAAGCCCAACCAGTACCACCAGGAGTGGGGCCCCGTATCGGCCCCTAAAAATGAACCTGTGTCCATTGTGGGAGGTAGCTGATGGAGATGGGGGAACAATCAGAGTATATGTGCCATTTACTATATCGAATTTGGCTTTGTGCAAGGAGAAATTTGGCTGGTTTTTGGAGGATCCATGGAAGTTTATAAAAGAATTTGATACATTTACCATGTCCTCTGAAATAACTTGGCATAACTTGCGCATATTATTATCCACTTGCTGTACCATAGAGGAGAAACAAAGGATTCTAAGTATTACACATGAATTTTCAGATGGAGTGGCCAATAATATCCAAGGCCATGCCATTTATAATGTGGGGGGAGATGCAGCTCCTTATTTGCACCCTCAATGGGATTCCCAGAGGGGTTCCCAAGATCTCAAACACAGAAATCACATTCTAACTTGTTTAATAGAAGGTATGAAAAGTATGTGGTTAAACCAGTTAGTTATGACAAGGTTAGAGAAGTAACTCAAGGAAAATATGAAAATGCCACTCTATTTCAAGGCCACTTAGTGGAGGCCCTCAGGAAATATGCTAATGCAGACCCTGACTCTCCAGAAAGGTGAGCTCTCCTGGGCATGTATTTTATTGCTCAATCTGTCTCTGACATTAGGACGAATTTACATAAGGCAGCAATAAGACCTAAAATCCCCGCGAGCCAACTTTTAAATATGGCCTTTGAAATTTACAATAATAGGGACAAGGTGGAGAAAGAGGTAAAAACTAAAAATAATAGCCAAAAAGTGCTATTATTCATGGCTGCCTTAAGCCCCCTACTGCCTTAGGGTTACCAATGCCAAGAAAGTGTTGCAAGAGTCGTGGTTGGGATGTCCAGATGAAAGCCTCTGACTTCTTGGCCCCTGGGCCAAAATCAACGTGCCTGTAAGCAAGAGGAACACTGAAGGAAGGACTGCCCCAGTCTTGAAAGGGAGTCTGAGCCACCCAGACCTGTAATGGCTGAGAGAACAGAGGACTGACAGGGCCTGAGATCTCTTGTGGTTTCCACTGGACACCTTACTAGCTCCACAGAGGAGCCTCAGGTAACTCTTGATGTGGCAGGTAAAAATAATGAGTTCTTGGTGGACATGGGAGCAGACTTCTCAGTTTTAACCTATTTCTCAGGGCCATTGTTTTCCCATTCTTGTACCATAATGTAGATTGATGGCCAACCAAAAGTTAGGTGATTCACCCATCCCCTCAGTTGCACTGTGGGGAACCATGTGTTTTCCCATAGCTTTTTGCTTATGCTTGAGTGCCCTATTCCTTTACTGGGAAGAGACTTACTTCCCCAGCTACAGGCCACAGCTCAATTTGGAGAGCCTTTTGAGAAGGCAACAGGCCAGGAAGAGACACTTCTCCTAGCTCCAAGTACATGCCTTAACACAGATAAATAAAAGACCTCTATTTCACTACATCTTACTTCTCAAGTAGACCCCTCTGTTTGGGACATGGAAGTTCTTGGTAGAGATGTTAATGTACTCCCAGTCCAGATTATTTTGAAACCCAATGTTAAGTATCCATACAAAAAACAACGTACCTTGAGATCTGAGGATCAGAGGGGCATTCAACCCCCTAATACGGAAGTTCCTAAAGTATGGATTACTACAGTCCTGTCAGTCCCTATGTAACACCTCCATTTTGGTTGTGAAGAAACTGAATGGGGAATACAGATTTGTTCAGAATCTGAGGGCAGTTAATGAGGCAATAGTCCCAGTCCACTGAATAGTTCCTAATTCATGCACAATATGGACCCAAGTCCCTGAAGATGCTAATAGATCATGGTATTAGACTTGAAGGATGCTTTCTTTTGTTTACCTTTACACGTGGGCTCCCAGTATATCTTTGCTTTTGAATGGACTGATCCAGACATTCATGCTGCATCTCATCTTACAAGGACTGTTCTTCCTCAAGGTTTTAGGGACAGTCCCCATTTCTTTGTCAATACATGGCAAAAGAATTAAGGGAACTCTGGTTAAATAATGGGTCTCTTTTGCAATATATGGATGATCTATTAATTTCTAGGCCAACCAGGGAAGATTGTGACAGGAACACAATCCAGATTCTTAATTTTTAGGGAAGATGAGGTTATTGAGTATTCCTGCAACAAAGCCCAAATTTCTGCACAAAAGATTAAATATTTGGGGTATGTGTTAACTCCTGGGGCAAACACCCCAGCCCAGGAGTAAAAAGAGACCATCTTGGCACTCCGGTCCCCTCAGACTAAGAAACAATTAAGAATCTTTCTGGGAATGGCCAGATTCTTCTGGATTTGGAGTCCCAGGTTTGGGCTCATAGCAAAACCACTCTATGAAGCTCTGAAAGGGAATGATCATGAGCTTTTGAATTGGGATGGAACCTGCCAATAGGCATTCTTAACCCTAAAAGAAAAACTGGGAACAATCCCTGCTTTGTGACTCCCAAACTTAGAAAAACCTTTCACCCTATATGTGGCTGAAAAACAAGGGATAGCTTTGGGTGTTCTAACTCAGAGTCTCAGGAATAGCCCTAGACCAGTGGCTTACTTTTCTAAACAGTTAGACCAAGTGGTGGCTGGGTGGCCAGGATGCTTCTGAGCTGTGGCGGTCACCATTCTATTGGTAAAAGTCAGTAAGTTTACCTTGGGACAACAATTAGATGTAATGACCTGCCCCAATCAAATACAGGGGATCCTAGAGGCAAAAGGACACTAATGTCTAACAGTGGTTCAATTACTTAAATGTCAGGTTCTTCTATTTGACACCCCAGATGTTACCTTTAAAGTCTGTTGTTTTAAATCCTGCTACCCTGTTGCTGGACTTCACATCCCAATTCCCAACTCATTCACTCCTGTGTGGAAACCACGGAACAGAGCTCCTCTAGCAGGCCTGACCTTAAAGATGAACCCCTGCCTGACCCCAATGTTGAGTGGTTTAGAGATGGAAGTAGCTTTATTCATGAGGGATTAAAAAGGCAAGTTATGCTGTGGTTAGTCAGCAGTAAGTCATTGAGGCCAAAGCTCTTCCTCCCCAGACTTCTGCTCAAAAAGTGGAATTAAATGCTCTAATTAGGGCCCTCCAACTGGGAAAAGACTTAAGAATCAGTATATTTACTGATGCAAATACAGGTTCCCGGTACTCCATACTCACAAGCCATATGGAAGAAAAGGGGACTGTTAACAGCCATGGGATTCCCCCATACAACATCACTCTGAGATCTTGGAACTTTTAGATGCTGTCCAACTCCCAAAGGAGATAGCAGTTATTCACTGCTGGGGACACCAAAAGGGAGACATCTCTATTATCAGAGGAAATGCCCTGGTGGATAGAGCAGTCATGGCTGCCGCTAAAGGAAGATCAGTACTGCTGGCTGCTGCACTAATACCTGATGCCCCGCCCATGTCAGCAGTGCCATATTATACAGCTTAGGAAATTAAATGGGGCAGAACAGAAAGACTTACAAAAGGATCCCTCAGAGTGATTGCTAGAAATCAATAAACTCTTTCTCCCTGAGGCCGAGCAATGGAAAATAATTAAGCATTTCCATGATTCCTCACATTTAGGATGGGATTCTGTATTCAAATTCGTTTCCCTAATATTCTTGGGAAAGGGACTATTCCAGACTATAAAAAGGGTCACCAAGGCCTGTGAACTGTGTGCTCATAATGACCCAGGAAACCACCCCATACCCCAGTCCCTACTCAAACCTGTACAACACCAAGGAACATACCCGAGGGACGACTGCAAATAGATTTCACCCAGATACCACCTTACAGGGACTAAAATATCTTCTACTATTTATGGACACTTTCACTGGGTGGACAGAAGCTTTCCCTACAAAGACAGAAAAAGCATTGGAAGTGTCCAAATTCTTAAAGAAAGCATCCCCATGTTTGCATTACCAAAAAGTTTGCAAAGTGATAACTGACCTTCCTTTACAGCTAAGGTGACTGAGCATGTTTCCTCAGCCTTAGGCATTATCTATCATCTTCACTCCTCCTGGTGGCTTCAATCTTTAGGTAAGGTAGAAAAAAGTCAACCATGTTTTAAAAAGGATATTAGCAAAACTCTGTCGGCAGACCTCAGAGGCCTGGGCTTCTCTCCTACCATAGCCCCTTTGTACATAAGGATGGCTCCAAAGGGAACCTTAAAATTTAGTCCATTTGAAATGACCTATGGGAGGCTTTTTTTTTTTTCCTTCAGACCTCCTATTTGATGAAGAGACACATAGAATGCTCACCTGTATTATCAACTTAGGCCAGGTTCAAAAGGCCCTTCAAGAATATGGAAATGAAGTGTTGCCTCCTCACACAAGGGAAATAATTAACTCCCTCATTCAATGAAGAGACTTAATCTGACTAAAATCTTGGAAAGAAGGATCCCCCGTGGATCAATGACAACCCAAATGGAAGGGTCCTTATCAGGTGTTAAGTACCCTTATTGATATAGTTTGGATATTTGTCCCCATAGCAATGCAAGAATGGCCTAATACACCCACTGTGGGTGGCAAGCCACCCAGGTGCCAAGGCAAGAGACTGAGGGCACAAGCTGTTCCAGTATAATAAAGAAAATATATAGAATAAGAATAGTTATACTGGAAATAGATTATAGATATGATTATATATGAATATTATTAATCATTAGTTTGTAGCATTACTCTTTATTCCAATATTGTAATAATCTTTCTTCTACAATTACAACCTAGGAAAAACCAGGCCATATAGAGATAGGAGTTGAAGGGATATGGTGAGAAGTGACCAGAAGACAAGAGTGTGAGCCCTCTGTCACACCTGGACAGGGCCACTAGAGGGCTCCTTTATCTAGTGGTAGCGCCAGTACCTGGGAAGGCACCCGTTAGTTACTTAGCAGACCAGGAAACGGAGTCTCCCTTCCCCCGGGGGTATTAGAAAAGACTCTGCTCCACCACCTCTTGTGGAAGGCCTGTTATCAGTCAAGCCATCCGGAGGCCTAACAGTCTCCCTGTGATGCTGTGCTTCAGTGGTCACGTTCCTGGTCCGCTTTCATGTTCCACCCCGTACACCTGGGTCCACCTTCTAGGTAGCAGTAGCAGAATTAGTGAAAGTACTAAAGTATTTGAAATGCATAGAAGAAATAATGACGTTAGCTGTCTCCATTCTCTCTCTCTCTGCCTCGGCTACCAAACAGGGAAGGGCACCCTGTCCAGTGGACAGGTGACTTGTGTGACCTTACCTATCATTGGAGATGGCTCACACTCCTTACCCTGCCCCCTTGCCTTGTATCCAATAAATAACAGCGCAGCCAGGCATTTGGGGCCACTACCGGTCTCTGCATCTTGGTGGTAGTGGTCCCCCGGGCCCAACTGTCTTTTCTTCTATCTCTTTGTCTTGTGTCTTTATTTCTATGATCCCTCGTCTCTGCACATGAGGAGAAAAACCCACAGGCCTTGTAGGGCTGGACCCGACAACACACTGCTGGTAAACTTCAGGACATCACTAGCTGAGTACACCTATCCAGGATTAAACCCGTTTCTTATGAGTCCCCACAAGTGGAAAAGAAGAACACCATGACCTATACCCATGAACCTTTGGAGTACCTCCACTACCTATTTAAAAGAATCAACACTCAGCCAGAAGTGGTAATGTGATGCTGTGGGTGGGAGTAGGAACATTAATTTTTCTCTTCTTCCTGATTGTATATTTCTTTTCTATTGCTTTGGCCACTTGCCTCCTCCTGGGAAATACCTCTTTTGTCCTTGTTAGGTGTAGAGGCCACTCTAAGGTCCAACCAGACACCATCCCGCCTCTGTTAATCCTGTTTGCCCTCCTGATTAACCTAATCCAGTGTGGTGGGAATAAAACTCTGTAGTAAATATTTCAAAAATCATAGCATCAAGGAATCATCTTCATGATTGCTGGATTTGTCATCAACATCCCCAGGATAAAGAGTTCCACCTTCTGACACATCTGGAAAACCTCATGGCCATCTCCCTGGACCTCCTGATTAACCATAGTGATCCGTTAGTACCCAGATCCCTACTTATTAGGTGGAACTTTTTCCCACTTAATGAATTCGACCTAACTGCTCCTGCCACTATTACCTGAACTTGGGAGATTGGGTACCTGTACTTCAGGTGTCCTAATGACACTGTGTTTTGCACTCATTGTGTTAACGACAAAAAAGTGGAAACTTCCCTGACTTGCTCTAATCCAATTCTAGTTGCCAAATTCCTGAGGCCACAGAGAGGTAAATGGGATCCCACTTGTAAGTGAGAAAACCACACATGGTGCTTCCTCCTCCATCAGAACAAGCAAGGGAAAAACAACTGCCTAATCTAGGAAGGTAGGAGTACTGGCTTCTTCTGGAAAACAAGGGATGTTTGACTACCCCCATTGGAGCAAGGGAAATATATCTATAGACATGACTGGGTAACAAAGGATAGACATCACATCTCATAGGCCTTCTATTTGTGCCCCAACTGGACTTATTTTTGTCTGTGGCCATGAGTAAGTAGAAGTCCCATCTCCTAACCACTCCTGACTCCCTGGGGAGCTACCTGTTCTTTTAGGAGTAGCTTTCCCTTGTATACTAAAAACTAGAAATGGGGTGAATGTATACTGGCCACAATTGCCCCTCTGGGAGTCACCATCTATAATCCCCATAAGGCCCAGGAATGTCAGAAATAAATGAGCAATATGATTAATTCTGGCAGGAATTGAGACAGTAATAGGACTAGTGGCCCCCTGGGGTAGCTTTGTCTACCACAAGTCAATCCAAAAGAACTTGACTCAAACCCTAGAATCATTGGCCACCAATATAGGCCAGGCAATAAACAGAATTCAGTAGTTCCTAGACTCTTTGACAAATGTTGTCCTTGACAACAGACTAGCATTGGATTATTGGATTATTTACTAGCTGAACAAGGTGGAGTCTGTGCAGTTATTAATATGACCTGCTGCATGTACATTAATAACTCTGGAAAATCAAGGTTAACATTAAAAAATCTACGAACAAGCTACCTGGTTAGATAGATATAACCAGGGCACTGACCCCAGCTATAGCTGGTCACTTATCCAAAGTGCCCTCCCAAATCTTGCCTGGTTTTTACCTTTCCTAGGACCTTTGCTAGCTATCCTGTTACTACTAATTTTTGGCCCTTGCTTGTTTAACTGCTTAGTAAAATTTGTGTCTTCCAGATTACAGTAAATCCATGTAAAGAATGCTGGCACAAGGCTTCCAACCCATTCTGTATTCTGACCTGGAGAATGAAAACATCCTGCCTTTGGGCCCCTTAGATCAGGTATCCAGAAATTTTTACTCCTCCAATGCTCGGCAGGGCCTATGCCCATAAAAACAGCAGGAAGCAGTAACAGAAGATGGATCTCTGACCTTCTGCGGCTCCTTTAGGATGAAGGAGGCATATCTAATCTCCGACGGGGGAATGAGATAGGAGAAAAGTAGAATTTGTTTTCTGGACCAGATAGAAAACCAGCCAGAACCAGCAAGTGGCACCAAAAGCAACCTCTGGTTGCCCTTGCTGCCCATCAGCATAAGACACTCGCCTCACCAGTGCCATGACAGTTTGCAAACGCCATGGCAGCACCCAGAAGTTACTGCCCATTTTCTAGAGATTTCTGAGTAACCCACCCCTTAATTTGCATGTAACTAAAAGTGGATATAAATACAGTTAGTCAACAGCCCACACACTGCTACTCTTTTTAAAAAATTTTTATTTTTAATTTTTGTGGGTACATAGTATGTGTATATATTTATGTGATATTTTGATATAGGCATGCAATGCATAATACCCACATCAGGGTAAATGGGGTATCCATCACCTCAAGCATTTGTCCTTTGTGTTGCAAACAATCCAATAATCCTCTTAGTTATTTTTAAATGTACACTTAAATTATTTTTTACCATAGTCACCCTGTTGTGCTAGCAAATACTTTGTCTTATTCATTCTTTTTAACTATTTTTTGTACCAGTTAACCCTCTCCACGTCCCCCAACCCCCATGACCTTCCCAGCCTCTGGTAACCGTCCTTCTATACATGCTGCATTGCCTATGGGCTAGCCCTGCTCTGCAATGAGCAGTCACTGAGTTGTAACACTGCTACTTCAATAAAACTGCTTTCTTCCATCACTGGCTTGCTCTTGAATTTGTTCCTGGGCAAAACCAAGGACCTGCTCTGCATCAATCGGCTGTGTAGAATACTCAGAATTATCCACAGATGCATCATTAGAATATATCACTGTTGCTGGATACAAAATCATTGTGCAAAACTCAATTGGTGTTTCTGTATAACAACAACATTTAATAAATGAAATTTTTAAAAACTCTACCATTTAAAATTGTATCAAACTATCAAGTCTTTAAGATTAAGTTTAAAAAAATGTGTGCAAGGCCTCTAAAGAAAACACTCTAAATGTTTATTGATATATATTAAAGAAAATTAAATAAATTTAAAGTTACACTATGCTCATAGATTACAGGACTCAATATTGTAAATACTCTTAAAGAAACAGAAGGAAGGATTTGCTTTAGCAAATGTAAAGTTATTATAAAGCAATAGTAATTAGGACACTTTGGTACCAATATAGTGATGTACACATAGATGAATGGATATACTAGACAGCCCAGAAACTGACCCTGAGCCTGCTTTCGTGGCTACTTGATTTATGACAATAGTAGCACTGCAGAGCATTTGAGAAAAGAAAATGTTTCCAACAGTGTTGAGACAACAGGTTATACACTTGGAAAGAAATAAAAATAAAACCACTACTTCACACCAGATATGGGAAAACAATCTCAGGTGTATTTTAGACCAAAATGTCATAGGCAAAATAATAAAGCTTGTAGAAAAAAATGTAGAAGGATTTTTCACGCCCTCTGGGTATGGAAGGATTTCTCAAACAAGTCAAAAAATACTAATTATAGTGGGAAATGTTAAAAAATTATGAACCACATTAAGATTAAGACCTTTTGTTCATAAAAAGACAACATTACTAGCAGGAAAATGCAAGACACAGAATGTAAGAAGATATTTATCAAATATTTAAGTGACAATAGCTTATTTCCAGAGCACATAAAAGATTATTGGAAATCAAAGACGGGAAGACAAATAACACAATAGTAATGGCCAAGAGACTTAAACGGAACATTGTCCAAAGAGGAAATCCAAACAGCCAACATTATTAATCATTAGAGAAATGCACAGTGAAACCACAGTGCAGTACCATTATATACCCTGACTAAACTTAATGAGTCTAGTAACATCAAGAGTTGGTGAGGATGTGGATCAGTAGGCAATTTCTTTTTGTTTTTTCTTTTGGAAACTGATGAGTGCTAAAGTAGGCAATTTCATATGCTGCTGTTGAGAGCACAAATTAGTTGAATTGCTTTAGGGAAGAGTTTATTGTTTGTTATGTATTCAAGATGAAGATACACATTCCCTTATGACCCAACCATTTCCCTCTTAAATATTTATCCCAGAGGAATTATGCATATGTGCACCAGGACACAAGTAAAATAATGATCACGTCAACATTATTTACAATAACCCCAAATTGGAAACAACTTGAATTCCCATTGAGTGTAACCTGGATAAAATAATTGTGACAGATTTGTACAATGGAACACTATGCAGAAACAAATATAAAAACCTGAAATCACACATGGAAAATCCTGGATTAATTCTGAAAACATATTATTGAATAAAAGAAATCAGACCAAAAAAAGTACACACTAGCATGATTGTATTTCTTTAAATTTTAAAGCTGTGAAGAGACTATGTTGCTTAGAGATGCGTATTTAGAAGGTAAACCCTGTACAGAAAACCAAGAAACTGATTACTGTAAAGGACATCATGATTACCTCTAGGAAGAATACTGGAGTTGTCAAAGGGAATGGATTCTGGCTGTTGCTGATGCATTTCTGTAAATATCTGGGTGGTATTTCTAGGAATATTTGCTTTATACTAGTTTAATAAACTGTACATTTAGTCTTTATGTACTTTTCTGTATGTTATCTTTAATAATTAAGACGATTAAATTATGTGTTGCCTAAGGGTTTTTTTTTTTAATTTTTGAGATTTTGGCCAGTTGTGGTGTCTCATGCCAGTAATCCCAGCTCTTTGGGAGGCTGAGGCAGGAGGATCACTTGAGCCCAGGAGTTTGAGGTTACAGTGAGCTATGCTGATACTGCTGTACTCCAGCCTGGGTGACAAAATGAGACTCTCTTTCTTAAAATAAAAGAAGAGAGAGTGCATAATATAGGCAACATGGGTTATTAAAGATTGGATACATTAAAAGGGAACTGAATTTAAAGTCTAGAGGCCTAGGTTTGGCCTCCAGCCTTACTATTCAGTAGCTGTGAGCCTTTGGGAATATTTATAATCTTCTCTGACACTATTTGTTCAACTACAAAATAGGCACAGCACTTACTGCTTTACTCATGTATATCAATGAGGCCATGCTTTTGAAAGACATTTGTAAGCCATTAAACACCATATTTGTACAGTGTCTATAAAGGAAGAATAAAAGGCAAAATATTCAAAATAAATGCTTTAAAAATATTGATGTCTGTGAGAGAAAATAGTCACAGGAAGACATTCCTAGGTTGGTTTGCCGAATTATCAATCTTTGAAAGGTGGTTTATAACAGATGTAATAAGATTTTTTTTTCTGGCATCAGAGGTTAGGACTTGTAATTTGTCCCTAAGTCTGCTTTCCTTTACCAGATACCCAGGCATAAAAACTTGTCTATAGGGAAAATGTTTTTGTACATGGGATGAAACAATATAAATTCAAAATTTACATACAAGGATTGTCTTGATCTCATTTCTTTAAAACGTTTATATGACTATCCAGTCAAAACCAATGAGAAATCTCCCTTGAAATTTTATATAAATGGAATTCCAAGTACGCTGCAAGACTGCATGCTGTCTTGAGACTTCATAGTCTTGAGAAGGAAGGACCTTCATTCAGAATCATTTCTCTAATGATTAACAATGTTGGCTATTTGGATTTCCTCTTTGGACAATGTTCTGTTTAAGTCTCTTGGCCATTACTATTGTGTTATTTGTCTTCCTGTCTCAAGACTTCTTCTCAAGGACCTTCATTCAGAGTCCTCTGAAGACTCTGACATTGATCATGTAATAAAACTCAAGAGTTCTTACTTTCAAATGGAAGAAGAAAAGACTGAGGGATAGAAGAAACTATTTCAACTTGATCTTCTTTTGTTGTGGCTGTGAAGTCCTCCTTCTTTTCCTCCTCAGAAGTCTCACTGCCCGGCTGGGCATGGTGGCTCACCCCTGTAATCCCAGCACTTTGGGAGGCCGAGGTGGGTGGATCACCTGAGGTCAGGAGTTCGAGACCAGCCTGGCCAACATGGTGAAACCCCGCCTCTGCTAGTTTTGTTGGCACAAAACTATTCCCCTAGTCCAGCTTCTTTTCTGCCACACCAGAACAGACCAGAACAATATTCATAGGCCACTTAATGTCTTAAACTCCAAAACCATATTGAGTTAAAGGGTCAGAGGAGATACAACTCTAGTCAGGAAGCTGGGCAAGATGTATTAAATAAGGCTGTCTAAAAGGAGTGCCGAGAGGGAGTGAATGGAGTGTTCGGGGTAGTTGGCAGATGTGGTTCATCTAGTTGGGCCTTAGGTCCCAAAACAGCCATGCCAGTGAACACGCAGCATTAGGACAGGTGGAGATTTCTGTGCATCAAGGACCTCTACTCTCTGGCTCTTGAGGACTTTCCTCTTCCTGTTAACAGTTCTGAGAATTGCAAGAACAAATGTTAGAGCTTTAATACTGTTCGTGATACCTACCGCAATGAGATAGACAAGGACTGCAGAAATAACATTACTTCTATCTTTGAGTAAGAACTATTTCCATGAGGTAATTGTTCACATAAACATTTTGTCATTGGCAAGACCAAGGGACACCCCTTGTAATAACAAGGGATCATAAACTGGAACTAGCCCTATTATCTTACTCTTAACTCTTTGGTATACACCATTAGAAATCATCATTAGCAATACTCTAGTAAAGTATTGCTTATGATCAGTGAAGTTAGCAGTCATGTTTGTCATAGAATTTGATGCATTCTAGAATGGATTTACTTGTAAGAGAAGGGGAGGAAGAGGGGGGAGAGAGACAGACAGAGAGAGAAGAAAATAGATGTTGAGCATACAAATGAATTTCAACATTCATGTTCCAAAAACATCACATAGTCCGTGGAGATAAAAATACACAAAGAATTATAACGTAAGTTTGACACATACTAAATTCCTGAAATTCAACTGTGTGACATATAAAAAGGGCAGTTTCATGTGGTTCAACACAGTGCAATAGTGAAATAAGCAGATGTTCAATCTGAAGAAGCTGATTGCCTCCCACTCCCCCCAAAAATAAAAGAAACAAGCAGATGTTACACAAAGTGCATAAGTAGGTTGGGCGTGGCCCATGCCTGTAATCCCAGCACTTTGGGATCCCGAGGCGGGCGGATCACCTGAGGTCAGGAGTTCGAGACCAGCCTGACCAACATGGCGAAACCCCATCTCTACTAAAAATACAAAAATTAGTCAGGTGTGGTGGCAGGCACCTGTAATCCCAGCTACTCGGGAGGCTGAGGCAGGAGAATCACCTGAAGCCAGGAGATGAAGTTGCAGTAAGCCGAGATTGTGCCACTGCACTCCAGCTTGAGGCACAAAGACACTCTCTCTCAAAAATAAAATAAAATAAATAAATAATTTACACTTTTTTTTAAAAAGCGCATAAGTAAAGCAGGGTCTAGGTTTGGGTGGTGGAGAGTAGGGTGGGGGTAGGGGAGTGGGCATCAAAATTCACAAGCTGTATAGACCTGGAAGAACAGTAGAAATTGGATCTTTAGTTATCATTGGCACTAATGTTTTAAATGTTTATGAAAGTAGTTAATAATTTGGAAATCACACTAGAGAAGACTCGATTCCTATGGTAAATCCTTTTGAAAAATTAAAGGATATTGTGCTATGCAAATATTTTCCTCCGGTTATTTCTGTTGTAAATTTATACCAGTTATCTTAAAGGGTGGCACTAGGTTAACAATGCGTGTGCTCAGAACTTGTGTTGCCATCAGACTGAATAATTCTGAATATTAATAATTAGCATGTAGAGCTTCAGGTGTACTGTTTATTCTATTAACCCTCACTCCTCTTTTTGTATAGTGGAGTTCCCTGTGGAGCCTTCCACCCATGTACTCCTAACAGCATGATTGCTATCCAGACTTACTGCAAGCTGTCATTCTGATACTTCTCTACTTGCCTTCTACTCCCCACACTCTCAAGGTTCTTTTTTCTCCCCATTTGGGCAGTAATACAACTTTAAGTAGTTTCCCTGAATGAGTCTTGTTACGTGAACTTCCTAAGATTGTGCATTTCTGTTAAGGTCTTCAAACTGTCCTCAACTTTGATTAATACATTAAAATGACTGTGTTATATATAAGTGGGTAGTGACCACTGTTGTGATGAACTCTATTCCAATCTTTGAACGGTTATTCATTTCTCTTTGAGCTGTTCAGATGTTTTGGTCTGCTTCCTGCATTATAGGGTTGCAGTCACTCTACCTAAGATAACTGTTTTCTGCTCTACAGGGGCATGTTCTCTCTGCTCATGAATACTTCCCGTGACAGGGCTCAGTTTCTAGAGCCTAAAGAGGAGATCAAAGTTCTCAAGGAAGTATGAAGGGCACAGTTGTTGGTTCCAGCTCATCTTTTGGTGCCAACCCCTGGGTGTGATGTAACAACGAGGCCAGCTCCAAAGTAAACTCTAATAAATAAAAGATACATTTGAGAAAGCCAACACTATTTAAACAATAAGGCAATAAGATTATTCCATAAATTTGACAGGGAAATAGACTATCTGGGAAAATGACATTTACATTGTTATACTACTATGGAATAGAACGTAGAGCATCCAGGAATAGACTCACATACATAGCATTACTTGACTTAAAGAGATAGAGTAGTATAGTTGGAAAATAAAACTGCTAGTTCAACAGGATATCCATTTTTTAAAAAATGAATTATTCACCCCCACCTTAGAAAATACTCCAGGGTAATGATTTGGCCTAAAACAAATACTCCAGGCAACTGATTGTCATCAAAGAACTAATGAGGTGAGATGCACCTACCCAGGGAACAAGAGTGGGAAAGAGAGATTCTGATGATGAGGTTCATCATTCATGCTAGTGTACTGGTTTAAGAAATGTTAACAGCAATGGAGCAGAATGTTAGACTGCAGACTACCAATTAATTTGAAAGGTTTTCCATATTTTTATAAAGATAAAAATAAGAGGTAATTTCTCTGTTGACTCAGTAAACTTTTAGAAGAATCTCTTGTTGTCAATGTTCTAATCCCTTGATTCTTTTTTGCCTTTTGCCATCTGTAATGGTTAATTTTATGTGTCATCTTGACTGGGTTAAGGGATATCCAGACAGCTAATAGAACATTATTTCTGCATATATCTGTGAGGGTGTTTCCAGAATAGATTAGCATTTGAATCAGTAGACTGAGTAAAGAAGATCATCCCTCACCAATGTAGGTGGGCATTATGCAATCCCTTGGGGGCCCGCATAGAATAAAAAGATGGGAAAAAGGCAAATCTGCTCTCTCTTCAGGAGCTGGTATAAGCCATCTTCTGCTGCCCTTGGACATGAGAGCCCCTGGTTTTTGGGCCTTCAGACTCAGGATTTACTCTGGTTTTCAGGCCTTTAACCTTGGACTGAGTTACAACACCAGTTTTCTTGGTTCTCTGGCTTGCTGACTGCACATCATGGAACTTCTCAGCCTTCACAATTGCATGGGCCGATTCCCATAGTAGATTTCCTCTTATCTATTGGTTCCATTTATCTGGAGAACCCTATTACATCTTCCATACTTCACTAGACTGTTAACCTATAATTTCTAAGACTATAAAAAAGAGTTTTTGTAGTGGCCTAGAGTTTGTCTTTTAAATAGTTAGGAACTATCCAATATATTTGTTAAAGAACAGATACAGGCCGGGCGCGGTGGCTCAAGCCTGTAATCCCAGCACTTTGGGAGGCCGAGACGGGCGGATCACGAGGTCAGGAGATCGAGACCATCCTGGCTAACATGGTGAAACCCCGTCTCTACTAAAAAATACAAAAAAAAAAAAAAAAAAAAAGAACAGATACAGAAATCAGAAGTGAGGGGTAGCTCTCTTACAGTAAAACATAATGTTTGTTCAAAATACCTCTACCTCATTTCATTTGAAAACATTTATAATATGCAAATTGTTATTCCTGTTGTATCTTCTTATCAGCCACAAGAATCTCAAGAATTTTATATGATATGTGTGTGTGTGTATATATATATATATATATTTAGTTTTGAGACGGAGTTTTGCTCTTGTCGCCCAGGCTGGAGTGCAGTGGTGCGATCTTGGCTCACTGCAACCTCCTCCTCCTGGGTTAAAGCGATTCTCGTGCCTCAGCTTCCCAAGTAGCTGTGATTACAGGCATGCACCACCACGCTTGGCAAATTTTTGTATTTTTAGTAGAGACGGGGTTTCACCACGTTGGTCAGGCAGGTCTCAAATTCCTGACCTCAGATGATCCACCTGCCTTGGCCTCCCAAAGTGCTGGGATTACAGGCATGAGCCACTGCGCCCAGCCAAGAATTTTATTTTTCATAATAAACCCCGACATGATGAATTGTAAAATTCACATTCATTTGAAATGAAAATCAAAATGAAAAGAAATTGAGACAATATATTCCAAATGATTACATTTATAATAATATTCTCAATGAATAAGGACTCATAAAATACATTAGAAAAAGTCTTTTGGGGGTTAAATCTGCTTGGTGTTCTATAACCTTCCTGTACTTGAATATTAATATATTTTTGTAGATTTAGGAAGTTCTCCATTATCCCTTTGAATAAACTATCTACCGCTACCTCTCTACTTCCTTTTTAAGGCCAATACCTCTTAGATTTGCCCTTTTGAGGCTACTTTGTAGACCTTGTAGGCATGCTTCATTCATTTTTATTCTTTTTCTTTTGTCTCCTCTAACTGTGTATTTTCAAATAGGCTGTCTTCAAGCTCAATAATTCTTTTTTTTGCTTTATCAATTTTGCTGGTAAGAGACTCTGATGCATTCTTTAGTATGTCAATTGATTTATTCATCTCCAGAATTTCTGCTGGATTCTTTTAAGTTATTTTAATCCTTTGTTAAATTTATCTGATAGGATTCTGAATTCCTTCTCTGTGTTGTCTTGGGTGTCATTGATCTTCCTTAAAATAGTTATTTTGAATTCTCTGTCTGAAAAGTCATATATCTCTGTCTCTCTGGGACTTGTACTGATGTCTTAGTTCATTTGGTGAGGTCATGTTTTCTTGTATTGTTTTGATGCTTGTGTATGTTTTTTCATGTCTCGGCATTGAAGAGTTAGGCACAGCACGAGGACTTGCCCAGGAATTGCAGTCTTTGTGGCCTAGACTGCATTTCAAGTTTATTAGGACCCCAGATAACTTTAGCCTGTGGTGGTGAAGCTTGCTGGAACTCAGGTTCCAGCCATTTGATGGGGAATTTTCCTCAGTTAGGGCTGGTCTAAACGCTCACTCTGTGGGTGCTGGCTGACTCCTGCCCCATGTTGCTTTCTGCTGTGACAGGGGAGCACTGAGTTTCAAGGCGAAGTCCCACTATAACTGCACTCTCCCTCCCCCAAGTGCCCAGATTCTCTCTCCACGCCACACGACCACCGCTGTGGAAT
The DNA here is from genome assembly GCF_024542745.1 of Macaca thibetana thibetana. Lineage (NCBI taxonomy): Eukaryota > Metazoa > Chordata > Mammalia > Primates > Cercopithecidae > Macaca > Macaca thibetana. Next base: position 130,139,298 of record NC_065598.1, read on the forward strand.
GAAGGAGGGGTGGTGTAGGTGATTCAAGACCGTGTTTCCTACTCCCTTTATTGCTTTTTTTTTTTTTTGAGATGGAGTCTTGCTCTGTTGCCCAGGCTGGAGTGCAATGGCACGATCTTGGCTCACTGCAACCTCTGCCTCCTGGGTCCTCCCCAGTAGCTGGCAATACAAGCATGCGCCACCACGCCTGGCTAATTTTTGTATTCTTAGTAGAGACGGGGTTTCACCATGTTGGCCAGGCTGCTCTCGAACTCTTGACCTTGTGATCTGTCCGCCTCCGCCTTCCAACATTGCTTCTTTTTTAATAGGATGTTAAAACCAGGTACTGTGATTGTTCATCTGATTTTTGGTTCTTATGAAAGTACTTTTTTTGTGTGTGGATAGTTGTTCAGTTTGGTCTCCTGCATGGGGACTGATCACTGGAGGCTTCTATTCAGCCATCCTGCTCTGTCTCCTTTCATTTTTGTTGTTTTAAGTGACCCAGTTTGTAGTAATTTCTTGCCACATTTCTAGGAAACTAATACAGGCACCGTAATAAATATTTACTTGTGTACATTATTTCATTGTTTCCTCATAGAACCCTATGAATTACTCATTATTTTACAAATGAAGAAAGTGAAGCCAGGAGTATGAGGGACCTGCCAAAGTCACCCAGCTCATAACCTGTGAAGCCAGGATTTAAGCCCAACTGGTTTCTCCCTCCAAAACCTGCTTGAACCACATGGTGCCTAATGTAAAACAGGGGGCTGAACTGTCTCCCAGTGTTTATCAGTGTTCTGAGAAGGCCGTTGTGACTTATCTGGGTATCGGAGTCTCCAGTACCGTTTGCAAATCTCTGTTGTAGTGTGTTAGGAATTAAAAGAACATAACCACCTCAGAGGTTCTTATTTGCTTAAGATCGTACACCTCCTATAACTTTTGAAAACCTATTTATCTCATTCTTATGGGCTATTCAATTACAGAAAGCTAATTTTGTCAAAGCTGCTTGGTGAAACGCCTCTTTTCTCAGCTCCCCTGGCTTGCGCTAATGAGAATAGCGCCATCTGTTGGCCACTTCCTTGAACTATATCTGAAAGCCCTTGGGAGGGTGTTGCTAAGGCTTTCAGCAAGAGACACAGTCATCACTGCATCACAGGCTTTGATAAGGGGAAAAGAAAGGCTACAAGGTCGTGGGGCACAGGAAGGGAGTGAAGGAAGTAGGTGTCAGTGTGAAGCTGCAGAGCCTCAACTTTAACCATTTTGCTGTGATTCCCGGGGTAGTATGATCTGACATTTTATTAAATTTGACATTAAACCTACAGTCATTCCCAGGTGGCGTGTATGTGGAGAGTTGCTGTCACCAGGAAAAGTCATAGAAAGTGAGAAACTAGGCAATGGAAGAGAGATGAGTCTGTCAGTTTCAAATGTTGACAGACACTGTGAACGTTGCTTCCACTTCATGAACTGCTGTGCCCATGGGGCAGAGAGGGATGCAGGTGCAGAGGGGCACAGTGACATGCCCATGTTCCCAGGGCTGATGAGCCAGAAGCTGAACCCCCAAGCCAGCCTTTGAGCTCCCAGGCTGGCCTCTGCTCTCTGCATTTCCATGGGCAAAAGCCCGTAGAAAAGGGAAGTGGAAAGAGAAGTATGGGAAATACAACCGAGGGTCTGGGGTGAGGCTTTGCATCACATCTGAGCAAAAACTGCTGTAACCAGTGCTTAGGTTTGCCATGGTGTTCACTTGGAAAGGCCTTTAGAAAAGACATTCCAGGAAAACTTCTCTGAGAGCACTTTCGTAGTATTAATGAAATCACCTTCCAGCTGTGTCTGGTGTGTCCAGTGGGATTCATGCTGCATGTACCCTGATATTTCTTTTTAACATGCATGATTTGAAAAATGAAATCCTTTGGTGGCAGTCTCTGGGAACTGGGAAGGCCATCTTGCTGCTCTGCTGGTCTGGGTGGCCCAGTTTTTCTGATTTGACCTTTTCCCTAAAGGCAGCGACATCACCCATATCCTAGATTACTTCCTTGGTGGTGGTGAGGAGCATCACATTCCTGTTAGTTGAGCCCTCACTCACACCCTGGCTCCTACTCTGCACTTACATGTTCCTGTGAGCTCCTCCTCTAACTGCCCACAGGGAATCTGTGCCTGGTGCCCACCATAGTATCAGACATGGAGAGGGGCTAGAGAATGAGCCATGAGTCCATTTTCAAGGTGTCCTGAAGGCCTTTCCTGGAGCATGAAGGCCTTCTGATTTTTACAGGTGGTGGGGGATTGTGGCATGAATTAGTGTATGTGGGGGGAAAGAAGGAAGGTTTCATTAATGAGTGAACCCCTGATATCTGTGGGAAGGGGTGTCTTGAGTGGAAAAGCAGCCACAGTTTTTACAGATGGATTCTGGTGGCCAGGAAGAGGAAGTGCTGTCATGGCCGCCACAGAGGGAGCCTTCCAAGAAATGGCTAGTGGCAGGGCATGAGTCAGTCTAGACTCAGAAGGCCTTGGGGACTGCTCTGTCAAACTGGGAGAGGGCCCAAGGTTCAGCCTTGTTCCAGGTGGCCAAGTTGGAACAGATGGCAACAGCGACTGGTGTGTTTGCCACAGTTAGCATGGCAGCAGGAGGAGAGCCAATAGGGTACAGCCTGTAGCAAGACTGTCTCCCAGTTTCAGGGCCCAGAGAGCAAACCCTTGGAAGTTCCAGCCTGTTGGTCCTGCTGAAACTCTGAGGGTCTGGTCACCCCACTTGTGGGACTCTGATATGGTTTGGCTGTGTCCCCATCTAAATCTCATCTTGAATTATAGTTCCCATAATCCACACATGTTGTGGAAGGGACCCAGTGGGAGGTAATTGAATCATGGGGATGGTTATCTCCATGCTGTTCTCATGACAGTAAGTTCTCATGAGATCTGATGGTTTTATAGGGTGCTTTTCCCCCTTTGTACTGCACTTCTTTCTCCTGCCACCATGTGAAGAAGGATGTGTTTGCTTCCCCTTCTACCATGATTGTAAGTTTCCTGAGGCCTCCCCAGCCATGAGGAACTGTGAGTCAATTAAACCTCTTTTGTTTATAAATTACCCAGACTCAGGTATTTCTTCATAGCAGTGTGAGAATGGACTAACACAGTAAGTTTGTACCAGGAGTAGTGAGGTGCTGTTATAAAGATACCTGAAAATGTGGAAGTGAGTCTGGAACTGGGTAACAGGAAGAGGCTGGAACAGTTTCTAGGGCTCAGGAGAAGACAAGAGAATGTGGGAAAGTTTGGAACTTCCCAGAGGCTTGTTGAATTGCTTTGACCAAAATGCTGATAGTGATATGGACAATGAAATCCAGGCTGAGGTGGTCTCAGATGGAGATGAGGAGCTTGTTGGAAACTAGTAAAGGTCACTCTTGCTATTCCAAGAGATTGGCAGCATTGTGCCCCTGCCCTAGAGATCTGTGGAACTTTGAGCTTGAGAGAGATGATTTAGGGTATTTGGTGGAAGAAATTTCTAGATGGCAAAGTGTTCAAGAGCAAGCAGAGCATAAAAATTTAGAAAATTTACAGCCTGATGATGTGACAGAAAGGAAAAACCCATTTTCTGAGGAGAAATTCAAGCCTGTTGAAGAAATTTGCATAAGTAGTGAGGAGCTGAATGTTAATCACCAAGACAATGGGAAAAATGCCTCCAGGGCATGTGAGAGACCTTCATGGCAGCCCCTCCCATCATAGGCCTGGAGGCCTAGGAGGGATCAATGGTTTCCTGGGCCAGGAACAGGGTCCCCCTGCTCTGTGCAGCCTCAGGACATAGTGTCCTGTGTCCCAGGTGCTTCAGCTCCAGCTGTGGCTAAAAGAGGCCAAGGTGCAGCTCAGGCCATTGGTTCAGAGGGTGCAAGCTCCAAGCCTTGGTGACTTTCACATGGTGTTGAGACTGTGGGTGCACAGAAGTGATTAATTGAGGTCTGGGAATCTCCATCTTGATTTCAGAGGATGTATGGAAATGCCTGGATGTCCAGTCAGAAGTTTGCTGCAGGGGCAGAGCCCTCATGGAGAACCTCTGCCAGGGCAGTGCAGAAGGGAAATGTGGAATTGGAGCTGCCACACAGAGTCACCACTGGGGCACTGCCTAGTGGACCTGTGAGAAGCAGGCCACCATCCTCCAGACTTCAGACCCCAGAATGGCAGATCCACCAACAGCTTGTACTGTGTGCCTGGAAAAGCCACAGATGCTCAATGCCAGCCTGTGAAAGCAACTGGGAGGGGGGTTGTACCCTGCAAAGCCACAAGGGCAGAGCTGCCCAAGGCCGTGGATATCAGCATGACCTGGATATGAGACATGGAGTCAAAGGGGATAATTTTGGAAGTTTAAGGCTTAATGACTGGCCTATTGGATTTCGGACTTGCATGGGGCCTGTGGTCCCTTTGTTTTGGCTGATTTCTCCTATTTAGAATGAGTGTATTTACCCAATGCCTGTACCCACATCGAATCTAGGAAGCAACTAACTTGCTTTCAATTTTACAGGCCCTTATGTAGAAGGGAACTGCCTTGTCTCAGATGAGACTTTGGATTTGGACTTTTGGGTTAATGCTGGAATGAGCTAAGCCTTTGGGGGACTGTTGGAAAGGCATAATTGTGTTTTGAAATGTGAGGACATGAGATTTGGGAGGGGCCAGGGGTGAAATGATATGGTTTGGCTGTGTCCCCACCCAAATCTCATCTTGAATTATAGTTCCCACAATCTCCATATGTGGTGGAAAGGACCCAGTGGGAGGTAATTGAATCATGGGCTTGGTTACCCCATGCTGTTCTCATGGTAATGAGTCAGTTCTCATGAGATCTGATGGTTTTATAAAGGGTTTTTCCCCCTTTACTTGGCACTTCTCTTTCCTGCCACCTTGTGAAGAAGGATGTGTTTGCTTCCCCTTCCATGATCATTGTAAATTTCTTGAGGCCTCCCCAGCCATGCAGAACTGTGAGTCAAGTAAACACTTTTTCTTTATAAATTACCCAGTCTTGGGTACTTCTTCGTATCAGTGTAGGAATAGACTAATACAGACTCAATGTCTGCTCTCCATCAATGTCATATTTAAACATTGTGCCAAGTGACTGAGCCGCCTCGGCTGGTCTCTGCTGCCTGGGGTCTGCTTGTCACTTGATCCTCTTCCTGGGAGGAACTGGGAATGTGAGATGATGTAGGGTTGTGTCCAGAGGGTCAGGCATTCATGTGTTTGTGGCATCCAATATAATTACAAGGCCAAGACATCCATGTCCAAGGAGAAGGCCCCAGGGTTACAGCCAGGAGCCCAGACTAAAGGCAGTATGGGCGAGTCAGCCAGGATGGGAGGGGAATGTTCTTTTTTTCAAAAACAGGAGGCCAGGAGGAAGAGTCAAGAAGTCTGTGCTGTTCTCCACTGGTCAGGCAGTTGAGGAATATGGCCAGATCAGTCCTCAATGATCCCATTGTTTGCTAGAGATTCCCACTCTCTGAGCCACCCTAATGGGGAAGGAGTTGAGGGCTAGGATTGCTTGGGAACTAATGGGATGGGGCTACTTTTCTAAGCTTTTTATACCACAGGGGCAGGACAAGGGCTGCAGGGGATTGAATGAAAGGGCAGGAGAGAAGTTCATCTATGGAAGAGGCCCAGTGGTGAGATAATAAAATGTGTCAGCAAATTTTGTTTTCATTATTGAGTTGAAATCCACATAACATAAAATCAACCATTTTGAAATGTATAATTCAGTGGCATTTAGTACATTCACAATGTTGTGTAACCATCACCAGTTAGTTCCAAAACATTTTCACCTCCCTAAAAGGAGACCCTGTACTCATTAAGCAGTCACTCTCCATCCTTCCTTCCCCTAGACCATGGCAGCCACTAATCTGCTTTCTGTCTCTATGAATTTACATATTCTAGACATTTCATATAAATGGAATCATAAAATTTGTAATCTTTCGTGTCTGATTTCTTTCACTTAGCATAATATTTTCAAAGTTTATCCACCTTGTAATATGTGTCAAATACTTCATTGTGGGATTATTTTGGGGCTGAATAATATTCCAGTGTATAAATATACCAAGTTTTGTTTATTCATTTATCAGTTGATAGACTGATAGACATTTGGGTTGTTTCCACCTTCTAGCTATTGTAAACAGTGCTGCTATGAAAATTCATGTTTCAGCACCAGCTTTCAGTCCTTTGAGTATGTACCTAGGAGTGGAAGTGCTGAGCTATAGAATAATTCTAGGTTTAACTATTTGAGGAACCACCAGTTTTCCACAGTGGCTGCTGTACCAGTTTACATGCCCATTAGTAATGAACAAGGGTTCCAATTTCTCCACATCCTCACCAACACTTGCTGTTTTAAATTTTTTTTTTAAAGTTGAGCTGTGCATGGTGACTCACACCTGTAATTCTAGCACTTTAGGAGGCTGAGGAGGGTTGATCACTTGAGGCCAGGAGTTCGAGACCAGCCTGACCAACATGACGAAACCCCGTCTCTACAAAAAATTCAAAAATTAGCCAGGTGTGGTGGCCACGTCTGTAATCCCAGCTACTTGGGAGGCTGAGGCATGAGAATCACTTGAACCTAGGAGGCAGAGGTTGCAGTGAGCTTAGATTGTGTCACTGCTCTCCAGCCTGGGCATTGCAAGATGCTGTCTCTAAATAAATAAATAAATAAATAAATAAATAAGTATCCTAATGAGTGAAGTGGGTGAGGGTGAAGTGGTAGCTCATTGTGGTTTTGATTTGCATTTCCCTAATGACTAATGACATTGAGCATCTTTATGTGCTTGGTGGCCATATGTATCCCTTCTTTGGAAAAATGTGTATTAAAACTCTTTGCCCATATTTTGATTGGGTTGTCTGTCTTTCTTTATTGAGTAGCTAGAGTTCTTTTTATATTTCTGGATACAAATCTCTTATCAGATATATGTTTTAAAATATTTGCTCCCACTCTGTAGGGTGTGTTTTCACTGTCCTGATAGTGACTTCTTATGCACCAAAGTTTTTAATTTTGATGAGGTCCAACTTATCTGTTACTGGAATGTTTATAACAACAAAACCACAGAAAAAAACCAAACAACCAAGAAACCAAACTCCCCAAATAAACAATAAAGGGAAATAACCAAGAGGCATTCAGAAATGCATGATACCTTCATACAAGAGACTACTAGGTGACTTTGGATATAGAAAAATACCTAATAACATGGAAAGATAAAGATGAAGTGGGAGGAGAAGTTTTCAAAGTAGTATGTTCTTTCTCCTTCCCTCCACCAACACGAAGTAGAAATTTGTCCAAATGCAGCAGTTTCCCTTGTGGGTGGAGTGAAAAGGAGTAGGATGAGGTTTTGCATGCTCTTTATATTTCCCATTTCTCATTGTATTTGCTCTGGCGCCCCCGGAACCGCCCACTTAGCTGCTCTCTTGCCCTCTCCTGACTCAGTCTCTTATGTTTCAATCAATCTCTGGAGGGAGGATAGAGAAAAGACAGGTGAACCCATCTTAGGGTGGCCCCAGCTGCTCCCATTGGGGAGCTCCATTTGGAGAAGGCTCCCAAGTCTGTCCCCCATCCAAGCCCTGGATTTCTTTTCTTTTCTTTCTTTCTTTCTTTTTTTTTCTTTTTCTTTTCTTTTCTTTTTTTTTTTTGAGATGGAGTCTCACTCTGTTGTCCAGATCTTGGCTCACTGCAACCTCTGCCTCCCAGGTTCAAGCAATTCTCCTGCCTCAGCCACCCAAGTAGCTGGGACTACAGGCGTGCGCCACCATGCCAAGCTAATTTTTGCATTTTTAGTAGAGACGGGGTTTCACCATGTTGGTCAGGCTGGTCTTGACTCCTGACCTTGTGATCCGCCCACCTTGGCCTCCCAAAGTGCTGGCATTACAGGCATGAGCCACTGCACCCGGCCACACTTGGATTTCTTATCTGCCTCCTGGACCCCACCCAGAAAGAACAGGGTCATCTTCCACCTTTGCTATTCCATTCCACCACTACTCCAGCCCAATTCCCTGCCTCTCCAGTGGGCATTGGGAGCTCAGGAAAAGAGATTCTGCTTGGGGTTCTATTTCAGACTTGGTTCTTATCCTCAATTTCTCTGTAAAATGGAGATAACGGTTAGGTAGTTATGGGATTATGATGAGATTAGGAATGCAAAGCACCTAGAATGGTGCCTGGTACATGGCAGGCTCTCATCAGATGTCCGTTCCCTTCACTTGGTTCCCTTTCCCCACATTAAAAAGGCTGCTCCAGGTGAGACCTGATGACAAACATTGAACAGACATTGTATTCACTGCTGACAAGCACCCCAAAGGAACCTTACTAAAAACTCCAGGTTGTGCAGTTTGCCTGGCACCACACAGTAGGAAGTGGAAGACCTGGACTTACAGCTCAGGGCTTTGGTCTCCTGGGGTCCCATTTGAGCAGAACCGGCCTTCCTGCTTTCCCTTCCTCTGTAGCAGGGATGGGAGGGGTGGTCCTCCCTCTTCAGGAGGCCTTGGAGCCATGCTCCAACCCCATCTTGGTTTGCCAAGTCATGTGATCCCTGGAGTGGGGATGGGACCATCGGGGACTGAAGAGGACCATCTAGACAAAGGGGAGGGAAGTTCAGGGACTGGGGTCCATTTCTCCTGCGGCAGCAGATGCCATAAGGTGTTGGCACCAGTGCTTTTGGAGGGGTCCTCCTTGTCAGGGTGCTGTGGCCCCTGGGTAGCCCTTGGCAACAGGGGTGCCCCCAGGGCCCCTAAACCCAGACTGCACTCCTGAGTCTGAGCATAGCCCTGTGTCCTCAGGATGCCTCTCACCCGGGGCCCGGTGGGTGAACAGAGGCTGTCAACAGGACAAGCAGCCACCTCTTGGGGCCAGCTCAGGCTGCTGCCTTCTTCTCATGGGGCAGTGGTCTGGGTCAAGTCAGTCCTCAGCACAGCCTCTGAACAGGAAACACGGTCCCTGCTACAGCCTCCCCCACCCCTACCTTTCAGAGGCCTCTCCCTGGCCATGGGAGCCTGGTGACCTACCATGGGGCCTCTCTCCACCCGGGGCCACTGCATCACCCCCACCAGACACGGGAGGCCTCCAGTTGGGATTTTAGTGTATTAAACCAAGGACTTTTTTTTTTTTCTTTTTTAACTTAGAGAAAACAAGAAGACGTGACAACACCAGAAACAAGAACATGTCTCAGGCCAGCCTGTGCTGACCAGTACACAGTGAATCACACATAGAAAAGTATGTCATTCCGGTCGGTGTCTAAAAGCTCCACCGCCTGGCAAACAGACTGCAAATAAATAAAGTGCATGGAGACCCCATCACGCAGCAAGGGCCCCGTCGGGGAGAGAAGAGGTGGGGAGGGGAGGTGGAGAAGCAGCAGGCGGGGCTACCACTTCAAGCAGCAGGCGTGAAAAGGCAGGGACAGGAGCAGATGCTGAGGGGCTCAGCCCTGCTCCTCCCCAGCCAGCCCCTCTAGGCCAATACAGCCACGGCAGAAGCCACGGGGCGGCGGGGTGGGGGGAGGACATGGATTTCCATGCCCCTCTTATGGGGTGGGGCTCCCTGCAGTCGGGGGTCTCTGAGGGTAGGGACCCCTGCAGCTCTGATGCACATTTCTCCCAGTAGGGAAGCAGGTTCCAGGGTCCCAGGCCGAGCCCCTTGCATGGGGAGGGCTCAGTCACCCCCCACACTCCCACACATGCAATCAGCAAAGAGCTTTCCTCCATCCTTCCTGGCTGGCCCAGGAAGAGGGTGGAGCTGGGGATCCAGTCACCCAGAGGGTGACACCAGGGCTTGAAAGGGCCACATCTGTGCATCAGACACAAGGAGGCCCCTCACTCCTCTTCTCCTCCAACCCTGTGTCACTCTTGACCCACAGAGGTTGCCCCCAGAGATCTGTTGGGAGGACCAGCAGGCTGACGGGTCCCCAGAGGTGGTCCAGGGTGGACAGGGTTGCGGGGGATGAAAGGCCAGCAGGGTCAGGGGTTCTCAGGAAACTTAGGACTAGGAGGCACGCCATCGGGCCCTGGCTGTGGGAGACTGCAGGGGGCACGAGGCAGCCACTGTCCAGCCTCTTCTGGGGTGAGGCAGGCAGCCGGCTTCATTCAGGACCTGGGTCCAGTGGGCAGCTGAGGAGGGTACATGGTAGGTGGCTGGGCCACTCTGTCCCTGAAGCTGGCCAGACTGCTGCAGTTTTCAGTCCCAGGAACTGAGAACGTGGCCCTCCGGGTACCAGTGCAAGAGATGGGGAAATGGGGAAAGAGGGTGAGGGCGAGGGTCTCTTCCTGGCTCCCCTCTGGGCTGCTCCTGACCATTGTACACTGGCTAGCAGCACACCCGGGGGCCCCCAGGACCAATCCAAGCCGTGAGATAAGATTCTCCTGTGTGATCCTGGGGATGGGGGGTCGAACTTGAGGAGAGAGAATTGGGGTCATGCCATGGGTCTCAGCCCCAGCACACCCCAAGTTTATCCTTTCACCCTCCTGGTTATGTCGTGTCTCCAGGAGCCACAACACCAAGATCACCCCCAGTTGCCCACCAAACTGGGAGGCTTGTGCCACTGCACTGCTAAGGAGCCTTGGTGAAGCTCCAGGTGGGGTGGGGAGGTTAGGCTGTGGGGGAGAGCTTGGCTCCCCAAGGGTCCTGGGGCCCATCTCTTCTGTCTCCCATCTCAGCTGTCTGTCCTCCTGATCTTCCCTGTGACCTTCCGTACTGCTCCAAAGAAAGTGAGATCCCCAGATTCCATACCCCTAGGCCCCTTTCTCCCTTGGTGCCCCAGGAGCCCTATGCTTCCCTCTCCACTTCCCCTTCCCTCCTCCCACCATGCCAGGTCTTGGAGAAGACTGGGGAGGGGTGTGGGGGCCTGCAGGCCCAGGGGCACACGCAGTTCCTCCTCCTCCTATCTGCGTGTCAAGGGCAACCCCCCACCTCCCCGAAGCCTCAGTTTCCTCTGTCATTAGAAGGGGGAAATACACCTCTCACAGTGCTGCCAGCAGATTTCAGTTCCCAAGGAACTCAGACCTTCCTTCCCAAGCCAGGACTCGATCCCTGGGCACCCCCACCCCGTGAGCCTTTGTCCATGCTGTGCCTCTACTAGGAAGGCCCTTCTTCTGTTGTTCAGGTCCTTCATGCTGCCTCTGCCCAAGCAGGTCCAGGGCCAGAGGTGCCCCAGGGCAGGGATGAGACTCTTGGCAAGGCCAAAGAAGGGGCAGGTCACCGCCAACAAACGCCAATGCCTGAAAGAGAAAGAAAGAGATGGGGACCTCAGTTGCCTGGCCACCAGACACGTCCTTGCTTTCCCCAGGAATGGCCTCCTCTGCAAGCCCCTCCTCCATCTGCTCTGCTCACCCCAGGCTGAGAGCTGCTGTGTGCTCAGGGAGGTCTCCTTTGCCCAGATCACTTCAGTACACAGTAGGCTTCTAGAGGCCGTCTGGGGCTGGAGGATGCGACTCTGGCCCTGGGAGGGCCTTGCTAGCTAGGGGCCTTAGGGAGCATGGGCTGACATGGCGGAAGAGCAAGACTGTGGGGGAGGGGACGGTAGGAATGCGTCTCTCCCACTCTTCCCTGTCTCCAAATACAGGGCTTGCGGGGTGCCCTCAGGTAGGGGCAGGAGAACATGAGGGACAGCAGGAGCAGGCAGAGACCAGTCCTCTGGTCCCAAAGACAGGGCAGGAGGCGGTTTTGCCAAGGGCTGTGCAGGAGCTGCAGAGAGCCCCAGGGCTGAGGGCTGAGAAGAGAACAGACGTGGGGCTCGGCCTAGAAGAGAACCATCCGCCCTATGCCCACCGACTGGGGGGAAGGAGAGGGGTGGGGACATCGTTGCTCCTCTAGGGCCTTCCCGGGGCCACCTCCAGCCCATTACCCTCCATTCCCCAGACTGGGAAGTGGGCGGGAGGGGGCCGCCCCTCACCCTATCCTGGAATGATGACTGGAGAGGAGGGGAGAACCTGAGGCTGCCTTTCCTTTCCTCAGCTGGGCTCCACAGCTCTTTGGGCTGGTTTGCCCCGGTGCCTTCCATATTTCCCCCCGACCGCCAAGGCGCCCCGACCTCTGGAGGGCAGAGCCACCGCCCCTCCCCCATTCCAACCTGTCGCCTCCTACCTTTCTGCTCGGGGCCTGGAAAGTCAAGTCGCCGCAGCAATTCCCTCCTTCTGGTTTCCCCCTCTTTGGCCAATGTGAGGCAACAGGTAGGCCGAGCCCAGGTAGTTTCTGGAGCCCGATGGTAGGGGCCTGTTCAGTGCGTTTCTGCGCGATCCGGGGTCTCCGGACTGAGACCGCGGCCGGGCCAGGGCTGGGCCTTCGTGCTTGGGCGGCGGAGGTCTAGAGTCCAGGGGCCTGGGCCGCCCCGCCTCCGCCCCGCGCCGCGATCCAGCTGTCCTTCATGCCGGCGACCCGGCGGCCGGGGGCGGGCGGGGACACGGGCGCCCCTCCAGCCGGGCCTCCGCCACCGCCGCCGGTGCTCACTCGATACGCACTTGCAGGCGGACGTTGAGCATCACTGAGGCCACGATGTAGAAGTAGGGGAAGTTCATGCGCAGCCGCCAGGCCAGGTCGAAGAAGGTGAGCAGCGTGCGCGTAAGCCCCTTGCAGAAGGCGCTGTACGAGCCTCGGGCGGCCGCTGAGCGTGACAGACGCACCGCCAGGCCAGACAGGGCCGCCGCCGCCGCTGCCGCAGACAGAGCCGCCGACGCCGCCATGGGCCCGGGCCCAGCGCAGGCCCCGACGACTGACCGACCCGCACGAGCTCGATCCTCACGGCGGCGGGACCCCAACACTAGCGTGCCCGGTCGGCCGCCGGGAGAGCCCCGTCCGCCCCGCCCCCGCTCTCGCCCCGCCCTCGCCCCGCCCTCGGGTTCCCCAGACCAAGCCTGGCTCCGCCTCGGCCCCTCCTCCACGAGCCCGCACAGCTCCGCCCCCTCCACACCTCCTCACTGCAGGCCCCGCCCACTAGCCTAGCTCCGCTCCTAGCTTAGCCCCGCCCCCGGCAGAGAGGCCGTCCGCGCAGTGGCCCCGCCCACCAGACAAGCCCTGCAGTCTCTGCTGCGCCCACCGTCCGGTCCCGCCCACAAAGCCCTGCCTCTTTCCGGGCGCCTCCCAAGGCAGGAGCTGCCAGGGATCCCTGGGACACTGTCTCCTAGGGTGGAGCAGAAGTGGAAGAGGACAGTCTCGACCGCTAAGCTGATTCTGTACAGAAAGCACATGCAGAAACCTCTGCCTGTTCATATCACCCCCCTTCTCCCACGGTCTCCCCTGAAAACCTGCCAGCCAAGACCTTCCTTTAATTCGCATTCCTCTTTAATGCGCATAGTGCAGTAATTCTGCGCTACAGAGTGCCACCAAACCCATACGCGTGCATTTTTCCCTTTCTGCTATATTTGCTGGTCACGTATATCTCTTTATTGGCGAATTTCCCCGTTGTCCTTCCCTTTTTCAGTAGTTTTCTTGATCCATACAACGTTGTCGCGGGTTTTCATTTGCTCTTGTTTATGGCTCTTTTTTTTTCTTTTTTTGCCAGTGTGCTTAAAAGCCCTTTCGTGGTTTCATTCAATCTTTATTAAACGTAAACCAATCAAAACCCAGTAGCGCTTTTTCAGACTGTTTAATAAAGCGGGGAATTGCTCACACTTCGTTATGGTCATGACTTTTGAAAAACTATCCGCAAGAAGTAGGTTCAACCGACCCCATCCCAGTTTTCACAACAAAGATTGACGTGGGTATTTAAGAACTCTCAAAATACCTGTTCACCGTCACACTTGATCATCTCTATGGTATCCTACGTTAACTGTTTAAGGAACGCAGTAGATTCATATACACTGATTGGGCAATTGTCCTACATGATCACGTAAAAAAAGACAAAACTGAGCATCGAGGAAACTGAAGGAGATGATGTGGAGCATGGCTGATCGGTAGTCCACTTTTCCACCTGCTGCCAAACACAATTAAATAATTTTTTATAGAAAGGGTCTCACTCTGTTGCCCAGACTGCAGTGCAGTGGTGTGGTCATAGCTCATGGCAGCCTTGAACTCCTGGGCTCAAGCGATCCTCCTGCCTCAGGCCCTGGAGTAGCTAGGACAACAGATGGGGCTACAAATTCTATATCCATGAATACACCTTTTAAGGATGAAATGGAAATAAAGATATTTTCAGATGAAAGAAGATTAAGAGAATTTGCGAATAACAGATCTACGCTTAAAGAATGGCAGAAGGAAGTTTCCTAAACAGAAATAACAGAAAGATGATGGCACTTCAGGAAGGAAAAAGAACAATTGGAAAGAGTAAATATAGGGGTAAATATAATAGATCATCCTCCTTATGAGTTTTTAAAATGATGTTTGATGGCTGAAGCAGAAACTATTATGTCATCTGATGTGATGCTTAGTATATATAGAGGAAATACTTAAAACATTTGTATTACAAGTGAGTCAGGTAAATAAACCTAAATGAAAGTAAGATTTCTACAACTTACTGGAAATGGTTTAAAATATCCATGGTAGTAGAATGTGATGTTAATATGTATATTGTAATTCCTATTGATATGGTTTGGCTCTGTGTCCCCACCCAAATCTCACCTTGAATTGTAATCCCCATAATCCTCACATGTCAAGGGCCAGACCAGGTGGAGGTGATTCAATTATGGAGACAGTTTCCCCCATGCTGTTCTTGTGTTTATGAGTGAGTCTCAGAAGAGCTGATGGTTTTATAAGTGTCGGTATCTGGCATTTCCCCTACTTGCACTTACTCCGTCCTGCCACCCTGTTAAGAAGGTGCCTGCTTCTCTTTTGCCTTCTGCCATGATTGAAAGTTTCCTGAGGCCTCCCCAGCAATGTGGAACTGTGAGTCAATTAAACCTCTTTCCTTTATAAATTACCCAGTCTCTGGCATTTCTTCATAGCAGCATGAGAACGAACTAATACACCTACAGTAACCACTGAAGTAACTATACAAGGACATATATATATATATATATATATATTTTTTTTTTTTTTTTTTTTTTTTTTGAGACGGAGTCTTGCTCTGTCGCCCAGGCTGGGGTGCAGTGGCCGGATCTCAGCTCACTGCAAGCTCCACCTCCCGGGTTTACGCCATTCTCCTGCCTCAGCCTCCTGAGTAGCTGGGACTACAGGCGCCCGCCACCTGGCCCGGCTAGTTTTTTGTATTTTTTAGTAGAGGCGGGGTTTCACCGTGTTAGCCAGGATGGTCTCGATCTCCTGACCTCGTGATCCACCCGTCTCGGCCTCCCAAAGTGCTGGGATTACAGGCTTGAGCCACCACGCCCGGCCGCACAAAGAAAAAACATATAATAATATGTCACACTGAAGTCCTAATATATCAATAATTAATGTACATGTAAGTGGTCTAAGCATACCAATCAAAAGACAGAGATAGGTAGAATGGATATAAAACAAAAACCATGACTCAAGTATATCCTATTTATAAGAACTCACTTCAAATGTTCTTAATTTTAAAGATTTACTCATTCTTAAGCATAATTTAATGTTCCCCATAAACAAACCATTTCCCCCAAAAACTATACATGATTTTATAATGGAAATAAATTTTAGAAATTGAACTTGGAAGCTCAAAATCTTACAACTGGAGAGGATCTTTAAGACCATCTATTTTAATATCCCCCCTCATAGAGGACTTATTTTAACAATATCCCTGACCAATGATCAATTTCCAGCTGGTGCTAGAATGATTAAGTGACAGGAACTTCATTGCTTCTTAAGATGGTCCATTCATTACATCGAACAAAGACAGTTTCAATCCATTGGTATAAATTCTAAATTTTACACAATAGTAGGTTAACCCTTTAGCATGGTAGACTTTCAGACAGTTGAAGTAACACTCATGTTTCCTTACTAAGTATTTGTTCTCCAAACAGCAAACTTTTCTTTCAAGTGTTCTTCATAAGGTCAATTCCTTTATCATCTGCATTGCAGTCCTCTGGAAATATGCCATTTTATCAATGTTTCTCTTAAAATGAGGCACCTGCAATGGGACTCTATACTACATATGTGGGGTGCCAGTTTTGTTTTATTTTTCTATATAGATGTTTGGCTTCAGAAAGAATGAGATTAGAATATGCTTATTTATTTACTAGTATTTATTTTTAACAGCTTTTCTTTTGAGATATAATTTATATATCATAAAATTCATCCTTTTAAAATGTGCAACTCAACAGTTTTTAGGATATTTGCAAAGTTGTACAACCATCACCACGATCTCATTTTAGAACATTTTTCTTCCACAAAAAGAAACTCTGTATCCCTTAGCAATGAATCCCCGTTCTCCCCTCCCCCCATCCCCTTGTAAGGGGCTATTTTGATTTATCTATAGTGTTTTTTTTTTTTTTTTTTTAATATATGTCTTTTTATGGTTACTTTAGTGGTTACTCTGGGTATTACAATATACATATTAACTTATCACAATCTACTGGCATGGACATTTTAAACCATTTCCAGTAAGGTGTAGAAATCTTCCATTTAGGGCTGTTTACCCTTCTCACTTTTAATACAAATGTTTTAGGTATGTCCTCTACATATATTGAGCATCACATCAGATGATGTAATAGTTTCTGCTTCAACCATCAAACACCATTTTAAAAACTAATGAGGAGGATGGTCTATATTGGCAAAAGTTAATATACATTCTATCTCATGGATTTGCCTATGTTGGACGTTTCATATAAATGGAGCATACAATATATGGTATATTGTGAACTGGTTCTTTTACTTAGCAGAAAGTTTTCAAAGTTCATCATGTGGTAAATATCAGTATTTCATTTTTTTATGGCTGAATAACATTCAATTGCATAGATAGAGCAAATTTGGTGTAAATCAAAAGTATCTGTGAGAGGTACCAATCAACTTAGAACATTTATTTTGCCAAGGTTAAGGATGCATCTGTGACACAGCCTCAGGAGTTCCTGATGACATGTGTCAGAGGTGTTTGGGGTACAGCTTGGTTTTATACATTTTAGGGAGACATGAGGCATCAATCAATACATGTTAAGATGGACATTGTTTTGGGCTGGAAAGGCAGGACAACCAGCAGCAGGGGAGTGGGAGACTTCCAGGTTACATGTAGATTTAAAGATTTTCTGATTGGCAATTTGTTGAATGAGTTATTTTCAATAGAAAGGAATGTCTTGGTTATGAGAAAGGGTTGTGGAGACCAAGGTTTTATCATGTAGATGAAGTCTTCAGGTAGCAGACTTCAGAGAGAATAGATTGTGAATGTTTCTTATCAGAGTTAGAGTCTGTTCTATCAGTAATTCCAAAAGGGAGGAGGGTATAATGAGGTATTTCTGGGTCCCCCTTGCAATCATGGTCTGAATTAGTTTTTCAGGTTAACTTTGGAATGCATTTGGATGAAAGGAGGAATCCATTCAGATGGTTGTGTGGCCTAAGAATTTTATTTTTGGTTTATGATGGACGTTTGGGTTGTTTCCGTTTTTTTACTATTGTGACTAATACTGCTGTGAATGCTTATGTACAAATTTTTGTGTGGGTATATATTTTCATTTCTCTTGGGTATATAACTAGTGGTGAAATTGCTGGACTATGTGGTAACTCAATGTTTAACTTTCTGAGGAACAGCCAGAGGGTTTGCCAAAGTGGCTGTACCATTTAACAATCCCACTAGCAATGTGTGAAAGCTATAGTTTCTCCACACCCTTGCCAACATTTTTTATTGCCTGTCTTTTGTATTGTAACATCCTAGTGGATGTGCATCTCATTGTGATTTTGATTTTTATGTACCCAGTGACTAATTATGTTGAGTATGTTGTTGTGTGCTTGTTGGCCGTCTTTGGCACAATGATGTGCAACCATTACCACTATCTAGTTCCACATCTTTTTTTATCACCCCAAATGATACTCATTAAGCAGTTACAACCCATCCTCTTTCTGGTCCTAGCTCATGGCAACCACGAATCTGCTTTCTGTCTCTTTAAATTTGCCTATTCTGGATATTTCATACAAATGAAATCATACAGTATGTGTTCTTTGTCATTAGCTTATTTCACTTACCATAATGTTTTTGAAGTTCATCCATGTGGTAGCATGTCTCAGTGCTTCATTTTTTATGGCTGAATAATATTCCATTGTATGGATGTGCCAATTTTTGTTTATTCATCCATTTAAGGGCATTTGCATTGTTTCTACTTTTTAACTATTGTAAATACTGCAACTATGAACATTGTGTACAAGTATGTGTTTGAATGTTTGTTTTCAATTCATTTGGGTGTACAAGTGTATGAATGTTTGTTTTCAAGTCTTTTGGGTATACTACCTCAAGGAAAAATTGCTGGGTCATATGGTATGATACGGTTGGGATATTGGTCCCCTCCAAATCTCATGTTGAAATGTGATCCCCAGTTTTGGAGGTGGGGCCTGATGAAAGGTGCTTAGGTCATGGGGATGCATCCTTCATGAATAGCTTAGTGCCATCCTCTTGGTGATGAGTGAGTTCTCTCTAAGTTCAAGCAAGATCTGATTGTTTAAATGAGTCTGGGATCTCCTCCTTCGCTCTCTCTTGCTTCTGCTTTTGCCATGTGATGTGCCTGCTTCTGCTTCACCTTCCACCATGATTGTAAGCTTCCTAAGGCATCACCAGAAGCTGAACAGATGCAGGTGTCATGCTTGTACAAGCTGCAGAACCATGAGCCAATTACAACTCTTTTCTTTACAAATGACTCAGCTTCAAGTATTTCTTGATAGCAACACAAAAATGTATAAATGCATGGTAATTCTGTATTGAACATTCTGAGGAAATGCCAAACCATTTTTCACATTGGGTGCACATTGCCTCTCTCCCTTCACCTTAACCTCTGGAAGATCTCATCCAGTGAGAGACTTCCCCTTACATGCAATGTGGGGAAAAGAAAGAGAGATGAGACCGTTACTGTGTCTGTATAGAAAGAAGTAAACATAAGAGACTCCATTTTGTTCTGTATTTGAGATGCTGTTAATCTATGACCCTACCCCCAACCTTGTCCTTGCAAGAGACATGTGCTGTGGTGACTCAAGGTTTAACGGATTTTGGGCTGTGCAGGGTGTGCTTTGTTAAACTAGTGCCTGAAGTCCGTATGCTTGTGAAAAGTCATCATCATTCTCTTAATCTCAAGTACCCAGGGACATGTACACCGCCAAAGGTCGCAGGGACCTCTGCCTAGGAAAGCTAGGTATTATCCAAGGTTTCTCCCCATGTGATAGTCTGAAATATGGCCTCATGGGAAGGGAAAGACCTGATCGTCCCCCAGCCTGACACCCGTGAAGGGTCCGTGCTGAGGAGGACTAGTATAAAAGGAAAGAAGGCCTCTTGGCAGTTGAGATAGAGAAAAGCATTTGTCTCCTGCCTGTCCCTGGGCAATGGAACATCTTGGTGTAAAACCTGATTGTATGCTCTGTTTACTGAGAAAGGAGAAAACCGCCTTAGGGTTGAAGGTGGGATGTGCTAGCAGCACGCTGCTCTTTACACTCTTTATGCACTAAATGCTGCTCTTTATGCACTAAAAAGGTTTATGGAGATGTTGCATATACATATCAAGGCACAGCATTTTTCCTTAAACTTATTCATGTCACAGAGATCTTTATTCATATGTCTTACTGCTGACCTTCTCCCTAAGATGATCCTATTATCCTGCCACTTCCCTTTTTCTAAGATGGTAAAGATAATGATCAATAAATACTGAGGGAACTCAGAGACCAGTGTCAGCGTGGGTCCTCTGTATGCTGAGCGCCGGTCCCCTGGGCCCACTTTTTCTTCCTCTATACTTTGTCTCTGTGTCACATTTCTTTTCTCAAGTCTCTCTTTCCATCTAACGAGAAACAAGAAACGCCCACAGGTGTGGAGGGGCAGGCTGTTATGCCCAGACTGTTTATTCCCCGAAGAAGACCACCAGAGTCCAGAGTCAAAGCTAAGCAGCAAGGATCTTTATTACAGGTTCGAACCTGGAGCTCTCACTTGCTCGTGAAACGAGACGGGCAGGAGAGCTCCCCTACTGAGCTCCGAACAATGTTATATAGTCTAAGGAAAGTAGGCATAGAATCATTATACAAATTAGAGGTATGATTGGCTGGAGTTTGAACAAAGCGATTTGGCAAACTATGATTGGTTCCCGCCATTTCTGATATTTCAGTACAACCCTTGAGGCGGAAGAGCAGTTTTACACAAAGGCAGTTAATTATATTGCATCAGGTTGCACGACCAGTTTATGGCTATCTTGCTTAAACACACCTTGTGACCTGGCTATCTTACTTAAACATTCCTTGTGACCTGGCCTCAGAAAGAGAAACATGTACTTACAGAACTTACGAAACCTCTGATACGTGCAAAGATTAGAGAGCAGAACAAGGGTGTAGCGGGTGGGGGGCGGGTACACATCTATCTTTGTGTCCTTTCATTTCTCCCTTCTCATAAGTAACTGGATGTCCAATCTTGGATTTCCAGAGTCTTATAATATAGCCTCACTTTCTGGGTGCAGGAGAGGCTGGTGATGGCTACGGAGGACCATTAGTTGGATGGTATCAAACCTTTCTCTGACAAATTGTAAAATTTTATTTACCACACAGGGGCCTATAGTGAA
Organism: Macaca thibetana thibetana; assembly: GCF_024542745.1. Lineage (NCBI taxonomy): Eukaryota > Metazoa > Chordata > Mammalia > Primates > Cercopithecidae > Macaca > Macaca thibetana. Next base: position 130,159,833 of record NC_065598.1, read on the forward strand.
TAGAAGTAGTAAAGACATTAGGGGGCCTAAAAGGGGTGCCAGAAGGGAAAACATTGAAGAGCTCCACCAATTGTTAGCGGCTGTAGTGAATTGTTGCTTTTTCATTTCTAAGCTTAGTTCGTGTAGGCGTTGGACTCTTTCCTCAACTAACCCTGACTCATTTATATAGAAACAGCATTCTTCTTTGAGGAACATACAGGTACCTCCTTTCTCAGCCGTGAGTAAGTCTAAGGCTCTGCGGTTTTGAAGGGTGACCTGTGCTAGGGAGGTGAGCTGCCGCTGAAGGGAGGCTAGGGAATAGGCGGAGTCTTCCATAGCAACAGAGAATTGTTGTAACAGCTTGTCGTTTTCTATCATGGAGTGTTGTAGGGCCCCTCCTGCTAACCCCGCTGCGACGACAGAGGTGGTTAAGGATATTCCGGCAATTAGTGGTAGAAAAACTGCTCGTCTATGTCGCGCAGTTTTAGTTGGGGCGGTCCCTGCCCAGCCTATGAACTCTGCCGGGGTTAGCAGTGTCAGTCGGGGAACTAGGGTAACAGGGATACACAACTGTCCGTCAGAGATGCTTTTGGACAGAGTTTTTAACAGAGTCATATTACACCAGAAGAACACACCAGGGGGAGCATATATGGGACTATTAGGGTATGTAGCCGATTGGTTGCAGAGGCTGTTGCTAAATGCCGAATAACAATAGGGGTATTTCTCTTGGTATGGGTCACGGTACAGGGCTACATCGGGTATCGTGACTATTGATGAGTTAAAACCTGTATAGTTTGTGGGAGGGGAGGATAGAGGAACAGCCGTTAATGGTGGTCTTCCTAGGGTTGCACACATAAAGCAAGAGGACAGGTCGCCTAAACCAGTGAGGTTGGCGAATGCTAGCCCTTCCCGTAATAGAGTTAGCCAGGAGAAGGGCTGCAAGTCTTGTGATAACTTGGTTTCTTGCCTGTGGATTTGTGTGTGGATTAAGGGTTGAATCTGGACTAGACTTCTCCACAGATATAAATGGCTACTGGGCCAGGTACTAGTTGATGCGTAATATACTCCCCCATGTTGTGGGGTTGTCCACCGAGAGTCCCATGGGTCTCTAATTATCCAAGTGTAAGTGACGGGAGACTCAGTTTTGTAAAAATACCACCCTTGTCGTTCTCTCCAGTATCGGACAGAGTGCATCTTACAGTAGCTATATGGGCAACCTGCACTCTGGTGCCACCAATAATTTTTACAATTATATTCAGTTTAATCATATTCAAAACAGATCATGGGTGTTGCTGGTTGGGCAATCTGGAACCTAGTGAAATTGAGGTAAACTATAGTATTACACCCTGAGGGGGGGCAGTCTGTGCTAGCTAGCAGTTTACCCGCTTGGGGGGTTTCCCCGGGGTGAGTTTTGTTTTCATAGAGCCAGAACCTCCAGACATAGGGATTAGACGGCGCAGCAGTGAGGAGAGTCAGATGCATAAGGCATAAAAGCATAGGTAAGCTAGACATGGTTACGGCTATGGGGATGACGGCGCAGGGTTAGCTTTAAGGGATTGTTCTTAGCTTTGTCTACAGTCCATGTAACCGGTGCTCCAGACGGCTCGAGAAGGTCGGATGTTGGGTCCACTGGTTTGACGTGTGTGTAGTGGATCCACGAAGCGATGCCTTCTACTTTGAGAGCGGTGGGAGTAGTCAGGAGTACTTGCAGTGGTCCTTTCCACCTGGGTTGAAGAGTTTCTTGCCGGTGGCGCTTGACTAGGACCCAGTCTCCCGGCTGGAACGGATGAGGCGTCGGTGGAGGTCCTGCCTCGTACAGTTCTTGTAGTCTGGGCCAAATTTCCTGGTGAATTTTCTGTAAGGCTTGTAAGGAGAACAGGAGCTCAGAGACATTTTCAGTTTCAGGTTTGAGTAAGTCATCTTTTAGACTGGGGACCAGGGGTGGGGGTCTGCCATACATGATTTCATATGGTGTGAGGCCTAGTCTGTAAGGGGTATTTCGGGCCCGGAACAGAGCGTAGGGGAGAAGTACTACCCAATTAGCGCCAGTCTCCATGGTCAATTTAGTTAAGGTCTCCTTCAGAGTCCGATTCATCCTTTCTACCTGTCCTGAGCTTTGGGGCCTATAAGCACAATGTAATTTCCAATTTGCCCCCAGAATGGAAGCCAAATCCTGACTTACCTTAGCAACGAAGGCTGGTCCATTGTCTGACCCTATTTGGACGGGAAAGCCATACCTGGGGAGGATTTCTTCCAAAATTTTCTTTGCTACAACCTGAGCAGTTTCTCTCTTAGTTGGGAACGCTTCTGTCCATCCTGAAAAAGCATCTACAAAGACAAGTAAGTACTGATACCCATATTTTCCAGGCTTTATCTCAGTAAAGTCTATTTCCCAATAGATACCAGGCCTAGTTCCTCTACACCTAATTCCTGTGGTGGTCTGGGTTTGGGGGCAAGCGTTGTTTAGTTGGCAGGCTTTGCAATTTGTTGTGACATCGCTGGCCAGTTCAGCTATGCGCCTGATTCTAAACTTGGCGTGCCTGATTAAGTCCATCATTCGCCGGGCACCCAGGTGGGTTGTCCGGTGGATGTGTTCCAACACCTGCCGTCCTAATTTTTCTGGTAGGATGGTTTGGTCATTTATATCAGTCCACCACCCATTTTTAACCTGTTTTAGTGGAAGCGTGTTCATCCATTCGCGATCCTGTTCGGTATAGTCGGGAAAACATGGCAAATTTCGCGGGCCAGGATCGGGGAGCTGGAGCGCGAGGAGCTGACTGGGAGCTTTTGCTATGCTCCTTGCGGTTTGGTCGGCTAAGAAGTTGCCTCGAGCAATTGGCGTGGTTGGTTTCTGATGCCCAGGGCAATGTACAATAGCCAATTTCTTTGGTTTCCACAAAGCAGTTAATAGAGCTAGGATCTCTTGCTTGTTTTTTATTTCTTTGCCTTCGGCTGTTAATAGTCCCCTTTCTCTGTAGATGGCCCCATGTATGTGCGCAGTAGCGAAAGCATAGCGGCTATCCGTGTATACTGTTAGTTTTTTCTCTGCCCCTAGGGTGAGGGCCTGTGTAAGGGCTATCAGTTCGGCTCTTTGGGCCGATGTCCCTGGAGGCAAGGGTTCCGCCCAGATTACCTCAGTCTCTGACGTTACAGCCGCTCCTGCATACCGCTGGCCTTGGTGGACGTAGCTGCTGCCATCAGTGAACCAGGTGAGTTCTGTGTCGGGGAGCGGACGATCTTGCAGGTCCTCCCGCACCCCATGCACCTGAGCCAGTATCTCAGTGCACTCATGGGACGGGGCGTCCAAGTCTGGATTTGGCAGCAGTGAAGCAGGGGGGTTTAAAGAGGTTGGGGGCAGAAAAGTTATTCTGAGGGGGTTTAACAGCAGTCCTTGATAGTGGGTGAGCCGGGCGTTACTCATCCATCGGTCCGGCGGCTGCCGGAGGACGCCTTCAATGGCATGCGGGGTTATAACGCGCAACTCTTGCCCCATGATAAGTTTATCAGCGTCTCGGACCATTAGGGCGGTCGCCGCGATTATCCGGAGGCAGGGTGGCCAGCCAGCAGCCACTGAATCTAATTTTTTTGACAAATAGGCAACTGGCCTCTGCCAGGGGCCTAGGTACTGTGTTAATACGGCTTTTGCAACACCCTTACTTTCATCCACGTATAAGTGGAAGGGTTTGGAGACATCAGGGAGCCCCAGCGCGGGGGCTGATAACAAGGCAGTTTTGATTTGCTGAAAGGCCAGCTCAGCCTCTTCCGTCCAATTGAAGGGCTGCCGTTCCTTTGTTGCCTGGTATAGGGGCTTGGCTAACTCAGCAAATCCGGGTATCCATAACCTACAGAACCCTGCCGACCCCAGGAATTCTCTCACTTGCCGTGTTGACTGGGGTCTAGGGATGCGTAGGACTGTTTCCTTTCGGGCTTTGGTTAGCCAGCGTTGCCCCCCTTTTAATAGGTACCCCAGATAAGTTACCTCCGACTTGCAGATCTGAGCCTTTGTTGCTGAGGCTCGGTAGCCTAGCTCCCCCAGAGTCTTCAGGAGGTCCTCAGTCCCTCGAACACAAGTTTCCGGGGACCTGGCCGCTATTAAGAGATCATCAACATACTGCAAAAGAGTTATTTCAGGGGTGTTGCCGCCGGTACTCACCCAGATCTTCATGAAGGGCTTCATCGAACAGAGTTGGCGAGTTCTTGAACCCTTGTGGCAGTCTGGTCCATGTTAGCTGACCGTTGATGCCCCTCTCAGGATCCGTCCATTGAAATGCAAAGAGTTCTTGACTTTTGGGAGCCAGAGGAAGGCTGAAGAAAGCGTCTTTTAGATCAAGAACGGTATACCACTGTTTTTTGGGATGTAAGGCACTCAGAAGGGTGTATGGATTGGGCACAGTGGGATGTATGTCCATGACCCTTTTATTAACTTCTCTTAAATCCTGTACTGGCCTGTAGTCCGTACTGTTGGGTTTACGAACAGGTAACAGTGGAGTATTCCAGGGTGAGTGGCAAGCCCGTAGGACTCCCTGGTCTAGGAGTCGGCGGATATGGGGCGTAATTCCTTCTCTTGCCTCCAGGGGCATAGGATATTGCCGAACCCGAACGGGGTCCGTCCCTGGCTTAACTTCCACAAATATGGCAGGTCGATGTTTAGCTAGCCCCAAGCCCCCAGTTTCTGCCCATGCTTCAGGGAAACGCTGGAGCCAAGAGTCAATTCCCTGATCGGGGGGCTTTTGCTCTTGATGGAGTCGGTACTCATCTTCTAAGGTGACAGTCAGGATAGATATTGGCCTGTTTTGGGAATCAGTTATCTTGGGCCCTTCTGGCTCAAAGTGGATTTGGGCCCCCATCTTTGTCAGCAAGTCCCTCCCTAGTAGAGGGCAGGGGCTCTCTGGGATGACTAGGAAGGAATGGGAGACTTTTCCCGTTCCTAAGTCTACAGTCCTCTGGGTTGTCCAGGGGTATTTTTTGATGCCTGTGGCCCCGTGCACCCAGGATGTTTTCTTAGACATTTTTCCAATTGGTTTGGTTAGGACTGAGCGTTCCGCCCCAGTATCGACCAAGAAGCGAACTGGGGACCCCTCCACTTGCAAAGTTACCCTGGGTTCGGGGAGGGGGTCCGAACCCCGTCCTCCCTAGTCAGAGTCCTGGGTAACGAGTACGGAGGTAGGGTTAGCTGGTCTCCGTTTCTTTGGGCAGTCTTTAATCCAGTGGCCACGTTCCTTGCAATAAGCACACTGATCTTTTTCTAATCCTTGCCTAGGGCCTTGCTTTTTCTGCTTTCTGTTTTGGCCATTTCCTGCCTGGGGGAAAGCTGCTACTAAGACTTTGGTCATTTCTTTGGTTGCCTTGAACTGTTTTTCTTCTGGAGTATCCCTATTATTATAAACTCGCTGGGCCATCTGAAGGAGGTCCTGAATCTGCTTTCCCTCTAAACCTTCTAGTTTCTGGAGTTTTCTTTTAATATCTGGTGTTGCCTGGTTTACAAAGGACATTACTACCGCTGCCTGATTTTCCGGTGCTTCCGGGTCCATAGGGGTAAACTGTCTGAAGGCTTCCATTAATCTCTCTAAATACACAGCGGGGCTTTCTGTCTTACCTTGTAACACAGAATATACTTTAGCCAAATTGGTGGGCTTGCGAGCTGCAGCCCGGAGACCCGCCATTAGAGTCTGGCGATAAATGAGCAGTCGTCCCCTACCTTCTGCCGTGTTGTAGTCCCATCTGGGCCGGGTCAAAGGGAAAGCCGCATTAATGAGGTCAGGATTTGCAGTTGGCTGGCCGTCATCTCCTGGAACCAGTTTTCTGGCCTCAACTTGGATTCTTTCCCGCTCCTCCGTTGTGAACAGGATTCGGAGGAGCTGTTGACAGTCATCCCAGGTCGGCTGGTGAGTAAACATGACACTGTCTAACAACGAGGTTAGATCTTTGGGATTATCTGAGAACCGAGCATTTTGGGACTTCCAATTGTATAAATCACTGGTGGAAAAAGGCCAATACATGAGACGGGAGAGCCCGGTATCATCGAACGATCCTATTTCTCTGAGAGGCAGGGCTACAGTGGAGTCAGGGAGTCGGGAAGCTTGGTCCCGCTGTACGCGGCCTCGTGTTCGGCCGGCCGGCCCCCCCAGGTTACTTTCACTCTCGGCTGCTTCCGCTTCTCGGTTTCCCTCTACAGAAGCACCACCCTGGGGGACTGGGTCCTGCGGGATAAGGTGCTGATATGGTGGGGGAAATGTGGGTTCTAACGTTAGGGGGTCCTGGCTGTCCGGCAGCACAGGGGCCGAGGGAGCAGAGGGAGTCTTTTGTCTTGTAGGTCGCGTTACTAGGACTTTGCAGGGCTCAAGGATGAATGGAGTTATCCAGGGTGGTGGGTTTTCCACAAGATCCTGCCACACTAGAATATAAGGAATTTGATCAGGATGTCCTGACTGCCCTGGCAGGAAAATCTTAGTTTTTACCTTAGTAATAATAGAGAGACAGAAAGTTCCTTCAGAGGGCCACCCTACGCCGAAAGAGGGCCACTCCGAACGGCAGAAAGTAACTAGCTTTCCCTTCTTTAGTTCTACGCTTAAGTTACGCCCCCGAGCCTTCACATCCTTAAAATTGGTAACAAGGAGTGAGAGCGGCGTGCTCTGGTTGTTGCCCATCTTTGGACTGCTCCTACAAAGAGAAGGGGGGACGAAAATGAGTGTGAAGCAGAGGGGAGTATCCGACAGGTCCGGTCCTGGAGGGGGAAGAAAAGGTTTTATGTTTCGTTTTGGGCTTACACTTAACACTTAACAATAACGGACAGACAGTAATAACGATGAGCATTCGCGAGCGCGTGTCGGACTTCCGACGACCTGAGTCAGACGGGGCAACCAAGGATGGAGGCCCCCAGATGGGCACTGGGGAACGTCTCCCACCAGTCCCGAGTGGCTGTCTTCTAGCGCGTCCGCCAAGACCGTGCCACTTACAGAACAGACCAATACAGATTACAGATTACGGATTTCGCGAAATTTCAGGGAGACAGACAGAGACAAAGACAGAGACAGTGACAAAGCCGGCTTACCTACAGATTAAGATCCATTGACTTGGGGGTCTGGTGGGCTTGGGGGAAATCCCGGACGAGCCCCCATTTGTTATGCCCAGACTGTTTATTCCCCGAAGAAGACCACCAGAGTCCAGAGTCAAAGCTAAGCAGCAAGGATCTTTATTACAGGTTCGAACCTGGAGCTCTCACTTGCTCGTGAAACGAGACGGGCAGGAGAGCTCCCCTACTGAGCTCCGAACAATGTTATATAGTCTAAGGAAAGTAGGCATAGAATCATTATACAAATTAGAGGTATGATTGGCTGGAGTTTGAACAAAGCGATTTGGCAAACTATGATTGGTTCCCGCCATTTCTGATATTTCAGTACAACCCTTGAGGCGGAAGAGCAGTTTTACACAAAGGCAGTTAATTATATTGCATCAGGTTGCACGACCAGTTTATGGCTATCTTGCTTAAACACACCTTGTGACCTGGCTATCTTACTTAAACATTCCTTGTGACCTGGCCTCAGAAAGAGAAACATGTACTTACAGAACTTACGAAACCTCTGATACGTGCAAAGATTAGAGAGCAGAACAAGGGTGTAGCGGGTGGGGGGCGGGTACACATCTATCTTTGTGTCCTTTCAAGGCCACCCCTTCAATGCAAGTCATGTAAATGAAGGTTATTGTGTGCTATGTCCTCCTCATGGTCATATCTTTTTCTTTGATCAGCTCTGAAATCCCTCAAGCTCACTACACTGTTCTAGAACAGATTTGTTTTAGTGAGATATTAGTGAAATAGCCCTGGCTGGAGCATCTTTACCTCAACATGGCCCTGCACTCCAAAAAGTAACCCAAGCCTTCCTCTGACCCTGCCACTTTCATAGCATGCCATGTGCTCCAGCAAAGGGGCATGGCAGCTGGAGAGAGGAAAATGCCCCTGCTTCATAAGCAACTGGATATTGTTTCTTAATGAATTAGCATTCTGCATATCAGCCTGAGCTTCCAGCAGCTGTGCTGGGGCCACCGAGGCTCTGCCTGCCTACATCTGCCTCCTGCTCCCTGTATGGGGGAGTAGTCTGTGTTCTGGACAAAGGGATACTTTGCAGGTAGCTTTTAGAACACAACAGCCAGTGAAGTTTCTTCTGTCCAGCCACAGCAAATGGAGCCCTAGAGCCCTCTAACTTTCCAGTCAACATTGAGATTTAGAGGAAATATCACCCCGTGCCTCTCTTCCTTACTTTACATTTCTTCAGTTTATAGTGTTCTTTCTGAAATCCTGGAATTCTGGCAGAAGCTGTGGAACTTCCATTTCCTTTCCAGCACTAATGGTTCCCAACCCAAGGATTCTTTGGAACCCAGAAGGTGGCCATTGCCACCCATCGAGACAATAGTTTGTCATTTTATGTGTCTGTTTCTAATATTTTATTGAGAGTGAGAGAACAGTTCTCCCCTTTTTAGAATTTTAAAAAACATTTTTGTAAATGTATCAAAACTTGTTGCTCACTGGCTGTTAAAGCTCCAAATTCTTCAGTTTTTGCACACTGAATTCTCTGTTTGTAGGCAGCTCTAGTTGTCACCTCGTCTGTGGGAGGATTCAGAATTGGGACCAAAAATTGTTATAGCCTCATTTATCTTCCCCAGGTACCATGTCAGCTGGCACACTCAGAAGCGTGGTGATGATGTCAGGTTTCTATCAAGTCATAAAATATTTCCATTGAAAGAGTCTGATTGTTGTATTCACGTTGCACCTTAGCTTTTTTAGCATCTTTAAATTTCAGCAACCATCCTGAAGAGTAATTATCGTCTAAAATCCAGTAATTTGAAAGGGTTGTGACTAAAAGGTTGTGACAAGTCTCTATTGCCTGTACTTGCAGTGAAGGGGGCTTGTAAGGAGGTGGAAACTGAGGCTCTGAGATAGGTTAGGTGGGAGTCTGTGAACTCAGTTTATTTGCATTCACAATCAGCATTATTATTTATTTATTTATTTATTTTTAAATTTCAACTTTTATTTTATTTTATTTTCTGAAACAGGTTCTTGTGCTGTCACTCAGGCTGGAGTTCAGTGATGCAATCTTGGCTCACTGCAACCTCTGCCTCCCAGGCTTAAGCAATCCTCCTGCCTCAGCCTCTTGAGTAGCTGGGACTACAGGCCATGCCACCATGCCCCGCTAATTAAATTTTTTTTTTTTTTTTGCAGAGATAGGGATCTCACTATGTTGCCCAGGCTAGTCTTAAACTCCTAGGCTCAAGCAATCTTTCCACCTCAGCCTCCCAAAGTGCTGGAATTACAGGCACGAGTCACTGTGCCCAGTCTCGACTTTTATTTTAGATACACAGGGGTACATTTGCAGGTTTGTTACATGGGAATATTACATGATGCTGAGGTTTTGGATATGCATCCTGTCACCCAGCTAGTGAGCATTGTATCCAACAGATTGGTTTTCAACTCACCCTTCTCCCTTCCTCCTCCCTCCCCCTTCTAGTAGTCCACAGTATCTATTTTTTCCATATTTATACCCATGTGTGCTTTATGTTTAGCTCCCATTTTTAAGCTGGAACATGTGGTATTTGGTTTACTGTTCCTGTGTTCATTCGCTTAGGTTTATGACCTCCAGCACCATCCATGTTTCTGCAAAGTAGCAAGATTTCATTCTTTTTCATGGCTGCATAGTATTCTATGGTGTATATGTGCCACATTTGTTTTATCCAATCTACCACTGACGGGCACCTGGGTTGATTCAGTATATTTGCTATTGTGAATAGTGCAACCATGAGCACATGAGTGCATGTGTTTTTTTGGTATAATGATTTATTTTCATTTGAGTATATACACAGTAATGGGATTGCTGGGTTGAATGGTAGCTGTTTTAAGTTTTTTGAGAAATCTCCAGACTACTTTCCACAGTGACTGAATTTATTTACATTCCCATCAACAGGGATAAGCATTCCCTTTGCAGCCTCGCCAGCATCTGTCATTTTTTGACTTTTTAATGATAGCCATTGTGACTGGTGTGAGATGGTATATCATTGTGGTTTTGATTTCCATTTCTCTGACGATTAGTGATGTTGAGCATTTTATATTTGTTGGCCACCTGTATGTCTTCTTTTGAGAAATGTCTGTGCATGTCCTTTGCCCATTTTTAATGGAGTTATTTGTTTTTTATTGTCAATTTAAGTTCACTATAGAGTCTAGATATTAGACCTTTCTTGGATGCACAGTTTGTGAATATGTTATCCCATTATGCATGTTATCTGGGTTTTTTTCTCTGTTGACAGTTTCTTTTGCTGTGTAGAAGCTCTTTAGTTTAATTAGGTCTCATTTGTCCATTTTTGTTTTTGTTGCAATTGCTTTTGGGGACTTAGTCAAAAATTCTTTGCCAAGGCTGATGTTGAGAAGAGTATTTCTTAGGTTGTCTTCCAGGATTTTTACAGTTTGAGGTCTTACATTTAACTCTTTAATTGATTTTGAGTAAAATTTTATATATAGTGAAAGGTAGGGGTCCAGCTTTAATCTTCTGCATATGGCTAGCCAGCTATCCCAGTATCATTTATTGAATAGGGAGCCCTTTCCTGATTGCTTGTTTTTCTCAGCCTTGTTGAAGATCAGATGGTTGTAGATGTGTGGCCTTGTTTCTGAATTTTCTATTCTGTTCCATTGGTATCTGTGTCTGTTTTTGTACCAGTGCAAAAAGCCGTTTTGATTTCTGTGGCTATATAATATAGTTTGAAGTTGGGTAGTATGATGCCTCCAGCTTTGTACTTTTTTCCTAGGATTGCATTGGTATTCAGGCTTCTTTTTGGTTCCATGTGAATTTTAGAATTTTTTTTTTTTTTTCTAATTCTGTGAAGAATGACATTGGCAGTTTGATATGAATAATGTTGAACCTGTAAATTGCTTTGGGCAGTATGGTCATTTCTATGACATTAGTTCTTCTTACCCATTAGCATGGAATTTTAAAAAATTTATTTATGTTGTCTCTGATTTCTTTCATCATTGTTTTGTAGTTGTCCTTGTAGACATCTTTCACCTCCTTGGTTAGCTGTATTCTTAGGGATTTCATTTTCTTTGGAGCTATTTTAAGTGGGGTTATGTTCTTGATTTCACTCTCAGCCTGGACATTGCAGGTGTGTAGAAATGCTCCTGAGTTTTGTACAATGATTTTGTGTCCTGAAACTTTATTAAAGTGATTTATCAGTTGTAGGATCCTTTTGGCACAGTCTTTAGGGGTTTCTAGGTATAGAATCATATAGTCAGTGAAGAGAGATAGTTTGACTTCTTCTTTTGCTATTTGGATGCCTTTTATTTCTTTTCCTTGCCTGATTGCTCTAGCTAAGACTTCCATATACTATGTTGAAAAGTGGTGGTGGGAGTGGGCATCCTCATCTTGTTCCATTTCTCAAGGAGAATGGTTTGAGCTTTTGCCCATTCAGTATGAACCTGGGTGTGGGTTTGTCATAGAACCTTATTATTCTGAGGTTTGTTCCTTCAGTGCTTAGTATGTTGAAGGTTTTCATCATGAAGGGAAGTTGGATTTTATTGAAAGCTTTTTGTATATCTATTGAGACGTTCATATGGTTTTTCCTTTTAATTCTGTTTATGTGGTGAACCTTGTTGATTGATTTGCATATGTTGAACCAGTTATGCATCTCAGAAATGAAGCCTACCTGATCATGGTGTATAAACTTTTTGATACGCTGCTAGATTTGGTTTGCTAATATTTTGTTGAGGATTATTACATCTATGCTCATGAGGGATATTGGTCTGAAGTTTTCTTTTTTCATTGTGTCTCTGCCAGATTTTGGTATTAGGCTGATGTTGGCTTAATGGAATGAGTTAGAGAGGAGCTCCTCCTCCTTGATTTTGTTTTTTTTTGGAACGGTTTCACTAGGATTGATATTAGTTCTTCTTTGCACATCTCATAGAATTTGGTTATGAATCCATCTGGTCCAGGGCTTCTTTTGGTTGGTAGATTCTTTATTACTGATTCAATTTCAGAAATTGATATTGGTCTATTCAGGGTTTCAATCTCTTCCTGATTCATTCTTGGGAGATTGTGTGCTTCTAGGAATTTATCCATTTCCTGCAAATTTTTAATATGTATCCATAGAGTTGTTCATAATCGTCTCTCAGGATCTATTGTGTTTCGGTGAGATCAGTTATAATATTGCCTTTGTCATTTCTGATTGTACTTATTTGGATCTTCTCTTTCTTTGTCTTTGTTAATATAGCTGGTGATCTATCAATCTTATTTTGTTTTTCAAATAACCAACTCTTGGTTTCATTGATCTTTTGTATGTATTTTTGCATCTTAATTTCATTAAGTGCTTCCCTAACTTTAGTTATTTCTTTTCTTCTGCTAGCTTTGGGGTTTTTTTTTTCCAAGTTCCTTTAGGTGCAAAGTCCGATTATTAATTTGAGATCCTTCTAACTTATAGCACTTAGGGCTATAAACTTTCCTCTTATTAACATTGCTTTGGTTGCATACCAGAGATTTTTGATGTGTCCCAATTTTCATAAATTTCAAATAATTTTTAAATTTCTTCATTAATTTTGATGTTCACCAGGGATTTATTCAGGAGTAAGTTGTTTAATTTACATGTATTTGTGTAGTTTTTAGAGATATTCTTGATATAAATTTGCATTTTTATTGCACTGTGGTTCAAGAGTTTGGTTTGTATGGTTTTGATTTTTTGAATTTATTGAGACTTAGTTTTATGACCAAGCACGTGGTCGATCTTAGAATATGTTCCACGTGCAAATGAGAAGAACGTACATTCTGTGGTTGTTGGGTGGAGTGTTCTGTAGATGTTTATTAGGTCCAATTGATCAAGTGTCAAGTTTATGTCCAGAGTTGTTGTTGTTGTTGCTGTTGTTTCTGCCTTGATGATGTGTCTAATGCTATCAATGGGGTGTTGAGGTTTCCCACTATTGTTGCATGGTTGTCTACATCTTTTCAGAGGCCGAGAAGAACTTGTTTCATGAATCTGGGTGCAGGTATATTTAGGAAATATATATACATAATATATATATAATATATATATATCCAACATATATATATCCAACATATATATCCAATGTTGGTGCATGTATATTTAGGATAGTTAAAGCTTCTGTTTTGATTGTACTCTTTATCATTATGTGATGACCTTCACTGTCCTTAATCTTTAATGGTTTAAACTCTGTTTATCTGATATAAGAATAGCAACTCTTACCCTTTTTTATTTTCCATTTGCATGGTGGATCTTACTCCACCTTTTTACTTTGAGCCTGTGGGTGTCATTACATGTGAGATGTGTCTCTTGAAGACAACAGGGCCTTGTTTTTTTATCCAGTCTGCCATTCTGTATCTTTTAAGCCATTTACATACAAGTTTCAAACTGATATGTTGGATTTTGATCCTGTCATTGTGATGTTAGCTGGTTGTTTTGCAGACTTGATTGCATAATTGCTTTACAGTGCCTTTTTAAGCTACATGCTTAAGTGTGCTTTTGTGGTAGCAGGTATTGTTCTTTTGAATCCATATTTAGCACTTTATTAAGGATCTCTCCTAAGATGGATCTAGTTGTACACTATTCCTTCAGTATTTGCTTGTCTGAGAAGGATTTTATTTCTCCTTCATTTATGAAACTTAGTTTGGTGGGATATGAAATTCTTGGCTGGAATTTCTTTTCTTTAAGGATGTTGAAAATAGGACCACAATTTCTTCTATTGTAAGGTTTCTGCTGAGAGGTATGTTGCTAGCCTGATGGGATTCCCTATGTAAGTGACCTGCCCCTTCTTTCTTTTTTTCCTCTTTCTCTTTTTTTTTCTTTCTTTCTTTTTCTTTCTTTTTTTTTTTTTAGATGGAGTCTCGCTCTGTTGCCCAGGCTGGAGTGCAATGGCACGATCTTGGCTCACTGCAACCTCCACCTCCCGGGTTCAAGTGATTCTCCTGCCTTAGCCTCCTGAGTAGCTGGGATTATAGGTACCCACCACCACACCTGGCTAATTTTTGTATTTTTAGTAGAGATGGGGTTTCACCATGTTGGCCGGGCTGGTCTGTAACTCCTGACCTCAAGTGATCCACCCACTTTGGCTTTCCAAAGTGCTGGGATTACAGGCGTGAGCCACTGCACCCAGCCCTGCCCCTTCTTTCTAGCTGCCTTTAAGATGTTTTATCTGGCTGAGCACAGTGGCTTAAACTTGTAATCCTAGCACTTTGGGAGGCTGAGATAGGTGGATCACTTGAGCCCAGGGGTTAAAGACCACCAGCCTGGGCAACATGGTTAAATCTTGCCTCTACAAAAAAATGTACACACTAGCCGGGCATGTTGGGATATGCCTGTCATTCCAGCTACTCTGAAGGCTGAAATCGGAGAATCGAATGAACCTGTTTGACTGAGGCTGCAATGAGCCATGATTGTGCCACTGCACCTCCAGCTTGGGCAGCAGAGCAAGACCCTGTCTCAAAAAAAAATTTTTTTTTTAATTTGCATTGATCTTGGTGAATCCAGTGACTATGTGCCTTGAGGATGGTTTTTTTGTATAGTATCTGACTGGGGTTCTCTGCATTTCTTGTATTTGTATATCAACCTCTCTAGCAAGATTAGGGAAATTTTTGTGGACTATATCCTCAAATATATTTTCCAAGTTGCTTATTCTCTCTCCCTCTCTTTCAGAAATGCCAATGAGTCATAGACTGGGTCTCTTTACAAAATTCTATATATCCCAGAGGTTTTGTTCTTTTTTTCTAATTAATTTTCTTTATTTTTGTCTGACTGAGCTGATTTGATGAACCAGCTTTCAAGCTCTGAGAATCTTTCCTCAGCTTGGTCTATTCTGCTGTTAATACTTTTGATTATATTATGAACTTCTTGTCATGAATTTTTCAGCTCAAGAAGTTCAGTTTAGGTCTTTCTTAGAATGGCTATTTCATCATTCAGCTCTTGGATCATTTTACCAGATTGTTTGGCTTCCTTGGATTGAGTTTCAATTTTCTCCTGGATCTCGGTGAGTTTCCCTGCCATCCAGATACTGAAGTCCATGTATGTTACTTCAGACATTTCAGAACGGTTAAGAACCATTGCTGTTGAGCTAGTAAGTTCCTTTAGAGGTAAGGGGACACTGTGCCTTTTTGAATTGCCAGTGTTCTTGTGCTGATTATTTCTCATCTGGGAAAGCTGGTGTTCCTTCAACTGTGGTGTAAGTTGAATGTAGTCATCTGGTTTTATTTCTCGAGGTTTCCAGAGGTCTAAGGCTCTGTACAGATTATTTGTTTTTTGTTGAATTCTTGCCCTTGATTTCTCAGGAGCGGGAGAAACAGTTTTTTGTTGTAGTTTGGGCTGCGATCTAGTAGATGGCACTTGAGAGCAATGGGCAGTAGACAGGCTCTTAGCCACATGACTCTTGTGTATCCTTGCATTTGCAGCTTTGTACTGTGGGGCGGGGGGAGAGAGGTGGGTGACCTCCTCACCAAGTCCACGCCTGGGCCTTGGGGGAGCCACCTGTGATCACTAGCACTATGCTTGTGATTTTGTTGTTGTCGTTGTTAGGTCTTTTGGGTTGCAGGGCTCCCCTGGGGAAAGGCCTGGAAGGGAGACAGGCCACATCCTTACCAGACAAGCCCTATGGAGGGAGGCATCCCTTGGCCCCACACCAGCCGGCAAACCCGTACAACTCACCTCTTTCAGTTTTCTGAGAGTGTGGGCTCCTCCTCTACTCAAGTACCAAGCACAGACCCCAGCTCAGCACTCCCGAGCTGTGGTCTGCAGCCCTGGGGCACCCAGACCTGCTCATAGCTCCCTCCTCCAGATCCCTGGGGTTGGGTTCCAGGTGCACTGGCAGATCCAAAGTACTTCCAGCCTGCCAGAACACACTCAGGTGGAGCAAAGCACCCAGGCCAGGCAGTTGAGGCTGCACTGTGTACACATTCCTGCGGGGTGGCCAATCAGGGGCCCTGTGAGGGGCTGGTGGGCAGATAAGTCTGCAAGACAGACATGCCCCAGTCCCATGGGGTAACAGGCCCTGCATTCTTCCTAGTAGTTAGCTGAGACTAGAGCCTCTCAGAAAGAAGTGAGCAGCCCTCATGGGTGGATGCTTATGGCCAGGCTCCACTGGAGCTGTCCCATGCTCATAGTTTCCCAGCTTTGCACCTGCTATAGCTCCCTCTCTGTCTAATCTCCAGAGAGATTCCCCTGCCAGGCCAAACATCCATAGAGGGTGGGGTCCCCTGCAGCTAGGATCCCAGAGTTCCGTGGCAAGAGTGGGCAGTCCCAAAGTCCCTTCACTCACCTTCCCCAGGCACCGTCTGGGGCCGAGAACCAGCTATAGTGTTTGGCATCTGTATTAGTCCATTCTTGCACTACTATAAAGAACTATATGAAACTGAGTAATTTATAAAGAAAAGAGGTTTAATTGGCTCATGGTTCTGTGGGCTATACAGGCATCTGTTTCTGGGGAGCCCTCAGGAAACTTACAATCGTGACAAAAGATGAAGGGGAAGCAGGCACATTTTCACATGCCTGGCAGGAGAGAGACAGCATGAGCGGGGAAGCCACACACTTTCAGACAACCAGATCTCTTAAACCAACCATGCTGGCGCCTTGATCTTGAACTTCCAGCCTCCATAATGGTGTGAAAATAAATTTCTGTTGTTTAAGACACCCATTCTATGGCATATTGTTATGACAGATGGAGTTGACTAAGACAACATGCCTTTCATTCATTCACTTATTCGTTTATTTATTCATTCATTTATTCAACAAATATTTCTTGAGTATCTGCCACGCACTAGGCACTGTGCTATGTGTTTTGCTGAAGACACTATAAGGAACCAGACAAGTGTGGTCCCTGTCCTCATGGAGCTGATTATTTAAAAGATACACATGAAAAAGATGATTATTTCAAGTTGTGAAAAGTGCCATGGAGGAAAAGTACAGAGCACTATAGGAACACATACTAGGAGATTAACTGGAGTCATTTATAAGAGCAATGAGTTGAAAATAACCTGCACAACCATGTAGTGGAGAATGGTTCAAGAAATATCAATTCGGCCGGGCGCGGTGGCTCAAGCCTGTAATCCCAGCACTTTGGGAGGCCGAGTCGGGCGGATCACGAGGTCAGGAGATCGAGAACATCCTGGCTAACACGGTGAAACCCTGTCTCTACTAAAAATACAAAAACTAGCCGGGCGAGGTGGCGGGCGCATGTAGTCCCAGCTACTCGGGAGGCTGAGGCAGGAGAATGGCGTAAACCCGGGGGGCGGAGCTTGCAGTGAGCTGAGATCCGGCCACTGCACTCCAGCCTGGGCGACAGAGCGAGACTCCGTCTCAAAAAAAAAAAAAAAAAAAGAAAATATCAATTCATCCACCTGAAGGTTAATTACAAAGCCATTTAAATGTCCTTTTGTAAAGTATGAGAAATTGCTGGTGATTTCATGGTAAGGGAAAAAATGGATAAAAATTTGTGGGCCCAATATGACTAAAACTATGGGAAGATAGAGGGAGAAACAAGAGAGAGAGAGAGGTTAACTCCCCCCTCCTCCAAAATTTAGGCATAAAAGACAAAGAATGGAGGAAGAAATAGTAAGATGTAACTACATTTATTAATTCATTAATGATTTATTTTCTTTTTCTTCTGGTTGGGAACTTCTCTCATCCAATAAATCATAATGAATTATATACTTAATAATATATGTCATCTAAAGCAACAAATGCTATTATAAGTTTGGAGAAATGTTTGTCTAAACATTAGTAAAATATTTATTGGCAGAAGAGATTTTGTAGCTTTAGGAACACCATTTTACTACACAAACCCTAAATTATCAAGTTATTCACCTACAAGTTGTTGCTACAGCCTGAGCCCTGTCAACAGGTCACAAAAACAGGAAGAGGCAGAATTGAAATGAGATCTCGTGTCTTCTGAGAAATACCCCTTCTGTTAAAGAGCCATTCGTAACATTATCATAAGCAAGAACAAATAGTGTTTAGAAAGAAGGAAGTGAAATATTCTGATTTGGTCTGACTCACCTTGAAACCAGACTCTTTCCCTAGGTCTCCTGGAATTGCCGCCTACCTTACCTTTCTCTCATTCAATTATTCTTCAAATATTAATTGAGTACTCACTATCAGACAGGAGTTTTTCTAGGGCTTGAAGGCATGGCAGAGAACAACAACAACAAGAATAAAACCCTTGCCCTCAAGTTGCTGATGTGAAGGAAACAACCATAGGGAAAAAAGTCAGAGGAAATCCGTGTGGAGTGAACAGTTATTGCAAAGGCACTGAGATAGATTCTCCCTAGTGATTGTTGATGAGGCCTTTGCTTAAGCCCTTCTTGGAGACAATATATGTGTGTGTGTGTGTGTGTGTGTGTGTGTGTGTGTATGTATGAAAATGATATAGATATACACATATATATACATATATACATACATATATACATATATACACATATATATGTGTGTATATATATCACTTTCTGCAAAGAAAGATGCACATTAGTAAGATAGGTGGATGCATAGGATGAGATAATACTCTGCAGTAGTTGGAAGCAAGAGACTAGATACACACATAGCAACATGGATAGATCTTTAAAAACATACAGAGGGAACAAAGTAAGAAATAGGATGAGATCTATGGCAAATCACCATTTTGGTAAAATGATAGTACATACATGAGATGTGGGAAGCCAGATTTTTCACTGCTGGAAAAAGAAATTATGGATAAGCAGGAAAGGAATTCAAGAATAAACCTCATGATGCTGGACCACTTTGAGTAGAAGGCTGAATAGAATGCATGCCATTTTATGAATACTTTTCCTATGGTTAATAAGTGCCTACTGTATGCCAGGCACTGTTCTAGGAGCAGGGCTGTTGGCGAACATTTAAGTTATTTCCAGTGCTTTGCTAGCACATGTAGTGCTGATGAGAACATGCTTGTACATGTCTGCTGATGCACATGTGCAAGAGTTTCTTTACGATATAGACCCATGAGTGGAATACTTAGTCAAAATGTGTATCTTCAACATGCCCTAGCTAATTTCAACCTGATTTCCAAAGGGTCTGCAGCAATTATATACCTTCAATCAGTGGGTCAGAGTTTCATCACTACATCCTCCTTTATTATTGATATAATCAGATTTAAATTTTTGCCATGCTGATAGATTTGAATTAGTATGTCATTGTGATTTTAATTTACCTTGTTTTAATTACCAATGAAGTTAAATACCTTTTCAATATATTTTAGCAATTTGGTTATTTCCTCTAAGAACTGCTTCTTTCAAATCTTCTGCCCATTTATCTATTGAATTGTGTGTCCTTTTAATGTCATTTTAAACCCTACATTTTAAAAATGACATTTCTAACTGATGGTAGAAGTAAAATTGGCTTTTACATTGATTTTTATATCTAGGATTCTTGCTAAATTCTCTCATTAATTACATTAGTTAATATCTGGTTCTTCTCTGCTGAGTAGAAAATCTTATCATCTGTAAAGAATGACAGTTTTGTATCTTTCTGACCATATCGATTTTTGTTGTATTATAAGCCTAGCTAAAACCTTCAGTCTTGGGGGCTTCTTTTGTCTTTTACAGATTCCTAAATGGCATGCTTTGAATGTTTCATGCTGATAGCTCTTACTGTAATTATCTGATGAACTGTTCTTTTCTGCTGCACA
Source organism: Macaca thibetana thibetana (assembly GCF_024542745.1). Taxonomy (NCBI): domain Eukaryota; kingdom Metazoa; phylum Chordata; class Mammalia; order Primates; family Cercopithecidae; genus Macaca; species Macaca thibetana. The sequence goes on from NC_065598.1 coordinate 130,179,481, forward strand.
GATAAAACCAATATACTGGGACCGTGGTATTGCACTAAAGAAAGGGTTTAATAATTACAGAGCTAGTCAAGTGGATGGAAGGGAGTAATTACTCAAATCAACCTCCCTGAGAACTCAGAGGCTAAGACTTTTATGGATCATTGGCAGGAAGTGGGCGAGGGAAGGGGTGCTGCTGATTTCTTGGAGATAAAATCATAGAAGTGTGGAAAACGGTCCTTGTGCACTGAGTCAGCCTCTGCGTGGGGGCCACAGGACTGACTGAGTCATGAGTCACAGGTCTAGGTGGAGCTGGTTGTTCGCCGGAATGAAGAAGTCTGAAAAACATCTCAAAAGGCCAATTTTAGGTTCTACAACAGTGATGTTATCTATAGGAGCAATTGGGGAAGTCACAAATTTTGTGGCCCCTGGTGACATGACTCCTGAGTAGTAAGGAATTATAGAAAAGCAAGCTAGGGAACAATGGCTGGTTATCATTTAATTATGCCTGCATCTTAGCAGAATTCAGGCACCTCCCATAATCCTAATCTTGTGGCCTTTCATTAGTCTTGCAAAGGTAGTTTCAGTCCTCAAACAAGTAGGGGGTCAGTTGTAGGGAGGGACTATTTTCATCCTTGCTTCAGAGTTAAACTATAAATTAAGTTTGTTCCATGGTTAGCTTGGCCTATACCCAAGAATGAATGAGGACAGCCAGCTTGTGACACTAGAAGCAAGATGGACTCAGGCATGCTTCTCTCACCGCCATGATCCTTGCAGAGACTATTTCATTACCCCAAAGATCTACCTTGCTAGCTCTCCAACCTCGTTCAAGTCATTGCCCAACTATTGCTTTCCTGATAAAGCCTCCCCTGATTACTCTATTCTAAAATATAACTTTTCACCTCTCCCCAGCACTCTTAAGTGTGTGCCCTGTCATATGTTCCCCATAATATTTATTACCTTCTAATATACATTATGTTTTACTTATTTATTGTTTCTATCATCTACCTTTCCCTCAGTCATTTTTAACCTGTTGCTCTGGTTAAAAAAGAAAATAATTGGGTAAAGTATGTTTTTGTGAGCAAAATTTATCTTTCTCTCCATCTCAGTTATCAAATCTGGAAATTATTCATGCACATTCTGATTTTATGGCAGTATAGTTATTTGTATAAATTTAGTAAGAGTCTTTTCTATAGAAACAAGACACAGTTGGAGACACTGGTTATTTTACCAAGGCTTTGACTAGAATAGCATATTTTTAGGTAAAGTTCCAGCCAAGCCAATCTGAAAAGGGCCTCTTTGGCCAACCCATTATTGCTGCACTTTATGCAAATAATCAGGCCAACTATAGTAAGCCTAAAACTTATTTTGCACAAATTGGTCTTAGTATAATTTCTCTTTAGAAAAGGAGGGCTAGAAAGAGAGAAATGATATTTTAATGGAAAACTGTAACATATCTGTGACTAGATTCCAGCCCTAACTTTTGTTTTTGGGTGCAGATTGAATCAGGAATTATTTCTGGACTACAATAATCCTCCAAAGATGAATCAGGTTATGATTTTCTTCATAGTGTTTTTAGTTGGTGCCCTAATGGAATAGGTTTTCCTTTCTGTTCTGACACAAAAATTCTGTTTTGATTGTTGAATTATTAATGGTATTTATCTCTCCTTGTTTTACCTCTAAGAAAACCAGAATCATGGTCTTCCAAAGACTAGAGATGTGAATCTCCCTCATTTGGAATCCCATGGGCCTGATCTGTTTTGCACTGCAAATGCTCTGCTGCTAAAACCTTACAAGCACTCTCCCTCTAGGCTCAGGGACTATTTTAGAAGAGGTGGGTGCTTGAGAATGTAAGGGCCTATTTTGAGGGACAAAATTAGTTCAGACCCTTCAAATCAAGGATAAGCACACAAATGCCCAAACAGCTAGTAAAAATAAGGGACTTTGTCTCTTGGGTTATTACATGGCATGTTTTCATTCATCCCATCAATAAATAATTTCCTGCTTCCTATAGAATTAAAAGAAAATTACTAAGATGCTATAAACATATCTAGTGACAAAACCTCCTAGATATAATACTCTCAGGTATGAGATTTATGCATATATATACACACATATACATATACATATACATACATATATACACACATATACATCTATATATATGAAAAATTTTAAATCAGACACTTTAGGACAAATTATTCAAAAGACTACAAAGAGCATTGAAGCATAACAAAAGTCTAAATTCTTTAGCTTAAAAGGTTTTAACAATGCCTATGTTTTATACAGCTAATTGCTACAAGTCTGTAATTAAAACCAAGATTACAGTAGCTGTCATAGAAGTTATAGATAAGTCTACTTTGTAACCTCACTTTTGGCTTTTTGTTTGTTGGATTTTGTATTGCTTGATGAATTTTAAGGGTTGATAAATGCCTGTCCATCTCCATTTCCATCTGGCCTAGAACATTAAATGGGCTCTAAGTCCCTTGGCCATAGGGGACCTATTGAGGGAGAGGATAGACCCGGGGCAGGCAGCCATACCTCCCTGGCAACGCTATGGGACAAAATAAAAGTTTGGCAGCCATCGATGTTGCCTCTGGTAAATCTTGGCCAGAGGGAGAGAATATAAATCAAAAATAAAATTCTAAGTCCCCCCAAATAACTAAATGAACCCCTCCTGTTGACCAAGGGCATTCTAAAGTAAACCTGAAATACTAGTTCAGGCCATGATAGGAATGGGTGGTTGGATATGCCTCATTAAACCTTCTTCCCTTTGGAATTCAGGCATAGGTGACCAGCATTAACATTAAAATAGAGACATTAAGGCTGACAAACAGACTCTTTGTAGTAATAAAATACCAACATGACAGATAGCAGGCCCTGAAAGAAATAAAAGTATTTTACCCCAAAATAGGTTTCTTTGACGTATTTTGAAATGGCCCTGCAAAGGTGTCTCTTGTGGGGAAAATCTACATTCTGTAGAGAATCATTTTCTCTTTCCAGGTCTTTTTCCTAATCCAGGAGAGAATTAGCTAAGTGTCTGACACCTTTTATAAATATTAAAAAAAAATATTTATAATCTGTTCTCTCTGAAGCCTGCTACCTGGAGAGGCTTCATCTGCATAATAAGAACCTTGGTCTCCACAAGCCTTATCTTAATCCCCTTATCTTAATCCAGACACTCTCTTTTACTGATTCCAGGTCTTTAGATAAGTCCTTTCAACTAACTGATAATCATAAAATCTTTGAATTCATCTATGACCTGGAAGCCCTCACTTCCAGTTGTCCTGCCTTTCTAAACCGAATCAATGTACATCTTACATGTATTGATTGATGTCTTATGTCTCCCCACAATGTGTAAAACCAAGCTGTACCCTGGTCACCTTGGGCACATGTTCTTAGGATCTCCTAGGGCTATGTTTCAGGCCATGGTCACTCATATTTAGCTCAGAATAAATCTCTTCAAATATTTTACAGAGTTTGATTCTTTTCATCAACACAATTATTTCCCAAATTGATCTATAGATTGAACACAATCTCCATCAAAATTCCAAATTTCTTTTTGCAGAAATTGAGCTAATTCTCAAATTCATACAGAAATACGAGGGACCCAAAATAGCTAAAACAATATTGAAAAAGCAGAACAAAGTTTGAGTACTCAGAAGACAAAATCAACTGGGCCACTGTTCTTAAGAAGTTCACACTGTAGTGTAGGAGGCTAAGACAGTAACTCATCCATTTAACAAATTTTTTTTTGGCTTAAGTTTTCAAGACGACTGACTAGAAGCATTTCAAGCATACCTCATCCACTTAGAAGAACCAGAGTAGTGTGTAGAAAACCAAATTTTGAATACATTATCTAAGAGCAACCATAGGAGTTCAACAGAAAAGTGAAAGGAAACACCAAAATCTAGGAAGGAGAAGAAAAACAGGCAGCCTGTGTGGCTGGTACCATCCAGGAACTGGGAGTGACTCCACCTAGGCTAATTATATGCTAATCTTTATATGCTAATTATAATACATTAGCATGCTAAAATAAACTCAATTTCTGCAAAATAATTGAAATTTTGATGGAGACTGTGTTCAGTCTATAGATCAATTTGGGAAAAATTGTGTTGATGAAAACTGGGAGTGATTTCACTGCAGTCCGCTGTAAATAGACACTCACCCCCTCCCATACTGGGGAATGGATTCCCCATTGCATTCCTACTGAGGAATCATACAATCCAGGTCACTGGAGAGCCTTGATCCTTCCAAGCACTTAATCTAAATCAAGGAGTGGCTGGGAGACTCTAAGAAGGAACTACTCCAGATGATACAGATAAACCCCAAAGTTGAGGCTCTGTCTGGGAGTGTTCTTGGCTTCATGCAGGAAAGGACTCAAGAGTGAGCCAACAGAGCAAAGTGAAAGAAAGTAAGTTTATTCAAGAAATAGAGTACAGAGAAATGGCTGCTCCAGATACAGAGCAGGACTACCCCACAGGCAGAGTAGCACTCATGGATTACTGGCTAGCTGTATTTATAGCTACTCCTTAATTATTATTATTATTATTATTATTATTATTTTTTTTTTTTTTTTTTTTGAGACGGAGTCTCGCTCTGTCGCCCAGGCTGGAGTGCAGTGGCGCAATCTCGGCTCACTGCAAGCTCCGCCTCCCGGGTTCACGCCATTCTCTGGCCTCAGCCTCCCGAGTAGCTGGGACTACAGGCGCCCGCCACTGCACCCGGCTAATTTTTTCTATTTTTAGTAGAGACGGGGTTTCACCATGGTCTCGATCTCCTGACCTTGTGATCCGCCCGCCTCGGCCTTCCAAAGTGCTGGGATTACAGGCGTGAGCCACCGCGCCCGGCAGCTACTCCTTAATTATATGCTGAATCAGGGGCAGGTTATTCATGAATTTTCTGGAAAAGGGGCAGGGAGTTCCAGGAGCCAAGGGTTCCTTCCCTTTTATGCCACATAAGGTACCTTCTGGAGGTTGCCACAGCATTTGTAAACTGTGACGGTGTCGGTAGGAGTTTCTTTTAGCATGCTAATACATTATTATTAGCAGTGAGGGCAACCAGAGGTTGCTTTCATCACCATCTTGGTTTTATTTGGTTTGGGGCAGTTTCTTTGCTTCATTCTGTTTTGGTCAGTTCTTGTTTTGTGTGTGACTGGTGCTCAGAAAACAAGTCCTGCTGATCTCCTACCTCACAGGGGAAGAATGCGTCCTGGATCCCATGGCCTTCCTGAGGCCTAAGCAGCTACAGCAAGATACTGTTCTTGATCCTAGCTCTTAAAAGATTATGAATGATCCTAGGGACCAGTGGTGCCAGTCCGAGGCATTAGGTAAACTTGGGCTACTGCTTGCAGAACTGAGGTGTGAGTGGGGGTTGGGCCCCTGAAACTAGGACTAAGAAGTGAGCACTGCATGGGCTACAGCCACTGATGCTGGAATCAGGCACCTCCCCTGGGGCCTAGGCAGGATAAGAATTGCCTGTAAGGCTTGGTCTTGAGCTGGGCAGTGACTTCTACAGCCTGAGGCTGAGTTGTTGGCTAGGTAGTTCTGACTGAGCAACTGGGATAGTTGTGACAGCTGGGATGGTGGAAGGAGTCCCCTAGGACTGGAGCATGAGAGGGACACAAGTCTTCCACCCACCATCCAAGGCTATGTCCACTGAGACCAGCCCCATCCTTTCTGTGGCAGGACCTCAGCACTGCAGTGGTTATCCCTCGCCCAAGCATTTCATCAGGGGCCTGAAGGTTGTCCCACTCCCTGTCATGGCTGGCGTATGCACTCACCACTGGGGGGCCTGAGCACAAGCTTGCCCAGCGTCTCTCTCTGTCAGGCTTTGCCTCCTACTTCTGAGACAGAGTGCAGGATCCAGGGGCCTGGGGGTTCCACAATCCGATCCATTATCTGGGACACCCAGGCACTTCTTGTGGGGGAAGGAGGTCAGGCATAAACACCCTACCACTACCACTTCAGCTGGCTCCAACCCGCAAGCACCACCTGTTGGCCTGCAGACCACACATGCAGCCCATTGCAACCACTGCCAACACAGAGTCACAGTGCTTGGGACTCAGAAGAGAATCTCACCACCAGTGCTATCACCGTCACCTGACTTAGTATTTAATACAAACTATTGTAATGAAGATCATGTGGTACTGGGAAAAGAATAGACGTATAGATTAATGGAATAGAATTGATATTCCAGAAATAAAACCACATATCTATGGTCAACTAATTTTCTACAAGAATATCTGGACCATTCAATGGGGATAGAACAGTCTTTTCAACAAATCATCCGGGAACAAGTGTATACCCACATGCATAAGAATAAAGTTGACCTCTATCTCATGCCATATGTAACATTAAGTCAAAATTGATGAACGAGCTAAAATTACAAAACTCTTAGAAGAAAACATAGTAGTAACTCTTTGTGACCCTGGATTAGGCAATAGTTTCTTAGATATGACACTAAAATACATGCAGCAAAATAAACAGGCAAAAATAGCTTGTGTGATTGTACCTGACCAGGAGTGTGAGGGTTTTTAAGGGATTTGATGACTGATGAGCCATAGAGGGTCCTCAGAGAGCAGGCTGATAAGTGATATATCTGAGAGGGTCAAGGGGTGGTAAGGGTGGTCCAGAAGAGTGGTACTGGAGATGAGACTCTGGTAGCCAACAGCGTAGAAGAACTAAGAAGCAGGAATCTCCTGAAGTTGGGAAGACATCCATGACAAGGGAGTGTTGGCTGCATGGGAGAGTGAGGCTGTAGGGCCTGTTCTTTGAAAAGGAGGGTCACAGATGGGTAAATGCTTCCACTCTCCTTCACCACAGGACATCTCCCAGGGGCTTGACTGGCCAGGGGTTTCTAGAGGGAGAGCCTAGGCTGTGCCAGAGGGTGGGTATGTGGGAGCAAGATAGGGCATTTGGGGTGGGAGCTCCAGGTGTGGAAGGAGAACCCAGGAAATAAGCAGCTGCCTGAAATGCAGGATGGATGATGGTGAGAAAAAGGGGCAGGCAGGCTGATTTAGGGCTCTGTCTTAGATCCCAAGACCATGAAGAGCCCCTGAATAGCCAAGATTGCATTGGAAGAATAATACCCACTACATTATCTATTAGTGGGCTTTGGGAAGTGGTTGACCTGCCTCTAAAAGTGTTCCACAGCCTTGGGGGCACATTGGAGTCACTTGAGTCTGCACAAGGAAGGTTAAAGCCCCCAAAAGAAAGCAGTACTGACGCAATCCAAATGCCCTGCATGGCACTCCACCACCTGACCCTGTTCACTTAGCCATCCTCATCTCCAGATCAATTCAGTGACTCAGACTTTTTGGTGTAATCATAGTTTACTGCAACCTTGAACTCCTGGGCTCAGGCAATCCTCTTGCCTCAACCTCCAGAGTAGATGGAATCACAAGAATTCACCACCATGTCCCAGATGCCTTTGGAATTTCTCTTGTATGGATGCCATGTGAATGTGCAACAGATTCCCTTTTTGTATTTCCAGTAGCAGTGGATCTCGCTGATTTGAGGGTAAATTTGATGTTTCCCAAACGAACATGTGTTTGAAGCCAAGTGGAAGAGTCACATATGTGTTGCCTGTGGGAGGGCAGGAGCCACGTTTAACGCGTTCACTTTTGTGTCCTAAAAGCCTGCTCCAGAGTCTGACACTGAGTGAACACTCAGGCATGTGAAGGCATTTGCCTTTGGTCGGTGTGAGTCCATAACACGTGAGAAGGTTTGCTGGGGAGGAACACATCCCTGCTCTGAATTATGTTTATTCTAATTTATGTTGAGTGCTTGTATGTGCCAAGCACTGGGCTAAGAAAGGGCGTGCATATCATTGATACAAAAAAATTCAACGAGAGAGGTCCTAGTATTGTGGTGTCCATTCTGCAGCTGAGTCAGGAACACAAACAGGAAAGATAAAGTACACAGCTGGTCTGTAGTCCAGCAGAAATTACACCTCTGCACTCAGGTCCAGCAGCCATTTTTTTTTTTTTTGAGACGGAGTCTCGCTCTGTCGCCTAGGTTGGAGTGCAGTGGCGCGATTTTGTCTCACTGCAAGCTCCGCCTCCCGGGTTCACGCCATTCTCCTGCCTCAGCCTCCCGAGTAGCTGGGACTACGGGCCCCCACCACTACGCCTGGCTAATTTTTTTCTATTTTGAGTAGAGACAGGGTTTCACCGTGTCAGCCAGGATGATCTCGATCTCTTGACCTCGTAATCCACCCGCCTCGGCCTCCCAAAGTGCTGGGATTACAGGGGTGAGCCACCGCGCCTGGCCCAGCAGCCATTTCTTACTGGGTATGTTCCCTGCCTCTGAAGGCGCCTCCTGCCACAAGAGTAAATTCACACTGTCTTCAGGAGGGTGTCATCTTTGGTCAGCAGTATTCTCTCAGCAGGAACCCTGCTCCCTGCCTTCCTGGTGCTGGAATCTCCCTGTAGCTTCTCTGTCGGCACAGTATGAACCTCTGCAGAGGTGGTCGGCTGAGTCTTAGCAAAGTTTGCCAGAGAAGGCTGGTTTTTTTTAGCTGAAATCTCTCACTGCAGCGTCCACTAATTAGCCTTATTTTTACCAATGGGGCCACATAGAGGAGTCTTTGACATATTTTTCACGTGCCTGAGTGGTAGTTGTCACCCTTGTCCCTTCTACTTTCTTGTTATGATTTCAGCTAATAAATTTGATTCTTTTTTCCCCAATTTTTCAAGATTGTCTTCGCTTCTGATTCCATAATCATAAATGATAATCAAGATCTCTCTCAGTCGTCCTGCCAATTTACCCAAGTCTTTGGGGAGGCACCTGAGGTGCTGTAGTTCGTAGTGCGAGATCCAGAGGCTGACTGTCTGCATTCAAATCCTGAACTATGGCTTACTAGCTGTGTTTGTTCAGAAAAAAAAAATCTGAGTGATTTGGATGCACATTTGTGATAGACTTAAATCCCCAGATCTCTTTATGTGCTTTGCCTGATGAGAATCTCCAGATGCTCCTCCTCCTGCTGTTGCTGTTGTTGATAATGATGAAATTGTATAACCATAATGGATGCTTAAAGACTCTCTAGATATAGATGTAAAAACAACATTTACACTCTAACCTGTGGAGGCATTCACAGTTCTAAGCAGTTTACATGTATGTTTCAGTTAATATTTCCAACAACTTTATTAGACAGACATTATTAATGTCTTGGTTTTTCAGATGAAAACATTTCAGAGAGGTTAACAAATGTGCTCACAGTTATGCAGATGATAAGGAGAGAGGAGCTGTGATTCAAAGTCAAGCATTCTGGCTCCAGACTCATTGCTCGTCACTTCAGCATTCAGCTGCCTTGGGCCTGGAGCCACTGTGCTATACAGAGAAATGGTGGAACCAGCATTTCTACCTTGGCATTCTGCCTCCAGAATCCTATACATTACACCACTACATTCTACTGTTATTGTCATCTGTATCTTCAGTCTAGCCTATTTTATTTCTAGATTTAGTTAATTGTCTATCATAGTTTCCTCTGGCAGGGCTTATTTGTAGTGTGTGTTTGCTTTTAAGATTAATTAATGAGACTTCTTGTTTACCCATCTCTTAGGTGGCACCAGGTTAAAAACTGCAGGGAGGGCCGGGCGCGGTGGCTCAAGCCTGTAATCCCAGCACTTTGGGAGGCCGAGACGGGCGGATCACAAGGTCAGGAGATCGAGACCATCCTGGCTAACCCGGTGAAACCCCGTCTCTACTAAAAAATACAAAAAACTAGCCGGGCGAGGTGGCGGGCGCCTGTAGTCCCAGCTACTCGGGAGGCTGAGGCAGGAGAATGGCGTAAACCCGGGAGGCGGAGCTTGCAGTGAGCTGAGATCCGGCCACTGCACTCCAGCCTGGGCGACAGAGCGAGACTCCGTCTCCAAAAAAAAAAAAAAAAAAAAACTGCAGGGAGTTGTGACAAGGTTCTGCAGTGATTATGACTTAACTGATGATTTGATCTACTTCAGTAGTGATGCTGTGACTGGAAATGTACTTCTGAAAGTTGGTCAAAAAGTTACTGCAGTTGTGGAAGAAGATAAAACATCTCATGGATTGAACGCAAAGTAAGAGTTGTATGAGTTTGGGGATGCCTTTGTTCCTTGGGTGTGGGTGCTATTCAGCCTCTCTGAGATGACATGGTATAGTGGTTGTAGAGTGGAATTTGAAGTCTAACTTACTGGATTGTATGGGACATTTGTTCTTATCTTTGTAGTGGCTTCTGTTGATGAAAGTATAAATTCCATATCTATGTTTTCAGCATGTAAAAATGTTATTAACAATGGTAACTATTAGAGTCTATGCTATCCTACAACTTCCTTTTTTTACCCAAGTAACTGCTTTCTGCATTTGCTGAAGTGCAACTGCTGGGTGGACAGACATATATTCTAGTCACTTTGTAGAAACAGCTTTATTGAAGTATAATTTACTTACCATAAGATTCTCAAGTTTTAATAATACAGCTCAGTGACATTTTTAATAAACTGACAGAGTTGGACAACCTTCATCTCAGTCCAGATATTAACCATTTTAATGAATATAATAAAATTATGCTTCAGCTTTATTGTACTAATTGACACTGTCAGGAGTAGGCTGCGAGACTGCTTGTTTGGCAACATTGGCAAGGACAAGAATATTACTAATCTTTGAAATCTTTGGCAATATGAGAAGTAAAAAGCAATCTCATAACTTTATTTGTATTGCTTTGAGTGTTGATGAGAGTAGAACAACTTTTCTTTTTTATTAGAGATATTTATTTATCAGGGACATTAAAGATATTTGCATGTTAGGGAAATTAGAGCTTTGTTAGGATATTTACGGTATGAATGTTTTGCAGATATTTCTTCCAAGACTGTTTCTCAACTTTGCTTTATGGAGTTTAATTTTTATGTACTATAAATGAAGTCGTCTTATTCATATGGATTTGGGGTTCAATAAAAATACTTGCAAAGTCCTATTACACTTCATAATTCAAACAAATTTCACTTGGGTTTTCCTTTGAACATTATTTGTTTATTTACATAAAAATATTCAATCTGACTGGAATTGATTTGAGTGTAGCAATTGCGAGAAGGATACAGATCTTGTTTTGCTAATGGCTACCTTGTTGTCCCCATACATTTAATGCAATAATCCCCTTTTCCCTTATTGAGTTGGAATGCCACTTGTATCATACACTACATTCCAATGGATATTTGAAACTGTGGCAATACCCTATTATGTTCATGTGATGGTGTTAACTTGTCCTGAAGGTAAGATCAAATGGTTTGAATTACGGAAGGATTGTTTGAATTACGGAAGGATTGTAAATTGTAATATTTCAATGTTTTGTAGTCTGATTTCAGATTACAAAACTTTCGTGTATGTTGTTGGAATTTTCCCAGCCATTCTTGCTTGTTGGTTTTTCAGTATCAATTTAAAAGATTATTGTGTTTAGTTTTTCCATTGCCAACAAAAACAACAACTGCAACAATCAAATCCACTGATTTTTTTAATTAGGATGACTTTGAGTTTATAGATTTAATTTAGAGAGAACTGACATAATGATAATTGTCTTTTGCCTCAAAAAGCATGTTTCTCCTCTTACATACTTATGAATTGTTCTACACTTTATTCAGTAGGTTCTGTATATTTCTTGCTAAGTTTATTTCCCAGATTTTCAATATTTTTGTTCTATCATTAATATAAATTTTTACTTAAATTATTTAAGATAAACTTTTTAATTTTAGTATAACTTTAAATCATTATCAATATATTTATAAATGTATTTTCAAACTAATTTTATCTGCCTGTATAGTATTGATTTTTGTTATGTAATTTGGTAGATGACAAGCTTACTGGACTCTTCTTTGTGCCTTTCTTACATGGTTTAGATATACTTTATTGTCAATGTTATTTAGGTAGCAAGTGTCAACCGAATGCTTAATATAAACTTTCTTTAAATTTGCATACTTTTATATACACATAAAACTATGCTTAAATAATTCAAACTCTAGAAGGATGTAAAATGAAAAGTAATAATTCTTCTTCATGCCTTCCTGGACAACTTATATTCTTCAGACATGGTGCTTTTTGTGGTTTTTACTTTTAGAAATAGAAGCTGTCTTCTCATGGGCACCTGGATAATGTACATAATATTCTTACACCTTTTCTTTGACTTAGCAATGTTAGCCAGTATTTATTGACCTTGGATCATGAAAGATGTGGAATTTGGCTAAGCTGCATTATGTACTGCTCTGTTCCCTTTCATTAGTATTGTATTAATTTATACAAACATCCATGTACACATTCATTCTTCTATAGGTTACCATTGTAACTTCAAAATCAACAAACATAGTTACATTTTTGACATGTGTAATAATATAGCATGATCACATGATTTTTTTTTTTTTTCAGATGGAGTTTTGTTCTTGTTGCCTAGGCTGGAGTGCAATGGCATGATGTCGGCTTGCTGCAACCTCCACCTCCTGGGTTCAAGTGATTCTCCTGCCTCAGCCTCCCAAGTAGCTGGGATTACAGGCATGCACCACCACATCTGGCTAATTTTTGTATTTTTAATAGAGACGAGGTTTCACCATGTTGGCCAGGCTGGTCTCGAACTCCTGACCTCAGGTGATCCACCCACCTCGGCCTCCCAAAGTGCTGGGATTACAGGCGTGAGCCACCGCACCTGGCCTGGTTGGTCCTTTTAAACAGAATCTCATCAATTTTTGATTTTCATCAATTTTAAGGCACAACAATAATTTAATAATGGATATTTAAAGTATGCATAGATTATGGCCATCCTCTTGATTTCAGAAATGTTAAAATGTGAAACAAATGGGTATCTTGAAATAGAAGAAAGACTCATTATAGGCCTTACCTAGTTTCCGTTTTATTGGAATGTATGATACTGACAGGTGTTTTGAAATATCTTAGTTTTGGTAAAGAAGTATCCTCTATATTTCATTTCTAGAGTTTTTGAAAATTAGGGATGTACTCCAGTTCTGGGGTACTGAAAATATTTGTAAAAGGAAAAAGTAAAATTAGGGATGATACAGTTTTCAAATGTTCTTTAGCACACTCAAGATCTTCATCTAGTTTTTTTTCTTTTGAGCTATCGATATGGAGAAAAATATGAATAATTTTCCTAATCTTAAGCCAATCTTACTTTATGGGAACAATCCCCACAAAGTTATGATTATGATGTATAATTCTTGTAATGTCCTCCTAGATTTGCTTACTTCATTTTTATTTAGGTTTTTACATTTCCATAAATGGAATTGATGTATAGTTGCCTCTCTTTATGTGATTTTTATCAGTTTTCAGAATCACCATTATGCTGGATTTATGCAAAGAATCAGGAGCTTTCCTTAATTCTTTATATTTCTGCACAAATAAACATCCGATTGATATATTCCATGAAGATTATAAAGGAGTCATTTATCAAGCCACTTTAGGACCAGCACTCCTTGAGGGATGGAGTTGGGTGGGTGGGGTAGTTTTTTATTTCTTCCAAATGTTTTAGTTTATTAGGTCTTTTTTGGTGTTTGTTTTAACAACAAAACCTGTAAATCCACCTATATCTTCACCAGTCCCCTCCTCCTCCCATCCTATTAGAATGGAAAAGGTGTCCCTTCTCCTAAGGCCAACACTCTGTACCTGTATTTTGGATCTCATTTCTTTTCCTTTATCCAAATCTTTTCTTAGACTACTGAGTACGTCTTGTTTTCCTGTCTTTTTAGGCTTTCCCTCTTTTAAGGGCCAATATCCATCAGCATTTAAACATGTTCAAACCTTAGCTTACAAAATACAAGTCCCAGCCTTCACGATTGCTTTTTCTTTCTTTTTTTTTTTTTTTTTTGAGACGGAGTCTCGCTCTGTCACCCAGGCTGGAGTGCAGTGGCCGGATCTCAGCTCACTGCAAGCTCCGCCTCCCGGGTTCACGCCATTCTCCTGCCTCAGCCTCCCGAGTAGCTGGGACTACAGGCGCCTGCCACCTCACCCGGCTAATTTTTTTTGTATTTTTAGTAGAGACGGGGTTTCACCGTGTTAGCCAGGATGGTCTCGATCTCCTGACCTCGTGATCCGCCCATCTCGGCCTCCCAAAGTGCTGGGATTACAGGCTTCAGCCACCGCGCCCGGCTGCTTTTTCTTTTTTTTTTTTTTTTTTTTTTTTTTTTTTTTTTTGAGACGGAGTCTTGCTCTGTAGCCCGGGCTGGAGTGCAGTGGCCGGATCTCAGCTCACTGCAAGCTCCGCCTCCCGGGTTCACGCCATTCTCCTGCCTCAGCCTCCCGAGTAGCTGGGACTACAGGCGCCCGCCACCTCGCCCGGCTAGTTTTTTGTATTTTTAGTAGAGACGGGGTTTCACCGTGTTAGCCAGGATAGTCTCGATCTCCTGACCTCGTGATCCGCCCGTCTCGGCCTCCCAAAGTGCTGGGATTACAGGCTTGAGCCACCGCGCCCGGCCTTGCTTTTTCTTTAAGCTTCCTCTTTCCCTTTGCAGTAAGACAACTTGACAGAATTTCCTGTCTCCATTACCTTCTCTTCTTGTTATGTGTAATTCCATTTAAGTCTCTCTTCCTCATCCACCTACCCACCATGAACCCAAAACTACCTTTGCTCAGGTATGCAGGAAGCACTTATCAGGGAATGTGAAAGTTGAATTTCAGGCTCTGCCTGTTTGTTAGACAATTCTTTTCAATATCTTTTGCTGGGAGAGGGAGCAAAGAAATGAGGCGGAAGGGGAGATCAGATCAATGAGGTTTGTTTATCTTTTTTTTTTTTTTTTTTTTGAGACAGGATCTCATTCTGTTTCCCAGGCTGGAGTGCAGTGGCAATGGTCATGGCTTGGCTCGCTGCAGCCTCGACCTCCCAGGTTTGGGTGATCCTCCCACCTCAGCCTCCTGCGTAGCTGGGACTACAGGCGCATAGCACCTCACCCCGCTGAGTTTTTGAGTAGAGATGAGGGCTTGCTATGTTGCACAGGTTGATGTCAAACTCCTGGAATCAAGTCATCCACCTGCCTTGGCTTCCCAAAGTACTAGGACTACAGGCATGAGCCACCACACCAGGTGTATTTTTTTTTTTTTTTTTTTTTTAGGATAGGAGAGTCTAGAGTATGTTTGTATGTTGATTCATTAGAAAGAGAAAAATCTTGATACAGGAGGAAGAGAAGCAGTAACTGTAGGATCAATGTTCTCATGGATATAAGAGGGAATGGTAACATGTGTTCAGTGAAGGGTCAGCCCTGTGAAGGGCTTGGATGTTCTCCCATTGTTACAGGAAGGAAGGCAGAGAAAGCGAGGATAGGTGCCAGCAAGTTCCTAGATGAGCGCCTGTCCCATGGCCTTTATATTCTCAGAGAAGTAAGAAGCAAGGCTTGCCTATCTGTGTTTTCTAAATTTTCACTAATGGAAAGAAAATATTTGTGTCATTAAAGAAATAAAATTTGGCTTGGCATGGTGGCTTACACCTGTAATCCCAGTACTTCGGGAGGCGGAGGTGGGAGGATTGCTTGGGCCCAGGAGTTAGAGACCAGCCTGGGAAAAATAGTGAGACCCAGTCTCTACAAAAAATAAATTAACTGGGCTGGTGGCACATGCCTGTAGTCCCAGCTACTTGGGAGGCTGAGGTAGGAAGGTTGCTTGAACCCACAAGGTGGAGGCTGTAGTGAGCCAAGAATATGCCACTGCACTCCAGCCTGGGCAACAGAGCAAGACTCTGTCTCAGAAAAAAAAAGAAATAAAATTTTAGTGCTACAGTTTTGAGTATAGATAGTTTTAGATTGTGGGAAGGCATGTTTACTAGGGAACTGGAGTAAGATTACCACCGTGCCAAGTCCAATTTTATTTCTTTAATGACACAAATATTTTCTTTCCATTAGTGAAAATTTAGAAAACACAGATAGGCAAGCCTTGCCTCTTACTTCTCTGAGAAAATAAAGGCCATGGGGTAGTATTGAGTGTCCATGTGATACGTATGCCCCTCATTGTAAGTGGATCTAGACAGCTGAATTTGGTTTTATTTTTACAGCAGTCCATTTGGTATGGTAAAGGAGAAGAATGGCTGGACTGTTGGCCTTTGGGGTTTTGCCAACTGAAATGATGAAGTGAGTGAAGTTCAATAATTGATGGTGTTTGAAAGGGAAAAGAACCCGAGGAGGGAGAGTGAGGAGTTTGACATGAAACTTGGGGAAGGTTAAGTCTGCCATATGATTGAGCTAGTATGGAGTCAGGGAACAAAGAGGTCAGAGGGGCTAAGGAATACCCACTTGCACATTGACAGAAGTGGTGGTGGATACATAGATGGGAGCTTGGTGCTTCATTCCAAGCTCCTGAATATTCACTGAGGGAATAACCCTCAGTGAAATTAGTATTTACAGTTCCAAAGATAACAATTGAGAAATGGGACTAGGTCATAAACTAGGCTATTCAAAAAAGAAATATGAAAGCAGATTTACATCTCCATGGATGAAGTTTCCATTAGAAATCTTTGAACAAGAAATTCCACTCCTAGTAGTTTATCCGACAGAAATAAATCAGGCATGTAGGCAATGTGTTAGGATGCAGGCCAAATGTCCAACCATGTGGAATTGAGTAAATAATTATGTCACTTCCATTCTGTGGGATGACATATTATCCTTTAAAATAACATTTCAACAATCTGTTGAAATATATGATTGATTGATGTTATGTTAATAATGTATAAAATATTAAAAATTTCCTCCAAAGTGGTACATATATATTTATGCATAGTAAAACCATCTGGACTAGGGTAAGTACCAGAATGTTGATAGTGGATTTATAAATTATGTGTTATTACTTTTTGCTATTCTGTGTCTTTTTTATGTTTTATATGATGAACATGTATTATTTGCTTAAAGAACAAAACATAAAATAAGAACCATTACACCTATAATCAATATAAATTTTGTATACATGTTCATTGTAGATAAATTAAAGCCTGCATTTGACTTGTCTTTTTTAGAGCCTTCCACCACCCAGTTGTTTTCTCAACTTTATCTCATGCTTCTGTCTTCCAGGTGCCCTAATTTGGAGTCTTATGGCTTTTCTCCCTGTTCCCCTAACTTGACTTGCGTTTTCTCTCCTCGCTTGCCGTCTCCCTGCCAGTCCCCAATTACCAACCCCAACTCCAACCTGTTTATCAGGTAAAATCTTTGTCTTCTTTCAGAGCCCAGGTCAAAATAACTTCCTCCAAGAAATTGTCTTTTGTCTTCTCAGTCTGAAATTCTCTTCCTCCTGAGAATTCTCAGAAACCAATTTTTGAACCTTTTAAAATTGTTTATTACAGTTTGCCTTGAATTAGTTTTTAAAAATCTTTTATTCCTCTTTGATCTTTTATTCTTGGAAGGCAGAAACAGTGCATTAAATCTTGTGGGTGAGCAAATAACATTTTAAGACACATTTAGGAAATATATGACTGACTGGCATGGAGCTTGGGGAAGCTCCCTAATGCAGGGAAAGGGTGAGTGAATGAGAGTCCCTGGGGGATCCAAACTTCTGCCATGGACTTTTGCAATCCTGGGCATGGGAGAACCCTCTTGATGCCCCTGGGCCTTCAGACTGACACAGAGAGACATCTAGAGTCTTTGCAGAGGCACTGCTCAAGCCCACGTGGAGCCCCACAGACTTGGATCTCTGAGAAGCCTGGCACTGTAGCCCTGATAGAGGCTGCGGCCACAGTGCCGCAGAGGCCAGACTGCCCTGTTGCTTCTTGCTAGGCAAGGCTTGCTGACTTGAGCTCCCAGCACAGCAACCCCACCCCTTCCCGAATACTGTGGGCAGTTGTGGTTCTGGATTCCTTTAAGTGTCCAGACTGCAGACCTTGACCCCATTGCACCTCACCAGGCAGGGATTGCCACCTTGAGCTTCCAGCACAGTGGCCCCACCACCACCTGAACACTGTGAGCAGCCTTAGACCTGTGCTCCTCTGGGAAGTGACCATGCTGCAGATCATGTGATTCTCTGCCCCTGCTACTCCTTTCCAGGCAGGGCTTGCCAGCTTGGGCTCCCAGTGCAGTGGTCCTGCCCCCAGCCTGAACATGGCTCTGCATGCCTCTGGGGCAGAACTTCCGGAGGTAACAGACATGGTTTGACACCTTTGCATGCCACCAACAGCAAAGTCCAGTATCACTTGGGTGGGAGGGAAGTGCAAGTGGGGCACATGCCCCACAGCCACCAGTCTCCATTGACACCACGGAGAGATCCTACCCTCCCCAATGAAAGGCCCACAGCACAGTCAGCTTGCCCCTGCCCAAACATTTCACCTGAGGCTAAGAGCCCTTCTGAAAACCCACCCCCCACAGGCCTGTGATATTCCTTTGGACTCCTACCACCTAAGCGTCCCACCTGCCCCCACCTGGGTTTGTCCAGTGATCCAGGGACCAGCCCACCCCTCCGCATCACAGCCAGCGCTTGAACTCTGAGCTCATCCTACCCAGGTCCAGCCCCTTCAGGACTCATAGATGCTGTCCCGTGGGCCATCTAGGGGCCTGGGAACTGAGGAACTACACACCCCATTCCAACTCTGCTGGCATCTGACCATTCCCCTAGGGCACAAGGTTGTACCGACCTAGCCAACCGACACCACCATAACCAACATCCATTCACATAGGCCCAAAGATGAAGTCCTCTCTTTAAAATAAGCAGCAGTACTGCCACATCAGATGGCAGGAGTGCCATAAAGCTATCTGCATCAGGTTGACTGATGAGGTTATGCCCTGAAACCACACCCACAGAGAGTTGCAAAACAAGCATTTCCTGTGACATTCAACCACATTGTGGTCCAGAGATAGGCTACACTGTGCATCTGAATTGGGATACACAAGCCCCGGAACAGGGGTGTGGTAGAGAAACAGATCAAGTTCCTACCTATTTAGGACAGGGAGCTGGTGCAACCCCCTCATTCCCCTGCAGAGACCTCAGTGCACTTCACCAGGAACTCCTCCCAGCCACCCTTATTAGTGCACCATCAAGGTATTCATGGGTGAGCCAGGGGCTCCAGCTCTTCCCAGCTGAGGTCCCCCACCCCCGTGTAACAGGAACCTCAGGACCCTGGGCACTCCACTGTCTAGGCCTTCACTTGAAACAACAGGATGCACCTCACAGTAAGCAAAGGTCAGCTACATACTCGCTTGTGCCACAGCTGGTTCTTAGCTGCAGCCGCCATCTACTGGTTTGTAGGTTGAACTGCATAGCTCCATATGAAACCTGCTGACAGAAGTGCACAAGGCTATAGAAGCAAAGCCAAAAGATCCTACCCAACACGTTCCTCTCCAGATGGGAAGAAACCAGCATAAGAATTCCAGCCATCATGAAAAATTTGAATTCTGAGACACCATCAAAGTATTACTCTCTAGCTCTCCAGCAATGGCCTCTAATGAAAATGGAAACTTGGAGATGACAGATAAAGAATTGAAAGCATGAGCTGCAAGGAAGTTCAGCAAGATCCAAGACAAGGATCTGCCATGGACCTTTGCAGTCCTGGGCTTGGGAGAACCCTCTTGACACCCCTGGGCCTTCAGACTGACACAGAGAGGCACCTGGAGTCTTTGCAGAAGCACTGCTCAAGCCTTCATTTCCTGGATTGCTTTAGAAGTTTATTTGTGTCAAAATCAACCCCCGCTTAAAAGTCACAGAATGGCAAGTTGGATAAAAGTATAAGACTCTACCATCTGTTGCCTTCAAGAGACCCATCTCATATATAATGACACCCATAGGCTTAAAGTAAAGGGTTGGAAAAAGATTTATCATGCAAACAAAAAACCAAAAAAGAGAAGGGGTCACTATTCTTATATCAGATTAGACTTTAGACCAACAACAGGATAAAAAGACAAAGAAGGGCACTAGATAATGATAAAGGGTTCAATTCAACAAGAAGATTTAACTATCCTCAATATATACACACCCAACATTGGAGCACCCGGATTCATAAAACAAGTACTTCTAGACCTATGAAAAGCTTGACAGCTACACAATAATAGTGGGGGACTTCAACACCCCACTGACAGCATTAGACAGATCATTGAGGTAGAAAAGTAACAAAGAAATTCTGGATTTAAATTCAATGCTTCTCCAGTTGGACCTAATAGAACATCTACAGCACACTCCATCCATCAACCACAGAATATATATATATATATAGAGAGAGAGAGAGAGAGCACTCTTCTCATCTACACACAGATGAGAAAACTAAGCACATGGTCAACCATAAAGCAAGTCTCAATAAAGTATGCTAATCATACTTTCATATCACAGTGGAATAAAAATAGAAATAAATACCAAGAGGATCTCTCAGAACCACACAATTACATGGAAATTAAACAACTTGCTCCAGAATGACTTTTGGCTAAACAACAAAATTAAAGGACAAATAAAGAATTTCTTTGAAGTAAATGAAAATGGAGATACAACATACAAAATATCTTGGTTTTAGCAAAAGCAGTGTCAGCAGGAAAATTTATAGTGCTAAATACCTACATCAACAAGTTAGAAAAATCTCAAATTAACAGCCTAACATCACACCTAAAAGGACTAGAAAAACAAGAACAAACTAACCCCAAAACTAGTAGAAGAAAATGAATAACTGAAATCAGAGCAGAACTGAACAAAATTGAGACTCAAAACTTCATACAAAGGGCCAATGAAACAAAAAGTTCATTCTTTGAAATAATAAGATCAATAGACCACTAGCTAGATTAACAAATAATAAAAGAGAAGACCCAAGTAAGTGCAATCAGAAATGACAAAGGTGACATCACCACTGTTCCCTCAGAAATACAAAAGTTCCTCCGAGACTATTACGAACATCTGTGCACACAAACTAAAAAATCTAGAGGAAATGGGTAAATTTCTGGAAATGCACAACCTTCCAAGACAGAATCAGAAGAAATTGAAATCCTGAACAGTGGGATATCAAGTTCCACAACTGAATCAGTAATAAAAAACCTATCAACCAAAGGAGCCCCAGATCAGATGGATTTGCAAACAAATTCTACCAGACATACAAAGAAGAGATGGTACCAATTCTGCTGAAACTATTCCAAAAAATTGAGAAGGGGGGACTCCTCCCCAATCCATTCTATGAAGTTATTATCACTCTGATACCAAAACCTAGCAAAGACACAACAGAAAAAGAAAATTACAGGCCAGTATTCAGGCCAGCATTCCTCACGAACTTAGATGCAAAAATCCTCTACAAAATACTAACAAACTGAATCCACAGCACATCAAAGTTAATTCACTACAATCATGTATGCTTCATTCCTGAGATGCAAGGTTGATTCAACATATGCAACTCAATAAATGTGATTCACCACATAAACGGAATCAAAAACAAAAACCATATGATCATCTCAACAGACAGAAAAAGTTTTTGATTAAATCCAACACTCCTTCATGATAAAAACCCTTCACAAACTAGGCATTGAAGGAAAATGCTTCAAAATAATAAGAGTCATCTATGACAAAACCACAGCCAGCATCATACTAAATGGACAAAAACGGGAAGCATTTCTCTTCAGAACTGGAACAAGACAAGGATGCCCACTCTCACCACTCCTCTTCAACATAGTACTGGAAGTCCTTGCCAGAGCTATCAGGCAAGAGAAATAATTAAAGGCATCCGAGTGGGAAAAGAAGAAGTCAAATATCTCTCTTCACTGATGATATGATTATATAGCTAGAAAACCTCAAGTACTCTGTGGAAAGGCTCCTAGAGCTGATAAATGACTTCAATACAGTTTCAGGATACAAAAATAATGTACAAAAATCCATAGCATTTTTATACACCAATAACATTCAAGCTGAGAGCCAAATCAAGAATTCATTTCCATTTACAATAGTCACAAAATAATAAAATACCTAGGAATACATCTAACAAAGAAGTTGAAAAATCTCTATAAGGAGGAACCATAAAACACTGCTGAAAGAAATCATAGGCTGGGTGCAGTGTCTCATGCCTGTAATCCCAGCACTTTGGGAGGCTGAGGTGGGCGGATCACCCGAGGCCAGGAGTTCGATACCAGCCTAGCCAACATGGTGAAACCCTGTCTCTACCAAAAATACAAAAATTAACCGGACGTGGTGGTGTGTGGCTATAATCCCAGCTACTTGGGAGATTGAGGCAGGAGAATCACTTGAACCCAGGAGGTGGAGGTTGCATTGAGCTGAGACCATGCCACTGCACTCCAGCCTGGGTGACAGGGCAAGACTCCATCTCAAAAAAAGGAAAAGAAAAATCATAGACATATTAGGCAGTTTTGTGTTGCTATAAAAAATACCTGAGACCGGGTAATTTGTAAAGAAAAGAGGTTTTATTTTGGCTCATGGTTCTGCAGGCTGTACAGGAAGCATGGTGCTAGCATCTGCTTCTGGTGAGGGCCTCAGAAAGCTTACATTAATGGCTGAAGGCAAAAGGAAGTCAGCATCTCATATGATAAGAGAGGGAGCAAGATGGTGCGGGGTGTGTGGGGGGGTGTTCCACACACTTTTAAACAATCAGATCTTCCATGAACTCAGAGTGAGAAGTCACTCATCAATAGGGGAATGGTGCTAAGCCATTGATGAGGGACCTGCCGCCATGATCCAATCACCTCACACCAGACCCTACCTCCAACATTGGGAATCACATTTTGACATGAGATTTGGAGGGGGCAAACATGCAAACCATATCAACAGATGACATAAACAAATGGAAAAACATTCCGTGCTCATGGATTGGAAGAACCAATATTATTAAAATGGCCATACTGCCCATAGCAGTATTCAGATTCAATGCTATTCCTATAAAATTACCAATGTCATTCTTCATAGAAACAGAAAGAAACCTCAAAAATTCATATGGAACCAAAAATGATCCGAAATAGGCAAAGCCATCCTAAGCCAAAAGAACAAAGCTGGAGGTATCGCACTGCCTGACTTCAAGCTATGCTACAAGGCTACAGTAACCAAAATAGCAAGGTACTGGTACAAAAACAGACACATAGACCAATGGAATGGAGTAGAATACTCAGAAATAAAGCCACACTTCTACAACCATCTGATCTTCAACATAGTGGACAAAAACACACAGTGGAGAAAGGACTCCCTGTTCAGTAAATGGTGCTGGGATAGCTAGCTGGCTAGCCATATGAGTAAGAGTGAAACTGGACCCCTACATTTTACCATATACAAAAATTAAATCGAGGTGGATTAAAGACTTAAATGTGAGACCACAAACTATAAAAATCCTAGAAGAAAACCTAGGAATTATTATTCTGGACACCAACCTTGCAAGGAATGTATAACTAAGTCCTTAAAAGCAATTGCAGCAAAACAAAAATAGACAAGTGGGACCTAATTAAACTAAAGAGCTTCTGCACAACAAAAGAAATGATGAATAGAGTAAACAGACAACTTACAAAATGGGAGAAAATATTTGCAAACTAGCCATCTGACAAAGATCTAATATCCAGAATCCACAAGACACTTAATTCAACAAGCAAAAATCAGATAATCTCATTAACAAGTGTGCAAAGGACCAGAACAGACACTTCTCAAAAGAATACATACAAGTGGCCAACAAAATATGAAAAAATGCTTAACATCGCTAATCACAGAGAAATGAAAATCAAAACCACAATGAAATATCATTCCACACCAGTCAGATGGCTATTACTAAAAAGTCAAAAAATAACAGATGCTGGTGAGGTTGTGGAGAAAAGTGAATGCTTATACCCTGCTGGTGGGAGTGTAAATTAATTCAGCCACTGTGGAAAGCAGTCTGGAGATATCTCACAAAAACTTAAAATAGAACTACAATTTGACCCAGCAATCCCATTACTAGGTATATACCCAAAGGAAAAATTATTCTACCAAAAATACATATGCACTCGTATGTTTGTTGCAGCACTTTTCACAATGGCAAAGACATGGAATCAACCCAGGTGCCCATCAGTGGTGGATAGGATAAAGAAAATGTGGTACATATACACCATGGAATACTATGCAGACATCAAAAAGAATGAAAATCATGTTCTTTATAGCAACATTGATGCAGCTGGAGGCCATTCACCTAAGTGATTTAGTATAAGAACAGAAAACCAAATACCACATGTTCTCACTCTACAAGTGAGAGCTGAAAAGTGAATACACATGGACATAAAGATAGGAACAATAGGCACTGTGGACTATCAGAAAGGGGAAAGAGGGAGGAGGCCGAAGGTTGAAAAACTACCTGTTAGGTTCTGTGCACACTAGCTGGGTGATGGGATCATTTGCATCCCAAACCTCAGCACCATGCAATATGCCCATCTAACAAACCTGCACATGTATCCCCTGAACCTAAAATAAAAATTTAAATAAAAACCCAAAAATCACCAGTTGAATAACTAATTAATTTAAAGATTCATGCATGGACCACTGATGTTCGTGTCATAGCACAAGAATTATGATTCATCCAACACTGTGCATCTGAGGTCAAAATGGGAAAAATTATTTAAATGCATAGTTTACTATTGAAGCATACGTGGAAAAGTTGCTAAAAATGTATATGACTATACAACACATAGTGAACCCTAACGTAAGCTACAGACTATAATGTATCGATATTAGTTTATCAATTGTAATCGATGTACCATACCAATGCAAGATGCTAATAATAGGGAAAACTGAAGGTAGAGGACAGGGAGTGTGTGGGAACTCTGTACTTCCTGCTCAATTTTCCTAAGCTGCTCTTAAAGTATGAAAGATGATGCTCAGGCATTATGATATCATCAGCCCATGTCTATGATGTGTTTGTCAACTGAAATATATTCACTAATGCTTATTATAGTTGTTTAAACCATTTTTTGAACAACAATGATTTAAGCATATGTTTCTGATTTTTAAACTTTTGTTATGTTTGAAGTAATTGTTTCTTTACCTTACAGGTGGATGCTCTCTGTGATGACTGCCAACGTGATGAGCCATCAGACTCCTACACAAGAGTTTCATTAGGTGGTATTACCTCTGTAATGGATGGGGCTGACTGCGTTAATCACAAAACTTAACTTCTGTCTAGATGTTGTCTGTAAAGGTACAATTTACATTTTAAAAAATTTAAAATGGATTTTTACCTATTTTATTAATTTTTATTGATTAAATTTGGAGATGGTTAAAGGCATAATTTTCAGGGTCAAATTTGGAACATGCTTATTTGATAAGAGGATTTTCATACTAGAACTACTTTTCCAGTATACTTGGCTCCAATCAGCAGCTCTTTAATGTTTGAGGTCAACCTTTGCAGTTGAAAATAATGTGAAGCAAAAGACAGATGTATTCATACACTGTTTTTTTTCTAATTTGTGCTATTATTTGTTGTATTTTCATTTATTGAATGCAGTTACTAACATTTGTGTAATTTCATGTTCATATAGGTACTGAATTTCTAATCCAACTAAAAAATAGTACCAGTATACAGGGATACTATTTTTTAAAAATTATTCAAATGCTTTAAAATAAGGTTTGGAGATAGCTTTGTACCTTTCCGTGTACGTGTGTGTGTGTGTGTGTGTGTGTGTGTATTCATTGTTGAATGTTATTTGTAATTAGCAGATATTACATTGTGCTGTTTTATGTCTAAAACAATGTCAATTTGTCTATGCTATTTCACTTTAATTCAGCTCAAGGTAGAGTGCTAGATGCTGGGAAGACTAAGATAATTAAGACTTACTGAATGTTGCCTGTAGGGAACTCAGAGTCTAATTGGGAGAGGCAGAGGTGTAATGAATACATTATAATGATGTGATGAGAACAACATTACTGAGCAGAGGAGAGGGCGTGACTGAATGCAACGGGGAGTACTGGGGAAGACTACCTGGGGAGGTGCTTCTTGAGCTAGACTCCATGCCCTTGCAAATCCCCCACTAGGCTGGATTTCGAAAAGTGAATAGAAGTAAGAATTGTATACCTGTTTAAGCCAAATCAGCTGCCATTTAGCTTGGGTACAAAAAGGGAAGTTAGCTCAGCCACACCAGGCAACTTTCTATTTTACTTTTCTTGGGTATGAAAGCCAAAATTTGAACTTAGCTGTTAACCTTGGAAGTGCCCCAAAATGATTGTTGAGTGGCAGTTAGGAATTTATGACCTGTTTAGTTAGAAATTCCCAATTCTGGAAGAAAAGGCTTTTGTGACTGCTAAGCTCCAAAGGCAATTTTTTGGTCCCTATTACCATGCCAACAGGAAAACTCCACTGATGGTAGCCTCGCTGGGAGAATTCTTCTCAAAGTGGGAAAGACTTGAACATGTTTGTAATGCCAAAGGGATTGACTGAAGCTGTCGAAGACAGTTAGGAATTATGTTTGTACCACAGTATATTCCAGATACATATTTTTGCTCTGTGAATTTTTTAATTTCTAAGAACCTTATATTTACTATGGTGCTTTGTTCCAAATTTATATTTGTATTAGCACTGCAAAAACAAATAATTTTATCTCCAGTGTAGAACTTTTTAACTGAATTTATAATAGCATTCATGCTAATGTCAGATATTTCACCTCTGCCAGAAAGAATTTTCACAACTTTTGTGAATGCTCTTTAGCTAAAGATCAAGTTAGGCTTATTACTAGTTTCAGTGAGGGCGAACACACACCATGTTGGAACCATGGCATGTCTCCGTAAGAGGATACTAGAAAAAAATCTATTTGAGATGTAGGATTTGAGGTAGGATTTGAGATGTAGGATTTGAGATGTAGTTGGGTGATTTGAGGAAGGTCTACAGAAGCAGGGTATAGCTCTAGACTGGATGCTGTCACAAAGTGGAGGCAATTCTGTGGTTGAATATTTTGTGGGTGGCACAGTAGCCTTGTTTTGTCTGCACTTAGACAAAATTCTGAAGTGATTTTATTTTGTTCTTTTTTTTGTCATGGTCTCAGAATAATTTTCCCTGAGGTTATATCCTATGAGATTGTTTATGTCCAACAGAAAAACATGATGGCTTGGCTGTGGGTGTCAGTCCAGCTAGTTATAACATTGAGGTCTAGCTGTGAACATCAGATGAATTTTGGACTTGAGAGGCTGTTTTTTTTTTTTCTTTTTTCACTTTGATTCCATGATTTGGATGGAAAGAATCAAACTATTATTGGAATTCACTTAACTCTTTTTTCCTTTTTTTTTTGAGACGGAGTCTCGCTCTGTCGCCCAGGCTGGAGTGCAGTGGCCGGATCTCAGCTCACTGCAAGCTCCGCCTCCCGGGTTCACGCCATTCTCCTGCCTCAGCCTCCCGAGTAGCTGGGACTACAGGCGCCCGCCACCACGCCCGGCTAGTTTTTTGTATTTCTTTAGTAGAGACGGAGTTTCACCGTGTTAGCCAGGATGGTCTCGATCTCCTGACCTCGTGATCCGCCGTCTCGGTTTCCCAAAGTGCTGGGATTACAGGCTTGAGCCACCGCGCCCGGCCCTCTTTTTTCCTTGTTAATGCATCTTACATCATTTAACTGCTGGCAAAAGTCTTATCCTAATACAGCTAACATATTAACAGCTGTTTCACTTTTCTCACATACCTAATACAAATTGGAATAACAGATTTTTGAAATTATGTTGGAGCAGATTTTTAAAACTCATACATTAGAGAATTACTTGTAAATGTACTTTTTGTAGCTTCCCATGTTAACTTGTGATCTTCGGGCACTTTGTTCTTAAAATATCTAAGTTATAAAGTAAATGCTTCAGCAAATTTGGGTCCTCTGGTTTTCCTGTGGTTCAGTGATATCACTATGGCCCCCATAGTGGAGAGTAAATGTTGAAAGATTGTCTTGGGCTGCCATACAAATTATCACAGACTGAACTTAAGCAACAGAACTTTATTTTCTCACAGTTCTGGAGGCTAGAATTCCAAGATCAAGGTTTTGGTGACTTGGTTTCTGATGAAGGCTCTCTTCCTGGCTTGCAGGCAGCTGCCTTCTTTCTGCATCCTCACATGGCTTTACTCAGTGCATGTGCAAAAAGAGAACAAGAATTATTTTTTAAGATGGTTGTAATGTTGAGAATAGGCTGAATGGGCAAGGGTGGATTTGCAAGACAAGTTAGGAGTCTGTCGCAATAGTCCTGGTGAGTGATGATGGAGACTTGGACAAGGTTAGCAGAAGTGGAAACTGTAAGGATTGATTTGATTCTGGATATATTTTGGAGGTAGAGGTGAAAGTATTGACTGATTAATTGGACATTTGATATTAAGGAAGGAGGAGTCAAGGGTTACCCCAAAGTTTTTTATATGAGCAATGGTAAGGGAAGGGCTTCCATTTTTGAGATGTGGAAAGACTGAGGAGCAAAATTAGGTGCATGTGAAGAACAGCAAGAACTCAGCTTTAGACCTAATTTGAATAAACATTTGGATATATGAATCTGAGGTTTAGTAGAGCAGCACATATATACATTTTGGAGTTATCATCTTATGGATACTATATAAAGCCACACAAAAGGAATAGGTATAGAAAAAAGTAAAGAGTGAGAGAGAAGAGGTTTATTACATGTCTTGGGTTAATCTAAAATTTAGTTGTAATTGAATTGAGGAGTAATAAATAAAGGACTATGAAGGAACTAGAAAATGCTGGATCATAGGGTGTAGAAATATTTAATTTTAGTAGATATTGTCAGCTTTCTGAAGTGGTTGTAGCAATTTACACTTCCAGTAGCAATGTTTGAAAATTATATTTGCTCCAAATCTTCTCTGGTACTTTTGTATCTTGTGACTCACTTTTAACTTGTTGTTAACATCTGTAAATATTTGTTTATAACTGTAAAATGTAAGATATAAGTGTATGTATCACCTGTCAAAAACAACTGAGAAAACTGCTTCTTTCTTTCTGTAGCAATGTGTCCTACTGCTAATGCTACCACTAATAGCAATCAACGTTTATTTGATGCTTGTATTAGTCAGGGTTCTCTAAAGGGCAGAACTAATAGGATGTGTGTGTGTGTGTGTGTGTGTGTGTGTGTAAAGGGGAGTTTATTAAGTATTAACTTACATGATCACAAGGTCCCACAATAGGCTGTCTGCAAGCTGAGGAGCAAGGAGAACCAGTCCGAGTGATATGTCAACTCTGAGGCATATTAGCATACTTTCAATGCAGGGTTCTTGATAGCTCACCTTCACTGGGGTGTCACACTGGTCTCCCTAGATTGTGCTAGGGCCTGGGGATCAGGGAGTAGTTGGCTGGCTTAAACCATGTTTTCTGCAGGTGGGACAGAAATGGCTGAGAATACAGGGACCTGCCACCATGAATTTCTGGGGCTCCAGTGTTTTATGGTAGAGCTTCCAAATGGCATGCTGTGAATGAGTTGCAGATGTGCTAATGTTAAATGCCTCTCAGCTCATTTAGGGATACAGGCAATGAAGAAAAGGAAATAAGACAGTGATCTTGGGCAGGGGTTGGCAAACTATGGCCCTTGGACCAAATCTGGCCTGCTACCTCCTTTTGTTAAAAACAGATTTATTTAGATATATCTCACATGACTTATAATTCACCCATCCGAAGTGAACCATTCAATGACTTTTTTAGTGTATTTGCAGTGATGTGCAACCATCACTACAACCTTAATTTTAGAACATTTTCACTCCTGCTTAAAAACACTTCATAACAGGAATATAAACCATCACTACAACCTTAATTTTAGAACATTTTCACTCCTGCTTAAAAACACTTCGTAACAGGAATATAAATAAGATTCTACATTTCATATTTTTGATAGAGTCACAAACATATTCAGTCTTTTGCTTGCATTTAAAAATTCAGCTCTTCAGGTGGTTCTGGAGCCCTGTAAACACTGAGATACTTTGCAATCAATTGGTCACAGACATGGCATCAGATGTCACTTGCCATCTGAATGTCAAATCTTCTTTCCTACCCAGGTGTGTCCCCAAAGTTCCTTAAGTGCATAAACAGTTACATACTGCAGCCTATCCTGGCTCAAGTTCAATTGCCTTCAAACAAATTTTCACTTTCTATCTATGACACTACACCTCGAACTCACTATAGTCCATGTTCTAGTGACTAGGATCACCAAACTCTTTATCCAAAGGGGACATTAACTGGTCTTGCAACACGCTTCATGCTTTTCTATTGCTTTGTTCTTGTTGATGGCATTCATTCTTTTCTAGAGTTTCAAATCCGTCAATGTAAACATTCCATCTATTTTAGGCTAAAGGCAAACATAAATGTAAAATGGAGACTTAAACTACTAACAGAAAATGTCACTCTAGTGGCTTAAAGTAGTAGAAGTTTTCTTTTTTTTTTTTTTTTTTTTTTTTTTTGAGATGGAGTCTTGCTGTGTCGCCCAGGCTGGAGTGCAGTGGCGCGATCTCGGCTCACTGCAAGCTCCGCCTCCCGGGTTCACGCCATTCTCCTGCCTCAGCCTCCCGAGTAGCTGGGACTACAGGCGCCCACAACCGCGCCCGGCTAATTTTTTGTATTTTTAGTAGAGACGGGGTTTCACTGTGGTCTCGATCTCCTGACCTTGTGATCCGCCCGCCTCGGCCTCCCAAAGTGCTGGGATTACAGGCGTGAGCCACCGCGCCCGGCCAGTAGAAGTTTTCTTAATGAGTTATGTGAAAAAGAGTTACACTGGACTTTTCTAGTGGAACTATTCCTGTTCTCCTATAGAGGCTGGAACTTTATGTATATCACTTTGATTACCTTCTCTTTTGTTACATAATGAGTCTTCTATTCATCTCTAAGTCATTCTCACCGAGCTACATTCATCCATATCGCAAACCAGCATATTGTCCTCAACAGTATGTGCCCCTCTGTTTAGGAATTATTTGAAATGCTGTTTTGGGTGTTGGGAATTTTGTAAGGGACTGAGGAGTTAGGTGAGCAGATGACAGCAATAGCCATTGACAGCTGGGATATTACCATTAACGTGATTCCATTCTAGCACTAGTTCAACCATTGGTGGCCACCAGTGGCTCTTCTCAAGCTTGTGATGAATGTCCAGTAATAAATTTTCAAGTGAAGATGAGGCTTGCAATTCTGGACTCTACTGTCCCCCCGCCCCGACCTATGTATGGTGTCTTTCCTCAGCTCAGCTCTATATAAGAATGTTTGTGAAGTGGCCATGGTCTCAGAAAACTGGAGATTCTGTGACCTTCCACAGATCAGAGAATACTTAGGACCAGTTCACTCTGGCAACTTAACTCTCCCAGAATGATTTTAAGTGGTAGTGAGAGATGCTTAGCCTGGATGGAGAGGGATAGGGCCTAGGGAAAGTGACATTGCACAGGAGCAAGACGAAATAAGCACCCTCAAGAATTAGGTAGGACCTGTAGGTCAAGAACAGAAAGAACTTTTTGAGATTGGGGGTGAGGAGCAGTACATCTCATATATATTCTCAACTCAGGATTAACAAGTATAATTAAGTAAATAAATAAATGTGCAGGTTATATGTTTGCTATTCATTAAAATAAATACATAAAATAATAACACTTTTTCTTGTTTTCTATGACAGCAGAGCCTTTTGGAACTGGAGACAATCTTGAAGACTGTGAGTAAACACAGAGCATGGAGATAATCATTCCATTTGTTGAAGCTTTTTTTTTTTTAATATGCTAGGCCCCATGCGATACACTATTTGCAGCAGCTTGCTTAATAATCAAAACCTGTGTTGGTAGATATTTCAAGTAATTTGTTTTAAGTCCTATAGCTAATATGCTCAGTCTGGCATGATACCCATGTCTGGCTTATGCCAGACTACGTGCCCTGAATCAGTATATTGTGCTTCTTATAACAGTAAGATAGTTGTGCCAGCATGAAAAAAAATATTCTGAGCTTCTGAGATACTTTGGGGCTTAAGGTCGTGAGGCCCAAGGGAACTGTGCTTCATCAGCTGCTGAGGCTGTCTTCTTGAATCCCTCACTCTCTTAATTTTGCCTGTACACTCAGACCATACCTCCTCAGCCAGTGACCCTAGATTTGTCCTCATCTTTTAGTCTTTAAAATTCACTCTCCCTCAGATTTTCTTCCTAGGCACCTTATAAGAGTAAGTCTCAGTCTTTAATAAACCATTGCCTTCAGAGTGTGATTGATTATAAGGTAGCACTAAGACTCCATTTTAGTAGAGTATGGCTTTGATCAAAGGACTGAATTTAGTGGGAGAATGTCAGTCAGTGTGTAGGCTAGCAAGATATTTTAGAGATTCTTCTTTGTTTCTGCTTTGCCCATGCTCTGTTTGGGCATTCACCATGATTCTGTAATGCATATTTCATATGCAACAGAGAGATAGGTATTGGTTCAATTCATACCTTTGAGGTGAAGCATTTTCATATATCCAAGCACGAGCACACTGACTAGTGGGAATTAGCTGGCAGGCGAGCTACAAAGGATAGAGATATCCAGGATGGGTTGTAGGGATTGGGGAGAGCACTTTACTCTGATCTCTACTGCCCCACATACTTCTTTACTCATGTTACACACTGAGTCCAGAAGACCCACTAACTTTACCTTAAGATGCCAAGGGGAAGTGAACTAATGGTAAAGCTGAACAAAAGCCAGTTAAAATCCAAAACACATAAAACTTTCCATTACGATGGCCACAAAGCCTATTTACCCTCTCCAATGGACCCTGTACTGAACAATTAGCCCTATTTTTCTCTTTTCATGCTTATGGGGAGCCAGGTACTATTATTATGTCTCAAAAAGTTTAGTAACTTCCCCAAGGATATGCAGCTAGTAAACTACAGAGAAACTGTCCAGCATTGGACCAACCAAGGATGACCACAGAACACCTTCTCAAGCAGGTGATAAGGGTCAAGTACTGAATTTTTATGAAAATTCAAATGAGCCATGTTCCATTTCTTGTGTGACAATGTTCAGAGCTGTGTGGATATGCTCTCCAGTGAAATAGTGAAAATTATTTTAAGAAACAAACATTTCATTTCTGGAAATTTTCTTAAGGGCATACAACAAATGAATACACATTTAGCCAAGAAAAACTAACACTCAATAAAAACAGCAAGAGTCTGTAGCATTTGAAACATAATCCTTTCCCTTCTTCCTTCCAGCCTGTGTGATGTAAACTCCACTGCGTGTAGGTACAGCCAAAAACACAGGAATCATTCTGCCCCAGCTCCCATTCAGAGGGATATGGCATCTTCCCACTATAGGCAGGACATTAGCATTCCTCATCCTGGGGGCTTCCTTCTGCCCATCCTCTAGTCATGGAACAGAGGCTCTAGCTGAGGTGCAGCATGTTGACAATATTAGAGCCCCAATCACCTTTCCCCTGGCTTGTAAGGTAGAGATTCCATACCAGGAGAGGCAAGACCAGAAGATCCAAGGCTCCTGCCCTCTCCCACCCTCAGTAGGCACCCAGCATCTGAAGTAGGGATGTCACTCAGAGGTATACCACAGTTTCTGTCCACAGTTCCAAAGCTTTGATTCAGAGACTAGAGAAGAAAGAATAAAAAAATGAACAAAGCTTCAGAAAAACGTGGAACAATATTAAACACACCAGTGTACTCCAACAGGAATGCTAGAAAAAGAGTAGACAGAGGGGCAGAACATTTTTTTAAATGGCTGACAACTTCTCAACTATAACAAGCATTAAACTATATATCCAAGAATCTCAGTAAACTGTGAGTAGGATAAACACAAAGAGATCCATAAAGAGACACATTATAGTAGCAATGCTGAAAGCCAAAGGCAAGGAGAACATCTATAAAGCAGCAAGAGGAAAACAATTTGTGTACTTACAGAGGAACCCCAATAAGAATAACAGCTAACTTCTCATCAGAAAAAATGGAGGCCAGAATGCAGTGAATAACTTATTCAAAGTGTTGAAAGAAAAAAAAAATCTGTCATCCAAGAATCTTATATCCAGCAAAGCTATCTTTCAAGAATGAAGGTAAAATAAAGGCATCCTCACATTAAAAAAAGAAAAAAAAAACTATGAAAATTTCATGCTACCAGACATGCTTTACTGAAATACCAAAGGGAGTTCTTCAAGCTGAAAGCAATTGACTTTAGATGGTAATTCAAATCCACAGGAGAAACAAAGAGCACAGTTAAACATAATTATATAATTATAAAATATAGTATAAATGCATATTCTCCTCTTAACTGACTTAAAAAGAAATTATAGAAAAAATATGGATATAATTGTATGGTTGGACCTATAACATATAGAAATGTGGTATATTTGCCAAATAACAAAACAAGGAGGTAGATGGGACAAAGTTCAATTGGCTAAGATGATGACGCCAGAAGGTAAATAGAATCCCTTGGAAACAATGAAGCAAACCAAAAATGGTAAATCCGGTTAATATAACAAAGGCTAAAAATATATACTTACTCTCATTTTCTTCTCAGCTTTAAAAAAATACATAAAATTACATGAAGTAATAATTATAGCAATGTAATTTTGGGTTTCTAACATACCTAGATATAATATGTATAACATTAGTACCACCAACAAGAGGGAAATTGTACAGTGCTATATAGAAGTAACATTACTGTATTTCACTGAAATTAATATAGTATAAATATCAAGCATATTTTTGTTTATTTGTTTTGTTTTTGAGTTGGAGGCTTGCACTGTTGCCCAGGCTGGACTGCAGTGGTGCAATCTTGGCTCATTGCAACCTCTGCCTCCCCTTCCAGGCTCAGACGATGCTCCTGCATCAGCCTCCTGAGCAATTGGGATTACAGGCACATGCCACCATGTTCAGTTAATTTTTTGTGTTTTTAGTAGAGACAGGGTTTCACCATGTTGGCCAGGCTGGTCTAGAA
The DNA here is from genome assembly GCF_024542745.1 of Macaca thibetana thibetana. NCBI lineage: Eukaryota > Metazoa > Chordata > Mammalia > Primates > Cercopithecidae > Macaca > Macaca thibetana. The sequence goes on from NC_065598.1 coordinate 130,214,189, forward strand.
TTCCTGACCTCAAGTGATCCACCCGCCTTGGCCTCCCAGAGTATTGGGATTACAGGCATAAACCACCATGCCTGGCCTGAGGCAGATTTTGATAAGTTTAAATGTATATAATAAACCCTAGAACAAAAACAAAGGAAATGCCTGAAAAATATAGAGAAAAAATAATTAATTAAGTTAAAACATTAATTAGACAATATTCACTTAATGCAAAAGAAAATGGTCAGGAAGGAATGGAAGAACAAATGACATGAAACATACAGAAAACAGAATGTAAAATGGCAGGTACAAACCTAAGTATATCAATAATAACATTAAATGTTAATGGATTAAACAATGTAATAAAAAGTACAGATTGTCAGACTTCATTTTAAAAAAACCCAACCATATCCTGTCTATAAGAGACATACTTCAAAGATACAAATAGGTTTAAAGTTAAAGCATGGAAACATATATTATGCAAATAACCATAAGAAAGCTTTACTGGCTATTACTAACATCAGATAAAATAGAGTTTAAAACATTAAAATGTTAGTAGAGATAAAGCTGGGCATTTTATAATCATAAAAAGTTCAGTACATCAGGAAAATATAGCAATTATATACATTGACACATCCAACAAGACAGCCCCAAAATACATGAAGTGAATGCTGACAAAAATAAAGGGAGAAATAGACAATTAGACAAAGATTCATGTCAGCGCTTAATGCAAAATACATTCACCTCATCCCGATTTCCCAAATGGTCTCCTCCAATTACAGTATCAATTCAAATGTTAAAAACTCATCTAAATTTCATCAACTAAAAATCCCAAATCTCATCATCTAAACCAGATATGGGTGAGACTCTGGGGATGATCCATTTTGGGGCAAAATTTCTTTCCACGTGTGACCCTGTGAAACTTCCCAATGGCTTCCAAAATACAATGGTGGGACAAACCTAAGAAAGCATTTAAAGACATTCCCACTTAAAAAGGGAGAGAATGAAAGGAAAAAAGAAGTACCATTTCCAAGCAATTTCAAAATCCAACCAAACTCCATTTGATGTCCATCAGTGACAGACTGGATTAAGAAAATGTGGCACATATACACCATGGAATACTATGCAGCCATGAAAAAGGATGAGTTCATGTCCTTTGTAGGGACATGGATGCAGCTGGAAACCATCATTCTAAGCAAACTATCGCAAGAACAGAAAACCAAATACCGCATGTTCTCACTCATAGGTGGGAATTGAACAATGAGATCACTTGGACACAGGAAGGGGAACATCACACACTGGGTCCTATTGTGGGGAGGGGAGGGGAGGGATATCATTAGGAGATATACCTAATGTAAATGACAAGTTTATGGGTGCAGCGCACCAACATGGCACATGTATACATATGTAACAAACCTGCACGTTGTGCATATGTACCCTAGAACTTAAAGTATAATTTATAAAAAAAACCTCCATTTGATCTGAAAGCTTGAGAATAATCCTTTATGACTGATGTTCCACAACCTGGGCTCTTGGTTCTGCATTCTGAGCTTGTGGCTCTGCCCTCAGGATCATCCTCCATTTGTCATAGAAAATATGTATATATGTGTTTGCAGGTTAGTAGTAGTTTTTTCAGTCTGTTTTCTACCTGTAGAATTTTGAAAGTACAATAGCCTTTTTTCATTTCCTCTCTTTTCTGTCATTTTCTGTATAAGCTGACAGTGTTCCTGTCAGCATAAAATTCTCAAAAATCTTGTAGGTCTTCCATGTATGTCATGGAGATTCACTTCATTAGACAAGAGGCTCTTCCACAGGTCTTTCCTGGATAATGCCATATCTATTCCTGGCTTCTGCTCAGATGGCTGAGAGGATTCATGAGGCAAACACGTAATCTCTTCTAAGAGCCCACTATGTGACAGAATAACTTGATCCTTCTGATATACTAGTAAGAGGTTGCTCAGTCACACGCTTGACTTTCTTTCCAGAGCATGATTTTCTGACAGTGAATCTTCTAATTTTTGCATCTTTGAAATTTGGATAGGCTGAGAAATTCTCAAATCGTCATGTCCTTGTTCCCATTTGCTCAATAGTTTTTGCATCAATCTTTCTAATTCCTCTCACATTTGACTATAATCAGCTAGGAGAAACACGTCTGCACCTTCAACGCTTTGCTTGGAAATTTCCTCAGCTAAATATCCAAGCTTACTGTTTACAAGTTCTGCTTCTCACATGACTGCAGGACACAAATCAGCTAAACTTTTTGCCACTATATAACAAGGATCCGCCTTCCTCCAGTTTCCAGTAACAAGGTGTTTATTTCAGAGAGAGAGAGAGAGAAATTGATTGATTTTAAAGAATTGGCTCAAGGAGTTGTGGGTACTAGCAAGTCTGAAATCTATAGGGTAGGTTGGCAAGCTAGAAACGTAAGCAGGAGTTGATACTGCAGCCTTGAAGTAGTATATCTTCTTTTTCAAGAAACCTGTTTTTGATCTTAAGACCTTTTAACTAATTGGATAAAACCCACACATATGATGGAAGGTAATCTGTTTTATTTAAAGTCAACTGATTGAAGATATTAACCACATCTACAAAACACCTTCATAAGAACCCCTAGATTAGTGTTTTATCATAACTGAGTACAATAGCCTAGCCAAGTTGACACATAAAACTAGCCATCACCAGCATCTTCTTCCATTCTATTTTGAAGTACTCAAAAATTATGCTTAAAAAATGACAATTGAAAAATTAATTCGTGAAGAACATAACTATCCTCAGACTCCTGATATACTGGAGAAAGGACAACTATTTTCAAGGCCAATGTTCATGTTCTGTAAGACTGTCAGTACAAAAGTTACTGATTCTTTCCATGTGACAAAGTCATTATACATGATGATCAGGCTTACAGACATGTATGCACTGCAACATAAATGTTATACATGTGCAATTAACATTAAAAGAAAATTGCACCATGACAGCACTTGCAAAGTTCCAGGTATGCTGAGTGTGGTCTAGAAGTGGGGACTGGGTACAGCTGAAGCACAAAGCCCAGGCCAGGGACTCCTCTTGTCCAGACCCATGTGAAATTGCTCACAAAGTTTAAGTATAGTACTCATTAAAGTCATCATACAGACTTTCTGCAATACCTGCAGAAACATCCATGAGGCTGGTGCCCATGTCATTGTCTGTAGGATCCTATAATATGGCCTTGGATGTGCAAAAGTATTTTAAAATATGGTAGCCTAGCCCAGGTGCATGTAGGAAGGAAGTCTGTAGACTTGATCAAGTGGTTGATGATCAAGATCCTTGTGGAAAGAGAATCTCCCCAGACTTGGTTGTGCTAGCCTTGGGCATGATAGGCCAGCTCTACTATATTGCTTCTTTCCTCACACTCCATTTTCCTCTCCCTTGGTAGTTTCTGTTTGGTCTGGCTTTATATTGGAATGGGCTCGCCCTGAGATATTCCTCTCTCCTTTTCCCATGTCTGGATAAGACTTAGTAAAAGTCCAAGCCAGAGGAGGACTCTGCTGTTTGTGAGAGTGTCTAAACTGCAGTGGCTTTTGTATAAGTCATTCTTTCATCTATGCTGGTGGCCCTGCCAAGGGTATTTGGGAAGTGTCAGTAATTTATAACATGTTCTGACCTTTGGAATACACTTCTGTTTGTTTTCTCTGTGTGTTAAAAAATAAATAAGCAGACTAAAATAAATGCATTTTTACCAGATTTTAAAATGGTGACTTTGGCTCTTGGGAGTATCTTCTTATTTTTTTAGAAATTTTAATGTAATTTAAATAGCAATTATTGGGGATTTAGTCATAATGAATAAGAGAAGAAGCCCTAAAATAAATTCTGACTAGTTAGCTCTATTGGTTAGAAAGGTCTGATGTTCCTTTTCTTATTAGACATATAGAAATATTTTAAAATTTTAAAAACTGTCTTTGAGCATCTAACATGTATACACAGTACTTTTAGGAGACATAAAGATGAATAAGAGAAACTTCCTTTTAAATTTAGTTCAAGGCCAGGTGTGGTGGCTCATGCCTGTAATCCTAGCACGTTGGGAAACTGATGGATTGCCTGAGTCCAGGAGTTCAAGACCAGTCTGAATAATATAGTGAGACCCTGTCTCTAAGAAACATAAAAAAACTTAGCCAGGCATTGTGGCATGTGCCTGTAGTTCCAGCTACTCGGGAGGCTGAGTTGGGAGGATGGCTTGAGCCTGGGAGGCAGAGGTTGCAGTGAGCCAAGATCATGCCTCTGCACTGCAGCCTGGGCGACAAAGTGAGACCCTGTCTCTAAAATAGTAATAATAATAATTAATAATAAAAAATAAAATAAAAATAAATTTAACTCGAAAAAGAATAGGATAAAAGATCAGTAATAATGTCTAATGATGTTATACTCTTCTTCTATTTTATTTTTATTTTTTATTATTTTTTTTTTTTATTTTTTGAGACGGAGTCTCGCTCTGTCGCCCAGGCTGGAGTGCAGTGGCGCGATCTCGGCTCACTGCAAGCTCCGCCTCCTGGGTTTATGCCATTCTCCTGCCTCAGCCTCCTGAGTAGCTGGGACTACAGGCGCCCGCCACCGCGCCCGGCTAATTTTTTTTGTATTTTTAGTAGAGATGGGGTTTCACCGTGGTCTCGATCTCCTGACCTTGTGATCCGCCGGCCTTGGCCTCCCAAAGTGCTGGGATTACAGGCGTGAGCCACCGCGCCCAGCCTCTTCTTCTATTTTAACTAAAGTTTTTATAATTTTTCTTCTTTCTTTTAAAAAATTCAAGTTAGATAGTTAAAATAGTGCTAATTGAAAAATGCTAAGTTGGAGCCATTGCTCTCTCATCTACACCACCAAATGGTAAATGTAGCAGGGAAAATGAGACTCAAATGCAGAGATCTGGGTGGTTCCAGATCACAGAATAGGGAATCATAATAACTTAAAAACTAATATTACCCTTTGAAATTAGAATCCCTAAGTGTTGGTCAATTATTCTGGCCAATGGAGATGAAGGTAAGAGAAGAAACATGGTTTTCAAGAATTTTATAATTATAAAATAGAAAAGTATTAAGATGAATAATAAATCCATTTATAATATTTCTGTTTTATTTTTTTAAAGAAAATTTTAGTGTGGCCGGGAGCAGTGGCTCACACATGTAATCCCAGAACTTTGGGAGTCCAAAGTGGGCGGATTGCTTAAGTTCAGGAGTTCAGACCAGCCTGGCCAACGTGGTGAAATCCCGTCTCTAACAAAAATACAACAAATTAGTCGGGCATGGTAGCCCATGCCTGGTGTCCCAGCTACTCAGGAGGATGAGGTGGGAGGATCACCTGAGCCCAGGAGGCGGAGGTTGCAGTGAGCTGAGATCACGCCACTGCACTCCAGCCTGGGGAACAAAATGAGACCCTGTCTCAAAAAAAAAAAAAAAAAAAGAGAGAGAGAAAAAAGAAAAAAGAAAACAAGTTACTGAGATATCATTCAATCGAAAGAGTCAAGATAAAAATTTGGTGACAGAGTGAGTCCATCTCAGAGAGTACCATGTTGTAAGCTTATAATAAGCACTGACCTGTCAATGGCAGCATTTTTTAGATTATTTGGTAAACACTGTATCCAAGATACTTGTTGGGCTCTTGAATGCTATCTTGAGATTTCCAAGGAGTATTTGGACAATCCTGGGGTTGCTTAAACATTTACACGAGGATTTAATTTTAGTGACTATACTTGTTCATTTCTAGAAATTCTATTTGGTTCCTCATCAAATTTTATGGTCTATTATTTTATAGTTTCCTTCAGGTTGTTCTAATATCCCAGATTCTTGGGTTGCCAATCACTGTTGAAATTTCTGATTTCTGCCGGGCGCGGTGGCTCAAGCCTGTAATCCCAGCACTTTGGGAGGCCGAGACGGGCGGATCACGAGGTCAGGAGATCGAGACTATCCTGGCTAACACGGTGAAACCCCGTCTCTACCAAAAAATACAAAAAAAAATTAGCCGGGTGAGGTGGCAGGCGCCTGTAGTCCCAGCTACTCGGGAGGCTGAGGCAGGAGAATGGCGTAAACCCGGGAGGCGGAGCTTGCAGTGAGCTGAGATCCGACCACTGCACTCCAGCCTGGGCGAGAGCGAGACTCCGTCTCAAAAAAAAAAAAAAAAAAGAAATTTCTGATTTCTTTATGGTGATTTATAGAGGATATCACTTGAAATTTTTAAACTCTGAACTCATTTTTAGTGTTTTTGTGCTTCTTTCCTCTGGGATTTTTGCATGATCTACATTTTGGTAGTGTACTCCAGAGAAGTTTCACGCTTGCCTACACTGAGGCCCTAAGGGTTTTTAGACAAGTTTTCACTTTAACTTTGAAATCTTGTGTCTCGACAAATGTAGTGTACATTCAGACCCTACTCTCAAGCAGGTCTGGAGTTTTCCCATCCAAGGCAGCTCCTCTGCTGCTTCCCAAGCCAGTGGTCAGAGGGTTTTTTCTGCAATTTGGATTGCACTTTCAGTCTCCAGGCATTGTGCAGACACTCAATTCTAACTCCATGCCTCCCTCATCCAATCTAAAATCTTGTTCTTTTCCCTGGGCGAGACTTTAGCATCTGACCCTCTTTCGTCCTTGGATTATACCTGGATCTAATGTCTTGAGTTTACTTGCATTGGCTCTGATTTCTCTATTTCAGATTTCCCTTTCTTTTGAGATTAGCTATGCCTTAACTTAAAAAATATTTTATTGGCCATTTTAGGAGTTTCTAGAATGCAAGAAGTAGGCCAGTCAGCATCAGCTGAGTCATCCATGTCACTAGAAGTCAAATAAATCAATATTGAAGTAAGCACACAAAACCTAGTATTCTCTTAATTCACTTTCAGCACAGAAAGGTGTAAAGTTGCTGCATTTGTTTGAGCAACAGGGCACTGAAATCAGGATTCATTTTTAGAGATGTTAGTCAACCAACTGATATTGTTCATTACAAACTAAACAGGTTGTTCCAGTATCCTAGATTCTTGGGTTGCTAATCATCATTTGTTGAAGTTTCTGACTTCTTATGGTGATTTATTTAGTTTTCTGTGCTTTTGATGATTTGTTCCTCTTATCACTTGAAATTTTAAAATCTGAGCTCATTTTTAGTGCTTTTATTCCTTCCTCTGGGATTCTTGCATGATCTACATTTTGGGAGAGTCCTTCAGAGGTTTCACGTTTGTGATAGGAATAGACATTAGGTTTCATTTCAACACCATGTTAGTCAGGGTTCTCCAGAGAAACAGAGCTAATAGTATAGAGAGATATAAAAATATAAAGATAGATAGATAGATAGACAGATAAGAAAGAAAGGATTTGTTAGGGGAATTAGTTCACATGATTATGGAAGCTAAAAGGCCATCTGTGAGCTGGAGAACCAGGAAAGCTGGTAGCATAGCTTAGTTCAAGTCTGAATGCCTGAGAATCTGAGGGACTGCTCATGCAAGTCTAGGAGTCTCAAAGCCAGAGAACCCAGAGTTCTGATGTCCAGGGGCAGGGGAAGACGGGGGTCCTAGCTCTAGAAGAGAAAGAGTGAATTTGTCTTTCCTCTGCTTTTTTGTTCTATTTGGGCCCTCAACTGAACAGATGGTGCCTGCCCACAGCACTAGAAGAGAAAGAGTGAATTTGTCTTTCCTCTGCCTTTTTGTTCCACCTGGACCCTCAACTGAACAGATGGTGCCTGCCCACATTGGGTGAGAGTGGATCTTCATTTCTCAGTCTACTGATGCAAATGCCAATCTCTTTTGGAAACACCTTCACAGACATATTCAGAAATAATGCTTTATTAGCTATATGGGTATTCCTTAATCCAGTCAAATTGACACCTAAAATTAACCATCACAAACACCAACTGATATATGGGAGGACAATTCAATTGTGATGCTAACCACTCAGAGTTAGTGTTAGACTTCACAAGTAAAAGACATGGTCCCCAACAATACTGCCTCCACTTTAGACACGTGCCACATGTTGAGTGCCCAAGACACTCACACTTTTGACCAATTGACTATAATTCTGGGCATTTCCCTTAACCCTCCTCATGTTTGATAAATTGCAATAATGACACATGGAACTCAAGGGAGTGCTACACTTAGTTATGATTAGTTTTATTATGAAGATGCAAATCTGGAACAGCCAAATGAAGAGATACAGAGGGTGAGGTCTAGGAGGAGCCCAAATGCAGAGCTATCAAATCTTTTTCCTGTGGAATCAGGGTACATTGCCCTCCTGACACACTGATGTGTTTATTAACCAGAAAGCTCCACTGAACTTCAGTGTCCAGAGTTTTTGTTGTGGTTTTATTATTTATGAATAATTGATTTAATCATTGACCCCATGATTGAACACAATCTTCAGCCTTCCTTCTTTCCCTGGAAGTCAGAAGATTGGACTTATATCACATGGCTCAAAGCCCAAATCCCCTAATCATTTGGTTAGTCTTCCTGAAATGATCAGTTCTCATCCTGAAGTTATTTAAGTGTTTAACATGAGTCACCTCATTAGCATGAACTGTCAGATGTGATAGCTTATGGGGCTCATGAATAACAAAAGTACTCCTATTATTTGGGAAATTCCAAGGATTTTTTTTTTTTTTTTCTTGAGACGGAGTCTTGCTCTTGCTGCCCAGGCTGGAGTGCAATGATGAGATCTTGGCTCACTGCAACCTCTGCCTCCCGGGTTCAAGAGATTCTCCTTCCTCAGCCTCCCAAGTAGTTGGGATTACAGGTGCCTGTCACCACGCCTGGTTAATTTTTTGTATTTTTTCTTTTTTTAGTAGAGACAGGGTTTCACCATGATGGCCAGTCTCCAGGCTGGTCTCAAACTCCTGACTTCAGGTGACCCACTCACCCCAGCCTCCCAAAGTGCTGGGATTACAGGCGTGAGCCACTGCACCTGGCCATTCCAAAGATTTAGACTCTAGCAGAAACCAGTGACGAAGAAGAGTCAAATTCTATTACACAACAGGTTTAATATAGTATTCCCAAATTAAAGTAAGATGGTATTAGAATTTAGTATTATTTACATATTGAATTTTTTAAAGGAGATAAACTTATGTCTAAATTCATTTTTTTTTTTCATGATACAGGCTGGTGAAGCCACTTGCTCTTCCTCTCACATATATCAGAACAATTCAGCCTTTAATTTATTTTCAGAGAAAAATATAATACCCAAAGTTATTACAAAAATAACTTTCATTTCTTGAATTAAACATTCAGTGCTGAAGAAGGGAAAGGTGTCACATAGTGAACTTCTCCTTTTATAAGAGTACTTATTCTTCCTCTTCATGTAAGGAAGTTTATTATTTAAGCCCTATTATTTGTTAGAAAATATTTGAACTTCATGGACCCCTTCTTACCATGTTAATTCTTACTTTACAGTTGATGGGATAACTACCCATATCTTTAAAAATAATTATTTAATACTTTGCCATAACTTTTTATAATATACTTGGCAACAGTACATCACAGTTTAAATTATTTTAGCTCTGTGTTTTACAATTTAAGGGAATTTTTTGCTGATATTACCGGTCTAAAGTTTTTAGTTTCACCCATTGATTTTTCTAGATAAACTTTATGTTTTTCCCTAGATTATTGTCTTGTCCCCTTGATTTGTTTTTAAACCAGAATTATATTCAGCTGACAAATGTATTTGGAAAGAACTGGCACCTTTTCATGTTCAATACTGTAGTTATATAAAGCCTCTCAATTGATTACATTTTCATGTTTTAATCACTTTTGTAAGTTTCTGTATTTTAGAGCTCAAGCATTTTCAGTTGAGATAACTTTAGATAATGTTGTAGCTTTGCGGCTACAAAAATGGAGATCTTGTACTGTTACATTTTCTAATTCATTCTTATGGGTAGTTAGGACTGCTAGTGGTGTATAGATAGGCATACCTCAGGGATCACCACAGTGAAGCTAATATTGCAATAAAGTGAGTCATATGAATTTTTCGGTTTTCCAGTGAATACAAAAATCATGTTTGATAGCAACATGGAATCAACCTAAATACACATCAGTGGTTGACTGGATAAAGAAAACATGGTACATATACAAGACAGAGTACTATGCACCCGTAAAAGAGGAATGAGATCGTGTCTTTTGCAGGAACATGGATGGAGCTGGGGGCCATTATCCTTAGCAAACTAATGCAGTAACAGAAAACCAAACAGCACATGTTCTCACTTACAAGTGAAAGCTAAATGATGAGAACATATGGGCACAAAGAGTGGAACAACACACACTGGGGCCTACTTGAGGATGGAGGGTGGGAGGAGGGAGAGGATCAGAAAAAAATAACTATTTGGTACTAGGCTTAGTACCTAGGTGATGAAATAATCTGTACAACAATCTCCCATGACATGAGTTTACCTATATAACAAACCTGCACGTGTAACCCTGAACCTAAAGTGAAAGTTTTAAAAAATGTTGGAAATCCTAACCAGAGCAATCAGGCAAGAGAAAGAAATAAAAGGCATCGAAATAGGAAAAGAAGTAAAACTATCTGTCTTCACTGACAATATGATTCTATACCTGGAAAACCCTAAAGACTTCACCAAAAGGCTTCTGGAACTGATAGATGACTTAAGTAAAGTTTCTGGATACAAAATCAATGTACAAAAATCAGTAACATTTTTATTCACCAATAACATTCCAGCTGAGAGCCAAATCAAGAACAATCGCATTTACAATAGCCACACACACAAAAATAAAATACCTAGGAATACATTTAACCAATGAGGGGAAAGACCTCTGCAAGGTGAACTACAGAACACTGCTGAAAGAAATTACAGATGACACAAACAAATGGAAAAACATTACATGTTCATGGATTGGAAGAATCAGTATTGTTTTAATGGTCATATTGCCCAAAGTAATCTACAGATTCAATGCTATTCCTATCAAACTACCAACATCATTTTCACAGAAGTAGAAAATGCTATTCTAAAAGTCATATATAACCGAAAATGAGCCTGAATAGCCAAAGCAATCCTAAGCAAAAAGAATAAAGCTGGAAGCATCACATTACCCAACTTCAATCTATGCCACAAGGCTACGGTAACCAAAACAGTGTGGTAGTGGTACAAAACAGATGTATGAACCAATGTAACAGAACAGAGAGCCCAGGCCAGGCATGGTGGCTCATGCCTGTAATCCTAGCACTTTGGGAGGCCAAGGTGGGTGGATTACTTGAGGTCAGCAGAGCAGCCTGGGCAACATGGTGAAACCCCGTCTCTACTAAAAATAAAAAATGCCCAGTCCATTATGCCCAAATCCCACTTGGCCATAATGAATGATCTTTTTATGCGTTCTTGAATTTGATTTGCTAGTATTTTGTTGAGGATTTTTACATCAATGTTCATCAGGGATATTGGCCTGTAGTTTTCTTTTTCTGATGTGTCTTTGGTTTTGGTATCAGGGTAATACCAGCTTTGTAGAATTAGTTTGGAAGTATTCGCTCCTCCACCACTATTTTTTGAAATAGTTTGAGTGGGATTAGTATGAGTTCTTTAAATATTTGGTAAAATTCAGCAGTAAAGTCATCAGGTCCCAGGCTTTTTGTTGCTAGGAAACCTTTTATTATGGCTTTGATCTCATTGTTGTTATTGGTCTGTTTATATTTTGAAGTTCTTCGTGGTCAGTATTGGTAAGTTGCACATATCTAGAACTTTATCTATTTCTTCTAGGTTTTCCAATTTATTGGCATGTAATTGCTCATAGTAGTCACTAATGAATTTCTGTGGCATCAGTTGTAATGTCTCCTTTTTCACATCTGATTTTATTTATTTATTTGGGCCATTTCTTTTTTTTTTTTTTTCCAGTCTGGCTAAAGGTTTGTCAATTATGTTTATCTTTTTAAGAAACCCAAGTTTTCATTTCATTGATCGTTTGTATTTTTTGGTCTCAATTTCATTTATTTCAGCTCTGATCTGTATTGTATTTCTTCTAATAATTTTGAGTTTGATTTGTTCTTGTTTTTCTAGTTCTTTAAGATGCATCAGTAGGTTGTTTATTTGAAGTGTTTTTACTTTTTTGATATAGGTGCTTATTGCTATAAACTTTCCTCCTAGTACTGCTTTTGCTGTATCCCATAGGTTTCAGTATGTTGTATTTCCATTTTCATTTGTTTTAAGAAATTTTTAAATTTCCATGTTAATTTCTCCATGGACCCACTGGTCACTTAAGAGAATATTATTTAATTTCCATGTGTTTGTATAATTCCCAAAGTCCCTCTTGTTACTGATTTCTAGTTTTATTCCATTGTCGTCAGAGAAGATACTTGATATAATTTCAATATTTTATTTTATTTTATTTTATTTTATTTATTGAGACAGAGTCTAGCTCTGTCACAAGGCTGGAGTTCAGTGGCGCGATCTCAACTCACTGCAACCTCCGCCTCCCGGGTTCAAGCAATTCTCCTGCCTCAGCCTCCCAAGTAGCTGAGATTACAGGCATGCGCCGCCATGCCCAGCTCATTTTTTTGTATTTTTAGTAGAGACAGAGTTTCATCATGTTGGCCAGGATGGTCTCGATCTCCTGACCTCATGATTAGTCCACCTTGACCTTCCAAAGTGCTGGGATTACAGGCGTGAGCCACCGTGCCTGGCCCAATTTTGGATTTTTTAACGATTTGTTTTGTAGATAAAAATTTCTAAATAATTATATTTTATTTTAAATATATTATTCAGTATCAGCAAAATATTATATCTGTGTATTAAATTCTAAATTTGCACACCAAATAAACACTATATCTTCCAGTTTACACCCTACTTCACTTTTTAAAATTTGAAACACAAAAATTCCAAGTGTTCACATGAAATTAGCTCAAGGTCAGTTTCTTTACCGTTTTAATCACTGTGCTATCATTGTATATTTTGAATCTAAAATTAAGACTCTATTACCACAAGAGTTGGGGACACAGACTATACCTGAAACAAGTTCAAACAACTTTGAACCAATATTAACTCTCTCTCAAAACCAATGAATGAAACTGAGATCACATCTTTCAGGAATTGAATGTATAACAGGAAATTATATTATCTATGTCATGTATAATTAAAATAGCAATTATTTAGAAATTAGACCAACAGAAATTCAGGAGTCAAGGAATATTCTATTCCTGACATTGCTTATAATTGCTAATACATGGTGCTAATAAAAAGCAGACTTTCCATTTCTTTATTATTACCATTAAATTCTGCACAAAGCAAGATCTTATTGCCTGCACCCAGATGTTGTGCTCTTATTCCCTCACCCTGTCCAACCTGCTTACCCTTTTCCCTAGAGTAAAGCAGCAACCCGTATCATAACCTTCAAGATCAGGTAACACTGGCCTCCTGTCACTGCTCTGCCTTCATGTCTCACCATCCTCCTCCTTTCTCACTTTGCCACAGCTTTGCTGCCTGTCTTGCTGTTCAAATGTATCTGTCATGCTTCACCTCTGCGCTTTTGTATTGCTACTCCTTCTGCTTGGAATGTTCATTCCCAGAAGTCCATGTGGTTGTTTCCCTCACCTCCTCCAACTCTTTGCTCAGTGTTATCTTCTTAATGATGCCTAATCTGACCATCCTATTTCAAATTGCGACCTCCCGATCTTTCATACTTTACTCAAATTTTATTTTTAAAATACACTATTATCATCTTCTGACATAGTATATCATTTGGTGATTTTTTATATGTAAGTATTGATTATTAATTTTCTGCCTCTTGTGCTGTTAGAATTTAAGATCCATGAGGACAGGAATTTTTGTGTGTTTTCATCACTGATATATTCCAAACACCTAAACAGTTGCTCAGTAAATATGCATTGAATGCATATATATAATTTTTTGTAGGTACAATTGATGTACAAAGTCATTTTCAATTTTTTTTCCTTTTTTTCCTCTTTTAAGTGTATTTCTCTAATTTTACTTTTTGAACTCATACAGTTTTTTGAAAAAAGTGCAGAAGTTTGATATAATCACACAGAAAGAAAAATTACTGTCAAAATTAGCATGTACATTGTCATAATGTACAGAGGAAGATTTTCTCTTTTGAAAATAATTTTTAAATTTTTTTGAAATTGACAAATAACATTGTATGTATTTATCATGTACAACATGATGCTTTGAAGTATATAGACATTGTAGAATGGTTAAATCTAGCTAATGAATGGATGTATTACATCACATACTTATCATTTTTGTGATGAGAGCACTAAACATACACTCTATTTGCAATTTTCCAGAATACTACATATTGTCATTAACTATAACCACTTTGTTGTACAATAGAGCTCTTGAATTTATTCCTCCTATCTAACTGTAATTGTGTATTTTTTGATCAACATCTCCCAATCCTTCCCTCCCTGCTAACCACGCCAGCCTTTAGTAACCATCATTTTACTCTCTACTTCTATGAGATCACCTTGTTTAGATTTTATACATGAGTGAGAACATGTGGTTTTTGTCTTCCTGTGCTGGGCTTACTTCACTTAGCATAATGTTCTCCAGGTTCATTCATGTTGCATTGACAGGATTTCCTTCTTTTATGGCTGAATAATATTCCATTGTGTATATATACCATGTTTTCTTTATCTATTCATCTGTTGATGGACACTTAAGTTTCCATATCTTGGCTATTGCAAATAGTGCTGCAATAAACGTGAGAGTACAAATATCTTTTCGACATACTGCTTTCATTTATTTTGGATATATATTCAGTAGTGACATTGCTGGATCATATGATAGTTCTATTTTCAATTGAGAAACCTCCATGCTGTTCTCCATAATGGCTGTACTAATTTACATTCCACCAACAGTGTAGAAGAGTTCCTTTTTCTCTGCATTCTCACCAGCATCTGTTATTTTGTCTTTTTAATAATAACCGTTCTAACTGGGGTGGGGTGATATCTCATTGTGGTTTTGGTTTGCATTTTTCTAATGATTAGTGATGTTAAACATCATTTTTTATTAATTGTGTATATAAAATTTATGAGTATAATGCCCCAGAAAGGATATTTTTCAAATTTTTTTTTTTTTTTGGAATTTCTGCTTGCCTTTTAGAATGCCATCTGAATGACTCACTTAATATGATATAAATACTTGTATAGGCCAGGTGGGAGGTTGGCTCAGGCCTGTAACCCCAGCATTTTGGGAGGTCAAGGCAGTTAGATCGCTTGAACTTAGGTCTTGGAGGCCAGCCTGGGGCAACATGGTGAAATCCCGTCTCTACAAAAAATATAAAAATTAGCCAGGCATGGTGGTGCATGTCTGTAGTCCCAGCTGCTCAGGTGGCTGAGGCGGGAGGATCGCTGGAGCCCAGGAGGTGGAGGTTGCAGTGAGCCGAGATCGCGCCATTGCATTCCAGCCTGGGCGACAGAGTGAGATCTTGTCCCAAATAAAATAAAATAAAATAAAAATAAATACTTGTTTAAAAAAATGCAACTTAGAAATACAGTTGTCACTCAGTATCCACAGGGGATTGATTGATTCCAGGATGTCCCTGTCTCCCGTGGATACCAAAGTCTTCAGATGCTGAAGTCCCTCATATAATATGACATAATATTTGTGAGCAAACGCACATTCTCCTGTATACTTTAAATAATCTCTAGACCATTGTAATACCTAAAACCATATAAGTGCAATGTAAATAATTGTTATACTGTATTGTTTAGTGAATAATGACAAGAAACAAGTATGTACATGTTCAATACAGACACAACCATCTATTTTTTCCTGAATATTTTCAATCTCTAGCGGGTTGAATCCACAGATGCAGAACCCATGGATAGAGAGGGATGACTGTAATTAACATTTACCCTTCATTGGATCACATACATATATCATATAGTTTGAATATTTAATATTTCATCCATTACTTGATGTTTCAGAAAATGTGAGTTCCTAGACACCATTTCCCTGAAATGAAGCTTCACAGTCTTACTCTTACATTTAGGCAATATAATTAAATAATGTTCAGTATAGAAGAACACTTCCAAGTGTTAAAGTTTTCTTTAATAATTATTCTCAATCTATATTATTGAGGCTTACTTTAAAAATAAAATCTATGATTAATGTAAAACTTTATGTCTTAATGAATTGAAATGAAATATTTAGTAAGATGTGCCCCATGGTATATTTAAGCCTTCCTTTGTTAGCTTTTTAAAAATAAAACATATCCATGGCTAGGCAATTAAAATATTAATTTATGTGCAACAACATTTTTGATAAATAAATAATTTCTGTAGCTCTATATGGTCATTATTTGTAGTTAGTATCGGAGTTACAAAATCATTCAAATTTCAAATAATAATCATTGTGGAGAAATGTTATCTTTTGATTGTCATAATTAAGTTGAAAATCATTCTGTGTCATTATTATTATCCATTTGAGAACACTCTAAGTTTAAAAATTGAAACCTAAAGACCTTCAGAGGCACTTCATCTTACTTCATGCCCAATTCTATAATATACACCTACCTTACAAATATCTAACAATCTAGTATATAATTCACATAGATACAGAGTTATCTTATTAAATAGCTTTCTGAAATCAATTTGTTTCTTCAATCTGCTGAACATCACAAATAACTTCTTAACTACAGTGGTGACACTATTGAAATCTATGAAGTAACCATACATTTTGTTCAATTCTTCTCTCAATAAATTATCTGAATAAAAGTAATCTGGAAACATTTGGGTGATAAAAGTTTTGTATAATTATTGGATTTATACCTATACAATTTAGAATGATCAAAACGTATAATTATTGAATTCTAGTTCTAGTTATGGTATAAAGCTGATCACTGATAACTAAATTTCTATAAGAAAGAAATGCAATGCAGCAAGTTAGCTGTCCAAAATATTAAACTTTTATGTTTACTTTACATAGTGACAGTAGTTAGGATAACTTTTATGTCTTTACTTTCCATGAACAGCTTTTTTCTGGGTGGGGTTAATTGTGCACTGAATGATAGAAAGTCTCACAATCGACTCTTCTTACTAAATTATAAATTGCTGTTTAACCATGAGTAATCTTACGCTTTCATGCATAATCATCACATTCAATGATTGTAACACACTGAGTTTTATTAAAAATAGTTATTAAATAATTATAAGCCTTTGGCCAGGCACAGTGGCTCATGTCTGTAATTCCAACACTTTGGGAGACTGAGGCAGGCAGATTGCTTGAGTTCAGAAGTTTGAGACCAGCCTGGGTAACATGACGAAACCCTATCTGTACTGAAAATATGAAAAAACTAGCCTATTTGGGAGGTTGAGGTGGGAGAATCACCTGAGCCCGGAAGGTAGAGGCTGCAGTGAGCCAAGGTCGTGCCATTGCACTCCAGCCTGGGTGACAGAGTGAGACCCTGTCTAAAAACAAACACAAAAACAAACAAACAAACAAAAGACTACAAATGTTTGTGGATAAAACTGGCACATGGGAAATGGAGAAATGGTGCATAGATTATCAACACTTTTTTTTTTCGTTTGTGTAATTTGGTTATTTGGCTTTTGCTCTATCAATACTTGAGTCACTGAATAAAGTGAACTAACAACTGTGAGGCCAGAAATAAACCATTATGTGTTTTCTACATGTAACTCTCAACTCAAAGTTTTAAAATTAGCTAAAATCATCATATAAACAACATTAGTAATAAAAGCATTGAAAAAATAAATACGTTTAGTTTTCACTTATTTTCTCTTTGCTATCTCCAAATAAATAGTTCTTTAATACTTCAAAACTATATTCTAAGCAAACAAATTGACTGGTCATATAGAGGAAAGGTCACTTTTCCCTCCTTCCCCAGGTTATTGTGGATTCAGTTCCAGGCATTGTACCCGTCTGCTCCTCCCTCTCAGCACTATGGCTGAAACAAACTATAGATGAGCTTAAAAAAAAAAATCACAAAGGTAGTGGAGGAATAGCTGCAAAAAGGACACTGAATTAACATAGATTTATTTCTGTTTGCACTGGCAGACAGTTTAAGAGAAAGCAAAAAAAGATGCAAGCTAAGTGGTCGCTATTTTAAAAAAGAAAAGATTTTCGACAGGCACAAAGGTCTCCATGGCAACAGTGAATTTAGACCTTTATCAACATTGTATCTGCAGCGCAATATCACAGAAGGTCTATTCCACTATTCTGCCTTGCAAACCCTACGTTTCTAATCTTCCATTCCATTGTTTTGAATTTGTATCTGCACTTTCAGCTGTCCATATCTCAACATTTAAAAAATCCCAGATAATTGTAAAATAATTCTCAAACTAAATCTAGGTTTTGTTTTCTTGTTATTCAAAGGCAAGATATAAATTGAAGATTTTTTATTTGCATCAATTTATGGGGTACAAGTGCAATTTTGTTACATGCATAAGTTGTATAGTGCTAATGTCCAGGCTTTAGACTTAATATTTAAAGTCAGTTCAGTTTTTATTTATTTCAAAGCTGAACAATTGTTTAAAAGCATGAATTTATTCAAATTATTTCATTTTTTGAAATGTGATTGCAATTCAAAAGAAATTTAAAATGTGGCAAAATCTAACCAAGCAAGTTTCATAGAAAAGGGAATTTGTTTGGCTACCGATTTAAAGCTAAATTTTATATACTGATGTCCACCCACACCCACATATAGCATTATTATAATACCTCAAATAAGTCCTTTGAGTGTTCTTTTTAGCCAAGACTTTATGTCTATTTTAGCCGAGATTTGCAAAACCATACATTCAACAAATTGTTTTAATCACTTTTTAATGATCTGTGTACCAAAATGGATTCCAGGTCCACATGTCATAGCTGGATGACCTGAGGCAAGATATTTAAAACAGAAATAACACACATTCACCTGGGTCATTAGGCTACTGTGGGTTTTATTAAGATGATAGTGTATAATTACTTTTTCAACTCTACAGCAATATAAAAATTTAAATTGTTATGCTGGTGTTTGATGATATTGAAAGGAAACACTGATAGTGCTCATTTGAAATGATTAGTATATTAGTAATATTAGCTGAAGTAAAATGAAATGAAGTGAGATTATAAAATAGTAAAACAGTATAAATATTCAAATAGTGTATACTTTTATGAGGTAAATGGCAATTCTTATTCCACACACTTCTAACCCCAATTCTACTGTCCTTTTAATATAATTATTCATCTAGTTCTAAATCATTTCTTTTATTTTGATTTTGATTGACTTCATTTTGCCTTAAAGACAATTTTGCCAGGTAAGTTAGTGAGCCTCTGTATTTCCTGTGTGGGTGCATATTTGAGATGTCCAGTTTCCTGCAAGGTAGGCAGATGCCCCTGTTATTTAACCCTAGGGAGCATTATTCACCTAGAATGAAACATGCATGGTGCCTCCAGAAACCCAACTCACCCTGTATTCCCCTAAAATGGAGTTATTTTAAATGACTTTAACTGGCACACTGATCAAGTATTTTATCAAAATCATTTGATGCACTTATTGTACATTAAATTCAGATATTCATAAATTTAAGGTTTTATATTTTTACATAAAAACCAGGTTGTTTCTTATTGACTCTGGCTTTTGTCATACAGAAATGTCCGTTTTATAACTATCTTTAAAGTGACTGGAAACTATCTTCTCAATATTCCAGTAGAATATTATTTATTTTTATTAATAAAACATTTTTATTTTTCAAAAATTAATGGCTACATTTATCATTTTAAAAATTAGTTCCCCCAACAAATATTCCTTGAATATCTATAACTATGAATTTCATTAAACTTACTCTTCAGGTGTTATAAAGATTTTGAAACTTGAGTTATATCTTTTTCACCAAATGAGAACATTTGCTGAATGTAACTTACGTGTGTGTGTGTCTGTGTGCTTACATTAAAAAATGTCCTCACTACATGAACAACTAACCTTCCATGGATTATGAAAAACATAATCATTAAGAGGAGAGGTGAGGAGCAAGAACGAGGGGAAGAAAGAAATATGCATTAAGGGAAGAAAGAAATATGCATTAAGGAAAGTCTGAACATCAGGGATATTACAGTAGCTTGGTGGTAGTGGTGCATTCTGAATCTATCTACTATTCTAAAGTGGATTAGAAGCAGTTAAGTCAAATAGCTGACAATCAACTGTAGGAAGGAAAATAGTTATTCTCTACCCTCTCAGATTCAGTCACCAGGGTCCCATGAATTAAACGGACAAAAATCAGATTAGCAAGAAAAAAGACAGAGATAATATATACATGTGCAACATGCATACACATGGGAGTGCTCAGTGATGAGTAACTCAAAGGGGCTGTAGAAATTTTGAACTTATATATCATCTTAGTAGGTGAAGATTGCAGGAAGATTGCAGGCATTTACAAGAAAACAAATGACTTCTTAAAAGGGGGAAGAAAGGACACTTACTGGAAAAAAAAAGTCCCTTTTTGGAAAGATAAATGGGCCATTAGGAAAATAGATGAGAGATATGACAGTCTTGTGACAATGTCGGTGTAGATGTGCTGCTGACTTATCTCCAAGACCAGTTGTTCCAGGAGAGGGGATTAGAGTTGCTCCCAGGGAGGGAATTCATAATAATTGAGTTCTTTGGGTTCTTTTGGGAGGTTTTGCTTTTAGGCAGATACAAGATTTCCGGAACCTAAGTGTCTTCAGCTCAAAATAATTTTTATGATACAGTGGCTAATTCTGGACCACATGACAACAAATAAACAGAATCCATTATTGAGAAGCTCATATTTCCTGTCTTCCTGTGTTATTCTGTATTGATGTATTCAGTGGGAAATTTACTAATCTGAAGAAACCTGACACCCCTCATCTTTGTCAAGGCTCTAAAAACGTTAAAGCTAATATCTTGAAGTCACCTAGGCCTTCTGGCTTTATGCACTCAGCTTGTAAGCTTTTAATAAATGACAGCTGAATGCTGATGGGAGGAAATGACAACTTAGTGAACTAAAAATGTACACTGGACTATATGAGTATATTTTATGACGGTATTATTGGCTGTTAGGATGGGTTTCATAAAGAGGAACAGACCTTGAAATTTATAAATTGAAGTGCTTTGTGTAATAAATACAAATCAAATATTTATTAAGTTTACAAAAGATCAGTGAAAAAATCTAGAGATATATTGTAAATTAAATATTACTGTAAAACGGCAACTATATTTCTGAATTTCATAGCATTCAGAAAACATTTAACACTAACAAAATGTTTTAAAAATTATTTCTGTAGATTTGTGCAAATATCAGGTTATTTTCTTGGAAATATTTTAATATAGCACATATTATATTATATACAGTACTGTTAATACTAGCATACTAATCAGAACAAATTCTTTTTTTTTTTTTTTTTTGAGACGGAGTCTTGCTCTGTCACCCAGGCTGGAGTGCAGTGGCCGGATCTCAGCTCACTGCAAGCTCCTCCTCTCGGGTTCACGCCATTCTCCTGCCTCAGCCTCCCGAGTAGCTGGGACTACAGGCACCCGCCACTTCGCCTGGCTAGTTTTTTGTATTTTTTAGTAGAGACGGGGTTTCACCGTATTAGCCAGGATGGTCTCGATCTCCTGACCTCATGATCCGCCCGTCTCGGCCTCCCAAAGTGCTGGGATTACAGGCTTGAGCCACCGCGCCCGGCCCAGAACAAATTCTTAATTCTTGTGAATGAATTAGCTTGGGTGTGAACCCTAGATTTTCAGGCATAACTTTAATATTTTTCTGGTGAAGTATACGGTGCTTCCCATTGCCACCATGTACATTAACACAAGGGCATCCAGCTGACAAATAGCTATACAGCTAGAACTGGTAATAGGATTCCTGATACTCTGTTCAGTAACCTCTCTCCTACACAGTTGCAGTGGCCCCCGCCTAATATCAAGCATAATATATTTTAGGGCCAAAATGCAGTGGAGATTATAGTCATCATTTCCTACATTAGGTATAGATGTTTTAGTGTTTTTCTTTCTTTTATTCTTAATGTTTGCTTCTTGTCATTGTCATCCTAAAATGGTGGCTGACATATCCATAATTTTACCCTGAACATTGCTCCAATTTCTTTCTCTCTCTCTTTTTTAGACAAAGTCTCACTTTGTCACTCAGGCTGGAGTGCAGTGGCACGAACACAACTCACTGCTGTCTTGATCCCCAGGCTGATATGGTTTAGATCTGTGTCCCCACAAAATCTCATACTGAATTGTAATCCTTAGTGTTGGAGGTGGGAACTGGTGGGACGTGCTTAGATCATTGAGGTGTTTCTCATGCATGGTTTAACACTATCCCCTTTGTGCTGTTCTCACGATAGTGAGTGAGTTGTCATGAGATCTGGTTGTTTACAAGTGTGTAGCACCTCTTTCCACCAGCTCTCTCTTGAGCCGGTTCCCCCCTTTGCCTTCCACCATGATTTTCTGCTTCCTGGGACCTTCCCAGAAATAGAAGCCACTATGCTTCCTGTACAGCCTGCTGAGCTGTGATCCAATTAAACCTCTTTTCTTTATATATTACCTGGTCTCAGGTATTTCTTCACAGCAATGCAAGAACAGACTAATATACGGGCTTAAACAATCCTCCCTCCTGCCTCAGCCTCCTGAGGAGCTGGGACTACAGTGTGTGCCACCATGCCTGGCTAATTTTTGTACCTTTTGTGGAGATGGGGTTTCGCCATATTGCCCAGGCTGGTGTTGAACTCCTGGGCTCAACTGATCCACCCGCCTTGGCTTCCCAAACTGCTGGGATTACAGATGTGAGCCAGCATGCCTGGCCCATTGCTCCAGTTTCAACTCTCAATCCAGTTTCAACTCTCAATCTCCAGTAAAGTTCAGCTTTACTGGAACTGAACTAACACTCTTCTCACGGGTGTTAGATTGAGCCACATGTCATCACTAATTTTGCAAAAATGGTGGCATCTCAGCAATTTTATATGGTTCAACCTAACATCTGCCCCCTGTTCTTTCTTTGAGTCTCAATTTAAAAGTCTCTCTCACTAGGAGCCTTTTTCTAGTTTGATTCCTTTAAACTCGTTTGGCTTTTTGTAACTATCTGACTGTATTTTGAAAACTTACTTATTTAGTTGTTTGGCTTTCATGTTAAGCTCTTTCAAGTTATGAGCCATGTTTTATTTATCATCATTGTAATCCGTACTGCCTGAGAATATTTCATTGAATGTGGTAGATATTACTACCATATTTGTTGAATGGGTGTTGTAGATTAAGTTAAAAAATTTTTTTGAGATAGGGTCTTAGTCTGTTGCCTAGGCTGGAGTGCAGTGGGGCCATCATGACCCACTGTAGCTTGGGCTCAGGTGATTCCCCCCACCTCAGCCTCCTGTGTAGTTGAGACTAGAGGCATGCATCACCATGTGCAGCTAATTTTTGTATTTTTAGTAGAGACGAGGTTTTGCCCTGTGCCCAGGCTGGTCTTGAACTCCCAGACACAAGCGATTCTCCCACCTTGGCCTTCCAAAGTGCTAAGATTACAGGCATGAGCCACTGTGCCCAGCCATGAATATAAATAAACTCTAATAATGGATTCATTCAGTAAACAAATTCATTCAAAACAAAAATAGCCTTGAAGACCAACATTTTTTTTCTTAGGTTTCCCAAAACCCATCCCAAAGCCTGATTCCTTGAATATTTCTTGAATGAACAGGTGTATTATTTGCATTAAACAATGTAGACTTAGGTTTACAGATATATCATATACGCAAATTATTATAAGATATAATCATTTCTGATTGTTGCTATAAGAACGCACACATCTGTATCTAGGGTAATTCCTGGAGATGCTAACTGAAATGGGCGTTAAAGACTGATTAGATTTAGATAGGAGAAAATAAATTACAAGTTTAAAGAAAATAAATAAAAAATCAGAAGAAGGGAAGTTCAAAGTTAACATTTTTCTGTTTTATTTTTTCCAGGCCAAACTGAATTTTTTAGTTATTAATCTTTAAAAAAATTTGAGATAAAATTTACCTAAAGTGAAATGCACAGATCTTCAGTATATAATTTAAGTTGCTAAATGTATACAGCCAGACAAACCAGATCCAAGTCAAAATACAGAATATTTCCATTACCTCCAAAAGTATCTTCATGCACTCAATCATCAACAACCTTTCGATTTTTATCACCATAGACTAATTTTGCCTGTTCTTGAAATTCATATACATAGAATAATAAATAAATTGTGTCCTGTTTCTTTTCAGCAAAATGTTTATTCGAGACTCACCCATGTTGTTGAGTCTATCAGAAAGTTTATTTTTTATTAATGAGAGCTATTCCACTGTAAGGCTATATCAAAACTTGTTTAACCTTTACAGGCAATTGGGTTGTTTTCAATTTGAACCTATTATTAATGAAGCTACTTATTATGGACATTCTGGTACAAATATATTTTGGAACGTATGTTTTCATTTCTCTTGGATAAATACCAAAGAGAGGAATTTCTGGGTCATATGGCAGATGAACAGTTAAATTTGTAAATATCTGTAATAAAGTTTTTCCAAAATGGTTGTGCCATTTTACAGTCCCACTAACATGTGAGCTTCAGTTACTATATTATCCTCACCATAAAAGAATATCTTTGCCATTTTGGCATAGGAAATACTTTCTTAGAGAGGATACAAAAGCGCTATATAAAAGTAAAGATAGCTAAATTAAACCTCATTGATTTATTTTAAAAATTCATACTAAAAGACATCATTAAGAAAGTCAGTAGATAAGCTACAGAAACCTGGATAGTCTGTCAGTGTGTGCAGGGGAAAACGGGGCTAATAAACTTTAAGGTGCTTACTGAGTAGGAAGGATATATTCCTGGAAAGAAAATTCCTGAAAGAAAAGGTATCTATTCCTGGAAAATCAAATCGTTCTTTTCATTACAATGACAACCATAAAAACTGTTGAAGTATGATATAGAAGCAAAGAGTAGAATGGTGGTTGCCAGGGCCTGGGGAGACAGGGAAAAGGGGAAGTTACTATGCAATGGGTATAAAATAAATAATAAGTATATAAAATAATAAATTAAATAAATAATAAAGAATAAATACATACATGTTGAAAGAACAAGTAAAAAGTGTTGATGCCATAGTGAGTTGAGTAGATTACATAAGGTTTTCAAAATAGTGATGGGAAAGAAATATGTTCTCCACTGATACCATATTTGAATCTTCAGCAATTTCAGCTACAAGGTTCAGAGATGCAAGACTACTTTTTAAAAATTCCAACTGTAATAATATTTTTATATAAATTACCTATATAGAAGATTTTAATAAAAATATGTGTGTTTTTTGCAACCCTTTCTTATTGCACATTTGATCTGAGTATTGAAATAATATTCGTCTGTTAAATCTAATAAAATTATTGTTATTTCAAAAAAATTGAAAAATTCCTTCAGTTTATCACTTTCAATATTTTGTACGTGTTATTTTAATCTGTCTCAACAATACTTTGATTTTTTCTGATTTATGTGTCTCCATTTTTAAAATAAAGAAATTGAGATAAAGAAAACGGAGATATTTGTGGAAGCTCACAAATTCCTCTTCCTCCTGTGAGAAGCACTTTGTTCGTTGTGTGGAATAGCACTGCTTCTTAAGGCACAGCGGGCATGAAGCAACATCATATTGGAATGACTTCTGCTCAGTGAGCTGGTGAAACAAACAAGAGACTGGGATGATGAAACAATACTTGGGGATGATGGAGAAGAGCATAAGCAGAAAATAATTCTGTTCTGTATCCACCAATCCCAGTTGGAGTTACTCATTTAATGGAGGCAGTGGGAGACAACAAAATAAAAGTTGCTATTAACCTCTGTCAGGGTGACAATGGAGTGGATAGTATTTACAACCAAGTTCCCACTGATGGTGTCTAGTCTCCACATGGATATTTTACTTTTGTCAAATTTTAATTCTCGAGTAGCAGCACTGTCTGTAACATATAATGTATAGTAGCTGTCACATCAATCAAAAAGCACAATCAAAAACTACTCGGATCTAGGAATTACTTTTTCTTTGTTACATATGAGACCTTGAGCATTCTTTTTTGAAAAATGTAATCCTGGGTTTTATAATCTGTAAGGTGATGATAACAACATCTAAAATTACAGATTTGTTATAAGATGAATAATATGGTAGAATGCTAAAACAGTAATTCTACAAAGGTAAGAGATTACTAAAATCTCTCTTACTCTTTTTGCATATATTTATGATTTAAATGTGTTGTCTTAAAATTTTAAGGAATATTTTATGAAGATTTTATTTTAGTTATATCTTAAATGATTTTCTTACATCTAAATAACCACTAGTACCTAAAAGCAGAATCACATTCTACACTCTTTCATATTTAACATAACTTTTAAATAAACACATTTTTGAATGCTATAATAGAGAATATTGAGATTTGCGTATTTTTAACATATACTGTGGATAATTCATTCATGTGCCACAGTTCCATGCAACTAATACTCTGTTTTACAGAAACAATTGTATAGTTGTACAACAATATGTACATATTTTAAGGTGATAATAAATGGGAATCATTTTGCCACAGCAGTGTTAAAACCTGTGGCCTTCAGTAATGACAGTAAATGAACATGTGATTGAATAACCATTCTTGTTTCTATACAACATGGTGTATAGAAGAATATTTAGCATCAGTCAAATGTCAAGGGAAATCTGTCTTGTCCTCTTAAAAATAATAACCTGGATATAAGTTGTAAAAAATTGTTAAAAACAATCAACAGAATGAAACAACAGCCTACAGACTGGGAATGAGCTGGAAGAGAATAAAATCTAGTATTTCAGCCTATCGGTATAGTAATAGAAAAATATATAACTGCTGAGCAGTATTCAGGAGAAACACTGTAACTTAAATGTAAAACTAAAAAGAAAAAACCAATCTGGAGAATATATTTAAGCTATATACACACAATGTTGCAAACAAATAAGAAATGATATGTATTGAAAATCACATGGACCTTAAATATATTTAAGCTATATACACACAATGTTGCAAACAAATAAGAAATGATATGTATTGAAAATCACGTGGACCTTAAATGCTGCTTCATTTTTATGGTAACTCAGAGAGGTGAAACCAAGTGAAAAAGCACTTAGTCTCCACAGTTGCTTGTGCTCATCCAATAAAGCTGTGGATCCTACTTCAGAAGACTGTGCTTTCAGCAATAAAACCCCCTTTCCATAACAAAAAGTTCAATCATTCGATCTTTTATAATTATGACATAAAATATTACTATATATACTACAGGTTTAATATGAAATTAGCAATTCCATTCAGAAGAATTGTTTCATAATAACATGAAAACATGTTGAAAGAACAATTAGGTGAAATTTGGAAAACTAGAGAGATTTTTAGAAAGCATAACTGTGTGACATGTGATAGGATCTCTTCTTGTCTCCCCCAAATTTTAGTTAATATCTCCATTCCTCTTCAAAGTTGGATTTAAAAAGTTTATGTTGTCATGCATTTTCATATACTGCCACATGTAAATTCACAAAGTCCAGAAAAGAATCTACCAAAGGCAATGCGAAATTAGTCGTACAACATAATAATCATCTAAATGTTTCAATCTGAGGCATTACTATTCAGTAGCATTTATTAAATAAATTGCAAATATCCAGTAGTTGTAAATTTTCTAACAACATTTTCATCCATTTCAGGTAGCTTAAAAATTAATGGTGACATAATAACATATTATTTAAGAACACAGACTTCATTTTATTTCTTTTTTATTAACATATAATAATTATATGTATTTATGGGATATATATGATATTTTGATACATGCATACAATGTTTAATGATCAAATTCGATGATATAGTTTGGATGTGTTTCCCCGCCCAAATCTCATGTAAAATTGTATCGTTAATGTTAGAGATAGGGCTGGTGGGAGGTGATGGGATCATGGGGTGGATTTCTCATGAGTGGTTTATTACTCTCCCCTTGGTACTGTCCTCACGATCGTGAGTTCTTGTGAGACCTGGTCATTTAAAAGTGTATGGCACCTCCTCTATCTCTTGCTTCCACTCTGGCCATGTGACATGTCTGCTCCCCCTTCACCTTCCACCATGATTGTAAGTTTCCTGAGGCCTTTCTAGAAGCCAAGCAGATGTCAGCATCATGCTTCCTGTGCAGCCTGAAGAACCGTGAGCCAATTAAACCTCTTTTCTTTTTTTTTTTTATTATACTTTGAGTTCTAGGGTACATGTGCATAACGTGCAGGTTTGTTACATATGTATACTTGTGCCATGTTGGTGTGCTGCAGCCATCAACTCGTCAGCACCCATCAACTCGTCATTTACATCAGGTATAACTCCCAATGCAATCCCTCCCTGCTCCCCACTCCCCATGATAGGCCCCGGTGTGTGATGTTCCCCTTCCCGAGTCCAAGTGATCTCATTGTTCAGTTCCCACCTATGAGTGAGAACATGCGGTGTTTGGTTTTCTGTTCTTGCGATAGTTTGCTGAGAATGATGGTTTCCAGCTGCATCCATGTCCCTACAAAGGACACAAACTCATCCTTTTTTATGGCTGCATAGTATTCCATGGTGTATATGTGCCACATTTTCTTAATCCAGTCTGTCACTGATGGACATTTGGGTTGATTCCAAGTCTTTGCTATTGTGAATAGTGCCGCAATAAACATACGTGTGCATGTGTCTTTATAGCAGCATGATTTATAATCCTTTGGGTATATACCCAGTAATGGGATGGCTGGGTCATATGGTACATCTAGTTCTAGATCCTTGAGGAATCGCCATACTGTTTTCCATAATGGTTGAACTAGTTTACAATCCCACCAACAGTGTCCTTCTGAATTTCTTACTTGTGAGTTTCACTTCTGGAACCAAAGTCAAGTTCTCTAGGTGAACACTGAGTAGCCCCAATCTTCCAGTAAATTTGAAGTGTAGGAAGTTTTCCTCGTTTAAACTCAGAACACCATCCAATCCCTGGGGAGCGTGCCTCTCTGGTCTCCAACCCACCCAGAATTCCAGTTTGAATAGCTCTCCACAGGTGGGTGAGTGGTCAGAGTTCACATGATTGTTTGTGATTGCCTTCTTTACCAGGCCTCCATTGTTAGGCAACTCTTTGCAAGATGGGAAATAGTTGGTACCAGTTGTTTTGGGGGCATTAGCCAAGTCGGAAACTGGACAGAGTTCCACTTGAATGTGCTGCTGCTCTAGTCTGGGTAACTTTACTGTCTATGTATATATCCAAGTACTGCTTGGCACAGTTGAGTTTCTCTTTGGTACATAATTCTGTGCTACTTGTTTTCTCACTCAGTATGATGGTGAAATTTATTCACTTGTAACTCTGTATCCCAAATTCTGTCTCTTCTGTTATGTGGCCATGGAGTGTAGGAGGTTGGCTGCTGTCGGCCTCTGCTCCTGTGGCTTTGGCTCCTTCTTGCCCTGCCTGCTGTTCTTTCAGCCTCCATTCCCCACCTATTTTCCACCTCACAGCCACTGTATGATGCTGGACTGCAGGTAAATAGTCACCAACATAGCAGTGTCCAGGCAGCATTCCTCCCAACAGTGCACCCAGGAGGCCCTTCTACCTGGCAGCCTCTAACCTCTCCTCTCCATCCTACAGCCAACTACATCCTCTGAGGAGAGGCTGGTGGCTCCTTTTTGGCAATGCTGCATCAGTGCAGGGACAGAGAAAGTGACAGAGACAAAGAGGATGGTGAAAAGGACATAGAGCAGTTTAATTTTCTACCATATAAAAAATCTGGAAGAGGCCTGGCTAAGGGGAGAGACAGTAACAGCCCCTTAGATGTGGTGGGGGAGGGGACACAGGAAGGGGCTCTGGGGAATGCTGGACAGATTGTGAGAACACAGGGAATTGGGGAGGAGAGAAAGAGGGGACAGAGGACTGCTTGCAGGCTTATTTTGCATCTCACGTGAAAGGACTAGAGAAATGCCTGGAATTTGTGATGGCTTTAATGGTTCACCTTATGTAAATTTCATCTTACTCCTCACTTAGGCTTACCCATGTTCACCATGGCTCTGACCTCTTTGCTCTCCCTGTCCCCTCTTCAGCTTTTACTCTCACTTGTCAGTGACCAATTGCCCACATAGTTCCCATTTCAGGTTTCTCAGAATGAGTATATGACTTGCTCAGCACATTGCTTGGGGACAGAGCTTCTTCAACGGGAGCCATCTCATGTGTGTTGTTGTCCTATCAGGTGGCTTCACTTCAGTCAAATGAATTCTATTTGGCTGTAGCCTGAGAAGGTTTGTTTGACATGCCACAAAAAAAGCAACCAGAGCATTTTATACTTTCCTGGGGACAAAGAGCAGAGCGGTTGCCTCTGGAAGCCTCTGTGGATATGATATTGGCAGTGTTAAAACATATCCCAAAGCCCCAGCCCAACTCTTGGTCTGCTCTTAAACAATGTCTTTTCACTAGGGCAAGCATTGGGTTTTAGAGGGGAACACCAGGGCTGTCTCTCCAAAATGGCTAGGGATTAGAGTCTTTGGTCCTTGAATGCCAAGTACTATATCACTTCGACTTCGCAGTGTTTTTCAGATTGATGATGGGGGAGATCTGGTGTGCAGCATGATGTCACCCTCTCTCCTGTGTCTGAGCACTCCTGCACCACGTGTTAGGATGAACAGAAGCCCCTTCTAGTGTAACCCAAAAACACCCTGTCAGCAAACACACATCCAACCTAAAGGAGTGAAATGACAGACTCTGTTTTAATGGCTCAAACATGGGAGGAGAGTTTATTGTTCTAATTATATTTAATTTCTCAAAATTCTGGGCAGGCCTCAGCACATAAGCCACATGACTTTTTGTCCAAGGCCATGTCTACCCTGGAGTTGCTTTATGACAGCATCCACAGCCACCTTGACAGGTCGATGTCACTTCTGTGCCTGCCCAGTTGTCTGTTGATTAAAAAGACCAGCACATTTTTGGTGGGCTTCTTGCGTTTGAAGGATTTGTCTGATTTCTTGATGTTCAGTGCGGTCTCTCTGGGGCTGCCTTTCGGGAGTTCTTTATCCATGACTTGTTGACTCCACACAACCTCAGTAAAACAGCGCAACCGAGGAAGCCTGAAAAAGACGATGCATTCTAGGTAATCAAGTGGACCCGACAACCTCTTCCTCACTGGCACAAAACCACACACACACACACACACACACACACACACACACTGCTACCAGCAGTAGTCACAGGAAGCACCAACCATATTGTTTCTTCAATCTGTCTTACACATGGGTTTGTGCATCAGCCTGATGGGACCCGGGACATTAAGGGCACACTGTTGCATCACTCTGATCATTACCTGTCACACACAGGCTTGTTAGATTGTACACAAAACACTACCTTATAGCTCAAGTGTCGTTGGAATTCTTATACCCACACTAATGTTAACTGGATTTTGTGTTGCTTTTTTTCAGAGCTGTCTTCTCACTTCTGAGTTTTCCCTGTACCTGGAATATGGGCTTCCTTCTGAACTACATTATTCATGTTGTACAGAGTAATTCTCTTGGGTAAATCTATCCATAACAGAGTTCAGTACTTTACATTTGCAGTTCTTCATTCTACAACTTGCAGGCTGCTATAATTTGTTTCCTCATTCCAAATCTCTTTACGTGACTTTAGCTTCAAATAGGATTTGCCTCCTTTGAAAATCACTGGTGAAGCAGGTATGAATCTTACTCCAAATCCCTGTGTAGGAAATAAACTGGACATTCTCAAGTGCTACCTAGTTTCTGTTTCTAAGATCCATCCTGCTGATTTTCCATCCTGGGAACGTAATCACAGTGGCTTAAAGATTGTACTCACCTCTGATGCCTGGCCCTGACTCATCCGCCAAAACCCTGTTCTGCATTTCATTTGAATCTAGCACAGATTCAAAACAGTGTTCTCTATTTTGACCTCTCATGAGAGATTAAAAACCTTGCCCAAGTGACAGAGAGGTGAGATTGGAACTGAGAAAGCCTGTGTCTGAAGCCTCTGCTTTTACCCACTGCTCTATAGTGTCTCTGTA
Source organism: Macaca thibetana thibetana (assembly GCF_024542745.1). Lineage (NCBI taxonomy): Eukaryota > Metazoa > Chordata > Mammalia > Primates > Cercopithecidae > Macaca > Macaca thibetana. Next base: position 130,246,127 of record NC_065598.1, read on the forward strand.
TCAATTTGAACAAATGACTCTCTGATAAACTCTCCCCATTACCAAACAGGGTTGGGGTTTATCAGGTAGGTTAGTTAGTTAATGGCACAAAAGGATGCTCTATGATCTTGGTATATCAGGGTATTTTACCTGTGAGACCACTCAGGTTTCTTTTGAAGAAAAGATCTGGACCAGAGGGTGAACAGCAACAGCTTGGCACTCTCTTTCCTTGAGTCCCAGGGCCTGATTTGTTCAGTACCAAGTGAGGTCATAGTTACTATGGTGACTCACAATTGCCTTCAGAACCTAGTGCAGATTCAAACACTGGCCACCATCCCTGGTTTCCTTCTGGTTCACGCCTGAATAAGGTGAGTGGAAGTTGCTGGGAGAGGAGGTGAGTATATCCTGTGGCCGGGTGCCATATGCATGTCTTCTTCCTAGACAGAACTTGCCTCAACTATCCTGGCCTCAGAGCTTGTCCCTGGCTCGTATAAAATCCATTAAAATTTCTCCTTTGTGTAAATAAACAGCACCCATTGCATCTTGCCTTGTCCCCTGGGTAGTGATCAGCAACTTTGTCCGCCATGTTCCAATCCAGGAACTAGTTCTAGGTCAAATTTCCTACTTGCTTCTCAATCTTGCATCCATCCTTGGTCATAACTCTGCAAGTACTCCTTCTATAATATGCAATATATGTAAATGGAGTGTTTAGTTGCAGAAATTGAACACTTCAATTAAACATTGCTGTGTCTCCCACACTTATCTAAACCCTCTCAAAGCTCAGTGCAGTGGAGCTTCACATCTTTATTGTGTGGATCTGGGATGCAGGTGGGCTTTTAATGCTTTGGAAAATCTTATGCTAAAACTGGACCAGTTCCTTGAGACATATTCCCTTCCAAGTCTCTGATCTAGAATAACTACATTGTTACCATTACAGTGTGACCCACGTGGGTATTGTCTAGATGCAGGACATGGATTTTCCAGGCTGTCAGAGGGATAACCGTGAGAACAGCGCTTTGTGTTTTTTATAGTGTGGTTCCCATGAGGAACTAAAATGACTATTATGAGATGTGGCTTGCCTCCTCACTGGCTGCCCAGTCAGTCTTATGTAAGAACTAAGGAAATTGATGTTACTGTAAAGTGACCCAGGTCACACACTCCCTTCCTTGAGTGGCAGGGAAGGAAGGCTCACTCCTCCAGGTTTTCTCCCAGCCCCCATAGAACCATGTAAAGACCCTGAGGCCATGTTCAGTGTTCTAAACAATTTGGAGAGGGAAGATAACTTATTGGTGTAGTTTATTAACAAAGAAAGTGGAAAACTCTTTCTTTTAAGGAGCTGACATCCTAGAAATCCAAGTCAATCACCTAGGAAATAGACCAGGAGAGGCTGATTGACAGAACTTAAATGCATAAAAACTTTGCATACTAGGTCAGGCACAGTGGCTCTCACCTATAATCCCAGCACTTTGGAAGGCTGAGGGGAGTGGATTGCATGAGCCCAGGAGTTCAAGACCTGCAGTTGGCCTTGGGTCATATCCAGCCTGCTCCAACTGTAAGACAAAAAGCCCCTAAGGCAGACGGTCATGGCGATTGCCATAAGCAGCCCTGTAGATGCAAAGATGAGATGTAGCTCTGCAGGGCCAGAGTCTAAATATGTAAGTCAATGTCAGAATCTTTTTGGCACTGACTGTTCCTTAAATAGGTCAATACTCACCGTTTATGAAAATTTTCATTGAACTGGAGCTACATTCCCTTCCTATAGATAGCATGTTTTTAATTTTTGTTTTTAAAGTGACCCAGGTCACACACACCCTTTCTTGAGTGGCAGGTAAGGCAGGCTCAGTCCTCCAGGTTTTCTCCTGGCCACATAGAACCATGTAAAGACCCTGAGGCCATATTCATTGTCTTGAACAATTTGGAGAGGGAAGATAACTTATTGGTGTATTTTATTAACAAAGAAAGTAGAAAACTATCTTTCTCTTAAGGAACTTTGACATCCTAAAAATCCAAGGCAATCACCTAGAAAATAGGCCAGGAGAGACTGATTGACAAAAGTTAAATGTATAAAAACTTTGCACACTAGGTCAGACACAGTGGCTCTTGCCTTTATAGGCACTTTGGAAGGCTGAGGGGAGTGGAGTGCTTCAGCCCAGGAGCTCAAGACCAGCCTGGGCTACATAAGGAGACCCCATCTCTACAATAAAAATAAATGAATACATAAATATATTAAAAATTTGCAGTCTTCCAATAAATAGAGAATATCATAGATTTAAGCTATCCTATTTACATTGGTTGCAAATATTATGAAATACCTGGAAAAATAATGAAATATAAGGAAAACACACATGCCACTTTTTATGAGCCTTCAGTTTGAATATACACATAATATTTTAAAATACTACATTTTTCTTAAGAGGAAGATCAATTTTTGCAATGGCATCAATTCGCCTCTAATAAAATCAATATATCCAGTACAATCCTAATCATAGCTTGTAGCAGAATTTTGAGTATGTGTGTGTAACTGGAAGATCAGATGAAATTATATTGCAAAAAAATGTGAAGGATTATGCAACAGGGGTAGCTTGTCATTCTGGACTCAAAACTTACTCTGTAGTATTAGTGAATGAAGCAGGAATTGATAGACATGTCCATGGACCAACAAAGAGATTCTAGAAATATATTCATGCATATGTGGAACTCAAAGAAATTATATACCTGGCATTTAAAAATCACAAGTTGCCACAAAGCTGACTTTTATGATCGTGTGTGTTAGAGAGGAGAAGTGCAGAGAGGCTTTGGGGGCTACTTGATGCTTCTCCTTCAGGTAATTCTAGATTCCATCAACTTTCACAGGTCTCTCTTCTGTGCTGTCTTCCTGAAGCCATCTGTGGAGTCAAGCAGTCATGGCTCAGGCACACTCTGAAGTTGGTCCCAGCACATCTGCACGGAGCATCAGGAGAAAGGCGGACGAATACTTGAGACCCAGCCTGGCCTCTAAATCTGTGCTGAGCGTTTTACTCAGTAGACAGCTTGGGAATCATAGAAACGATGTGGATCTGACAGAGTGGCTGTGGACACTGACACAAACCACACCAGGGTGGACCTGGCCTTTGCCAACACGCCATACAATCAACCCACCTTTGCACCCTGGGGAGGATAGAAAATCCAATAAAATGGTGTGGATCAATAAATCCTTCCCCTGATGCAACCATTACAAATGGAAGCTGTGTTCTCACTGCTTTTGGTTGTACATGGTCTTTGATCACCTAGTTTCTTGACTTCTGACCAGTCTCTGTGTTACCCGAGGCCACAGCAGATGAACTTTACCTACTCCCACCTGAGAAGGTGTTTACTAATGTTGTTGAGTCTGGGGGTGTTGGAGCCACGAGGGGCTCTGTTTCGAGAAGGTGGAAGGGCAGCTGAGTGGACACGTGGAGAGGCCCTGCAACCCTAAATTTCTAGGGGGAGGGGCCTTTAAGGAGCCTGCTTAGAGGTCTTGATTTGTCTCCCTTGAAGTTTGGGGGAGAGCGTGGGTAAAAATTGAAATCAAATAAATTTAAAATGAGAGTGGCTTGCAGAGTGGGGAGAGAATTCTCGCAAGAGATATACTTCTTTAATTGAGAAAAAAAGAAAGGGAGCTAAAGAGGTAATCAGAAAAGCTCAGGAAATAAAGAACGGTCTTTCAAGTGTTGATGCAAAATAACTTTGAACCTACAATTCTACTTCTAGCCAGACATTCAAGTGTGAGGATAAATTAGCATACAAGGTGTTCAAGTGTGTGTTCCCTGGAAATAGACCCTGAGGCACACTTGTGAGTAGAAAGCACTAACTTTGGAGAGAGTCCCAGACAGCACAGGTAAGGGTGTGGGGAGGTGAGACATACAAGGAATGCAGCCAATTTAAATGGGAGGAATAAGCTAGCAGGTTTCCACTGTGGGCAATTGGAGCTAATTCCCAGGGGGGCCCTATGGGAGACTTTGTAGAACACACATCTCACATTCATCCCAAATGCAGGATGAGATGGCTTGGGGGTATTTAGCCACCAAAGTCGCAATCATACTTATTAAAGTACTTCCCCATGGGAGATATAAATCCCTGTCACCTTCAGTTGGCCTTGGGTCATATCCAGCATGCTCTAAGGGTGAGACAAAAAGCCCCCAAGGCAAAGAGTCATGGCGATTGCCATAAGCAGCCCTATAGATGGAAAGGTGAGACCTAGCTCTGCAGGGCCAGTGTCTAAATACATAAGTCAGTGTCAGAATCTTTTTGGCACTGTCTGTTCCTTAAATAGGTCAATACTCACCATTTGTGAAAGTTTTCATTGAACTGGAGCTACATTTCCTCTCTATAGATAGCATGTTTTAAATGTTTTGTCAATTATCAATTTTAATTGGAAACTGATTGCAGGACCTCTGACCCAGAGAGTTGTGAGATACGTGTTTAGCCATCGAACGAGCATTGTAGACATCAAAATATTCTCCCTGGGGAAAAGAAAGCAGGATTTTTGTAGTGTGTCCTGCCTGTAGATGTGCCATGCTGGATGTTAGGCACAGGTCTTTCCCTGGGATTTCATGGAGATCTTGGGCTGGCTGCTTTATCAGAAACTCTATTCTTGCAATTCAGCCTAGGGGAATCCAAGCTGCAGTGTCTCACCTCTTGCTGAGGGGTTCCTCAGCATGTGGAATTCAAAGAACCTCCTTATCTCCAGGTCTCCCATAGTAGCTGGAACTTTATTCATGTCCCTATCATTACTTTCTCTATGGAACGGGATGAATTGCTGGTTAGCTTGCTCCCACCCACCTATGCCCATCCAGGCCCACGCTCAGCACACCGTCCCCATAGTGGGTGCCCCTGTCCCCAGAGATTCTTGGAAATGCTGTTCTGGGTGGTGACTCCATTTCAGCACTGATATAGCCACTGGCTGCAAGAGATGGCCTTCTCAAGCTTGTGTTGGGAGTCTAGTAATGAATCCTTTTTGTCACAGTTCAGATGGAACTCGCAATGCCCAGCTCCACTGGTGTTGCTTTTCACCTTTCTTCTGTCTCCAATACTCTTCCCTTTCTTTGCAAGCCTCTCAATATTTCACCATTTTGTTCCAGTGTCACTGCACACAGTTATGCATACTGGTGTGTGTGTGTGTGTGTGTCTGGGTAGAAGCCTCTGGAAGAGCCCAGTGGTTGAGTTGGGACGGTTATGGGAGCTACAGACACCAGGTGCTCTGGGGCTGGCCAGGGGCTTGGGTGGGGAAGTGCAGTTATGGGAGTGGGGCTGGGGTCAAGCAGGTGTAAAACCCTGCAAAGCAGCTCTTGGTGAGTCTGTCAGGGGAAGGGGATAGGTGTCTAGTGGGAAGGAGTGGGATGGGAGTAAGGGCAGCATCTATAGTGCTGAACTTTCCAGGAAGAAAGAATCAAATTCTCTATGCATGCAAAATATTTCAAAATTTGAAAGTTGAAGGGTAACTTAAAAATAAAAATAAAAGCCTGGGATTAGGCCAAAGTCAAAACATTGTGATGAGGCTCGTAAGTTCTCCTGGGAGTCTATAGATGAACATTTCTAAGATTGCTTGAATGGGTCCTGGGTTAGACAAATAAGTTAATGGATGTGTGATGGTAGAAGCCACATTTCTCACTCTTGGTGAGGAAAGTTAGTTGAGTGAATGAGACAGCTACAATGACTCATGTGATAAGAGATTAGAGTTGGAGAGATTGGTATGAACTCATGCTTATGTTAATATAGATAAAGAAGGGTAGATGTAGAAACATTTATAGGTATGTGTGTACACAAGATATATTAGTGTCCTATTGCTGCTGTAACAAATTTCCACAAATGTAGTGGCTTTAAACAAACAAAAATTTCTTTTAGAGTCTGGAGGTCAGAGGTCTAACATCAGGTTGCTGGTTAGGGCTATGTTCCTTCTGGAGGCTTCAGGGCAGAGTTCAATTCCTTGCTTTTTTCAGCTTCTAGGACCGGCCTGGCTTCCTTGTTTCATTATTCCTTCCTGGCATCACTCCAACTTCTTTCCATAGTAATGTCTCCTACTATGCACTGTGATCCCTCTGCCTCCCTCTTAAAAGTCTCTGTGGTTCATGTATTTGGGGATCAAAGAAGGAAGAGAAGAGACTGTGAAAGACAGTCGCACAGAAGCTATACTGGGACCGTGCTTGGACTGGGTTGTATGACAGGCAAAGTCTCTGCAAGACACCTTCCAGGGACAGCAGCATGGGGCCAACACCCAGAAGGGTATGAGGGCAAGGGAATTTCTGAGAAAGAGGAGGAAACCAGAGAAGGGGCTTACGTGAGTAGGTGATGTCATCAGCAGCAAGGTGGGGAGTTCTCTGGGTCACAGAGCTTTGAAGGCCAGCAGTGATTTGGGGGTCTTTTATAGCTATTGAGTTTGTCTTTTCTATAGTAAGTGGATGTGGGGAGCAGTTTTGTGAGAAATGGAAAATAGGTACGTTCTAAAGGACTTAAAAATACTTTTTCAGATTATATTTAAAGAGACTGAATATATGAGAATGTGAGTTTGGGACCAGTGGGCTTTGGGGCAATAGTCCTAGCCTGCTGTGAAGAAGTAAACAACATGGGGATCATTTTAAGCCAATAGACAGGGTGCATTTCTGGCTCATTTGTAGAACATGACTCTTGTGATTACATGAGGCCCACTCCCATAATCTGGGATAATCTCCTCATGTCACGATCTTTAACTTAATCATATTTGAAACGTTCCTTTTTCGTGTAAGGTAACATATTCACAGGTTATGGGGATTGTGAAGTAGACATCATTGGGGGATCACTATTTACCTACCACGCATGAGTCAGCTTGCATGCACGTGATTTCTTCCTCTGTCGGCTGAGAGAGCCAAGAAGCAATGACAACCAAGTAGTAATGAGCACAACTAGAGCCCAAACCTTGGTTTCTAATGTCATCCAACAATAAAAGGAACCAGGACTCTTTGGCTAAATGACTGATTCCAAGGCTGAGCCTGGGATTGTACAACATGAGCCTGGAGAATCTTGTAATGTCAGTAAGCACACACATAAACACACACACAATGATGGGAGTATGGCAAAGAGACACAGGAGCCTGCTGAAAGTGTTCCCAATGGCTAAAGCTGGAGCAAGCTGAGCAACAGAACAGATACAGTGCTTTTGGATTATAACTTGAAATACAAAATAAATATCCATGAGTCCATACTGATATAAATAAATAGGGAGAAGAGACAAATCTCCTTTGCAGAATAATTCCAATTTTTTACAGATATTTTATCCAAGATAAGGTAGAAAAGAACTCTCCCCTCCTTAATCATATGCTGTCCATAGTAACCTCCCTCCAAAGAGTAGAATATGGTAAGGCAGAAAAACATACCTTTACTGCTGAGAAAGCTGATACACACTACCTCAGCCAGGTGACCAAAGTTGAACTTAACTGTCATGTCATGTGGATTGTATGCTCTCTTGATAAGGGGTGATGAGAATGGTACTTTCTTTCTTGGTCTTCCTCTCAAAAACCTGTAACCCCAGTGTCATCATGAGAAAATCACCTGGCAAATCCCAGTTGAAAGACATTCTACAAAATACCTGGCCAGTAGTCCTCAAAGTTGTCAAGAGTCATCGGAAACAAGGGAAGTCTGAGAAACTATCACAACCAAGAACACCCTAAGATGGCATGATTATTAAATACAATGTAGCATCCTGGATGTGAGGTTGAAACAGAAAAAGGACATTTGATTAAAATGGTGGAAATCTGAATAAAGTGAGGACTTTGGGTCATAGTAATGTATTAGGATCAATTAACTAACTGTAACAAATGTACCACTTTAGTGCAAGATGCATAGGGGAAACTGGGTGAGGGATATGAGGGACCTCTCTGTACTATCTTCATAACTTTTGTATAAATATAAATCTCTTTTAAGGTAAAATGTCTAGATAAAACAAGCAACAACAACAAGGCCACTGCCAAATCTAGTCTGAAGACAACAAAACAAGAACATTACCCAAGTCACAAAGGCACCAAACACCTGCCATCCTGGCTGATATGAGTGACTACTCCTTCTGTGCCAACAATAGCTTTTTTCAAATCTTCATTTCTCTAGGATAAGGTTTACAAATATACCCAGTCACAAAATTACCCCCCACTTCCTGACAGCATCCAATTCAGAGCCAAACCCTACTTCAGGAAACCCTCCTCTAAATCACCTAGCTGAAGCCCAGATTTTATGTTTCTTCTAATACTCTCTTCCTGAGAGTCCCCAGGGTTCCCTCATGTCTTGCAGTCTCCTTTTGTTCTTTGAGTAATGAACTCAACTTGTTCATCAAGCAATAAACTGCACTCAGAAAGTTGAGCTTGTTTAACTACAGGTGTGTTCCTGGTGACCTTTGACTGCAGAGAGGTGACAAGATTCAGAAAATGCCTCTAGGGTGGTTCCAAGATGGCCAAATAGGAACAGCTCCAGTCTACAGCCCTCAGTGTGAGCAATGCAGAAGACAGGTGATTTCTACATTTCCAACTGAGGTACTGGGTTCATCTCACTGGGGCATGTCAGACAGCGGGTACAGGACAGTGGGAGCAGCCCAATGAGCAAGAGCCGAAGCAGGGTGAGGCATTGCCTCACCCAGGAAGTACAAGGGGTCAGGGAATTCCCTTTCTTAGCCAAGAGAAGCCGTGACAGACAGCACCTGGAAAATTGGTCACTCCCACCCCAATACTGCACTTTTCCAAGGGTCTTAGCAAATGGCATACCAGGAGATTATATCCCACGCCTGGCTCCGAGGGTCCCATGCCCACGGAGCCTTGCTCATTGCTAGCACAGCAGTCTGAGATCGAATTGCAAGGCAGCAGCAAGACTTGGGGAGGGTGCCCGCCATTGCTGAGGCTTGAGTAGGTAAACAAAGTGGCCGGGAAGCTCTAACTGGGTGGAGCCCACCACAGTTCAAGGAGGCCTGCCTGCCTCTGTAGACTCCACCTTCGGGGGCAAGGCATAGGCAAACAAATGGCAGCAGAAACCTCTGCAGATGTAAACGTCCCCGTCTGACAGCTTTGAAGAGAGTAGTGGTTCTCCCAGCACGGAGTTTGAGATCTGAGAACGGACAGACTGCCTCCTCAAGTGGGTCCCTGACCCCTGAGTAGTCTAACTGGGAGGCACCCCCCCAGTAGGGGCAGACTGACACCTCACACGGCCGGGTACCCCTCTGAGACGAAGTTTCCAGAGGAACAATCAGGCAGCAACATTTGCTGTTCAGCAATATTCACTGTTCTGCAGTCCCTGCTGCTGATACCCAGGCAAACAGGGTCTGGTACAGACCTCCAGCAAACTCCAGCAGACCTGCAGCTGAGGGTCCTGACTGTTCGAAGGAAAACTAACAAATACTATCCACACCAAAACCCCATCTGTATGTCACCATCATCAAAGACCAAAGGTAGATGAAACCACAAAGATGGGGAAACAACAGAGCAGAAAAGCTGAAAATTCAAAAAATCAGAGCACCTCAAAATTCTAAAAATCAGAGTGCCTCTCCCCCTCCAAAGGAACGCAGCTCCTTGCCAGCAATGGAACAAAGCTGGATGGAGAATGACTTTGACGAGTTGAGAGAAGAAGGCTTCAGATGATCAAACTTCTCTGAGCTAAAGGAGGAAGTTTGAACCCATCGCAAAGAAGCTAAAAACCTTGAAAAAAGATTAGATGAATGGCTAACTAGAATAACCAGTGTAGAGAGGTCCTTAAATGACCTGATGGAGCTGAAAACCATGGCATGAGAACTACGTGATGAATGCACAAGCTTCAGTAACCAATTCAATAAACTGGAAGAAAGGGTGGCAGTGACCCAAGATCAAATGAATGAAATGAAGCAAGAGGAAAAGAAGTTTAGAGAAAAAAGAGCAAAAAGAAATGAACAAAGCCTCCAAGAAATATGGGACTATGTGAAAAGACCAAATCTACATCTGATTGGTGTACCTGAAAGTGATGGGGAGAATGGAACCAAGTTGCCCCCCCCCCCCCCCCCCCCCCCCCCCCCCCCCCCCCCCCCCCCCCCCCCCCCCCCCCCCCGAAAAAACACTCTTCAGGATATTATTCAGGAGAATTTCCCCAACCTAGCAAGACAGGCCAACATTCAAGTTCAGGAAATACAGAGAATGCCACAAAGATACTCCTCAAGAACAGCAACTCCAAGACACATAACTGTCAGATTCACCAAAGTTGAAATGAAGGAAAAAATGTTAAGGGTAGCCAGAGAGAAAGGTTGGGTTACCCACAAAGGGAAGCCCATCAGACTAACAGTGGATCTCTCAGCAGAAACTCCACAAGCCAGAAGAGAGTGGGGGCCAATATTCGACATTCTTAAAGAAAAGAATTTTCAACCCAGAATTTCATATCCAGCCAAACTAAGCTTCATAAGTGAAGGAGAAATAAAATCCTTTACAGATAAGCAAATGCCGAGAGATTTTATCACCACCAGGCCTGCTCTACAAGAGCTCCTGAAGGAAGCACTAAACATGGAAAGGAACAACCGGTACCAGCCACTGCAAAAACATGCCAAAATGTAAAGGCCATCGATGCTAGGAAGAAACTGTGTCAACTAACAAGCAAAATAATCAGCTAACATCATAATGACAGGATCAAATTCACACATAACAATATTAACCTTAAATATAAATGGGCTAAATGCTCCAATTAAAAAACACAGAATGGCAAATTGGGTAAAAAGTCAAGACCCATCAGTTTGCTGTATCCAGGAGACCCATCTCACATGCAGAGACATACATAGGCTCAAAATAAAGGGATGGAGGAAGATCTACCAAGCAAATGGAAAACAAAAAGAGGCAGGGGTTGCAATCCTAGTCTCTGATAAAACAGACTTTAAACCAACAAAGATCAAAAGAGACAAAGAAGGCCATTACATAATGGTAAAGGGATCAATTCAACAAGAAGAGCTAACTGTCCTAAATATATATGCACCCAATACAGGAGCACCCAGATTCATAAAGCAAATCCTTAGAGACTAACAAAGAGACTTAGACCCCCACACAATAATAATGGGAGACTTTAACATCCCACTGTCAACATTAGACAGATCAACGAGACAGAAAGTTAACAAGGATATTCAGGAATTGAACTCAGTTCTACACCAAGCGGACCTAATAGACATCTACAGAACTCTCCACCCCAAATCAACAGAATATACATTCTTCTCAGTACCACATCATACTTATTCCAAAATTGATCACATAGTTGGAAGTAAAGCATGCCTCAGCAAATGTAAAATAACAGAAATTATAACAAACTGTCTCTCAGACCACAGTGCAACCAAACTAGAACTCAGCACCAAGAAACTCACTCAAAACAGCTCAACTACAAGGAAACTGAACAACCTGCTCCTGAATGACTACTGGGTAAATAACGAAATGAAGGCAGAAATAAAGAAGTTCTTTGAAACCAATGAGAACAAAGACACAATATACCAGAATCTCTGGGACACATTTAAAGCATTGTGTAGAGAGGAATTTATAGCACTAAATGCCCACAAGAGAAAGCTGGAAAGATCTAAAATTGACATCCCAACATCACAAAAGAACTAGAGAAGCAAGAGCAAACACATTCAAAAGCTAGCAGAAGGCAAGAAATAACTAAGATCAGAGCAGATGTGAAGGAGATAGAGACACAAAAAACCCTTCAAAAAAATCCCAGGTCGAGTTTGGACTGCTGTGCTGGCAGGGAGAATTTCAAGCCAGTGGACCTTAGCTTGCTGGGCTCCATGGAGGTGGGATCCACTGAGCCAGACCACTTGGCTCCCTGGCTTCAGCCCACTTTCCAGGGGAGTGAACGGTTCTGTCTCATTGGCTTTCCAGGTGCCACTGGGGTATTAAAAAAAAAATCCTGCTGCTAGCTTGGTGTCTGCCCAAAGCGGCAGCCCAGTTGTGTGCTTGAAACCCAGGGCCCTCGTGGTGAAGGCACCTGAGTGAATCTCCTGGTCTGTGGGTTGCGAAGACCATGGGAAAAGCGTAATATCTGCGCCAGAATGCACTATCCCTTAGGGCACAGTCCCTCAGGGCTTCTCTTGGCTAGGGGAGGGAGTTCCCCGACCCCTTGTGCTTCCCAGGTGAGGCGACACCCCACCCTGCTCCCGCTTGCCCTCCGTGGGCTGCACCTACTGTCTAAGCAGTCCCAATGAGATGAGTTGGGTACCTCAGTTGGAAATGCAGAAATCACCCGCCTTCTGTGTTGACCTTACTGGGAGTTGCAGACCGGAGCTGTTCGTATTCGCCCATCTTTCCAGCCACCAGAAATACAAATTTTAATATTATCCTCCAGCTTGGCCATTTCTGCCACTATTTCTGACAAATAGTCCAAGGTCCCCTATTTACAAACCTTCATGGCCTTGAGGGAAAACCTAGGAAAATTCTTTGATGACCCCATCAATGGCTTCCAAAAATTGAGACTTGCATTTAGATAAACTTGGAAGGATATAATTATCCTCATGGGACAAGCCCTATCACAAGAGGAAAGACAAACCATCTATGAGGCAGCATTCCACTGAGAGGATGACTACACCTGACAGATGTCAACTACCCTGTAGGAGTTACAGCTGTTCCCTAGCAGGATCCCAAGTGGTACTACAATACCCAGGCAGGAATATGGGCCAGGAACCATATGCTCCTGTGTCTAATAGAGGGAGTGAAAAGGAATAAGATCAAGCCTATAAACTATAATAAACTAGCCACCATAGGCCAGGGGCCAAATGAAAATCCCATAGACTCTCTCAAATGCCTACAAAAAAATCAGTATTAAGCACACTAACTTAGACCTGGGATCCCCAGAGGGACAACTAGTCCTAAAGGACCATTCCTTTGTCCAAGTTGCCCCAGACATTAGAAAAAAAAATTACAAAAGTCAGCCTTAGGACACAGTGCCCCTATGCTAGACATCCTCAAATTAGCCTCCTCAGTCTTTTATAACCAAGAGCAAAATGAGAAGGACATGGCTAAGAAGAGGGAGAAATGCAGGGGCAAGAGGCAGACTGAACTATTGGCTGCTTTGCAAGTCTGCCAGCCCCCTCCAGGTTGCCCTGACAATGCTCTTCCAAGTAACTGCCATCAGTGCAGGAAGCCAGGACACTGGAAGGCAAACTTCCCTGATGGGCCAAATTAGAGGAAGCCCCTCATAGCCTGTCCCCTCTATCACAATCTCAGCCACTGGAAAAGGGCCTGTCCCAAGAGCCAAAAGTCCCCTGGCCCAGATCCCAATGCAGTAATGGCTTTGAGCTGAAAGGGCCCTCTGCTGTGTCTGGCTCACATATCTGACATCATCATTGAAGAGAGTGAGTCAATGGAAAGTCTGGAAGTGGCAGGTAAGATAATACATTTCCCTTTTGGATTCAAGAGCCACCTACTTCATGCTAACCTCCTTCTCCAGGCAACTGTGTTCCAAATCCTGTTGGGTGATGGGGGCAAATGGTACCCTTTCCCTCAAAAGATTCACACCCCCTTTATATTGCTTATGGGACCAATTACTCTTCTCCCTTCACTCCCTGGTAATGTCTAAATGCACCACACCCATTTTGAGTAGGTTTATATTTTCCAAGATGGGTACCTGCTTAATGTTTACCCTACTTTCAGATTCGTATTTTCCCCTAATAGCACTATTTCTTCTGGGAAGTTCACCTAAATCTTTAACCAATGACTTCAACCTGGACAGTCCTACCCCAGAGTTTTAAAAACAACCCACACTTGTTCAGACAAGCTGTAGCAAGAAATTTAACCAAGCAATCTCTTGAAAGGGTAGAACTTCTACAGTATATAAATAACCTACGTATTTGCTCACCCTTCACAGAACTCACACAACAACATGCAGTACAAACCTTAACTTCTTAACAAAAGGAAAGTAAATTTTTGTCTAATCCAAAGGTTATTTAAAGGTTACATATAAAACAAAGTAAAAGGAACCAGGAAATAAGAGACATATAAAGAAGGTTATAAATGTAAAGAGATATTTTTGGTAAGAAAGGCTAAACAAAAGACAATTTTGTATGAGAAAGAATCTTGTGGGGTCCGAGCTCTGTGCTGGTACATGTGAGGATGCATGTGGCAGCACCACAAGCTTCCTTGATCACACTTGTACTGTTGGCTACTAACAGCAGTCCATGAGTGGGACTTCTACAACAAATTGTTATCGGAAGACCATAACTATTCTACAAAATCTGAGAAACAGAAGCAACTAATAAGCTTGATAAAAACAAGAATGCAGATAGCTCGGGAGGACTCAACAGTGGATCTTCTAAATCACATTTTCTGTAAAGAAATGGTATCATCAGACTGAGCAGGAAAATACTCAGTCATATAGTCCAGTCCAGAGCTCCAAAACTGGCAGGACAAAACCGTGATCGACTCTGCTAGGTTGAGGTGAAAAGTATGAAACCAAGTAGCTACGGTCAGGGAACTCAGTCAATAGCAAACACAAACGTGTGTATGCAGTGGGCAGTTCTCAGAGAAATGATACCAGCTGGATGGACCAATCAGTGTCCGACCCCTGCTTTTACCCTGAAGGATACAAATACAGCACATGGACATTTTGACATATCCAGTAAGTAAAACTCAAAAATTAGTTCTTTAAGTAGAAGTGCACATATAACACACAATGAAGACAACTGAAAGACAAAGACACACCCAAAGTCACAGCATCCCCAAAGGTAAACCCTGTCAAAACCATGAAGAGCTAATGTCATGGGACCACACTTTGATTCAGAGTCCTCCAGGTGAACTTTCCCACTGCTGTAATATGTTGAGAGTCAGAAAACTACGGGCTAATGTTGGCATGTTAAGACTGCCATTGCAAAATATTACATGCAATTTTAAGAATCGAGGAAAAGCAATTACCAGGCATACCTCTGACCTGTTGCATTTTTGGGTCTTCACCACTGCAGTAAAGCAGGCCACACAAATATTTTGATTTACTGTGCATATAAAAGTTTCATTTACCCTATGAAGAAATCTATTTAGTGATGATAGCATTACGTCTACAAAACAATATGCAAACTTTAATTAAAAAATACTTGATTGCTAAAAATGGCTAACAATGGTCAGAGCACCCAGCAAGTCATCATCTTCTTGCTGGTGGAGGGTCTGGTCTTGATGTTGATGGCTGCTGGCTGACCAGCGTGGTGGTTGCCGGAGGGTGGGGTGGCTTTGGAAATTCCTTAAGAGAAGACAATGATGAAGTTGGTCACAATCATTGACTCTTCCTTTCATGAAAGATTTCTCTGTGGCATGCAATGCTGTTTGATAGCATTTTACCCAGAGTAAAACTTGCTTTAATATTGGATCCAATCCTCTCTCAACACACACACACCCCTGCTTTGTCAACTGCATTAATGTAATATTTTAAATCCTATGTTGTCATTTTAACAACATTCACATCTTCTGCACCGGGAGTCTATTCCATCTGAAAAGAGCACTTTCTTTACTCATCCATAAGAAGCAACTCATCCATTCGAGTTTTATCAGTTCACTCACATCTTGAGGCTCCACTTCTAATTCCAATTCTCTTTTTATTTCCAATACATCTGCAGTAACTTTTTCCACTCAAGTCTTTCATTATCAGTGTCAGCCAGAGGGTTGGAATCAGCATCTTCCACACTCTTGTTGACATTCATATTTTGACCTCCTCCCACGAACCATGAATGTTCCTAATGGAATCTAGAATGGTGAATCATTTCCAGAAGGTTTTCCATTTACTTTGTCCAGCTCCATCAGAGGAATCACACCCTATGGCAACCTATGGTAGCCTTATCAAATGTATTTCTTAAACAAGACTTGACAGTCAGTCAAAATTACTACTTGATCTATGGGCTGCAGAATGGATGCTGTGTTAGCAGGCATGGAAACAACATTCATCTTCTTGTAGATTTCCATCAGGGCTCCTGGGTGACCATTGCATGGTCAATGAGCAATTATAGTTTGAGAGGAATCTTTCTTTCTTTTTTCTTCCTGAGCAGTAGGTGTCAACAGTGGGCTTAAAATACTCAGCAAACCATGTTGTAAACAGGTGTGCTGTCGTCCAGGTTTTGTTGTTCCATTTATAGAGCACGGGTGGAGCTGATTTAGCATAGTGCTTCAGGGCCTTAGCATATTTGGAATGATAAATGAGCATTGGCTTCAACTGAAAATCATTAGGTGAATTAGCCCCTAACACGAGAGTCAGCCTGTCTTTTGAAGGTTTGAAGGCAGGGATTGACTTCCCCTCCCTAGCTATGAAAATCCTACATAGCATCTTCTTCCAATAGAAGATAGTCTAATTCACACTGAAAATCTGTTGTTCAGTGTAGCCACCCTCATCATCTTTTTAAGCTAGATCTTCTGGATAACTTATTGCAGCCTCAACTTCTGCATTTGATGCTTCATCTTGCACGTTGAAAATATTTTGTTTTCAATTTTTTAGAGGCAGCATCTCGATCTTTTACCCAGGCTGGAGTACAGTGGCATGATCACAGCTCACTGAAGCCTCGAACTCCTGGACTCAAGTGATCCCCCACCCATCACAGCCTCCTGAGTAGCTGAGACTACAGGTGTGCACCACCACCCTGGCTTATTTTAATTTCTTTTGTAGAGACAGGGTCTCACTATGTTGCCCAGGCTGGTCTCAAACTCCCGGCCTCATGCAATCTTCCCAACTCGGCCTCTCAAACTGTTGGGATTACAGGTGTGAGCCACCCTGCCTGGCTGCATATTGCACTTTTATGTTATGGAAACGGTTTAATCTGCTAGCTTACTTTTGCAGTTTCATTACCTCTTGCAGTCTTCACAGAACTGAAGAGAGTTAGGCCTTGTTCGGGATTAGGTTTTGGCTCAAGGGAATGTTGGGGCTGGATTGACCTTCTCTCCGAACCACTAAAATTCTTCACAGCGCTATCAGATTGGTTCTCGCTTTCTTATCATTGGTGTGCTCACTGGAGTAGCACTTTTGATTTCCCTCAAGAACTTTTCCCCTTTGCATTCACAACTTGGGTGACTGGTGCAAGGGACCTAGCTTTCAGCGCGTCTTGGCTTTTGACATGCCTTCTTCATGAAGCTTAATCATTTCTAGCTTTTGATTTAAAGTGAGAGACTTGTGAGTCTTCCTGTCACTTGAACACTTAGAGGCTATTTTGGGGTTATTGCTTGGCCTAATTTCCATATTGTTGTGCCTCAGGGAATAAGATATCCTGAGGAGGAGGAGGAGAGAGATGGGGAACAGCTTATCGGTGGAGTCATCAGAACACACACAACATTCGTTTAGTTCGCTGTTGTCTGATATGGGTGTGATTTGTGGTGCCCAAACAGAATGACAATAGTAACATCAGAGATCACTGATCACAGATTACCATAACAGCTACCACAGGAATGAAAAAGTTGGAAATAAGAGTTACCGAAATGTGACACAGGAACACAAAGTGAGCACATGCTGTTGGATAAATGGCACCAATAGACTTGCTTGACATAGGGTTTCCACAAACCTTCAGTTTCTAAGAAACACAATAGCTGCAAAGTGCAATGAAGAGAAGCACAGTAAGATGAGGTATACCTGAACATAGAAGCCGTAAATGGCGCCATTACTAATTTTCCCTGCTAGGAGAATTCTCCCCATTGGGTCTACAATCTAAAAATGTTGAGGGGAGGGGCACACACCTGTAATCATGACAGATTCCATGCTCATGTCTAAATGCAAGTTCCCAGAGCAGCGTTTTCTGGGCTACGGAGGAGAGGTAAAGATGTCTCGCTTCTGACATAAAGTGCATTCCACGTGTGTCAGCTCAGCACTCTAACAGAAAAACTTGTAGATACCAAGTTGACACTAGAATGGAGTCTACAGTAGACCTTTCCAGAATTCTGTAGGATAGGCTGTGTCTGACGGATGGGGAGACTGAGAAAGTCATAGCAATTCACTAGACACAGCCCACTGCTGTTCTTGGCCAAGTGGATCAGAAGCAGTACAGCAGGTCTGCATACGAATAAGAAGAGGTGAGG
The DNA here is from genome assembly GCF_024542745.1 of Macaca thibetana thibetana. Classification (NCBI taxonomy): domain Eukaryota; kingdom Metazoa; phylum Chordata; class Mammalia; order Primates; family Cercopithecidae; genus Macaca; species Macaca thibetana. Next base: position 130,264,101 of record NC_065598.1, read on the forward strand.
GGAGCTCAGAACACCAATCCAAATCCACAACATTAGGAGGCCAGCTAGGATGGCAGTCAGTCTTCCTTATTTTGGGATATCATAGTAAGTACAACGGGCTGAGAGGGCAAATGCCAATGCATAGAAACATAGGGGAGATTACCAAAATTACACGTGTGTGTGTGTGTGTGTGTGTCTGTGTGTTTATTCTCTGGACACATATTGAGAGCCTTGCCTATTAAAATGTCTCCAATGAAGAATCTGGTCCTTACTTGGCGCCAACTATTCTTTCAGCTTCTGTGTATCAAAAGTACTAAAGATCAGGCATAACTCCCTGTGAAGACATAGTTTTGAATAAAGCATAAGAAGGGGAGAGGTGTGAGCAAATTACTCATCATTCCTGCTTGTGCCTTCGGGTCTCATTTGCACAAGATGCACTCGATGGAGTTGTCTGAAAATGCATCGCTTTGCCCAGGACTCGGGAACATACAGTTGTGGATGGCAATTGGTGATATGACATCATTGTGAGATGTTCCCGACGATTCTGTGCTCACCTCCAAACTCAAGTTCCAAGACCAGTCTTTTCTGGACTATGGAGAAGTACAGACATTTACTTTCTGGTATCAATCCAAGTGAAGTTAATGAAAAGGAGAAGGGAGCATGGTCTCTCTCTAGAACACCACTGTACGTTGGCAAGAACCTCCTCTTGTGGCTTGTCGTGATCTACATAACATGCCTTGATATGCTGCACAAACACCCTCATGCACTGCCCCTTACTGCCTGCTACAGTTGCTTGCATTTCAGCCTGAATCCCCTGGAGAGATTTCTTCCCCTGTTTTAATTTAGGATATTTAAGGTAAAGAGCACCCCTCCAATGATTAGCAGAGACACAAGATGGAAATAGGCGTTTTATCACTTGCAGATCCTGGAGGTTACATGGCACACCTGGAGGGCATACATGTGGGGCAGGGAGCCCAGGCAAGGAGAGAGAAAGGGACCCATGGGCCAACAACCTTATGCGCGTCCCAGGGATTATCCAAACAGGTTTCCCATGGGGAGTTTTTTTGTTTTTTTTTTTTTTTTTTTTTTTTTGAGACTGAGTCTGGCTCTGTCGCCCAGGCTGGAGTGCAGTGGCCGGATCTCAGCTCACTGCAAGCTCCGCCTCCCGGGTTTACGCCATTCTCCTGCCTCAGCCTCCGGAGTAGCTGGGACCACAGGCGCCCGCCACCTCGCCCGGCTAGTTTTTTGTATTTTTTAGTAGAGACGGGGTTTCACCGTGTTAGCCAGGATGGTCTCGATCTCCTGACCTTGTGATCCGCCCGTCTCAGCCTCCCAAAGTGCTGGCATTACAGGCTTGAGCCACCGTGCCCGGCTTCCCATGGGGAGTTTTAATTGGTGGGCTTAAAGCAGGCAGACACATGTTTCAGGAGGTCACACTATGACTGGGCAGTGGCCATTTTGGCCTATCTGCGCAGACTGTGCAGGGTATCAGGGTCAGTGAGGCTGGCCAAGTAGGCTGTATGTACATCTTCATATGTACAGACGTGAAACATTTCATGATGTTTCTTAAAAAGAGGAGGTGGCTTACATGGAACACAAATGATCATAGGTTGATAATGAAGACACATAATATACATGCATGTATATGTGTGTGTGTGTGCATGTATGTACATATTAACATATATGTTATCATACACACACACACAACTTCTCCTGCTTCATTTACGTTTCCAACATAAACTCTCAGGAGTGGAATTTCCTGTTCAAAGCTTTCTGATGAAGATTCAATCCATTGAGTTTTAAATCACTTTTCATGTTTCTTATTTGAATAACCTAGTTCATAGCCCATACCACTTCACAATTAGTGTCTTTACAACCGTCCATACCAATGTTGTGGTATTTACCCCGCATTTGCTTTCACTGAGGTCTTGTGCACCAAGCTCTTGCGTCTCTCTATACCACTACTTGTGTCACTCTCCTAGTGGATGACCCATAAGACACTCCGGCCTCTCCACTCCCCGACTCTGCTTATCCTCACAGTCAAACCTCAGGCTTCCCTTCAAGTTTCATTTCTCATCCCCAACCCTCCCTTCTCTGCTTCTTCTCCCTTGCAAACACCATCACCTGTCAAACTTCATTCACTTTGTCATTCTCCGCTGGCAAAACTAGAGTCTAGTAAGGCCCAGCTATCCAACTATTCTCCCCCCGCACCCAACTAACAGAACTCTGCTGCATAAATTATAGCACTAGATGCAGCTATATAGACCCATACCAAAATAGGGACACACATTTCACAGGGGCCACTCAATACTACCCAATGATCCTACTGTATTACCCCCAGTAAGTATGATTTTCCACAATCTAAGGTTATCTATGCTTCTAAATGTAACGCAACTGTGTTAATTTCCTAGGGAGGCCAAAACACATTACTGCAACTGGGTGGCTTAAAACGACAGAAATTTATTCTCTGGCAGTTCTGCAGGCTACCAGTCTGAAATCAAGGTGTCAGCGAGGTTGGTTCCTTCTGGTGAGCTCTGAGGGAGAGTCTATTACAAGTTTCTGGAGGTTGCCAGTAGTCATTGGTGGCTTTTGTTGGGTTGTAGATGCATCACTCCAATCACTTCCTCCTTCACCCGATGGTGCTCTTACTGTGTGTCTGTGTGTCCGATATTCCTCTTCTTATAACGACACCATTCACTGGATTAGTGGAGTATGACTAATCCTAATGCTGCGGGCCCTCATCTTAACTTGACTTTTTGTTTTTTATTTTATGTTTTTGCAAAGACCCTATTTCCAAATAAAGTCACATTCACAGGTACTGGGGCTCAGAACTTGAGCATATCTTTAGGGGCGAAACTGAACCCACAACAACTGCTCTTGTACATTTTGATTACTCCAATATTCTACAATTTTCAATGAAAAATTAGGACACACAGATAAGCAGACATTTCCTCTTATTTCTCTGAGAAAACAAAGGCCATAGCTGGGCGCCGTGGCTCTCGCCTGTAATCCCAGCACTTTGGGAGGCTGAGGCAGGTGGATCACCTGAGGTCAGGAGTTTGAGACCAGTCTGACCAACATGGTGAAACCCCGTCTCTACTAAAAATACAAAAATTTAGCTGGGCACGGTGTGTGCCTGTAATCCCAGCTACTCAGGAGGCTGAGGCAGGAGAATTGCTAGATCCCAGGAGGCAGAGGTTGCAGTGAGCCAGGATCACACCATTGCACTCCAGCCTGGGGGACAGAGCGAGAGTCCAATTCAAATAATAATTTAAAAAATGTAAAAAAAGAAAACAAGGGCCGTGAGACAGGAGCTCCTCTGCGAACCACCTGACACCCATCCCGGCTTTCTCTTCCTTCTCTCTTGTAATAATGAAAGGACATATCAGCCCCTTCCCAGGGCTGACCCTCCACTGAGTAGATGGAACCATTCTCTTGAAACATTTTATCTGAGGATGTTGCTTCTACTGCTGTTGCCTCTCTTCATCCCGCATCAACAACCATTTTTTTGAAAAATCTTTGCTTCTAATGGAATAACATACAAGCATACACAAGAATCACCCATCTTAAAAACGTCACAGACAAGGAACTCCGATCTTAAAAAATGTACATAGATAAATAAGCTTCCTTGGCCTCATTTCCCCTTCAGTCCCATTCTTGTGCATCCTGCCCCCACAGCAAATGCTATTTCAAGAATCACCTCTACTCACTTCCTGAGCTCCCATTCCTTCCTTATTCCTCTGGCATCAGGCTTTTATCCCCATCATGCCCCTAATTTGCTCTTAAGATGACAGGAAACCTCCACATCACCAAATCCAGTGGTCAATATGCTAAGCTCTCATCACTCAACCTCTTAGTGTTTGACGCAGCTGAGGACTCCCCATTTCTTGCAATAAGGTCTTCGGTCTTCTGTGTGACCACCCTCTCCTAGAAATGCTCCTTCTTGGCTTCTTTTGTGAGATCTTCTTCCTATCAGGATCAAGAGTGCTCCAGGGCCCAGGCCCTGAATGGTTTCTCTATCCACATGCGAGCCCCATGGCATCTAAATGCAGGTAACTCCCAATCCCATATGTATACTGAGACACACACAGGATTGTCCGATAGACATCTCAAGGGTAAGGTGTCCAAAATTTCATATGTCCTGAGCTTCCTTCAACCCCTGCACCTCTAAATCTTCTCCATCTCAGACAATGTCAGCTCAGTTCACACAGTGTGTTGACATCATGTCCCCGCCATAACCGTTAGTTTTCTCCATTTTCTTTACACACTCCATGCCATCCATCAGCAAAAACTATCAATCCTTTGAAAACATACCTGAAGTCCCACCACCTCTAAAGAATGATTGAAAAAAAAAATCATTGGGTCAAATTTGTTAGGTTCCATCATGGCACAGAAGAAAGTAGAAAGAACCAAAGTGAAAGCAGCCACTCAGACAGATGAAAACATGCCCAAAATCCTTCCATGTGTCCCTGCTGGCACAAATAGAGCTAATAATGGATGCTGCAGCAAGAGATTGGTGCTAAGAAATAGCCTTAGAAAGAGGTAAGAAACAGCCTTCTCTGGCAAACTTCACTAAGTAAGACTCAGCCTCCTCTGCAGGGATCAAACTCTGCTGGCAGAGAAGCTACAGGTAGATTCCAGCACCAGGAAGACAGGTCCCTGCTGAGAGAATACTGCAGAACAAAGAAGGGGCTCTTCTCTACCACCCTGCTGAAAACATTGTGAATGATCTTTTGTGGCTGGAGATTCCTCCAGAGGCTGGGAACACATCAGATGAGAAATGGCTGCTGGGCCTGAATGTCAGGGGATGAATTCCACTGGGCCACAGAGCAGCTGTGTGCCCTCTCTTTCCTGTTTGCATCCATGACTTGGCTATAGAATGGACACGACACCACTGGGACTTCTTTCATAGGATTCTTTGTGAGGATTAAATGACGTGTGTGTCCCAAGGCCCTTAGTCCAGTGCTTGGCATATACAAGGGCTGGACACAAAGTAGATTAACAGCAATTCTGAACAGGGATGCCATGCACCCCATTAAACCTTCTCACTTTTTCACTTCTCCCATGAGCAAAATGCACACCTTCACAAGTATCCATGAAGCAATCATTCAGTGCCAGATTCCAGCAAAGATATAATCATGTGATTTGCTTTCTTGGCTTCTAATGACCTGCATGTTTCACCCTCAAATCAGGGAGACTGAGTCCGACTGAAAATATTGAAAACAATCTGTCCGTGGTTATGGCCATCAAAAACCTCTTATCACAAACACCTGCTTACTTTTCTTTATGTCACTAATTGCTAGACAGAAATTCTTACTTATTCATATGCTTATCAGAGTGTTGTCTGTCTCTTCACCCTTTTGTGTCAGCTTCATGACTGCAGAGCTTTTGTTCGTTGTCACTTTTTTGTCTGCTGGGACCTCAGCATCTACAACAGTGCTGGGCACATGGAAGGTTCTCAATAAATACCCCAGCAATTAATTGAATCAGAAAAGGGTAACATCCTGAACCATTCCAGGCAACCTGAGAAAGGATCTGGTTTTTAAGGCAATTCACACCTAATCTGAATACTTTGCTTTCCTATGTGCATCTGTCTAAACAGTATTTGGCCTCATTCAGGGTAATGTTACAGCCGGCTGTAAACGTAAGAGCTGTAGCTCCGAAGACACTAGATCCCAGCTCAACTCAGCTTTTTCCTGGTTTTGCAACCTGTCCCCAGGAGTCTGACCACAGCAGAAACTTATAATGATTATAGACCAATATGTTGGGTTCTCTTGCATATCAGTGACTCAGCCTCCCTTGTGTACATGAGCTGCGCCATGGAGTAAAATGTTACTCCTTCCATTACAAAAGCTACACTGGAAATAAGTATGGACTAGTGTTTAGACAAACATTTCTATAAAAATAAAATGACAAGGTTTAGATGACATGTACCAATACCTATATTATTCATTATGATTTAATGGATGGGGACAATTCTCATCCATGGGAATTTTGGGATCCTCATGGGATGGGAGTTTTCTGAATCCATACCTTTGTTTTTCAAAACACAATGAGTGTATGGATTGCTTTTATTTGTTACAGAATGTCAATATCTGCTCTCTGTTGTCTTAGCTTGGTCCACTATTACACAGTACCACAGACATTTATATTGCACAGTTCTGGAGAATGGGAGGTCCAAGAAGAAAGTGCTGATTGATTGAGTTCTGGGCAAGGGCTCTCTTTCTGGCTCGAAGATTGTCAACTTCTGGCTGTTTCGTCCCGTGGAGGAGTGGGAGCAAATGCTGGCTTCTCTTTCTCTTCTTCTAAGGATACTAATCCCATTATGGGGCTCTACTCTCATGACCCTATCTAAGCCTAATAGCCTACCAAAGGTCCCACTTCCATCTACAATCACATTGAGGATTACGGCTTCAACAAAGGAATTTTTGGGAAACACAGATGTTCAGTCCCCCTAACCACTGTGAGGTATGTTCTTCATGCTGTCAAAATAACTTGTACCTTTCCTTTTGATTCCTTTCTATTTATTTATTTATTTATTTTTGAGATGGAGTCTCCCTATGTCACCCAGGCTGGAGTGTGGTGGTGCAATTTTGGCTCACTGCTACAACCTCGGCCTCCTGGATTCAAAGGATTCTCCTGCCTCAGCCTCCCCAAGTAGCTAGGACTACAGGTGCGTGCCACCAAGCTCACATACATTTTCTTGTATTTTTAGTAGAGATGAGGTTTCACCATGTTGACCAGGCTGGTGTAAAACTCTTGACCTCAGGTGATCTGCCCACCTTGGCCTCCCAAAATGCTGGGATTACAGGCATGAGCCATGTGCCTGGCCACCTTTTCTTTTCCTTCAATGGAACTTCAACAATGGTGAAATTATGAATTACAGGACTCAGGGTAAGTTCACAATGACACTCAAGCTATGCCCAAAGCTCTGAATATATCCCTTTCCCTAGGTCACAGCTGCCTGGCTAAATGTTCTGTTAGACGAAAGCATGAAGTTTCATGGGGTGTACTTGTGGGATTTTAGTATAACCCTTCCCAGTGGGTAAGCAGCTTGTCCTTCCCTCGAGGGACTCTGTGTTTGTACGTTTCTTCATGACTTCAACTATTCTGCACCTCTGCAACAAAGTGGCTCACAGAGGCTCATGTACAGCAGAGTCGGCTTTCTATGGTTGTTTGTGTTGTTTAAAAATCAACAGAGGTCTTAATGCATTGCTCAACAATTTTATTCCTAAGGAACCAGCGATGAATGAACCACAGCTAAACATCGTTGCTGGCCCAATCATTCAGTCATTGAACTTAACATTTTATCTGCCCCTTGAGTCTTCCAGGCACTCTTCTAAGTGCTTGGTGATGCTTTGATGAAAACAGAAAAAACAAACAAACAAACAAAGAAAAAAAACAACAAACAAACAAACAAACAAAAAACAGACCAGAAGACATCCTGCCATTGTGGAGTTTACATTCTAGTATGGGGAAGAAGGAACAAGGGAAACAATAAACATCGCAAGTTATGAGGGTGACAGAAGATGAAAGAGGCTATGGAGCAATACAAATTGTACAGACAGCATAACGGGGCTCAAAACTGAAGTCAAATTGTAACTTTAAATCATGCCTTTAACATGCTGTCCCTGCTGTCTTTTCAGTTAAACGCTTTGGCTCCGACGTTCCCTTTTGGGCCGTCCCAGGCCTCTGTCATCCTGGAATCTGCTGCTCCTAATGAGAGACATAAAATTCAAATTTAATGGCAGTGTTCATTTTAACTAAGAACTCCTTTCCTTCAGTGACTAGCAAGCTAATTTAGCATGCTTTTTAATTGATAAGTTATTTCCTTAAGCTGGGTTCATGGTCCAATTGAACTGGCCAGTATCTCAATTAGATTTGCCAGGAAAGTCATATATAAAATACTGTTTAGGCTTACTAAGCTAACCTTTTCAGTTAAACCAACCCCTTTACTGCTTATAAAGGAAAGATAAACAGATTAAAATGCTTTGTCATTACAATTTTTGCGCTGGGGTGATAGAAAACGCTCTCCAATTACAGCAGAACTGAATGTTCTCCACCATGACCACATTGACGATATCGTCTACTTGAGGTACGTATCCATCAGGAATTTTCACAGACTCCAAGGTGAAAAAGATAGTATAATCTATCACCCCATTTCTTCCATGTACGCTAGTAATGCGGACCTGTGAGTACAAATAATGAAAATGATTATGAAAAAGTCTGATAATCACTGTAACCTGCTGTGCACCTCCTCCATTCTGGGTCCTGCATGAGTGCAGGCGACTTTGATGCAAATCAATGATTCCCAACCTGGTTGGTTCATTGCTAACACCAGGGGTACTTTGTAAGAATACCCACGTCCATGCTGCACCTCAGACCAATTAAATCAGATTCTCCAGGGATGAGACCGGAGTCTCTGATGAGAAATCCTGCTCTAAATATTACCAAAATATGTTCATTACCCTCTATTGCCCTGAACTGCCTGCTCATATTCAGACTCCAATAACTAAATCGTTCTCAGCATTTACTGGTAAGCTCAAGTCCCACAATATACTCCGCTCATTCTTTCCCTACAATTTTTCTGGCACAAAGATTGTTTTTCTTCCTCCTGTTGTTGGAAGATTCTAATAACATTTGGGTATCGAGTAAAATGCACAATTTAGAACTTAATCATGTGCTTGTTCCACATAATTTTCTAATTATTTCCTTTGGGAAAGTCCTGCCTTTTCAATAAGAAAAGTGGCTCCTTCGTTGGCAAAGAATGTATTTCTTCATATTTTCTGTTATTCCCATTATGCCCAACAGAATCCTGGGCACCAAAATTACCACCAAAGGAAGTGTTATCAGAAACTGATGACGGGAGGAACCGGAAAGAAATTACCTCTTCCACATGAATACAACGGGTGGGCTTCACAGAGCTTGCCTTGATGTTTGAGATGCTTAGCTCGGTGGCATATTCAACTTCTAACAAGTCACCCTTATAAGGCACAAAATCTAAAACAGTCATGGAGAAATACGAGTGTCATGATCTCTTAACTAGGTCACGTTTAATTTCACACGTTATTTGATAGTGTACTACTTTAAAGTCAGTTCTGCTAGAACTAAAGTCCATTTTGCACATATTTAAACAGATACACTGTAAATCTCTAAGTTCGAAAAGATGTTTATAAGTCTTAGGCATTGATTCTCCTCTACTGATTTAACAAAGTCAAATGGAGGAAAGTGTGAACCATGCATCACAGTTAATCTAAGGGGGCAGCACAGGATTTACTAAACAAACAAGTTGTTCCTGTTCACAACTCCTTAGTGAGAGGCAGTCAAAAGTATAGGTAAGAGCACAAGTTTGAACCTGGCTACGTGGCTTCGAATCTTGACACTGCCACTCACTCAGCTGTCAACCTTAGCCAAAGTGCTTAATCTGTCTGTGCCTCATTTTCTTCATCTATAAAATGAGAAGCACGATAAGTAGCCTTCATGATACGCAGCTGCTGTGAGAATTAGTTGATATGTGCGATACACACAGGATCATCGCTGGCGCATAGTAACCACCAAATAACTGATGATTGGTAGTAGTGGTTGCAGTACCACTAGGAAATGTTACTTTCAGAATCAATGAATTTCCCCTGATGTTGTGTTCAGCTGATGAACTCTTAAGGCTGTGCCTTTCAGGTTATAGTTAAGACCACGGAGTTTCAAACCGAAGTTTACAGTAAGTTAAAAGTGAGTCACAGGATAACAAAGTTACATGAAAGAATGTGGAGCAAATGAAAATCCCAACTGCAAGTGAGACAGTAAATTGCCACAATGACTCCAGAAAACTAGCAATATCAACAAAGTGAAACAATTCTCCACCTTAGGATCCGGCATTGTAGAATGACACTAGACACAGTGTTAGACTTCTTCTCTCTCTCTCTCTCTCTGTTAATTTACACACATTTCTTTAGTGTGTGTGTACCGTATATCTATGGGCCAATGACTCTAAAATGTATATGCCTCCAACTCTAACCAACCTCAGGTTCAATTCTCCATATGCTTACATCAATCTAAGGTGTGTAAAGCTGAGCTGTTGGTATTCTCAGTATTCACCAACTTTTGCTTGCCTCAGTCGTCTACGTCACAAACTGGCCACTCCACCCTCACCACTGCTCAAACAAAAGACTTTGGAGGTACCTTGGACTCATCTTTCCTCCACATCAAAGATCTAATCCATTACCTCCTGGGTTCTTCTCTAACTTCAAAATATATCCAGAGTCAACTCAATCCTTAGGTCCTCCACTTCTCCACTTTCATTCACATCTCTATCAACTCTCACCAGGAATATTACAACATTATCCTGACTGATTTCCTGACTCCACTCTTCCCCTCATAGTCTCTTCTTGACAAAGCAGACAGAGTCAACATCTTAAAACAAAATTCAGGTCAGAGTCCTGTTTTTGCACAAAAGAAACAAACTAGCAAGCTGCCTGGGGAAGAGAACTATTCTCCCCCTTTTTACCCAAGCTATATGAGAGCTGCAATAGACAAAAGTAACAAAAAAAGTGTATCTTTGGGTATAAGCTAAATATTAGAACACATCTGCTGATTACAAAGAGAATTCAACAACACACACACACACACACACACACAGCCACAAGGCACTATCTCCAATTCTGTTTAAAGCATTCTTTTAAAATTTGGTAGTCTACTCTGTCACAGAAACTTCTCTAGTAACCAACTACAGAAATGATCCCTGCAAGTATTGTCTCTGAAGGGTATTAAAAATAGTGTCTCTATGTACTTGTAGGATTGTTTTCTTGATTAGAGATTAAATTATCATGTGAATGAAAAATATATCCAGGCATTACTGAGGGAATCAAACAAATGAACACACAATAGACGACAGCAGACATTTTAAAATACTGCCTATTTGCCCTTATATTGCACATAATTTCAACTGGAAAGGTTTACCTCTAATATTGAAGAGCCATTGACTGAAGCCAAGTACACTGTAAAGGTTGTTCTAGGACTAAAATCCTCTCAAAAAATTAAGAATTACATCATATATCTCAAAATCTAAATCATACCTTCAGCAGCAATGTCTATGGAGCAATAAATGCTGTCACTAACATAAATAGTATCTTCACTTATAGAAGTAACACATGCAATTAAAAGTCTGGTTCCTGAGTCTGAGGGTCCAGCACCGTAAAGACAGTGAGGCACAACATCCACCTGTAAGATTTACGAAAGAGTTACTTCAAAAATAATACAAATTTAAGCATGAGAACTTACATGGTTAAAACACTGGTATCCAAAAATATTTTCAACAGCCATCCTAAACACTGGTGAATATAGTTCATGTGGTAAATGGACCACAGACTTGAGATGATGGTAAATATCATGTGTGTGCTTCATGAATTGTGAAATGTATCCCAAAATATTAATTGCGTACCCAAGTTTAATGCCCTCGAACCACTAGATTCCCAGATTTAAAAAATACCATCCTTTACCCGCAGGAATTTGCAGTGAAATGACAGTAAAGTGGAAAGATACCTAGTCGTAAGCAAGTTGCGATGAAGGATATAAAACTAGCTCAAAGACGGTTTCTGTGAATTATCTAGAGGGAGAATATTTCAGACAGGGAGAAAATAGCGGCATTGCTTGGGGGAAGTCAGATTTGTGCTGGGTTGTGAAAGAAGACAGAGGTGTAACCTTGTAAACAGGGGTAGAGGAGCAGGGAGACAGAGGAAAAACAACAGAAGTTAGGAGCCTAGGGAGCAAAACCCTAACATTTGAGATCCAGGCCTAGGAGACAGAAGCACAAGATAAAGTTGGAACAATACCCTCAACTGGGAGAGGTTCAATAAACCAGGTCAAATTAGGGCTTTACTTTATCTACAATAGAGAAGCATACAAACCTTTTTCCTTACTGGAAGTGTAATAGTCCTTATTTTATAATCCTTAAAACTTACAGAAATAATGCAAGTTCATTATACTAAAAGTAGAAAAAAAAGCAGATAAGCAGACAGCAAAAAGCAGTTACCCCATAATCCATATTCCATTACCGAGAGACCACCAGGGACTACATTTTGGCAGTAACACTCATCCTTATGTTTTCACCTGTGCACAAATACATATATATCAGTTTTAAAAGCAAATTAGCACTGTATTCGGTATTAAAATATCACCTAAAATGAACACAAAAGTTTTTAAATAACACGAGAAGGGAAGGAGTCATAGGGAATCCCAGTTAATGGATGTGCTATAATTTACTAACCCAATTCCACGTAATTAGACATTTTGCTTGTGTCCTAACATTTGGACTACTTGTCTGACTTAACTATAGGATAAACTCCTAGGGTTGGAATTTTTTGTTCAAAGACTTCTGATGGAAACTTGAGCCACTAAGTCGTAATTGATTTTCATGGTTTTAAAAATACCCTAGTTTGCTGCTCTTCACATTTCTTAACTGGTGTCTTTCCAGCTGTCAATACCAATCTGATGTTTATTTCTCCCTCACTTACTGTTATGAGGAATGAGGCATTAGCTTCCCGTCCACTATCTACCACCACTTCCGTCGGTATCCCAGTGGATGACCCACAGCACCCTTGGAGCTCTCTGTTCTTTGACTCCACACCAACTCACAGACATACTGCAGACTAAAGCTTTGCCCATGTTTCGTGGCTCCCAACACTGTTTCTTATGCCTTGGAAATACCACCAACACAACAGCAGGTACAAACAGATACAAATGTTTGTGCTAATGCGTTGTATGACATAAGTGGCATTTCAATACGATAGGGGCAAAGTGGATTATCCAATTAATGTTGAGGGCAACTGAATAGCCAGTAATGAAACAAGACGCAGATCCTTCTCTCAGTCGTATACACAGAAAACAAACCCAGGCTGACTATATGTTTAGATATAAATAAATTAATGACTTCCAGAAGAAAAGCTAAGTGAATACTCATGTAAATTATGTGTTAGAATTAGTCTAAGGTTACTTCCGGAACACAGAAGTCACATGGACAAGATGGACATATTTATAGTATGTAAAAATTAAACAGATGGGGGAGGAGGGGAGCAAGATGGAGAAAAGGGACTGTCCAGTGATGGTCCCCCTGCAGAAACATCAATGTGAAAAACTATCCTTGTATGAAAATACCGTCACTTGAGAGAAGAAAACCAGGTGAGAGGCTATGGTACCCAGTTGTAGCATGAAAATAAGAAAAGATGCATTGAAGAGGGTAGTAAAGACAGTTTTACATTACCCACATCACCCCTTCCCCAACCTTCAACAGCACAGCATGGAGACAGATACCATCCACCTGGAGGAAAGAGAGTAGCAAGCATAGGACATTGCCTTGGAACCCAATAGCAGGCCTTTCACACTATGTGCCACCACTTGACAGAAGCCCATGTCCCCTGACTCCAAGATGGTACTTGTGGACCAAATCTCTAGGCTCACCCTGGCACCAGACAGGAAGCCACAGCCACAGCAAAACAAACTCAATACCTGGCCCACATCTCTGCCAGTGATTCCACTGGCCTTATGCTCAGAATATTCTACTACAACAGGGAGTTGTCAGTGAATGGAGCCTTGGATTCCAGTCTTGCAAGGCACCAGACTCAATAGCTAAAGGAGTGCATGCCATTGAAGCATCTGTCACTGTGTCCCTGGGATTAGGAAGCCCCCAAGTGCTTCAATAGCTGCAGTGTTCACAAACATAAGGACCAAAAGAGACCTATATAGAGTTTCCGGACAGGCTTACTGCTAAAGGATGTCCCCTAAAAGCTAGACTGCAAAGACTGAAATGAATACCTACTTCTTCAATATGCAGATATAAACACATGACCACAAAGATCAAGAACAATAAGGAAAACATGACATCACCAAACTGACAAAACAAGGCGCCAGCAATTGACCCTAGAGTGATAGGAATGTATGAGTTGTTTAACAAATAATTCAAAATATCTATTTTCCACATGCTCTGTGAACCTCAAAAACAATTACGGAGAAATGATTGAGACTTTACCAGAGTAATTTGAGAGAAAGATTGAAGGAACTTAAAAAGCCAAACAAATCCTGAAATCAAAAAATACAATGAAGGAAGTACACAATAGAGAACATCCACAGGAAAATTGATTGAGCAAAATAAAGAATCTGTAAACTTGGAGACAGCTTCATTGAAAATACTCAGTCAAAGGAGACAAAAGAAAAAGGAGGGACACAAAAGGAAAAAAAACTTATTGGATTTTTGGACAATATCAACAGGGCAATAGTATGAGTCATTCACATTCAAGAGGAAGGAGAGATTGAAAAAGGGGTAGAAAGATTATTTAAAAAATAATAACAGAGAGCCATCCAAACCCAGAGAAAGTTACAAACGTCTAGGTACTGGAAGACCAAAGTTCTGCAGTAAGATACGATCCAAATAGATTACGTCATGACATATTAAAATCAAAGTGTCAAAGATGAAAGAGAAAGAGAGGATCCCGACAGCTGCAAGAGGAAAGACGTGAATCACATATGAGGCAGTTGCAATATGCCTACCAGAACACTTCGCAGCAGAAGCGTAATAGGCCAGAAGAGAGTGGGATGATATATTCAAAGGGCTGAAGGAAAAAAAAAAATCTCTAAACAAGAATAATGTACCAAGAAGTGAAGGGGAGATAAAGACTTTTACAGAGAAATCACAGCTGAGAAACTTCATCACCGCCACAACTGTCTTACAAGAAAGCCTATGGAGAGTTCTTCCAGCTGACATAAGTGTGCTAATGAGTAATGCAAAAACATCTGGAGGTATAAAACTCACTAGTGAAAGTAACCACACCAATTCAGAATACTCTAATATGGTAACAGTGGTGTCCAGATCTCTTATATCTTTCACATAATGGTTAAGGAACGGAACTAGTAAAAATAAAATAAGCACAATAATTTGTTAAGGGATATAAAACATAAACAGGTGTAAAGTGTAAAACAGAAAACTCAAAATCCGAGGGTGGAGTTAAATGATAGAGTGTTTTTATTTTGTGATCAAAGTTATGTTATCAGTAAAATAAACTGTTGTGATTATGTTTTTGTAAGCGTCATACTAACCACAAAGAAAAAAATCATGTAATAGACACATTTTAAAATATCAAGTAAACAAAACATACTAATAGAGAAAAGTCTCTTATCCATCAAGAAAGACAGTAAAAGAGGAAGAAGAAAGGCAGAATTTACCTACAAAATAAGTAGAAAAAAATTGTCTAAATGACAACAATAAATCCTTACCTATCAATAATTACCTTGATAGAAATGGATGACATTCTCCAACTAAAATACACAGAGTAGCTGAATGGATTAAAAACAACAATAACCAAACCTATGAGAGACCCACTTCTCCTTAAAGGACATTCGTAAACTGAAAGTGAAGACATGAAAAAAGACATTCTTCCATGTAAAAGGAAACCAAAAGAGAGCAGGAGCAGCTAAACTGATTTCAAATAAAATAGGCTTTAAATCGCAAACTGTGAAAAGAGACCAAGAAGATCATTATATAATGATGACGGGGTCAATTCATCAAGAGGATATAATGATTTTCAAAAATATGCACCCAACATAGCAGCACCTAAATATATGAAGCAAATATTAAGGTCCAAATGCTGAGATAGAGTGCAATGCAATAATAGTAGGTGACTTCAATATCCAACTTGCAACAATGAATAGATTGTTCAGACAGAACATTGACCCCACAAAAAGTGAGATTTATCTGCACCCCGGAGCAAATGAACCTAACAGTCATTTACAGAATATTCCATCCAAATACTGCAAAACACATATTCTTTCCAACTGCATGTGGAACATTCTGGAGGATAGATTATGGGGCAGGCCACAAAACAGGTA
Organism: Macaca thibetana thibetana; assembly: GCF_024542745.1. Taxonomy (NCBI): domain Eukaryota; kingdom Metazoa; phylum Chordata; class Mammalia; order Primates; family Cercopithecidae; genus Macaca; species Macaca thibetana. The sequence continues at coordinate 130,279,950 of NC_065598.1, forward strand.
CTAGCAAATTAACGGAGTTTGAAATAACATCAAATCACTTCTTTAACCACAATGGTAAAACACTAGGAATCAATAAAAGAAGGAACTTTGGAAACTTTAAAAGTAGATGGAAATTAAACAACATGCTCCTAAATAACCAATGGGTCAATGAGGAAATTTAAAGAAAAGTGTAAAACATTTCTTGAGATAAAGCAAAATGAAGGCATAACACATGAAAACCCATGAAATACAGCAAAAGCAATTCTAAAAGTGAAGTTTACATCAATAAAGCCTACCTCAGAAGAAAAGATACATCTTAAATAAACAACCTCACACTGCACCTTGAGGAACAAGAAAAAATATATAATTCAAAAGTAGTAGGACATAAATCATAAAAGTCACAGCAGAAATAAATGAAATAGACATGAGAAGAACAATACAAATATCAATGAAACTATGAGTTGGTTTCTTGAAGAGGTAAAGCAAATCAACAAAACTTTAGCTAGACTAAGGAAAAAAGAATATTCAAATAAATAAAATCAAAGTTGAAAAAGGATTTTTTCAATTGACATCACCAAAATAAAATGGATCATAAGGACTATTGTGAACAATCATCTGCCTACAAATAGGACAAGCCAGAAGAAATGGATACATTCCTGGACACATACAACCTATCAGGATGTAATGGTGAAGAAATGGAAACTCTGAACAGACAATTAACGAGTGAGGAAAGTGATACAGTAATAAAAAATCCCCCATCAATTAAGAGTCTAAGACAGAATTACCTCCCATCTTAATAATACCAAATTTATAAATAAAGAAGAATTAATAGCTCTACTTTTAAAACTATTCTGAAACCAAAACCAAAAACAAAACAAGAAAGGAACACTTCCAAATGCATTCTATCACACCTGCATTACCCTGGTAGAAAACCCAGACAAGGAGACAGAAAAAAGAGAAAACAAGAAAACTACATGCCAAAATTCCTCATGAACACAGTTGCAAAAATCTTTAAGAAAGTATTAGTAAACCAAATTCAACAGCACATTAAAAACATCATTCATCGTGTTCCAGAGGGATTCATCCTGGGATGTAAGGAAGTTTCAACATGCACAAATCAATAAATGTGACATATCGCATGAATGAAGCACAAAAGCCATAGGATCATTCCAATTTAAGCAGGAAAAGCGTTTGACCGAATTCCACATCCCTCTGTGATAAAAACTCCACAAACTTGATATAGGAGGAGTGCACCTCAACACAATAAAGGTCATATATGGTAAACACACAGGTAACATAATACTGAATGGGGGAAATGTTGCAGGCTTTTCCTCTAAGACCTAAAGCAAGACAGAAATGTCCACTTTTGCCCATTCTATCACACATAGTTCTGGAAGTGCTAGCCAGAGAAATTAGGCAAGAAGAAACAAAAGGCATCTAAATTTAAAAGGAAGAATTTAGATTGGCCCTGTTTGCAGACGGGAAACTCTTACATATAAATAACCCTGAAGACACCACCGAAAAGCTTCTAGGTCTAATAAACAAATTCAGGAAAGTGGCACAACACACAAATAACATGCAAGAATCAGTAGCATTTCTACACACCAATACTGAACTATCAGAAAAATATATCAAGAAACAATCCCATTTAGAACAACTTCAAAAAAAATAAAATAGGAATAAATTTAACCAAGGACGTGAAGGATTGCAACACCGAAAACTATATATAAACCATTGACGAAGGAAATTGAATGAGGCAGGAATGAATGGAAATGTATCATGTGTTCATGGACAAGAAGAATAAATATTGTTAAAATGTCTGTATCCTAAAGAAATCTACAGATTCAATGCAACTGCTATGAAAATACCAATGACATTCTTCTTGGAAATAGAGGAAACACTCCTAAAATTTGTATGGAACCACAAAAGATTCCAGATAGCCGAAGCAGTCTGAAATACAAAGACAAAGCTGGAGGCATCACACTACTTGATGTCAAAACATATGACAAAGCTATAGTAAGCATAACAGCATAGTACCAGTATAAAAACAGATACATCAACCAATGGAGCAGAATACACAGACTGGAATGAAATTCGTGCATTTACAGTCAACTGATTTTCGACAAAAGGCCCGAGAACACATAATGTTGAGAAAGTACAGTCTCTTCAATTAATGATGTTGAAAATAACTGAATATTCATCTGAGAAAAATGAATTTCCACCCTTATCTCTCAGCATGTATATAAATCAACTCAAAATGACTTAAAGCTTTAAAAGGAAGACACAAACCTATGAAACTACAAGAATGAGACATAGGGGGAAAGCTCCATGACACTGTTCTGGGCTATGATATTTCAAAAATAGGACCTCAAAAACAAAGGCAACAAAAGAAAAAACAGACCAATGGGAGGTTACATTGAACTAAAAAGCTTTGATACCACAAAGGAAACCATCAAAGAGTGGAGAGATAATCTATAGGACAGGAGAAAACATTGGCAATCTATACATCTAGTAAGGGATCAGTTTCCAAAATGTATGAATAACTTCAACAACTCAATAGCAAGAAATCAAATAATCCTATTAAAAATTAGCAAAAGACCTGAATAGACATTTCTCAAAAGGAGACATACAAACGGCCAACAGGCATATGAAAAAATGCTCACCTTCTTTAACATTGGGATAATGCAAATCAAAACCATAGAGGTACCACCTCACGCATGTTAAAATGGCTAACACTAAAAAGAAAAGAGATAACAAGTGGTGGCAAGGATGTGAAGAAATTGGAACATTTATGCACGGTTTGTGGGATATAAATTGTTACAGCCATTAAGGAAAACAGTATGGAGGTTCCCCAAAATTTTAACAATGGAACTATCACACTATCCATGAATCCCACTACTGAGCATGTATTCAAAGAGAGTGTCATCAGTGTGTCAAAGAGATGTCATCACTTCCATGTTTATTGCAACCCTATTCACAATAGGCAAGAAACAAAAGCAAACTAAGCGTCCATATACGGATGAGTGGATAAAGGAAATGTGGTATAAATATACAATGGAATACCATTCAGCCATAAAACACAACTAAATCTTGCCATTTGGGATAACATGGATGAACCTGAAGAATGATATGTAAGTGAAATACACCAGTCACACAAAGACAAATATTGCATAGTCACATTAAATTGAGGATTATAAAGAAGTTGCTCTTATAGCAGTGTAGAGTAGAATAGTGATTACCAGATGCTTGGTTTGTTAGGGTGGATGGAGGAATGAGGAGATGTTGTTGAAAGAAGATATAATTACAGTTATAAAGAAGGAACCTTTTTTTTTTAATCTAACCCAACTTTCCAATTTATTAAAAATTGAAGGAACCTTTTTTAACTGTCCAGAATGGGCAAATATATACAAACAGAAACTGGATAAGTGATTGCCTGGGACTGGATGTTATGGGGGGAGGGGACAGTTGGGAGAGCACGAAGGAATGGAAAAAGACTACGAATGGTTATGGAGTTTCCTTTTTGAGTGATGAAAATGTTCTAAGATTGTTTGTGGTGATGGTTGCCTAACTCTGTGACCAAATTAAAACTACTGTATTGTACCCTTTAAGTGAGTGAATTGCATGGTCTTGTGACTTATATCTCAATAAATGCTGTAAAAGAATGAAAGACTTAAAGCAAAGGAAAAAGATGGTATCGGACGAAATACTACAAGGGCTTCTAATACAAACTTTCCTGTTAAAAATCTAAGTTTCCTACCACAGAGATAGCCGTAAATATCCCTAATGTATAAGTAGTTCTAAGAAAGGAAACTTGCTATAATCTTATTAAGACCCTTAATAATTCCAAATGAATGATGAGACTGCTTTTCCCTTCTCATATTTGCAAAGATTCAGATTGATAATATTGCTGTCCTTGCCTATATGGGCAGATGGGCAGTCTCACAGCCTATTGCTGAGAGAATCAATCAGTACAATAGAGCTAAAGAATAATTCTGTAGTAGCCACTGAATGGATAAATATCTGGACTCAGGTGACATTGTCAGGACTCCTTAAACTTGCAAAATGTTATTGAATTTTACCCTTAAGAGAGTTTTGTGGTTTGTGAATTATACCTCCACGAAGCTCTTTTAAAAATGTCTACAGGTCGGGCGCGGTGGCTCAAGCCTGTAATCCCAGCACTTTGGGAGGCCGAGACGGGCGGATCACGAGGTCAGGAGATCGAGACCATCCTGGCTAACCCGGTGAAACCCCATCTCAACTAAAAAAATACAAAAACTAGCCGGGCGAGGTGGCGGGCGCCTGTAGTCCCAGCTACTCGGGAGGCTGAGGCAGGAGAATGGCATGAACCTGGGAGGCAGAGCTTGCAGTGAGCTGAGATCCGGCCACTGCACTCCAGCCTGGGCAGCAGAGTGAGACTCCATCTCAAAAATAAATAAATAAATAAATAAATAAATAAAAATGTCTACAAAGCACATGGTTTGACACAGCAATTCCACTGCTATGAATGCACACTACAGAAAATGTTTTTTTTTTTTACCTGATGAAAGAAGTTGCAGGATTATATAGAGTTCAATAATTATTATTGTTACCCATATTGTTTAAAGATTAGAAGAATAGATAAGTAATTTTTATGTTTTAAAGCAGAAATCACTACAAATATTAGAACAGAAGAACCTATAGCTTCAGAGGGGTGGGGCTTCAAATTGCAGTTGACATCCACTCTATGGATCACAGCAGAGATGCTGGATTAATATAAGAAAAGAAAGATGCAGAAAGAAAGCCCACTGGCATAAGACACAATTTCCAAATTCATGCACATCTCACCTTGATTGCTCTCAATGCATAAAGTGTTTTATTTTCTTCCACAACCACATTAACTTTTTGTCCAACTTTTAGAGGAACGTTGCCAGTCACAACATCACTACTGAAGTAGATCGACTCATCAATCATGCCATAATCACCACAGAAACTTGTGACAACTCCCTGCACAGTTTTCAATTGGGTGTCACCTACAAGGAAAAGAAACAAAAGTTACATTATTAGCTTCAAATGCAAATATCTACTACAAATATGTCTTACACTCACCATCTGCATAAACCTGGACAGAGAAGCTTTTTTAATGTCTCTGATCTTGTTTTCATCTGTCAATCCACAGCAATCACGATTTTGCCTAATAGGGTTGTTGTACATTTTTTAAAATTTATTGAAATTTTAATTTTTAAATTTACAATTAATTTTTAATTTTTTCAGCAGAGTCTGGCTCCACTGCCCAGGCTGGAGAGCAATGGCGCAATCTGGGCTCGTGGCAACCTCCGCCTCCTGGGTTCAAGCAGTTCTCATGTCTCAGCCTCCCTACTAGCTGGGACTAGAGGTGCGTGCAGCCATGCCCATCTAATTTTTGAATTATTGGTAGAGACGGGGTTTTGCCATGTTGCACAGCCTGGTCCCCAACTCCTGGCCTCAAATGATCCACCCACCTGGAACTCCCAAAGAGCTGGGATTACAGGTGTGAGCCACTGTGCCCAGTTTGTGAATATTAACTGACACATGCACATCAACTGTCTAGAGTTGTGAGTGCCTTGCACAAGAGAGTTATCACCATATCTACATATGAGAGTCTTTAAGCTTCTGCTCCTATTATATCCCTTCATCATTATCACCAACATGAAGAGTAGCACCTTCTATAGACACTTAACCATCTCAGCAGACAAAACACTAAAAGATATCTGGAGATTGAAGGCTAGCCCAAAATAAAGTCTGAATGGTTTTCTTTCTTTTGTCTTCTTCATATTATTATTATTTATTTTTATTTATTTTTTAAAATTCTACACGAGCCTAGCTGATAAGCAACATTTAGGAATCTGACTTCAGCAGTCTGCCCACACAACGGGTTCTCTGCCCTCCTATGGGATCAGATAAGTATGAGGCGTCCAATTGGCTTCAAATTACATTCCCGTTTGGGATACAAGCCTAAATTCACTCGCAAATTAGGGAGTTTCTCGCCTACTGGAAATATAAATAGGCATGTGCTGCACAACCACGTGGGGAAATAGCACAGGCGGTAAAGTCTCCAAGGTCTTCTCTGTCAACACCTTCTCACTTTAGATGGACAGGAGAGTTTGGGGGTTGGTTCTCAGGAACTTGTTGGGGACTCCGGACACCTCCCCATGCACACACAGAAGATGGAGCCGCCGTCATGTGCTGTACCAGCCCGAGTCACCACAGCCTCATGCCAGGGGTGACAGAGCCCCTATTGGGAGGCTTCTGAGGTGGGGGACTAGGGGACACACAGAGGAATACCTTGTGGGAGCCCCTGCTGCTGTGGGCCCTGCTGCTGTGGACCCTGCTGCTGTGGGCCCTGCCGCTCTGCGGGGTCAGCCGTCCTCCGAAAAAAGGCCAAAGCAAGTCTCAGAAGCCTGAGCATCGTCCCAGTTATCACCACCAGCCTGGACACCGCTTGTGACAGATGAAGCACAAGACCTCCTCAGTAAAGGAAGCCCTCAGGTCACGGCGTCTCCTCAGGGACTCGCCTCCTGCTTCTCCTCCTCAGCCTCTGTGGGATGGGACCCAGACGTAAGTGAGCCCCCCTCAGGAAAGTCAGGGAAACCGCAGTCACCAAAGGAGCTCACAAGTACCCTTCTGGCTTTTCCCTCTGAGCATGCGCTCATCAGGGCCCACCCTCAACCACTGTCCAGCCAATGCGCGTGCAGTGGGTGGGTGGGCAGGTTCCTGTGGCTATTAAAAGGTGAAGGGCGGGAACCTCGTGGCTCCTCCCATCAAGGCTGAGGGCACCATTAAGACGGCCTGGGGAAAATGGCTTGAGGGCTTGGGTTTTGCGTGTACTCAGGGGATACAGGGTCTTCTGTTGGGTTTCCTGGGAGGATGGGTGCCTGAAACACCGGCTGTGCAACCAAAAATCTTATTCTTGCCCTTGTATTCGTGGTGCTTAGCATAAGGATTTACCACTCAGTGAGTGGCCAATAGTTACTCCTCACCAGGAGTAACTATTTTGTGAAGAGAAGGCACCATGTGGGTAGTCAATGTTTTAGTGATAGCAAGTACGTGTCTTTTGTACTAGGACTCCCATTTTGAGTCCAGTGATAATTTATAATAGAATCATTTTATGGTCATTGCTACCATGCACACATCGCTTACCTATTTATACTTACATTACTCTGCTGTACACATTACCCTTATTCATTCATTTGGCAAAATTTGTGAAGTGCTGTGAGCCAGACACTGTTCTGTGTTCTTAAAGTTTGTTAGTGAATGAAAGAATCAAGAATCTTCGCCCTGTGAGGGTAGATTTTTCACAGGATACAAAAGGGAGACACTAAACATCACGTAATAAAATATATGATATGTTGGAAGGCAAAAATGCCATGGAAAAATATAGCAGGACAAGGGGAATCCACAGTACTGGGAATGGTGGGTTGGATTGCAGTTTATAATAGCATGGTCAGAGTAGCCCTCATTGGAAAGCAATAGTTGAGAAAGATGTTGGAGTTAGCCAGGCAGCTGTATTTGGTGAAGCCATTCAGATGGAAGGCTCAGTTTGTGCAAAGACCATACAGCAAGACTGTGCCTGATGTGTTCAAGGAAAGCCAAGTGGTTGGAGCAGAGGCAGTGAGGGTTAGAAGAGTAGGAAGTATGGTAAGAGAGGTAATAGAGGTTCAGGCTGTATGTGGGACAGTGGGACACTGGACGTTCTTTGGCTTTTATTGCCCATGATGTGTAAAGTCCCTGAGAGGTTTGGAGCCTCCCAGGAATCACTCCAGATGCTTGGTTGTGAATAGGCTGGAAGAGGTCAGAGCATGAAGCAAGCGGAACAGTTCGGATGATTCTGCTGCAATTCATGGGCACTGTGGATGAAAGCTGTTTGTCTTTCCTCTCCTGCAGTGAGAACAGGTAAAAGTATTGCCAAAGATGATCATCTAGTTAATGGGATCGGTTGAGGGTTATCTATGTCTCAAAATATAACACAGCTGTGTGAATTTCCTAAGGAGGCCAAAAAACATTACTACACCTTTGTGTCTTAAAACAACAAAAATTTATTCTCCGGCAGTTCTGCAGGCTATGAGTCTGAAATCAAGGTGTCAGCGAGGTTGGTTCCTTCTGGTGAGCTCTGAGGGAGAGTCTATTACAAGTTTCTGGAGGTTGCCAGTAGTCATTGGTGGCTTTCCTTGGGTTGTAGATACATCACTGCAATCACTTCCTCCTTCATCCCATGGTGCTCTTCTCCATGTGTCTGTGTGTCCAATATCCCTCTTCTTATAAGGACACCACTCACTGGATTAGGAGTTTATGACTAATCCTAATGCTGTAGGACCACATCTTAACTTGATTTTTTTTTTTTTGCAAAGACCCTATTTCCAAATAAAGTCACATGCACAGTTATTGGGGCTCACAAATTGTGTATATGTCTTTACGGGCAAAATTCAACCCACAACAACTGCTCTTGTACATTTTGATTACTCCAATATTCTACGATTGTCTGGAAAGTAGAACACACAGATAAGCAGACATTTCCTCTTATTTCTCAGAGAAAACAAAGGTCGTGAGACAGGAGCTCCTCTGTGAACCTCCTGGCACCCATCCTGGCTTTCTCTTCCTTCTGTCTTGTAACAATGGAAAGACATCGCAGCCCCTGGCCAGAGCAGACACTCCACTGAGCACATGGAACCATTCTCTTGACACATTTTCTCTGAGGATGTTGCTTCTATTACGACTGCCTCTCTTCCTCCTGCATCAACAATCTTTTTTTTAATCTTTGCCTCTAATGGAATAACATACACACATAGACAAGAATCACTCATCTTAAAAACTTCATAGACAAACAACCCCCTTCTATAAAATGTACATGGATAAATAAGCTTCCTTGGCCTCACTTCCCCTTCAGTCCCATTCCTGTTCATCCTGCCCCCCACAGCAAATGCTATTTCAAGAATCACCTCTGCTCACTTCCTGAGCTCCCATTCCCTCCTTATTCCTCTGGCATCAGGCTTTTATCCCCGTCAGGCCCCTAATTTGCTCTTAAAATGACAGGAAACCTCCAGGTCGCCAAATCCAGTGGTCAATATACTAGACTCTCATCACTCAACCTTACTGTTTGACCCCGTTAGGGACTCCCCATTTCTTGAGATAAGTTCTTCAGTCTTTTGCGTGACCACCCTATCCTAGAAAGACTCCTTCTCAGCCTCTTTGTCGAGATCTTCCTCCTATCAGGATCCCACAAGAGTGCTCCAGGTCTCAGGCCCTGAATGGCTTCTCTATCCACACGCCAGCCCCATAGCATCTAAATGCAGGTAACTCCCAGTCCCATGTATATACTGAGTCACACATTTGGTGGTCCCATAGACATCTCAAGGGTAAGGTGTCCAAAATTTCACATGTCCCGAGCTTCCATCAACCCTCATAGCTCCTTAAATCTTCTCCATCTCAGACGATGTCAGCTCAGTTCACACAGTGGGTTAGCATCTTATCCCTGCCAAAATCCTTAGTTTTCTCCATTTTCTTTACACGCTCCATGCCATCCATCAGTGAAAACTATCAATCTTTGAAAACATACCTGTAGTCCCACCACCTCTAAAGAGTAATTGAAAAACAATCATTGGGTCAAATTTGTTAGTTTCTATCATGACACAGAAGAAAGCAGCCAGAATCAAAGAGAGATCAGCCACTCAGATACATGAAAAGATGCCCACAACTCTTCTGTGTCCCTGCTGGCAAAAATAGAGCTAATAATGGATGCTGCAGCAAGAGATTGGTGCTAAGAAATAGCCTTAGAAAAAGGTAAGAAACAGCCTTCTCTGGCAAACTTCGCTAAGTAAGACTCAGCCTCCTCTGCAGGGGTCAAACTTGCTGGCAGAGAAGCTACAGGTAGATTCCAGCACCAGGAAGACAGGTCCCTGCTGAGAGAATACTGCAGAACAAAGAAGGGGCTCTTCTCTACCACCCTGCTGAAAACATTGTGAATGATCTCTTGTGGTGGGAGGTGCCTCCAGAGGCCGGGAACACATCAGATAAGAAATGGCTGCTGGGCTTGAGTGTCAGGGGATAAATTCCGCTGGGCCACAGAGCAGCTGTGTGCCCTCTCTTTCCTGTTTGTGTCTCTGACTTGGCTGTAGAATGTTTCACCCTCAAATTAGGGAGACTGACTCACACTGAAAATATTGAAAACAATGCGTCCGTGGTCACTGCTATCAAAAACCTCTTATCACAAACACCTGCTTACTTTTCTTTATGTCACTAACCGCTAGACGGAAATTCTTACTTATTCATATGCTTGTCAGAGTGTTGTCTGTCTCTTCACCCTTGTGTATCAGCTTCATGACTGCAGAGCTTTTGTTCATTGTTGCTTTTTCTGTCTGCTGGGGCCTCAGCATCTGGAACAGTGCTGGGCACATGGTACGTTCTCAATAAATACCGCAGCAAATAATCAAATCAGAAAAGAGTAACATCCTGAACCGTTCCAGGCAACCTGTGAGAGGATCTGGTTTTAAGGCAAATCACACCAAATCTGAATACTTTGCTTTCAATTCTGCATCTATATAAACAGTATTTGGCCTCATTCAGGGTAATGTTACAGCTGGCTGTAAACGTAAGAGCTGTAGTTCGGAAGACATTAAATCCCGGCTCAACTCAGCTTTTTCCTGGCTTTACAACCTGTCCTCAGAAGTCTGACCACAGCGACACTTGTAAGTAAAATCGGCCAATAAATTGGGTTTTCTTGCATGTCAGTGATTTAGTCTCCCTTGTGTACATGAGTTGCGCCATGGAATACAATGTTACTCCTTCCGTTACAAAAGCTACACTGGAAATAAGTTTTGGATTAGTGTTTAGACAAACGTTTCTTTAAGAATAGTGTGGCCGGGCGCGGTGGCTCAAGCCTGTAGTCCCAGCACTTTGGGAGGCCGAGACGGGCGGATCACGAGGTCAGGAGATCGAGACCATCCTGGCTAACACGGTGAAACCCCATCTCTACTAAAAAAAAATACAAAAAAACTAGCCGGGCGAGGTGGCGGGCGCCTGTAGTCCCAGCTATTCGGGAGGCTGAGGTGGGAGAATGGCGTGAACCTGAGAGGCGGAGCTTGCAGTGAGCTGAGATCTGGCCACTGCACTCCAGCCTGGGCGACAGAGCTAGACTCTGTCTCAAAAAAAAAAAAAAAAAAAGAATAGTGTGACAAGGCTTTAGACGACCTGTACCAATACATACATTATTCATTATGATTTAATGGATGGGGGCAATTCCCATCCATGGGAATTTTGGGATACTCATGTGATGGCAGTTTTCCCAATTCATACCTTTGTTTTTCAAAACACAATGAGTGTATGGATTGCTTTTATTTGTCACATAATGTCAATGTCAGCTCTCTGTTGTCTTAGCTTGGTCTGCTGTAACACAACACCACAGACATTTATATCGCACAGTTCTGGAGGATGTGAGGTCCAAGAAGAAGGTGCTGACTGATTCGGTTCTGGGCAAGGGCCCTCTTTGTGGCTCAAAGATGGTCACCTTCTCGCTATTTCCTTCCATGGAGGAGTTGGAGCAAGTGCTGACTTCTTTTCCTCTTCTTCTAAGGATTCAAATCCCATTATGGGGCTCTACTCTCATGACCCCATCCAAGCCTAATCGCCTCCCAAAGGCCCCACCTGCATATATGATTACATTGGGGATTATGGCTTCAACAAAGGAATTTTTGGGGAACACAGATGTTCAGTCCCCCTAACCACTGTGAGGTATGTTCTTTATGCTGTCAAAATTACTTGTACCATTTGTTTTCTTTTTTTTTTCCTTTTTTTTTTTTTTTCCTTTTTTTTTGATGGAGTCTTCCTATGTCACCCAGGTTGGAGTGCAGGAGAGCGATCACATCCAGCTAAATTTTCTTGTATTTTTACTAGAAATGAGGTTTCACCATATTGGCCTGACTGGTCTCAAACTCTTGACCTCAGGTGATTCCCCCTGCCTCGGCTTCCCAAAACGCTGGGATTACAGGCATGAGCCATCAAGCCTGGCCACATTTTGCTTCCTTTCAATGGAACTTCAACAACAAGGTTATGCTTTTTACCCTTTGTATAGACAGTAGGCCTTCAACTATTCAGAGGATTTGGGGAATGAAGTTTCTAATCCACATCATTTAGGGTTAACTGGGGCAATGCTCTTAGGAAAGTGAAACAGCTGTAAGATGAGGTGAACTAACTTCCTCCCACTTATGAGACCAATACGAGTGCTAACTGATCAGAGTCCTCAGTCGTGGATGTTTAGACCGATAGCCCTTAACCAACCCCAAGACTTCACTCTTCTGGCCAGGCCAGCAGATCTGGAAAGAAACTCATGAAGCACTTAACCCAGGCTGTCCTGGGTGACTAATACCATGAAATGGTGATTAAAAGCTAGTTCTGTGAGGAGTTCCAAAGGCAACAGAGAACCTTTTTCTCTAGCCCTCCCTTCCCTGGAAACCAGGGTACGCAAGCTTAGGGAGGCAGGCAGGGAACCTGCCAAAAAATGGTTCCAAGGAAGCCTCCTGTAAGCCAGGGTCCATGAGAAGAGGGAGTTAGAGAACAGATGGAAGGGTACCCAATGTAGGAGAGCATATATGGCAGGATTGTGCAAAGAAGTAAATACACAGAGGTTAATGGAAGGTAGGGTTCTCCAAAGCGGAGAAGGAAACAATACACGTGGAAATGTGGAAAGAGAGGAAAACTGAATAAACTCTATATTTCTGGGCTGTTACTGGAGGTTTACGTGCAACCTCAAGTTCACCAAAAGATGTAAGAGGTTCAATTCGAAACACCGTATTCTCCAACACCAAGGGAATAGGGATCCTTGTAAATATGGCTGATTAAGTAGAATTTGAAATTTTGATTAAACAGAGAACTACATACTAAGCATAACTAAGAGGAGTTGTTTACATTCACAGAGCATATCCCTTTGGCAGATGTACAGTTAAAGATTTATGCATCCCACAAGAGGAGTGAAATGATGAACCAGAACCTCTGAAAGCTACAAGTGGTTAGAGGATGAAACCACGATCAGGATGAGAGACTTCAAGGTGCCTCTTTGATTAACAGTGTGCATAATCATGACAACAAGAACACCGGGTTCAATCTATTGGGCCCTGATTAAGCTCTGGGTACCTAAACAGAACTTTATGTTTTGAGAATCATTGCAGGCATCAGGCCAGAATTGGCAGAAGGGCCAGAGCTTGCCAAACCTGGCTAAAGATCATTATCTTATTTCGTTTTCTTCATTGCATGTATCTCTAAATGAGCAGAGAAGCATCTGATATCAGCACATCTGCAACACCTTCATGGTGTGCCAGTTGGAAGCTCCGTGGCATAACACTGGAGTCCCAGAAACTCGTGGTGACAGGTCCCTGTATTTTCAAGCCAATTCCTTCACATGTGAGAAAAGCACATTTCTGACAGAGTCCACTATTTCCTATTCCCTGGGTCCTTCTGTCCTTGTGCCATGAGGGCATACATTTAGGGACACAGATGTGATGAGGGTGAGATGATCAAACACAATTCATTCTCAGTTGTGGGAAAGAACCTTGGAGTTAATTCATCTCTGAGGCAAAATATTCAAAATGCACCGCCGCTTGGTCGGCCTTATGAAAGCAAAGCAGTTCTGGGCTTTGCTATTTGAAAGTAGAGGAAATGTGTCCAATCCCCACCACCTGCCCAGCTGAACTGCTGCCTCCCAGGTGATCCTCAGTCCGGTGAGGAAGTTTGTGAAACAGCAGCTGTGACTGAATCACCAGCTGATTGGGCTTATCATAATGCATTATAACTCCCAGAGACCATTCTTCCACATCAACCAAACTGCAGAATTAAGTGGGAGGTAGTGAAGGTCATGGCCCTTGCATCTCTCAAGTCTAACGTGGACTGCTCTGTAATTCCACAGGGTGTGGGGCTGCTTTTGAATGACGACATTCACAGGCACCTGGTGTTGCCACATCTCCCGCTTGCCCCTTTCGATCATAGGAGCTACTGCTGCATGGGTCAGGAAGCCAAGGACGGTTAGGGGGTGGGGGCATTGAAAGAACACAAGTTCCATTAGGGCCTGGAATTTTGTCCTTTTGATTAAGGGTATAACTCTAGAGCCTCAACAGTGCCTGGCACACCAAAGAGAGTCAGTAGGATTTTGTGGAGTGAACCAGTGAGTGAAAATGGGAACTCTACGAGACCTTCACTGTTCCTATCAAGTGGGAAACAAATCCCTGGATGATTGGGAGGTCTCACTGGATCTGTAGTGGAAAGTTAAAACACAACTCTATTTAAGGACTGGGGGTAATGGTGGAATTATGAATCACAGGAGTCAGGGTAAGTTCACAACCACATTCAAGCTACGCCCATAGGTCTGAATACATCCCTTCCCCTAGGTCACAGTTACCCGGTTAACTGTTCTGTTAGACGAAAGCATGAAATTTCATGGGATATATTTGTTGCATTTTAGTATAACCCTTCCCGGTGGGTAAGCAGGTTGTCCTTCCTTCAAAAGCTCTGTGTTTGTATTTTTCTTCATAACTGCACATGAGCTGCACCCCTGCAACAAAGTGGCTTACAGAGGCTCATTTGCAGCAGAGTCTGTTTTCCGTGATTGTTGGTGTTGTTAAAAAGTCAAGAGAGGTCTTAATGCATTGCTCAACAATTTTATTACTAAGGAACCGGTGATGAATGAAGCACAGCTAAATATCATTGCTGGCCCAATCATTCAGTCATTGAAGTTAATAACATTTTATCTGCTCCTTGAGTCTGTGACACCTTCTTCTAAGTGTTGGTGATGCTTCAATGAAAGAAAAAAGAAAAAGAAAGAAAGAAAAAACAGACCAAAACACATCCTGCCATTGTGGAGTTCACATTCTAGCATGGGGAAGAAGGAACACAAGGAAACAATAAACATTGCAAATTATGTGAATGACAGAAGATGAAAGAGACTATGGAATAATACAGATTGTACAGACAGCATAAGGGGGACTCAAAACTGAAGTTAAATTGTAACTTTAAATCATGCCTTTAACATGCTGTCCCTGCTGCCTTTTCAGTTAAATGCTTTGGCTCCGAGGTTCCCTTTAGGGCCGCCCCAGGCCTCCGCCATCCTGAATCTGCCGCTGCTAATGGGAAACATGGAATTCAAATTTAATGGCAGTGTTCATTTTAATTAAGAACTCCTTTCCTCCAGTGCCTAGCAAGCTAATTTAGCATGCTTTTTAATTGATAAGTTATTTCCCTAAGCTGGGTTCATGGTCCAATTGAACTAGCCAGTATCTCAATTAGATTTGCCAGAAAAGCCATATGTAAAATACTATTTAGGCTTACTAAGCTAACCTTTTCAGTTAAACCAGCCCCTTTACTGCTCATAGAAGGAAAGATAAACAGAATAAAAAAAGCTTTGTCATTACAATTTTTGTGCTGGGATGATAGAAACCGCTCTCCACTTAAAGCAGAACTGAGTGCTCTCCACCATAATCACATTGACGATATCATCTACTTTAGGTACATATCCATCAGGAAGTTTCACAGAATCCAAGGTGAAAAAGATATTATTACTTATCACCCCATTTCTTCCACGTATGTGAGTAACGCGGACCTGTGAGTATAAATAATGGAAATGATTATGAGAAAGCCCAATAATCACTGTAAACAGCTGTTCACCTCCTCACTCTGGGTCCTGCCGGTCACTTCGATGCGAATCAATAATTCCCAACCTGGTTGACCCATTGCTAACACCAGGGGTGCTTTGTAAGGATCCCCATGTCCATGCTCCACCACAGACCAATTAAATCAGGCTCTCCAGGGATGAGGCCTGGGTCTCTGATGAGAAATCCTGCTCTAAATATTACCAAAATATGTCCATTACCCTCTATTGCCCTGAATTTCCTGGTCATATTCAGGCTCCAACACCCAAATCATTCTCAGCATTTACTGTTAAGCTCAAGTCCCACAACACACTTCGTTCATTCTTTCCCTACAATTTTCTGGCACAAAGATTGTTTTTCTTCCTCCTGTTGTTGGAAGATTCTAATAACATTTGGGTATCGAGTAAAATGCACAATTTAGAACTTAATCAATTAATGTGCTTGTTCTACATAATTTTCAAATTATTTCCTTTGGGAAGTCCTGCCTTTTCAATAAGGAAAGTGGCTCCTTTGTTGGCAAAGAATGTATTTCTTCATATTTTCTGGAATTCCCATTACACCAAACAGAATCTTGGGCATGAAATTTATCATGAAAGGAAGGGTTTGCAGAAACCGATGATGGGAGCAACAGGAAAGAAATTACCTCTTCCGCATGAATACAACGGGTGGGCTTCACAGAGCTTGCCTTGAAGTTTGAGAAGCCTGGTTCAGTGGAATATTCAACTTTTAACCAGTCACCCTTATAAGGCACAAAATCTAAAACAGCCATGGAGAAATGTGAGTGTCATGATCTCTTAACTAGGTCATTTGGATTTCACACGTTATTTGATAGTGTACTACTTTAAAGTCAGTTCTGCAACATCTAAAGTCATTTTTGCACACATTTAAACAGACACACTGTAAATCTCTAAGTCCGAAAAGAAGTTTATAATCCTTAGGCACTGATTCTCCTCTGCTGATTTAACAAAGTCAAATGGAGGAAAGTGTGAACTGTACATCACAGCCAATCTAAGGGAGCAGCACAAGATTTACTAAACAACTGTTCGTGTTCACAATTGCTTAGTGAGAGGCAGTCAAACATGTAGATAAGAGCACAAGTTTAAACCTGCTTACATGGCTTCGAATCTTGACACTGCCACTCACTCAGTTTGCAACCTTAGCCAAGATGTTTAATCTCTCTGTGCCTCATTTTTTTCATCTATAAAATGAGAAGCACGATAAATAGCCTTCAAGATACTGAGCTGCTGTGACACTTAATAGATATTGTTGATACACACAGAATCATCACTGGTGCATAGTAACCACCAAATAAGTGTTGATTGGTAGTAGTGGTAGCAGTACCACTAGGAAATGTTGTTACTTTCAGAATGAATCCATTCCCCCTAGTGTTGTGTTCCACTGATGAACTCTTAAGTCTGTGCCTTCAGGGTTACCGTTAAGACCATCGAGGTTGAAACACAAGTTTACGATAAGTTAAAACTGACTCAAGGATAACAAAGGTACGTGAAAGAATCTGGAGCAAATGGAAATCCCAACTGCAACTGAGACAGTAAATTGCCACAATGACTCCAGAAAACTAGCAATATCAACAAAGTGAAACATTTCTTCACCTTAGGATCCAGCATTGTAGTATGACACAAGACACCACGTTAGACCTCTTCTCTCTCTCTCTGTATCTGTTAATTTACATACATTTCTTTTGTGTGGGTGTACCATATATCTATGGGCCAATAACTCCAAAATGTATATGCCTCCAGCTCTAACCAACCTCAGGATCAATTATCCTTATGCTTACGCCAATCTAACATGTGTAAAGCTGAGTTGTTGGTATTCTCCGTATTCACCAACTTTTGTCTGCCTCAGATGTCTACATTGCAAACTGGCAACTCCACCCTCACCACTGCTCAAACAAGAAACTTTGGAGGTACCTTGGACTCATCTTTCCTCCACATCAAAGATCTAATCCATTACCTCCTGGGTTCTTCTCTAACTTCAAAATATATCCAGAGTCAACTCAATCCTCAGGTCCTCCACTTGTCCACTTTCATTCACATCTCCATCATTTCTCACCAGGAATATAACAACGGTTTCCTGACTGATTTCGTGACTCCACCCTCTCCCTCATAGTCTCTTCTCGACAAAGCAGACAGAGTCAACATCTTAAAACAAAATTCAGGTCAGAGTCCTGCTTTTGCCCCCAAGAAAACAAACGAGCCAGCTGCCTGTGGAAACGGAGCTAATCTACCCTTTTACACCCAAGCTATACAACTGTTGCAATGGACAAAAATAGAAAAAAAAAAAAAAAAAAAAAGTGTATCTTTGGTTATAAGCAAAATATTAGAACATATCTGCTGATTACAAAGAGAATTCAACACACACACACACGCACACACACACAGCCACAAAGCACTGTCTCCAATCCTAAATTTGAAGCATTTGAAGTGTATTCTTTTAAAATTTGGTACTCCACCCTGTCACAGAAACTTCTCAAGTAACCAACTACAGAAATGATCCCTGCAAGCATAGTTTCTGAAGGGTATTAAAAATAGCGTCTCTGGGTACTTGTAGGATTGTTTCCATGATTACAAATTAAATTCTTATGTGAATGAAAAATATATCCAGGCATTACTGAGGGTATTGAACAAATGAACACACAATAGATGATAGCAGACATTTTAAAATACTGCCTATTTGCCCCTATATTGTACATAATTTTAATTGGAAAGGTCTACCTCGAATATTGAAGAGCCATTGACTGAAGCCAAGTACACTGTTAAATTTGTTCTAGGACTAAAATCCTCTCAAAAAATTAAGAATTACATCATATATCACAAAACGCAAATCATACCTTCAGAAAAAATGTCCATAGGGAAATAAATGATGTTACTAATATAAATAGTATCTTCACTTATAGAAGCAACACATCCATTTAAAACTCTGAGTTTTGAGTCTGAGGGTCCATTACCGTTAAGAGGGTGAGGCACAACATCCACCTGTAAGATTTAGGAAAGAGTTACTTTGAAAATAATACAAATTTAAACACAGGAACTTACATGGTTAAAACACTGGTATTCCAAAATGTTTTCAAAAACCATCCTAAACATTGGTGAATACAGTTCATGTGCTAAATGGCCATAGACTGGAGATAATGGTAAAAATCATGTGTGTGCCTTATGAATTGTGAAATGTATCCCAAAACATTAATTGCATACCCAAGTTTAACGCCCTTGTACCATTAGATTCCCAGATTTAAAAACTACTGTCGTTCGCCTACAGGAATTCACAGTGAAATGACGGTAAAGTGGAAAGATATGTAGTCATAAGCAGGTTGCGATGAAGGATATAAAACTTGTTCAAAGATAGTTTCTGTGACTTATCTAAAGGGAGAGCATTTCAAATAGGGAGAAAATGGCGGCATTGCTTGGGGGAATTCAGATTTGTGTTGGGTTGTGAAAGAAGACAGAGGTGTAACCTTGTAAACAGGGGTAGAGGAGCAGGGAGGCAGAGAGGAGATACAACACAATTAAGGAGCCTAGGGAGCAAAACCCTAACATTCGAGATCCAGGTCTAGGAGACAGAAGCACGAGATAAAGTTGGAACAATAACCTCAACTGGGGGAGGTTGAATAAACCAAGCCAAATTAGGGCTTTACTTTATCTACAATAAAGAGGCATACAAACCTTTTTCCTTATTGGAAGTGTAATAGTCCTTATTTTATAATTTTTAAAACTTGCAGAAATAATGCAAGTTCATTGTACTAAAAATAGGAAAAAAACAAACCAGATATGCAGACAGCAAAACGCGGTTACCCCATAATCCATATTCCATTACCAAGAGACCACCAGGGACTACATTTTGGCAGTAACACTCATCCTGATGTTTTTGTCTGTGCACAAATATATATACATATGTAAATGCCTGTTTTAAAAGCAAATTAGCATGGTATTCGGTATTAAAGTATCACATTAAATTAGCACAAAGGTTTTTAAATAACAAGAAAGGACAGAAAGAGTCATAGGGAATCCCAATTAATGGATGTGCCATAATTTACTAACCCAATTCCACATAATTAGACATTTCACTTGTGTCCTAGCATTTGGACTACTTGCCTGACTGAACTATAGGATAAACTCCTAGGGTTGGAATTTGCTGATCAAAGACTTCTGATGGAAACTTGAGCCACTGAGTTGTAAATAATTTTCCCTGGTTTTAAAGATAGCTTAGTTTGCTGCTATTCCCATTTCTTAACTGGTGTCCTTCCAGCTGTCAGTACCAATCTGATGTTTATTTTCCCCTCACTTCCTGTCATGAGGGAATGAGGCATTAGCCTCCCGTCCACGTATCTACCACCACTTCCGTCAGTATCCAGTGGATGATCCACGCACCCTCGGACCTCTTTGGTCCTTGACTCCACACCAACTCACAGACATACTGCAGACTAAAGCTTTGCCCATGTCTCATGGCTCCCAACACTGTTTCTTATGCCTTGGAAATACCACCAACACAACAGCAGGTACAAACAGATGGAAATGTTTGCAATAATGCATTGCATGTCATAAGTGGCATTTCAATAAAATAGGGTCAAAGTGGATTATCCTATTAATGTTGAGGGACAATTGAGTAGCCAGTAGGGAAACAAGACACGGATCCTTCTCTCAGTCCTGAACACGGAAAGCAAACCCAGGCTGACTGTATGTTTAGATATCAATAAATTAATGACTTTCAGAAGAAAAGTTAAGTGAATACTTGTGTAAATTATGTGTTAGAATTAGCCTAAGGAAACTTCCTGAACCCAGAAGTCACATGGACAAGATGGACATATTTATAGTATGTAAAAATTAAACAGATGGAGGAGGAAGGGAGCAAGATGGAGAAATGGAACTGTCCAGTGATCATCCTCCTGCAGAAAATCAATGTGAAAAACTATCCTTGTATGAAAATACCGTCACTTGAGAGAAGAAAACCAGGTGAGAGGCCATGGTACCTGGTTATAGCATGAAAATAAGAAAAGATGCATTGAAGACAGTAGTAAAGACAGTTTTACATTACCCACATCACCCCTTCCCCAACCTTCAACAGCACAGCATGGAGACAGATACCATCCACCTGGAGGACAGAGAGAGTGGCAAGCATAGGACATTGCCTGAGAACCCAGTATCAGGCCTTCCACACTATACGCCACCACTTGACAAATGCCCATGGCACGTGGCCCCAGATGCTGAGATGGTACTTGTGGACCAAGTCTCTAAACCCACCCTGGCACCAGACAGGAAGCCACAGCCACATCAAAACAAACTCAATACCTGGCCCACATCTCTGCCAGTGATTCCACTGGCCTTATGCTCAGAATATTCTACAGCAACAGGGAGTCCTCTGAATGGAGCCTTGGATTCCAGACTCTCAAGGCACCAGCCTCAATAGCTAAGGGAATGCATGCCATTGTAGCATCTGTCGCTGTGTCCCGGGGATTAGGAAGCCCCCAAGTGCTTCAATAGCTGCAGTGTTCACAAACATAAGGACCAAAAGAGACCTATATAGAGTTTCCGGACAGGCTTACTGCTAAAGGATGTCCCCTAAAAGCTAGACTGCAAAGACTGAAATGAATACCTACTTCTTCAACACACAGATATAAACACATGACCACAAAGATCAAGAACAATAAGGAAAACATGACATCACCAAACTGACAAAACAAGGTGCCAGTGATTGACCCTAGAGAGATAGGAATGCATGAGCTGTTTAACAAATAATTCAAAATATCTATTTTCCACATGCTATGTGAACCTTGAAAATAATTACAGAGAAATGATTCAGAATTTATCAGAGTAATTTGAAAGAAAGATTGAAAGAATTTTAAAAAAATAAACAAATCAAAAAGTCGAAAAATACAATGAAAGAAGTACACAATAGAGAACATCCACAGGAAAATTGATCGAGCAGAATAAAGAATCTGTAAACTTGGAGACAGCTTCATTAAAAATATACAGTCACAGGAGACAAAATTAAAAGGAAGGACACGGAATGAAAAAAACTTACTGAATTTCTGGGACAATTATCAGCAGAGCAATAGTATGAGTCATTCATATTCTAGAGGGAGGAATGAAAAAGAGGTAGAAAGGTTATTTAAAAAATAATAATGGGGAGCCATCCAAACCCAGAGAAAGTTACAAACATCTAGGTACTGGATGACCAAAGTTCTGCATTCAGATACAATCCAAATAAGATTACCTCATGACATATTAAAATCAAACTCTCAAAGATGAAAAATAAAGAAAAAATCCTGAGAGCAGCAAGAGGAAAGAAGCCAATCACATATTCCAATATGCCTACCAGAAGACTTCTCAGCAGAAGCATAACAGGCTAGGAGAGAGTGTGATGATATATTCAAGGAGATCAAGGAAAAAATATCTAACCAAGAATAATGTACCAAGGAGTAAAGCGGAGATAAAGACTTTTACAGAGAAATCATAGCTGAGGAACTTCCTCACCACCACAACTGTCTTACAAGAAATCCTACGGAGAGTTCTTCCAACTGACGTAAGGGATGCTAATGAGTAATGCAAAAATATCTGAAGGTATAAAACTCACTATTAAAAGTAACCACACACATTCACAATATTCTATTAAGGTAACGGTGGTGTCCAGATCACGTATATCTTCCATGTAATGGTTAAAAATGGAACTAGTAAAAATAAAATACGTACAATAATCCATTAAGGGATATAAAATATCAAAATTTGTAAAGTGTAAAATAGAGAACTCAAAATCTGGGCATGGAGTTAAATGGTAGAGTGTTGGTATTTTGTGATCAAAGTTATATTATCAATAAATAAACTGTTGTGATTATGTTTTTGTATGCCCCATGCTAACCACAAAGAAAAAAATCAAGTAATAGACACATTTTAAAATATCTAGGAAACAAAACATACTAATGGAGAAAAATCTCTTATCCATCAAGAAAGAAAGTAAAAGAGAAAGAAAGGAAGAAATTACCAACAAAATAAGAAGAAAAAAATCTAAATGACAACAGTAAATCTTTACCTATCAATAATTAACTTGATAGAAATGGATGACATTCTTCAACTAAAATACACAGAGTAGCTGAATGGATTTAAACAACAACAACAACCAACCTAGGAGAGACCCACTTCTCCTTAAAGGACATTCGTAAACTAAAAGTGAAGACATGAAAAAAGACATTCTTCCATGTAAAGGGAAACCAAAATAGAGCAGGACCAGCTAACCTAATTTCAAATAAAATAGGCTTTAAATCACAAACTGTAAAAAGAGACCAAGAAGATCATTATATAATGGTGAAGGGGTCAATTCATCAAGAGGATATAATGATTTCCAAAAATATGCACCCAACATAGCAGCACCTAAATATATGAAGCAAATATTAAGGTCCAAATGGTGAGATAGAGTGCAATGCAATAATAGTAGGGGACTTCAACACCCAGCTTGCAGCAATGAACAGATTGTACCGATAGAACATTGACCCCAAAAAAGTCGGATTTATCTGCACTCCAGACCAAATGGACCTAACAGTCATTTACAGAACATTCCATCCAAATACTCCAAAACACATATTCTTCCAACTGCATGTGGAACATTCTGGAGGATAGATTATGAGTCAGGCCATAAAACAGGTCTTAGCAAATTAAAGGAGTTTGAAACAATATCAAATCACTTCTCTAACCGCAATAGTAAAATACTAGAAATGAATAAAAGTAGGAACTTTGGAAACTTTAGAAGTGGATGGAAATTAAATAACATGTCCTAAATAACGAACGGGTCAATGAAGAAATTAAAAGCAAAGTGTAAACCTTTCTTGGGATAAAGCAAAATGAAGGCACAACATATGAAAACCCATGAAATACAGCAAAAGCAATTCTAAAAGTGAAGTTTACATCAATAATGCCTACCTCAAAAGAAAAGATATATCTTCAATAAACAACCTCACACTGCACCTTGAGGAACTAGAAAAAAAATGCAATCCGAAAGTAGGAGGACAGAAATCATAAAGGACAGAGCAGAAATAAATCAAATAGATATGAGAAGAACAATACAAATATCAATGAAACAATGACTTGGTTTCTTGAAGAGGTAAACCAAATCAACATAACTTTAGACAGACTAAGGAAAAAAGTAAGAAGATTCAAATAAATAAAAGCAAAGATGAAAAAGGAGACAGCAAAACTGACATCACCAAAATAAAACGCATCATAAGGACTATTATGAACAATCATCTGTCTACAGTAGGACAAGCCAGAAGAAATGGATATATTCCTGGACACATGCAACCTACCGAGAAGTAATGGTGAAGAAATGGAAATTCTGAACAGACCATTAACAAGTAAGGAAAGTGATTCCGTAATAAAAAATCCCCCATCAATGAAGAGTCTAAGACAGAATGGTTTCCCTTCCTAATACTACCAAAATTTATATATAAAGAAGAAGTAATAGCTATACTTTTAATACTCTTCCAAAAAAAAAAACTGACAAGAAAGGAACACTTCCAAATGCATTTTATCACACCCGCATTACCCTGGTAGAAAACCCAGACAAGGAAACACAAAGAAGAGAAAAGCAAAGAAAACCACATGCCAAAATTCCTGACGAACACAGTTGCAAAAATCGTTAAGAAGGTGTTAGTAAACCAAATTACACAGCTCATTAAAAACACCATTCATCATGTTTTAGAGGGATTCATCCCTGGGATACAAGAAAGTTTCAACATACACAAATCAATAAATGTGCTATATCACATGAACAGAATGAAGCACAAAAGCCATAGGATCATTCCAATTTAAGCAGGAAAAGCATTTAACCGAATTCCACATCCCTTCATGATAAAAACTCCACAAATTAGATATAGGAGGAGTGCACCTCAATACAGTAAAGGTCATATATGATAAAACCACGTGTAACATCATTTTCTGAATGGGGAAATGTTGCAGGCTTTTCCTCTAAGACCTAAAACAGACAGAAATGCCCACTTTTGCCCTTTCTATCGCACATAGTTCTGGAAGTACTAATCAGAGAAATTAGGCAAGAAGAAACAAAAGGCATCTAAATTTAAAAGGAAGAATTTAGATTGGCCCTGTTTGCAGATGGGAAGCTCTTACATATAAATAACCCTGAAGACACCACCAAAAACCTCCAAGGTCTAATAAACATATTCAGGAAAGTGGCACGATACACAACCAACATATAAGAATCAGTAGCATTTCTATACACCAATAGAGAACTATCAGAAAAAGACATCAAGAAACAATCCCATTTAAAACACCTTCAAAAAAATAAAACAGGAATAAATTTCACAAAGGAGGTGAAGGATTGCAATGTCGAAAACTATAAACCATTGACGAAGCCTTAGGTTTTGCCTAAGAGTCAGCTTATCTGCTTCTTGTGCTAACAGGGCCGTTGCTGCCAGGGACCTTAGACATGGGGGCCAGCCTTTGGAAACCCCGTCTAGTTGTTTTGAGAGATAGGCCACTGGCCTTGGCCAGGGCCCTACAGTCTAGGTTAAAACTCCAACTGCCTTTTTTTTTTTTTTTTTGACACACAGAGTGTAAAAAGTTTTGTCAGGTCAGGTAGCCCCAGGGCTGGGGCCAACCTGAGTTTTTCTTCTAACTCATGAAAAGCTTGTTGCTGTTGGTTGTAATAGATGTAGTTTATCTAATTTATATTTTTATTAACTGTCATCTATCAAAATATTGACTTAAATCCTGTAACTCTTTGATTTCAAGCTTTAAACTGATCTGGTATTCCTTGCGGGGCTCCAGTTGCGTCTAAATAGATGTGAGAATTGAAAGACCTATAAGGGGCTTCTCTCACTTTACGATGTCTTTTTTTTTTTTTCCTCTGGTTGATGAAATGCCAGGGTAAAAGGGATAGCCAAATGGACTAAAGCACAAGTGCCACTCTAATTATTCAGCAGAGTGCCCAGTAAAGGTCCACCACAATACCACCACACATCCACTTGGGGATGAACAAGGGCTGACTGATAAGCTCTTGAAAATTCTTAAGCTCATCGCATCCCTTCAGGTCTCCAAGGAATGCTAAGTTTCCTCCCTGTTGTGAGAGACACGAAGTGAACTTAGTGTTGGGAGACGGAGGCTGGAAGACCCTTGGGGGCTGACCCACAGGGTGCTGGACTTTGGGATATAGCAGAGAGAGCTTGGCATGACTTGTTACTCCAGGCTGTAGAATCCTGGAAAAGAGCTACCATGCAGCCCATGCCTGGTCGACTGGAGGGGCCACCTTAGTGGAAGGGGGACAATCTTGGCCTCTGGCCTGCCATGTGCACAAGTATAATAATTGCTTTTGTTTAACGTGTGGATGGAATATTTGATCCATTCCAACCAGCCATTTGCATCTTGGTATGCTGTTTTAATTGCCAAAGTTTGTTTTAAGTCTTCAACTTCTATGATCCCCTAGTAAAATGAATGTTTCCTTTAGCACTTATTAGTTTTTACACCAAAGAAAGCTAAACACCATTTTATATTTAATAATGCTTCTTGTATGATTTTTATACCAGATAAGCTAAATTTTACCTTTATATTAGTGTTATTAATGTTAAACTTAATTTTAATAAAACCTTGTAGACATATTCATCTAATTTTTCATGTTTGACCATAAGGTGAGATTTTATAGACTATTTTTAACCTTTTATAATCTTTGTTGAAGAGCAGGTTAGTGCTTTAAGAAAAAACTGTTGCATTCTTACTTTAATGTCCAGTTCACAGGAAACTGGACAATACCTTTTTAACTTTAGCTAATATGTTTACACACAGAATTTTCTTTACAATTAATGTTTTAAAACTTGTTTAAACTTTCAAAACAATAATTTTTTAACCTTTTAATGTAGGTAAAAATCCACATTCTTATGCCTCTTTATAATCCCTTTACCAAAGGCATATTTTACTTTTCTTATACACCTTGCACATAAACTCTTTCTTCAATAGTACTCAGGAGGCTTTATTACTTTTAAATTATACAACATTTTTTGCATAAATTTTTTTATAACATTTTTGCTTTCACAGTTTTCGCAGACAATTCTTTGACGTGTATCAACTTTCTGACTTATTACAAACTTTTTTTCTTTAAACAACCAGTTAATTTATTTCAGGACAAGAATTTACCATATAACACTCTTTTTACATAAATTTCGCCTCCCCCCTTTTTTCCTTTTTTTTTTTTTTTTTTTTTTGAAGATAACCATTCTTTTTTTTTTTTTTAAGTGAACTTTTTTTGTGTCTGTGGACTAGACTGTCTAAGGTCACAAGATTAGAAGTTACTATAATACATGTTACACTGTTAACTTTTAGCAAACTTTACTTTTGTTGAAAACCTTGTAAGTTTGGGATTTCAATTATCCTTTGCTGTTAATAAGACCTTGTTTAGTCTAAATTAACTTAGAATTGTTATAGATGGCCCACACCCCCGCCTTTGTTTTTCAGATACTTCTGAACTGGTGAGGTGTGCTTACAATGAGGTTTCTTTTAAGTTACTTTTTAATTTTTTTTTCTGTTAGCAAAGCAGCTGCCGTTACAGATTGAATCCATCTGGGCCATCCGCGGGTTACTGGGTTAAGAATTTTTGACAGAAAGGCCTCAGTACTTTCGGGATACGCCCTTGTTTACACTGACAACAAAGTGGTAATAGAGTGTTACAGGGTTACGGAGGCTATCTTTAATTATCAATTGTAGCGGTTTTAAATTTACCTTGGCTTTTAAAGGAATAGGGTATACTGTTTTTTTCTTAACTGCTTGTATATTTCTCTCTTTCTCTTTTTCTTGACTCCTTCTTTGTCTCTCTGTCTCTTCCTCTCTGTCTTTTCCTCTCTCTCTTTGGCTCTTTTTCTCTCTGTCTCTTTCCTCTCTTTTTTTTTCTGCTGGTCTTTCCTTTCCTCTGCCAGCCGCTTATGCTGCTGTTCTCTTAACTACCGTGGGGGAATGGGGTCTAAAACCAGCTGTAACTCTCTATGTACTGAAACTGGTCTGCCTGCCCTGGCTTACAGGTTACCTTGTGCCATACGTTTGAAACAAGGGACCTGTCCAGGCTTCCTTCTGATGGCCAACCTACCTCTAATGCTGGCCTGTCTATTTCACACAAAGTTCTAAGTTTTCCTGGTGTCAGAGTAACACCGTAATCTCCCTTAAATCCTTTCTTGAAATTTTTCAACATAGTTCCTAGTGGGGTGGGCTTACTTTGTGCCTGACCCATGTCTCCTCGAAACAAAACACCACACTCACACCACATGCACACTACAAAACAACGGGTAAAAGGGCACACACACACTTTTATCGTTTACGCCAAACCAGAATCAAAACCAAAATCAGAGTATCAAGAAATCCAAGCCAGGTCAAAACCAAAACCAAAGTATCAAGCAATCCAAGTCAAGTCAAAAACAAAAACCAAAGTGCTGGTACAGGCACGTCGTGGGTGATCAGGCCAGCTTCCACTCAAATGGAGTAGGCAAGTTCCCAAGACCAGTCCTGTCAAGCAATTCAAACCAAGTCAAAACCAAAACCAAAGTGCCAATAAAGGCATGGCGTGGGTGATCAGGCCACGCTTCCACTCAAATGGAGTGGGCAAGTTCCAAAGATTAGTCTTACCAAGTTTTAGATGTCTGGACTCCAAGTGCCAGTTCCTTCCCAGTGTTCAGCCACTGCGTTGATCCTCCACGGGGGCCTGCCACACACTGCTCTGGCGAGGCATCCCACTGGGGCAAATGCCTACCCGGAGCGCTCTCAGGATCCGCGTTGCTCCAGCTGGTTGGAGTCCCCCTCAGGGATGTTCCACTGTGCAGGCTAAAGCCGCCTCAGGAGCTGCCTCGACTGTCCATTAATCACCTCGCTTCCCGGTCAGGGAACCAAGAAATGTAGTAGGATGAGCCATGGACAAAACCCCTCTGACACTGAGATAGTGAAGGGAGTGGCTTTAATCAGCCCGGAGCATCGGCCCGCTAGCATCTTAAAATCCAAGCTTATCAGGTGCTCAACTTCTGTCCCTTTTAAGGGCTCACAACTCTAAGGGGGGTCCATGTGAGAGGGTCGTGATTGATTGAGCAAGCCAGGGGGTACGTGACAATGGCTGCAAGCATCGGTGGTCAGAGTGAAACAGAACAGAACGGGAGGTTTCACAGTGTCCTTTCATACAATGTCTGGAATCTGTAGATAACATCGGTTGCTAGGTCAGGAGTCGAATTTTAACTACCAGGCTTAGGTCAGGCAGGCACAGGTCTGATTCCTTGGTTTCGAGTCTGGTTTCTAGGGGCCAGACTACCTGCCTTTAGTTTCACTTCTCTTTCCTTTTCTGAGCATAAAACAACATAAAACAATATGAGAGGGTCTCTCTCTTCCCTCACGTTGGCAATCTATACATCTAGTAAGGGGTCAGTTTCCAAAATGTATGAGTAACTCCAACGACTCATAGCAAGAAAACAAATAATCCTATTAAAAATGAGCAAATTCCTGAATAGCCATATCTCAAAAGGAGACATACAAATGGCCAACAGGCATATGAAAAAACAAAACAAAACAAAAAAAAAAACGCTCACGTTTTCTAATTACCAGGACAATGCAAATCAAAACCACAGAGATACCGCCTGACACATATTAGAATGGCTAACATTAAAAAGAAAAGTGATAACAAGTATTGGCAAGGATGTGGAGAAATTGGAACCTTTATGCACGGTTGGTGGGATGTAAGTTGTTACAGTCATTATGGAAAACAGTATGGAAGTTCTCCAAAATGTTAACAGTGGAACTATCAAATGAACCCATGAATCACATGAATCCATGAACTACTGAGCATGTATCCAAAGAGAGTGCCATCAATGTGTCAAAGAGATATCATCACTTCCATGCCTATTGCAGCCCTATTCACAATAGCCAAGAAATGAAAGCAATCTAAGTGTCCATCTACGGATGAGTGGATAAAGGAAATGTGGTATAAATACACAATGGAATACTATTCAGCCATAAAACAGAACAAAATCTTGCCATTTGGGACAACATGGATGAACCTGGAGAATGTAAGTGAAATAAGCCCGTCACACAAACACAAATAACTGCATGGGCTCATTCATATGCAGAATATAAAAATTTGACCTAATAGCAGTGTAGAGTAGAATGGTGGTTGCTAGATGCTTGGGTTGTTAGGGTTGATGGAGGAATAAGGAGATGTTGGTGAAAGGACATATCATTACCGTTATATAGAAGGAATCTTTTTTACTGTCCAGAATGGGTGAATATATACAAACAGAAAATGGATAAGTGATTTCCTGGGGCTGGATGTTGCGGGGGGAGAGGACAGTTGGGGGAGCAGGCAGAAATGGGAAAAGACTATGAATGGTTATGGAGCTACCTTTTTGAGTGATGAAAATGTTCTAAAATTGTTTGTGGTGATGGTTGCCTAACCCTGTGAACAAACTAAAAACCACTGAATTGTACCCTGTAGATGGGTGAATTGCATGGTGAATCACATGACTTATATCTCAATAAAGCTGTAAAAGAATGAAAGACATAAAGTAAAGACAAAAGATGGTATCGGAGGAAATACTACAAGGGCTTCATATACAGACTTTCCTATTACAAATCTAATTTTTCTACCATAGAGACAGCTGTAAATGTCCCTATTGTATAAGTAGGTCCAAGAAAGGAAACTTGCTGTAATCTCATTAAAATCCTTAATAATTCCAAATGAGCAATGTGACTGCTTTTCCCTTCTTATATTTGCAAAGATTTCAGATTGATAGTATTGTTGTCCTTGCCTATATGGGCAGATGGGCAGTCTCACCACCTATTGCTGAGAGAATCAATTAGTACAGTAGAGCTGAAGAATAATTTCATAATAGCCACTGAATGGGTAAATATCTGGACTCAGGTGCTATTCTCAGGACTCCGTAAATCTGCCAAATATTATTGAATTGTACCCTTAAGAGAGTTCTGTGATTTGTGAACTATACCTCCATGAAGCTCTTTTTAAAATGTTTACAAGGCACATGGTTTCACATAGTAATTCCACTGCTATGGATGCACAGCACAGAAAACGTTTTTTTACCTGATAAGGGAAGTTGCAGGATTTTATAGAGTTCAATAATTATTATTGTTACCCATATTGTTTAAAGATTAGAAGAATAGATAAGTAATTTTTATGTTTTAAAGCAGAAATCACTACAAATATTAGAACAGAAGAACCTACAACTTCAGAGGGGTGGGGCTTCAAATTGCAGTTGACATCCACTCTATGGATCACAGCAGAGATGCTGGATTAATGCAATAGAAAGATGGAGAAAGAAAACCCATTGGGATAAGACACAATTCCCAAACTCATGCACATCTCACCTTGATTGCTCTCAATCCGTAAAGTGGTTTATCTTCTTCCACAACCACATTAACTTTCTGTCCAATTTTTAGAGGCACGTCGCCAGTCACAACATCACTACTGAAGTAGATCGACTCATCAATCATGCCATAATCATCACAGAAACTTGTGACAACTCCCTGCACAGTTGTCAACTCAGTGTCACCTACAAGATAAAGAAACAAAAGTCACATTATTAGCCTCAAATACAAACATCTACTACAAATATGTCTTACACTCACCATCTGCATAAACCTGGGCAGAGAAGTTTTTTAACATCTCTGATCTTATTTTCATCTGTCAATCCACAACAATCAAAATTTCGCCTAATAGGGTTGTTGTAGTTTTCTTTTTTTAATTTTAAAAAATTTCTAATATTTTTAATTTTTAAATTTTCAATTAATTTTTAATTTTTTGAGCAGAGTCTGGCTCTGTCGCCCAGGCTGGAGTGCAGTGGCGCGATCTCAGCTCTCAACAACCTCCGCCTCCCAGGTTCAAGTGGTTCTCATGTCTCAGCCTCCCATGTAGCTGGGACTACAGGTGCGTGCCACCACACCCGGCTAATTTTTGTGTTTTAGTAGAGACGGGATTTTGCCATGTTATCTCAGGCTGGTCTCAAACTCCTGGACTCAAGTGATTCACCAGCCTGGAACTCACAAGGAGCTGGGAATAGAGGCATGAGCCACCTGCCCACCTTGTATTAACTGGCACATGCACATGAACTGTTGAGAGCTGTGGAGTGCCTTGCACAAAAGAGTGTAAATGTTACCTGTTATCACCATATATACATATGAGAGTCTTTAAGCTTCTGTTCCTGTTATATCCCTTCCTCATTATCACCAACATAATGAGTAGCATCTTGTATAGATACTTAACCATCTCAGCAGACAAAGCACTAAAAGGTATCTGGAGATTGATGGCCAGCCCTAAACGGCATCCAAAAGGTCTAGGTCTCCTTCTCTTTCTCCTTCTCCTCCTCCTCCTCCTCCTCCTGCTCCTCCCTTTTCTTTCTCTTTCTTTCTTTCTTTCTTTCTTTCTTTCTTTCTTTCTTTCTTTCTTTCTTTCTTTCTTTCTTTCTTTCTTTCTTTTCTTTCTTTCTTTCTCTCTCTCTCTCTCTTTCTTTCTTCTCTCTCTCTCTCTTTCTTTTTTTTATTCTACACAAGCCTAGCTGACCAGCAATATTTAGGGATCTGACCTCAGCAGCCCACCCGCACGATGGGTTCTCTGCTCTCCTACAGGATCAGATATGTATGAGGCATCCACTTGGCTTCAAATTAAATTTCCGCTTGGGATACAAGCCTAAATTCACTCGCAATTAGGGATTTTCTCGCCTACTGGAAATATAAACAGGCATGTGCTGCACAACCACGTTGGGGGAAGCCACAGGCGGTACAGTCTCCAAGGTGGTCTCTGACAGCGCCTTCCCACTTTAGATGGACAGGAGACTTTGGGAGTTGGTTCTCAGGGACTTGTTGGGGACGCAGGACGCCTACCCATGCACACACAGAAGATGGAGCCGCCGTCCCGTGCTGTACTCGCCAGAGCCACCGGATCCTCATATCGGGGGTGAGGAGAGACCCTATTGGGAGGCTTCTGGGGTGGGGGACAAGGGAACACACAGAGGAATACCTTCTAGGAGCCCCTGCTGCTGTGGGCCCTGCTGCTGTGGACCCTGCTCCTGTGGGTCCTGCTGCTGTGGACCCTGCTGCTGTGGGCCCTGCTGCTGTGGTCGCTGCTGCTCTGTGGGGTCAGCCGTAGTCCGGAAAAAGGCCAAAGCACTTCTCAGAAGCCTGAGCATCGTCCCCGTTGTCACCACCGGCCTGGGCACCACTTGTGACAGATGAAGCACGAGCTCTCCTCCGTAAGGGAATCCCTCAGGTCACGGCGTCTCCTCAGGGACTCGCCTCCTGCTTCTCCTCCTCAGCCTCCGTGGGATGGGACCCAGCCGTTAGTGAGCCCCCCTCAGGAAAGCCAGAGAAACCACAGCCACCTGAGGAGCTGGCAGGTGCCCCTCTGGCTCCTCCCTCTGAGCATGCGCCCCTCAGGGTCTGCTTCTACCACTGTCCAGCCAATGGGCATGCAGTGGGTGGGCGGGCAGGTTCCTGTCGCCACTAAGAGGTGATGGGCATGAACATCATGGCTCCTCCCATCAAGGCTGAGGGCGCCATTAGGATGGCCTGGGGGAAATGGCTTGGGGGCTTGGGTTCTGAGTGTACTCAGGGCATATGGGGCTCTTCTCTTGGGTTCCCTGGGAGGATGGGTGCCTGAAACACTGACTGTGCAACCAAAAATCCTGCTCCTGCCCTTGTATTCATGGTGCTTAGCATAAGGACTGACCACTCAGTGGGTGGTCAATCGTTACTGCTCAGTAGGGATCAATTTTGTGGAGAGAAGGCATCATGTGGGTAGGCAATGTTTTAGTGATAGCAAGTATGTGTCTTTTGTACTAGGACTCCCATTTTGAGTACAGTGATAATTTATAGTAGAATCCTTTTATAATCACTGCTACCATGTACTCATTGTTTACCTAATTATACCTACATTATCCTGCTATATACATTACCCTTATTCATTCATTCAGCAAAAATTTATAGAGCACTAACTGTGAGCCAGACATTGTTCTGTGTTCTTAAAATTTGTTAGTGAATGAATGAGTCAAGAATCTTGGCCCTGTGAGGGTAGTTTTTTCACAGGATGACAAAAGGGCGATGCTAAGCATCACATAATAAAATGTATGATATGTTGGAAGACAATAAATGCCGTGGAAAAATACGGCAAGACAAGAGGGATCCACAGTGCTGGGCATGGGGGGTTGGATTGCACTTTACAATAGCATGGTCAGAGTAGCCCTCATTGGAAAGCAATAGTTGAGAAAGATGTTGGAGTTAGTCAGGCAGCTATTTTGGGGAGAGTCATTCAGACAGAGGGCTTAGTTTGTGCAAAGACCATACAGCAAGACTGTGCCTGATGTGTTCAAGGAAAAGCCAAGTGGTTGGAGCAGAGGCAGTGAGAGCTAGAAGAGTAGGAAGTATGGTCGGACAGGTAATAGTGTTTCAGGCTGCGCATGGCCTTGTGGGGCACTGGAGTATCTCTGGCGTTTATTGTCCATGATGTGTAAAGTCCCTGAAGGGTTTGGAGCCTTCCAGGGATCACTCCAAGTGCTTGGTTGTGAACAGGCTGGAAGAGGTCACAGCATGAAGCAAGGCAAACAGGGGCAAGCAGGAGCTGTGGCAGCACTAGGTCCCTGTGAATGTCATCATTCAAAAGCAGCCCCACACCCTGTGGAATTACAGAGCAGTCCACGTTAGACTTAAGAGATGCAAGGGCCATGACTTCCACTACCTCCCACTTAATTCTGCAGTTTGGTTGATGTGGAAGAATGGTCTCTGGGAGTTATAATGCATTATGATAAGCCCAATCAGCTGGTGATTCAGTCACGGCCGGTGTTTCACAAACTTCCTCACCGGACTGAGGATCACCTGGGAGGCAGCAGTTCAGCTGGGCGGTGAGGCGGGGATTTGTAGCGGGAAGTCAGGGGCCCCGAACAGAGGGACCGGAGGGACCGGCTGAAGCCGCAGCAGAAGAATATAAATTGTGAAGATTTCATGGACATTTATTAGTTCCCCAAATTAATACTTTTTTAATTTCCTATGCCTGTCTTTACTTTAATCTCTTAATCCGGTCATTTTCTTCGTAAGCTGAGGAGGATGAATGTCGCCTCAGGACCCTGTGATTGCATTAACTGCACAAATTGTTTGTAGAGCATGTGTGTTTGAACAATATGAAATCTGGGCATCTTGAAAAAAGAACAGGATAACAGCGATGTTCAGGGAACAAGAGAGGTAACTTTGAACTGGCCACCGGTAAGCCTGACGGAACAGAGCTATATTTCTCCTCTTTCAAAAGCAAATAGGAGAAATATTGCTGAATTCTTTTTCTAAGCAAGAAACACCCCTGAGAAAGAGAATGTGCCCTGAAGATAGGCCTATAGACGACCCCTTTAAGGCATGCCGTCTTTTATGGTCGAAGCCGAAGGGATGAAATGAGCCCGGTCTCCTGTACTGCTCCCAGGCATATTAGGAGGAGGAAATTCCTGCCCAATAAATTTTGGTCAGACAGGTTGTCTGCTCTCAAACCCTGTTTCCTGATAAGATCTTATCAAGGACAATGCATGCCCGAAACTTCATTAGCAATTTTAATTTCGCCTCATCTGGTGGTCCTGTGATCTCGCCCTGCCTCCATTTGCTTTGTGATATTTTATTACCTGGTGAAGTGTGTGATCTCTGTGGCCCACACCCTATTCGTGCACTCCCTCCCCTTTTGAAAATCGCTAATAAAAACTTGTTGGTTTTACGGCTCGGGGAACATCACGGATGCTACCGACATGTGATGTCTCCCCCGAACACCCAGCTTTACATTTCTCTCTCTTGTGCTCTTTCCGTTCATTTCTCAAACCAGCTGAGACACCTAGGAAATAGAAAAGAACACACGATAAACATTGGGAGCAGGTTCTCCCGATAGGGATTGGATACATTTCCTCTATCTTCTTTCAAATAGCAAATAGCAAAGCCCAGAACCACTTTGCTTTCATAAGGCAGACCAAGGGGCAGTACATTTTGAATATGTTGCCTCAGGGATGTGTAAACGCCAAGGCTGTTTACCACAATTGAGAATGAATGGTCCTTGATCATCTCACCCTCATCACAGCTGTGTCCCTAAATGGATGACCTCACAGCACAAGGACAGAAGGACCCAGGGAGTAGGAAATAGTGGACTCTGTCAGAAATGTGCTTTCCCCGCGTGTGAAAGAATTGGTTTGAAAATACAGGGACCTGTCACCACGAGTTTCTGGGGCTCCAGTGTTCTGCCATGGAGCATCCAATTGGCACACCGTGAAAGCGTTGCAGATGTGCTGATATCTGATGCTTCTCAGCTCATTTAGGGATACATGCAATAAAGAAAATGAAATAAGATAATGATCTTTAGCCTGGTTTGGCAAACTATGGTCCTTATGCCAATTCTGGCCTGATGCCTGCAATGATTCTCAAAACATAAAGTTCTATTTAGGTACCTGGAGCCTAATCTTGGCCCAATAGATTGAACCTAGTGTTCTTGCCGTCATGATTATGCACACTGTTAATCAAAGGGGCACCTTGAAGTCTCTCATCATGATCGTGGTTTCATCCTCTAACCACTTGTAGTTTTCTAGAGGTTCTGGTTCATCATTTCACTCCTCTTGTGAGATGGATAAATCTTTAACTGTACATCTGCAGAAGAGATACGCTCTGTGAACGTAAACAACTCCTCTTTGTTATGCTTAGTGTGTAGTTCTCTGTTTTGTCAAAATTTCAAATTCTGCTTAATCAGCCATATTTACAAGGATCCCTGTTCCTTTCGTGTTGGAGAATATGGTGTTTCAAATTGACGTTCTTATTTCTATTGGCAAATTGAGGTTGCACGTACACCTCTAGTACCATCCCAGGAATACAGAGTTTATTCTATGTTTTCCTTTCTTTCCATCTTTCCACGTGTATTGTTTCCTTCTCAGCTTTGGAGAACCCTACCTTCCATTATCCTTTGTGTATTTACTTCTTTGTGCAATCCTGCCATATATACTCTCCTACTCTGGGCAGCCTTCCATCTGTA
Source organism: Macaca thibetana thibetana (assembly GCF_024542745.1). Classification (NCBI taxonomy): domain Eukaryota; kingdom Metazoa; phylum Chordata; class Mammalia; order Primates; family Cercopithecidae; genus Macaca; species Macaca thibetana. The sequence goes on from NC_065598.1 coordinate 130,316,591, forward strand.
CTCTAACTCCCTGTTCTCATGGACCCTGGCTTGCACAAGGCCTCCTTGGAAACATTTTTTGGCAGACTCCCTGCCTGCCTTCCTAAACTTGGGTGCCCTGCTCTACAGAGATGGGAGGGCTAGAGAAAAAGGCTCTCCGTTGCCTTTGGAACTCCTCACAGAACTGGCTTTTAGTCACCACGTCATTGTAATAGTCACCTAGGACCGCCTGGGTTAAGTGTTTCATGAGTTTGTTTCCAGAGCTGATGGCCTGGCCAGAGGAGCGAAGTGTTGGGGTTGGTTAAGGGCTATCGGTCTAAACATCCACAACTGAGGACTCAGATTAGTTAGCACTCTTGTTGGTCTCATAAGGGGGAGGAAGTGAGTTCACCCTTCTGGGGCAACTTCATCCTACAGTGGTTTCACTTCCTAAGAGCATTGCCCCAGTTAACCCTAAATGATGTGAATTAGAAACTTCATTCCCCAAATCCTATGGATAGTTGAAGGCCTATTGTATATACCAAAGATGAAAAGCAAAACCTTGTTGTTGAAGTTCCTTTGAAAGGAAACAAAAGGTGGTTGGGCATGGTGGCTCACGCCTGTAATCTCAGCATTTTGGGATGCCGAGGCGGACTGAGCTCAAGCATTTGAGACCAGCCTGGTCAACATGATGAAACCTAATCTCTACTAAAAATCCAAAAAAATTTAGCTGGGCCTGATGTTGGGTGCCTGTAGTCCCAGCTACTTGGGCTTGCTGAGGCGGGAGATTCCTTTGAACCCAGGAGGCCGAGGTTGCAGTGAGCCAAGATCATGCCAATGCAGTCCAGCCTGGATGACGGAGGGAGACTCCATCTCAAAAAAAAAAAAAAAAAAAAAAAAAAAAAGAAAGGAAACAAAAGGTACAATTTATTTTGACAGCATAAAGAACTTGCCTCACAGTGGTTAGGGGGACTGATCATCTGTGTTCTCCTAAAACTCCTTTGTTGAAACCGTAATCCCCAATGTGATCTATATGGAGATGGGGACTTTGGGACGCTATTAGACTTAGATGGGTTATGAGAGTAGAGTCCCATAATGGGAGTAGTATCCTTAGAAGAAGAGGAGAAGCCAGCGTTTGCTCCCGCTCCTCCATGGGAGGAAACAGCCAGAAGTTGACAATCTTCTAGCCAGAAAGAGGGCCCTTGCCCTAAATCAAATCAGTCAGCATCTTATTCTTGGACCTGCCAGCCTCCGGAACTGTGCAATATAAATGTCTGTGGTATTGTGTTATAGCCGACAAAGCTAAGACAACAGAGAGCTGACATTGACATTCTGTAACAAATAAAAGCAATCTAAACACTCATTGTGTTTTGAAAACCAAAGATATGAATTGGAAAAACTCCCATCACATGAGAATTCCAAATTTCCCATGGATGGGAATTGTCCCCATCCATTAAATCATAATGAATAATATACTTATTGATACATGTCTTCTAAAGTCTTGTCACTCTATTCTTACAGAAATATTTGTCTAAACACTAGTCCAATACTTATTGCCAGTGTAGCTTTTGTAATGGAAGGAGTAACATTTTACTCCATGGTGCAACTCATGTACACAAGGGAGGCTGAATCACTGATATGCAAGAAAACCCAATTTGTTGGCCGATTTTACTTACAAGGTGCTGCTGTGGTCAGACCCTGAGGACAGGTTGCAACGCCAGGAAAAAGCTGAGTTGAGCCGGGATCTAATGTCTTCCGAACTACAGCTCTTACCTTTACAGCCAGCTGTAACATTACCCTGAATGAGGCCAAATACTGTTTAGATAGATGCATGTAGGAAAGCAAAGTATTCAGATTTGGTGTGAATTGCCTTAAAGCCAGATTCTTTCTCAGGTTGCCTGGAATGGTTCAGGATGTTACCCTTTTGTGATTCAATTAATTGCTGTGGTATTTATTGAAAACCTACCATGGGCCCAGCACTGTTCTAGATGCTTAACGCCCAGCAGATGGAAAAAGCAACAACGAACAAAAGCTCTGCAGTCATGAAGCTGACATACAAGTGGGAAGAGACAGACAACACTCGGATAAGCATATGAATAAGTAAGAATTTCTGTCTAGCAGTTAGTGACATAAAGAAAAGTAAGCAGGTGTTTGTGATAAGAGGTTTTTGAAGGCAGTGACCACGGACAGATTGTTTTCAATATTTTCAGTCGGAGTCAGTTTCCCTGATTTGAGGGTGAAACATGCAGGTCATTAGAAGCCAAGAAGGCAAATCACATGATTATATCTCTGCTGGAATCTGGCACTGAATGGTTGCTTCATGGATACTTGTGAAGGTGTGCATTTTGTTCATAGGAGACAGTTAAAATGTGCAAAGGTTTAATGGGGTGCATGGCATCCCTGTTCAGAATTGCTGTTAAATTACTTTGTGTCGAGCATCTGTATATGGCATGCACTGGGCTAAGGCCTTGGGGCACACACGTCATTTAATCCTCACAAAGAATCCTATGAAGGAAGTCCCAGTAGCGTCGTGTCCATTCTACAGCCAAGTCAGGGACACAAACAGGCAAGATGGGGCACACAGCTGCTCTGTGGCCCAGTGGAATTCATCCCCTGACATTCAGGCCCAGCAGCCATTTCTTATCTGACGTGTTCCCGGCCTCTGGAGGCACCTCCCACCACAAGAGATCATTCACAATGTTTTCAGCAGGGTGGTAGAGAAGAGCCCCTTTTTTGTTCTGCAGTATTCTCTCAGCAGGGACCTGTCTTCCTGGTGCTGGAATCTACCTGTAGCTTCTCTGCCAGCAAGTTTGATCCCTGCAGAGGAGGCTGAGTCTTACTTAGTGAAGTTTGCCAGAGAAGGCTGTTTCTTACCTCTTTCTAAGGCTATTTCTTAGCACCAATCTCTTGCTGCAGCATCCGTTATTAGCTCTATTTGTGCCAGCAGGTATACATGGAAGGGTTTTGGGCATGTTTTCATGTCTGAATGGCTGCTGTCTCTTTGGTTCTTTCTACTTTCTTCTGTGCCATGATTGAAACTAACAAATTTAAGCCATTGATATTTTTCAATCATTCTTTAAAGGTGGTGAGACTACAGGTATGTTTTCAAAGGATTGATAGTTTTTGCTGATGGATGGCATGGAGTGTGTAAAGAAAATGGAGAAAACTAAGGGTTTTGGCAGGGATATGATGTTAACCCACTGTTTGAACTGAGCTGGCATCATCTGAGATGGGGAAGATTTAAGGAAGCGCAAGGGTTGAAGGAAGCTCAGGACATGTGGAATTTTGGACACCTTACCCTTGAGGTATCTATGGGATAACGATGTGTATAACTCAGTATATACACGGGATTGGGAGTACCTGAATGTAGATGCCATGGGGCTGGCATGTGGAGAGAGAAGCCATTCAGGGCCTGAGTTCTGGAGCAGTCTTGTGGGATCCTGATAGGAGGAACATCTCCCAAAAGAGGCTGAGAAGGAGTCTTTCTAGGAGAGGGTGGTCACACAGAAGACTGAAGAACTTGTTACAAGAAATGGGGAGTCCTCAACTGTGTCAAACACTAAGAGGTTGAGTGATGAGAGCTTAGCATATTGACCACTGGATTTGGTGACGTGGAGGTTTCCTGTCATCTTAAGAGCAAATTAGGGGCATGATGGGGATAAAAGCCTAATGCCAGAGGAATAAGGAGGGAATGAGAGCTCAGGAAGTGAGTAGAGGTGATTCTTGAAATAGCATTTGCTGTGGGGGACAGGATACAGAAGAATGGGACTGAAGGGGAAATGAGGTCAAGGAAGCTTATTTATCTATGTACACTTTGAAGATGGGAGTTATTTGTGAAGTTTTTAAGATGGGTGATTCTTGTGTATGTTTGTATGTTATTCTTTTATAGGCAAAGATTAAAAAAAAAGATTGTTGATGCAGAATGAAGAGAGGCAATAGCAATAGAAACAACATTCTCAGAGAAAATGTGTCAAGAGAATGGTTCTATGTGCTCAGTGGAGTGTCAGCCCTGGCCAGGGGCTGCGATGTCCTTCCACTGTTACAAGAGGGAAGGAAGAGAGAGCCAGGATGGGTGTCAGGAGGTTCACAGAGGGGCTCCTGTTTCGCGGCCTGTGTTTTCTCAGAGAAATAAGAGGAAATGTCTGCGTACCTGTGTGTCTTAATTTTTCATTGATAATCGTAGAATATTGGAGTAATCAAAATGTACAAGAGCAGTTGCTGTGGGTTGAATTTTGCCCTGAAAGAGATATGCTCAAGTTCTGAGCCCCAGTACCTATGAATGTGACTATTTGGAAATAGGGTCTTTGCAAAAAAAAAAAAAAAAAAAAAAATCAAGTTAAGATGAGGTCCTACAGCATTGGGATTAGTCATACATCCCTAATCCAATGAGTGGTGTCCTTATAAGAAGAGGTACATCGGACACACAGACAGATGGGGAAGAACACCATGGGATGAAGGAGGAAGAGACTGGAGTGATGCATCTACAACCAAAGGAAAGCCAACCAATTACTACTGGCAACCTACAGAATCTTGGAATAAACTCTCCCTCAGAGCTTGCCAGAAAGAACCAACCTCACTGAAACCTTGATTTCAGACTCATAGCCTGCAAAACTGCCAGAGAATAAATTTCTGTTGTTTAAAGCCACGCAGTTGTAGTAATGTGCTGTGGCCTCCCTAGGAAATTAACACAGCTGTGTTGCATCTTGAGACATAGCTAACCCTCAACCGATCCTGTTAACCAGATGCTAAACTTTGGCAAGGCTCTTACTTGTTCTCATAGTAGGAGAGGAAAGACAAACAGCTTTCATGCACAGTGCCCATGGGTTGCAGCAGAATCATCCAAACTGTTCTCTTTGCTTCCTGCTCTGACCTCTTCCAGCCTGTTCACAACCAAGCACCTGTGATCCCTGGAAGGCTCCAAATCCTTCAGGGACTTTACACATCATGGACAATAAAAGTGAAAGGACTTCCAGTGTCCCACTATCCCACATGCAGCCTGAACCTCTATTACCTCTTTTACCATACTTCCTACTCTTCTAGCTATTCACTGCCTCTGCTCTAATCACTTGGCTTTTCCTTGAGTACATCAGGCACAGTCTTGCTGTATGGTCTTTGCACAAACTGCGCCCTCCATCTGAACGGCTCCCACCAAAATAGCTGCCTGGCTAACTCCAACATCTTTCTCAACTATTGCTTTCCAATGAGGGCTACTCTGACCATGCTATTGTAAAGTGCAATCCAACCCCCCATGCCCAGCACTGTGGATCTCCCTTGTCCTGCTATATTTTTCCTCGGCATTTATTGCCTTCCAACATATCATATATTTTATTATGTGATGCTTAGTGTCGCCCTTTTGTCATCCTGTGAAAAAACTACCCTCACGGGGTGAAGATTCTTGACTCTTTCATTCACTAACAAATTTTAAGAACACAGAACAGTGTCTGGCTCACAGTTAGTGCCCTACGAGTTTTGCTGAATGAATGAATAAGGGTAATGTGTATAGCAGAGTAATGTAAGTATAACCAGGTAAGCGATGAGTTCATGGTAGCAATGATCATAAAAGGATTCTATTATAAATTATCACTGGACTCAAAATGGGAGTCCTAGCACAAAAGACACGTACTTGCCATCACTAAAACATTGCCTACCCAAATGATGCCTTTTCTCCACAAAACTGATCCCTGGTGAGGACTAACTATTGACTGCCCACTGAGTGGTGACTCCTTATACTAAGCACCACGAATACAGGGGCAAGAGAAGGATGTTTGGCTGCACAGACGGTGTTTTAGGCACCCATCCTCCCAGGGAACCCAAGAGAAGAGCCCTGTACCTCCTTAGTATATGGAGAACCCAAGCTCCCAAGCCATTTCCCCCAGGCCATCCTAATGGCACCCTCAGCCTTGGTGGGAGAAGCGACGATGTTCCCACCCATCACCTTTTAATAGCCACAGGAACCTGCCCGCCCACCCACTGCACGCCCATTGGCTGGACAGTGGTAAAGGCGAGCCCTGATGAGCGCATGCTCAGAGGGAGAAGTCAGAGGGGAACCTGGGAGCTCCTTTGGAGGCTGCGATGTCCCTGACTCTCCCAAGGGGGGCTCACTATTGGCTGGGTCCCATGCCACAGAGGCTGAGGAGGAGAAGCAGGAGGTGAGTCCCTGAGGAGACGCCGTGACCTGAGGGCTTCCCTTACTGAGGAGACTTCGTGCTTCCTCTGTCACAAGCGGTGCCCAGGCTGGTGGTGACAACTGGGACGATGCTCAGGCTTCTGAGACTTGCTTTGGCCTTCTACGGGAGAACGGCCGACCCTGCAGAGCAACAGGGCCCACAGCAGCAGGGGCTCCCACAAGGTATTCCTCTGTGTGTCCACTTTTCCCCCACCCCAGAAGCCTCCCAGTAGGGGTTCTCCTCACCCCTGGAATGAGGCTGTGGTAACTCGGGCGGGTACAGCATGTGACGGCGGCTCCATCTTGTGTGTGCATGGGGAGGCAACCCTAGTCCTCAACAAGTCCCTGAGAACCAACTCCCAAACTCTCCTGTCCATCTAAAGCGGGAAAGGTGTTGACAGAGAAGACCTTGGGGGCTGTACCTCCTGTGCTTTCCCCCCACGTGGTTGTGCAGCACATGCCTATTTATATTTCCAGTAGGCGAGAAACTCCCTAATTTGCGAGTGAATTTAGGCTTGTATCCCAAATGGGAATGTAATTTGAAGCCAAGTTGATACCTTATACTTATCCGATCCCGAAGGCACAGAACTCCTGTGGGGCAACTGCTGAGGTTTGATCCCTAAGTATTGCTGATCAGCTAGGCTTGTGCAGAACAAAAAAAGAAAGAAAAGAAGAAGGAAAAAAAAATAAAGAAAACCATTCAGATGCCGTTTTGGGCTAGCCTTCAATCTCCAGATATCTTTTAGTCTGCTGAGACAGTTAAGTATCTATAGAAAGTGCTACTCATCATAATTGGTGATAATGATGAAGGAACATAATAGGAGCAGAAGCTTGACTCATATGTAGACATGGTGCTAACAGGTAACATTTACACACTCTTGTGCAAGGCACTCACAGCTCTCGACAGTTGGTGTGCATGTTAATATTAATATTCACAAGCTGGGCTCGGTGGCTCACACCTGTAATCCCAGCTCTTTGGGAGTTCCAGGTAGGTGGATCACTTGAGGCCAGGAGGTGGAGACCAGCCTGGGCAACATGGCTAAACCCCATCTCTACTAACAATTCAAAAATTAGCTGGGTGTGGCGGCACACACCTGTAGTCCCAGTTGCTTGGGAGGCTGAGACATGAGAACCGCTTGAACCTGGGAGGCGGAGGTTGCTGCTAGCCCAGATTGCGCCACTGCACTGCAGCCTTGGTGACAAAGCCAGACTCTGCTCAAAAAATTAAAAAATAGTTTAAAATTTTAACATTTAAATTTTGATAAATTTTAAAAAATATTTTAAAAACCTACAACAACCCTATTAGTCGAAATTGTGATTGTTGTGGATTGACAGATGAAAACGAGGTCAGAGATGTTATAAAACTTCTCTGTCCAGGGTTATGCAGATGGTGAGTGTAAGACTTATTTGTAGTAGGTGTTTGCATTTGAGGCCAATAATATGACCTAGTTTCTTTATCTTGTAGGTGACACCCAGTTGAAAACTGTGCAGGGAGTTGTCACAAGTTTCTGTGGTGATTATGGCATGATTGATGAGTCGATCTTCTTCAGTAGTGATGTTGTGAGTGGCAACGTGCCTCTAAAAGTTGGACAAAAAGTAAATGTGGTTGTGGAAGATGATAAACCACTTTATGGATTCAGAGCAATCAAGGTGAGATGTGCATGAGTTTGGAAATTGTGTCTTATCCCAGTGGGCTTTCTTTCTGCATCTTTCTTTTCTTGTATTAATCCAACATCTCTGCTGTGATCCGTAGAGGGGATGTAGACCGCAATTTGAAGCCCCACCCCTCTGAATCTGTTGGGTTCTTCTGTTCTAATAGTTGTAGTAATTTGTGCTGTAAAACATAAAAATTACTTATCTATTATTCTAATCTTTGAACAATATGAGTAACAATAATAATTATTGAACTCTTTATAATCCTGCAACTTCCCTTATCAGGTAAAAAAAACATTTTCTGTAGTGCGCATTCATAGCAGTGGAATTTCTATGTCAAACCATGTGCGTTGTAAATATTTTAAAAAGAGCTTCATGGAATTATAATTCCATGAAGAATGTCATTTGTATTTTCATAGGAGTTGCATTGAATCTGTAGATTGCTTTAGGTTACGGACATTTAACAATATTTATTCTTCCTGTCCATGAACATATGATGTATTTTCATTCATTCCTGCCTCCTTCAATTTCCTTTGTCAATGGTTTATAGTTTTCAGTGTTGCAATCCTTCACCTCCTTGGTTAAATTTATTCCTATTTTAATTTTTTTGAAGGTGTTGTAAATGGGATTGTTTCTTGATATCTTTCTCAGATAGTTCCCTATTGTTATATAGAAATGCTACTGATTCTTGTATGTTGTTTGTGTGTCGTGCCACTTTCCTGAATTTGTTTATTAGACCTAGTAGCTTTTTAGTGATGTTTTCAGGGTTATTTATATATAAGAGCTTCCCGTCTGCAAACAGGGTCAATCTAAATTCTTCCTTTTGAATTTAGATGCCTTTTGTTTCTTCTTGCCTAATTTTTCTGGCTAGCACTTCCAGAAGTATGTGTGATAGAATGGGCAAAAGTGGGCATTTCTGTCCTGTTCCCGGTCTTAGAGGAAAAGCCTGGAACATTTCCCCATTCAGTATGTTGTTACCTGTGGGTTTATCATGTATGACCTTTATTGTGTTGAGGTGCACTCCTCCTATATCTAATTTGTGGAGTTTTTAATCACGAAGGAGTGTGGAATTTGATCAAATTCTTATCCTGCTTAAATTGGAATGATCCTATGACTTTTGTCCTTTATTCTGTTCATGTGATATAGCACATTTATTGATTTGTGTATGTAGAAAATTCCTTGCTTCCCAGGGCTGAATCCCTCTAGAACATGGTGAATGATTTTTTTAATGTGCTGTGGAATTTGCTTTACTAATACTTTGTTAAAGATTTTGCAACTGTGTTGATCAGGAATTTTGGCATGTAGTTTTCTTCGGTTTTCTCTTCTTTGTGTTTCCTTGTCTGGGTTTTCCACCAGGGTAATGCGTTGTGACAGAATGAGTTTGGAAGTGTTCCTCTCTTGCCCGTTTTTTTTTTTTTTTTTTTTTTTGGAATAGGTTTAAAAGTATAGCTATTAATTATTCTTCTTTATATATAAATTTGGTAGTATTAGGAAGGGAAGTCATTCTATCTTAGACTCTTCACTGATGGGGGATTTTTTATTACTGAATCACTTTCCTTACTCATTAATGATCTGTTCAGATTTTCTATTTATTCACCATTACATCTCGGCAGGTTGTATGTGTCCAGGAATGTATTCATTTCTTCTAACTTCTCCTATTTGTAGCCAGATGATTGTTCATAATCTTCCTTATGATACGTTTTGTTTTGGTGATGTCAGTTGTGCTGTCTCCTTTTTCATCTTTGATTTTAGTTATTTGAATCTTCTCTCTTTTTTCCTTAGTCTAGCTAAAGTTTTGTTGATTTGCTTTACCTCTTCAAGAAACCAAGTCATTGTTTCATTGATATTTGTATTGTTCTTCTCATTTCTATTTCATTTATTTCTGCTCTGATCTTTATGATTTAGGCCCTAATTTTGCATTGCAATTTTTTCTTGTTTGTCTAGTTCCTCAAGGTGCAGTGTGAGGTTGTTTATTGAAGATGCATATTTTCTTTTGAGGTAGGCTTAATTGATGTAAATTTCACTTTTAGAATTGCTTTTGTTGTATTTCATGGGTTTTCATATGTTGTGCCTTCATTTTGCTTCAACTCAAGAAATGTTTACACTTTGCTTCTAATTTCTTCATTGATCCATTGGTTATTTAGGAGCATGTTTTTTAATTTCCATCCACTTCTAAAGTTTCCACAGTTCCTACTTTTATTGATTTCTAATACTTCACCATTGTGGTCAGAGAACTGATTTGATCTTATTTCAAACTCCTTTAATTTGCTAGTATCTGTTTTATGGCCTGCCCCATAATCTATCCTCGAGAATGTTCCACATGCAGTTGGAAAGAATATGTGTTTTGGAGTATTTGGATGGAATGTTCTGTAAATGACTGTCAGGTCCATTTGGTCCAGAGTGCAGATAAATTCCACTTTCTGTGGAGTCAGTGTTCTGTTGGGGCAATCTGTTCATTGCTGCAAGTTGGGTGTTGAAGTCCCCTACTATTATTGCATTGCACTCTACCTCACCATTTAGACCTTAATATCTGCTTTGTATATTTAGGTGCTGCTATGTTGGGTCCATATTTTTGGAAATCATTATATCCTCTTGATGAATTGACTCCTTCATCATTATATAATGGTCTTGATCTCTTTTTACAGTTTGTGATATGAATCTTATTTTATTTGAAATCAGTTTAGCACCTCCTGCGCTCTTTTGGTTTCCCTTTACATGGAAGAATATCTTTTTTCATGCCTTCATTTTCAGTTTACAAATGTCTTTTAAGGAGAAGTGGGTCTCTCATAGGTTTGGTTGTTGCTGTTGTTGCTTTTTAAATTTATTCAGCTACTCTGTGCATTTTAGTTGGAGGATGTCATCCATTACTATCAAGGTAATTATTGATAGGTAAGGATTTACTGTTGTCACTTAGAGAATTTTTTCTACCTATTTTGTAGGTAATTTCTTCCTTTCTTCCTCTTTTACTGTTTTCCTTGATGGATAAGAGATTTTTCTCTATTAGTATGTTTTGCTTTTTTATTTGTTTTAGTGTGTCTATTACAGGATTTTTTTCTTTGTGGATAGCATGAGGCTTACAGAAACATAATCACAGCAGTTTATTTTACTGATAACATAACTTTGATCACAAAATGCAAACACTCTACCGTTTAACTCCACCCATGGATTTTGGGTTTTCTGTTTCACACTTTACTACAATTTTTTATATTTTATATCCCTTAATTAATTATTGTACTTATTTTATTTTTACTAGTTCAGTTCTTTAACCTTTACATGAAAGATATAAGTGATCTGGAAACCACCATTACCTTATTAGAATATTCTGAATTTGTGTAGTTACGTTTACTGGTGAGTTTTATACCTTCATATAATGTTTTTGCATTACTCATTAGCATCCCTTATGCCAGTTGGAAGAACTCTCCTTAGCATTTCTTGTAAGACAGTTGTGGCGGTGAGGAAGTTTCTCAGCTGTGATTTCTCTGTAAAAGTCTTTATCTCCCCTTCACTTCTGGGTACATTATTCTTGGTTAGAGATTTTTTTCCTTGCGTTCCTAAAATAGACTATCCCACTCTTTCCTGGCCTTTTATGCTTCTGCTGAGAAGTCTTCTGGTAGGCATATTGGAAGTGCCTTATATATGATTTGCTTCGTTCTTCTTGCTGCTCTTGGGATTCTTTATTTTTCATCTTTGACAGTTTGATTTTAACATGTCAGGGGGTAATCTTATTTGGATTGTATCTGCATGCAGAACTTTGGTCATCCAGTACCTAGATGTTTGTAACTTTCTCTGAGTTTGGATGGCTCTCCATTATTATTTGAGATTGGATGACTCTCCATTATTATTTTTTAAATGATCTTTTTACTCCTCCCGCTTGAATGTGAATGACTCATACTATTGCTCTTCTGATATTGTCCCAGAAATCCAGTAAGTTTTTTTTTTTCTTTCCGTGCCATTCCTTTTAATTTTGTCTCCTCTGACTGTATATTTTCAATGAAGCTATCTCCAAGTTTCCAGATTCTTTATTTTGCTCGATCAGTTGTTCTTTGGATGTTCTCTATTGTGTACTTCCTTCATTGTATTTTTCAACTTCTGGATTTGCTTGGTTTTTTAAACATTCTTTCAATCTTTCTTTCAAATTACTCTGATAAATTCCGAATCATTTCTGTGTAATTGTTTTCAAGGTTCACATAGCATGTGGAAAATAAATATTTTGAATTATTTGTTAAACAACTCATACATTCCTATCACTCTAGGGTCAATCACTGGCGCCTTGTTTTGTCAGTTTGGTGATGTCATGTTTTCCTTATTGTTCTTAATCTTTGTGGTCATGTGTTTGTATCTGTGTATTGAAGAAGTAGGTATTCATTTCAGTCTTTGCAGTCTAGCTTTTAGGGGACATCCTTTAGCAGTAAGCCTGTCCGGAAACTCTACATAGGTCTCTTTTGGTCCTTATGCTTGTGAACACTGCAGCTATTGAAGTCCTAGGGGGCTGCCTATTCCCAGGGACACAACGACAGATGCTACAATGGCTGAGATTCCCTTGGTTATGGAGGCTGGTCCCTTGTGAGACTGGAATCCAAACCTCCATTCACTGAGAACTCCCTGTGGCTGTAGAATATTCTGAGCATAAGGCCACTGGAATCACTCGACAGAGATGTAGACCAGGTATTGAGTTTGTTTTGCTGTGGTTGTGGCTTTCTGTCTGGTGCCAGGGTGGGTCTAGAGACTCTGTCCACAAGTACCATCTGAGAGTCAGGGGCCATGGGCGTCTGTCAAGTGGTGACCTGATATTGGGTTCCCAGGCAATGTCCTATGCTTGCTACTATCTCTCTCCTCTGGGTGGATGGTATCTCTCTCTATGCTGTGCTGTTGAAGGTCGGGGAAGGGGTGATATGGGTAATGTAAAACTGTTCTTACTACCCTCTTCAATGCATCTTTTCTTATTTTCATGCTATAACTGGGTACCATGGTCTCTCATCTGGTTTCCTTATGTCAAATGAGGGTATTTTCATACAAGGATAGTTTTTCACATTGATGTTTCTGCAGGAGGACGATCACTGGAGAGTCCCATTTTTCCCTCTTGCTCCCCTCCTCCTCCATCTATTTAATTTTTACATGCTATAAATATGTCCATCTTGTCCACGTGGCTTCTGTGTTCAGGAAGTATCCTTAGGCTAATTCTAAGACATAATTTACAGGAGTATTCACTTAGCTTTTCTTCTGAAAGTCATTCATTTATTTATATCTAAACATACAGCCAGTCTGGGTTTGCTTTTCATGTGCAGGACTGAGAGAAGGATCCACATCTTGTTTCACTACTGGCTACTCAGTTGTCCCTCAACATTATCTGTTTGTACCTGCTGTTGTGTTGGTGGCATTTGCAAGGCATAAGAAAGAGAGTTGGGAGCCATGAGACGTGGGCAAAGTTTTAGTCTGCAATATGTCTGTGAGTTGGCATGGAGTCAAGGCTCAGAGAGGTCCAAGGGTCCTATGGATCACCCACTTGGATACTGTCAAAAGTGGGGATAGATACATGGGCAGGAGACTGGTGCCTCATTCCTTCATGATAGTAGGTGAGGGGAAAATAAACATCAGATTGGTATTGACAGTTGGAAAGGCACCAGTTAAGAAATGGGAATAGCAGCAAACTAGGCTATTTTTAAAACCATGAAAAATTACTGACAACTCAGTGGCTCAAGTTTCCATCAGAAGTCTTTGATCAGCAAATTCCAACCCTAGGAGTTTATCCTATAGTTCAGTCAGGCAAGTAGCCCAAATGCTAGGATACAAGTGAAATGTCTAATTACGTGGAATTGGGTTAGTAAATTATGGCACATCCATTAATTGGGATTCCCTATGACTCTTACTGTCCTTTCTTGTTATTTAAAAACCTTTGTGTTAATTTAATATGATACTTTAATACTGAATACCATGCTAATTTGCTTTTAAAACAGGCATTTACATATGTATATATATATTTGTGCACAGACAAAAACATCAGGATGAGTGTTACTGCCAAAATGTAGTCCCTGGTGGTCTCTTGGTAATGGAATATGGATTATGGGGTAACCGCCTTTTGCTGTCTGCATATCTGGTTTTTGTTTTTCCTATTTTTAGTACAATGAACTTGCATTATTTCTGTAAGTTTTAAGGATTATAAAATAAGGACTATTACACTTCCAATAAGGAAAAAGGTTTGTATGCCTCTTTATTGTAGATAAAGTAAAGCCCTAATTTGGCTTGGTTTTTTGAACCTTCCCCAGTTGAGGTTATTGCTCCAACTTTATCTTGTGCTTCTCTCTCCTAGGCCTGGATCTCAAATGTTAGGATTTTGCTCCCTAGGCTCCTAACTTCTGTTGTTTTTTTCTCTCCGCCTCCGTGCTCCTCTACCCCTGTTTACAAGGTTACACCTCTGTCTTCTTTCACAACCCAGCACAAATCTGACTTCCCCCAAGCAATGCCCCTATTTTCTCCCTGTCTGAAATGTTCTCCCTCTAGATAATTCACAGAAACCATTTTGAACTAGTTTTATATCCTTCATCGCAACCTGCTTATGACTACATACCTTTCCACTTTACCGTCATTTCATTGTGAATTTCTGCAGGCTAAGGACGGTATTTTTTAAATCTTGGAATCTAATGGTACAGGAGCATTAAACTCAGGTAGGCAATTAATGTTTTGGGATACATTTCACAATTCTTGAAGCACACACATGACTTTTACCATCATCTCAAGTCAATGGTCCATTTGCCAAGTGAACTATATTCACCAGTGTTTAGGATGGCTGTTGAAAATATTTTTGAATACAAGTGTTTTAATCATGTAATTTCCATGTTTAAATTTGTATTATTTTTGAAGTAACTCTTTCCTAAATCTTACAGGTGGATGTTGTGCCTCACCGCCTTTATGGTGCTGTACCCTCAGACTCAGGAACCAGAGTTTTAATTGGATGTGTTACTTCTATAAGTGAAGATACTATTTATATTAGTAACAGCATTTATTTTTCCATAGACATTTTTTCTGAAGGTATGATTTACATTTTGAGATATACGATCTAATTCTTAAATTTTTGAGAGGATTTTAGTCCTGGAACAACTTTTACAGTGTACTTGGCTTCAGTCAATGGCTCTTCAATGTTAGAAGTAGAAGTAGACCGTTCCAATCAAAATTAGGTACAATATAGGGGCAAATAGACAGTATTATAAATTGTGTGCTGTCGGCTATTGTGTGTTCATTTGTTCAATGCCCTCAGCAATGCCTGGATATATTTTTCATTCACATAAGAGTTTAATTTCTAATCATGGAAACAATCCTACAAGTACATAGAGACACTATTTTTAATAACCTTCAAGGACTATACTTGAAGGGATCATTTCTGTAGTTGGTTACTAGAGAAGTTTCAGTGACAGGGTAGATTACCAAATTTTAAAAGAATACACTTCAAATGCTTCAAATTTAGGATTGGAGATAGCGCCTTGTGAGTGTGTGTGTGTGTGTTGTTGTTGTTGAATTCTCTTTGTAATCAGCAGATATATTCTAATATTTAGCTTCTACCCAATGATATTTTTTTTGTCTGTTTTGTCTACTGCTGCTGTCATATAGCTTGGGTATAAATGGGGAGATTAGCTCTGCTTCCCCAGGCAGCTTACTGGTTTGTTTTCTTAGGTGCAAAAGCAGGACTCTGACCTGAATTTTGTTTTAAGATGTTGACACTGTCTGCTTTGTTGAGAAGAGACTATGAGGGAAAGGGTGGAGTCAGGAAATCAGTTAGGAAAATGTTGTAATATTCCTGGTGAGAGATGATGGAGATGTGAATGAAAAATGGCGAAGTGGAGGACCTGAGGATTGAGTTGACTCTGGATATATTTTGAAGTTAGAGAAGAACCCAGGAGGTAATGGATTAGATCTTTGATGTGGAGGAGAAATGAGTCTAAGGTACCTCCAAAGTTTTTGGTTTGAGCAGTGGTGAGAGTGGAGTTGCCAGTTTGTGATGTAGATGACTGAAGTAAACAAAAGTTGGTGAGTACGGAGAATACCAGCAACTCAGCTTTACACATGTTAGATTGGTGTAAGCATAAGGATAATTGATCCTGAGGTTGGTTAGAGCTGGAGGTATATACATTTTGGAGTTATAAGCATATAGATATATGTTAAACCCACACAAAATAAATGTATGTAAATTATCAGAGAAAGAGAGAGAGAGAGACAGAAGAGGTCTAACACTGTGTCTAGTGTCATTCTACAGTGTTAGGTCCTAAGGTGGAGAATTGTTTCACTTTGTTGATATTGCTAGTTTTCTGGAGTCATTGTGGCAATTTACTGTCTCACTTGCAGATGGGATTTCCATTTGCTCCAGATTCTTTCATGTAACTTTGTTATCCTGTGACTCACTTTTAACTTACTGCAAACTTCTGTTTGAAACTCAGTGGTCTTAACTGTAACCTGTGAGGCAGATACTTAAGAGTTCATCAGCCGAACACAACACCAGGGGAAATTCCTTCATTCTGAAAGTAACAACATTTTCTTGTGGTACTGCTACCACTACTACCAATCAACTGTTATTTGGTGGTTACTATGCACCAGGAATGATTCTGTGTGTATCGCACATATCAACTAATTCTCACAGCAGCTGCGTATCATGAAGGCTACTTACTGTGCTTCTCATTTTATAAATGAAGAAAACAAGGCACAGACAGTTTAACCACCTTTCTTAAGGTTGCAAACTGAGTGAGTGGCAGTGTCAAGATTCGAAGCCACGTAGCCAGGGTCAAACTTGTGCTCTTACCTACATGTTTGACTGCCTCTCACTAAGCAATTGTGAACACGAACAGTTGTTTAGTAAATCCTGTGCCGCTCCCTCAGATTGGCTGTGATGCACAGTTGACACTTTCCTCCATTTAAATTTGTTAAATCAGTAGAGGAGAATCAATGCCTAAGGATTATAAATTTCTTTTTGGACTTAGAGATTTGCAGTGTCTGTTTAAATATGCACAAAATGGACTTTAGTTCTAGCAGAACTGACTTTAAAGTAGTACACTATCAAATAACGTGTGAAATTAAACGTGACCTAGTTAAGAGATCATGACACTCACATTTCTCCATGGCTGTTTTAGATTTTGTGCCTTATAAGGGTGACTTGTTAGAAGTTGAATATTCCACTGAGCCAGGCATCTCAAACATCAAGGCAACTTCTGTGAAGCCCACCCGTTGTATTCATGTGGAAGAGGTAATTTCTTTCCTGTTGCTCCTGTCAGCAGTTTCTGATAACCCTTCCTTTGGTGAGAATTTACGTGACCAGGATTCTGTTGGGTGTAATGGGAATAACAGAAAATATGAAGAAATACATTCTTTGCCAACAAAGGAGCCACTTTTCTTATTGAAAAGGCAGGATCTTCCAAAGGAAATAATTAGAAAATTACGTAGAACGAGCACATGATTAAGTTCTAAATTGTGCATTTTACTCAATATCCAAGTGTTATTAGAATCTTCCAATGACAGGAGGAAGAAAAACAATCTTTGTGCCAGAAAATTTTAGGGAAAGAATGAGCAGAATGTGTTGTGGGACTTGAGCTTACCAGTAAATGCTGAGGATGATTTGGGTATTAAAGCCTGAATATGCGCAGGCAATTCAAGGCAACAGAGGGTAATGGACATATTTTGGTAATATTTAGAGCTGGATTTCTCATTTGAGACCCAGGCCTCATTCCCAGAGACTCTGATTTAATTGTTCTGAGGTGGAGCGTGGACATGGGTATTCTTACAAAGCACCCCTCGTGTTAGCAACGGGCCAACCAGTTTGGAAATCAATGATTTGCATCGAAGTGACCTGCACTCACGCAGGACCCAGAGTGAGGAGGTACAAAGCTGGTTACAGTGATTATTGGGCTTTTTCATAATCATTTCCATTATTTATACTCACAGGTCTGCATTACTAGCGTACATGGAAGAAATGGGGTGATAGATTATACTATCTTTTTCACCTTGGATTCTGTGAAACTTCCTGATGGATACATACCTCAAGTATACGATATCGTCAATGTGGTCATGGTGGAGAGCATTCAGTTCTGCTATATTTGGAGAGCGGTTTCTGTCACCCCAGCTCAAAAATCGTAATGACAAAGCATTTTTATTCTGTTTATCTTTCCTTTTATGAGCAGTAAAGGGACTGGTTTAACTGAAAAGGTTAGCTTAATAAGCCTAAATAGTATTTTACATATGGCTTTTCTGGTAAATCTAATTGAGATACTAGCTAGTTCAATTGGACCATGAACCCAGCTTAGGGAAGTGCCTTATCAATTAAAAACCACACGAAAATAGCTCGCTAGTCACTGGAGGAAAGGAGTTCTTAATTAAAATGAACACTGCCATTAAATTTGAATTCCATATTTCCCATTAGCAGCAGCGGATTCCAGGATGATGGAGGCCTGGGACGGCCCAAAAAGGAACGTCGGAGCCAAAGCATTTAACTGAAAAGGCATCAGGGACAGCATGTTAAAGGCATGATTTAAAGTTACAATTTGACTTCAGTTTTGAGCCCCCTTTATGCTGTCTGTACAATCTGTATTGTTCCATAGTCTCTTTCATCTTCTTTCACCCACATAACTCGCACTGTTTATTGTTTCAATATGTTCCTTATTCCCCATGCTAGAATGTAAACTCCACAATGGCAGGATGTGTTTTGATCTTTTTGTTGTTGTTGTTGTTGTTCTTTTTTTTTTCTGTTGTCATTAAAGCATCTCCAAGCACTTAGAAGAGTGCCTAACATAAAATGTTATTAAGCTCTATGACTGAATGATTGGGCCATCTATGATGTTTAGCTGCGGTTCATTCATCACTGGTTCCTTAGGAATAAAATTGTTGAGCAACGCATTAAGACCTCTGTCGATTTTTAAATAACACCAATAACCATAGAAAGCCGACTCTGCTGCACGTGAGCCTCCGTGAGCCACTTTGCTGCAGGGGTGCAGCTCATGTGAAGTCACGAAGAAACGTACAAACACAGAGCCCGTCGAAGGAAGGATAAGCTACTTACCCACTGGGAAAGGTTATACTAAAATTCCACAAGTAAACCCCATGAAACTTCATGCTTTCGTCTAATAGAACATTTAACTAGGTAGCTGTGACCTAGGGGAATGGATGTGTTCAGACCTTTGAGCATAGCTTGAGTGTCGTTGTGAACTTACCCTGAGTCCTGTGATTCATAATTTCACCACTACCACTGGTCCTTGAATAAACAGAGTTGTGTTTTTACTTTACACTACAGATCCAGTGAGACGTCTCAGTCATCCAGGGATTTGTTTCCCACTTGATAGGGACGGTGAAGGTCTTGTAAAATTCCCATTTTCACTCATTGGTTCACTCTACAAAATCCTACTGACTCTCTTTGATGTGCCAGGCACTGTTGAGGCTCTAGAGTTATACCCTTAACCAAAAGGACAAAATTCCAGGCCCTAATGGAACTTGTGTTCTTTCAATGCCCCCACCCCCTAACCGTCCTTGGCTTCCTGACCCATGCAGCAGTAGCTCCTGTGATTGAAAGGGGCAAGCGGGAGATGTGGCAACACCAGGTGCCTGTGAATGTCGTCATTCAAAAGCAGCCCCACACCCTGTGGAATTACAGAGCAGTCCACGTTAGACTTGAGAGATGCAAGGGCCATGACCTTCACTACCTCCCACTTAATTCTGCAGTTTGGTTGATGTGGAAGAATGGTCTCTGGGAGTTATAATGCATTATGATAAGCCCAATCAGCTGGTGATTCAGTCACAGCTGCTGTTTCACAAACTTCCTCACCGGACTGAGGATCACCTGGGAGGAGCAGTTCAGCTGGGCAGGTGGTGGGGATTGGACACATTTCCTCTACTTTCAAATAGCAAAGCCCAGAACTGCTTTGCTTTCATAAGGCCGACCAAGCGGCGGTGCATTTTGAATATTTTCCCTCAGAGATGAGCTAACTCCAAGGTTCTTTCCCACAACTGAGAATGAATTGTGTTTGATCATCTCACCCTCATCACATCTGTGTCCCTAAATGGATGACCTCATGGCACAAGGACAGATGGACCCAGGGAGTAGGAAATAGCGGACTCTGTCAGAAATGTGTTTTCCCCAGGTACAAAAGAATTGGATTGAAAACACAGGGACCTGTCACCACGAGTTTCTGGGGCTCCAGTATTCTGCCACGGAGCTTCCAACTGGCACACCATGAAGGTGTTGCAGATGTGCTGATATCAGATGCTTCTCCGCTCATTTAGGGATACATGCAATGAAGAAAATGAAATAAGATAATGATCTTTAGCCTGGTTTGGCAAACTATGGCCCTTATGCCAATTCTGGCCTGATGCCTGCAATGATTCTCAAAACATAAAGTTCTGTTTAGGTACCCAGAGCCTAATCTTGGCCCAATAGATTGAACCTAGTGTTCTTGCCATCATGATTATGCACACTGTTAATCAAAGGGGCACCTTGAAATTTCTCATCGTGATCATGGTTTCATCCTCTAACTACCTGTAGCTTTCAGAGGTTCTGGTTCATCATTTCACTCCTCTTGTGGGATGCATAAATCTTTAACTGTACATCTGCCAAAGGGATATGCTCTGTGAATGTAAACAACTCTTCTTTGTTATGCTTAGTGTGTAGTTCTCTGTTTTGTCAAAATTTCAAATTCTACTTAATCAGCCATATTTACAAGGATCCCTGTTCCCTTGGTGTTGGAGAATATGGTGTTTTGAATCGAAGCTCTTATTTCTATTGGCAAACTTGTGGTTGCACGTAGACCTCCAATACCAGCCCAGGAATATGGAGTTTATACTATGTTTTCCTCTCTTTCCACCTTTCCACCTATATTGCTTCCTTCTCAGCTTTGGAGAACCCTAACTTCCATTATCCTCTGTGTATTTACTTCTTTGCACAATCCTGCCATATATGCTCTCCTACTCTGGGCAGCCTTCCATCTGTACTCTAACTCCCTGTTCTCATGGACCCTGGTTTGCAGGAGGCCTCCTTGGAACCACTTTTTGGCAGGCTCCCTGCCTGCCTTCAAATCCTTGGGTGCCCTCCTCTACAGAGAAGGGCCCCAAGAAGCATATGAAAAAAATGCTCTACATCACTAATCATCACATAAATGCAAATTAATTTTTTTTTTTTTTTTGAGACGGAGTCTCGCTCTGTCTCCCAGGCTGGAGTGCAGTGGCGCGATCTCCACTCACTGCAAGCTCCGCCTCCCGGGTTCACGCCATTCTCCTGCCTCAGCCTCCCGTGTGGCTGGGACTACAGGCGCCCGCCACTGCGCCCGGCTAATTTTGTATTTTTTTTTTTGTAGAGACGGGGTTTCACCGTGTTAGTCAGGATGGTCTCGATCTCCTGACCTCGTGATCCGCCCATCTCGGCCTCCCAAAGTGCTGGGATTACAGGCGTGAGCCACCGCGCCCGGCCATAAATGCAAATTAAAACCTCAATGTGAGACCATGTCACACCAGTCAGTCAGAATGGCTATCATTAAAAAGTCAGAAAATAATAGAAGCTGGCATGACTGTGGAGAAGAGGGAATGCTCATACACTGCTGGTGGGAATGTAAACTAGTTCAGCCACCGTGGAAAGCAGTTTAGAGATTTCTCAAAGAACTTACACAGAACTACCAATCAACCCACCAATCCCATTACTGGATCCCATGTACCTAACTAATTATATAAATCCTTGTGCCATACAGACTCATGCACACATATGTTCACTGCAGCACTATTCACAATAGCAAATACATGGAATCCACATAAATGGCCGTCAATGGTAGACTGAATAAAGAGTATCTGGGGTATCTATATCATGGAATACTATACAGTCAGCAAAAAGAATGAGATTGTGTCCTTTGCAGCAATGTGATGGGGCTGGAGGCCATTATCCTAAATGAATAAATGCGGGAACAGAAAACTTAGTACTATGTTTTCTCACTTACAAGTGTGAGCCAAACCTTGAGTATACATGGACACAAACAATAGACAAATAGACACCTGGGCCTATGTGATGGTGGGGGGTAGGAGGAGGGTGAGGGTAGAAAAACTACGTGATGGGTACTATGTTTATTTTCTGTGTGATGAACTAATTTGTATATGAAGCCCCCATGACATGCCATTTTCCATATAACAAACTTGTGCATGTACCCCCTGAACCTGAAATAAAAGTTGGAAAAAATTTTTAAAAGGTGGCTCTTTGACAAGATCAATACAATTTTGAACCTCTAGCTAGGCTAAGTTAAAAAGAGACAGAGAGAGAGAACACAAATACTGACATCAGAAGTGAAACAGGGGCCACCACCAATGATCCCATGTGCATTAAATGAATAATAAATAACTCCCACAGATTCCATAACCTAGATGAAATAAAACAATTCTGAAAAGGCACAATCTATCAAAACACACAGAAGAAGAGGCAGATACTTTCAATAAGCCTATGTCTATCAAGAAAATTGAATCAATAATCAATACCTTCTAAAAGAGAAATCAGGAAACCCGGCTGGGTTTACTGGGAAATTCTACCAAACACTTAAGTTTTAATTATACGAATTGTCTACAATCTCTTCAAAAGTTTGAATCAAAGAGAATTCTTCCTAACTCACTCCTTGAGGCCAGTATTACCTTAATACCAAAATCAGACAAAGATGTTATAAGGAAGGAAAACTATAGGCTAATATCTCTCATGAACACCAATGTAAATATTCCTAATAATACATTATCAAATTGAATCCAATAATGTATATAAAGAAATATACGCCATGACCAAGTGTGATTGATTACATTTGTCAAAGCCCATAGACTATGCAACACAATGAGTGAGCCCCACATAAATTACCAGCTTTAGTTAATAATAATGTATCAATACTGGCTCTTTGGTGGAAACAAATGTCCCACACTAGTGCAAGATGTGAATCATAGGGGAGACGGTGGTGGTGGGCATATGTGAACTGTCAGTACTTTCCACTCGATTTTTCTTTAAAACAAAAATAGTGTATTAGCCTAAAAATCTTGAGTATGTAGATTAAGTGAACAATTGAGAAATAATCTAGCACCGCTATTACAATCTAACAAGTCTATGTGTGTCAGGTGATGAATGGATTTGTCTAACAATGTGTCCATAACGTCCTGGGTCCCATCATGCTCTTACTCGGTAGATGCTGTGGTGTCCCTGCTGCTTCCCACACACTGGTCTGACTGCATTCTTTAACTCAGAGCAGTAGAGCCTCACATTTTTATTTTGGTGACATGGGATACAGGTGGGCTTTCTATGCCTTGGAAAAGCTGAGGCTGAAAGTGGACCTGTTCCTTCCTAAAATCTCCTGAACCACAACCTGTCTGGTACAATTCAGAGACCCCCAGAAGTGCAGTCATGGAGCCCCAGTGAGGGATCCCTATCACCTCCTTCTGTGTGAAGCAAATCCCTCCCCCGTGTTTCTAAATGGCCACAGATACATGCCAAGCCTTGTCCTGATCTGTCAAACACCCCCTCTCTCCAGGGTCTTTACCACTCCCTGGGGAGGTTCTTGAATGAAGGGAGGAAGAAAGAAGCAGAAGAATGGGTGTCTGCACTCAGCAGGTAACTGGCCTCAGGCTGCTGAGTCAAACACTGTGCTTATGGGCACTGATGACAGAGCCAGGCTGCTTGGACCCAAATCCCAATTCTCCCAGGCTTGGGGCCTTTAGGCAAGTTGTTCAACTTCCTTAGGCATTCGGTTCCTCATCTACAAAAAAAGCAGTGATAATAACCCCTGCCTTGCAGAGCTTTGAGGACTAAATTAGTTGTCACACATAATGGACACAAAACTGTGTCCAGCATAGATTACACACTCTATGAGTCTTTGCAATCACAAGTATCATAAAGAAGGAGTCTGCATTCACCTTTCTTTCCCTCTCTTATGTTTTTCATGCTGAGGCCTGATGAAAGGACAGGCCACGCACTCTATGCTCCTTTACCACCCCAATTCATTCTCATGACTCTCAGCAATCCTTTACGTTCAGTGAACCCTTCCAGCCCGCTGCACTGGGGACTCCTGTCCTCCACCCTGTAGACCTCTCTTGATGCCCCAGCACTGCTTCCACTTGGTTCTTAAGACCCTCACTTTCCCCCCTCCCTCAGTGTGATCATCTTTTGCAGTGATCATGCCTGTTTTCTCTACAGGAGATGAAAGACAGATTACATTCACAGTGCCAAGGAATTACAGAAGACCCATCCTAACTGGTCACCCTGCTTCATGTTTTGGCTCCTTCCAGCCTGTTCACAACTACACAGCCTGAGGGATCACTGGAAAGCTCTAAACCTTTCAGGGATTTCAAATATCATGTACAGTAACGTCCAAAACACTTTCAGTGCCCTACAAGACCCCGCAGAGACCAAAACTTTATTACCTCTCATGACATTTCTCTCTATATTTTGCAAATTTAATATCATGTCATTTTTTTTAATAGAGAGGGCTTTTAACCTTCCACTTCAAAAACTCCTTTCTTTTCTTTTTTTTTCTGTATTGACTTGGCTCGAACGTCTAGTGCAATACTGAATAGACATAGTAAAGTTGGCATCCTGATCTTGTTCCTGATGTCAGGGAGAAAGCTTTCAGTCTTACCAAACTCTATGCTCCTACAAGAGACTCACCTCATATTAAAGAAGCACGTAGACTGAAAGTGAAGGGATTGAAAAATATATTCTATAAAAACAGAAACCAAAAAGACAGTATCTTTACCCATGTCAGATGAAATAACTAAATCAAAAGAGAGAAAAGGAGACAAAGAAAGTCATTCTATAATAATAAAGACATCCATTACTCAAGATAATTTAACAATTATAAGTACACTCAATATGAGACCACCAGCATGCATAAAGGAAATATTAGTAGATCTGAAGGGAAAGATGAATCACAATACAATAATAGTAGGGGAGTTTAAATACCCACTTTCAATAATAGAAAGATCATCCAGACAAAAGGAACACTGAACTTAAACTACACTTTAGACCAAATGGACCTAACAGACTTCTACAGAACATTCCATCGGAGAGTAACAGAAATACACATTTTTCTCCAGTGCACACAGAACGTTCTCCAGGATAGATTGGTCCTATGTTTGGCCACAAGACAAGTCAAAACAATTGATTGTGAGGACTGAAATCATATCAAGTATGTTTTCTGATCACAATGGTATGAATCTAGAAACCAATAATTGGGGCAATCAGGAAATTCATAAACATGTGGAAATTGATGCACAAGCCACCGAACAAGAAACGGGCCAAGGAGGAACGCAAAAGTGAGATAAAAAATACCTTGACACAAACAAAAATGGAAATATAACATACCAAAATGTATGGGATGAAGTAAAAGCCTTTCCAAGTGAGAAATTCATAGCAGCAAATGCCTGTATCAAGAAAGCAAAAATATCTTAAATAAAAAAGCTAACATTAAACCTCAAGGAACTAGAGAAAGACAAGCACATTAAGAACAAATTAGCACAAGGAAGAACACAACAAAAATCAGAGCAAAAATAAATGAAAAAGAGACTATAAAAGGAATAGAAAATGCAATTAAATCAAGAGTTGGATTTTTGAAAAGATAAACAAATTCGTCTTAGCTAGACTAAGAAAAACAGAAAGAAGACAACATAAAGAAAACCAGAAATAAAAGAGGGGACATTACAATTGGTACCACAGAAATACAAAGGATCATAAGAGATTACTATCAAAAATTATATGCCAACGAATTGGAAGACCTAGAAACAATGGGAAAATTCCTAGATACATATAAGCTACCAACAGAGAATCAAGAATAAATAGAAACTGGAGGACATTATGTTAAGGGAAATAAGCTTGGCACAGGAAGACACATTTTGACACATTTTGCCTCTTCTCACTCATTTGTGAGAGCTAAAAATTAAAACAATTGAACTCTGAGAACAAAGAGGAGGTTTCTCTGCCCGACTCTTGCTTGTGGGTTCTGGGCTTGAGAGGCACCTCTGGGTTTGAGCTCTCCCGTGTCTCTGCTAGACAGGGATTCTGACAGTCCACAGACGTTGTGTCACCCAGTAGCTGCTCTTGGGGGGCGGGGAGGGGCCGGAGGGCGGAGGCGGGGCGGTGATGCTCAGGCTGTTCACAGTCTTTTTGTAAATTGCGACCATGAAGTGCATTCCTGTCTAAAGGGAAGAAAATGAATACGTGCTCGCCAGTTTTTGTTTTCTGCTCTGACATATTTTCTTCATTTTCTCTGCCAATATCAAACCCGAGAGAAGAGATAGGAATTGTAGATATCACCCTGCTCCAAGGAGAACAGAGAGATGGGGAAGAAGAGCCATCCTCGATGCCTAGTGGAAAGGTAGAAGCTCCCAAGCGACATCCTAAACCTCTTTACCGTGATTAAGGCTGCATTTTTCTTTTCTTTCTTCCCGGGTGTTCAGTGAACACTTGCCCACCTCCCTTGGGATCAGGTAACTGAATCACGCTCTTTGAATCCTGCAGTTCTCAGTGCAGACAATGTTTTGCTTGAGAGAAGCTACTTTCTAGGCACCTCAACATTCATTCAAGAGAGCTGCCTCACAAGTGCCCTGAATGCGGGAAAGGATTCATTCCCCCGTAGGTCCAACGATTATCGGCACCAGCCAGTTCACGTGTGGGAGGCCTTTTTAAGGAAGTTGGAGTTTGGTTACCCAACCAAAACTCCAGCTGTGGCCTAAAGTGACCACAACACGCTTCATCAAAGAGCAGCCGAGTACATTCTGGGACTTTCCCGGATTTCATCCAGTAGTGCAAGGAAGAAATCGCCTTATGAACAGGATTGAAGAGCCGTATGAGAGGAATCAAGAGGGGTGGTTGTTATTGTTTTAGCTTTTCGTTTTGCTATGTTTTCTGTTTGCGAATTTGCAATATAGTTCTCTCAACATGTGGCTAGGTCGGAATGTGTCGTGCACATTAACAATCCTATGAATGTCGTGCTATTCCTGTTCACATTTACAAATTATTGATATGACATTTAGTAAGCACCCTCTGTGCGTGAGTTCTATTGTGATGGGGATACAGTGACAAAGATGGACCTAAAGATGAGACTTAGAGATGGTCAAAGCCTGGCCCACTGTCACACAGCCAGTGAATTACAAAGCCTTGGCTGTGCACTGCCCATCCCTGGCTTGTCCCTTGGTTCTGGTCTCTACTCCAATAACCCCCAAGAGATGCCTTCCTTGACAACCCTAGTATTGACTCCCTTGCCGGGCACACTGCACACCCTTACCTTGTTCATGGTTTCTCAAAGTACTTATTCCTATTGAAATTTCATATTCTTACAGGTTTGGTTGGTTATTGACAGTGTCCCCCACCCAGAATGTAAGCTGTGAAGCTGTGGCAAGGGGGCTTTTGTCTTGGTCACGGGTCTGACCCTAGCCCCCAGCAGCACGGTCTGGCATATGGGTGGCATTTATTGGAAGGATGGGTCCTTAGAATCTCGGCATAGACTGCAATTCCCCTGACCCAGTTCCTGCTCTCAGTTTGGCCTCAATTTCTCTGTGCTCCTATAACAATCAGTACTACTTCTGCCCTAACATTAATTCTACTCCCTTGTAGCTAT
The DNA here is from genome assembly GCF_024542745.1 of Macaca thibetana thibetana. Classification (NCBI taxonomy): domain Eukaryota; kingdom Metazoa; phylum Chordata; class Mammalia; order Primates; family Cercopithecidae; genus Macaca; species Macaca thibetana. The sequence continues at coordinate 130,343,948 of NC_065598.1, forward strand.
TTGCTCATGTGTGTGACCCACTAGACAGTAAGGACCCCACATCTGTCTCATTTATCCATTATAGCCCAGCATGCAGCACAGACCCGGGCACACAGTGCAGGTGTAGAAACTATATATTGGATTAAGTGGTTGAATGAGAATATACTTGGAGATGTGTGGAAGATCAAGAAGTGTTAGTAATTAGGGAATTGTGCTTTTTATGTAGAAGGTTAATTGTAAACTTTTGTTGAATTGACTTGGATTTCAGCATAATGTTTAATATAATCAGAATACTTTTGATAAATTTTACGTTCCTTTCATGCCCCTCCTCAGTCCCATTCACCTCCTTCTTTCCCTAGAAGCAATCATTGTCATGATGTCATTGCCAGTCATAATTTCTTATTTCACGAAATGTTAGCCATAAATGACAGGCCAATGTTGAGTGTTGAATCTGGGGTAACGGTGCCACAGGAATACGACTGCCTCCATGATGGTCCTCAGCAGCAGAAACAACAGACACACAGCCACTGCCTCTGCCTCTGCCTCTCACTACCCCTCGCCCTCCTGTGGGTGAACCTAACTCCTGTTTCCACCCCAGTCCCTTTGGATATGCATTTCTGGTCACAGCAATTTACTTTTGGCCATGGAGTGTGGTTGTGTGTAGCTTCAGCTCCATTTTTCCTCTGTTCTTTGCATACCCTTTTGGTCCATGGAGATGGTTATCTCACTTTTATGCAGGAATATATCTTTTTTACCTCTTTACAAAATATACCTCCTCTATCATTGTTGTGGACTTGGAGAAGATGGAGGATTTTTTTTCCCTATGAAAGGTTACTATTTTGCTCTCCATTGAACATTTCTCCCTAGTGTAGCATATCTGAAATCAAGATGTGTATTATATTCTATGACCTTTTAGATTTGATGAAATGTGATAGAGAATTATACAATGATATTGCACATTTCTCAATATCTGGTTCACACTATTATATATAAAAATAAATGGCCAGATTTGTAACATGCTATCTGTAATCACTTTTGGTGGTGCCTGTTTTAAATGCAGAGAGAATCAGGATACTTTTGAGAAGTATTGATCTGATGATATAAATGTTGAATTGTTACTGAGAAGTGCAGACTCCTCTGTCTTTTATGTTTCTGGGAGAATGAATTTGGCCAAGAGACAATTGAGCCACAAAAGAGAAATTATTGAAGGAAAATAGCAGAGAGTTTATTTAGAGAGACAACACATTCTCAATGATGAGGCAGAGCAGGCTGCTGTAAGAGAACAAGCCAACAGCAGTGAGAGTTCTGTGTTGCCATTTTAATTATGCGCTGTTTTCTCGTGAAGTCCCCGCCTCTATCTTAAGCCTCTGTCTTTTTCTTTGTCTAGTTTTCCCAAGTCCCTGCCTTTTTCTTGCCTAGTTCCCACCCCAGGGTTGTGGGATTCTCCCTTACTGTCAGTTGATGCACATGTGTTGGCCCAATGTTGGATATGAATTCTACCTAATGGGTGCATTGCTCATTATCACCACCCCAGGAATGTTGTAGAGTGGTTAAATCAGTGTGTATTGCACCAGCATATCTCTTAGGAATTTCTCCTTTGCCGTCTTTCTTTTTTACTTCTTTACAAAATATAGCTCCTCTATCTGGAGCTATATTTTGTAGCTAGCTACATTCTGACAGATTAACTGCAGAGTGAGCGATTACTGGGCATCTTAAGGGCCATTTCTTTGTGCATAGGTATTTCCCGTCTTCTCTGCTCATATCTACCATATGCGTTTTGGGTGGTCTCCGGGGTGTCAGATTTTCCAGACCTCATTTTTTTCAAGGGCTCCTCCTCCTCCTTGTGTCATGCCCCTCCTCAGTCCCATTGACCTCCTTTCCTCCCTAGAAGCAACCATTGTCATGATGTCCTTTCAGGTCATAATCACTTACTTCTATTCCACAAAAAGTTAGCCATAAATGATAGGCCAATGTTGAGTGTTGAACCTGGGGTAATGGTGCCACAGGAAAACGACTGCCTACATGATGGTTCTCAGCAGCAGAAACAACAGACACACAGCCACTGCCTCTGCCTCTCATTACCCCTCGCCATCCTGTGGGTAAACCTGACTCCTGTCCCCACCCCACCCCCACCAAGACCCTTTGGATATGAATTTATGGGCATAGCAATTTACTTTTGCTCATGAAGCCAAACAGGCTGTAACTTCAGCTCCATTTTTCCTCTGTTCTTTGCATCCCATATTGGTCCATGGAGATGATTATCTCACTTTTACTCAGGGATATATTTTTTGGCCTCTTTGCAAAACATAATTCCTCTATCATTGTTGTGGACTTGGAGAAGACGGAGGATTTTTTCCCCATGAAACGTTACTATTCTGCTATCCATTGAATGTTTCTCCCTAGTGTGGCATATCTAAAATCAGGATGTATACTATATTCAATGACCTTTTAGATTTGATGATATCTGATAGAGAATTGTACAATGATATTATGCATTTCTTAATATCTGGTTCACACAATTAAAAATAAAAATAAATGGCCAGATTTGTAACATGCTACCTGTAATCTCTTTTGGTAGTGTCTGTTTTAAATGCAGAGAAAATCAGGATTCATTTGCAAAGTATTGATCTGATGATATAAAAGTTGAATTGTTACTGGGAAGTGCAGAGTCCTCAGTCCTTTGTCTTTCTTGGGAGAATGAATTTGGGCAAAAGACATCTGAGCCAAAAAAAAGAGAATTTATTGAAGGAAAATAACAGAGAGTTTATTTAGAGAGACAGAACACCCTGAAAGAGGAGGCAGTGTGAGCTGCCGAAAGAGAATGAGCCAACAGCAGTGAGAGTTCTGTATTGCGGGCTTTATTAGGCCAGGTTTTTTTCTTGACCTTCCTGCCTCTGTCTTAAGTTTCTGCCTTTTTGGCTAGTTTTTCTGCCCCAACCTTAAGTCTCTCATCTAGTTCACTCCCCAGGGTTGTGGGATTCTTCCTAACTGTCAGTTGATGTACATGAGCAGGCCTGTGTACTATATGAATTCTACCTAGTGGCTGCATTGATTATTACCACCACATCCAGAATGTTGTATAAAACTAAATCTGTATTTACTGCACCTGCATATCTCTTAAGAATTTCTCCTTTTCCCTTTCTCTTCTTACCGGCATGTAACTAGCTACATTTTGACCTGCTAACTTCAGAGTGAGTGATTACTGGGTGTCTTAAGGGGCATTACTTCCTGCATAGGTATTTCCCCTCTTCTCTGCTCATATCTAGCATGTTGGTTTCTGGTGGTCTCTAAGGTGTGAGATTTTCCAGATTTCCTTTTTATCTCAGGGTTTCCCCCTCCTACTCATGTCCAGCTATCTGCCTACTCTAACAGAATCAGTAGAGGAGTTTCAAGGACAAGAACATGTAGATATCATAATTTGAACTGTATGCAACCGTGTTTTTGGTGGGGGAAAACACCGTGTGTTGAAGTCATTTGAGTTTTATTAGTTGTGTTTTCATTACTTTCAAATATACAAAGCAGAGACTGAACAGTAACCCAGAACAACATTTTAGGCTTATCTCAGTTGTGGGATGAAAATGTCTCAAGTGTAAATTAGATTTCTTTAAAAATTCAAAGGGCGGAACACAATAAATTTGGGGAAAGAACTCCAGGTAAAGGTAGTAAAAGCACTAGAGAAGTGAGGCAAGAGAATAGGGTCTGGAGGAAGAGAACACAAGGCCAACTCATGCTGACTTCCTAGAACTAAATCAAATGGAAACACTTCAGCTATGACAGGAAATATCCTCTCCATTTACACAGGTCGTACACCTAGTAAATGACTTTGTAACTTTACTTTATTCTCTTCATTTATGTAGGGTGTATACCAAGTAACCAATGGAAACCTCTAGAAGGTATTTAAACCCCAGAAAATGTTGTAATCAGGCTCTTAAGCCCCCTATCCTCAGGCCCACTCCCACCCTGTGGAGTGTACTTTCATTTTCAATACATCTCTGCTTTTGATGCTTCACGCTTTCCTTGCTTTGTTTGTGTGTTCTGTCCAATTCTTCGTTCAAGATGCCAAGAATCTGGACACCCTCCATTATGACATATTCTGGTGAGCCAGCCAGGAGGTAAGCCCAAAGTTTGGGATTTATTTTTCACCTTTTCCTTTCTGCTCCATACAGGGGAATATCTCCCTCTCTCTCTCTTTTCCTTTCCAACTCGGTACCCTTGATGAGCAGCGCCTAAACATGGAGGCAACTGCCGGTTTCTGGCTGGGGCCACTCTGAAGGACTCTTTCCTGTCTTTTTTGGTTGTGGTCTTTGATCCCTAATTGTGCAACAGCTCAGGGCAAACTCACAGCTCAGGGCGAACTCACACATGTTTCAGGTAACCTAAACCTTCTTTTCTTACGTTAAATTCTTCCCTAATCGTACTCAACTGACTTAGGACAAAAGAAGCCCACCCAGCCTCCATTCCTATTATTATAGTTCATGGTTATCACTCTAGTGGAACAGAAAGCATGGGAAAGCATGGCCTTATCAAATTATAAGGATGCTAAAAGTCGGGGATTACAAACAGGAACCAAAGGAAAGCTAATAGTAGGCAATTGCCTCTGGAGGAAAGACATGCAAAGCAGCACCAGTGCCCACCTAAGGTCAAAGACGTCTGACACTCTTAAGAGTGGACCCCAAAAAGGGTTACCCCAGGGGATCTTCTGGACCTCAACCTCTCCAAGGGGAATCCCCTTGGCAAAGGCTCTGAGGCCTAATACTAAGCCCTCCTTAGAATTTTATCTTGCCGTTGCAATACTGTTGGCCCCCATATTGTTTGGAATCTGGAGTTTGCTGTTGAATGGGAAAATGGAATGGAATTGCATGTATCCAGGCTTTGGTGCTGCTGTTCTAAGCAGGGTCAGGCCTAATTAGTATGTGATGTTCTCCTTTGGTGCTGTTTGGCCCCAGTGTTCTTTAGAGTCTGAAGAAGGTTGGCCTTTAAAAATCAAACTGCCACGGTAATTGCTTTACCCAAAATTTTGATTCACAGCCTTCATTGGATTACTTATTGAGGCAAACAAAATAAAACCGGTGAGCTTGTATTGCTATCTCGTGGCTAGGGTTCCAAGGTAAAAGCTATTGAATCTTTGTTTGTGTATGTATATGCATGTCTAGATATGTTTATTTGTATGTACACTTATAGCTATATGTTGTGTTCACCAAATTGGCTTGTAAGTAAAAGAGCATTCATAAATTAAGTAATTAAGTCTAAGCAATTTTCAAGTTCACATAAGTGTAACTTTACTAAACATGCTGGTTTTTAAATTATTGGTAAAATAAAAATCGAAATGCCTTCAGAATTGTCAGCATAGATTTTTGTCTGGATTTTATATTTGTCTCTGCTAGATATTTTGAAGTGTCAGGGTTTGGCATAGAAGGTAATAAAACTATAAACCCAGTCAAAGCAAAATGTTCTTAGTTTGCATGCCTATTTTTGTGAAAAATAAGAGTAATTTAATGTTAGCTAAATCTTCTGAGTTATTGGCAAAAATACCCATGTATTTAACTTTGAGACTCTTACTTAGGTTTACATGAGCACCTAAATGATGCTCACTGTTTATTAAAAATATGGTTAACAAGGAAATAGCTAACTTTAAATGATAGTGTCTAATATCTCAGTATACAGAAATAATCTAGATAAACTGTTAAAAGTGAAAGAATTGTGTACAATGAATGGGATAAATGTTTTAGGCAAACTTGTGTGTAAATTAAAATCTTAAAATTATTTTTGATGCACACTTAATATCTGCATCATTTCCAATAAAGAAAGGGTTGTGATATGGTGAAATATGTTTCTAAAATCATGTATTGTTCTTATCTATAAATGCCCATATCTGATAGTTCAGGGTTTCTTGCTCTTTAGGGTTTCACTACAGTTTTAGGTTACTAAAGATAAGAATTCTAGTTAACACATAATTCTGCATACAAAATGTGCCAGAAAATGTTGTGCTAATAGTGAGAAAAAAGTAATTTTGTCTAATTCATAAGTTCCTAAAAGTTAGTTCAAATTACAGATTTGAAAAGGTTATCTATGAAACAATGTAGTAAGGAACCAGTAAATATGGGGAAAAGATGTAGAAAAAGTTTAGATAATAAAATTTTCTTTAAAATATGATAGAGAATTGGCTAATTAACATTTTCATAGTTAAAGCTCTTAGTCTTGATTAATGCAAAATAAGTATTGTAAAGAAAGCCATCAGCAGTTTGGCAAATTTTTAAAATATAGTTAAGCATGAAGTTGGATTTAGTGTGGAGCCAAATTTATCACATGCATGCTTCACGCTATGTTTAATGTTTTGCATATATAGTGCTGGTACTGGAGTACTTATTGGTTGTTTGCCCAGAGTAAATCTCTTGATTACACAGGATGTATGAAGATATTGGTGAACTTAAGGTTATTATATTGTGTATCAGGAATAAAGCATTCATTGTGTGGGTTTTTTGGGGCTGTGCGTAACACACCTCCAAGGTAAATTGAGTAGAAAAAATGTAGGTTTGGTTTCCTGTTTGTTTTTGTTTCTAATTTTTATTCATTTGCTGTTTATTTTCCTCTGGCTTTGCTTGTATATGCACATATCAAACCATATTATATATATAAGTTTCTAGTGGAAGGCTTTTATTTGTTTCTGTGAATTGATATTTTGTTTCCTATGCATTTCTGGCAAGTCATCGTTTGTTCCATTTATCTGAAATTCCTAGGCTAACTTTGTTGGGACCACAGGAGTTGATAGAGCACACCAGCTTTTTAACCTTACACTAGCTTTTGGGATTTTAGGCTTCCTGATACTTTATATATGTTGAGTATAGTTTTGTAAACAGAATTTGAGTCATATTTCTCTTTCTGCCTGATTTCTCAAAAATTTGTAAGCTATTTGAAAATATTCTTAATTCATGGCAATGGTTTGCATACAGTCAAGCAGGGTCACTAGGGCCGCTCAGGGAGACAGAACCCAAAAATCTGGCAAGACAGCAAAAGGGTAAACATTTCTTACCATTCAGACTCTGGCCTCTCTCTCTCTCTGTGTGTGCAAATTGGTTAAATGAATGGTAAAAGTCACCATTTATCTCCTCTGTAAAGTTTTGATTAATACAAAAGAGAATTCTGAGGCTGGTCTTAAGCTGTAGTGAATCTGGTGTGTTTTGTGTGTCTTTCTGTATTGCTCTGTCATAAAGAGGAGTACCTTAGGATAAAATGCATGCCTAGAAAGGAACTTCCTCAATCTGATAAAGGGTATCTATGAAAAACCTACAGCTAATATAAAATTTAATGGTATAAGACAGAAAGCTTTCCTCTTGAATTCGAGAATAAGACAAATACACCCCCTTTAACCACTTCTATTCAACATTGTACTGGAAGTTCTGGCCAAAGCAATCAGGAAAAAAATCCATTCAAATTGGAAGAAATAAAACTATCTCTATTCCCAGATGATACGATCTTATCATAGAAAATCCTAAAGAATCCAAAAAAAAAAAAAAAAATCAGAGCTAATATATAAATTCAGCAAAGTTGTAGAATATAAGATCAACACACAAAATTCAGTCATATACCTACATACAAGCAATGACCAATCTGAAAATAAATTAATTCCATTTACATTATCAAAACATAAAATACAGTGAAATAACTTCAACCAAGGAGGTGCAAGACTTGGACAATATGTACTATACAATAGTGCTGAAAGAAATTTTAAAAACATCTAAAAATGGAAAGACATTCTGTGTCCATGGACTAAAAGACTTAGTAGTCCTGAAATGGCAATACTGCACAAAACAGTCTACAAATTCAATACAATCTCTATCAAAATTCCAAAAATTTTTTTTGCAGAAATGGAAAAGCCAACACTAAAGTTCACATGGAATTGCAAGACACATCCAATAGCCAAAACAATCTTGAAAAAGAGGAACAATACTGGAGGACTCTCACTTCCTTATTTTGAAATTACTGTAAAACCTATAATAATTAAAAACAATGTTGTACTGGCATAAGGGTAGGCATATAGACAAATAGAACAAAATTGAGACCCCATAAATAAAATCATACTTTTTTATATACCACATTTTCTTTATTCATCTACTCATGAACACTTAGGTTGATTTCATATCATGCCTATTGAGAATAGTGCAGCAGGAAATATAAGAGTACAGCTGCATCTTTGACATATTGATTTCATTTCCTTTGAACAAATACCCAGTAGTGGGACTGCTGGATCATATGATTAGTTATATTTCTTTCTTTTTTAAATGGGATACATGTGCAGGTTTGTTACATAGGTATACACGTGCCATGGTGGTTTGCTGCACCCATCAACCCATCATCTACATTACGTATTTCTCCTAATGCTATCCCTCCCCTAAGCCCCCACCCCCAGACAGGCCCCAGTGTGTGATGTTCCCCCCACTCCCGTGTCCATTTGTTCTCATTGTCCAACTTCCACTTATGAGTGAGAACATGCAGTGTTTGGTTTTCTGTTCCTGTGTGTGTTTGCTGAGAATGATGGTTTCCAGCTTCATCCATGTCTCTGCAAAGGACATGAACTCATCCTTTTTTATGACTGCATAGTATTCCATGGTGTATATGTGCCACTTTTTCTTTATCCCTATTATTGATGGACATTTGGGTTGGTTCAAGTCTTTGCTATTGTGAACAGTGCTGCAATAAACACACATGTGCATGTGTCTTTATAGTAGAATGATTTATAATCCTTCAGGTATATACCCAGTAATGGAATTGCTGGGTCAAATGGTATTTCTGGTTCTAGATCCTTGAGGAATCGCCACACTGTCTTCCACAGTGGTTGAACTAATTTGCACTCCCACCAACAGTGTAAAAGGGTTCCTATTTCTCCAATCCTCTCTAGCATCTGTTGTTTCCTGTCTTTTTAATGACCACCATTCTAACTTGTGTGAGATGATATCTCTTGGTGGTTTTGATTTGCATTTCTTTAATGACCAGTGATGATGAGCTTTTTTTTTAATAGTTTGTTGGCCGCATAAATGTCCTCTTTTGAGAAGTATCTGTTCATATCCTTCACCCACTTTTTGATGGGGTTGTTTTTTTCTTGTAAATTTGTTTAAGTACATTGTAGATTCTGTATATTAGCCCCTTATCAGATGGATAGATTGCAAAAATTATCTCCCATTCTATAGGATGCTGGTTCACTCTGATGATAGTTTCTTTAGCTGTGCAGAAGCTCTTTTGTTTAATTAGATCCCATTTGTCAATTTTGGCTTTTGTTGCCATTGCTTTTGGCATTTTAGCCATGAAGTCTTTTCCCATGCCTATGTCCTGAATCATATTGCCTAGGTTTTCTTCTAGGGTTTTTATGGTTTTAGGTCTTACATTTAAGTCTTTAATCCATCTTGAGTTAATTTTTGTATAAGGTGTAAGGAAGGGGTCCAGTTATGGTTTTCTGCATATGGCTAGCCAGTTTTCCCAACATCATTTATTAAATAGGGAATCCTTTCCCCACTGCTTGTTTTTGTCAGGTTTCTCAAAGATCAGATGGTCGTAGATGGGTGGTGTTATTTCTGAGGGCTCTGTTCTGTTCCATTGGTCTATATATCTGTTTTGGTACCAGTACCATGCTGTTTTGGTTACTGTTGCCTTGTAGTATAGCTTGAAGTCATGTAGCGTGATGTCTCCAGCTTTGTTCTTTTTGCTTAGGATTGTTTGGTTATATGGGCTCTTTTTTTTGGTTCCATATAAAATTTAAAGTAGTTTTTTTTGTGTGTGTGTGTAATTCTGTGAAGAAAGTCAGTGGTAGCTTGATGAGGATAGCATTGAATCTATAAATTACTTTGGGCAGTATGGCCATTTTCACAATATTGATTCTTCCCATCCATGATCATGGAATGATTCTCCATTTGTTTGTGTCTTCTTTTATTTCCTTGAGCAGTGGTTTGTAGTTCTCCTTGAAGAGGTCCTTCAAATCCCTTATAAGTTGGATTCCTAGGTATTTTATTCTCTTTGTAGCAATCGTGAATGGGAGTTCACTCATGATTTGGTTCTCTGTCTATTATTGGTGTATAGGAATGTTTGTGATTTTTGCACATTGATTTTGTATCCTGAGACTTTGCTGAAGTTGCTTATCAGCTTAAGGAGATTTGGGGCTGAGATGATGGGGTTTTCAAAATATACAATCATGTCATCTGCAAACAGAGACAATTTGACTTCCTCTCTTTCCATTTGAATACCGTTTATTTCTTTCTCTTGCCTGATTGCCCTGGCCAGAACTTCCAATACTATGTTGAATAGGAGTGGTGAGAGAGGGCATCCTTGTCTTTTGGTGGTTTCCAAAGGGAATGCTCCCAGCTTTTGCCCATTCAGTATGATATTGACTGTGGGTTTGTCATAAATAGCCCTTATTATTTTGAGATACGTTCCATCAATACCTAGTTTATTGAGAGTTTTTAGCATGTAGGAGTGTTGAATTTTATCGAAGGCCTTTTCTGCATCTATTGAGATAATCATGTGGTTTTTGTCATCAGTACTGTTTAAGTGATGGATTATGTTTATTGATTTGCATATGTTGAACCATACTTGCATCCCAGGGATGAAGCTGACTTGAACGTGGTGGATAAGTTTTCTGATGTGCTGCTGGATTTGGTTTGCCAGTATTTTATTGAGGATTTTTTCATTGATGTTTATCAGGAATATTGGCCTAAAAGCTTTTGTGTGTGTGTGTGTCTCTGCCAGGTTTTGGTGTCAGGATGATGTTGGCCTCATAAAATGAGTTAGGGAGGAGATCCTCTTTTTCTATTGTTTGGAATAGTTGCAGAAGGAATGGTACCAGCTCCTCTTTGTACCTCTGATAGAACTCGGCTGTGAATCTGTCTGATCCTGGGCTTTTTTGGTTGGTAGGTTATTAATTACTGCCTAAATTTCAGAACTTACTATTGGTCTATTCAGGGATTTGACTTCTGCCTTGTGTAGTCTTGGGAGGGTGTATGTGTCCAGGAATTTATCCATTTCTTCTAGATTTTGTAGTTTATTTGCATAGAGGTATTTATAGTATTCTCTGATGGTAGTTTGTATTTCTGTGGGATCAGTTCCCCTTTATCATTTTTTATTGTGTCTATTTGATTTTTCTCTCTTCTTCTTTATTAGCCTGGCTAGCAGTCTATCTATTTTGTTAATCTTTAAAAAAAAAAAAAAAAAAAAAAAAAAAAAAAAAAAAAAAAAAAACCGCTCCTGGATTCATTGATTTTTTGAAAGGTTTTTCGTGTCTCTATCTCCTTCAGTTCTGCTCTGATCTTAGTTATTTCTTGTCTTCTGCTAGCTTTTGAATTTGTTTGCTCTTGCTTCTCGAGTTCTTTTAATTGTGATGTTAGGGTGTCGATTTTAGATCTTTCTTGCTTTCTCCTGTGGGTATTTAGTGCTATAAATTTCCTTCTAAACATTGCTTTAGCTGTGTCCCAGAGATTCTAGTACGTTGTGTCTTTGTTCTCGTTGGTTTCAAAGAACTTATTTCTACCTTAATTTTGTTATTTACTCAGTAGTCATTCAGGAGCAGGTTGTTCAGCTTCCATGTAGTTGTGAGGTTTTGAGTGAGTTTCTTAATCCTGAGTTCTAATTTGATTGCACTGTGGTCTGAGAGACTGTTGGTTATGATTTCCATTATTTTGCATTTGCTGAGGTGTGTTTTACTTCCAATTGTGGCATCAGTTTTAGATAAGTGTGATGTGGTACTGAGAAGAATGTATATTCTGTTGATTTGAGGTGTAGAGTTCTGCAGATGTCTATTAGGTCTGCTTGGTCCAGAGCTGAGTTCAAGTCCTGAATATCCTTGTTAATTTTCTGTCTTGTTGATCTGTCTAATATTGACAGTGGGGTGTTAAAGTCTCCCAATATTATTGTGTGGGAGTCTACGTCTCTTTGTAAGTCTCAAGAACTTGCTTTATGAATCTGGGTACTCCTGTATTGGGTGCATATATGTTTAGGATAGTTATCTCTTCTTGTTGCATTGATCCCTTTACCATTATGTAATGCCCTTCTTTGTGTTTTTTGATCTTTGTTGGTTTAAAGTCTGTTTTATCAGAGACTAGTTTTTTTTTTTTTTTTAATCAGAAAACCCCTTCTTTTTTTCATTTGTTTGTTTCCATTTGCTTGGTAAATATTTCTCCATCCCTTTATCTTGAGCCTATGTGTGTCTTTGCATGTGAGATGGGTCTCCTGAATACAGTACAGTGATCAGTCTTGACTCTTTGTCCAATTTGCCAATCTCTGTGTTTTAATTGGGGCATTTAGCCCACTTACATTTAAGGTTAATATTGTTATGTGTGAATTTGATCCTGTCATTATGATGCCAGCTTGTTATTTTGCCCATTCCTTGATGCAGTTTCTTCATAGCGTCAATGGTCTTTACAATTTTGTATGTTTTTGCAGTGGCTGGTACCAGTTTTTCCTTTCCATATTTAGTGCTTCCTTCAGGAGCTCTTCTAAGGTAGGCCTGGTGGTGACAAAATCTCTCAGCATTTGCTTGTCTGTAAAGGATTTTATTTCTCCTTCGCTTATTAAGCTTGGTTTGTTTGGATATGAAATTCTGGGTTGAAAATTCTTTCAAGAGATCCACTGTTAGTCTGATGAGCTTCCCTTTGTAGGTAATCTGACCTTTCTCTCTGGCTGCCCTTAACATTTTTTCCTTCATTTCAGCCTTGGTGAATCTGACGATTATGTGTCTTGGGGTTGCTCTTCTCAAGGAGTATCTTTGTGGTGTTCTCTGTATTTCCTGAATTTGAATGTTGGCCTGTCTTGCAAGGTTGGGGAAGTTCTCCTGGATAATATCCTGAAGAGTGTTTACCAACTTGCTTCCATTCTCCTGGTCACTTTCAGGTACACCAGTGAAATGTAGGTTTGGTCTTTTCATATAGTCCCATATTTCTTGGAGGCTTTGTTCCTTTTCATTATCTTTTCTCTAATCTTGTCTTCATGCTTTATTTCATTAAATTGATCTTCAATCTCTGATATCCTTTCTTCCACTTGATCGATTTAGCTATTGATACTTGTGTATACTTCATGAAGTTCTTGTGCTGTGTTTTTCAGCTCCTTCGGGTCATTTGTGTTCTTCTCTAAACTGGTCATTCTAGTTTGCAATTTCTCGCACTTTTTTGCAATGTTCTTAGCTTCCTTGCATTGGGTTAGAACATGCTCCTTTAGCTCAGAGGTGTTTGTTATTACCCACCTTCTGAAGTCTACTTCTGTCAATTTGTCAAATTCATTCTCTGTCCAGTTTTGTTCTCTTGCTGCCGAGGAGTCGTGATCCTTTGGAGGAAAAGAGGCATTATGGTTTTTGGAATTTTCAGCCTTTTTGTGCTGTTTTTTCCTCATCTTCGTGGATTTATCTTCCTTTGGTCTTTGATGTTGGTGATCTTCAGATGGGGTTTTTGTGTAGACGTCCTTTTTGTTGATGTTGATACTATTCCTTTCTGTTTGTTAGTTTTCCTTCTAACAGTCAGGCCTCTCTGCTGCAGGTCTGCTGGAGTTTGCTGGTGGTCCACTCCAGACCTCGTCTGCCTGTGTATCACCAGCAGAGGCTGCAGAACAGCAAAGACTGCTGCCTGTTCCTTCCTCTGGAAGCTTTGTCCCAGAGGGGCACCTGCCAGATGCCAGCTGGAGCTTTCCTTTATGAGGTGTCTGTCCACCCCTGCTGGGAGGTGTCTCCCAGTCATGAGGCATGGGGATCAGGGACCCACTTGAGAAGCAGTCTGTCCCTTAGCAGAGCTCGAGCGCTGTGCTGTCAGATTTGTTACTCCTTCAGAGACGGTAGGCAGGAATGTTTAAGTCTGCTGAAGCTGCGCCCACAGCTGCCCCTTCCCCCAGGTGCTCTGTCCCAGGCAGTTGGGAGTTTCATCTATAAGCCCCTGACTGGGGCTGCTGCCTTTCTTACAGAGATGTCCTGCCCAGAGAGGAGGAATCTAGAGAGGCAGTCTGGCTACAGTGGCTTTGTTGATCTGTGGTGGGCTCCACGGAGTTTTAACTTCCTGGTGGCTTTGTTTACACTGTGAGGGGAAAACCGCCTACTCAAGCCTTAATAATGGTGGATGCCCCTCCCCCCACCAAGCTCAAGCATACCAGGTCGACTTCAGACTGCTGTGCTGGCAGCGAGAATTTCAAACCTGTGGATCTTAGCTTGCTGGGTTCCATGGGGGTTGGATCCACTGAGCTAGTCCACTTGGCTCCCTGGCTTCAGCCCCTTTCCAGGGAGTGAAAAGTTCTGTCTTACTGGCTTTCTAGGCACCACTGGGTTATAACAAAAACTCCTGCAGCTAGCTCGGTGTCTGCCCAAACAACTGCCCAGTTTTGTGGTTGAAACCTAGGGCCCTGGTCACGTAGGCACCCTAGGGAATCTCCTGGTCTGTGGGTTGTGAAGACTGTGGGAAAAGTGTAGTATCTGGGCCAGAATGCACCATCCCTCAGGGCACAGTCCCTCAGGGCTTCCCATGGCTAGGGGAGGGAGTTCTCCCAACCCCTTGCACTTCCCAGGTAAGGTGACACCTCATCTTGCTTCTGCTCACCCTCTGTGAGCTGCACCCACTGTCTAACCAGTCCCAATGAGATAAGCTGGGTACCTCAGTTGGAAATGCAGAAATCACCTGTCTTCTGCATTGATCTCACTGGAAGCTGCAGACCAGAGCTGTTCCTATTTGGCCATCTTGCCAGTCACCAAAATCATACATTTATGGTCAACTAATCATCCCAAGTCTCACACTGAGATACACAGAGCCTAAAGAGGGACAAGGAAAATCTTTCTTGGCATTGCACAGGTCCTCCTCCCTACTTCCTCCCTAACTCCCAGCCCTGGAGCAGAACTGCTTCTCAAAGCTGACCTGGCCTCCTTCCCTCCCTTCTTTCCCTGGTTGTCCAGATCTAAGAGTGATATTGTCCCTCTGCTGCCCTCAAACATGGCTCCTGACCTCTCCCTTTATATCTCATGATTGCTGGTCCTTGAGAGTTTCCCTGGCTCCCTGTCCCTTCTTCCCCACCAGTGTCCCATGTATGAACCCACAATGGTAGGAAGGATCAGGCAGCATGGAGGGAGAAGAGGAAGGCAAAGAAAACAAGAATGAGAATGGGAGGGCTTCGCTGTTGAGCCAAGAACAGAAGTTTGTAGGTGACCCCCTCCTTTAAATGAGGAACAGCTTCCTCCCCAACATGGTCATCACCATGCCCACCTACCTGCCATTTAGTTTTCTTCAAGGATTAAAGGGGAGGTAGCAAGGAGAGCCTTTAAATTACTTGACAAAAGACTAGGCCATGATTCCGTTTTGTTTATTCTTCTCTCCCTAACTCTGCCTTTCCACTCTCAGTTATTGTGCCCATTCCTCTGGGAACAGTGGAACACAATAACACTCACTACACCCTGTCTTTGGGCCCCTCCTCTCCTTCCCTGAAAGAATGAAAGTGGCAAAGTGGCAGGAGCAGGATTGGCCTGTGGCAGACGGAACAAGGCAATGAAGGAGGAAGAGGTTTCTTGGGAGTGGAGAAGGAGCTAGAAGGAACCCAAAAAGGCCCACGGGTAGAAGCCATGTCATTGTTTGCTGGGAGGGAAAAAGTGGAGACCTGAGTCTGTCATAGGGTAGGCTTGCCCCACTCACAAGCTCTTGTGTCTCATCCACAGCAAGCAATGGCATTCTGCTCCCTGAGTCCCTGACTTCCAATCTCAGTCCTCACAAATGCATACAAGTGGAAAAAGCCTGCTGTCCTCTGCTCTCCCAGACCCTTTCTTATCTTTTTCTGCTCAGCTCATCTTCTCTGGGAGCACAGAGACTGGAAAACGAGTTCACACCCCCTCACACTTGGCTCAGGTCTTCAGTTCCATCTCTGCCTGTGGGATCAAGAGTTGGAGCATTCTGCCTCTTCACTCTATCCCATGAATGAATAATCTGTCCATTTCTCCAGTTCCTGAGCTTTTGTATGCTGTCTTTCTCTTGTGTCCTCAGAAAGGCAATGGAGCTCCTGTCTATTAGCCATGTGCTGAGAAGATGGTGGGCAGTTATGCAATAGAACGACATCTCTTCCCTTTATCTCATTCTGCCATTTATTTCCTTACTTCCCATGTCTCCATGGACATACGTTTCTCCTCTTTTTCTGAGTTGGCAAGGGATGACATGAGTAGTCAGGATGCATGGGGAATGTGGCCCTAGGAGACTGTCAGAGGGCTGAAAAGGCAGACCGGGCACTAATGAGTCAGCCAGGAGCCCTGATTTCTAGGTCCTGTTCCACAGCCTCAGGGATAAGAATGTGCTTTTTCCTGGAGCCCTTGTATTCAAATGATGGTGGAGTATCTGAACTTGGAATAACAAATCTCAATTCTCTGTTTCTGCTCAGACCCATCTAAAGGCAGTCACTTCCTGCCACTTGCCTTAAATAATTGATCTCTCAAATAGAACCCATGTTCCCTTCTCTCAAACCCTGCTGATAATGATGCCAGTGTAGATGAGGACCTGCACGATAAGCTTTGAAGGTAACAGGCATTATAACAGGGGTAAGCAGCTTTGGGAAAGTGGAGTGCTCTTTTGCTGACTTGTTCTGGGGGACTTTGCTGTTTCTCGTGAGTATAACTGCTGGGTCCATTGATCTAGTACATCCTTGAATTTTTGAGTTTATAAAAATTCTTTATAAACTTCTTTATAAAAGCCACATGAATAAATTTATTTGAATGGTGGTATGATAGCAGCTATCCAGGATGCTAGCAAACATGAATTCACACAAAGAGAATGGAGTCCCCTGCAAGAAGTTGAATTTCCCCTTTTAGTTTCAACGCACAATCTCAGATCATTCTGGGTTGGGGGAGTGGTGAGGCAGTCATAGTCTCCAAGCCTTTAGGAATATAATGAGATCCTTTCCTCCCAGGTCACTTCCTCCTTTTGGCTTAGCACTTTCATTCTTTATAGAGGCCATTATATGAGGTCACCCCTTTCCTCTTTCATTTCCACTTTATTGGCTTGAGGATGCACCTAATAGCATAAATACTGTCCACAAAAATTCCACCCCTAGCCATCACCTCCCCTCCATTTTCAGGAATCTCAAGTTGAGGGTTTGTAGTATATTTTGGTTTTGTTACTCATGAACAGTATACCTAGCTGAACTGGGACATCAGTGTATTGTTTCAGGCTGACTAGAGAGGAGCATCTCTAGAACAGAATGAATGTCATGTCAGAAGGCTACCATTCTGACCATCATTAGTGGGCCTAAAAAAACCAGCTAGAAATGATGGAAAACTCATTAATGAAGAACGCTTAAAAGCTGGGCAAGTAGACAAAGTTTATTTTCTTTTCTAAATAACTAGCTGAAGGAAGAATGAAGAAAGTTCCAAATGTTTAGGAAACACCGACTGTGGCCAATCATTGTGTCAGGCATGCTCACATGTGTGCATTTAATCCTCACAGTAGCCCTAAGGAGTAGGAATTATAATCCTCATTTTATACATTTGGAAACAGGCTTAGAACGGTCTCCTGGTGGAAAAAATATCTGAAGACGTCCATTTCAAAAAAGCAAACATTGGCCATTTCTGAGTGATTTGGTGACAAAGTTTTCTTTATTGTCTAAATTTAACATAAAACATGTCATTTTCATTACAAAGTACAATTTTATGGAATACTAAATAAACATATATAAATAAGCCTTGGCCAACATTATAAACCAGGATCTGACATAGATATAAATCCATGACTTCCAACTTCCCTTGACGTCACATTATCTTCTCTTAAGAGATAGTCACTTTGGCTAATAGGGAAAAGAAGACCAGTAACATCAGAAAGCAATTTCCATCTGGCCTGGTTCTGACTGGGGTCATCACTCTAAGCCATATGCCTTACTTTGCTCTGACACTTCAGGATGTTCCCTTCTGGTATCAGCTGTGCACCAAAGCTAAAAGTTCACAAGGTTCTCCTTGCCATTCTCAATAAATCAGTTTTGCAAAATCTCCAGGCCTTCTTGCAGAGTATTCAGGCATATAGGGTTGTACTTGATCAGCCATAAAGATGGGGCTCCCTTTAGGTCCTGCAGCAGTATGGCAACAGTTTGAAAGCCTCCACACAGTCCACATAATAATGAAAGTCAGAAAAAGACCATTCACCACTTATCTGTGCTTTCTACAAAAACAAAACAAAACAAAACAGATACCTGGATGAGGGCCGAGACTGCCTCCCTCATCATTTCATTGTATGTCTATGTTGAAACAGTCAGCAAGAGGAGAGATATCAAGTGCTTGCAAGGTCCCTAGGTCTGTCCTTACATTCAGACCTTTCCTTGCTACTTGTAATTCCTTGACAGAGACACTGTGGTAGTGGGTACTCAGGAGAGAAGCAATGAGAATGGGACAATTCTCTCAGGGCAAACGTTGAATCCTCTCTTTCTATTACAGAGTAAAGTTCCCTGAGTCCTGGCCTCGATTGTTCATGTAGATAGAATGGTAGCTATTGAAATTGTCCCTAGTTTAGTAATTCTCTCTGAGCTCCCTTAAGAGGGCCCAAGTACTCTTTCCATTTCTCTTGACAAAGAATAAAGAATGAGACTAAGAGCCTTGACCATCATATGTCTGTTGAGCACTTGATACTTGAAAAATTTAGATGACTGGGGGTGTGGAAGTTTTGAATAACCAGATATATACATATAGATAGATAGCTAAAGGTATTTCATCACTACATTTTCATTTTTTTATTTATAAAATACTCCTTATGTATCACTCTTGTGCTAGGCACAGAAGATGCAATGCTGAATAAGACAATCAGCTTAGATTCCTTTTTGTGAAGTGTAACATGTACCCTTCCCAAATGTTCTATTAATGACAGATTCCTATCATTGGGTGCCTCATAATTTTGTATTATTCCATCACTTCTAAAGTCAAGGTCTACATGGTAATTTTCCTCAGTCTGAAGACAGTAGACATGCTTCCCTTCTTCTGTGGAGTTTCTGGTGTCTAAGAAGGCTTGATCGCCTACTAAAGTTTCTCTTGCATATGCTACATGTATAAGGCTGCTCACCTGTGTGAGTTCTCTGGTGTTTAATAAGGTGGGAGTTCTGAATGAATCTTTTTCCACATTCATCACATTTAAAGGGCTTCTCTCCTGTGTGAATTCTTTGGTGTGTGTGTAGATTTGTGTTATGACTAAAGCTTTTCCCACACCATGAGCATCTATATGGTTTTATTCCTTGATGGGTCATGAAGTGCTTATTAAGATCTGAACTCCATCTAAACCTCTTGTCACATTGTTGACATTTATAGGGTTTCTCTCCAGTGTGAATTCTCTGGTGTTTAATAAGATCAGAGCTAACTCTGAAGCTTTTCCCACATTCCTGACATTTAAAAGGTTTCTCCCCTGTGGGGCCTTTCCCATGAAGATCCATAAGTTTTGGAACCTCTTGTTTACAAGTTGCAAGTTTCTTTCTTTTCTTCCTTGGAAAAGCTCGATGCCATTTCTGTACACTGTGTGTATCACCAGGATTTTCCCTGCCCATTGTTTTCTGGGCAATTTTCATTCTGGTCTTTTTTGATACTTTGCATCCTGATGTTTGTATTTCTGATGTAGAAACAGATATAGGATGATCATTTCCAGTGTCATTTTTTAGCTTTAACCCTGTCAGAATAAACAGAATAATCAGCCATCTGTGTCCCAGTGCAAGAAAGCTACATAAATGGAGGGAAAAGTCAATGATGATTGCTTTAAAAGAAATACAGGAACAAGTGATTTCTGGTCCAGTCTGGACAAAATGGCATAGACCCATTTCTCCTTGATCCTCCCTGATAGGCACAACAATAAACCCATTAAGTAATATGAGATAACTAAAAGAAAATTCTTAAAATGTTAAGAAAAAGACAAACTGGTTTGGGACCCCACAACAAGAAAAATAACATAGCAGGGTGGCTTATATCCCCACACCCAACAGAAGAAGGCAATTATCAACAGAAGCCTGCCTGGGTAGGCTTATTGTTTCCTGAATGTAAAAAGAAGTGCAAATAAAGCCTTGTTGATTGAACTCTGGATAAAACAGAATATGTGACTAACACCAATGTGCAGTTCGTCTTGGGCAAACATACATGATTATATAACTTTAGCACTGGAGCTGCTGGAAAGGTAAAAGCTAAATGGAGTTTCTGCTCTTCTTTACGTTTTCCATGAACTAATGACAACTTCAGAAGACTAGTAGGATTGTGTACTTTGTAGTTCAGATGGCTACATTTTTGAGCATTAACTTGCAGCATATTTCACTATATTTGTAATTTTCTATTTATTACAACTGGACAGCTCCAAACTCTTATTACTATTTATTATCTTGTAGCTAGGTAATAGTTCACTTTTTGCTTAATTTCTGCAAGCCAATAAAAGAAAATGTATTTAAGTATCGAGATGTTCAAAGGAAAGAGTAAAAAGTATTCATGGGGAAAAAGCTCTGTTTAACACATGTTTTATTGGATTGCATTATTAGCTGATTTCACTCACTTTATATTTGCAAAATAATTGACATTTCTAATATTTATTGAAATTGCTTAATTTGCACACCCTGTACTCTACACACAAAAATGTATCAAATATAAGAATGAAGTTAAAATTGTGACTGATTCACTTTAGCAGCGTGAATTGCCCAGCTTTTTGAAGATACAAGCTATAATATTTGTACTTCCCTATGTCTGTGCCATAAATGCTTGAAAACATTAAAGTTTTCTGGTTTTATCTTTTATATCAAAATAATCAGTGTAAACCTTGGTTGGTCCCTGAGTTCACTGATATTTGAGGTAATGGGGACCTGTAGACATTCTGACTAGATTTACTACCATGTGCCTTTGCCTACTTCTCTTTGATATAGCAAAATATTTAATTGAGAAATCACTTTATGTTACCATGGTGGATTTCCACTGTGCTATAGCCGTTTTCCTTTGGATTCCCATCAGTGGTGCTGCTCAGTGGCTTGCATATAGACTTGCTATGAAGAAATGCAGAGGCAGCCCATGCTGCCCTGTTTCAAAGTTGAACTCTTTAAGCCCTTGAGAGCGGGCTTCACCCACTATTGCAGAGGCATTTTGCATTTGTCTGTAGCAAGAAATTCACCTTCTCAGGCCAGGCGCGGTGGCTCATGCCTGTAATCCCAGCACTTTGGGAGGCTAAGGCAGGCGATCACTTGAGGTCAGGAGTTCGAGACCAGCCAAGCCAACATGGTGAAACCATGTCTCTAATAAAAATACAAAAATTAGCCAGACGTGGTGGCACACACCTGTAGTCCCAGCTACTCAGGATGCTGAGGCAGGAAAATTGCTCGAGCCTAAGAGGTGGAGGTAGGAGTGAGCCAAGATTGCATCACTGCACTCCAGCCTGGGTGACAGAGTGAGACTCTGACACACACACACACACACACACACACACACACCCACACACACAGAGAGAAATTCACCTTCTCAAACCAGTAAAATACAGACTTAATTCATAAGGACTGGAGCTACACATTGATATGTATCACCTTAGAGCAAGAGCTATGTTCTAGGAACCAAATCACAATTTTCAGTCATGGAACAATATATCCCATGGCAGAAGACTTTACGTGTGATCTGCTCTACTTTCATGCAATAATTTAAACTTTGATTGCCCAGTAGTCCTTTAAGTTAACATTTCTGTCTACTGCTACTGGATTTTTGTTGCAAAAATATATTAATGACCCACATGAAACATACTAAGTGAATCATTATAAACAAAAGGGAAAAATGATTAAGAGAAAATTAAGTGACTATGTTACACCACTTATCCCAAACTAGAGAATAAGCCATTTCAAGCAACATCTTTGAAGAATCGTATGGTGTGAATTGGTTTGTATATGTTGGTATGTATTTATTCACACATTCATATACACTCAAGATACAGTTGGCCTAATTATAAATGGGGGCATTGGTAAAACTTACGAAGTGTCCTCATACTGAATTGTAATTTTCTCTTACCTGTAAAGTAAAATTTAGATCAATCCCATGTCTTTGTTAAATATATTTTTTACCAGTCCTAAATTTAGGGTTTATTTCTAACTAGATCAAAATAAATGTAAGTTGTGGAACTCATTGAATATGATGGATATGCTCTACATTTGAATTTCAAGAGGCAATAATACTATTGGAATTATGTGAATTCTAACTCATTTTAACAAGGCAACCTGACCTGCACAGGATCACTTGAATGTTATCTTTTTTAGGATTACACTAATATTCTTCTCACAAAAGGTCTATAAAATATTGTAGTTGGAAAAATAATTATATCAAAATGTTTGGAAATTAGAAACTTTTCCTTAACTTTTATTGATATTGACTTGAATTATTATTTTCTAAACTAAGAGCCATATGCCTACCTGTAAATCTTTCCACATATCATTTAAATTTTTGTTTGTATTGTTATTGTTGTTGATTTACAGATTAGTTATTAGTTTTTTGTAGAATAATGCCATTGATGTGCATGCTTTTATGTTTTTTACAAAAGGGTGTGTTTGGATGAAAGTTTAAAAAAAAAAGCTAAAATCTTCCACAGTCAAAACAAAATAATTCTACTTAGAATGCGGAAGTGTGACATGTATTTATAAAAAGCTCTCGAGGGGATCCTAATAATCCATTTATTTCCCACACATCATCAAGTTGAAAATCAATCAGCTGTTGGAACACTGGGACTCTCTCACAGGGGTGCATTTTCCATAAACAGAGGACATAACATATTACTTAACTTCTACACAAAGGGAAGGAAGAATCGTTACCTAGAGAGATGACAGTCTCATAGATATCCTGCATTACATCATTGTAGAGAGTCTTCTCAGGAGGATCCAATAATTGCCATTCTTCCTCAGAAAAATACACAGCCACATCTTCAAATGTCAACAAACTCTAAAGAAGAGAATGGGCTATAGTTTAGTACTTGCCACTTCAGAAGCTGTCCTACCACCCATTTCTGAATCACATGGTAGGCCAGGTGCTGAAGATGTTAACAGTACAAGATTTAGAGTAAAAGAGTGAGAAGGCAGAAAGGAAGGAGCAAAGAGGATCAGTAAATCACCTGGGAGGTGCCCAATTCCCACTGTGCCAAGCCTAGTTGCCTAGAGAATAACTGGGGCTAAAATGTCTCAAAGCACCTGCTGGACACTATGAGTCCTAGGAAGTAGGGACAAGCAGAGACAAGGCCACGGTCAAGTCACCTGAAAAAAGCCAGAAATAACAGCTCACCGGGGACTCAGGCAGGATGAGTTTAGATGCCATCTTTCAGTCTTTGGTTCTTTTCTGCTCAGAAAGGGCTAACATCTGTTGATCATGCACAGCTGTGTGTAGAAAATAGTCAGGGAAAATTTCTCTTTCCTATTTACAAACATCCCGAGCTGATTTCTAAAATACAGAACATCAGGATGCCCTCAGTAAAGATGGGTCACATTGACAAGTGTGTGTGTGGTGCCAAGAAGTGGCCATCTCATTGTAAATAAGAACCAAATATCTACCACTCATACAACCTGTTCCCCAGTTCATGAATTCTTTAGATTTCACAAAAGAAATTAATCAAAGGAAATCTATTCATTTTTCCTCTCATAACATAAGCTGGGCAAGAATTGAAGGTTTGAAAATGAAGGGCTCAGGTCCTCCAGCGTACAGTAGATAATGTGGGAGACTTTTGTTTTTTATTATTTTTTCCTAGTGCACAATTTTCATCACATTCTGCCACTGATAGCCCATGTCTGACCCCAATTTTTCCTACAACTTGTGAGGGGGAGGTGGCCCCACCTGTCCCTGTTCCATCTTCTCCTCTCAAGTTTCAAAGGAGTAGAGTCTACAGTGTGAATAGCAGGGTTCTGTGGTTTGGATATTTCTGTCCCCCAGGCTGACCCCCACCTTCAACCACCATTGACCCACTATACTCCCACGTGGGAGATATTATAGCTGCTAGCATGGCTGGCCGCCTGGAAAATTCCCATGGCATTCTAGGTGAACTAATTACCATCACAGCTCCCAGGAGAAGACAATTATGATGAAGCTCCTCACCTCTTTCATATACAGGCTGGGTTTCTTTGTGAGTGTTCCAGCCCAGCTGTTCTTGTAGTACCCGGTATGTATTCCAATATTCTTTCTGGAACACACCCATTGGTTGGGGCTCTGCTGGCTTCCACTTGAAGCCTGGGGCCACTGCTGTTCCTCCCAAGAGCACTGCCTCCTTTCCCAGCTCATGGGCTGTGACCTAGAAATAATCCCCATCCTCATTAGCACAGAACTTACTTTTGGTTTTGGGGTGGTAGTGGAGGGAGGAACAAGAGCAGAGCCCAGATTTGGGGAGTGCATGACATTAGAGAAGTAATAAAAAGAATGAAGAGTGCCACTATGTTCTCATAAAGAACTATACTCAAAATCTGGGATAATTAGGATAAAATAGAAAAAGCTGTGACTACTGCAGATCCCCACCCCTCAACCCAGTGGCCCCCACCCCGATGCACAGAGCCCTGGCTCCAGCCACTAGCAAAGTTGGGTGGGCAGCCTGTTCCCCTGCTGGGTAACTTTCACTGGTTTGCTTTCTTAACTTGGATCCTTGTTTTAGTGAATTTTTATCTTTTGGTTTTCTGTAAAAGAAAAGGAATTGAGTAAAAAAAGCTTTCCTGTTAGCCAGTTTCCAATCATCCAGGAAAGAATTTCACAGGGAATGAAGATGGATGGAAGAATAAATGGGGGGAAGAGTTGGGCTCCAATCTCTCTTCACATGATTTGGTAGTAATAAGACACCAAAAATATGCCCTGCCCTGGATTTTTCAAGGTAGGCTCCTGAAAAAAGGAAGTGTGCTGCCATCTTCCAAGGACAAACCTTGGTTTCCCACTCACCAGCAGGGCCAATGACAAGCCACTAAGTGAGGGCAATGCAGGTTCTTTCCTCCCAGCCCAGAGATGTGTGTTCCTGCTACAGAAGATACTACCCCTCAGCATCCTGATTCCCTCCACTTCTCTCTTGGCAATTGTCTTCTTTCCATATCCTTGTTTCCTTTTTTTCTTTCCATTTTGTTCTCTTTCTTTGCAGTCTCCCCAGAGCCGCTTGATTCATACTTCTGTTTGGTAACCTCTCTCTCCTTTGGTCTCTGTAAGTGCTGCCTATCTTGTGGATCTTCTCCCCTTTCCCAACTCTTTCTTGCCCTTTATTTCTCTGTTTCTAAGAACTCAACTCTTTTCTCCTTGCCCATGCCAGACTAGGCCCACCACCATCAACTCACCCTGGCCCTAGAGAAGACAAAATGCATTTATTTCCTCTAAGACCAGGAAAGGTTGTGCTAGGAATTTTGAAACCTGTGGACTGACTATTGCTGCATGTATGTCATTTTAGATCCTTGCTAGCTGTCCTAAATGAGCAACAGAAGAGGAACTTAATCTAGTTCTCTGATAACTCTTCCATTCTGATAAATTCACTTTTATCCTACTTCATTGTACATGTAGGGAATCTTTCTTCTTACCTCATTCTTTGTTCCATCAGGCTCCCTCTGCAAGAATTCCACCAGGACCAGAGCCTGTTTGACATTCTGTGGATGATGCTTCTGCACCCAGTTCTGGGTCTCCTTGGGCAGAATGCTCAGGAACTGCTCTAACACCAGCATTTCCAAGATCTGCTCTTTTGAGTGGATCTCTGGCCTCAGCCACTGATGGCATAATTTCTGAAGTTGGCTGATGGTCTCAAGCGGTCCAGTTGCTTCATGATAACGGAAGCTCCAGAAGTGCCTGCAAGCGCTCTCAGGACCAAGACTCTCTATGTTTGCGCTGTATTTCTTACTCTGACTGAAGTTCTCATTCACAGACCCACTAGTCTCCCACATAGCCCCCATCTGGGGGTTTGAGCATGAATCCGCCTTCAGCTCTCTCATCGTCATTTGCTCTAGGAACAGTTTTACTCTTGTGTGTGACACTGACACCCACCTGGTACCACCTTTGACAAATGAGGGTGCATCAGGTTTGGTACCAAATCAATGAATTGTTCTTCCCAAGAGCACTGAGGGAGAGCAGAAGAAAAGTACATGTCAAGAAGAAAACCACATGACACATATTTACTTGCTATTTATTGTAAGAGGAAAATGAAGAGAGAAGTTCCTGTCTGGCTTCTCCTCTAAAATCAACTGTCAAGAATTGGAACATTCATGATGTTAGATTACTCAGAAGGTAAGTTTCTCTCCTTTTCTTTGTTTTTCAACTTTGAAACAAAGCATAGCTAAGAGAAGACAAATGCCAATCAATCAATGTATTTCCTGTTTTTTTTTTTTTTTTTTTTTTTAACAGTTGAGGAAAGATTGGTGGGTGAGAAAACTGGCACCAATTGGCCAAAATGAACTTTGAGATTATCCAATACTTAATCTGTGGGTTTCCTGTCCTATATTGGCAAATAGGGCCTATTTGAGTTTCTCGAAACTTTAACAGATCATCCCAATCATTTTTCTTTAGTCAGAGGAAAAATAGTTTCTATACCCCTTCATCTCACTTAGACTGAAGACTTTACTAAATGGAACTCTTAATATTCCCTTTTATACTGTATCAATGCTGGTAGGAGAACTGAGACAGCAAGATCAGAGTAGAAGTAACTAGAGAAAAAGTAAGCAAATGTCCCCCCGCTAAGCAAGCAGATCATCAACATTTGATGTGGCAAGGTGTAGTACTTCTTTGAAAGACTTATAAAGGGCACTGCACAGGTTTGTACTTGTGTATTAAATCTTTTGTTTACTTTAACTGGAAAACTTTACAGATGGCCTTCCTTTACACATATACAAATGTCAGGTGGTTAAAAACAAAAACGAAAGAGAGATGGTGATGATTAAGGTTCTTCATAGACGGGAAGGGTCCTAGTAATGGTAACCTTTCTCCTGACTTAACATGTCCTCAAAACTGATTTTCCCGAGGTGATCCAGAAGAAATAGCAACAAAATTCTTTCAAGGATGCCACAGGTATTCAAAATAATGGTTGGCTCCTTGCTGACCATTCAGGCTCAGGAGGTACAGGAACACTTCGTGTGTGTGTGTGTGTGTGTGTGTGTGTGTGTATATATGTCAGCAGAAGCCATCGTCTTTAATGTTGAAATGAGTCTTTCTTTAGTGTTATGTTCATAAGCCATCAAAAATCAGGAAGTTTCGCTGGGTGTGGTGGTAGACATTACTGCCCCAAATCCCCATCCCTGATTCACTACAACTTCTAGATCAACCACAGGGTTGCCCACAAGAACTCTGAACGTGGGCAGCCTTTGAGTGTGATTCACTAGCATCCCTGGGTTATATTTGTACATCCGGTAGAAAGAAGTTGCTTCCGTAGGTAAGAAGTGGCTGTAGGAGCCCGCGGTCAGGCGGCCTCGCTGTGGACAAGTCCCACCAGCTCTCCAGCCGATCTGCCGCCTGTCAGTGGCGCCACTGCCTACTGAAAAATACTGTATCACGTCCCCCACCCCCATTCCTCGCTACACAGCAGCCCCAAAGGCTGCAACTGGCAGGAGCGGCCGGTATTTCTCAGGGGATCGCCAGTCAAATCTAAAGAGAAAATCAGCTTCTCGGTTACCTTCAGTCAGCTCTGGCTTCCCCGGAGGCCACTTTCCTCTTCCTCCGCTCGACTGCGCCTCTGTGGCCACGCCTCCCTGCTCTGGGTAGCAAAGCTCTCCGCTGCTGCGCGAATGTCAGGAAAGCGCGGGATGCCTGGCGAGTGAAGCTCCAAGATTTGGGGAGTCTTGGAATATCAGTTCCCTCATTCGATCCCTCCACCTCTCGAAGACCTGACTCCGACTCACTCTTCCAGGGTCGAGGTCTGTGGACCTGAACCGGAATCAACCAGAAAATGAAAGATGCATTTCCGGTGGCTTTGTGACAGCTACGCCCAGCCATCCCCCTCCCTCTACCTGCGGAGTCTCAGCCTAGCCACGTTAGGAACTGTCCCGGGGGTGCTTTCCATCCTAGAAGAACCAACCTCCTGCTCCAGTTAGGTCCTGGGTGCAAGAAAGAGTTAATGCTACCGGGTCTCCAGCCCTGCTGGAAGCCTAGAGAAGCCCCTCAAATGGCTCTTCCCTGGGAGCCATGTAGCTTAGAGACTCCTGGTGCCAAGGTCTCCTATCCCTGATTTGCCAGGTATTGTGCATCCAGATTGTTCCTGCTGGCTTCCCGGAGGCTGGCAGCCCATTCTACTAGGAGCCTCACCCAGTAAGGGTTGCCACCGCAAAGGTCTAGGGGCCACAGAAGAGTGGCTCACAAAGTCAGAACCACTTCAGCACTCTTGTGGGCAGAGCTGTGTACTGGGCCTTCCTGAGTCTCAGCCAGAGAGAGCTCCAGCTGTAGTCACTAGACTTATCAAAAGCCTCCTTGAATAAAAGGCAATTTGGTCCTGGTCAAGCCTCTTGTTAGATCAGAAACAACAGCCCCCTATATTTTCAAAACCATATTCTAGTTATCAGACACATGCTCCCCAACGGTTATCTCGTTTTACTCTTGTTAGGTAGATTTTAACCTTTTGAGATAGGTCCCATTTATACTTCTCTTTGACATATAAATAATTTGAAATGGTATCACATGACTTCACCTACTACTTCATGTTCAGGGTCACATAGATTACCGGTGGCAGATTTTAGCCAGGACTTTAGGTATCCTGTTGTCATATCCTGTCATTTTTCTACTACATTATGCTTTCCCTGGAGGACAGAAATCTTGCTTCCATCTTTATCTCCTGCAGTGCTTAACATAGTTCTCTGGGTAAAGTAAGTATTTCATATTTCCAGAATCATCTTTCTAAAAAGCCGAATATCTTGGGTTGTCCGTATTCTCCAAGTTTTCAGTATTTACCAAGAGTTGAGCCATTTGGACAAAAATTGCCAATGTGAATCTAACAGGAGAAACTGGGTGTAGCTTAGTTTTACAATGGGGATGAAACTGACATATTTTGGAAGCCAGTGTGAAAACCAACTCAGACAAGCCAAAGAGATGTCTGCATGTCCAGGAGGAAAATAAAAAGCACCTGTCTGACTTTTTATATATAAATGCAGATGACACTAAGTTAAAGTCAATCATCATTCAAAATCGAAGCTCCCCAAAGGTATGTAAAAGGACACAGTGCATTATCTATGATATATAAACTTAGTAAAAATGTTTGGTTCACCAGAGCATTGTCTTCAGAATGGTTCTTTCAAAACTATATTCCGCAAGTCAGGCATTTTCAACATAATATTTTATAACTCAATGAAGAGGAAGTCAGGGCACTGTGACTTCTGTATAATTCCCAGACTTACATTTCAATGAATCACTAACCAGTGAGGATGGTCAGATAAAAGTCATTTTCTTTCCCCTAAACACTTCAACATTGATTCACCCAATAAATCAAGGTGTGATCTTGAGCTGCAAACAACTTTATAGGTGGAAGCAACTTAAAGAGAATATTGTAATTTTGGATAAGGTCATGATGAGCAAGATAAAGAAGGAAAAAGAGTTTCCGAAATTAAACCTACAACCCAAGAACGCGTGATTTTTAAGTGAGCAAAGTTGAGATGGAGTAAAACAAACAACTATAGCAAATACCTAAGATGTCTTTACAGAAAGGAATCTGAAAATGATGAAGGCTTAACCAGTAAACATTTTTCGTGGTCTGGAAACTGGAAGACTGACATCAGGGTGCCAGCATGGTTGTTGGATTTATGGTAAGGGTCTTCTTCCTAGTCATGTCTTCACAAGGCCTTTTCATGGTGCATATATGCAAAGAGACAGACTGAGATCTGATGTCTTTTCTTATGTTTTCCATAAGGACATTAATCCCATCATGGAGGCT
Organism: Macaca thibetana thibetana; assembly: GCF_024542745.1. NCBI lineage: Eukaryota > Metazoa > Chordata > Mammalia > Primates > Cercopithecidae > Macaca > Macaca thibetana. Next base: position 130,373,716 of record NC_065598.1, read on the forward strand.
CCATACTAATGACCCCATCTAAACCTGATTACCTGCCAAAGGCCCCACCTCCAAATACCATCACATTGGGGATTACAGATTCCACCTAGGAGTTTTGGGTGTACACATTCAGCCAATAGCAGCATACAGGAGGAAAAATATAGATCAATTTTCGAGAAATATGGAAAACTGGAAACCAACTTAGAAGAAGATGGGATATAAATGAGAATGAAGAAAAGGGTTACCTGCCCCCCACCCTCAACTTTGTGATTACAAAGTAAGTTGTTAAAAAAAAGAGGAGAGACTGATGAAGAACAACAACAGATGGCTAAATTTAAATGATGTGCTGTGAGACAGAGGTTGTACAACCTCACTGATTTTTTTTTATTCTACAACTGAATTTTAAAGGTTTCATTTCATGCTGAAGGAGATGCAACAAGTAATAAAGAACAGTTTCAGAGTAGGTTCAATTCTAAAATTGGTAGCTTTCAAAATCAAGGCTTCATAATAGTGAGTTGTTAAACATGACTTTGATTTCTGATTCTAGAAATTAGAATTTTTTTAACTGCTAAATTATGATATAATTCATGAATTACATCATTTAAAGTATTCTAAATAACAGTGTTTTTAAAATATACTCAAAGAGTTGAGTAACCAACATGGCAATCAATTATAGAATATTTACCTCACCCCCCCAAAAATATTGAACCATGCAGCTTTAACTTCTCATTTCCTGTCATCCCCCACCTCCCAATCAGCACCAACCCTAGGCAACCACTGATCTACATTTTTTCTCTATACATTTCCCTATCCTGGATATTTCATATAAATGGAATCATATTATATGTGATCTTTTGTGTCTCCATTCTTTCCTTAAGCATAATGGTTCCAAACTTCATCCATATTGTAGCATGTGTCATTACTTCATTCTTTTTTACTGCTGAATAATATGCCATTGTGTGGATATATGACATTTTGTTTATCCATTCATTGGTTAATTGGTATTAGAATTTTTTCAATTTTTGACTATTCTGTATAAAGCTGCTATGAACATTTGTGTACAAATTTTGTGGACATATATTTTTATTTATTTTACATATATTTGTAGTGGTGTAATTGCTAGACCATATGTCAACTTAATGTTTAAACATTTGAGGAGGTGCCAGACTATTTTCCAAAGGGACCACACCATTTTACATTCCCCCCAGTACTGTGTGAGGGTTCTAATTTCTCTACATTCTTACTAACACTTTTATTTTATGCCTTTTAAAATTATATCCATCTTAGTGAGTGTATCGTGACATCTCATTGTGCTTTGATTTGCATTTACCTTATAATTAATGATATTGAGCATATTTTCATGTGCTTATTAGCCATTTGTATATTTTCTTTGGAGAAACTTTTTTCAGATCCTTTGCTCATTTTTAATTGTTATTTATCTTCTATTATTGAGTTGTAATCATTGTTTATATATTCTAGACACAAGCCAGACATATAATTTGCACATTTTTCTTCCATTCTGTGGGTTAACTTTCAACATTCTTGATGGTGTCCTTTGCTGCACAAAATATTTGAATTTTGTAATGGCCAGTTGATCTATTTTTTCTTTGGTTTCTTACGTCACATCTGAAAAAACAGCCACCTGATCCAAGGGCACAAACATTTACACCTGTGTTTTCTTTTAGATCATTTTATAGTGTTAGCCCCTAATTTATTTAGATCTTTCATCCATTTTGAGTTAATTTTTGTGTATGATATAAGATAGAGGTACAATTTCTTTCTTTTGCATATGGATATTCACTTGACCTAGCATAATTTGTTGAAAGACTATTTTTTCCCTATTAAATTGTTTTGGCACCCTTGGTGAAAATCAGTTAACTCAAGGTGTATGGCTTTGTTTCTGAACTCTCAATTCTATTCTATTGTTCTAAATGTCTAGCCTTATGCAAATACCACACTGTCTGGATTACTGTTGCTTTGTAGTAAGTTTTGAAATTACAAAATATGAATCTTACATCTTTGTTCTTCTTTTTCAAGATTGCTTTAGACTCTGGGTCCCTTGAATTTACATATGAATTTTAGGATAAACAGGTCAGTTTCTGCAAATAAGTCATCTGGGAATACCATATTAATGTGGTATTCAGTGTTCAATCTTCTTTATGCAGCAGAATATCACAGCTGAACAAAAAATGATCAAAAGTTGGCTCTTTCTCATACAAAGAAGCAGAAGAAGGAAATAAACTGAATGTTATAAAGCTTCCCCTTGCCCCTGCACTTTTTTCCAGGCATAAAGTGATGGGACAAAGCAGGAAGCATTCATACTTGGAAATCGACAGCTCAGGGCCAAATGGACCCTATACAAAAGGGGAAAGTCAGAAGTGGACCTTCATTGTGTCAACTTAAAAATCACACAATTTGGCCAGGCACGGTGGCTCACGCCTGTAATCCTAGCACTTTGGGAGGCCAAGGCTGGCGGATCATGAGGTCAGGAGATCGAGACCATCCTGGCTAACATGGTGAAACCCCATCTCTGCTAAAAATACAGAAAATTAGCTGGGTGTGGTGGCACGTGCCTGTAGTCCCAGCTACTCGGGAGGCTGAGGCAGGAGAATCACTTGAATCCAGGAGGCAGAGGTTGCAGTGAGCCAAGATTGCAGCACTGCACTCCAGCCTGGGCGACAGAGTGAGACTCCATCTCATAAACACACACACACACACACACACACACACACACACACACACAATTTATCCATTTAGAAAGGAGGACTTTATTTCTTAAGTAGGGGGTGACAACCTGCAGGAGAGAAGTGCAGCCTCTGACTGAAAACAAAAAGCAAACACTTTGAGGGAGGGAAAGATGAGGCAGGGCTTTATGCTGAACTATATGCATGCTTGGTTGGCCAAGCATAAATATTCAACAAGTGTATTAGTCTGTTTTCACACTGCAATAAAGAAATACCTGAGACTGGGTAATTTATAAAGGAAAGAGGTTTAATTGACTCACAGTTCCACATGGCTGGGGAAGCCTCAGGAAACTTACCATCATGACAGAATGTGAAGGGGAAGCAGGCACCTTATTCACAAGGTGGCAAGAGAGAAGTGAGAATGCAGGAAAAACTGCCATTTATAAAACTGTCAGATAAGAACTCACTCACTATCATGAGAACAGCGTGGAGGAAACCATCCCCATGATCCAATCACTTCCCTCCCTCAACATATGGGGATTACAGGTCCCTCCCTTGACATGTGGGGAATACAATTCAGGATGAGATTTGGGTGGGAACACAGAGCCAAACCATATCATTCCACTCCTGGCCCCTCCCAAATCTCATGTCCTCACATTTCAAAACCCAATCATGCCTTCCCAATAGTCCCCCAAAGTCTTCATTCATTCCAGCATTAACTCAAAAGTCCAAGTCCAAAGTCTCATCTGAGACAAGACAAAATCAAAAGAAAATGCATTACTTCCAAGATACCATGGGGATATGGGCACTGGATAAATGCTTCCATTCCCAATGGAAGAAATTGGCCAAAACAAAGGGTCTACAGGCCCCATGCAAGACCCAAACACAGTGGAGTAGACATTAAATCTCAAAGCTCTGAAATAATCTCCTTTAACACCATGTCTCACATCCAGGGCATGCTAATGAAAGGGGTAGTCTCCCATGGCCTTGGGCAGCCCCTTCACAGGCTGGCCTTGAGTGCCTGCAGCTTTTCCAGGCACACGGTACAAGCTGTTGGTGGATCTACCATTCTGGAATCTGGAGGATGGTGGCCCTCTTCTCACAGCTCCACTAGGCAGTACCCCAGTGGGGACTTTGTGTGGGGGCTCCAACCCCACATTTCCCTTCTGCACTGCCCTAGCAGAGGTTCTCCATGATGGCTCTGATCCTGAATTAGACTTCTGCCTGGATATCCAGGTATTTCCATACATCCTCTGAAATTTAGGTGGAGGTTCCCAAACCTCAGTTCTTGACTTCTGTACACCCACAGGTCCAACACCACGTGCAAGCTGCCAAGGCTTGGGGCTTGTACCCTCTGAAGCAATGGCTCAAGCTGTAACTTGGCCCCTTTTACCCCTGGCTGGAGTGGCTGGGAGCTATGAATATTCATGAAGGAGGGATATGTGCATGTGGGATAAGCAAACACATATATTACACGCATCTCATGTTCACTTTAGGGCAGAGACTTAACATTTAAATACATTATATTTAGGCCCTATACACCAAAGGTGAAGCAAGGATATGAAGGCATTCAGTGTGCAGCCTTAATCTGGCCAGAATCAGTTCATGTTCAGTGGTCTCTTATCAGGAGAGAGGTATTGAAATCTGTCTCTTGTCCAATAAAAGCTATAGTTATGGCTTGTGGAACAGGTGAGTGGAGGTCAGTAAGCCAACAAGTGAGTGAACTGCAATTGTTTCAATATTGCTTATCTCTAGGGCAGTGCTTGTTTAGCTGCTAGAGAGAAAGAAAAGTTTTGTGGCAATTAGAACATACTTTATTCTTTGGGTGTAGCAGAGTGGGAATTAACCCTTGACTGGCATGGCCTTAGGCTTTGTTTATAATTTGGTATCTTATTGCCAGAAAGAGTGCATTTAATTAGTCTCGTGATCTCTATTTGAACAGTAACTGTGGTCAGTTGTGATCTAAATCACAAAAGGAAGGGAGTATAATGTGGTAGCGTGGTGCAAAGTTTTGCATAGGTCAGGGATGGGCTAGTCAACTGTCAAGCTGGAGCAGATTAATGGTCCCCAGATGCCCACCAGCAACGGTCAGGTGCCTAGACTCAGGGATACACAAGTATAGAAGTTTCCCAGGAATATACTTAAGTATAGCCTCTTTCTAAGCCCCTATAGCCCGCATTGCTGTAAACAGGGACTATCCCTGGTCTAATTCAACTCTTTTAAAGCTAATCGAGAAGACAAGCAGTTGGGCTCCTTAAACAGAACAGGAGGCCCCAGTCACCTAACATAATGCTCAAAGAGAGCAGCCGGAAGTTGCTGTAGCTTCTCGGCATTTCATCAATAATCACTGATTTGTAAGACTGGAGATAGAAGAAAAACAAAAAGCAACACCAGTGGAGCTGGGCATTGCAAGTCCCATCTGAACTGCGACAAAAAGGACTCATTACTAGACTCCCAATACAAGCTTGAGAAGGCCATCTGTGGCTGCCAGTGGCTATGTTAGTGCTGAAATGGAGTCACCATCCAGAACAGCATTTCCAAGAACCCCTGAGGACAGGGGCACCCACTATGGGGACAGTGTACTGAGCGTGGACCTGGATGAGCATAGGTGGGTGGGAGCAATCTAATCAGCAACTCATCCCATTCCATAGAGAATATAATGATAGGAACATGAATAAAGTTCCAGCTGCTGTGGGAGACCTGGAGAGGAGGAGGTTTGTATTCCACATGCTGAGCAACCTCTCAACAAGAGGTGAGACACTGCAACTTGGGCCCCTGCAGCCTGAATGGTAAGAATAGAGTTTCTGACAAATGCAGCCCAAGATCTCCACGAAACCCCAGGGAGAGACCTGTGCCCGACACCCAGCATGGCACATCTGCAAGCAGGACACACTACAAAAATTCTGCTTTCTTTTCCCCAGTGGGAAGATTTTGATGTCTACAATGCAAATGTTCCCTCGATGGCTAACCTTGCATCTCACAACTCTCTGGGACAGAGTTCCTACAACCAGTTTACAATTAAAATTGATAATTGATAAAAACATTTAAAACATGCTACCTATAGTGAGGAAATGTAGCTCCAGTACAATCAAGATTTTCACAAATGGTGAATATTGACCTATTTAAGGAACAGACAGTGCCAAAAAGATTCTGACACTGACTTACATATTTAGACTCCGGCCCTGCAGAACTAAGTCTCACCTTTGCATCTACAGGGCTGCTTATGGCAACTGCCATGACTCTCTGCCTTGGGGGCTTTTTGTCTCACCCTTAGAGCATGCTGGACTTGACCCAAGGCCAACTGGAGGTGACAGAGATTTATATCACCCCTGGGGGAAGTCCTTTAAGAAGTATAGTTGGGTATTTGGTGGCTAAATACCCTCAAGACTTCTCATCCTACCCTCGGGATGAATGTCAGGTGTGTGTTCGACACAGTCTCCCATAGGATCCCCCTGAGAATTAGCTCAAATTACCCACACTGGCAACCTGTTAGATTATTCTTGCCACTTAATTAGCTGCATTCCTTCTACATCTCACAACACCCCTACCAGCGCTGCCTGGGAATCCCTCCTACATAGGCACTTTCTACTCATAAGTGTGCCTCAGGATCTATTTTTAGAGAATGCACATTTGAACACCTTGTATGCTAATTTACCCTCACACTTGAATGTCTGGCGAGACGTAGAATTGCAGGCTCAAAGTTATTTTGCACCAACAGCTGAAAGATGATTCATTCTTTCCTAGGCATTTCTGGTTACCTCATTAGCTCCTTCTCTCTTTTTCTCAACTGAAAAAGTACATCTCTTGAGATAATTCCCTCCCCACTCTGCAAGCCACTCTCATTTTAAATTTATTTGATTATAACGTCTACCCACACCCTCCCCCAAACTTCAAGGGAGACGAATCGAGACCTCTAAGTGGACTCCTTAAAGTCACCTCCCTCCAGAAATTTAGGGCTGCAGGGCTTCTCCACGTGTCCACTCAGTTGTCCTTCCACCTTCTCTAAACAGGGCCTCTCTTGAATCCAACACCCCCAGACTCTGCAATGTTAGTAAACACCCTCTCAAAGGGAAGTAGCTAGAGTTCATCTGCTGTGGTCTCGGGTAGCACAGAGACAGGTGAGAAGTTAAGAAATCGTGTGAACAAAAGGCACATCCAACCAAAACCAGTGAGAAAACAGCTTCCATTTGTAATAGTTGCATTAGGGGAAGGATTTATTGCCAGTGTGCAGGCAAGCCACGTCTCCTCATAATAGTCATTTTAGTTCCTCATGAGAACCCCACTATAAAAATCACAAAGCCCTGTCCTCACCATTATCTCTCTGAGAGCCTGGAAAATCCATGTCCTGCATCTAGACAATACCCACCTGGGTCACACTTTAATGGTAACAATATAGTTATTCTAGATCAGATACTTGGAAGGGAATATGGCTTGAGACATATGCATATGTCTCAACAAACAGGTCCAGTTTTAGTATAAGATTTTCCAAGGCATTAAAAGCCCACCTGCATCCCAGGTCCACAGAATAAAAGTGTGGAGTTCCACTGCTCTGAGCTTTAGGAGGGGGTTACACAGTTGTGCGAGACACAGCAGTGTTTAACTGCAGTGTTTAATTTCTGCAACTAAACCCTCCATTTACATGAACTGTGTATTATAGAGGGAGTAATTGCAGAGTCATGACAAAGACTGGATGCAGAGATTGACAAGCAAGTGGGAAATTCGACCTAAGACTAATTCCCTGATTGGAATATGGCGGACAAAGTTACTGATCACTACCCAGGGAACCTGGCAAGATGCAGTGGGTGCTGTTAATCTACACAAAGGAGAAATTTTAATGAAGGGATTTTGCACAAGCCAGGAACAAGCTCTGAGGCCAGGATAGCTGAATGTTTCATCCAGGAAGGATACATGTAGATGGCACACAGCCACGGGATATACCTACTTCCTCTCCCAGCAACTTCCACTTACCCTATTCTGCCCTGAGCCAGAGGAAGCCAGGTGATGGTTGCCAGCATTTGAATCTTGCAGACTGTTGGCATTAGGTTCTGAGAGAAGTCATGAGTAATCATAGTAACCATGACTTCACTTGGTTCTCAACCAATCAGGCCCTAGGACTCAGGGAAAAAGAGAGAGTGTGCTAAGGAAAGAGGTCATGTTTCCTCTCACTGCTACTTGGTTTGATACTTGTCACCTCACCCTAGATGAGCCAATCAGGAATTTTTCCTGATAATTTGGAGTTTGGAACTAGACCCCAAAACTCAGTGATTTTCCTCTAAGTTTCATTACTGCCATTTCTGTATAGAGAACATTATTTAGAATACCTACTATTGAGTTCTCTTGAGCTACCCTTGTTTCTGTCCTTGTGAAGCATGTTTGCTGCTTTGATATCTTGGATTCTGTAAAGTACTTATGTTCTTCTAATTAATTATTTTGTTGTAGAAGTTCCCATTTTGTATTACATGCAACAAATGTAAGCATTATCAAAGAAGTGTGTGGTTCTGCACTGTGCTTTATCAAGTATACCAGAGCAGAGCTCTGAAGTATGTACTCTGGTGCACTGAGGACAAAATATTCGTGGCAGGGGCATAGAAGTTTCCAGGCCAGGGTAGAAACTCTGTCCTTTGTAATAAAGGTAAGAAATGTAGTAGGTAATCTAATATCTTCCTATGAGGAGTGGTCTTTTTGGCCATTACATGAGGCCACAAATACATTTTGAATGATTGTGGAGGTGATTAGGGAAATTTACTGAAATGTCTAAGGATAAGGCAAAGTTGGGGGGACCAATATGGTTCTGCAAAAGATCAGTTCAGAAATCATGAGGACCTGAAATGGAAGTAATGGGCACACAGTTAATTCTTGGTCAAGCCTGAAGTAGAACTTTTGTCTCTTAGTCAGTGGTGTTTCTCATTATACCACAGTGTTTAGCTTTGAAGGATGAGAGTCAAAATAGATAAGCCAGTGTGAGAATCTTTTTGGCATTCTCTAAATATTTTAATATTCTACCTACTGTTTTTTAGTCTTAAAAATTATCTTTGCAACTTCCAAACAGACATCTGTCAGATTTTTGACGTATATAATAAAAATGGTATAATTTCAGAACCTTAAAAGAGGATCTTGGCTGGGCACGGTGGCCCATGCCTGTAATCCCAGCACTTTGGGAGGCCAAGGTGGGCGGGTCACGAGGTCAGGAGTTCGAGACCCGCCTGGCCAACATAGTGAAACCCTGTCTCTACTACAAGTACAAAAATTAGCCAGGTGTGGTGGCACGCACCTGTAATCCCAGCTACTTGGAAATCAGAGGCAGGAGAGTCACTTGAACCTGGGAGGCAGAAGTTGCAGTGAGCAGAGATTGCACCAGTTCACTCCAGCCTGGGTGACAGAGCAAGACTTCATCTCAAAAAAAAAAAAAAAAAAAAAATCTTAGAATCTAGAAAATAAAATATATGTTCCCAATCCATACTAATTGGCCTTTAGAGCAGAATATCCTTAATTCTTAAGCCATATCATTAATTAAATAAATTTAAAGTATATATATATATATCTCTTATCACTGTCTTCTTGATCTCAGAAATGTTAAAATGTAAAAAAGTAAGCATGCTGAAATACAAGAAAAACTGCTTATAGCCCTTATCTGGTTGTCTGGTTACTGTTTTATTGGATATACATGATACTAACAATTGCTTTGAAATATTTTTGATGGTTTTGGCAAATAAATGTTTATACACATTAGGTGATTTTTCAAAATGATGAATGATGGTTTCCAATTGTGTTTTAGCATCCTCAAGATCTTCACTTTTTTCCCTGTGAGCTCTTAATATGGAGAAAAATATGGGTCATTTTCCTAATATTATGCTATTCTTACTTTATGGGAATAATCTCCATTTGTTATGATGTACAATTCTTCTAATGCCTTATGGGATTTGTTTGGTTATTTTTCTTCAGGATTTTTCATCTCCATAGATGGAAATGATCTTACGGTTATCTCTCTTTATGCTCGCCTTGTCAGGTTTTGAAGTCGCTACAGAGGAAACAAATGAGACTTAAGGGGAATCAAGGTTGAGGTGCAGTTATGTTAGTCCATTTTGTGCTGCTATAACAGATTACCAAAGACTCGGTAATTTATAAAGAACAGAAATTTATTTTCTCACAGTTCTGGAGGCTGGCAAGTCCAAGATCACAGCACTGACACCTGGTCTGGTGAGGGCCTTCTTGCTGCATCCTCACATGGTATAAGGTAGAAGAGGAAGAGAGGATGAATGCTGTGTCCTCATATGGCAGAAAAGTGAAAGTGGGTGACTCCATTCCTGCAAGCCCTTTTAATAACAGCATTAATCCATCCATGCATCCATGAATATGGAACTCTCTTGACCTAATCACCTCCCAAAGGCCACACCACCGAGCACTGCTGTATTGGGGATTAAGTTTCCAACCCATGAATTTTGGAGGGGACACATTCAAATTATAGCAAGATTTATTTATATCATTTTATATTTTTAAATAGACTTCAGAATTGTTTCTATTTTTATTAATTAGAAAGAGGAAACATTGTTGATGTAGGAAGAGAAGCAATTAGTGTTGGATGTTTATGTAGGAGTGAAGTCCCCATAAAGGTAAAATCTTCATGAAGGCCATGTGCACAGTGGAGGGATTTGGGAAAGGGCTTAAACATCTCTCCATTGTTACAGGAGAGTAGGAAGAGAAAGCTGGAATGGATGTCAGGATGTTGATAAAGGAGCTCATGTCTAATGGCTTTTGTGTCAGATTCGGGGAATGAGATGTGACTGCAGAAGCAGAGGTTGACGTGATGGGAACCAGCAACCAGTGAATGTGAGCAGTATGTAGAAGCTGGAAAAGGCAAGGGAATATATTCTTCCCTAGAGTTGCCTGTGGGGGTTCAGTCAGGCTGGTGGGGAAAATTTTAGTTATAATAGCCACAAATGCTCCTGAAAGGCCTGAGAGTTTGCATAACTTCGGTAATAGATCTGGCTGAAGGCAGCCATAGTCTCTATGCAGGAGCCAGAGAGCTCAGGGCACAAATACGAAGGAATGTAGAGTAGTTTATCTAACTAACTTGTTTACTCACGTGGTCCTAAGACTAACCTTTGATTTACTGTGGCTGCTTAATTGCTTTCTACTCGGGAAGTCCACAATGTCAATTACCTTCTAGTGGTGTTGACTCAAGCCTTTGTCAATTAATCTTTACTAAATAAATGCGAGTCTCACTAGCTGGTGGGGACCGCGGCTGCTATTAAGTGGCCCGGACACTCAGCTGAACTGGTAAAGCAGAATATCTGTGTGTCAGTGTACTTTATTCATCCATCGTTGAGTCAGGGTCTGTGGGACGGACCCCCGCAGCTGCCAAAAAGAACATAATTCTGTCAACCCATTTTAGAATTCTGACTTTCATAATGTTAATATACTTGTGTCATTTTAAGCTACTGAAGTTCATGGTTATCTGTTAGAGCAGCAACAGAAAACTAATACAAAGGCCTTAATCAAGGCCTTTCAACCTTGACATCAAAGATCAGGAAATATGCCATAAAGTGCCATTTAGTTTTTCCAAGTTTAAGAACAGGTCAAATTGAGCTGTTAAATGGAGATGCAATGGGGATAATTACCACTTTCTCTGTCTCTCTTTCTCTCCAAATGTATTTATAGAGCAAGAGATAGGTAGATAGGTAGATAGATAGATAGATAGATAGATAGATAGATAGATAGACAGACAGACAGACAGACAGACAGGATAGATAGATATAGATACAGACATATAGATATAGATAATGGGTTTCAATACTTAAAAGCCCTGTTTTAATTTATATTTGCCTGCATTATTTCAACTGGTGGAGATGAAGTAGTGTGCACAGGGTTTATGGGGTCCTTTTAAAAATAAAGCTGATTGTAAGTGTCAAACACTTAACTTTTTACTCATTGAGTCTGAGTATCCATGCCCACTATGAAATAGGACATGGGTACTATAGCCATGGAAAATTAGGCAAGGTAACAGTTCTGTTGTTTAAGGTAAGGCATACTTGCGTATCTTCTATTTTATGTTTGATAACTACCCTAAGAATATAGGGCGTACTTTGTTTAAATGCAGTGGGATCCCCAGATACAGCTGTACTTTGGACCCCAGTACTGATTAAGGACATGAAGGTTTACCAATTGGTGTATTTTAGCAGGTGTTACAATTAATTCTGAATCCAGAGGCATAAAAACAAATCAGCACCCTTTTGTTTTTCCGTTGTATATAGTATTTTAGTAAATGTTTGCCTTCCAATTGGGTCAATTTTGTTTCTTCACCCTTGTATTCAGGTTTTTTAAGGAAGTGCTAAATACACTTTGGGGGGTCCTCCCTACCCTGCTCATATTTATTGGTTTCTTCTTCCAGATAGTCTCAAGTCATTATTATCAGAGTTAGCAGCCTTCCTTGTGGCAATGGTTGCTTTACTGGGTTTAAGGATCCTGGGCTTAAATCAGGTTTGAATGGGCCCCTTGATTGTGCAACAGGGCACATGAAAATATCACGAGCATTTTCCAGTAACATAATCAGGGGTTCTGTTGTTACAAAGTCATAGGCTGCAGTGACAACAAAAGCATTTTGTAGGGTCCTAGTGAGTCTTTTGCTCTTAGGAGCATGAAGTCAGCCTGTCACATGGTAACTGCTCTTCCTCCATATGAGTGACCACCTCATGGGCACATAAATTGCACAGGGCATTATTCTTTCCATTGAGTTCTATAGAATGGGGCCAATGCCTGGTTGAGACACACAGACAGTAGTCACAGGGTAAGATTCATTCCCCTGAGCCCAGTGACAGTCATGGCTTATTCTGGAATTCAGACAATGTAATCTGAGACACACAGATACATCTGGAACCAGACACAATACCCAGGGTCATTTTAAGGATGACCCCGATCCCATAATTCTATCCCCAAAGCTAACTGTTGAAATTTCCATATTAGGTTAGTTAAACTGAAGCTTGGTAGGATTCAATAAATGCAGAGCAAAGAAACATAGCTCAAAGAGCAAGATTTCTAGTAGAAAGCAGCTCAAAGTGCATCCTTTCAGTCTGCAGCTGAGCCAGTGAGGAAGCCAAACCAAGAGATGAAAGATACTCAGTGATAGTGGACATTGTTCAGAAAGCGTGCTCACTGTGCCAATACTTGTTGTAGCGCGCACACACACACAAATGCACACCCAAAGAAGGTTTTTAACAGGTTTATTACTCACATACCAAGGCTTTCTGGGGAGAGGAGGGCAGGCATCCCAAGGCACTGATTAAAATCTGTCGCAGTAAAAGATGAAAAACAGAGGTAAGATACTTGATGACACGTTTTCTTGACAAACTTTGAAGTAGGAATGATTATGACCCCAGTTTACAGATGAGAAAATGAAGCTTAGAGAAGTGAACCTAATTGATCTAAAAATAGTTTATAAGTGTCAGCAATGGGACTTGGATACACATTTACCTTATGTTAGTGACTATGTTCTCAATCCAGGCCAGATAAAGTGGAAAACATTTGAACTAGTAAAAAGTTGATTTCCAAAGCAATAGAGAGACATTGTCTTATTATGTGTGGATTCCTGCTAATAATAAACGTTGTACCAATTATGTGCAGTATACAATTACACTTTAAAACAGAGGATGCTGCTGTTAGTATACTAACTCTTGTTCGAATAGGACATTACTTTCCATCAGTGTCTCTTAGTGCACTAATAAAAATATAGTTTCTTACCTCAGGACACACACACCTCTGTGACACCAGTAACACTGTAGTCAGAGGCTGAAGGTCAGTGTGTCAGTAGGCTATTGGATCTCACAGTGTTGCAAGTGACTTAAGGTCATGACTCACCTGAGCACCATTAACATCACCAGCGGCAGGGCTTCAGGCCCAGATGCCTACACTGGAACATTGGGAGAACCAGAATTGAGGTCATGCATGGCTGCAAGGGTAGTTGTCTTAGGTCTCTGAGAATACAGTACATGCTGTGTTAGCCCAGCTGAGGTTCTCAACAGCAGAGGCTAGCAGAAATCTCAGGGATAAAAATGGAATGTCCTCTCCTGAGTGAAAACAAGCAATTCCATAGCCAAGGACCTGACCATCGGCCATGGTGTAGAGACCAGCTTAAGACTAAGGAGCCCTGCCCCTTCTGCTACTGTGAGAACCATGAGCTTTGCCTTACTCTAAGATGTCTTATTTGGAAATGGGAAGAAGGCAGGGGAAAAAACCCTACTGATGAGACACACTTTCAAGGAAATGTATATCCAATGGTGACTGCTTAAATCAGAGAGGTTGGCTGAGATGACCACATGATAAATGCTAAGGGAGGAGGATTAAATGAGATGATATTACTAAAGCACTCAACAGTGGCTGGCATGCAGAGAGTGCTCAGAGCCAGTGCACGCCAGCCACTGTTCTGAGTGCTTTAGTAATATCATCTCATATAATCCTCAGAAATTCCCAAGAATGAAGGTAGTATTGTTATCTTTACCATACAAAAGGGGAACTTGAAGATCACAGAGGTTTAGAGACTTGCCCAAAATCCCACAGAGCTTGAATTAAAAATCAGACCACTTGTCTCTTGAGCCTGCATTCTTAGCCATGTCTGTATGTAATGATGTTTTACTAATTTGGACAAATGACAGTCCCCACCCTACCATTATACAGCAGGGTTGAAGTTCATGAGTTCAATTAGTTTGTTGATGGCAAGTAAAGATGCTACATTATCTGGATGTATCTAGATGTTTTATCTCCCAGATCACTGAGCAGCCACAGTTCCTGAAGGAGTAACAATTGGTCTTGGAGAGAGGGTAAGAAGGGAGAGGGAAAAATTAACTTTCTCTTTCTCCTACATTGTTTCTCTGAGTCCCAGGACATGATTGGTTGAGTGCCAACAAGAGTCATGATGACTCACAATGCAGCTGAGAACCTTGCTACCATTTGCAATGACAAGAACTAAACACTAGCCACTAGCACCAGGGTTACTCCTTGTTCAGGGCTGAATACAGTGAGTAAGTGGGAGGTGCTGGCAGAGGGGGTAGATATTACTTTGTAACATCTGTTCCCTAGACACTAAGTTATCTTGGCCTCAGAGCTATTCCCTGGCTCATGCAAAATCTGTTAACAGGCCAAGAACACTGTTAAAATATTTTGGTAACTTCTGTGGGAGGAGTTACCACAATCTGTTAACAGTATTCATTGCATTTCCACAGGTCCACTGGGCAAAGATCAGCAATTCTGACTTTAAGAGCCAATCACCCAGTGAAAGCTACAAGAGAACTCAGTACAAGGTAGTATTCCCTATTCTCCCTCAATCTCTACATCCAGCTTTGGTCATGACTGTAATTATCACTTTTATAATACACAACTCATGTAAATGGGGTGTTTAATTGCAGAAATTTAACTGAGAGTACTCATATGTTTCAAGCCATATTCCCTTCCAAGTCTCGGATCTAGAATAACTATATTGTTACCATTAAAGTGTGACCCATATGGATATTGTCCAGAGGCAGGACATGAATTTTCCAGGCTGACAGAGGGATAATGGTGAGGGCAGAGCTTTGCGTTTTTTATAGTGCTGTTTCCCTGAGGAACTAAAATGACTATTATGAGTAGATGTGGTTTGTGTTAACATTGGCTCCCCACTCAGTCTCACATAAGAAGGGAGGAAACTGAGGTACAAGTGCCTGAAAGTGGGACATTTGTGACCCAAGTCACAAACTCTGTTGTTTGAGTGGCAGGAAAGGCTCAGTCCTCCAGGTTTTCTTCTACCCCAGGTAGAACCATGTAAAGACCCTGAGGCCGTGTTTAGTGTTCCAAACAAGTTGGAGAGGGACAAGAATCATTTGCTTGCCTTTCACAGGGATCAAGACGAGGCATCCGAAATAAGTGGAAAGCTGTGGCTCTGAACCCAAACTAATTGGGTTCACATCCTGGTACTGCCACATACTAGCTATGTGACCTTGTGCCAATTCCATGATTTTCCTGTGCCAGTCTCCTGCCCTAGATAAATAGGAATGACAGTTGCACCCACCTCAAGCTGTTATGAGGCTAGATGAGTTTCTGCATGTCAAGCCCTCAGAGAAGTGCCTGGGAAGCAGACAGTGCTCAGCTGAGGAGGGTGAGTAATGTTCGTATTGCTGGCGTTGTTATTCTTCTCATTACGGTATTACTGGTAAAACAGGGGGTGCAAGGGAGCCTAAGGGACTAGACAATAGATGTCTTCACCTCTTCACTTTCCCTCTGCAAGGAGAACCTCTTAAAGTCACAGACAGGGTTGACAATTTTTCCCTGGCTACATCTGTTCTCTTTCCTTGAACTCCATTGACAGGTTCACTGTCTATGTTTGTGTGGGTTTTTGGTTTTGGATGACTTCCCTCTGACCAGGCTCCTTGTGTTCCAGCGCTAGTAATAATTCCTTTGGAAGATATAGGTGAGACAATGACTGCAGGTCAACTTGCCTTAGTGTTGCCTGTCCATGTCTCAAATCTATACCTCTGAAGAATCTTATTTCATTTAAACATCACTGACAGAATTGGCTTGCACACACATTCTCACGCTTTTTTTGTGGAAATACACTCAAAAATGACACTTACACAACTGATAGTCGCAACTCCTTTGTTACACTCCTCCAACTTACATTCCTATACCAGAACTTCCATCATCACTACACTGTAAATTCTTCTAGACCTTGTTTTCTGCATTTACTTTTATATATGGCTCCATGAAGAAACAAAAATAAGATGATAAAATGCATAATGTTTTGCAAGTTTCTTTCTTCAATTACCACTTCTTAGAGATATTTTTCATGCCTTTTTAAAAATTATTTATTGAGATGGAGTCTCACTCTGTAGCCCAAGCTGGAGTGCAGTGGTATGATCTTGGCTTACTGCAACTGCCGCCTCTTAGGCTCAAGTGATGCCTCAGCCTCCGGAGTAGCTGGGACTACAGGCACATGTCACCATGCCCAGCTAATTTCTTGTATTTTAGTAGAGACGGGGTTTCACCATTTTTCCCAGGGTGTTCTCAAATGCCTGAGCCCAGGCTATCCACCTGTCTCGGCCTCCCAAAGTGCTTTCATGCCTTTAAATAGAGAACCCCATAATCTTTTTCAATGGCTGCTTTTTATTTCATATTATTGATATAACAATCTATTAACAATAGGAATTCAGAAAAATTAACTTGTGACTACCTTACATTTTTGTCAAATTGGGTGATTTCCTTGGTTGACAAAAGAAAGGCAAACACATAAAAGAAGATATTGTACGCTCCTCTAAGAATAAATTATGAAATAATAGGAATAATATATCCAGTTCACACTGGCCATCAGATATATCTGAATATGATTTTTTTAAATACTGGGAATTATTCATGAAACATTTTTATATGTTTCCTGTTTGACACTATTATACCATTATTTCTAGTTTGAAAAATTAATTACTATATCATTTCTGCCACCATTTTAATCCATGAATTCAGTGCAAGCACAGTCATGAACCTCCATATGATTTTGACATGAAACAAAATGAGTTAATTATTCAATTAAAAGGACAAGAACACATATGGGAATAACCTTGATAGGGAGCTTGACCTACAAGATATGAAAACCTACATGATAGATTTAGAAATTAAAACAGGAATGAAAATTGCCTCAATAAAACAGAGCAGATTCTAGATACAGACCCATGTGTATGACAGAATGAAAGAAATAATATCATTGGCATTTTAAATCAGATCATGGCCCAAAGCAATCTCTTGTGACTGCTGCTGGGAGCACAGTGTGTTAGTGTGTGTCTGTGTGGGTGTGGGTGTGTGGGGGTGATGTGATAGGGATGTGATAGTGGACAGTGAGGAAGAGGTCCCTGGGTCCACTTGGTTATCTGGATTTCATAATTTTTACCAGGCTTTCTTGGTTGTGCTGTCTTTCTGAGGCAACATGAAGTCTACCAGTCATGGACAAAGGACTCTCTGAAGTCAGTCCCAGCACACCTGCACCAAATATCAGGGGGAAGGCAGATGAATACTTAAAGTCCAACATGTCCCCCAACAATGTGCTGAGTTTTTTACTCAGTAGACAACTGGGGAGGCACAGAAATGATCTGGATCTGACAAAGTGATTGTGGATGCTGACACGAGCAACGCCAGGGTGGAGTTGGCCTTTGCCAAAAAAATTCGCATGACTTACAAGCACATGCCTACACAGAATCTTGGAAAATAATTTTTTAAAAAAAGTATTAGAATAAAATTCCTCCCTAGCTTCAGCTATTGAAATAGAAGCTGTGTTTTCATTTATTTTGGTTTGATATGTTTTTATGCTGATATGGCTTTCTTGAGTTACACTGGACAGGGGATTCTATTCATTCTAAATATTCTATGTAGGAGCACTCAGACACAGGGGAGATACAGGTCATGCTGCAGGTCACATTTCTTCCACCATAAATCTTTTTTTTTTTCAAAGCAAGGGACTAGTTAGGCTAGTACCAGGCCATGCAAGGACCCAAGACTCTTTTCCATAACCATTTCGAAGAGACATCCATCCACTTCTCCTCTAAAACCTGCTTATCCAGATGAAAAGATATTTGAGAATAATGAACCATGAGTTGGGTGGGAGGTTTAGAATATCTTTTTATTCTGATGCTCATGAGAGTACCATTTAGAAACTACAGCATTGTGGATTTTTGGTTCTATTTAATATTAAAAAATTAGAGCACAAGGCATTTTAATATTGAGAACAGCATACTTTCAGATCCTTCTAAAAGGAATTGTTCTTCTCATTGTCCCCAAAGAAGTAGAATCCCCAGGTGCATTTATTTGTGCCATGTGAAATAAATCTGTTTAGGCCACAGCCAATTGAAGAGAATTCATTTGACTGAAGTGGAACTAGCCCAGAGGATAAAAAGACTGTGACATGGCTTCCAGGAAAAAAAAAAAAAGCTAAAGGAGTGGGAAATACAGGTATTCACTCTGAGACAAGGGAAATGAGAATTATGTAGGCAGTTGGTCACTGAGAAGTGAGAGCTCAAGCTAAAGAGGGAACAGGGATTGCAAAGAGGTCAGAGTCATGGTGGATATGGTCAAGCTTAAGTTAGGAGTAAGATGAAATTAACATAAGGTCAACTATTAAAGCCATCACTGATTCCAAGCATTTCTCTTGTCGTTTCATGTGAGCTGCAAAATAAGCCTGCAAGCAGTCCTTCTGTCCCCTCTTCCTCTCCTCCCAAATTCTCTGGGTCCTCACAACCTGTCCAGCATTCCTCAAGGCTTCTTCCTGTCTCTCCATCTCCACCTACATCTAAGGGGCTGTTACTGTCTCTCCCCTTAGCCAGGTTTCTTCCAGATTTATGTTAGGTAGAAAATTTAACCCCTCTATGTCCTTTTCACCCTCCTCTCTGTCCCTGTCACCTTCTCTGTCCCTGCTTTGATTCAATATTGCAAAAAAATAGCCACCAACCTCTCTTCAGAGGATGCCCCTGGCTGTGGGATAAAACGGGGAGGGGTTAGAGACTACCAGGTACAAGGGCCTCCTGGGTGCACTATTGGTGGGAACACTGCCTGGACACTCCTACATTGGTGACTATTTACCTGCAGTCCAGCATCAAACAGTGGCTGCGATGTGGAGAAAAGGTGGGGAATGGAGACTGAAAGAGCAGCAGGTAGGCCAAGAAGGAGTCAAACCCACAGGAGCAGGGGCCTATAATAGCCAACCTCCTATACCCCATGGCCACACAACTGAAGAGACAGAAATTAGGATGCATAGTTACACATGGATAAATCTCACCATCATATTGAGTGAGAAAACAAGTAGTATAGAAGTGTCCAGTAGTGCTTATGCTATGCTCTGAAGGCTTGTTCCCCACCCCTCCACTTCATATGTTGAAATCCTAAGGTGATAGTATTAGGAGGTGGGGTCTTTTGGAGATGATTGGATCTTAAGGGTGGAGCCCTCATGAATAGGATTAGTGCCTTAATAAAATGGGCCCAAAGGAGCTCATTCACCCCTTCTGCCATGTGAGGAGACGCTGTTGTATAAACCAGGATGTGAGCCCTCTCCAGGTATTGATTCTGCTGGCATCTTGATCTTGGACTTCCCAGCCTCCAGAACTGGGAGCAATAGACTTTTATTATGTTACCCAGTTTATGGTGTTTTGTTATAGCAGCCCAATTGGACTAAGTAAGACAAGTTTGTTACACACAAAGATAGTAAAGATGCAAACTAGTGTAGCAGGATATTCAATTGGTACTCTATCTAGTCTCAGACTTGGCTGACTTCCTAGAAAAATTGATCAACTACTCATCATCTCACAGGCAGTTACCTGTCCATCCACAGAGAATTGGTAAATAAGGTAGTCACGAACAGTGGAATGAACTCTGACTATTCATCCACGTGAGGGTATGTACGCACATGGGAGAATCTAGGTAGGCTGGAGACAAGAGAAGCCCCACTTCACGGAGGTTGTATAGTATGCTAAGTTCACAGAAGGAAAGTACCCTTCACCTCAAACTTACTGGGGAAATTAAGTCTCTAAGTGTTCACTGGGAGGGCTCGATTTGTTGCTCCAGAAGTCAGAATCACAAGTAAAAAATCCAAAAGAGGAGTGACTGGCAGAGAGAGAGAGAGGCAGAGAGAGGTAGAGAGAGAGAGAGAGAGGCAGAGAGAGAGAGGCAGAGAGAGAGAGAGAAAGAGAAAATTTGGCTGCGATTCTCCTAAGAAGAATATTCTTAGGAGATCTTAGAGGAGGTTATGTGTAACCCTAACAGAGAAATTCTTGTGCAGGTGAACCTCAGGACTGGAGGCTGATTGGAGTGTTTTATTCTGTGTCATGGAAATACTCTCACCTTTCACACCTTAATTTCTGCCTGCTGCCTCTTATTGGCCAAATCCATATGCCTGCTGCCTCTCATTGGCCCACTAGTCAGAGGGCAAGAAAGGCCAGGTGATATAGCCTTTATGTGTCAAGTATCTGGGGAACAGAGCAGTATAGAGAAGGAAGTAGGATATATCTGATTAAACAAACTGAGAATAACAAAAAATAATCCACCACTTTTCCTAAAACCAGCACCCACTATTGCTTTGAGCAGATGAAGGAACCCTTTGCCTAGCACAGGGTACCACACAAAGTCCCATTAGCCCTTATATTATCATAAAGTGAGGTCACTTTTTATCATAATCCCACTTGAAATCTAAATTGTAAATTGTAACCTTAAGGCTGATGAGACATTTTCCTATACAATATCATGGGATGGACGAAGAACAGATCTTCCCCGGAACCTACCTTCCTGCAAAACAACTTCTGCCAAAATCTCAAAATATTGGTGGATCTTTACCTGGTGGGGCAACCAAAGTTTTAATTCCCCCCAAAAAAATGTCAGTCTAAAAAATCTCAGTCCTTAGAGGTGATATAATTATGGAATTGTAGCATTTTTACAACGAACATCAGAACTGGACACAGGAGTGCTAGGTGGTACCCCCGTGAATTCCCTCAGTTCCAGAAATAATCATCTTTTCATCTCTATGAAGCAGCAAACTGAAATTCCTCCTTAATAATTCAGTTCACTTACTTATTCAGCACCCCTTCTCAGCTATCAGTTTTGCAACCTCAACAGCTTAAAATGGACAGGAAACAATTGGTCAATGTCAGTTTCCAATTTATTGGAACCACGGATATGTTCCATGGGAGAGGCATATTGTCTTGAAGACTTTAATGTGAAAACCACCCGATTGCTATTTTGGCGGTAAGGAAAAGAGAAAATCTGTAAATGATTTTTTGGTATAATAGTGGGAGGGGTCACTTTCTACCCCAAGCAACCTATGATGCCATTCCCCCAGGCCAGGTTGGGGGAGAGAGTGACCCTTCCCTGGGCCTGCTCCACAGGACCAATTATGTCCACACTCATCAGCCTTAGGATGCCTCCTGGCCTCTGGTTTCCTTTGGTTTGTCTAGGGGCTCACAGTCCTAGTCTGATAAGTTCACCTGTGGAGCCTGACCAACATCTGTTGTCCAGTACCTGGAGAACCAATGCCAAATATCCAGGGAGATCCTTGATCATTCCCAAAGGCTCTCAAAGAAAGCAGCACAATGCCCACCCCTGCTCGGCCTTCTAGGGGTAGGGAAAGGAACAGGAACAAGAAGTGGGAATGAAACCAAGAAGGGGTGGACCCCCTCTCCCTCCATCTTTTCTATGGGTTGCCCTACTCTCTCTCACTCTACTTCGAGCTAGTGCCACCTTGAAGGAAAAAAGATGAAGGGGCTCCCTGCTGTGTATGGAGGGGCCTGTGCTCTGGGAGATGATCATAACACACAGCTCCATGATTACGGTGCAGGGTCTCTGATCATCGCCCAGTGTGTCATGTGTATTTATACATGTGCATGCTCGCTAATACTATTTCTTCTTAGTGCCAGGGAATCCAGTGCCTGAAATACTTTCTTTTTAACCTCACATTTACCCCCAAGACCACAGTTGTGAGGGAGCATGTGGCCAGAGAAGACATCCTCTTACCTATATCTGCATTCCTAGCCCTAGCCCTATTCCTAGCCCACTTATCTGGGGCCTTTAGCCTTGGCGCCTCTGCCTGAACTTCCTTATGGGGAGAGGGAAAGAAATCTTCAAGACACCTTTCTCTATGTGGACTCAGTACTCAGAACTTTTTCACTCCAGGCCCTCCCCTCTCCTTATTCCCAGGTCCATAAAACCACAGGAACCTTTGTTCAGGGATCCCTTGACAGTGAGACTATTCTTCATGCCTGTGCTGATCCACCTGACCCTTGAGTCAGTGCTATTCCATGGGGGAAAAAGGAACAGGATGGAGTTGGCACTTTCTCCGGTTTAGCCTCTTGCTTATACTATCACAGTGAGTGATTAAAGGCTTGACTGTTACTTTCATCTTGACTTGTTGTCCTGACAGGTACTCTGACACCTAGCAGCTCACCTCAGCCTTTGACAATGCCAAGAAAAAAAACATTACCATCACCCCCAGAAACTCCTCATTCTTTTTCCTCATTTATTCTTCCCTCCTTCCTTCCCAGTGGTAGTGAACTACTATTGTAACTTTGAACATTATAATCTGGTTTCACTAGTTTCTAATGTTTATTTAAATGGACTCATACAGAGGTATTTCTTTTGGTCTGAACTCTTTATTCAAAATCAGGTTTGTGAGAGTCATTCACATTCTTGCATGAAGTTTAGTTCATTCAATTTTGTTGCTATATAGGATTTTATTATACAAATAGAGCACAGTGGACTTAATCATTCTTTTTTTTTTTTTTTTTTTTGAGACGGAGTCTGGCTGTGTCTCCCAGGCTGGAGTGCAGTGGCGTGATCTCGGCTCACTGCAAGCTCCGCCTCCCGGGTTCACGCCATTCTCCCGCCTCAGCCTCCCAAGTAGCTGAGACTACAGGCGCCCGCCACCACGCCCGGCTAGTTTTTTGTATTTTTAGTAGAGACGGGGTTTCACCATGTTAGCCAGGATAGTCTCGATCTCCTGACCTTGTGATCCACCCGCCTCGGCCTCCCAAAGTGCTGGGATTACAGGCTTGAGCCACCGCGCCCGGCCCGGACTTAATCATTCTAATGTTGATGCTCATTTGGGTGTTTCCAGTTTTAGATTTTATAAATAAGGCAGGTATGAATGTCCCTGTATGTGTGTTCTGGTAAATATGTATTTCTGTTGGGTATATACCTAATCATGGAATTGCTGATAAAGTTTTGAGGTCTTTTAGATGCTGCATGTAATATAAGAAAAGTAATCAACAGTCTGGACAGAACTTAGAGAAAAATGTGTTCTTCCAATCCTGCTAACAGCCTGATGCACACTGGATGTCTCTTTCATTAGTAGCTCTCCCACTAGTGAATTCTCACTTTGGTCAGTGTGCTCACCCTTGGGTTTATTAAAAGGCTTCAACAAGGTCAGGCATGGTGGCTCACTTCTATAATCCCAGAGCTTTGGGAGGCCGAGGTCAGAGGATCACTTGAGGCCAGGAGTTCTAGACCACCTTGGGCAACATAGTGAGATCCCATGTCTACAAAAAATTTAAAAATTAGCCAAGCAAGGTAATCCCAACTACTCGGGAGGTTGAAGTAGGAGGACTGTTTGAGCACAGGAGTTCTAGTCCAGTCTGGGCAACACAGCAAGAACCCATCTAAAAATAAATAAATAAACAATCAATAAAAAAATTAAATGATGGGGATGGTACTCAATCAGGGCATGGACAAAGCAAGCGCATGTGCGTGCATGCACGCACACACACACACACAGGCATAAACACACAGATGCATAGAAATTACTTAAAATATCTCCCTGCAGGCATTCCACACTGATAGTTCATAATTAAATTCAGTCCTCTGAGTTGAACTCATAATCTACGAAAATGGTGTGATTTCTGTGCTTTACATTCAATCATTGGCCAATGTCATTAAGTTTTTAGGGATTTCCACTACTCAGATACCTGCAAAGAAGTCCTTTAAGTTCTTTCCCAAGGACACACAGCTAGTAAGTTGCAGAGGCATGATTGGAATTAGGTGTGTGTTATCTGTAGCCTGTGTGCCCTTAACCCTATGGCACCTAGAATGACATGGAACTTATCTGCATGTGGGGGCAGGTGAACAGATATTCATTAAAGGTATGTTGAAAATGAAGATAAGGAAAACTAACTTTTTTCTTGCCATCTAAACAAAATGCTTTTCATATTTTTTTATTTTCATCTTGTCCTTACTTTGTATACACACACATACACACACACAATGTATATAATTTTTCTCTCTCAACTTACAGTCATTCCACTAATGTTATTACTTTGTTTTTGTAACCTGTGTTTTTAATTTTATTTGAAAATAAGTGCATTCTTTCTGATTACAAAGCTGGTTTCTTACTGCAGAGACTTTTAGATTCATAATTTCATAATGACACAAAGCAGAGAATAAAAGGTGAACTATACTGCCATAATGTCAATCATCCAGAGAGAACAACTCAAAGTTTTACTTTTATTCATTTTTTACTTTTTAAAATATTTGTAAACATTTTTATATATTTCCTTCTACTCAGTTCTCTACATACCTACCCATTTTTCCTGTTATAAAACTGGAGTCACGTGAAAACTTTCAATTGTACCTTCATTTTGCTCAGGACAGAGTCTTGAAGACACCCACATGTAGGTGGCAGGAATGGAGGAGTGCATTAGTGAAATGGTGTCAGAGGAGGTAAATATTGGAATCCTAAATGCAAAGAGAATTCCAAGCACTCATCAAATGCTTCTGAGGGGTGAGATGTAAAGGAGAACTGCTAAGAGGAAGTGGCGTTCACTAACGAGATGTTCCCTTATGTCATTGGAAAGCAGGCCAGTAGGAGTCTAGAGCGTCAGTTCTAGACTCAGGGCAAAGGAGGCAGGGAGGGGTCAGGAAGGAGAGGGAGCAAGGACAGGGTGTGTCTCATGTCAATTTGGTGTGCGAGGTAAGCAGAGAGGAAAGATGATGCAATTTAAGGATTTTGGGGGTTGAGAAGCTCTGAGAGGTAGAGGATCTACTGACATGTGAGAGAGGGATGAGATGCAAGGAGGAGGAAGGTCACTGATGCAGCAGGAGCCAGAGCTCGCAGGATGGGGAGGGATCAGAGACACAATGAACAGAGGAGGAAGCAACAGTTATTCCAGTTGGGGGTTGGGTGCATCTGTGGAAAGGTGTGCTCAACAGACCTGTTTCTCTCTCAGAGAACATTCCTTCCCCTTCCTGTTCTACATTCTCTTCTGTCTCCTGGTTTCTGCACAAGACAGGTAGGCTCAGAATTGTCACCGCAATCTGGGGTAGAAAGGACTCTAGACAGCTGGGGCAGCCTGAGGGCACTGTCCACCTGAGGGGGTGTCAGAGGATGGAAGCAAATGGTACCCATCAGTACCAAAGATTCCAAGAAAGCATGCAATTACAAGTACATATTTCTTTTCTTTAACTCAGGTTTTCTTAATTTTGTTTTAGCATGGAGAACTTTCGTCCATATAATAGCTGATAAGGTATTGTAAAACTGCTGTTTCATGAAGTTTGTCTAGAGAAATTTCCTAATGTACATGTAAGCATTTTGGCAACACTTGGAAACTCTGCAGATGTTGACACTTCCTAGTAGATCTGTAATTTGAAGTAACAACTGAGCTGATCAGAAATGTGACTCTCTTTATAACTCATCTCAACGTGCTCATAAACTCTCAACCAAACCTTGCCACTTAAGGTGACTCAATTCCTTCTGATTTAAAATATAATCACTTTTGGGCAATTAATTGCTTATTTTGTTCTTGACTTCAGTTGTGTAGATTTAAAGTTCAATATCCTTATGAAGGCTGCCCTATCCTCTCATGTGCCCTTCCCTACTCTCCCTCCTTATCCTTCCCCCTTTTCCTCTTCCTTCATCCCCTCCTCATGCCCCCTTCTCTTCACCTCCCTCCTGCTATTCTTCCTCCTCTACTTCTCCTCCTTTTCTCCTTCTTATCCTCCTCCTCCTTCTCTCCCTCTCTCCCTACCCAGTCCTCACTTCCTTCTCCTTCAACTCCTCTTCTGCCTCTCACTCTTCTTCCCTTTGTCTTCCTCCCCAAGAAATTATCTGGCTACAGATGATTGCAGCAAGGAGGATGGGCCTGTCCCTTTTGCTCTCTCGTCTCCCTTGGTCTTTGAGTGTTTGCCATTTTCCCCTCTATCTTCAACAGATAAGACTGACTCTTCCTGGCCTTTGGCACACAGATGCTGGTATTGATGGTTTCCATCATGGCCTCCAGTTAGGACAGCTACATACTCTGAACTATTCTCTTCCAAGTCCTGGTCCTTGTCTTGCTGACCAGTCTTCTCAGTGCCTCTATGGAGTCTCTTTCTGGGCCTGCAGCTGGAACTCATTCATGCTACAAATGACCCATAGGGAATCTGACAGCACTGTGGCAAGACCTCTCTTTCCTAAATGCCAGGCTGTCATTTTTGAACTCCTGTTGCCGCTTCTTGTTGGTGTGGGGCACTGAGGGCAGGTCTCACTCCTAGAGCTACCAGTAGGATGTGGGGCAGCATGCCATTATGCTCCAGGATTCCCAATCTTTCATGGTTCCTGTCTCAATACTCTCCACTTCTTTCCCAAGCCTCCCTCCAGGGTCACTGCATACATTTACACATATTGTGCACTCTGCAATTAAAGTAGATTCATTCACATGCAATATATCCTGGAGTTGTGCAGTGTACAGCCTGCCTGACAGTACATATTAACCCTGTGGCCAGCCCCCTCCCTCACTCCACCTTGCTCAGCTCTAGAAGAGCCCCTACTCCCTCCTAGGGGTCAGATAACAGCACCTATATCTCTCCGAAAGATCTGAAGTTCAGCAAATGTATACTTAAACACAAGTTTAGCTCTAAGAAATTGTACTCTGAACTTCTCTCCATATATAGCAGTCACTGAAAGAGCTGTGCACAACTTTGGGCACCACAGTACTTAAACAGTGATAGGAAGAATGTGGAGATGGTCCCAATGAAGGGAGACAAATTCAGAATTAGTGCAAATGCTTTTATAGTTGTGATTCACTTTATGTACTTGATACATGAAAACAAACTTAAGCATTATTCTTTCTTCTCATGTGTGCTTCAATGTAGAAATTATGTCATATTTAGGTCTTGTTTTATGTTTTCCAGACTTTCCCAAGCTTTTTTCCATGAGGATTTTCCTACGTATGGAAAAGTTGGAAACATTGTTCAGTAAACACCTGTACACCCTCCACCACAATGCAATGATTAGCTTTTGGTCATATTTTATGGGCATCATTTTTAATCTCTATATAATAGTTCATCAAATCAATGCATCTTAATTTTTTTTAGACAATCCCCCCATTTTGGATATATTCCTTGACTCCAAATTCCCAAAATTATAAGTAGTAATGCTTAATGATAATCTCTGAGCACAAAGACCCTCCTTCCTGAATTTTTAAAGCCTGTGACAGCTGATAAGCTAGAATGTTGATGCCAGTGCCCCCGAAATTTTCATCTTTGAGGAAGGGTCTAAAGAGATTAATAGAGAATAGAAATTATAAGTGAATTCAGAAGAACAAGTACCTTGATATCGCTAGGAACACAAAACTTAGAGAAGGCACAGTCTCCTGGGACTCTGTGAGTGTGTGTTTATGGGGGAGGTGTGTCACTGGATTCTACTTGTTCTGCCCAGGAGTACAGGCGTGAGTCACTGCGCCCAGCCCATGACATTAAAGTGGATTTATCATATAAGATCTGCTTACCCACGCTGGAGGATCCAAAAAACATACGTCTCATGACTGTGAGAAACAGATTTGTGAGGGGAGCCCCTGCAACCCCAAAAAGCTTTGTAATCGCTCTTGTTTATAGGTCAGAAATTCTAGTGGAAACTACTGCCACTGAACCAGTATAATTAAATGCAATGAGGATAGCTGGATTTTGGGGTGGCAGGGGCCAAGTGGGGGCACTTAATTGACAAAGACAAAGTGTGCATAGTTACTGTAATGGGCAGCAGATCCAATGCAGCAATAAGAATAGTCTTACTTACAGAGACGTATGGCATTGATTAGTCGATCATGGTGTCCCGTGAAGAGAAACAGATGGGCAGTCTACTAAATTCTTACTTGAATTATATAAGTGGATGAATTCTAGATTGAATGCACAGAAGTCTAACCTGAATCACCAAAATAGTCCTAGCCCTTCGATCAATTCCCAGATTTGAGCCAATTTACAGACCCAGAACACTATGAATAAAGAAGGACTCCACTACAGTACACTGCCAAAAATATATACCGCTAATTTTCTGGAGCTTTCCCCAAAGAGATCTATGGCTTTAGGGGTCAATGTGCAGTAGGGAAAATGAAATAATCAAACTTTTCAGGGATTACTGTATATTGCTTCTGAACTAGCAGTGATTCCAAAAGCCTCAAAATGTCACTGCAGTTCACCTGTCAGAGTTAATAGTTTATGGTGGTCAGGTGATTAATGGAGTTTTAGTTCAGATCTGTCTCACAATGGGTCCTCTGGGTCTCTAAACTTATCCTATGGTTATTTCCCCAGTTCCAGAATGTATAATTGGAAGAAAATTACTCAGCAACTGACAGAATCCTCATACTATTTCCCCGATCTGTGGAGTGAGGACTCATGTGGTAGGAAAACCCAAGTGGAAGCCACTAGAACTGTCTTTACCTAGGAAAATAGCAAACCAAGAGCCGTATCACACTCCTGGAGAGATTGCAAGAGATCAGTAATACCATCAGTGACTTCGAATATGCAGACATCCCCATTTAACTCACCTGTTTGGCCTATGCAGAAGCCAGATGGATCTTGGAAGACGGTAGTGGGTCATTGTAAACTAAGCCAGGTGATGACTCCAATTGCAGTGCTGTTCCAGATGTGGTTTCATTTCTTAAGCAAATTAACACATTCCCTGGAACCTAGTATGCACCTCTTGACCTTGAAAATACTTTTTTTTCTCAATAACTGTTAGTAAAGACCACCAGAAGCAATTTGCTTTCAGCTGGCAAGACCAGGAATACACCCTCACCATCCTACCTCAGGCATATTGTACATCAATTTCCCAGCCCTACATCATAGTTTAGCTCACAGGACTCGTGATCACCTTTTCTACAAGACAACACACTAGTCTATTACATTGATGACATGCTAATTAGACCTAGTGAACAAGAAGTAGCAACTACTCTACACCACAGGGCTCCTCTAAGTATCCATTGGCTCCAGTTTGAAATCTCAGTATCCACTGGCTCCATGACTTTCATGCTGTTTTGTAAGGAAAAGGCTCTTCTGAAAACACTTCTGTGCTAGGTCTATGATGTATGATCTAGGAACCAACCTGCCATCGCTTATCATCATGACAGGGCTCAATAGAAAAGAAAAATTATGACAGGAATCTGAGGGTAAACCTTCAACAGAAAACCACAGTCTGTCCCTTTGGACCCAACAAGAGAAAGGGATGGTTTAAACTCAAGGTTTTTATGATGCCATGACCCTGAGTTAATGTGTGTATGTGCTTGTGTGGAGGGTGTGGGGAGAAAGCCCATTTCAGTACACACATGTTCCCCATAGGTCTTCGGTCCCTCCCCCACCTTCTCCTGATGCTCCTGTTCCTCTCATTTAGACAAGCTTACTTGGGTGCCCCTGGGACAGTGACCCCAAAGCCTCAGTGCCAAACTGTCTAAGTTCACAATTAACTGAGGCCCATCTCTGCAGAGACCAGACTGCTGCCCCTAACCTAACAGCAGCTCACAGTTTCAAGCACTAGCTGTGTGCCAGCCGTGCGATTACCACGGACATACTGCTCTCCCTTTAATCCTCCAAACAACCCCAGAAGGGTCTATTACCCTTTCTGCATTTGACCAATGCAGAAAGTGAAGCCCAGCCAAGCAAGAGTCACTTGCCCAAAGTCGCACAGCTAGTAGGGAGCAGAGCCAGGAGTTGAAAGCCCCCTTTGATCTACCTCCAGAGCTGACACTATGACAGCGACACTGCCTCCCTGTGGAAACCAAAAGCAATAGGTCACTCTTCACTGCACTGGGGGGAAATCTGGAGGATGAATGTTCCAGAGAAGACTATCAAAAAAAAAAAAAAAAAAAAAAAAAAAATCACTGGCCCGTGTAAGGTCTACTGAGGGCAATCAAGAAAATCTGAATGGGGAACTAAGACAGCGAGATATCTCAGTCCTCTGGACCCACCAGACCCAGAACCCTGTGAATAAAGGGGAGGCTGGACCTCCTTGAGGAAGATGGCAGATAAAACCTTTCTCACTCACCTATTCCCTCACTTTCACAAGCTCTATCTTTTAAAAGTCATACATATACTTTAAAAGAGTTACAGCTTCTTCACAGCTCGCCTGTTGCAGCTTCTGCACCCTGCTGTGGATGTCCTGGGACAGGATAGTCAGGAACTGTTCCAGCACCAGCAACTCCAGAATCTGCTCCATGGAGCGCATCTCAGGCCGAAGTCACCCATGGCGAAACTCTAAGAGCAGCCTGCGGGTGTCCCGGGCACCAGCAGCCTCTTGGAAGCAGAACTCTCAGAAGCACAGGTGGGAGGCCGCCAGACTAAACCTTGAGTCGGGCGGTAGCAGCAGGAGTTCTGGCTCCAGGCGTAGGAACTTCCATAGTTTCCCTCTCACGGGAGGGGAACCCTTTCCGCTCGTGGGAACCCAGGCCAGAAGTCACCGTCAGGCTCCCAGACCACCTTGGCCCCGAAACCAGTTGTCCCCGCCGGCGAAGGCGCCCAGGGCCAGGAGAGAGGAATGATGGCTTCAGCAGGAGTCCGACATGCCCGGGTTTCAAGTTCCAGCCGGTAAGCCCAACTTTGGACCCGGCGGAGCTGTCTCCGGTAGCTTCGCCTCACTGGGCTTGGGACAGTGCAGCTCCTGCCCCCGTTTCGCTTCCACCAGGGCCTCCGGGAGGCACAAAAGCAGGCAGCTTTCTCCTGTCTGTCTTGGACCCACGCAGGACCAGGCCCCCTGTCCACACGCAGAAAGTCCTAGCACTGAAGTTTGGCGTCCACAGACCAATTTGTCAGCTTAGGACCAACGATAGGGCTGCGTTTCACGAACGACACCATTGCTTCAGGCGGCCATTGGATCAGGTCTCGCCACAACTCGCAGCTGACCAATCAGAAAAGAAAATTTGGCTCCAGGACGGGACCAGCGAGGGACCAATTGAAAGACAAGAGGCGGGGCCAGCAGGCAAACCTTAAGACCCCAGAGACTTCTGTGGCTATCGAAGGCAGAGGGTAATGGGCGGGGTCGCGAGATCGAAGCTTAGGTCTTGAAGATGGGGGATACTAAAAAGCAAATCCAAAGCCACTGTGAACTGCAGGCTGACGACCGGAGTCAAAATCTCCAGAATAGTTTATTAAAATGCGAATCCCCGGGTTCCTGTGAGATTCAATGCATCGGGTAGCGGGTGGAGCCCCGAAACACGACTTTTTAACAAGCTCTCCCTACAAATTCTCCCCACACAGCCAAGTTTAAGAATCACTGACCGTGTCATAACAGATTTAAAGGTGGTCCCCACCCGCTCCAGTTACTCCAAGGCTCAAGGAGCAGAAGCGCTCATTTCGATCACGACCCGGGGTTTACCCCACCCAACACCCTGGGACTAAGAAGCGCTTAAACAGGAAACGGGAGCCCTTCCAAAACAGCTTGAGGCTGGTCGAAGCCAGGAAGAGTCCCAGCCCCTCCCACGTCAGCATCCCTGTGGGCGCACAGCGCGGCGGGCGGCGTGTGGCCTGTCGGGAGATGTAGTCCGCAGCGCAGCCCTGCGCCTGCGCCCTGGGCAGTTGCCGGTGAGCTTGGGAGAACCGTGGGCGCTGAGGCGGTGAGTCCCCGAGCGGCCAGAGGGCGTGGCCGTTCCCTGGGGCGCGGGCGCGGGTAGCGGGGCTCCTTTCCCTGGCCGGGACCATGCCAACTGGGTGATTCCAGCTGTGCCCCGGACGGCGGGCGCGGGAAGGAGTGGTGGGCGGCGGGCCCCTATCCGGCCAGGGTCCCCGCCGCCACTCCCTGCGACCCGACCGGGCCTTCCCGGGAGTCCTTCTGGGCTGGGAGCTCCCCTTCAGGTGGCGGGACCTCGTCACCCAAGAGTGAACAGGGGCCGCGCCCGAGACACTAGCATCCGATTTTGAACCAGCTTTTAGACTTTTTAGGGACGTGTCACTCTTGCCGTTCCTCGAGTGCTCTCTACACACATCGCTTTTCTTATAGGCCCCATGAGGGTAGATTCTCTACGAGAGGGTTTGGAGAGAAATCACTGGTCCCATAGTGAAATGAACGTTTCTCTGGGGAGGGTCCATCAAAGGAAACCCGAAGGGTCAATTCCCTGGTAGACGTGGTGGATGGTTTTGGGTCAGTCAGGGAAGGGCTGGCCAGCTGTGAGGCTGGAGCAGATTAACGGATGGGTCCAGAGCCAAAAACAGCACAGTTCCTGGATGCCCTCCAGCAACGGTTAGGTGCCTAGACTCTGGGAAATAGAGGCCCCCTAGGAATGACTCCTGACAAGCAATAAACTTTAATTGAGTGCTTCCTCTGTGCTGGGCATGCTGCTATTCGCTTCCCATGCAATTGGATCCACGCAGAACATTTTATAAAGTAGATGCTATGATTATCTTCTGTTACAAACAGAGGCACTGGGTGTCAGGGTCACACAGCTAGCAGGTTATCATACCTAAATCGATCTCCTAAAGTCAGGCTACCATCATGGTAAAGGGGGATACAAGGACAGAGTGCTGATTTGGGTTGACTGGGTAGGAAGAGAGTCATGAGTATGTTTTTTCCCCTTGAATCCCCTCCAGAGAAAAGAACAACTACAGCAGCTGTCTCAGCACATGCAGAGAGAGAGGAACCATGGCACATGGGCAGATACAGGTCTTGAGACGTGTAGAAACATGTATATGACTGTCTCTGTGACCTCAAAGACTACACCAAGAACATTTAGACCTTTTGATTGCTGGAGAATATAGATTTTGACATAATCACCATTTCCCTCTGGCATTTACCATGTGACCTTAGACAAGTTGTTCAATCCCCCTAAGCCTCAAACCTCAATTCCCTCATCTGTGTCCAGGGGATAATACTAGTACCCAGCTCCTAACCTTGGGTGAGGGTTAATTGACTAGTATATGTGGAATGCTTAGAACAGTATCTGGCACATAGCATGAACTCAATATCCCTCGTTGAGAATGCATAGCAAATTCCTAATGGCCTCCCTATTGCAGTGTATTTTTCACATAGGAAATCCTCTTGGAATGCTGTGGTGGAGAGAAGTGGGGAAGGAAAGGCATGGGGTTACTGGGGGAATTACGCAGACTCGGTAAGGGCAAGAATGAGAGATGGACAATTTGCTGCCTTTGCAAACCATGGCTCTACCTAAGTTCACTTTGATTGAAGGCCATTAGGGGGTACTTAAAGCTAGATGGACTTTCAAAGTTTTATGGAAGTATTGTTAGTATTCCTTCTCCATTTCTTTTGAGATCTACATATATTCAGAAACACATGACAATTGGAATTGAACTGGGAATAGGTTAAATGCCAAGAGATCTATAAGGGTTCGTTTATTAATAAATTCAGGATCCTTAGCCTGAGACCATGGAATTCTAGAGCAGAGCTGTCCAATAGACCTTTTTGCAATGAAGTCTATTAAGCATTTGAAATTTAGCTAATATTACTGAGAAGCTAAATTTTTGACTAAACTTAAAGTGTCACATGGGGCTGTTGGCTACCATATTTGACAGCAAGCACAATTCTAGAGGCTTTGAGATTTTATAAACTTTTGAAACTAGATGCAGAATAGGACGTGTATATGTATTTTTCTAGGAAGTGAGTCTGAAGCTCTCATCAGATTCTCAAAACCAAGAGAAAAATAATGAACTACTTTAGGTCTTTGGTAAAGAAGTTAACGGAGGTTCTTTGGTAAAAAAAAAAAAAAAAAAAAAAAAAAGAAGTTAACGGAGGTAAGTAAGCCCTCTTGTGACCACTCCTGTTTCTCCTTTCTCATTTTTTTCTGTCCTTAGCTGTAGGTGGCTCCCTCCCACCCCAACGATTTCAGAGAGAAACGAGTTGGAATCTGAGAAGTGAGGCTCCAGATAAACTGTAAACTGCTGGAAGGGGGCGATGGCTGTGGCCCTGGGTTGTGCAATCCAGGCATCCTTGAATCAAGGCTCTGTGTTTCAAGAGTATGATACTGACTGTGAAGTTTTCCGTCAGCGCTTCAGGCAGTTCCAGTACAGAGAAGCAGCTGGGCCTCATGAAGCATTTAACAAGCTCTGGGAGCTTTGCTGTCAATGGCTGAAGCCAAAGATGCGCTCTAAGGAACAAATCCTGGAGCTGCTAGTGTTGGAGCAATTCCTAACTATCCTGCCCACAGAGATAGAGACCTGGGTGAGGGAGCACTGCCCAGAGAATAGAGAAAGAGTTGTGTCACTGATAGAAGACTTGCAGAGAGAACTTGAGATACCAGAGCAGCAGGTAAGAAAAGAATGTGGGATCTTTGTGATTGGTCCAAAGGAAGTAGCTGCGGCAGCTGGGACTAGACCACACATTTGTCTCTGTGTCATTCCCCAGCCTCAAGATTTCTCCAGAGTCCTTTTCCTTTTTCTCTTCTGCTGAACTCAGCAAATGAGTCAGTGCTTTTAACTCTATCAGACTCTTTCCCTTCTATAACAAATAGTTTGTAATGTCCACTTTCCTATGCACAAATGAAATTGATAGATAGCATAATCTACCCACATACGTCAACCCAAAGCATCAGTAAATTGCTCAATGGCCTGAAGGCCAATTCTAGCCTGTTTATCTGTACTCTGTATGTAATGGTTTTTATCTTGTTGAAAGGTCATTGAAAAAGAGAGGAAGAAGGAGAAGAATTGACAGTGAATGTGCCCCACAGTGCCTAAAATGTTTACTATTTGGCTCTTTATAAAGTTTGCCAACCCTGAATCAAGTCTAGAAGGAATAGAAAGGAAAAGAAACATAGTTTGTTACAAATTGATAGGGATTTGTACATATACATGCTGAGGCCTGACCGAACGTCATGAAGTTGTCAGATGCTTGCATCTGTGCTTACAATCATTGTGAATGGGACAGCCAGAAATTCAGACTGATAAAGCTCAAGTACTATGAACAGTTTTCCTGCTCATCATGTGATTTTCCAAAGTGGCATATGACTCTTGGTAAATCTGAACAATAAGCAGTGTAGTCTTTGCTTTTCACATTAGTGCATTCCTAGAAAATTTCATTTGTGCTGAAACTATGCAAAAAAACACAAAACAATTGTACTTATTTGACCAATAGGGTGGGGTTCTTGACAGGTTCTTTTTACTCACATGAATGTTTGAGTGGGACATTCCACACTTGGTAGGGACCTGGAACAATTCTGCATTGTAAATTATGTTCCATTAAATTCTGATAGCCACCACCTGTCAGCATATCCAAAACTCCCCATGGGGACAATGGCACTGTCTGCCATTCAGAATGACTATGTAAAGCCTCTTTTCAGAAGTGCCATGACTGAGAGAGTGCAGTATCTTTGGGAAAAGGGAGCAGGAGCTTCCAGATGGGCATCAGGGATACTCCGATCTTGTCTATGGGGGTTCTCTGCAGGAGCTGTTAGCTTCAGGGCTCCTGAACAGGAGTCTTCTGAAGTTTTCTGTCTCCCTAGGGTACTTGGGTTGGT
Source organism: Macaca thibetana thibetana (assembly GCF_024542745.1). NCBI lineage: Eukaryota > Metazoa > Chordata > Mammalia > Primates > Cercopithecidae > Macaca > Macaca thibetana. The sequence goes on from NC_065598.1 coordinate 130,409,552, forward strand.
GGTTGCCCTTCCTTTCTCTGTCTCCTTGGTTTTGTTTACTATATAAGATTTTATCTTCATGTGGTCTAGACATTTGCTGCTGAATACAGTCACTACTAGTCATGTACAGCTCTTGAGCCCTTGAAATATGGCCAATGCAAATTGAGATCTGCTGTAAGTATGAAATACACACCACATGCAGAAGACTTGGTATGAAAAAAGTAGGTGAAATATCTCACTAATAATTGTTCATATTGATTACATGTTGAAATCCTGATTGTTTGCATTGGATTAAGTAATACGTACTATTAAGATTGGCCTTAACTTTTTAAAAAATTTATTCATATGGCCACTAGAAAATTTAAAATTACATGCATGATTCTCATACAATTCTACTGGGCACTGTTGGTCTAGACTTGAGAGTGATGGTTCTGGCATTTCCCCCAGGTTGATATGCATGACATGCTCTTGGAAGAACTGGCACCAGTGGGAACAGCACACATACCACCAACCATGCACCTAGAGGCACCTGCACTCCAGGTAATGGGACCTGCCCAGGAGGCCCCAGTAGCAGAGGCATGGATCCCACAGGCAGGGCCACAAGAGCTGAACTATGGTGCTACTGGAGAATGTCAGCCCTTTCTGGACCCTGGTAAGACAAGGGTTTCTCTCCTTTCTTTTGTTTCTGTTTTGAGAGTTCAGGAATTCTCAAGGGTTGGGGTTGGGCTACAAATACCAATTACCCAATGGAAACGGACCACTCAGATAAAGAAGAGGAAAAAAATCTCTCTGGGAATAGTAGGGAACAGAGTACTTTGGATAGAACCCTGGGATTAGGAACCCTTTAAGCTAATGACCCTGATAAGGAGTCTTTTGATCAAGAATGTTACACAGGAAAACTATGGGAGTTTGGATTCTGGATAAGGACTCATTTCTCAGCCCAATTTTAATCAACAGGAACTGTGATGTCGTGGGCCCCTAGGGCCTCGGTTGCTTTCATGGCATCAGAGCCTTATTCAAACTTAATACTTTAGTAATATAGTCTCATTAGATCCTGTAAGATCAACCACTTACCACAGTCTAAAGGAAATATCTACCTCATTAAATCAGTACCTATTACAGTGTTTTTCAAACTGTAGTAAGCAGACCATTCGCAGCATGAACACCAGGGGTGTATGTTTAGCAGGCTCTGCAGGTGAGTGCTATACACACTAAAGTTTGAGAATCACTGGCCCAGACACAACAGGGGTTAGTTCTAGAGGGAGAAAGTCCAAGTGGAGAAAGGCAGCAGGATCACATAGTCCAGTTGCTCCTATATTTTATTCCCCATGGGGTTTTTTTTTTTTTTTTTTTTTTTTTTTTTTTTTTGAGATGGAGTCCTGTTCTGTTGCCCAGGCTAGAGTGCAGTGGCGCAATCTCGGCTTACTACAACCTCCACCTCCCAGGTTCAAGCGATTTTCCTACCTCAGCCTCTCAAGTAGCTGGGATCACAGGCATGCACTACCACACCCAGCTAATTTTGTATTTTTAGTAGAGACAGGGTTTCACCATGTTGGCCAGGCAGGTCTTGAACTCCTGACCTCAGGTGATCCACCTGCCTCAGCCTCTCAAAGTGCTGGGATTACAGGCATGAGCCACTGCACCCGGCTTCTCCTTTGAGGTTTTCTTACCCAGTGTTCCCTGTACCTCTTCTACCCCTCACATTAAAGCTTTGACCCAAGTGTGGCCAGAATCCTCTCCCCTGACTCCTCCAGGCACTGTTTCAACATGGTGGCATGTTCAAGAGACTGTTAAATACTGAGATCACAGAAGACACATAAGAAATGAAAATAAGAACTGTCCAAGTTATAAAATGTAAATGTCTGATCCATCCATAACTAGCTCAGTACCCAGGATTAGTAACCATGTCCCTTTCCACATCATATTAATATCATTTAGTCATTTGACCACTATCTACGAGCACCTTTGAGGAGCCAGACACCATGCCAGACCCTGGGGATTCAGTAACATACAAGGCAGAAAAGCAGCTCTGGTCATCCTGAAGATTACAGTTCAGTGGACAATTCAGATATGTCGGTAGGACTTTTTGTCCTGTATGTGACAGAAATCGGACAGTAAATTGTGTGTTGGGAGGAATAGAATGCCCGGGAGCATGGATAAGGGCCACCTAGCCAACTTTTGGCTGAGAGGGAAGTCTGGAGGAAGGAGGATCTGGATTAAAACCTACAGGATGGATCAAAGTGAGCCTGTGGAGTGGTGTACATGGGAAGCAGAGAGGGCTGGGATCAAAAGCAACAGCATGTGCAAAGTCCTGAAGGGAGAGAGAAGACCTCCTGCTGCAGTGCAAGGGACATAGAAGAGCAGTGGGATGGGAGTGGCAATAGAAGAGGCTGGAAAGAGAAGCAAGGTCCTAGGTCATGAAGAACTTGTAGCCTCATGGAGAAGTCACACTTGATTATCAGGGAAGTGGGGAACCATTTTGAGGTTCTCCAATACCAGAGCAATACACACAAATTTGCATTTTAGGAGATTATTCTGGCTATAGTAGGAATGGGTACATACCACTGAAAGCAGGGACCCCATTTGGGAGGTTGTTGCCATCATTCAGGTGAGAGGATGTTGTTCTAAAGCAAGGGCATGTTAGTGATGATGGAGTGAAAATATAGTTCAAAAGATATTTAACAGGTGTGAAATAACAGAGCTTAGTGATTGACTGGGTGTCAGGGTGATGGAGAAGAAGGGATTAAGGATGGAATCCAGGTTTCTGGCCATTCAACTGGGTAGATGGTAATATTATTCGCTGACATGACAAACAAAAGAGGAAGATCAGATTCGACGGGTCAAGTTGAGTTTAGATTTGAACATACAGAGTATGAGGTGCTTGTGGGTCTCCAGCATATTTTTAAATAAAAGTGACAAAAGAGGAAAACTTTACAAGTATACATATTGTGGTCAAAGCAGAACTATGTAATATTGCCATTTATGTTCCAGTCTTTACATCATCTACATTTCATAGTCTATTGAGGAATTCTTAAAAAAAGTCTGTGTTTATGTGTATATGCCTGGAACAAGTAGTAAAACTTAGCTAGTAATATTTGAAGTATAACTCTTTCTGTATTTGCATTCTGTTTCCGCATGTTAATTCGCTCCTTTTGTCAACATTGCAGGTACAGATATCACATAGTAGCAATATTTATCTGGTGTCAATATTTTGCTCTCTAAAGCACATGGAAATCTAGTATATTTAACAAAGGATAGATATAATTAAAAGATAAAAATTACAAATTTGGAGGACAGGAAATTATCCTTTTCTTATGACCGTTTAAAGTGATATATTATGCTTTGGAAAATGTTGCAAGGCTTATTCTATTATTTAAAGGTTACTTAAACCTTTACTTTAAACGAAAGTATATTTGATGTATCACATGAAATACGTTCTATTGTAAACTGAATGGAAAGTACAAGATGCCAGCTGAGTGGAGAAGAAATTCAAAAGTAATGGAAGAAGTCAATTGATTTTATATTAACGTTTGGAACCTATTTCCTATCAGCAAAAAATTAGGTTGTTGAGTATATGTGAATTGTGCATATATATTTTTTTCATGTAATATAACTGAAAACACATATACACATTCATTGCAAACTAAAAGAGAACTTAAGTAAACAATATAAAGTGATCTAAGGAAGACATAAACTTTAAAACAAAATCCCTTATTTGAATTCATATTGGACACTTTGATGCCAGAGATAAGCAATAATATTAGAATGTCTGCAATCAGAAAGAAAAGCAGCAAGGAGACGCTGGTCCTAAAAACATAAAATATATCATGCTTATCTTTGAAAATATGGAGTTCAAAATTTGTATACCAAAACTGGATTGCATTTTGAGTTGTCAAAGCCTTGGGTTTTTCATTTCAATTGATGAGGTTTCATTTGGAATGTCTGTGAAATGTGAAAGATCACATCTTTTTGGTGATGAAGGATATGAGAGATGAAAATTTAAAGTAAAATATAGGACAAACAAATGCTGTCTAGAAAGCATCAGAAGATTCTTATAACTTAAACTTCCTCAGATTATTCTACTATACCAAAAAATTTACCATAAGCTAATATCTAACCCCTAACTATAGTAATGACATTTCTTGGTGTAGTGAAGCTCTTATGAGACAGTCTTTGCTAATGGGGCTTAATGAAGCCATTGCCTGAGTATAGGATGAGGAGAACATTCAGTGAAGCACCTTCTTTGTTAATCTCCAATTGCTTTTCCCTCTTTGCATTGGATAGCTATTGAAGGGTAATTAATTATCCCCAAAACTTAGCAGCTTAAAGGAAAAAGTATTTATCATGTTACTGTTTTTGAGAGGAATTCACGAGTGGTCTACTAGATGTTTATGGCTCAGAGTCTCTCTTGTAGTTGTGAAGATGTCAGCAGGGACTGGCAGGATGCCTCAATTCCTTGCCAAAGGAATTTCTCCATAGGTTACCTAAGTATCCTTATGATGGGGCAGCAGGCTTCCTCCAGAGCAAAGGATCCAAGAGAAAGCAAGGAGGATGACACAATGTCTTTGATTTTAAATCAACCATGCCTGGACTTAATAGCCTTTTACTTAAAAAAAAAAAAAATCAAAAACTGATTTCCTTTTTTTTCTTCAGTTAACTTTTCCTAAGTAAAATTTCTTCACTTAATTTGGTCAAATATAATATATCTTATCATGGATCTCTTAGTTATAGCCAGAGGATGAGTTTAACATCCTGGGCAATATAGTATTGTCATTGGAAAACTAATGTTCTAGACTGTGGTCTCCAAACCAGGAGACATGATTAAATTTAAGGTAACAGGCTTTGGTTTCTATCTGTAGGGCCCTCCTTTTTTTCCATTTATTTATTTTTTGAGATGGAGTCTCGCTCTGTCGCCCAGGCTGGAGTGCAGTGTTGCGATCTCTGCTCACTGCAAGCTCTGCCTCCCGGGTTCAATTCTCCTGCCTCAGCCTCCCGAGTAGCTGGGACTACAGGCGCCCGCCACCATGCCCGGCTAATTTTTTATATATTTAGTAGAGTTTCACCATGTTAGCCAGGATGGTCTCAATCTCCTGACCATGGCCTCCCAAAGTGCTGGGATTACAGGCATGAGCCACCGCACCCAACCTTTCCTTTTATTTTTAATTGATATGTAATAATTGTACCTATTTATGGGATACAGAGTGATATTTTGATATGTGTGTACAATGTGTAATGATCAAATGAGGGTAATTAGCATATCTATCACCTTAAACATTTATCATTTCTTTGTGTTTCTCATTCCTGTGGGAGCTAAAAAAAAGGGGGGCTCATAGAAGTGAAGTGTAGGGCCCTTCTCTTTTTACTGACCAGCAGTTAATGTTTCTTCTATTACTGTAAAACCACTCATCCAATAATAGTACTTTACAGATAGCTTACATTGAGGGTAAAGAGAAGAGCCCCCTGACAGAAGTAGGCATTAATGCCTGCTTTTTTATTGCCACTCAACTTTGACCCAGAAGCCATAGAGCCAAACTAGAAAACATTTGGAGAATACAATATATGCAGGTATTGATATGATAAATTTCTAGAATTGGGATTGATTGATTAATGGGCATTTAAAACTTTAATAGATATTGTCAAATTGCCTTCTGAAATTATTGTACCAGTTTATCCTCCCACCACAATATATAGGAATGCCAAATTCTGCTCGTCTTCACTTATCTTTGCTATGTAAGAGCTATAGCTGTTCTCGCTATGTTGGCCAACAGACAAGGGCAAATATATCTGTGGAAACGCTTTCAGTAAGCGTCAGTTTTATTCAGCATTCGTGGTGGTATTTTATTCAATATGTAAGAGTAGAGGATGGGAACTGATACCTAAAAGGTGAGACATGGGTCAAAAGTGAATGGGAATTGGTTTTAGCTGACTTGGACTGTGAAAATAAGGTTGAGAAATGCAAATAAACTGATAATAGTGTCCAGAAGTATCTGAATATTACTCAAGACAACAGGGGTGGGGTGGGGTGTGCTACACATATAAGAAGTGCTTTAGGTTGACATCCATGAAGAAGCTCAAGTTTGAGCACCATGTTTTCACATCCAAGGTGTGGAGACTCCTGATGCACCCAGTTTGGGGCCAAGCTTTTTGAAAGCCGGCACCAGGAATATGATGCTGGGGACAAGGAACCAAAGCAAAAGTACTCAAATCTCTGTAATTTGGTGCTGTGCAGAAAGTAGCAGCTAGACTTGAGGGCCAATATGGGAGGCCCATGAGAGGCCCATGAGACGCAGCTGCCCTTAGATCTCATGGGTACCAGATTCTGCTTCCAGGGCTACATTTAGTCCTTCAACTAGGTCATAGAGCTTCTTTTACCTAAGGAGCAGGTGTCTGGGCCTGGTTTTGAAGTGATATTTGATGAAATCTATAACCTTAAGAGTTTCAAGTTTGTGCTCTGTAAGATGAGAATAGCCATACGAACAATTCCTGTCATTCCCAAAACTGTTTTTCTGGCTTTCATATTGAAATCTCCTGGGCCTCCAGGCTTCTACCATCCTAAGTCTTTGCTACTTGCTGCTCTCCCCAGTTTCAATTCCTTCTCCCTTCTACTTGATGGCAGCTTTAATCAATGAACTCCAGTTTATTTTTTCCACTAACTTAAAAATTTTTTTTGTTTAATTTGTGTGGGTACATACTAGGTGTATATATTTATGAGGTACATGAGATGTTTTAATACATTGCATGCATTGCATAATAATCACATCATGGTAAATGGGGTATCTGTCTCCTCAAGTATTTATCCTTTGTGTTACGAACAATCCAATTCTACTCTTATTTTTTAAATGTATAATTTCTATTTTTTTGGGGGGGCCTGTTCCACCACATCATTCAATTATCCCACTCCTGGGTTTAAATCCAAGCATTGTTAACAAAATAGTGAGTTTATGAAACATTTTATTGGAAGTGTATTTTATATTTCTTAATCTAAAATCTATTGTTTTTTTCCCTGTGAAAATATGAAATAAAGTATTTTACACTACTTCCTAGGATTTGATATAATGTACTGAAATCTAAATTTTACTTCAGATTAATGTTAGCCAAACTAATTTGTTAATATCATTTAATGATGTCAATATTTAAATGTTTTTTTCTACATTTACATCTTTTTTTAAGTAGCATTATTGAAATATAATTCACATACCATATATTGTCACCCCTTTGAAGTGTACAATTTAATGTTTTTTGGTGTATTCACAATATGTACAACTGTCACCACAGTCAATTTTAGAATATTTTCATCACCTCAACAAGAAACCCTGTACCCTTTAGCTATCACCTCTTGGCCCCCATCTCTCCCACTCCGAAGCAACCACTAATTTACTTTCTGTCCCTGTAGATTTGCCTCTTCTGGATATTTCATATCAATGAAATCATACAATATGTGGTCTTTTATGACTAACTTCTTTCACTGAGCATATTTTCAAGGATCAACTTTGTTGTAACATGTATCAATACTTTATTCCTATTTATGGTTGAATAGTCCATTGTGATGTTATACCACATTTTGTTTATTCATTCAACAGCTGATGAACGTTTAGATTGTTTCTATAGTTTGGCTATTATGAATTATGCTGCTATAAAAATTTGAGTATGACATTTTGTATTTATATATGTTTTCATTTTTCTTGGGTATATACCTGGGAGCACAATTGCTAGGTCATATGGTAACTCTATGTTTAAACTTCTCAGGAACTTCTCAACTTTTACAAACTGGCTGTACTCTTTTACATTCCCACCAGCAGGGTACAAGCACTCTTATTTCTTCACATCCTGGGCGACATTTATTATTATTATTTGACATTTTTATTCTAGCCATCCTATGGGTATGAAATAGTGACTCATCGTGGTTTTGATTGTGGATTTGATACTCTTCTTTCTTTGAAGAGTAACAATGCTGAACATGCGTTCATGTGCTTATTGGTCATTTGTATATTTTCATAGATCTATTTAGTTCCCTTGCCCATTTTTAATTGAATTATTTGTCTTTTTATTATTGAACTGTCTGTGTTCTTTATACAGGTGACCCTTGAGCAATGTGGGGGTTAACGGTGCTGACTTACTGTGCAGCTGGAAATCCATATACATAACTTTTGTTTCCCCCACATTTAACTACTAATAGCCTACTGTTTGACTGGAAGCCTTACTGATAACATCAGTGGTCAATTAACACATATTTCATATGTTATATACTGTATTCTTACAATAAATAAGCTAGAGAAAAGAAAATGTTATTAAGAAAATCATAAGGCAGAGAATATATTTACTATCCATTATGTGGAAGTGGATCATTATAAAGGTCTTTATAGCAACACAAATGAACTAAGACAGTGTGGTACTTCCATAAGAATAGACATGTAGATCAACAAAATAGAGGAGAGTTTAGTCTCAGGGGTGGCAGAGGTGGAAGAAAATCTGCCTATAAGTGCATTTGTGTAGTTCAAACCTATGTTGTTCAATGGTCAACTGTGTATTCTAGATAAAAGTCCCTTATTAGACATATGATTTGCCGATATTTTCTCCCATTCTGTAGGCCGTCTTTTCACTTTCTTGATAGTGTTCTTTGTAGCCCAAAAGATTTTTTTAATTTCGATGAAGTCAAATGTAATTGTTTTTTCTTTTGTTGTTTGCCCTTTTGATGATTTAAGAAATCATTGCCTAATCCAAGGTTACGAACATTTTCCCCTGTGTTTTCATCTAACAGTTTTATGATTTTAGCTCTTACATCTAAGACTTTGATCTATTTTTCATTAATTTTTAATAGGGTGCAAAGTAGAGGTCCAAATAATATTTTTTTTTTCCCATGGAGACGTCCAAGTGTCTCAACATGATTTGTTGAAAAGGCTATTCTTTTTATATTGAATATCCTTGAAACCCTTGTCAAAATCAGTTGACCACAGGACAGATATATGGATTTATTGCTGGATTCTCATTTCTATTCTGTTATGTTTAGTTGGTTTATAGTATTTTCTTTGTCTTGTATTATTGATCTTCTGCCTAGATTTTCTATCTGTTAGTGCAAGGAGTTATTGAAGTGTCCAACTACTATTGTTGAATTATCTGGTTCTTGTACTATTTCTGTCAGGTTTTGTTTTACATATTTTAGTACTCAGAAATTAAGTGCATACATGATTATAATTGTTATATCTTCCTGATGGATTAATATTTTTATCATTATAAAATGATCCTGTATATCTTAGTAATGAGTTTTTTTGTTTGTTTTAATGTCTCTTTTGACTGGCTGTCTTGTGGTTGCTACTTGTATGATATATCTTTTTCCATCCCTTTACATTCAATCTATTTGTATCTTTGAATCTAAAGGATACCTCTTATACACAGTATATGGTTGGATCTTTTCAATCCAGTCAGACCTTCTCTGCTTTCTGATTAAATCATTTAATCTATTTACATTTAATTTCATTTTTGATGTGGTTAGATTTATATCTGCCATTTTGCTTTCTGTTTTCTATATGCCTCAAGTCTTTTTTGTTCCTCTATCCCTCTTTTACTGCTTTCTTTTTCATTAAGTAAATATTCCTCATGTAATATTTTACTTTAATAATTTTACTACTTTTGTTTCTTTGGTGGTTGCTCTAGGATTTACCATGTACATCTTATCATTGGTTTCAGAGTTATACTAACTTAATGCTAGTGAGATATAGAAATGTTTCTCCTATGTAGCTCTGTTCCCTTTCCCCCTTTTTGTGATATTACTATCATATATATTACATCAAAAATGTTTTAAACCCAAGAATACATTGTTATAATTATTGCTTTATATAATTTTACGACTCTTAAGAAGCTGAAAGAAGAAAGGAAAATATATATTATAACTTTTGTTATATTAACATTGTTTATCATTTCTGGTTTTCTTCATTTGTTCCTGTGGATTTGAATCACCAACTGGAGTCATTTCTTTAGTCCCATACACTTTGCTCTTACCCACCTCATTTCTGCTGTTATTGGGAAATATATTACATTTCTCTATGTTGTATGCCCAGCAATACACTATATACATATTTTTATACAGTTGCCTTTTACATCTTTTAACAAAAGAAAGAAGTGGTAATTTTCATTTATACTGTCTTTTCTCATTACATATTTATTTTTACTTATGCTGCTTTGTCATGTGGATTCAGATTACCATGCATTTAGATTATAAGTCAGTATTTTGTATCTAAGCCTTTGCTATTCTCTCCTATTCCAAGTTTCAATTGAAACTCCATCTTTTACTTCACAGCAGCTTTCTTTTGATCTATTACCTTCAATTTTATTTGGCCTGTTTCATATTACCCTGTAATTTCACTCTTAGCTTTGAAATCCAAATGAAAACAAAATAGTGAATTTAAATAGCACTTTTATTTGAAATTCAGCTTTTGTTTCTTAATCTTGAAAAGGAAATTTTTGTTCATGAAAAACTAAAATGAGATGTTTTAGTCCACTTCCTCTGCCTTGAATATAATGTTCTGGAATTTAAATTTTCCTTCAGATTAACATTAGTCAAAATAAATTCCTAATGTCATTTTAATAATACTAATATTTAAACATCAGCCTACATTTAGATATCAAATTAGTAATTTACAGCCTACATTTCACTGAAGACCAGTAAACTTGACCAGAGATAAAGGAGGAGAAGAAGGGGCTCAGAAAAGAGGATGTAAGCAATACCAGCTGTCAATGAGGAGAGGGGTGGTCAGACAAGGGGAGAGTGAGTGGTTAGAAACTTCACCTGGCTGTCCTTAGATTGACACTTTGAAATACTATTTTGTAGTCATTTTGGCTAATAGTCATTTTTACCTGTATGAGTCATTTGGGCTAATTTTAAAAGAATCCACTTTTAGACTTTAGCTGAAACCAACATAAATACTGCTTTTGCTAGGTTCAACCCAGTTCAATTTTCATTTAAATTCAAAAGACTCCACTGAAAATTTTCCAGTAAACACTTTAACTACTACTTTCACCTCTCTCTCTTCATTTAGCACTCAATAGCAGTGTTTTCCAGTATTAATATGGCAACACTTTATGACATTTATTTCATATTTTAGCTCTAACCTAAGCAAATCTAGTATCAAAATAGATGCTGAAATGATTTAGTGCATTGATTTCAGCACACAATTTATTCACTCACCTTCCATAGATTAGAGAATAGCTTTGAATTGAACACAACCTCATTTTCATTTTGCTCTTATCTTTTAAAGAAAAGACTGTTGTAAGAGACTTAGGTGAAGTAATAGTAATGGAGTAGGAAGTAGATACTAAGAGGCTATGTGTCCAAGAAATCAGCCTAAATTTTGGAAAAACCTTTGATGAACCAAACTGTAATGCTTCCCATCTTTCTTCTGGCCAGGATATCCATTACCGAAACTTGACATGAACTTCTCATTGGAGAATAGAGAAGAGCCATGGGTGAAGGAATTACAGGATTCTAAAGAAATGAAACAATTACTTGATTCCAAGATAGGTAAGTAATTGTTCTTTGATATACTAGGGGAAAAAAAAAAGAAAAATTTAACCTAAATAAAGATACAGAGTTTGGAATTCTATTTAGGAATTTCTATGTTCCTACCACTGGTTTAACATAACTCTTCATTTTCCTTCACTTTCTTTTCTCCATGGAACACAATATCATCTGCAGTTTCTATTTCTTTTCTCAGGTTTTGAGATTGGGATAGAAAATGAAGAAGATACTTCAAAACAGAAAAAAATGGAGACTATGTATCCATTTATTGTAACTTTAGAGGGGAATGCTCTCCAGGGTCCCATTTTGCAAAAAGACTATGTACAATTAGAAAATCAATGGGAACCCCCCCCAGAGGATTTACAGACAGATTTAGCAAAACTGGTAGATCAGCAGAACCCCACTCTGGGAGAGACACCTGAGAACTCCAACTTGGAAGAACCTCTCAACCCCAAACCCCATAAGAAAAAGAGTCCAGGAGAGAAACCTCACCGATGTCCTCAGTGTGGAAAATGTTTTGCTCGAAAGTCACAACTTACTGGGCATCAGAGAATTCATTCAGGAGAAGAACCTCACAAATGCCCTGAATGTGGGAAAAGATTCCTTCGTAGTTCAGATCTTTATAGACACCAACGACTTCATACAGGGGAGAGACCCTATGAATGCACTGTATGTAAAAAGCGATTCACTCGGCGGTCACATCTTATAGGGCATCAGAGAACCCATTCTGAAGAAGAAACATATAAATGTCTTGAGTGTGGGAAAAGTTTTTGTCATGGATCAAGTCTTAAAAGACATCTGAAAACTCATACAGGTGAAAAACCTCATAGATGTCATAATTGTGGGAAAAGTTTTAGTCGACTGACAGCTCTTACTTTGCACCAGAGAACGCATACTGAAGAGAGACCTTTTAAGTGTAATTATTGTGGGAAAAGTTTTAGACAGAGACCAAGCCTCGTTATTCATTTAAGAATCCACACAGGGGAGAAGCCGTACAAGTGTACTCATTGTTCTAAAAGCTTCAGACAGAGAGCTGGCCTTATTATGCACCAGGTCACTCACTTTAGAGGACTTATTTAAGAATCGCTGAAACAGGTCCTACACAAATTGACACTAACTCAAAAAAAATCTTAACCTGCAGCAGGCTGTTTGTCTTGGAAGCTTTTGTTTAAGCTTATAAGATAGACAGCTATTCTTTTTTTTTTGCTAGTTTTAAAACCCATCTTCCAAGCTATATGAATTTTAGAGTATTTATCTATTCTTGTGATTTTCTTAGATTTGATTTCTTCTGTCAGCACAACTCTTCTTTTTTTAATTACAATGAAAAATTTTGTGTTCCAAGGCAACTGTATCATAGGTGTAAACATAAAGCATATAAATTATGACAATCCTTTTAGAGGTAGGGTCAATATAGTGGATAAACATGTCTATCAGATGTATTGATTATAGCAGTACTATAGTTATTCTGCTGTCATTATTAAAGATGATTATATTCATTCAAAGCTTTAGATGTGTCCCATGTGGCAAGAAAGGAGACAGTGAATTTTGTCAAACAATAAAAATGTGTCAGGAACACAAGGATGAAGGGGATGTCATTTGCCTGGTAAGAACTGGGTTATTTCTACTGAAATTTTTTATGTTTAAAGAAATTAAGATTTTAACCTTTACTTTTGAATTTTGCAAAGTTTGCTAGTCTGCTTAGTCAGCAGTCTGTGGTAATGCTGCTAAAAGCAGAGTATTAATCTGGTAATTTATTTTGTTCACAGAATAAGTAAGCTCTATGTCTGGAAGAATCCATTTGGCAGTTGAAATTATGCAAGCAGGATCTAATTTAATTGTGATTGACTGAAGAACCAGGGTCTTTTGCTCTCCTTTGGTATTTCACTCTCCTTTGGTATTCAATCATGTGTCTTTCAGTGCTTTTTAAAATTTTACCCATTCTTTAATTTAGTGTCTCCATATGTGTGTGTCATAGAATACTTAGTTCTGCTAGATATTCTGCAAATATATTTGGGAATTGCTTCCTGCTGTTTCGCCTTCTTAGATTCATAGTGCACATCAGCATGTGAGAATCTCTGAGAGGTCTTCTAGAAAGGAGAGAAAAAGCACCTCTTTTGGCTCAATGTTTTCCAAACTTATTTGACCCCAAAACCTTTTTCATATACCCAATAATAAGCTACAGAACTAATAATCTGCAAATGTCTCTTGGAACACACTGCCTTAAACAGATATTTCTATAGCTATCAGTATAGTTAAGTTGCTCCCAAGCCTAGTTATCTCCAGTTGTTTTAACGGTGTTATGAAAAATTCTTAAAATATATATGAATTTGTATAACACACACAGAGACACACACACACATATACATACATACTACTTCAAGGGGGTGAGGGTCACTAATTCAGATAATTTTTAAGTTGCCTAGTGATTCTCAATCTCTTTGAATTTTACTTATATTTACACACACACACATATGTATATACACATATCATTTTAAGAAGATGAGGATCACTAATTCAGATAATTTATAAGTTGCCCAGTGATTCTCAACCTCTTTGAATTTTACTTATAATTACATACACACACACACACACACACACACACGCACACACGTTGCTACTTATATAAATGTTCTCATGTAATCATGGTAACAGCTCAAATTCCCAAAGCAAGGGAAGACTTCTCATTGTCAGTTAAACCTGTTAAAACATGAAAATATTCATTGAGCCTAGTTCCTTGTTATAAAATACAAGAAATAGGACATTCAAGCATTTTCCCTTTATGAAGATACTCAGTCATTCTTTCCTTAAACTACAATTAGGGAAAGTATATCTCTTCTATTCCTTTGAAGTTCTCAAAAGTGATGTAAGTACTTTGGGGGTATCTACTATGTGCCTAACTAGTCCTAGTCCTGTTCTAGGCTTAGTGGAAGCTAGTAAAGAAATGTAATTCATGGATCAGGCTCATAAAGATTTTATAATATTTTTAGTTAAACAAGAGTTGGGAAACAGGTGGAGAAAAATGCAAGAGAGTTTGTAATTAAGTGCCAATTATACCAATTGCTAGACCTAGGATGTATCTTTAATTCTTGTCATCCAGGTCCTTGTGTGATGCTGCTGTAAGTCTGGGGCTCAAACTGATATCCCAGTAGCAATAAACGTATAATATGGGAGGAGTCCGAATGTAGAGATGAAAAATACAGAATGTGATGGCTTCTCTTTTCTCTCTTGTGGAATTGCATTCAAACCAGAACAGTGCCTTAGAATGGATGTGCCCAACTGCTCTGTATTTATGCAATATTTTAATAAAGCAGAAATGTATGTGCTCTTCCTGCTTCACTTGCACTAATTAATTTTTTGAACAACTTAGAGCTTCTTCCCTGAACAGTGGCAACAAGCATGGCAATTGACTCCTGTCCTCATCCCAAGTTGGAATCGCTTTTCTCTCTGCAACCATGGCACTGTGATTATGCATCATTTTTAGCATTTAATATAGTCCATTTTTGGCTAGTAGGGTTAGTTGCAATCATAATATGAGTTGTATCCTCCCTCTCATTTATATCAAGTATACTTGACTAGATTTTTACAAGTTAGAGAATGTCTAATATTCTTTTTTACAGTGCCCTATATATAAGAATTAATACATATTTGTGGCATTGAATCAAGAAACACGTGAAATAGTTCTTGGAAACAGATAACATATTTAGAACATTACATGGATAATTATACTTCTATGCCTAATTGTACTTCTGAGCATTTCAAAAAGATAAGGGCAAAATATGGTACCTACCTCCTAGCTATTATAAAGGGGAAAATACAGTACCTACCTCAAAAGTACTATGAAGATTAAATGAAATATATTTTGCTCTGGCCCTACACACTGTAAGCTTTCAATAAATATCCCCCATGTTATATTCTCATTCTTTGTAGTTTAATGATAAAAGCATTTAAAGCTATAGATTTCTTCTCTTTATGGCTTTGGACATCATAACTTTTATATGTAATGTTCTTATTAATTATTTCAAAATTGTTGTTTGTTTTCATTATAATTCCTCTTTGACTTAAGAGATGTACAACGCTGCCATTTTCCTCTTAATTTTTGGTTTTGCTACATTGTGA
Source organism: Macaca thibetana thibetana (assembly GCF_024542745.1). NCBI lineage: Eukaryota > Metazoa > Chordata > Mammalia > Primates > Cercopithecidae > Macaca > Macaca thibetana. The sequence goes on from NC_065598.1 coordinate 130,425,159, forward strand.
TTAGTCTGGGCCCAGCCCCCTGCTTCTTTAATAGTCCTCTGTAACAGATGTGAAATGGATTGGTAAGAGGGCTCATCTCTTAGCCTCTCCTTAGCATTGATAATCAGTTTACTCAGTTCCTAATCCCTGAGACTTTAACCACTGGGATTGGAAGTGGTGGTAAATCTCTTTCTCCTGGAGTGATATATAGGTTAGCCTCTATCCAGCTTTTTGTGCCTTGTCAGAAAGGACTTCTCAGAGTTCTAGCAAGACCTAAGTTTACATTTCCTAAGAATTCTAAGATAGTAAAAAATACTAAAATATTGATATATTTTAAATATTTACATTTAATGAACATCTTTATCACCTAATACAAGAATATAAATGTATTAATTACTGAAGATAACTTCAAAACTCTAAAATGTGAGGTCTTTCCTGAAAATCAGACCTTACCTGTTGGCCCTAGAAGAGATCTGTTTACCTCTACTTTGAAGTGTATTCTACAGTAATTCTTCAGCCACCTCTTCTCAACTAGATTCCTTTCCTATGAAAATAGAGGGTGAGCAGTGAAGAACTAGAGGCCCTTCATCTTAACCTGGAGTGAAAGGAAACACTTGTACTGCCTTATCTCCCGAGAAGTACAATTCATCTTGGGAAGACTAGAGTCCCTTTTCCTAAGATGTTACTTACATGCTGCTGTAACACACACACACACACCCCACACACACATGGGTATAGGGAATAGGGAAGAGAAAAAGAAGTGTGTGTGTGTGTGTGTGTGTGTGTGTATGTATATATTTTAGACGAAGTTTTGCTCTGTCGCCCAGGCTGGAGTGCAGTGGCATGATCTTGGCTCACTGCAACCTCTGTCTCCTGGGTTCAAGCAATTATCCCTCCCTCAGCCTCCCAAGTAACTGGGATTACAGGTGCCCGCCACCATGGCTGACTAATTTTTGTATTTTTAGTAGGATAGGATTTCACCATGTTGGCCAGGCTGGTCTCGAACTCCTGGGCTCAAGTGATCTGCCTGCCTCGGCCTCCCAAAGTGCTGGGATTACAGGCATGAGCCACCGTGCCCGACCAGAAGTGTACAATTCTTAACCCCAATTCCTCCATTTTCAAGCAGAGAGATGGTATAATTAACACTGAGAAGTTCTATGTTTACCAAACAAATGACCTTGACAAAGTCTCCAAGTCTTGATTTCTTTACCTGTTGTGGGAATTTTAAAGTATACCCTCAAATTATTTTCCCATAGAAAATGGAGTCTCTGTCCCCTGCCCTTGAATCTGGGCAGGCTTGAGACTGCTACTAAAGGAATAAGTGATACTCTGTTACTTCTGAGGTGGGGTCATAAAAGATGTTGTAGCTTCCATCTTGTTCAGTAGAAGCACTTGCTCTTGGATCCCATGTAGGAAGTCTGATCAATATGGAGAGGTACCTGTAGGCTGTCTGGTGGTTATTCTGAACTGAGCTTGTTCTTCAGCCACCTCGGCCATCTCATTTTGTCTTAGAAGTGGATCCTTCAGCTCTAGCAGTTGCAACCCCAAAACATTTGAGTCATCCTAGCTGAGGCCCTACATATCTTGGGTAGAGAAGAGCCATCCCCCTGTGCCCTGTCCACATTCCTAACTCACATAATTTGAAAGCATAATAATATAACTACTGTTTTACACTGTTGAACTTTGGAGTGGTTTGTTACACAGCAGTAGAGAGTGGTAATATCTTTAAAGCAGATATAACATCTGGTAAGATGAACAACTGGGAAACAGACACTAAAGCATTTAGAAAACAGACCTACAAATAGCTAATGGGTATATGCTCAACATCACTAATCATCAGGAAAATGCAAACTAAAATGACAATGAGATATCATGTCACACCTGTTAGAATGGCTGTTATCCAACAGCAACAACAAAACAAGATAACAAGTGTTGGTGAAGATGTGAGAAAAAAGAACCCTTCTATACTCTAGGTGGGAATGTGAATTGGTACAGCCATTATAGAAAACAATATTGAGATTTCTCAAAAAATTAAAAATAGAACTACTATCTGATCCATCAATACCACTTCTGCATATATATTTAATTAAAATCAGTATCCCAAAGAGATATTTACACTACCATGTTCATTTGAGCACTTTTCACAATAGCTAAGATATAAAATCAATCTTAGTGTATATAGACTGATAAATGGATGAAGAAAATGTGAGATATGTATGCAGGGATTTTGTTGTATTGTGCCTCACTTTATTGTGTTTTAAAGATACTGCGTTTTTGACAAATTGCAGATTTGTCACAACCCAGATTTGTGGCAAAAACGTGCTCACTTTGTGTCTCTTTGTCACGTTTTGGTAATTCTCACAGTGTATCAATTTGTTTCATTATTACTATATCTGTTATGGTCATCTGTGATCAATAATCTTTAATGTTAGTACTGTAATTGGGGGTGTGTATTAGTCTGTTCTCACCCTGCTATAAAGATACTACCTGAGACTGGGTAATTTGTAAACAAAAGAGGTTCAATTGACTCACAGTTCCACATGGCTGAGGAGGCCTCAGGAAACTTACAATCATGGTGGAAGAGGTAGGAGAAGCAAGCAAGTACCCTTCTTCAGAAGGCAGCAGGAGAGAGAGTGCAGAAGGCAAATGGTAGACACTTATCAAACAACCAGATCTCCTGAGAATGCCCTCATTATCACAAGAACAGCATGGGGGAAACTGCCCCCATTGTCCAATCACTACCCACAAGGCCCCTCCCTCAACACATGGGGATTACAATTCAAGATGAGATTTGTGTGGGGACACAGAGCCAAACCATATTATTTCACCCCTGGCCCCTCCCAAATCTCATGTCTTTTTCATATTTCAAAACAAATCATGCCTTTCCAACAGTCTCCCAAAGTCTTAACTCATTCCAGCATTAACTCAAGAGTTCAAGTCCAAAGTCTCATCTGAGACAAGGCAAGGCCCTTCTTATGCTTATGAGCCTGTAAAATCAAAAGCAAATTACTTCCAAAATATAATGGGGGTATCTTGGGTATTACAGTTACATAAATGTTCCCATTTCAAGTAGGAGAAATTGGCCAAAAAAAGGGGCCCAGGCCCCATGCAAGTCTGAAACCCAGCAGGGCAGTCATTATATGTTAAGGCTCCAAAATGATCTCCTCTGACTCCATGTCTCATTATCAAAAGCATGCTGATGCAAGGGGTGGGCTCCTACAGCCTTGAGCAGCTCTGCTTCTCTGACTCTAGAGGGTACAGCTTCCATGGCTGCCTTCATGAGTTGGTATTGAATGCCTGAGGCTTTTCCAGGTGCATGGTGCAAGCTATCAGTGAATCTACCTTTCTGAGGTCTGGAAGATAGTGGGCCTCTTCTCACAGCCCCACTAGGCAGTGCCCCAGTGGGGCCTCTGTGTGGGGGTTCCAATCCCATATTTCCATTCCACACTGCCCTAGTAGAGGTTTTCTATGAGGGCTTTGCCCCTGCAGCACAGTTCTGCCTGGACATCCAGGCATTTCCATACATCTTCTGAAATCTAGGCAGAAGTTCCCAAAGCTCAACTCTTGTCTTCTGTGCACCTGAAGGCCCAACACCAAGTGGAAGCCACCAAGGCTTTGGGCTTGCACCCTCTGAAGCAATGGCCCTAGCTGTACCTTAGCCCCCTTTAGCCACAGCTGGAGCTGGAGCGACTGGGACACGGGGCACCAAGTCCTGAAGTGGCACAGAGCAATGGGGCCCTTGGCCCAGCCCATGAAGCCATGTTTTCCTCCTAGGCCTCTGGGCCTGTGATGGGAAAGGCAGCCTTCAAGATCTCTGATATGCCCTGGAGACATTTTCTTCATTGTCTTGGCTGTTAACATTTGGCTCCTTGTTACTTATGCAAATTTCTGTAGCCAGCTTGAATTCCTCCCCCAAAAATGGGATTTTCTTTTCTACCAAATGGTCAGGCTGCAAATTTTTCAAACATTTATGCTTTGCTTCCCTTTTAAATGTAAGTTCCTATTTTAAATCATCTCTGTGAACACATATAACTGTACGCTTTCAGGAAAAGCCAGGTCATATCTTGAATGCTTTGCTGCTTAGAAATTTCTTCTGCCAGATACCCTATGTCATCTCTCTCAAATGCAAAGCTCCACAGATGTCTAGGGCAGGGACAGAATGCCACCAGTCTCTTTGCTAAAGCATAGCAAGAGTGAATTAAACCTCTTTTCTTTATAAATTACCCAGTCTCAGATATTTCTTTATAGCAGTGTGAGGACAGAGTAATACAAAGGTTGAGGTCATTAAGAGACCACAAGCATGAAAATGAAAATGACTACTATAAAAGGCATGAAAGTGAACATTAGAATAAAGGTGAAGTTAGGTATAACACAACAAACATAAAGATGACCACTGGAAAAGTTAAGATCGCATGTGAGACTTCAAGTGTAATGATGACTGCTGAAACAATGTCAGTGTTCAAAGTATGAGGCAAAAAGTATAAGGATGATTCTGAAATAAGCCAAGGTAAACGTTCAACAAGCATTATGATGAATTCTGGTAAAGGTTAAGATCCTGTGTGAGACGAAAACCATGAGGATGACAGCTGGAATATGTTAAGGTTCAATGTGCAGCAGAGAGCTAGAAGGACACTACTGGAATAATGTTACACTTCAGTGTGAGACTGCCAGCAAGAAGTTGACAGCTGGGATAAGGATAAAGGTAAGACCTAAACAATAAGGATGAAGGTTACTACTAAAATAAGGGTAGTATTCAGTGTGAGATAGTAAGCAGGAAGGTGACCACTGGAATAAGGATAGCATTTGTTTTGAGAAAGGAGGCATGAAGATGACCTCTGGAATAAGGCAAAGTTTCAGTATGAGAAAAGGAGTACAAAAATGATGGATAGAATAAGGCTATAGTTCAATGAAACTATAATAAAAATGAAGATGACTGCTGGAATATGTTTATGGTTCAGTGTGAGACAAAATACATGAAGATGATTGCAGAAATAATGCTAAGTTTCCCTTTGAGACTTCAGCCATGAAGTGGAATCATGGGATAAGGTTAAGTTTCAGTGTATGAAAATTAGCATGAAAATGATTGCTTGAATAATGTTCAGGTTCAGTGTGAGACAAGCATGATAATGACTACTGGGATACATTTCTAATTCGCTGTGAGAGCAAGAATGAAAATGACCACATTAATAAGGTTATGTTTCACAGTGAGGAAATAAGCATGAAAATTACCACTAGGATTAGCTAAAAGTTCAATTTCTGACAACGTGCATGCAGATGACCACTGGAATAAGATTATCCTGTGTGAGAAAACCACCGTGGAATGACGCTGGAATATGTCTATTTTTTTAGTGGGAGACAAAGAACAGGAATGTGAACACTGGAATAAGGAAACAGTTTAGTGTGAGAGTAGCATGAAGATGACCGCTATAATAATGTTAAGGTTCAGTTGAGACAGCAAGCTTGAAGAATAATACTGGAATATGTGTATACTTTATTGTGACACAACAATAGGAAAACATCCAACCAAATAAAGGTAAGGTTCAGTGTGTGACAACAACTATGATGATGAATGCTAGAATAATTAATCTCACCTATAAAATGGAGATAAAAGTGGTATTTATAGGGTTTTTGAGATGATTAAGTGAGATAGACATAAAGAACTGAGCACAATTCTTGGTTCTAGTAAGCTTTAAATCATTGGTAACTGTGGCTATTTTCTTATTATCATCTTTACCAGCAACAGCAGCACCATCACAATGGTCATAATAGTCATTTCCAGGAAATCAGAGCCCCTTTTAATTGGCTGGTGCTGTGTGGGTTCTTCTGTTGGCTGGGTTTAACAGGAAATCTTCTTTCAGGAAAGAATAGACAGAGTTACATTTTTTTTCCAGTGGTTAATGTCTCCCATCTGTGGTTGGAAACTAGGCTAAAAATAAATAAATAAATAAATAAAAATAAAAAACTTAGCCACTAGGAAGATGAAAGATAGCATTCAAAGTGGGAGGTGCAGACATAGTTTCCAGTGGAGAAGGTTCCTTTCCCCTATGTAATGGTAAATTTTAGGTGTCCACTTTACTGTATTAAAGGATATTCAGATGGCTGGTAAAGTATTGTTTCTGGATATATCTGTGAGAATGTTTCCAGAGGAGACTGGCATTTGAATCAGTAGATTGAGTGAGGAAGATCTTTCCTTACCCAATGTGGGTCAGCACCATCCATTCCACTGAGAGCCCAGATAGAATAAGAAGGCAGAGGAAAGGTGAATTTGCTGTCTCTTCTGAAACTGGGACACCCTTCTTCTGCCCTTGGATATCAAAGCTCCAGATTTTCTGGCCTTTGGACTTTGAGACGTACACCAGTGCCCACCCAGATTCTCAGGCCTTGGGCCTAGGACTGAGAGTTACACTACTGGCTTCCCTGTTTCTGAGGCCTTCTGACTTGTACTGAGCCACACCACCAGCTTCCCTAGTCTCCACCTTGTGGATGGCCTATCATGGGAATTCTCAGCTTCCATAGTTGCATGAGCTAATACTCCTAATAAATACCCTCCCATGTATCTATATCTATTTGTCTTATTGGTTCTGCCTCTTTGGAGAACTAGTATACCCTGCCGACAACTTTTTAAAGTAAATAGGGATACTTTTCTGTTACTCCCACATATCCTTACTTCTACAAGAATCCTGAGGGAGGGAGGCACTTTACAGCTGAAAGGGAAACAGTAAAACAGTAAGTTGGATGTGTTGGGTAGATATCACATTTAGAGAAGAAAGGAAGTCACCCTCTGAGCAGGAGGTTACATAGGTTCCTTTGTGCACCATAAATAGTCCTACTTCTCTCTCTACTCCTTTCCCACCATGTCTCTATCCAGCATCTCCTACTCAATCTCCTTTAGTGAAGCCCTTGCCCAGACATCAATCAGTGCATCATCAGAAGGGGAAGGACCCAAGTAAGATCTGACTCTGATAGGAAAGCTCTAGTGAAAGCTTGTAGGTCTGCTCTTTGGGAATATAGCAGTTACTAGGCTATTCTGTGCCACTTTATGCACTACTAAAAGTAGAGACACATAGACATTCTATCCAGTATAGCTTGGGATTTGCAACCTAATCAGCTCTTTCCAAGCCTTGACACAACTTCTTGAGTTGTGTCTTTATATGTAGACACAAAAACACTAGGCCTCTTCAATGCAAGGTTTGAAGTGGCTAGTCAGTGCCTCTTGTCATTTGGGAAACCTGATCTAACTCTGACAACCTTTTCGAGGAGACACCTTATTCCTAGAACCAACTCAGAACACCATAAGTACAAATATCAACAGGAAATAGAAAATCCCTTCATTTACTTCCTTTACCTTTCTAAGCCAGACTGACAATTAGTCTGCATTAAGCCATACAAAGAAACAACGAATCTTCCTGTATGGATGATAGGCTTTTCATCACTCCTATATGTACTAAATTGAAGTTACACCTTTTGGATTGCCACTCCATACAAATCTTTCCAGAAAATTGTATTTTTAAAAAATTAGCATATCTAACAAATTCTCACTGAAGGAGCTGTCATTATGCCTTTTCTAACAGCGAGCATAATGTTTGCGTATGAAAACCCTTGAATGTAAAAAAAGAAACCACTGAATGAAGTCAAATATCTGAGTGAGAAAGCATAAAGGTATTTGCTAAAAATCAATGTCAAAGATCATAATTAAAAAGTGGATATTATCAAAGGAAAGCCTAACTAGAAATGCATGAAAATGGGAACAGTGGGTATAATTCTAGGTAGACAGATTTTTGGCAATTTAAAATTTCATTACACGTTTCTGAAGTCTCTAGACCTTCTACCTAAGCACATATTACATCTATAATTTTAAAAATTATTCAAAAAATTTTGAACACATCCAGCCTTTTTGTGTGTTGTGATTTTTCATTAAATACTAGGAAAATTGTCTTCTACATAGATAATTCATAGAGTCAATGTCAATAGCCTTGCCTTAAAATTTCAGTTATAATCAATTCTCTTTCCAATAATAACAACAAGGGGGAAGGAAAACACACTTAATTTGATAATGTGTTTGATATGGAATACATCACCTTAGTAATTAATATTCTCACCAATAAGGAACCATGCACTGAACAGAAGGAAGATGAGTAGAAGGCCAAAAAGTGGCCTAGGAGTCATCTCCTTGGGAATGATCCAAGGATCCATGTTCTGTGACAAATCTGAAGACGAATCACCTTTTCTTTCCCTGGGAAGGGCCCCTAGTTCTGGAGATTGCCACCAATTACTGTCACCTTTCTTGGACTCCTCCACTTTGTGACCCCAGAATGCCAGTCCTCATCAGAATTGCTCATTGAACCAAACAATGCATTGAGGTCTTCCTCAGCCTAGTGCAATAAAGATATTCAGGATGACTGAATTTCTAAGGTAGAAGAGGTTTCACAGATAAGTTCCAATTTCACGACCTTCTTTATCTACCAAATGAGCAACGTTTTGGTCAAGAGCCAATTAAAGTCTGGATGGTGAGTGGCTGGCCCTTAGTCACCGTCAAGTCACCTGATGGAAGACCTTGGCTGCCATGGCTCAAATAAGTGGTCTTAAGCTTTTTTTGAATACGTGAAGCCTCAGTTTCTCACAGGTAGAAAATAACAATGATCCTAACCTTCCTAGGCTTTAACATAATTTAATAAATTATGATAATAAGTGAAAAGGCTTTGAAATATCAATATGCTCTACAAAAGTGAGGTAGAGTGTTTAGTTTCTAAGCAAATGGAAATTTAGGGGTTTTGATCTTCATGTAGGGAATACCTGGATTCATGGGTGTACAAACCTGTACATTTGAACAAAGCCCCATGCTTGGTTTAATGCTTTGCTGTTGGCATCTTGAAATTCTGGATAATTTTTGCAAAAGAGAATCCTGATTTTATTTTGCTCTGGGGTCCTGCAAATTATGTAGCTTTTCCTGACATCAGGTGCATGACACCTCCCTGTGAAAGAAACCCATGCCTATAGAAGAATAGAATCACCAGAGTTATCTACTGAGAAGAAAGGTCAAAAGGATAAAAGTAAAGATCAACAGCAGCACTTACAGTGTATATTTGAGAACATTTTATAATAGCTCATACTTATATTTAGCAATTCCTCCCCTGAAATTATCAAAAGTCTTGGCTTTGATGATTCTTTGATCATCAATGAATTAATCATGTGTGTCCAGAAAAGAAGTGACTTCACATAGGCTGGAAAAGAGCAGAGACCTTTCTGGCACGCTAGTTAACAGGCACCCTCCAGCCCACACAGCTGAACAGATCATAGTAAGTCCTGCTGGGCACTGAGCTAAGTCAGCATCCATGTAAAATGTCTTGAGTTGGCCAGAAAAGAACATGGCTCAGAGCAAGGAAAAAGCCCTGGGTTCTGGGCCACCACTTGCTTTCCTGCAGCATTACAGAGGTGTAGTTTCCAAAGATAAGCCCATGTAATCTCTGAGGAAACTTGCTGACCCTGGGAAAGGAAACAAACAAAGGAAATGATGACAAAAGTCTAATGTGCTTGAGTGTGCGTGGGGGATGGGAGGTTGTGTGGGAAGAAATACTAAACTAGGCACCATAATGTTCTGCTCCAATATTTGGATTAAGAAAATGGGGTACTAATTATGGATTAAGGAAACAGGGGTACTACCTTCTATGTGCTGGGCACTTAACAAAGATAATCACACTCAATCCTACAACATCCCTGGTAGCAAGGTATGATTCCTATTTTATGACTGAAGATACTCAGGCTTGAAGATGAAAGTTAGTGAGAATGAGCCAAAGGTCTTTCAAACTCAGACACTGGAGACTTATTGTGAATAAAAGATGCTTTGTGGTGTCAGCAATATCTGCAAAGCAAGAAAATGGACAATGATGTATGGAAAGTAAAAATTTTGAGAAGTATTTGCCTACATATTATGTTAATTGCTGGCTTATGCCGCCAGGACCCCTAGCACAAGCCCACTCCACTCCATCAAAGCTAGGAGACACTGGCAGACTACCACTCCCCACCATCCACTTGGTCCACAGGTTCCATTTTCCCCTTTTTCATAGTTAGAGCTAGCTTTAAATAACATTCCAATCCATGTTGTCACCCCTGAGACAAAGGCACCTGAGCAGCACTCCCACATTCCCTGGACTCCTGAAGTTTGTTTTCTAAAATCTCATCCAGTCTACCCTCCTGCTGCTTCCTGCTATGTCAAGGCTTTCCAAAAAAAAAAAAAAAAAAAAAGGGATGAAAATAAAGATCAAAACTTTGGTGTTAAAAAAGTCAAAATCAGGTTTATTTGAAATCAGAACAGTCTAAGTTTGTCAATGTCTCTATAACAGCGGCACCCACAGGGTACATGAGGAACACAAATAAGGACTAGAAAAAGATCCTCCTGTCTAATGAAAGGAACAGGTTATAGAAACAGGGTCTCTATCATGGAGTAAGTCAGCAGTACTTAAGGAGTGACTGCTACTGTTGGTAGTCCTTCTCTTTAGCATCTCCAGGAAGGGCTTTTCATACCATCGTTAATGATGCACAGGGGACAGGAAGAGGGAACTGCCCTTCACAAAACACCTGTAACCTTACACACCATAAGGGTACCCTGAACTTGTCTAGGTGATCTTGACAAGTGATTCCAGTTCCACCCTCTTCACATTACAGGCCCATAGGCTCACCAGTACTGGACTTTTCCATCACAGGTTCTGTAGGAGATGGTGACTGTATGAATCTGCCAAAAGACTTGCCTGTGGGTGGACAGCCCAGTGCCACTGCAGGAAAATTATGGAACTTGGAAACTCATTGGGTAGTTGGGACACACTTCCTCTTTGCTTTATCCAGAGGAACTTCTGAAAATGGTTGTTGACCCCTGGGTACTCAGTCATGCAGCCTGTGCAAAGTAATCCAAAAGAGTGAATGGTAATGCCAAATGGTGTAGTAGACTGAATCATGTCCCCCAAAATTCATGTCCATCAGGAACATCTGAATATGACCCTATATGAAAATAGAGTCTTCGCAAATATAATTAAGGATCTCCATGTGGAATTATCCTGGGTTTAGAGTGGGCCATGAATCCATTATGGGTGTTCTTCTAAGAAGAGGAGAAGACATAGAGACACACACAAAGGAGATACACAAAGGAAGGCATGTGAAAATGGAGCAGAGATTGGAGTGATGCATCTACAATCTAAAGAATGCCAAGAATTGTCAGTAGCCCACGGAAGCTGGGAAAAGACAAGGAAAGATTCCTCCCTAGAACCTTCAGGGGGAGCAGGCATTGCCAATACCTTGAATTCAGACTTCTGGCCTCCAGAACTGTAAAAGAATACATTTCTGTTGTTTTTAGCTACCCAGCTTATGACAGCCTGTTGCGGCAAACACAGGAAACCAATACAGGTGGGGACTGCATGAAAAAAGCCACAGTATCAGATAAGATTGCTGCCTCAGAGGCCTGAACACCCCTTACAAAGGAAACATAGTTCATCCTGGTTTAATGGAACATTATAAAGTAATTATAAAATATTACATTGAGAGGCAAAGCCACTTATTTGTTAGAAGGGAGGACAAAAGAGTTCAGTTTATTCTTCAGTATCCAGGCTAATGACTCATTCAGAATTATGGGTAACCCTTAAAATGGGGTTTGAGTTCTCCTTACTTTGTTACCAGTTACAGACACTCACATACTATGCAAGATCATGGCTAATAAATTTTTGAAATGGGTTTTGTGCACTCCTTCCTATGTTACGCACTACAACACTTGATGCCATGAAATGCACATGATACAACTGCATTTTATGGTATATTAGTGTCATTAATTGGTAACATAGTAATTTGGAAAATTTCTTACATTAGAAACAAACTAATAACATTCAAAACAATTTTGTGAAGAATTCCATATTATAAATGGGGTTGCTGCCACTGACAACAAGCATAAGCTCTTGGAATAGAAAAAAATGGATGAAATTGAACATTTGCCCATATAATATAGGATTTGGGAACTTTGTTCTTAATTGGAAAGTATGCCCCTAGGATCATACTGGAAATGGGGATGCAATTAAAGTGCCTTCAGGCCTGATACCTGGGCCTGATTTCCACACTTAGATGATGTTCAAGGTCTAGGGCTCTGACCGAATCCAGGATTTATGAGGCTAGGTCATGTCCCAGTTTCTGAAATTTGGGTGACATGGAGTACCAAGGGCAGAGGTGTGTTATGATCCAAGTACCAGCAATCCATCCTTCTCACTTTAAATGTAATCCAGGAAAGTGATATTTGGAGAAAACCAATGTTACTTCACTAAAGAAGTCATTGAATTATTTCTACATGAGCTAACATATGTAATGCAAGTCAATATCAAGAATGAACCAGACAAATGCTAATAAGCAAACTTAAATAGAATGATATAAAAGGGAAGAATTCTTGTTTTATCTTAAAGCAAGATTCAAGTTACTGTCAGTAATTATGGTTCTCAGGTTTTTGAAAGAGACAAAAGTTTTTCCTTTCTTTCAGTTCTCCCCTTGACTACACATTAGTTGTCACAAAATGGAGGCATAAATATAAATAGGCACTCAAGGAACTATTTCATCAGCCAATATGTGCACATTGGAAGTATTAAGGCACAGTCAGCACAGAGTGGCCAAAGAGATGGGCCCAGTGAACCCTAGGATAGGGAAGCCTATTCTCACCATTATTTGTCCTGACCAGCCTGACTCCTGACAACTCCCTGACTCCTGACAACTCCCATCCTCCTTGTTTGTAAATAGAAACCATGACAACTCCCATCTTCCTTGTTTGTAAATAGAAACCGCAACACACATCTTTTTTGTGCAAGACACCTGGGAAAAAGGGTTGAGTCCAAAATTAAAAGAAATACCATTATATTAAATACACAATTACGCTGTCAAATGAAATTCAAAAGTGTACAACATGACCTCCAATAGCCATTCGCTTCCTGAAAACAAAGACTACTTAATTTGACCATTAATTTCCTCATTTGTAAATTGAACATGTTCCACTTTTCAAAGGGAAATTTACAAAAAAAGAACAAATGGTCAAATTCAATTGAATAACATGACATTCAACATGCAATTGTTTTGGTGAATGAAATCCCAAACTACTTTCAGTGGCACTTCTAGGCATTTGCTGTTATTAAACAACAGGGGCTTGACCAGTCTGATGCTCAATGTGTGTAATTTTACACTGGAAATACCACAAAAAATTTAAATATTTTAAAAAATACTAGTTGTATTACTCAGGGTTCTCCAGAGAAACAAAACCAATAGGGTATAGGGGGTGTGTGTGTGTGTGTGTGTGTGTGTATATATATATGCCCTAATATATATGTATGTGTGTGTATATGTATATGTGTGTATATGTGTATACACACACGTACATATATATTAGAGCATATTGTATACACACAATATAGGATATTTATTATATATATTTAATATAATACATGATGCATAATATATATAATATATAGTATTTATATATATATGTATCCTATTGCTTATATATGTTATAAGGAATTGCCTAACACATTATGCAGGCTGACAAGTCCCAAGATCTGCAGAGTGAGTCAGCAAGCTAGAGACCCAGGAATGCTCATGGGGTATGTGAAAGGAAAATAAATCTTGGGACCCCCAAATCACTGAGCTAAAGGGAAAAGTCAAGCTGAGAAATGCTTGGGGCAAACCTACCTCCCATTCTATTCAAGGTCATCCCTCTGCTACTGAGATAAATGCATATCTGATCGCCTCATTTGGAAAGGCTAATTAGAAACTCTTATCTACCTATGCCTTGGGACTCCCCTCCCCCTTTGAGTTGTCCCACCTTTGCTTCCAGTTGTCCCACCTTTCCGTACCAAGCCAATGTTCATCTTACATATATTGATTGATGACTCATGTCTCCCTAAAATGCATAAAACTAAACTGTGCTCTGACCACCTTGGGCACATGTTATCAGGATCTCCTGAGGCTGTGTCACGGGCGCGCATCTTCATGGCAAAATAAACTTTCTAAATTAACTGAGACCTGTCTCAGATGTTCGGGGTTCACAGGTAGTTCCATTCTAAAGGCTGGCACACTTCAGGCCCCACAAAAACCAATGTTTCAGATTGAGTCAAAAGGCAGGAAAAATTCCTTCTTGAGGAAAGGTCAGCCTTTTTGTTCTAGTCAGGCCTTCAACTGGTTGAATGAGGCCCACTCACCTGAGGGAGGGCAATCTACTTTACTCCGTCTACTAATTCAAATGTTAATCTCATCCAGAAACACTATCACAGACACACCCAGAATAAAGTTTGACCAAATATCTAGGCACCCATTGTCCCAGTCAAGCTGACACATAAAATTAACCATCACATTATTAGACAAAGAAAGCTATTAAATAATAAGAATTTTTAAATAGCAGAATGTTATAAAAAATACATTTATGTTATAAAATAAAACACAAAACTATCCTTGCTGGCAGCTTGAGGATATTCAGTGGCATAAAACCACAAGCGATTAGCCAAATACTTTCCTTATTTGTAAATTAAAAAGAAGAGAGTAAGTTAAATAAAGCTTTTGAAAAAGACCAGTCCCAAATTTTAGTTAAATAATAAAAGGACATTACATAACAATTGTTTTGTGTAACAAAATTCCAAACTGTATTCTTTGGCAACTGACTGGAGAGGCTGAAGAGCATCTACTGTCATAAAACCACAAGCACTCAGTCAGATGATTCATTTCCCCACTTGTCATTTTTAAGAAAATGTATGAAAAAGAACCAAGAGCAGAATTTAAACACCCAAAACCTACTTAACGTATTTTCTCCTTTTTCTTCCCCCTAAAATTAGGCTTAGTGGTTTGGAATTTTAAAAGCTCAAATCAAGAATGACTCTCCAAGGAAATGTATCCATAGTTCCATTAAATTGGAAACTGACACTGAGCTATTGTCCTCTGTCCATTTTCATCCCCGTGGCCCAAAAAAACTGATAATTGAGAAGAAATTACCAGGCTGAAAGAGTGAGTGACTCATCCAGACTACCAAAGGGAATTTGGGTTGCTGCATCACAATGGGGAAAAGAAGACTACTTCTGGAACTGAGGAGATTCACTGGGCCATCGCTTAGCACTCCCAAATCCAGTTTTAAAGTTCAGTGGAAAACTGATGCAACTCCAGGATGACATCACCTGCAAGGACCCAGATCCTTTGGCAATGAATGCTTGAGTCACCCTACCAGGTAAATATTCACCAGGAACTTGAGTTGCCAGCATAGATTAAGGAGAACATGGAATTGATGTCACAGGAAGAAAAGTGAGAATGCTTTCTCCCTATGATTTTCATGACTATTGAAAAAGTACTGGTGATCATTGAAGGTTATAATTTGGGTCACAGATGAGATTATGATTGATTTGACATCACCCCATGATGATATGTAGACTGATGAGCCTTTGTATCTTCCTTATGTTGTGAAGAGTGTTTTTTCATCTGAGTCAATGGCAACAGTAGATGAGTTTTAGCAATTTACAATAGGGATGAAGTGTGTTGGATATTTTTGTTTTGTCCACCTAGATATATCCTGTAACCTTTTCTGCATGCTATGTGCCCTAGGAGACTGAGGCTTGTAGACTACATTACCTGGGCTTCCTTGCTTTCATCTAGTAGTTGGATTTGGCCAGTGGTAGGCAACTGCAAGAAATCCAAGAGTGGGAGGAGAGAGGCCAACCTCACCACAAGCATTATTTGTCACTGTGTCTCTGGCAGTGGAGTTCTCACTCTACAATTATAGCTGTTGGTTAGTGGTCCTTCTTTTTTAGTGCTAGCCAGTAACACTATTTCTTCCCCTTCCCACTGAAATTCCAGGTTTCCTAAAAACTTCCCATTCTTGCTGATCCAAACAGCCTATGTGGTATCTTCTCTCTGCCTACATATGCAAGTGGTTCCTTTATTAGAGTATGACTACTTGAACTATCTGATTCAAATTCTGTTTGCTATTAGGTCCCAAATAGATATGGTAGTATATTTTTAAAATCCTTGTATAGCAGACTCATGTGGTGGTCTTCTTGTATCCCCTCAGGTCTCACCTCTAAATCTCAAGACTAGTTACTAAAAACACCTATGACTCTTGGCTCTGCAGAGCTAAGTCTCACCTTTGGATCTATAGGGCTACTTACTACACATGACTCTCTGCCTTAGGGGCTTTTTTTCTCACCTTTGGACCATGCTGGACATCAAACAAGGCAAGATGGAGGTGACAGAGATTTATATCACCCCTGGGGGAAGTGCTTTAACAAGTATGGTTGGGTATTTGGTGGCTAAATACCCCCAGCCTCTTCACCCTACACTCGGGATGAATGTGAGGTATACGTTCCACACGGTCTCCCACAGGGTCCCCCTGAGAATTAGCTCCAATTGCCCACAGTGGTAACCTGATAGATAGTTCTCCCCACCCTTGGTTGGCTGCCTTGCTTGTATGTCTCACGTCCCCACACCCCTACCAGCGCTATCTGGGACTCCATCCCAAGTAAGCACTTTCTACTCACAAGTGTGTCTCAGGGTCTATTTCCAGGGAAAGCACACTTGAACACCTTGCATGCTAATTTACCCTCACACTTGAATGTCTGGCTAAAAGTAATGTAGGCTCAAAGTTACTTTGCACCAAAAATTCAAAGACAATTCTTTATTTCTGGGGCATTTATAGTTGCTTCATTAGGTCCCTTTATCTTGAGAGAACTCCCTCCCTGCTTTACCAACCACTCCCATTTTAAATTCACTTTTGATTCCAACTTTTAATCACTGTCTACTCCAAACATCAAGGGAGACAAATCAAGACCTCTAAGTGGGCTCCTTAAAGCCCCCTCCCAATAGAAATTTAGGGCTGCAGGGCCTCTCCATGTGTCCACTCGGCCTCCCTTCCAGCTTCTCTAAACAGGGCCCTTCTTGACTCCAGCACCCCCAGACTCTGCAACATTAGTAAACACCCTTCAAGGGGGAGTAGATAGAGTTCATCTGCTTGTGACCTCTGGTAGCACAGAGGTGGCTCAGAAGTCAAGAAACTACATGAACAAAAGCCACGTCCAACCAAAAGCAACACAGTTTCCATTTGTAATGGTTGCTGCAGGGGAAGAATTTATTGATCCACACTATTTTCTTGGATTTTCCATCCTCTCCGGAGGGCAGAGGTGAGTTGATGGCATGGTGTGTTGGCAAAGGCCAGCTCCAGCCTGGTGTGGCTTGTGCCAGCATCCACAGTGACTGTCAGATCCATATCATTTCTGTGATTCCCAAGCTGTCTACTGAGTAAAATGCTCAGCACGGATTTAGTGGCCAGGGTGGGTCTTAAGTATTCATCATCTGCCTTCCTTCTTATGCTCCGTGCAGATGTGCTGGGACCGACTTCAGAGTGTCCCTGAGTCATGACTGCTTGACTCCACAGATGGCTTCAGGAAGACAGCACAGAAGAGAGACCTGTGAAAGTTGATGGAATTCAGAATTACCTGAAGGAGAAGCACCAAGTAGTCCTGGAAACCCCTCTGCATTTCCCCTCCCTAACACACACACACACACACACACACACACACACTTGACCAAAAGAGTCGGCTTTGCATGAATATATTTCTAGAATCTATGTTGGTCCGTGGACATGTCTATCAATTCCTGTTTCATTTACTAATCCTACAAAGTAAGTTTCAAGTCCAGAATGACAAGCTCCCCCTTTAACATAATCCTTCACATTTTTTTGCAGTATAATTTCATCTGGTCTTCCAGTTACACAAACACTCAAAATTCTGCTGTGACTTATGATTAGGATTGCACTGGATTTACCGATTTATTTAGAGGATAATTGATGCCATTGCAAAAATTGATCCTCCTCTTAAGAAAAATGTGGTATTTTAAAATCTTATTTGAATATTCAAACTGGAAGCTCATAAAAAGTTGCATGTTTGTTTTCCTTATATGTGTCTTTATCATTTTCCTAGGTGTTTCATAACGATTGTGACCAATGTAAGATATTTTATTTCTATTATATTCCCTATTTATTGGAAGAATATGCAATTTTTTCATTTATTTATTTTTGTTGTAGAGATGGGATCACCTTATGTTGCCCAGGCTGTTCTTGAACTCCTGGGCTCAAGTAATCCACCCCACTCAGCCTTCCAAAGTGCTGTGATTATAGGCGTGAGCCACTGTGCCTGGCCTACTATGCAAATTTTTATGCTTTTAACTTCTCTCAGTCAGCCTCTCCTGGCCTACTTCCTAGGTGATTGCCTGGCTTTTCTAGGATGTCAGTTCCTTAAGAGAAAGACAGTTTTCCACTTTCTTTGTTAATAAAATATTCTATACCTATAAGTTCTCTTCCCTCTTCAAATTGTTTAGGACACTGAACGTGGCCTCATGGTCTTTACATGGTTCTACGTGGGGTAGAAGAAAACCCGGAAGACTGAGCCTTCCTTCCCTGCTACTCAAGAAAGGGAGTGTGCTGCGTCCCTTTACAGGAACCTCAATTTCCTCAGTTCTTACATAAGATTGAGTGGGCAGCCGGTGTGTAGGCAAGCCACGTCTCCTCATAATAGTCATTTTAGTTCCTCATGAGAACCCCACTACAAAAAACACAAAGCACGATCCTTACCGTTATCCCTCTGTGTGATGGTTAATACTGAGTGTCAACTTGATTGGATTGAAGGATGCAGGGCGTTGATCTTGAGTGTGTCTGTGAGGTGTTACCAAAGGAGATTAGCATTTGAGTAAGTGGGCAGACCTATGCTTAATCTGGTGGCCACAATCTAATCAGCTGCCAGCGAATATAAAGCAGGCAGAGAAAAATGAAAGGTAGAGACAGACCTAGCCTCTCAGTCTACATCTTTCTTCTGTACTGGATGCTTCCTGCCCTCCTGATGATGAAAGTGATAATGAGGCTGGGCGCAGTGACTCATGCCTGTAATCCCAGCACTTTGGGAGGGCAAGGCGGGTGGATCACCTGAGATCAGGAGTTCGAGACCAGCCTGGCCAAAATGGTGAAACCCTGTCTCTATTAAAAACACAAAAAATTAGCGGGTCACAGTGGCGGGCACCTGTAATCCCAGCTACTTGGGAGGCTGAGGCAGGAGAATCACTTGAACCCAGGAGGTGGAGGTTGCAGTGAGCTGATATTGTGCCATTGCACTCCAGCCTGGGCAACAAGAGCAAAACTTTGTCTAAAAAAAAAAAAAAGAATGTGATAATGAAAGCAAAATTTTTGCTTCCTGTTCCCGTGACATTACATTACATTCTGCTGGCCTAGAGGTCTTACTTCCAGAGGCAGGAATGCTAGGAGACACAACAGTGATTCCATTAAACTGGAAGTTAAGTTTACAACCTGGACACTTTGGGCTCCTCCTACCTTTAAGTCAACAGGCTAAGAAGGAAGTTATAGTGTTGACTGGGGTGACTGACCCGGACTATCAAGATGAAATCAGCCTACTACTCCACAACAGAGGTAAGAAAGAATACACATGGGCCGGGCACAGTGGCTCATGCCTGTAATCCCAGCACTTTGGGAGTCTGAGGCGGGTGGATTACTTGAGGTCGGGAGTTCGAGACCAGCCTGGCCAGCATGGTGAAACTCCATCTCTACTAAAAATACAAAAGTTAGCCAGGTGTGGTGGCACGCGCCTGTAATCCCAGCTACTCAGGAGGTTGAGGCAGGAGAATCGCTTGAACCCGGGAGGCAGAGGTTGCAGTGAGCTGAGATTGTGCCACTGCACTCTAGCCTGGGTGACTGAGCAAGACTCTGTTTAAAAAAAAAAAAAAAAGTGTACGCATGGAATACAGGAGATCCATTAGGGCGTCTCTTAGTATTACCATGCCCTGTGATTAAGGCCAATGGGAAACTACAACAGCCCAATCCAGGCAGGACTATAAATGACCCAGACCCTTCAGGAATGAAGGTTTCAGTCACTCCACCAGGAAAAAAACCATGACCTGCGGAGGTGCTTGCTGAAGGCAAAGGGAATACAGAATGGGTAGTAGAAGAAGATAGTCATCAATACTAGCTACGACCATGTGACCAGCTACAGAAATGAGAATTGTAGTTGTCATGATTATTTTCTCCTTCTTTTGTTAAAAACATGTTTGTGCATGTATACACTTGCACTAAGAAAATATCTTTATTTCCTTTTCCTTTATCATGTGACATAAGATTTATTGACTTTATATCAGCATTTAGTATTGTTAACTTTATGTAATAATATTTGGGTTGGGGATTGGTGCGTTTCCGGTTGTACGAAGGATAGTTGGATTATGTTAGACATAATTATGACCTTATTATTGTCTTTATTTGAAGATTATGTGTGCTCTCAGGAGATGTATATGGGTTCAAGTTGACAAGGGGCAGACTTGTGGTGGTTAATACTGAGTGTCAACTTGATTGGATTGAAGGATGCAGGGTGTTGATCCTAGGTGTGCCTACAGGGTGTTGCCAAAGGAGATTAGCATTTGAGTAAGTGGGCTGGGGAATGCAGACCCACCCTTAATCTGGTGGGCACAATCTAATCAGCTGCCAGCAAATATAAAGCAGGCAGAGAAACATGAACGGTTGAGACGGGCCTGGCCTCCCAGTCTACATCTTTCTCCCCTGCTGGATGCTTCCTGCCCTCGAACATCAGACTCGAAGTTCTTCAGTTTTGGGACTCAGACTGACTCTCCTTGCTCCTCAGCTTGCAGACAGCCTATTGTGGGACCCTGTGATCGTGTAAGTGAATACTATATATATATATATATATTCTATTAGTTCTGTCCCTCTAAGAGAACCCTGACTAATACACTTGGATAGCCTGGAAAATCATGTCCTGCATCTAGACAATACCCACACGGGTCACACTTTAATGGCAACAACATAGTTATTCTAGATCAGAGACTTGGAAGGGACTATGGCTTGAGACATATGAGTGTGTCTCAAGGAACTGGACCAGTTTTAGCATAGATTTTTTGAAGCATTAAAAGCCTACCTACATCCTAGTTTCCCATAATGAAAGTGTGGCGCTCCACTGCACTGAGCTTTGGGACGGGGTTAGGTGTGTGAGACACAGCAATGTCAAATTGCAGTGTTTAATTTCTGCGACTAAATAAACACTCCATTTACATGAATTGTGTATTATAGAAGCGAGTAATTGCAGAGTCATGACCAAGGCAGGATGCAGAGATTGACAAGTAAGTGGGAAATTTGACCTGAGACTAATTCCCTGATTGGAGCATGGCAGACAAAGTTGCTGATCACTACCCAGGGAACCTGGCAAGATGCAGTGGGTGCTATTAATCTACACAAAGAAGAAATTTTAACGAAGGAATTCTGCACAAGCCAGGAAGAAGTTCTGAGGTCAGGATAGTTGAGTGTTTCATCCAGGAAAGAGACACGCAGATGGCGCCCAGCCACAGGATATACCTCCTTCCTCACCCAGCAAATTTCCTCACCCTATTGAGTCCTGAACCAGAAGGAAGCCAGGTGATGGTGGCCAGCATTTGAATCTTGCAGACTGTTGGCAATTGTGAGTCACTATAGTAACCATGACTTCACTTGGTACCGAACCAATAAGGCCCTGGGACTCAGGGAAAGAGAAAGAGTGCCAAAGCGTGTTTCCTCTTACTGTTTACCCTCTGGTCCAGATCGTTCTTAAAAAGCAATCTGAGTGGCCTGACAGGTAAAATAGCCTGATATACCAAGATCATAAAGCATCCTGTTGTGCCATTACCTAACTAACTTATCTGATAAACCCCAACCCTGTTTGGTAATCGGGGGAGGGTATGGGAGAGTCATTTGTTCAAACTGATACAGAGACACTATAGAGGAGTGGGTAGGAGCACAAGGCTTCAGATACAGGCTTTCTCAGTTCCAGTCTCACCTCTCTGTAACCTTGGGCAAGTCCTTTAATCTCTCTTGGGAGCCCAAAATTGAGAACACAGTTGGCATCCACCCCTGGCCTTGGCATTGTGCCAGATTCAAATAAAATACCACACAGCATTTTTGGGGGTGAGATAGGGTCAGGTATCAGAGGTGAGTACAATCTTTAAATCACTGAGATTACATTCCCTACATGGAAACTCAGCAGGATGGGCCTTAGAAACAGAACTAGGTATTGCTTGAGAATGTACAGTTTATTTCTTACACAGGGGGTTGGAGTAAGAGCCATACCTGCTTCACCAATGATTTTCAAAGGAGACAGAGGTGAGAAGAAGGCAGCTCTGCAAAAAAGCAACATAAAATCGAGTTAAAATTAGTGTGGATATAAGAACGCTTGAGTTTAAGCTAGTGCTTCGAGTGCAATCTAACAAGTCTGTGTGTGTCAGATGAAGATCGGGTTGATGCAACAGTGTGTCCTTAATGTTCCGGGTCCCATCAGGCTCCTATACAGCCCCATGTGTGAGACAGATTGAATAAATGATATAGTTGGCATTTCAAATCAGAAGATGGCCCAAAGCAATCGCCTGTGACTACTGCTGGTAGCTGAGTGTGTTTGTGTGTGTGTGTGTGCACGTGCGTGTAATATGTGGCTGTGTCGGTGTGTGGCAGTGAAGAAGAGGTCCCAGGTCCACTTGATTACCTGGAATTCACCATCTTTTTCAGGCTTTCTTTGTTGAGCTGTCTTCCTGAGGTTGTTTGGAGCCGCTGTGTCATGGATAAAGAACTCCCAAAAGCCAGTGCCAACAAGCTTGCGCTGAACATCAAGAAGCCTGACAAGTCCTTCAAATGCAAGAAGCCCACCAAAAATGTGCTGGTCTTTTTAATCAACAGACAACTGGGCAGGCACAGAAGTGACATCGACCTGTCAAGGTGGCTATGGATGCTGTCATAAAGCAACTCCAGGGTGAACATGGCTTTGGACAAAAGTCATGTGGCTTATGTGCTGAGGCCTGCCCAGAATTTTGAGAAATTAAATATAATTAGAACAATAAACTCCTCCCATGTTTGAGCCATTAAAACAGAGTCTGTCATTTCATTCTTTTGGGTTGGATATATGTTTGCTGACAGGGCTTAGTTGGGTTACACTGGAAGGGGCTTCTGTTCATCCTAACACACAGTGCAGGGGTGCTCAGACACGGAGCAGAGGGTGAGATCATGTTGCACAAAAGATGTCCCCCACCATCAAACTGAAAAACACTGTGAAGTCGTAGTGATGTAGTACTTGGCATTCAAAGAGCAAAGACTCTTCTCCCTAGCCATTTTGGAGAGACAGCCCCGGTGTTCCCCTCTAAAACCTAATGCTTGTCCTAGTGAAAAGACATTGTTTAAGAGCAGACCAACACCAGGGCTGGGAGTGTGGGGTATGCTTTAACATTGCAGATATCATGTCCACAGAGCCTACCAGAGGCAATTGCCCTGCTAACTGTCCCCAGGAAAGTAGAATGTCCTGGTGGCTTTTTTTTTTTTTTTTTTGGCATGTCAAACAAACCTTCAGGCCACAGCCATTCAAAGAGAGTTAATTTTCATGAAGGGAAGCCACCCAATAGTTCAACAAAACATGTGAGATGGCTTCCATTCAAAAAGCTCTGTCCCAAGGAATGTGCTGAGCAAGTCAGATACTCACTCCAAGAAACCTGAAATGGGAATTATATGGGCAATTGGTCACTAAGAAGTGACAGCTAAAGGTGAAGGGGGGACAGGGAGAGCAAAGAGGTCAGAGCAATGGTGGATATTGGCAAGCTCAAGTTAGGAGTAAGATGAAACTTACATAAGGTGAACCACAAAAGTGTTAACTTATGTAAAATCACAATGTATAAATTTATAAAAGGAGAGAAGGAGACTCTATTTCTTAGACAGGGTTGCAGCCTACACAGCAGCCGTGCCACAGGCTGGGAAGAGTGCCTCTGGCCAAGACCACAGACTGGCACTTGGAAGGAGGAAGGGTTGGGGCAGGAGCTTTATGCTGAATGGGTTGGCTGAACATACAAATTCTACAAGTTACAGGAGGAGCTATGAATATTCACAAGGAGGATCTGACACATTCATTTTCAAGAAACATCCCTGTAACATACCACTCGTGTTCACCTTGGGGTGCATTTAACTGTATCACATTTAGGCCCTATACAGCAACAGATCTTTCAGGGCACGTAGGCACATAAGTGCTCAATCTCTATAATCCAGCCAGAGCCAGTCCATGGTCGGTGGTTTCTTATTAGGAGAGAGTTACTGCAATCAATCTATTGCCCAGTGAAAGCTGTAGTTATGGCTATGGTACAGGAGACTGAGGGTCAGTTAGTCAGCATCTGGCAATAAGTGAGTTGCAATTGTTTCAATATTGCTTATCTCTAGGTCAGTGCTTGTTTAACTGCTAGAGAAAAAGAAAAGCTTGTGGCAGTGGGAACATACTTTATTCTTTCAGCATAAGGGTGCATGACTTAACCCTTGCCTGACATCCTTCAATCCTGTTTATAACTTTGTATCTTATTGCCTCAAAAAGTCTGTTCTGTCCTTATTATGATGTCTATTTGAACATTAATGCTGATGAGTTATGTCTAAACCATAAAAGAGAGGGAGTATAATGAGGCTTGTCTGACTACAATCTACTCATGGCCAGGAACTCAGTTCTAAGGTTCTTCTAGGATCCCCTTGGCCAAAGGAGGGTCAATTTTGCTGGTGAGGGCTTAGGATTTTATTTTATTTTATTTTATTTTATTTATTTATTTATTTATTATTTATTTATTTATTTTTTCTGAGACGGAGTCTCGCTCTGTCGCCCAGGCTGGAGTGCAGTGGCGCGATCTCGGCTCACTGCAAGCTCTGCCTCCCGGGTTCCCACCATTCTCCTGCCTCAGCCTCCCGAGTAGCTGGGACTACAGGCGCCCACCACCTCGCCCGGCTAGTTTTTTCTATTTTTTAGTAGAGACGGGGTTTCACCGTGTTAGCCAGGATGGTCTCGATCTCCTGACCTTGTGATCCGCCCGTCTCGGCCTCCCAAAGTGCTGGGATTACAGGCTTGAGCCACCGTGCCCAGCCAGGATTTTATTTTTACTTTACTAAAGCCATCACAAATTCTAAGCATCTCTCTTGCCCTTTAATGTCCTTTAAAGATGCAAAATAAGCCTGTGAGCAGCCCTTCTGGCCTCACTTCCTCTCCTCTCCAATTCCCTGTGTTCCCACAGCCTGTTCAGCATTCCCCAAGGCCCTTCCTGTGTCCCCTCCCCTACATCTAAGGCTTAGGCTTATTGTTATCTTGCCCCTCAGTCAGGTCTCCTCCAGATTTTTTTTTTTTTTTTTGAGACACAGTCTTGCACTGTCGCCCAAACTGGAGTGCAGTGGCATGATCTCGGCTCACTGCAACCTCCCATTCCTGGGTTCAAGTGATTCTCCTGCCTCAGCCTCTCGAGTAGCTGGGATTACAGGCACCCGTCACCACGCCCGGCTAATTTATTTTGTATTGTTATTAGAGATGGGGTTTCACATGTTGGCCAGGCTGGTCTCAAACTCCTGACCTCGTGATCCTCTCACCTCAGCCTCCCAAAGCGCTGGGATTACAGGCGTGAGCCACTGCACCTGGCTCAGATTTTTATGGGGTAGAAAATTTAACCCCTCTATGTCCTTTTCACCCTCCTCTCTGTCCCTGTCGCCTTCTCTGTCCCTGCTCTGATTCAGCATTGCCGAAAAGGAGCCACCAACCTCTCCTCCGAGGATGCAGCTGGCTGTAGGATGGAGGGGATGAGTTAGAGGTTGCCAGGTAGAGGGGCCTCCTGGGTGCACTTTTGTGGGGAATGCTGCCTGGACACTCCTGCGTTGGTGACTGTTTACCTGCAGTCCAGCATCAAACAGTGGCTGTGAGGTGGAGAAGAGGTGGGGAATGGAGGCTGAAAAAGCAGCAGGTAAGGCAAGAAGGAGCCAAAGCCACAGGAGCAGAGGCTGATAACAGTCAACCTCCCACACTCCATGGCCACACAACAGAAGAGACAGAATTTAGGATACAGAGTTACATGCAGATAAATCTCACTATTATACTGAGTGAGAAAACAAGTAGCACAGAATTATGTACCAAATAGTTACTCAACTGTGCCAAGCAGTACTTGGATATATACATAGTCAGTAAAGTTATCCAAACTAGAGCAGCAGCACATTCAAGTGAAACTCTGTCCAGTCTCAGACTTGGCTAGTGCCCCAAAACAATTGATACCAACTAGCTCCCATCTTGCAAGGAGTTGCCTAACAATGGAGCCCTGGTAAAGAAGGCAATCATAAACAGTCATGTGACCTCTGACCACTCACCCACCTGCGGGTGTCTACTCACACTGGAAGTCTGGGTGGGTTGGAGATCAGGAAGCCCACTTCACAGGAACTGCATGGTGTGCTGAGTTCTCAAGAGGAAAATCCACTACACTTCAAATTTACTGGAAGGTTGTGGCTACTCAGCATACCCTTAATGGGCTTGACTTGTGTCCCCAGAAGTCAGACTCACAAATAAATTTTAGAAGAGGAGTGACTACAGGAGAGCGATGAGATTTGGCCAGATTCTCCTAAAGAGATTTTTCTCAGATCTTAGTGGAGGCCATACGTAGCCTCCTCAGGGGGAAATCTGGACGCAGCTGACTGCCAGGGATTAGAGGCTGAGTGGAGAGTGCGCACACGGTGTCAGGAGACACTCTCTTCTTCTACTCTTTCATTTCTGGTTGCTGTCTCTCATTGCTCAAATCATCTACTAACCAGAAAGCAAGGAAGCCAAAGTGATGCGGTCCATGGTATCAGCATTCTGGAACATAGCCTTGTAGAGAAGCATATATCTGGTTGAACAAACTGAGAATAACCTAACCAATTCACCACTTTTTTTCCATAGCCAGGACCCACTGTTACTTTGATCAGAGAAAAAAATACTCTTGCATAACACACAGTTTGAGGTCGATTTGATTATAATAAAACACGGGTCCTAAATTGTAACTTTAGTGGTTACAGGAAAGTTTCCTACACATTCTCATGGAATGGGTGAAGGAAAAGTCATCTTATCTCCCTATGAAACTAATTTCTTATACTCTGTCAGCACCTGGAAATGTTGGTGGGTGGATGTGTACCTGGCGGGAATAACCTAGGAATTTGTTGCTGAAATATATGAATTTTTGGAAGTGGTACCATTATGGAATTGCATCAGTTTTCTGTGGAACATTACAGCTCGACACGGAAGTGCTAGGTGGCTCCCCAGTGAATCCCCTCAGGTGCCGAACGAATCATCTTTCTCACATTAGGAAGCAGCAATCCAAACTCCCCTTGGTCACCTGGATCACTCACCCATTCAGGACAGTGACCCCTTCTCAACCCCAATTTCTGTTACCCAAAGACTTGAAAATGGACAGGGGACAAGAAGTAAATGTCAGTTTCCAAGATAATGGAACTGTGGATATTTTCCAAAGAAGAGGCATCTTAGCTCAAATATTTTAGCCTCCAAACTATCCAAGTCCTATTTTTGGAGAGAAGGAAGGGGAAAAATCTGTGAATCATTTTTTGGGGGGCATAAGAGTGGGGAGAGTCATTCTGTATCCCATCCTGGCAATGGAGAATGGCACTATAGGTTGCTTACAGGTCCAGAACTAGAGCCATATCCTATAGGACAGCCCTCCAACCTTGAAGATTTCTGCTTCCTACATAATGCTACAATTGACTTTTCAACAGGCCATTCCAGCACTGTATAAGGCCAGATGCTTCTGGGTGATGGTAAGACTGGTAGATTACATGGGCCGGAGCTCATGTACCATCTTCAGTTGCCATTAAAAGAGTTATTGGACAAAAGTGATATTTTTGAAGAAACCACGGTATTGGGGAAGTAGATCAGCAATACAGAAATGTATAGGTAACAGTAGAGGAAGTGCCTGTTTACTCACCTCCCAGCAAATAAAATAAATGCAACTTAAAACTAAAGGACTTCATTTGTTTCTCACGTAAGCTCAATTCTGAATTTTGGACTTGTCGTTCTCATGTCTGTATGGCTGTTGTGTAAAATAAGTAGAGGCCAAATTCAAATTATTTTGTCCCATAACCCCTCCCAATGTCCAAACCACGTCCATTCTGCTGGGTTCTTTCATCTCTGCTCCCTATTATCAATCCTAGAGTTAGCCCTACACATTGTTTGATCACTGCTAGATAAGAATATGTCTTTTGTGACCTTAGTATTCCACTTGGTCAGTGTTCAGTAATTTGTACACCCTGTCCAAGATAATCATCACAACTCTAATCTTCCAATATCAAAGCTTCTCGCTTCCCCCAGCTCAGGCTGGGTCCGGGCTGCAGCCTGCAGTAGGAAAGGGTGGTGACCCTTCCACTTGTACTCAGACAACATCTGCACCCCTCCCCTTCAGCAAATACTTGTCCACCAGGGTCTGTTGAATAGGGGGAAAGGCAAGAGTTCCAGGTCAGTAAACATCTCCCTTATCTGGATGGAGTTTAGCAGCTGTTTAAATCTGATTTTGTTTTCTTCAGTGAGTGCTTTAATGGCTGTTCAGGGACTAAATCGCTAGGTCGCTAGGTCTCAAGTCCGTACAGTTCCCTGACATAAGGCCTCCACACAGATCTCTTGAGAAAACTTCCTTTAGAATACTCCAGACCAAACCAAATACTATTTTTCTCTCTCCCTTTCTCTTCCTCTCTCCCCTTTCTCTCCTCTCCTCTCTTTCTGCTATCTTACTTCCTGTTTAAATTTCTTTGTGATTCTATCTTTTGAGAAGATGATCCAAGGCCTTCTTGTGGCCCCTGTGAAGTGCCATCACTCCAGGAAGTTTGAGGTGAAGAGTATTTTCTTCCTGTAAGCTGAGGACACTGTTCAACCTCTGCTAAGTGGGCCTCTCTGCTCTCCAAGTCACCCAGATCCTCTAATGTGAGTACACACTCACACATGGGTGAGTGGTCAGAGCTCACATGATTGTTTGTGATTGCCTTCTTTACCAGTCCTCCACTGATAGTCAGGCAACTCCTTGCAAGATGTGAAGCACTTGGTACCAATTTTGGAAGCATTAGCTAAGTCTGAAACTAAATAGAGCTCCACTTCAACATCCAGCTGCCTTTTGGATACCTTTGCTATTCACGTGTGTGTGTATACAATATATGCACACACACACACACACACACAGCTTGACAAGTTTTTCTTACTATTTGGTACATACTTTTATGCTACTTTTTTCCCACTCAACTATTATAATCATGAAATTTACCTACGTTGGTGTGTATAGCTCTATATCCTACACTTCAGTTTTTCTCTTGTATGTCAATGTACTGTAGCAGGTTGGATATACCCATCTGTGCTTCACTGTATGTGTTGTCTGCACCTGTTACATCATTGGAAAAAAGAAGCTCAGTGATTGGTGGGTAAGTTTTGGATTTTGTAGGCAACATATACTACACTGGAGTGTGCTATGTTATCCCATAATCCCAGAGGTCTAAGTAAGACTACTACTTTTCACTGGGGACATTTTCTGTGCATGACAATCAATCTAATTGTCCATCTGTCCCACCTCTTGCACAATGGTCTTATGGGCACAGAAACATGGACTTTCCGTAGTGAAGGCTGATCCGGCTACCATTACTGGTGAGGTCCTAACCTGACAAATAGCAAAGAACAACACTATGCCCCAGATATGGCAACGTTCCCTGGGCAAACCTGCAAGCAACTTGGTGGCAGGACAGTTACATTGGACCTCTTCCACTGTGGATGTGTGTCACAGTCCATTCAGGCTGCTATAAAAAAATTCAATAAACAAGGTAGCTTATATAGAACAAAAAATATTTATCATAGTTCTGGAGGCTGGAAAGTACAAGAATAAGATGCTGGCAGATTCGGTGTCTGGTGAGAGCATGCTTTCTGGTTCAAACATGGTACTTTCTCACTGAGTCCTCACATGGTGAAGTGAGCAAGGGGACTTTCTTGGGTTTCTTTTATATGGACACTATTCCCATTCATTAGGGCTCTACCCTCATGACTTAATCATCTCCCAAAAGACTTCACCTCTTAATATTATTACCTTGGGGATTAAGATTTCAACATATGACTTTGGTGAGAGGGATGGGACACAAACATCCAGATTATGGCAAGGAGGCAGATATTTGTCATCATAATAGACACATATTCAGGGTATGGATTACCTTATCTATCCATAATGCTTATACCAGCATCACCATAGGTGGACTCACAGAATGCCACATACTTCATTATGGTATTCCACATAGCATTGTTTTTGATCATACAATTAATTTCACATCAAAGGCAGTTCAGTACTGGTCTTATATAATCCATCACCCAAAAGTGCTTGATACAATTGAAAGGTGGATAGACTTAATGAAAAATCAGGAATCCCCTGCGTGACAACACCCTGAAAGGATGGAGTTCTATCTAAAATGCTGCAATATATGCTTTAAAACAGAGACCATTATGTGGTGCTGTTTCCCCCATAGATAGAATACATGTGTCCAGGAATTAAGGGGTGGAAGAGGGAGTTACTTCTCTTACTAGGACTTCTTAACAGCCAACTCATAGACTTTTTGTTTCTTCTTCTTGCCACTTTTAGCTCTGCTGATTTGGAAGTGTCAGTTCCCAAAGGAGGAATGCTTCCATCAGGGATCATATGAGTGGTTCCACTGAATAGGAAGATAAGACTGCCACCTGGCCATTTTGAATACCTCATGCCATAGAAACAACAGTCAAGTAGGGGATTATGTTACTGGCTGAGGTGATTTACTCTGATTACTAAGGGGAAATCAGATGCAGCTACATTATAAAAGAGGGAATGGGGGAGGGCTATATTTGGAATCAACTCAGGATTTTCTTGGGTTCCCCTTGGTGCTTTTATGTTCAGCACTAAAAGGTAATGAAAAGCTACAGCAATTAAAATGAACAGGCAGTACCATGGATGACTCAGACCTCTCAGAAATGAAGATCTGTGTCACATCATCAGGCAAAGACCCCCAACAGCTGAGGCATGGGAGGAAAAAAGTGATGGCTAAGTAAATAAGAAAATTGTAATTACTTTTAAATGCGTCTGAACCTAATAATATTATATCCTTAAAACACACAAATGTGGCCTGGCACAGTGGCTCACGCTTGTAATCCCAGCACTTTGGGAGGCCAAGGCGGGTGGATCACTAGGTCAGGAGTTCAGGACCAGCCTGGCCAAG
Organism: Macaca thibetana thibetana; assembly: GCF_024542745.1. Lineage (NCBI taxonomy): Eukaryota > Metazoa > Chordata > Mammalia > Primates > Cercopithecidae > Macaca > Macaca thibetana. The sequence continues at coordinate 130,456,225 of NC_065598.1, forward strand.
ATGGTGAAACCCAGTCTCTACTAAAAGTACAAAAATTAGCTGGGGGTGGTGGCAGGTGCCTGTAATCCCAGCTACTCGGGAGGCTGAGGCTGGAGAATTGCTTGAACCCAGGGAATGGAGGTTGCGGTGATCCGAGATCATGCCACTGCACACTCCAGTCTGGGCAACAGAGTGAAACTCCTTCAAAAAAAAAAAACAGATGTTGAGAGCATAACAAGTAGAAATATACAAATCCACAAATACAACAGATTATAAGACAAATATCTTGGGAAATGGAGTGAACAACCAGAAATAAAATATCAGGAACAGTATTAAAAAATGTAATGCACCCCAATCTCTGAGCACTTTGAACTTTAAGTTTATTCATTTTAGTATCCTGATTCTAACACTCTTTCATTCCCACTGCAAATTCCCATTCATTGATTCTATCACATTTACTCAAACCTATGATGTCCTCTCTCCTCTCCTTACAGGGCTGAAATTCCGTGTTAATCATTGTAATCACTGGGTTGCTGACCATCTCAATTACTGACCCTTGTCTTTCTTGGTTATAGACCATTGACAAAAACACAACTCTGGTCAAACATAAGACACTACTTTTCTCTGTACCTGTATTAGGTAGATGAATTTGGAGGGGAACTAACAAAAGAATATGCAGACTTGCCACTAATTCACATAGATGAATGCTTTTACTCCTATCTAAGGTCAAATCTCTAACTTGCACACTAGATGCGAAATCTTACCTTCTCAAGAGCATCACTCCACCAATTCTTTTTTCTCTGACTCTTTAGTCATCTATTCTTTTTCCCCTTTGCGCCAAAATTTTCTTGTCTACATTTTGTGTCCCCAATTAACTGTTTCTCTTTTTTAAATTTCTTTTTGTTTTTCATTTTTAAAATTTTTCATTTCTTTTCTATGAAGCCCCATGCATGTAAAATTTAAATATTACACACATTTTGATTTTGTATCCCCAGTTAACTCTTTCTGTTTTATTCGTTTCTTTTTTGTTGTTGCTTTTCATTTCTTTTGTTTTCCTTTTTTATTGTTTTCTATGAAGCTCACACACAAGTAAAACTTAAAGTATTAACATCAATAAAAACTGCAAACTTTTTCTCCTGTTTGCCTGTCTTTTGTCAGTTTAATTCACAGGCCCCAAAACAGAACCTAAGAAGATAAAAGAAAAGTTTGTCCTCCCCAACAATATCAATAGAACTTGAAACACATTTGACAAATTACAGCATTCATTCATGATAAAAAAAAAAATTTCAGCAAACCATAAATAAAAAGGAATTTTACCAACTTGATAAAAAGCATCTATAGAAAACCCGCATATAACATCAGGCTTAGGGAAATGCCAGTTAAAACCAAGGAAATACCACTTTACCACAGTGAAATGGTTAAAGCAAAGGGACATTAAAAAATTTTAGGGAGGATGTGGAGAAATTAGAATCCTCATACACTGCTGGTGGAGCAACCACTTTGGAAAACAGTCTGATAGTTCCCCAAACAGTTAAACATAGAGTTATCATATGACCCCAAAATTCCACTCATGTGTATACACCCATGACCAGTAAAACATGTGCACACACAAAAACTTGTGTAATAATCATAGTGTCATTAATCACAATAATATAAAAGTGGAAACAACCCATAAGTACATCAACTTATGGATGGACTAAAGAAATGTGATCTATCCATACAATGGAATATTATTCAGCAATAAAAAGAAATGAAATAATGATACATGCTGCAACATGGATGAAATTTGAAAACAGTATGCTAAGTGAAAGAAGCCAGACACAAAGGACAACATGATTCCACTTGCACAAAAAAAATCCAGAATAGGCAAATCTATAAATAAAAAAAGATTTATAGTTACCTAGGGCTGAGTTTACCAAAGAGAACCAGGGAAAGAAATAGTAAAGAAGATTTCTCCTGGGATTAGAACAAACCTCAAAGACTTTCCCTAAAAACTACATTTCCAAAGGGACTGAAATTTAAATGGATCAGGCTATAGAACAATGTATACTCTAAGGCATTGCGAAAACCAAGAGCTCTATCAGCAGGCAATTAGTGAACCTAACAGGTGTGATCATAGAAAAAGATAGTCAAAGATAGCCCTACTAAAACCACTGTCATCTCAGGATGACTGTGCACAAGCTCAAGTTCATGTGCACATGCTCAAGTTCAAGAACAACCTCATGGGCTTTCTGCTAGGGGGTGGGGGACAACTTCAATAAAATAGTCTAGCCAAGTCACTAAACAATCAAGCAAGCAACACCAACAGTAAGTCCACAGGAGATCAATATTCAG